>NW_027362765.1:12607356-13905445 GCF_046119375.1 Phyllobates terribilis
CATCTCTGGGAACTCCTTCAAGATTGTTCCGGTGACTACCTCTTGAAGCTCATAAAGAGAATGCCAAGAGTGTGCAAAGCAGTCATCAAAGCAAAAGGTGGCTACTTTGAAGAACCTAGAATATAAGACATATTTTCAGTTGTTTCACACTTTTTTGTTAATTATATAATTCCACATGTGTTAATTCATAGTTTTGATGCCTTCAGTGTGAATGTACAATTTTCAAAGTCATGAAAATACAGAAAAATCTTTAAATGAGGTGTGTCCAAACTTTTGGTCTGTACTGTATATGATTCAATAAAGTTTATATTTTATGATATAAATCCCTCCTGTATCATTTTGGGACTATCAACAGATAGATTGAGGTGATCATTTGTTATAAGAGGTTTACCTTTTCCTCATTTTCTGTAAACTCCTCTCTCTCAAAATGGGTCTTTTGTCGGTTTTGATGTTTTTATAGGGATTGCAGACCAGATATTAAATGGTCGGTGAATTGGTTTTCTGTTGTTTGGCACATGGTCTGTGTGTTTGGAGGTAGAAGGCCTACTGTGTATGTTTGTCTTCAGACCAAGCCAGGACACTGGACGCTACCCCAGCTTGTGTGCCACACAAGCCTGGCTGAGCAGAGACCTGCTAAGGACATTTACTTTGTTTGCCTGATCTAAAGGCTATTTGCTTTTCTGTTTAGCTTCTGGGTTTAGGAAGTAATAAACCCACATGAAATTTTAAAGGAACATGCCTCCTGTTTTCCTCCCATTGTGCCCCAGTGAGTAAAACCCCTACAATATGTATAAAGGAAAGGGTATGGTACTCACAGAATGTTTCAATAATCCGCCTCAATGCATTTTCCCAACAGGTTCATTAGGAGGCTTGATAGAGGGATGATAATTCATGATGTTCAGCATAGTGTGCCTAACAGCTAGGTGTCCATGTTTAAATATCCCACTTCATGCAAAACCCCTCCCAGACTAGGAGGCCCATTCCCATTCCTAGAGGTGAATTGTCACAGGATATACAGAATGGAGTCTGTCTACAATAATGTACTGCACCTACACTACTTCTCAGGAGCTAGAGGTCCGATAATGTCCATCCCCTAGTGTGATTGTCCGGAAGCGACGTGCTTTATGCTGAAACACCAGATAAACTGATTGCCGCCGCGCCACTCGTACCTGTGACTGCGCATGCCCGCAGTTATCATTCCATCTAGGATCATTGTCCACAAATGTGCATGCCCAGATGTCTGTGTTCCACACCGGAGCGCATATGGTATTGGATTGCATTCCACCAGCAGATAAATCCTCTCTCTGAGATCAGTATCATGGGAGACTAAAAACAAGTATTGCACATCCTCCCATCATGCAATCGGCATGTGGATCTACTTTATCACTACAAAATATATGGGATGGTGGCCCACAGTATACTCCTAAATAGTTATATTTGACCCCTATTGCATAATTAGAGATACACAAGGAACACCACACTTGTTAGTTACTAAATAGTATAATTTGTGATATAACTGTTAAGAAATAATTCTGATATAGAAGCTCAGATCTCTTGATGAAGTAAAACAATATGTGAACCTCGTTCACAGGGAACTGAGTAGCAAAGGGTAGAGTATAAAATCCTAAAATGTAATCCGGAATGGGTCTGTATTCATACAAAACAGGCATAGGAAATTTGCTCATTCAGTCCCTTAGGGCCTAGTGAATCCAGTCTGGAAATCCACTCACTTTCCTTTTTGAGGATACATCTATTGAGATCACCTCCTCTCACATTGGGTTTAACCACCTCAATGATGCAAAAGGAAATGTCTCTTGTTTCACCTCAATGTGAACTGTTCATGTGTCTCACTAATGGGGTGTCCCGATGTCACGCCAGGTGTGAGGGCAACACAATGAGTCACGCTAGGTGTGAGTGCAACACAGAGGAGAAAGGGAAAGGGAGCCCAGATACTAGGGAAAAGGGGGAAGAGGTGACCTCCTAATCTGGACTAGCATCACCCTGTCTCCCCCTAACATCCCTATACAGCCTCCGCAGCTGTCACCCATCACATGCCTCGCCCAACTATCCCTGGCATAAGGCTATAGCTGGGGGTGGAAGGAGATGAGCACTAGTCAACCCCCGCTAGCACTCTAAAGACAAAAGGGGAAGACAACACAGAGGAATTACAACTTCGCTTTAGAAGAAACTCCAAACAGGGCACACGGCCTCAAGACTCCAAAGAGGACGTGATGCTGCTTCAGCCAAGTTCCAAGTAGAAATGAGTATACCCAGCGACGCCAACATAGACACACCAGGTATATATACACCCAGACTAAATGGAGGTAGAATCTGGGTCCTAAACAAAGCCTCCCATCTAGGCAGCTGTCTGCATTGTCAAACGTGGAGATCTCCTACAAACCCCTGCAGGGCGACTGTCTGTCACCTCTGACACACCTGTGACACCCAACCATGGAGTATTTCACCCAAATGCCCCCTCCACACTCCTCTTAGGCTGTGTGCCCACGTAGCATTTTTCAAGCGTATATGCTGCGGAATTTCCGCAGCGTAAACGCTTGAAAAACGCATGTATATCCGCACCCCATGGTCCCCAATGGGATTCCGCAAGTTCTATGCACATGCTGCGGATTTTTCCGCAGCGTTTATGCCGCGTTCAAAAATCCGCAGCATGTCATTTAATTTTGCGTTTCCGCAAGCGGAATTGCCTTTGTCCAATGCATAAAAAACGCAAGGCAATTCCGCATGTGGAAAACGCGTGATAAACGCGCGAAAAATGCGCGATAAACGCGTGCGGAATTCCGCATGCGTTTTTCCGGGAGAGGACTTGCATTTATGCAGCAGAAATTTTCTGCTTCATAAATGCAACGTGGGCACATAGCCTTAGACTGCCTCTTGGTCGTGCATACATAATCTAGGAGGTAGGTGCATGTGGCCACATATACAAGTCCTGAGGTTTTACAGTTGAAATAATCCCTCTAGAAAAAGGTTTCACCTGTAGAAGAACTCAAGAAAGATTTACATGGTCTCATCCAATTACATGTACAACTTTCTACACATCTAAATAAACCACAGATTCTTCTATCTAGCCATGTCCCCTTGGGTGCAGTTTTTTTTAGAAACTATGCACTAAACGGTCTCTAATTGACCAACCCTTTATGAAAGTTATTGTGGGAGTAGATCACACAGCACCCTCAGGTCCAGGTCGGCCACAAGTACATCCTAGTGTTTTCTGAGGATATTAAAGATATGGTCACTCTGATTGTCACAAGTTCCTATTACTTGTGTTATCCCATATTTTTCTTGGTGTCTTGGTTAGGTATGTAGGAGTGTCTGTCTCTCCTGTTTTTCTGCAAACAATCGTGCGGAATCCAAAATGAACTGTGGGTACCTTTTTTCCTTGAATCTGGTGTTTATGTCTATTGCCTGTATATAAATATCTGGGACATTAGAGCAGTTTCTTCTCAACTGTAAACATTGGCCCTTGGATATTGTTTTTTTTTTTTTTTAGTAGGATGCGGTGGTGGCTATCCCACTTTAATAGTTTATGGTAGATGAGTGTCCTTAGGGTCCAAACCAGGGCTGTGGAGTCGGAGTCGGTGCCCATTTTGGTGGAGTCGGAGTTGGAGTCAGTATAAAATGGACCCACTCAGACGCCTAAAATATGTAATAAATTGGGTACAATAGTTCAATGCAGTTTGTGAGGAATATTTTTTCATAAGAATTTGGGAAAGTTATGAAATGTCCTATAAATGTCTTTCCTATTCCTGATCTAAGGGTCTAGACTTTTAGCTGAGAAAAATGTGTCCTACTGTAAATTTATCACTTAAACATGAGCCATGTATGAGGGAGTCAGAGTTGTGAAGTCGGAGACGGTGTCATGGAAATTTAGGAGTAGGAGTTGAAGGTTTGGCTTACCGACTCCACAGCCCTGGCTCCCATCCCGTACTTTCTTGATTGGTACATCAAGGAAAGGCAACTGGTAATAATTAAACTCTGATATAAATCTAAGGCCCACTCTATGGATATTGAGTTCCCTCACAAATTCAAGAAATTGCTCACTCGTCCTTGACCAGATGATAAAAATGTTGTCTATATATCTATATCATGCCAGAATATATGGATGCCACCACTTATAATCATCCCTGAGCATTTTGGTTTCCTCCCACCAGCCCAGGAATAGATTAGCAAATGAGGGGGTACAGGGGCTCCCCATCGCAGTACCCCTGAGCTCGGGTAAGTACTTCCTGTCAAAAAGAAAGACGCTATGAGTAAGAATGAATTTTAGAAGATGGTCCATGAAGTCATTATGTCTGCTACACTCTATTGATCTCGATTTCTATAAACATCTTACTCCTCTGATATAATCTTCATGCGAGATATTACTGTACAAAGCCTCAATATCTAGTAAGGCCTGCTCCCCTACATGCATGTATACATGCTCGAGAGTATACATGGAGGGGAGCAGGCAGAGGGAAAACCAACTCCAGAGGGATTAATCCAACTGTAAAACCTCAGGACTTATTTCAACTGCAGGACCTCAGGCAGTACTGTGGGAACATTATACTGTGTGGGGCATCATCCATACTGCATAAGGAGCATAATGGGGGCATTACACTGTGTGGGGGCATCATACATACTGCATAAGGGGCATTACACTGTGTGGGGGTATCATACATCCTGCTTAAGGGGCATAATGGAGGCATTACCCTGTGGAGGGCATCATACATCCTGCATAAGGGGCATAATGGGGTCATTACACTGTGTGGGGCATCATACATACTGCATAAGGGGCATAACGGGGGGCATTACACTGTGTGGGGCATCATACATCCTGCATAAGGGGCATAATGGGGACATTACACTGTGTGGGGCATTATACATACTGCATAAGGGGCATAATGGGGGCATTACACTGTGTGCGGCATCATACATACTGCATAAGGTGCATAATGGGGGCATTACACTGTGTGGGGGCATCATACATACTGCATAAGGGGCATAATGGGGGCATTACACTGTGTGGGGGCATCATACATCCTGCATAAGGGGCATAATGGGGGCATTACACTGTGTGGGGGCATTATACATCCTGCATAAGGGGCATAATGGGGGCATTACACTGTGTGTGGCATCATACATACTGCATAAGGGGCATAATGGGGGCATTACACTGTGTGGGGCATCATACATACTGCATAAGGGGCATAATGGGGGCATTACACATACTGCATAAGGGGCATAATGGGGTCATTACACTGTGTGGGGCATCATCCATACTGCATAAGGGGCATAATGGGGGGCATTACATTGTGTGGGGCAATATACATACTGCATAAGGGGCATTACACTGTGTGGGGGTATCATACATCCTGCATAAGGGGCATAATGGAGGCATTACACTGTGGAGGGCATCATACATCCTGCATAAGGGGCATAATGGGGGCATTACACTGTGGGGGGCATCATACATCCTGTATAAGGGGAATAATGGGGGCATTACACTGTGTGGGGGCATTATAGATCCTGCATAAGGGGCATAATGGGGGCATTACACTGTATGGGGCACCATACATCTTGCATAAGGAGCAAAAAAGGGGCATTACACTGTGTGGGACATCATACATACTGCATAAGGGGCATAATGGGGGCATTACACTGTGTGGGGCATCATACATACTGCATAAGGGGCATAATGGGGGCATTACACTGTGTGGGGCATCATATATACTGCATAAGGGGCATTACACATACTGCATAAGGGGCATAATGGGGTCATTACACTGTGTGGGGCATCATACATACTGCATAAGGGGCATAACGGGGGGCATTACACTGTGTGGGGCATCATACATACTGCATAAGGGGCATAATGGGGTCATTACACTGTGTGTGGCATCATACATACTGCATAAGGGGCATAATGGGGGCATTACACTGTGTGGGGGCATCATACATACTGCATAAGGGGCATAATGGGGGCATTACACTGTGTGGGGGCATCATACATCCTGCATAAGGGGCATAATGGGGGCATTACACTGTGTGTGGCATCATACATACTGCGTAAGGGGCATAATGGGGGCATTACACTGTGTGGGGCATCATACATACTGCATAAGGGGCATAATGGGGGCATTACACATACTGCATAAGGGGCATAATGGGGTCATTACACTGTGTGGGGCATCATACATACTGCATAAGGGGCATTACACTGTGTGGGGCATTATACATACTGCATAAGGGGCATTACACTGTGTGGGGGTATCATACATCCTGCATAAGGGGCATAATGGAGGCATTACACTGTGGAGGGCATCATACATCCTGCATAAGGGGCATAATGGGGGCATTACACTGTGTGGGGGCATCATACATCCTGTATAAGGGGCATAATGGGGGCATTACACTGTGGGGGGCATCATACATCCTGCATAAGGGGCATAATGGAGGCATTACACTGTGGAGGGCATCATACATCCTGCATAAGGGGCATAATGGGGGCATTATACTGTGTGGGGGCATCATACATCCTGCATAAGGGGCATAATGGGGGCATTACACTGCGTGGAGGCATCATACATACTGCATAAGGGGCATAATGGGGGCATTACACTGTGTGGGGGCATTATAGATCCTGCATAAGGGGCATAATGGGGGCATTACACTGTATGGGGCACCATACATCTTGCATAAGGAGCAAAAAAGGGGCATTACACTGTGTGGGACATCATACATACTGCATAAGGGGCATAATGGGGGCATTACACTGTGTGGGGCATCATACATACTGCATAAGGGGCATAATAGGGGCATTACACTGTGTGGGGCATCATACATACTGCATAAGGGGCATAACGGGGGGCATTACACTGTGTGGGGCATCATACATCCTGCATAAGGGGCATAATGGGGACATTACACTGTGTGGGGCATCATACATACTGCATAAGGGGCATAATGGGGGCATTACACTGTGTGTGGTATCATACATACTGCATAAGGGGCATAATGGGGGCATTACACTGTGTGGGGCATCATACATACTGCATAAGGGGCATAACACTGTGGGGGACATCATACATCCTGCATAAGGGGCATAATGGGGGCATTACACTGTGTGGGGGCATCATACATCCTGCATAAGGGGCATAATGGGGGCATTACACTGTGTGGGGGCATCATACATACTACATAAGGGGCATAATGCGGGCATTACACAGTGTGGGGACATCATACATCTTGCATAAGGGGCATAATGGGGGCATTACACTGTGTGGGGGCATCATACATCCTGCATAAGGGGCATAATGGGGGCATTACATTGTGTGGGGGCATCATACATCCTGCATAAGGGGCATAATGGGGGAATTACACTGTGTGGGGGCATCATACATCCTGCATAAGGGGCATAATGGGGGAATTACACTGTGTGGGGGCATCATACATACTGCATAAGGGGCATAATGGGGGCATTACACTGTGGTGGACATCATACATCCTGCATAAGGGGCATAATGGGGGCATTACACTGTGTGGGGGGCATCATACATCCGGCATAAGGGGCATAATGGGGGCATTACACTGTGTGGGGGGCATCATACATCCGGCATAAGGGGCATAATGGGGGCATTACACTGTGGGGCAGTAAAGGGGTCCTGTACTATGAGAACAATACGTCTCCTCCCTTCCTGCCTCCATAGTTGGGTCGTATGTATCTATTACAGGAAACAGAACAAAAATCTTATGATTCTTATAAAGGGGCAACACAAGACCCCAAAAGAGTCTCCGTGCTGAAGGGGTTAATGCCCCCTGCTCCCAGTAATGGTGGTCTCCACATACCTCCACCTGCAGAGCCGCCACCACATATATGGCTGTTCTGTGCGCACAGGAGCAGTGATGAGGTCACAGGAGGGGAGGAGTCAGGGGTCACATGATCAGGGGCCTCAGTGGATGCAGGACTCTGCTGTGCTGGTTGTCATGGTGCTGGATGAGCTGAAGTTTATGTGTGGGGTCAGGAGGGGTTTACAGTGTGGATGTAGCAGAGCCGTGTGTGTACTAGGTGTACGGAGCGGAGCCGCGCGTGTACGAGGCGTACGGAGCGGAGCCGCGCGTGTACGAGGTGTACGGAGCAGAGCCGCGTGTGTACGAGGTGTACGGAGCGGGGCCGCATGTGTACGAGGTGTACGGAGCAGAGCCGCGTGTGAATGAGGTGTACGGAGCAGAGCCGCGTGTGTACGAGGTGTACGGAGCGGAGCCGCGTGTGTACGAGGTGTACGGAGCGGAGCCGCGCGTGTACGAGGTGTACGGAGCGGAGCCGCGCGTGTACGAGGGGTACGGAGCGGAGCCGCGCGTGTACGAGGCGTACGGAGCGGAGCCGCGCGTCTACGAGGCGTACGGAGCGGAGCCGCGCGTGTACAAGGCGTACGGAGCGGAGCCGCGCGTGTACGAGGCGTACGGAGCGGAGCCGCGTGTGTACGAGGCGTACGGAGCGGAGCCGTGTGTGTACGAGGCGTACGGAGCAGAGCCGCGTGTGTACGGAGCGGCGCCGCGCGTGTACGAGGTGTACGGAGCAGAGCCGCGTGTGTACGAGGTGTACGGAGCGGGGCCGCATGTGTACGAGGTGTACGGAGCAGAGCCGCGTGTGAATGAGGTGTACGGAGCAGAGCCGCGTGTGTACGAGGTGTACGGAGCGGAGCCGCGTGTGTACGAGGTGTACGGAGCGGAGCCGCGCGTGTACGAGGGGTACGGAGCGGAGCCGCGCGTGTACGAGGCGTACGGAGCGGAGCCGCGCGTGTACGAGGCGTACGGAGCGGAGCCGCGCGTGTACGAGGCGTACGGAGCGGAGCCGCGTGTGTACGAGGCGTACGGAGCGGAGCCGTGTGTGTACGAGGCGTACGGAGCAGAGCCGCGTGTGTACGGAGCGGCGCCGCGTGTGTACGAGGTGTACGGAGCGGAGCCGCGTCTGTACGAGGCGTACGGAGCGGAGCCGCGTGTGTACGAGGCGTACGGAGTGGAGCCGCGTGTGTGTACGAGGCGTACGGAGCATAGCCACGTGTGTACGAGGCGTACGGAGCGGAGCCGCGTGTGTACGAGGCGTACGGAGCGGAGTCGGGTGTGTACGAGGCGTACGGAGCGGAGCCGGGTGTGTACGAGGCGTACGGAGCGGAGCCGGGTGTGTACGAGGCGTACGGAGCGGAGCCGGGTGTGTACGAGGCGTACGGAGCGGAGCCGGGTGTGTACGAGGCGTACGGAGCGGAGCCGGGTGTGTACGAGGCGTACGGAGCGGAGCCGGGTGTGTACGAGGCGTACGGAGCGAAGCCGGGTGTGTACGAGGCGTGCGGAGCGGAGCCGGGTGTGTACGAGGCGTGCGGAGCGGAGCCGGGTGTGTACGAGGCGTGCGGAGCGGAGCCGCGTGTGTACGAGGCGTGCGGAGCGGAGCCGCGTGTGTACGAGGCGTACGGAGCGGAGCCGCGTGTGTACGAGGCGTACGGAGCGGAGCCGCGTGTGTACGAGGCGTACGGAGCGGAGCCGCGTGTGTACGAGGCGTACGGAGCGGAGCCGCGTGTGTACGAGGTGTACGGAGCGGAGCCGTGCGTGTACGAGGTGTGCATATCTGTGCGCTGTAAGGTTGCTGCCGGACAGGTCGTGGATGGGAGGTATGTGTCCCCGAAGTACCAAGCTTCGGTGATGTAGGACCCGGAGAAGCAGGCTGCAGCACACATAGTGCTGAGAGTGAGTTAATGGACCCAGATTAAAGGATCGGGTTTTACGAGCAGCTGAAAAAGCTGGGGGAGAGGAACAGCTGCTCACTTACCTCCAGTCCAGGTCTTGGAAGGCCTGATTTAAGACAGCTGCGCCTGTCTCAGTGTGCTGTGTGTTGTGCAAGGTGAGCAGACCTTGCATGTGCTGCTCAGAGTCTGCTGGAGGCAGAGAAAAGCACTACATTTAAACGGCTGAAACCGTGCTGCATATGGACGGGTTATTTTGAGTTTTGTTCTGTTATACCTTTTTGTGCCAGAAAAAGGCTGTTATGTTTTGTTTTCCTGGTTGGTTTATGGATATTTAATAAACCACCAGTTTGTTTTTGAACCTGCAGGCTGCATTGCTGTGTGAAACTGCGCCTACCCAATAGCTGATTCGTCACAGCATGTACAAGGGGTGCGAAGCGGAGCCGTGCATGTACAAGGGGTGCGAAGCGGAGCCGTGCGTGTACAAAGTGTACGTAGTAGAGCTTTACGTGTACGAGGTGTACGGAGTGGAGCCGTGCGTTTACGAGGTGTACGAAGTGGAGCCGTGTGTTGTGGTGTTTACAAGGCGTTCTTTATACTCCATTTAAAGTCTGGCAGTTGTGTGTTGTTCCAAACTATTCACACTTGGTCGCTGACCAATACCATACTACAAGGCCATTACCTAAAACCGTGGTCGTCATACATATCAGATATTACTGCGGTACTAATCCAGAAATTTTTAGGGAACGTGTCAAATATTCCCTCACCTACTGTATCCTCACCCATCCCTTGTAGATTGTGAGCCCTCGCCGACAGGGTTCTCACTCCTCCTGTACCAGTCGGTGACTCATTTTTGTTTAAATTATTGTACTCGTTTGCTATGTATACCCTTTTACACATGTAAAGCGCCAAGGAATTAGTGGCGCTATAATAATAATTATACTCTGTTTAATCCCTTAAGAACCGAGCCACTTTGTAGGCTAGTGACCAGGCCATTTTTTACAATTCTGACCATTGTCACTTTATGAGGTAATAACTCTGGAACACTTCAACGGATCCCACTGATTCGGAGACTGTTTTTTTTGTGTGACATATTGTACTTCACAACATTGGTAAAATTTCTTTGAGATGACTTGCGTTTATTTGTGAAAAAAAAATGGAAATTTTGCGAAAATTTCGAAAATGTCACAATTTTCATACTTTAAATTCCTATGCCTTTAAATCAGAGATATTTCACAAAAAAATAGTTAATAAATAACATTTCCCACATGTCTACTTTACATCAGCACAATTTTGGAACCAAATTTTTTTTTTTTTATTAGGTAGCTATAAGGGTTAAAAGTTGACCAGCGATTTTTCATTTTTCCAATAAAATTTACAAAACCATTTTTTTAGGGACCACGTCACATTTGAAGCGACTTTGAGGGGTCTATATGACAGAAAATACCCAAAAGTGACACCATTTTAAAAACTGCACCCCTTAAGGTGCTCAAAACAACATTCATGAACTTTATTAGCCCTTCAGGGGCTTCACAGGAACTAATGGAATGTGAATGGAAAAAAATGAACATTTTATTTTTTCCCACAAAAAGTTTACTTTTGTCCAAAATTTTGCATTTTCACAAATCTAACCTGAGAAAATGGACCATGCAATTTGTTGTGCAATTACTCCTGAATACGCTGGTATCCCATATGTGGTGGAAAACTAGTGTTTGGGGGCACAGCAGAGTCGGTAGTGTTAGGATCATTCAGCCATGGAGGGTCCTTGTTGGAGTCGGGGTATCCCCGTAACAAGAAATACACAGACACGTAGTGTATAATCAAGTACTGGGAAGCCCCTGAGCGCGTCTGCCTCTATAGGTGCTGTCCCTTTATTTATACTAATAATCATAGTTTTTTTTGTCACACATGCGCAGTAAAATGCCTTTGTTTCACAAGCAGTGAAGTGATGATTCATAACAGTGGAATGTTGATAAGAAAGTTTCATAAGCAGAAAAGTGATAATTCATAGCAGTAGAAGGTTGCTGAGACAGCTAAAAACAAGTTACAATCTAATTTCTGGGCGTCAGTCCAAATGTCCAGATAAGGGAAGAATAACTTCATCTGTGTCTTACATCGTAGTCTTGGGTGAAGTATAACTCCTATCATCCTCTCAGTAGCGGACGCCATGTTGCGTTTCAAGAGCCCCTGATGTCCCTAAACAATGGAAACCCCCTACAAGTGACCCAATTTTGGAAACTAGACCCCTCAGGGAACTTATCAAGATATGTGGTGAGCACCTTGAACCCACAGGTGCTTCACAGAAGTTTATGACGGTGAGCCGAGAAAATAAAAAAATCTTATTTTTACCACAAAACTTCTGTTTTATGCCCAAATTTAGCATTTTCAGAATAGTAAAAAGAGAAAATGCACCATACCATTTGTTGTGCAATTTCCCCTGCATACGCTGATACCCAATATGTGCTCCTTACACCTTGTACACACGCGGCTCCGTTCCGTACGCCTCGTACACACGCGGCTCCGCTCCGTACACCTCGTACACACGCGGCTCAGCTCCGTACACCTCGTACACACACGGCTCAGCTCCGTACGCCTCGTACACGCGCGGCTCAGCTCCGTACACGCGTTTCCACTCCGTACACCTCGTACACGCGCGGCTCCGCTCCGTACACCTCGTACACGCGCGGCTCCGCTACATCCACACTGTAAACCCCTCCTAACCCCACACATAAACTTCAGCTCATCCAGCACCATGACAACCAGAACAGCAGAGTCCTGCATCCACTGAGGCCCCTGATCATGTGACCCCTGACTCCTCCCCTCCTGTGACCTCATCACAGCTCCTGTGCGCACAGAACAGCCATATATGTGGTGGCAGGGTTGAGCCTAGAATGTATGGGCTCCCGTCAGGTATATATTATTGGAGGCAGCAGAGTGTATGGGCTCCTGTCAGGTATATATTATTGGAGGCAGGAGAATGTATGGGCTCCTGTCAGGTATATATTATTGGAGGCAGCAGAATGTATGGGCTCCTGTCGGGTATATATTATTGGAGGCAGCAGAATCTATGGGCTCCTGTCAGGTATATATTATTGGAGGCAGTAGAATGTATGAGCTCCAGTCAGGTATATATTATTGGAGGCAGCAGAATGTATGGGCTCCTGTCAGGTATATATTATTGGAGGCAGCAGAATGTATGGGCTCCTGTCGGGTATATATTATTGGAGGCAGCAGAATGTATGGGCCCCTGTCAGGTATATATTATTGGAGGCAGCAGAATGTATGGGCTCCTGTCGGGCATATATTATTGGAGGCAGCAGAATGTATGGGCTCCTGTCAGGTATATATTATTGGAGGCAGCAGAATGTATGGGCTCCTGTCGGGCATATATTATTGGAGGCCGGAGAATGTATGGGCTCCTGTCAGGTATATATTATTGGAGGCAGCAGAATGTATGGGCTCCAGTCAGGTATATATTATTGGAGGCCGGAGAATGTATGGGCTCCTGTCGGGTATATATTATTGGAGGCAGCAGAATGTATGGGCTCCAGTCAGGTATATATTATTGGAGGCAGCAGGGTGTATGGGCTCCTGTCAGGTATATATTATTGGAGGCTGCAGAATGTATGGGCTCCTGTCAGGTATATATTATTGGAGGCAGCAAAATGTATGGGCTCCAGTCAGGTATATATTATTGGAGGCAGCAGAATGTATGGGCTCCTGTCGGGTATATATTATTGGAGGCAGGAGAATCTATGTGCTCCTGTCAGGTATATATTATTGGAGGCAGCAGAATGTATGGGCTCCTGTCGGGTATATATTATTGGAGGCAGCAGAATGTATGGGCTCCTGTCGGGTATATATTATTGGAGGCAGCAGAATGTATGGGCTCCTGTCGGGTATATATTATTGGAGGCAGCAGAATGTATGGGCTCCTGTCGGGTATATATTATTGGAGGCAGCAGAATCTATGGGCTCCTGTCGGGTATATATTATTGGAGGCAGCAGAATGTATGGGCTCCTGTCGGGTATATATTATTGGAGGCAGCAGAATGTATGGGCTCCTGTCGGGTATATATTATTGGAGGCAGCAGAATGTATGGGTTCCTGTCGGGTATATATTATTGGAGGCAGCAGAATGTATGGGCTCCTGTCGGGTATATATTGTTGGAGGCAGCAGAATGTATGGGCTTCTGTCAGGTATATATTATTGGAGGCAGCAGAATGAATGAGCTCCTGTCAGGTATATATTATTGGAGGCAGGAGAATCTATGGGCTCCTGTCAGGTATATATTATTGGAGGCAGCAGAATGTATGAGCTCCTGTCAGGTATATATTATTGGAGGCAGGAGAATCTATGGGCTCCTGTCAGGTATATATTATTGGGGGCAGGAGAATGTATGGGCTCCTGTCAGGTATATATTATTGGAGGCAGGAGAATGTATGGGCTCCTGTCAGGTATATATTATTGGAGGCAGGAGAATGTATGGGCTCCTGTCAGGCATATATTATTGGAGGCAGGAGAATGTATGGGCTCCTGTCAGGCATATATTATTGGAGGCAGGAGAATGTATGGGCTTCTGTCAGGTATATATTATTGGAGGCAGGAGAATGTATGGGCTCCTGTCAGGTATATATTATTGGAGGCAGGAGAATGTATGGGCTCCTGTCGGGTATATATTATTGGAGGCAGCAGAATGTATGGGCTCCTGTCGGGTATATATTATTGGAGGCAGCAGAATGTATGGGCTCCTGTCGGGTATATATTATTGGAGGCAGCAGAATGTATGGGCTCCTGTCGGGTATATATTATTGGAGGCAGCAGAATGTATGGGCTCCTGTCGGGTATATATTATTGGAGGCAGCAGAATGTATGGGCTCCTGTCGGGTATATATTATTGGAGGCAGGAGAATGTATGGGCTCCTGTCAGGTATATATTATTGGAGGCAGGAGAATGTATGGGCTCCTGTCAGGCATATATTATTGGAGGCAGGAGAATGTATGGGCTCCTGTCAGGCATATATTATTGGAGGCAGGAGAATGTATGGGCTTCTGTCAGGTATATATTATTGGAGGCAGGAGAATGTATGGGCTCCTGTCAGGTATATATTATTGGAGGCAGGAGAATGTATGGGCTCCTGTCGGGCATATATTATTGGAGGCAGGAGAATGTATGGGCTCCTGTCGGGCATATATTATTGGAGGCAGGAGAATGTATGGGCTCCTGTCGGGTATATATTATTGGAGGCAGCAGAATGTATGGGCTCCTGTCGGGTATATATTATTGGAGGCAGCAGAATGTATGGGCTCCTGTTGGGTATATATTATTGGAGGCAGCAGAATGTATGGGCTCCTGTCGGGTATATATTATTGGAGACAGGAGAATGTATGGGCTCCTGTCGGGTATATATTATTGGAGACAGGAGAATGTATGGGCTCCTGTCGGGTATATATTATTGGAGGCAGGAGAATGAATGGGTTCCTGTCAGATATATATTATTGGAGGCAGGAGAATGTATGGGCTCCTGTCAGGTATATATTATTGGAGGCAGGAGAATGTATGGGCTCCTGTCAGGTATATATTGGAGGCAGGAGAATGTATGGGCTTCTGTCAAGTATATATTATTGGAGGCAGCAGAATGTATGGGCTCCTGTCAGGTATATATTATTGGGGGCAAGCAGAATGTATGGGCTCCTGTCAGGTATATATTATTGGAGGCAGCAGAATGTATGGGCTTCTGTCAGGTATATATTATTGGAGGCAGCAGAATGTATGGGCTTCTGTCAGGTATATATTATTGGAGGCAGGAGAATGTATGGGTTCCTGTCAGATATATATTATTGGAGGCAGGAGAATGTATGGGCTCCTGTCAGGTATATATTATTGGAGGCAGCAGAAGCTATGGGCTCCTGTCAGGTATATATTATTGGAGGCAGGAGAATGTATGGGCTCCTGTCAGGTATATATTATTGGAGGCAGGAGAATGTATGGGCTCCAGTCAGGTATATATTATTGGAGCCAGCAGAATGTATGGGCTCCAGTCAGGTATATATTATTGGAGCCAGCAGAATGTATGGGCTCCTGTCAGGTATATATTATTGGAGCCAGCAGAATGTATGAGCTCCTGTCAGGTATATATTATTGGAGGCAGGAGAATGTATGGGCTCCTGTCGGGTATATATCATTGGAGGCAGCAGAATGTATGGGCTCCTGTCGGGTATATATTATTGGAGGCAGCAGAATGTATGGGCTCCTGTCGGGTATATATTATTGGAGGCAGGAGAATGTATTGGCTCCTGTCGGGCATATATTATTGGAGGCAGCAGAATGTATGGGCTCCTGTCGGGCATATATTATTGGAGGCAGAAGAATGTATGGGCTCCTGTCGGGCATATATTATTGGAGGCAGCAGAATGTATGGGCTCCTGTCGGGCATATATTATTGGAGGCAGCAGAATGTATGGGCTCCTGTCGGGTATATATTATTGGAGGCAGCAGAATGTATGGGCTCCTGTCGGGTATATATTATTGGAGGCAGCAGAATGTATGGGCTCCTGTCGGGTATATATTATTGGAGGCAGGAGAATGTATGGGCTCCTGTCGGGTATATATTATTGGAGGCAGGAGAATGTATGGGCTCCTGTCGGGTATATATTATTGGAGGCAGCAGAATCTATGGGCTCCTGTCGGGTATATATTATTGGAGGCAGGAGAATCTATGGGCTCCTGTCGGGTATATATTGTTGGAGGCAGGAGAATCTATGGGCTCCTGTCGGGTATATATTATTGGAGACAGGAGAATGTATGGGCTCCTGTCGGGTATATATTATTGGAGGCAGGAGAATGAATGGGTTCCTGTCAGATATATATTATTGGAGGCAGGAGAATGTATGGGCTCCTGTCAGGTATATATTATTGGAGGCAGGAGAATGTATGGGCTCCTGTCAGGTATATATTGGAGGCAGGAGAATGTATGGGCTTCTGTCAAGTATATATTATTGGAGGCAGCAGAATGTATGGGCTCTTGTCAGGTATATATTATTGGGGGCAAGCAGAATGTATGGGCTCCTGTCAGGTATATATTATTGGAGGCAGCAGAATGTATGGGCTTCTGTCAGGTATATATTATTGGAGGCAGCAGAATGTATGGGCTTCTGTCAGGTATATATTATTGGAGGCAGGAGAATGTATGGGTTCCTGTCAGATATATATTATTGGAGGCAGGAGAATGTATGGGCTCCTGTCAGGTATATATTATTGGAGGCAGCAGAAGCTATGGGCTCCTGTCAGGTATATATTATTGGAGGCAGGAGAATGTATGGGCTCCTGTCAGGTATATATTATTGGAGGCAGGAGAATGTATGGGCTCCAGTCAGGTATATATTATTGGAGCCAGCAGAATGTATGGGCTCCAGTCAGGTATATATTATTGGAGCCAGCAGAATGTATGGGCTCCTGTCAGGTATATATTATTGGAGCCAGCAGAATGTATGAGCTCCTGTCAGGTATATATTATTGGAGGCAGGAGAATGTATGGGCTCCTGTCGGGTATATATCATTGGAGGCAGCAGAATGTATGGGCTCCTGTCGGGTATATATTATTGGAGGCAGCAGAATGTATGGGCTCCTGTCGGGTATATATTATTGGAGGCAGGAGAATGTATTGGCTCCTGTCGGGCATATATTATTGGAGGCAGCAGAATGTATGGGCTCCTGTCGGGCATATATTATTGGAGGCAGAAGAATGTATGGGCTCCTGTCGGGCATATATTATTGGAGGCAGCAGAATGTATGGGCTCCTGTCGGGCATATATTATTGGAGGCAGCAGAATGTATGGGCTCCTGTCGGGTATATATTATTGGAGGCAGCAGAATGTATGGGCTCCTGTCGGGTATATATTATTGGAGGCAGCAGAATGTATGGGCTCCTGTCGGGTATATATTATTGGAGGCAGGAGAATGTATGGGCTCCTGTCGGGTATATATTATTGGAGGCAGCAGAATCTATGGGCTCCTGTCGGGTATATATTATTGGAGGCAGGAGAATCTATGGGCTCCTGTCGGGTATATATTATTGGAGGCAGGAGAATCTATGGGCTCCTGTCGGGTATATATTGTTGGAGGCAGGAGAATCTATGGGCTCCTGTCGGGTATATATTATTGGAGGCAGGAGAATGTATGGGCTCCTGTCGGGTATATATTATTGGAGGCAGGAGAATCTATGGGCTCCTGTCGGGTATATATTATTGGAGGCAGGAGAATGTATGGGCTCCTGTCAGGCATATATTATTGGAGGCAGGAGAATGTATGGGCTCCTGTCAGGCATATATTATTGGAGGCAGGAGAATGTATGGGCTTCTGTCAGGTATATATTATTGGAGGCAGGAGAATGTATGGGCTCCTGTCAGGTATATATTATTGGAGGCAGGAGAATGTATGGGCTCCTGTCGGGCATATATTATTGGAGGCAGGAGAATGTATGGGCTCCTGTCGGGCATATATTATTGGAGGCAGGAGAATGTATGGGCTCCTGTCGGGTATATATTATTGGAGGCAGCAGAATGTATGGGCTCCTGTCGGGTATATATTATTGGAGGCAGCAGAATGTATGGGCTCCTGTTGGGTATATATTATTGGAGGCAGCAGAATGTATGGGCTCCTGTCGGGTATATATTATTGGAGACAGGAGAATGTATGGGCTCCTGTCGGGTATATATTATTGGAGGCAGGAGAATGAATGGGTTCCTGTCAGATATATATTATTGGAGGCAGGAGAATGTATGGGCTCCTGTCAGGTATATATTATTGGAGGCAGGAGAATGTATGGGCTCCTGTCAGGTATATATTGGAGGCAGGAGAATGTATGGGCTTCTGTCAAGTATATATTATTGGAGGCAGCAGAATGTATGGGCTCCTGTCAGGTATATATTATTGGGGGCAAGCAGAATGTATGGGCTCCTGTCAGGTATATATTATTGGAGGCAGCAGATTGTATGGGCTTCTGTCAGGTATATATTATTGGAGGCAGCAGAATGTATGGGCTTCTGTCAGGTATATATTATTGGAGGCAGGAGAATGTATGGGTTCCTGTCAGATATATATTATTGGAGGCAGGAGAATGTATGGGCTCCTGTCAGGTATATATTATTGGAGGCAGCAGAAGCTATGGGCTCCTGTCAGGTATATATTATTGGAGGCAGGAGAATGTATGGGCTCCTGTCAGGTATATATTATTGGAGGCAGGAGAATGTATGGGCTCCAGTCAGGTATATATTATTGGAGCCAGCAGAATGTATGGGCTCCAGTCAGGTATATATTATTGGAGCCAGCAGAATGTATGGGCTCCTGTCAGGTATATATTATTGGAGCCAGCAGAATGTATGAGCTCCTGTCAGGTATATATTATTGGAGGCAGGAGAATGTATGGGCTCCTGTCGGGTATATATCATTGGAGGCAGCAGAATGTATGGGCTCCTGTCGGGTATATATTATTGGAGGCAGCAGAATGTATGGGCTCCTGTCGGGTATATATTATTGGAGGCAGGAGAATGTATGGGCTCCTGTCGGGCATATATTATTGGAGGCAGCAGAATGTATGGGCTCCTGTCGGGCATATATTATTGGAGGCAGAAGAATGTATGGGCTCCTGTCGGGTATATATTATTGGAGGCAGCAGAATGTATGGGCTCCTGTCGGGTATATATTATTGGAGGCAGGAGAATGTATGGGCTCCTGTCGGGTATATATTATTGGAGGCAGCAGAATCTATGGGCTCCTGTCGGGTATATATTATTGGAGGCAGGAGAATCTATGGGCTCCTGTCGGGTATATATTATTGGAGGCAGGAGAATCTATGGGCTCCTGTCGGGTATATATTGTTGGAGGCAGGAGAATCTATGGGCTCCTGTCGGGTATATATTATTGGAGGCAGGAGAATGTATGGGCTCCTGTCGGGTATATATTATTGGAGGCAGGAGAATGTATGGGCTCCTGTCGGGTATATATTATTGGAGGCAGCAGAATCTATGGGCTCCTGTCGGGTATATATTATTGGAGGCAGCAGAATCTATGGGCTCCTGTCGGGTATATATTATTGGAGGCAGGAGAATCTATGGGCTCCTGTCGGGTATATATTATTGGAGGCAGGAGAATCTATGGGCTCCTGTCGGGTATATATTGTTGGAGGCAGGAGAATCTATGGGCTCCTGTCGGGTATATATTATTGGAGGCAGGAGAATGTATGGGCTCCTGTCGGGTATATATTATTGGAGGCAGGAGAATCTATGGGCTCCTGTCGGGTATATATTATTGGAGGCAGGAGAATGTATGGGCTCCTGTCAGGCATATATTATTGGAGGCAGGAGAATGTATGGGCTCCTGTCAGGCATATATTATTGGAGGCAGGAGAATGTATGGGCTTCTGTCAGGTATATATTATTGGAGGCAGGAGAATGTATGGGCTCCTGTCAGGTATATATTATTGGAGGCAGGAGAATGTATGGGCTCCTGTCGGGCATATATTATTGGAGGCAGGAGAATGTATGGGCTCCTGTCGGGCATATATTATTGGAGGCAGGAGAATGTATGGGCTCCTGTCGGGTATATATTATTGGAGGCAGCAGAATGTATGGGCTCCTGTCGGGTATATATTATTGGAGGCAGCAGAATGTATGGGCTCCTGTTGGGTATATATTATTGGAGGCAGCAGAATGTATGGGCTCCTGTCGGGTATATATTATTGGAGACAGGAGAATGTATGGGCTCCTGTCGGGTATATATTATTGGAGGCAGGAGAATGAATGGGTTCCTGTCAGATATATATTATTGGAGGCAGGAGAATGTATGGGCTCCTGTCAGGTATATATTATTGGAGGCAGGAGAATGTATGGGCTCCTGTCGGGTATATATTATTGGAGGCAGGAGAATGAATGGGTTCCTGTCAGATATATATTATTGGAGGCAGGAGAATGTATGGGCTCCTGTCAGGTATATATTATTGGAGGCAGGAGAATGTATGGGCTCCTGTCAGGTATATATTGGAGGCAGGAGAATGTATGGGCTTCTGTCAAGTATATATTATTGGAGGCAGCAGAATGTATGGGCTCCTGTCAGGTATATATTATTGGGGGCAAGCAGAATGTATGGGCTCCTGTCAGGTATATATTATTGGAGGCAGCAGAATGTATGGGCTTCTGTCAGGTATATATTATTGGAGGCAGCAGAATGTATGGGCTTCTGTCAGGTATATATTATTGGAGGCAGGAGAATGTATGGGTTCCTGTCAGATATATATTATTGGAGGCAGGAGAATGTATGGGCTCCTGTCAGGTATATATTATTGGAGGCAGCAGAAGCTATGGGCTCCTGTCAGGTATATATTATTGGAGGCAGGAGAATGTATGGGCTCTTGTCAGGTATATATTATTGGAGGCAGGAGAATGTATGGGCTCCAGTCAGGTATATATTATTGGAGCCAGCAGAATGTATGGGCTCCAGTCAGGTATATATTATTGGAGCCAGCAGAATGTATGGGCTCCTGTCAGGTATATATTATTGGAGCCAGCAGAATGTATGAGCTCCTGTCAGGTATATATTATTGGAGGCAGGAGAATGTATGGGCTCCTGTCGGGTATATATTATTGGAGGCAGCAGAATGTATGGGCTCCAGTCAGGTATATATTATTGGAGCCAGCAGAATGTATGGGCTCCAGTCAGGTATATATTATTGGAGGCAGCAGAATGTATGGGCTCCTGTCGGGTATATATTATTGGAGGCAGCAGAATGTATGGGCTCCTGTCGGGTATATATTATTGGAGGCAGGAGAATGTATGGGCTCCTGTCGGGCATATATTATTGGAGGCAGCAGAATGTATGGGCTCCTGTCGGGCATATATTATTGGAGGCAGAAGAATGTATGGGCTCCTGTCGGGTATATATTATTGGAGGCAGCAGAATGTATGGGCTCCTGTCGGGTATATATTATTGGAGGCAGGAGAATGTATGGGCTCCTGTCGGGTATATATTATTGGAGGCAGCAGAATCTATGGGCTCCTGTCGGGTATATATTATTGGAGGCAGGAGAATCTATGGGCTCCTGTCGGGTATATATTATTGGAGGCAGGAGAATCTATGGGCTCCTGTCGGGTATATATTGTTGGAGGCAGGAGAATCTATGGGCTCCTGTCGGGTATATATTATTGGAGGCAGGAGAATGTATGGGCTCCTGTCGGGTATATATTATTGGAGGCAGGAGAATGTATGGGCTCCTGTCGGGTATATATTATTGGAGGCAGCAGAATCTATGGGCTCCTGTCGGGTATATATTATTGGAGGCAGCAGAATGTATGGGCTCCTGTCGGGTATATATTATTGGAGGCAGGAGAATGTATGGGCTCCTGTTGGGTATATATTATTGGAGGCAGCAGAATGTATGGGCTCCTGTCGGGTATATATTATTGGAGGCAGCAGAATGTATGGGCTCCTGTCGGGTATATATTATTGGAGGCAGCAGAATGTATGGGCTCCTGTCGGGTATATATTATTGGAGGCAGCAGAATGTATGGGCTCCTGTCGGGTATATATTATTGGAGGCAGCAGAATGTATGGGCTCCTGTCGGGTATATATTATTGGAGACAGGAGAATGTATGGGCTCCTGTCGGGTATATATTATTGGAGGCAGGAGAATGAATGGGTTCCTGTCAGATATATATTATTGGAGGCAGGAGAATGTATGGGCTTATGGGCTCCTGTCAGGTATATATTGGAGGCAGGAGAATGTATGGGCTTCTGTCAAGTATATATTATTGGAGGCAGGAGAATGTATGGGCTCCTGTCAGGTATATATTATTGGAGGCAGCAGAAGCTATGGGCTCCTGTCAGGTATATATTATTGGAGGCAGGAGAATGTATGGGCTCCTGTCAGGTATATATTATTGGAGGCAGGAGAATGTATGGGCTCCAGTCAGGTATATATTATTGGAGCCAGCAGAATGTATGGGCTCCAGTCAGGTATATATTATTGGAGCCAGCAGAATGTATGGGCTCCTGTCAGGTATATATTATTGGAGCCAGCAGAATGTATGAGCTCCTGTCAGGTATATATTATTGGAGGCAGGAGAATGTATGGGCTCCTGTCAGGTATATATCATTGGAGGCAGCAGAATGTATGGGCTCCTGTCGGGTATATATTATTGGAGGCAGTAGAATGTATGGGCTCCTGTCGGGTATATATTATTGGAGGCAGGAGAATGTATGGGCTCCTGTCGGGCATATATTATTGGAGGCAGCAGAATGTATGGGCTCCTGTCGGGCATATATTATTGGGGGCAGAAGAATGTATGGGCTCCTGTCGGGCATATATTATTGGAGGCAGCAGAATGTATGGGCTCCTGTCGGGCATATATTATTGGAGGCAGCAGAATGTATGGGCTCCTGTCGGGTATATATTATTGGAGGCAGCAGAATGTATGGGCTCCTGTCGGGTATATATTATTGGAGGCAGCAGAATGTATGGGCTCCTGTCGGGTATATATTATTGGAGGCAGGAGAATGTATGGGCTCCTGTCGGGTATATATTATTGGAGGCAGCAGAATCTATGGGCTCCTGTCGGGTATATATTATTGGAGGCAGCAGAATCTATGGGCTCCTGTCGGGTATATATTATTGGAGGCAGGAGAATCTATGGGCTCCTGTCGGGTATATATTATTGGAGGCAGGAGAATCTATGGGCTCCTGTCGGGTATATATTATTGGAGGCAGGAGAATCTATGGGCTCCTGTCGGGTATATATTATTGGAGGCAGGAGAATGTATGGGCTCCTGTCGGGTATATATTATTGGAGGCAGCAGAATCTATGGGCTCCTGTCGGGTATATATTATTGGAGGCAGCAGAATCTATGGGCTCCTGTCGGGTATATATTATTGGAGGCAGCAGAATGTATGGGCTCCTGTCGGGTATATATTATTGGAGGCAGCAGAATGTATGGGCTCCTGTCAGGTATATATTATTGGAGGCAGCAGAATGTATGGGCTCCTGTCGGGTATATATTATTGGAGGCAGCAGAATGTATGGGCTCCTGTCAGGTATATGTTATTGGAGGCAGCAGAATGTATGGGCTCCTGTCGGGTATATATTATTGGAGGCAGCAGAATGTATGGGCTTCTGTCAGGTACAGTGCTGGCCAAATGTATTGGCACCCCTGCAATTCTGTCTGATAATGCTCAGTTTCTTCCTGAAAATGATTGCAATCACAAATTTTTTGGTATTATTCTCTTCATTTAATTTGCTTGCAAGGAAAAAACACAAAAGAGAATGAAGCAAAAATCAAATCATTCATCATTTCACACAAAACTCCAAAAAAGGGCCGGACAAAAGTATTGGCACCCTCAGCCTAATACTTGGTTGCACAACCTTTAGCCAAAATAACTGCGAACAACCGCTTCCGGTAACCATCAGTGAGATTCTTACAATGCTCTGCTGGAATTGTAGACCATTCTTCTTTGGCAAACTGCTCCAGGTCCCTGATATTTGAAGGGTGCCTTCTCCAAACTGCCATTTTGAGATCTCTCCACAGGTGTTCTATGGGATTCAGGTCTGGACTCATTGCTGGCCACCTTAGAAGTCTCCAGTGCTTTCTCTAAAACCATTTTATAGTGCTTTTGGAAGTGTGTTTTGGGTCATTGTCCTGCTGGAAGACCCATGACTTCTGAGGTAGACCTAGCTTTCTCACACTGGGCCCTACATTATGCTGCAAAATTTGTTGGTAGTCTTCAGACTTCATAATGCCATGCACACGGTCAAGCAGTCCAGTGCCAGAGGCAGCAAAGCAACCCCAAAACATCAGGGAACCTCCGCCATGTTTGACTGTAGGGACCGTGTTCTTTTCTTTGAATGCCTCTTTTTTTTTTCCTGTACACTCTATGTTGATGCTTTTTCCCAAAAATCTCTACTTTTGTCTCATCTGACCAGAGAACATTGTTCCAAAACGTTTTAGGCTTTCTCAGGTAAGTTTTAGCAAACTCCAGCCTGGCTTTTTTATGTCTCGGGGTAAGAAGTGGGGTCTTCCTGGGTATCCTACCATACAGTCCCTTTTCATTCAGACGCCGACGGATAGTACGGGTTGACACTGTTGTACCCTCAGACTGCAGGGCAGCTTGAACTTGTTTGGATGTTAGTCGAGGTTCTTTATCCACCATCCGCACAATCTTGCGTTGAAATCTCTCGTCAATTTTTCTTTTCCGTCCACATCTAGGGAGGTTAGCCACAGTGCCATGGGCTTTAAACTTCTTGATGACACTGCGCACGGAAGACACAGGAACATTCAGGTCTTTGGAGATGGACTTGTAGCCTTGAGATTGCTCATGCTTCCTCACAATTTGGTTTCTCAAGTCCTCAGACAGTTCTTTGGTCTTCTTTCTTTTCTCCATGCTCAATGTGGTACACACAAGGACACAGGACAGAGGTTGAGTCAACTTTAATCCATGTTAACTGGCTGCAAGTGTGATTTAGTTATTGCCAACACCTGTTAGGTGCCACAGGCAAGTTACAGGTGCTGTTAATTACACGAATTAGAGAAGCATCACATGATTTTTCAAACAGTGCCAATACTTTTGTCCACCTCCTTTTTTTAGGTTTGGTGTGGAATTATATCCAATTTGGCTTTAGGACAATTCTTTTTGTGTTTTTTCATTGAAGACAAATTAAATGAAGAGAATAATACCAAAGAATGTGATTGCAATCATTTTCAGGAAGAAACTGAGTATTATCTGACAGAATTGCAGGGGTGCCAATACTTTTGGCCAGCACTGTATATATTATTGGAGGCAGAAGAATGTATGGGCTCCTGTCAGGTATATATTATTGGAGGCAGCAGAATGTATGGGCTCCTGTCGGGTATATATTATTGGAGGCAGCAGAATGTATGGGCTCCTGTCGGGCATAGATTATTGGAGGCAGCAGAATGTATGAGCTCCTGTCGGGTATATATTATTGGAGGCAGCAGAATGTATGGGCTCCTGTCGGGTATATATTATTGGAGGCAGCAGAATGTATGGGCTCCTGTCGGGTATATATTATTGGAGGCAGCAGAATCTATGGGCTCCTGTCGGGTATATATTATTGGAGGCAGCAGAATGTATGGGCTCCTGTCGGGTATATATTATTGGAGGCAGCAGAATGTATGGGCTCCTGTCGGGTATATATTATTGGAGGCAGCAGAATGTATGGGCTCCTGTCGGGTATATATTATTGGAGGTAGCAGAATGTATGGGCTCCTGTCGGGTATATATTATTGGAGGTAGCAGAATGTATGGGCTCCTGTCAGGTATATATTATTGGAGGCAGGAGAATGTATGGGCTCCAGTCAGGTATATATTATTGGAGCCAGCAGAATGTATGGGCTCCAGTCAGGTATATATTATTGGAGCCAGCAGAATGTATGGGCTCCTGTCAGGTATATATTATTGGAGCCAGCAGAATGTATGAGCTCCTGTCAGGTATATATTATTGGAGGCAGGAGAATGTATGGGCTCCTGTCAGGTATATATCATTGGAGGCAGCAGAATGTATGGGCTCCTGTCGGGTATATATTATTGGAGGCAGTAGAATGTATGGGCTCCTGTCGGGTATATATTATTGGAGGCAGGAGAATGTATGGGCTCCTGTCGGGCATATATTATTGGAGGCAGCAGAATGTATGGGCTCCTGTCGGGCATATATTATTGGGGGCAGAAGAATGTATGGGCTCCTGTCGGGCATATATTATTGGAGGCAGCAGAATGTATGGGCTCCTGTCGGGCATATATTATTGGAGGCAGCAGAATGTATGGGCTCCTGTCGGGTATATATTATTGGAGGCAGCAGAATGTATGGGCTCCTGTCAGGTATATATTATTGGAGGCAGCAGAATGTATGGGCTCCTGTCGGGTATATATTATTGGAGGCAGCAGAATCTATGGGCTCCTGTCGGGTATATATTATTGGAGGCAGCAGAATGTATGGGCTCCTGTCGGGTATATATTATTGGAGGCAGCAGAATGTATGGGCTCCTGTCGGGTATATATTATTGGAGGCAGCAGAATGTATGGGCTCCTGTCGGGTATATATTATTGGAGGTAGCAGAATGTATGGGCTCCTGTCGGGTATATATTATTGGAGGTAGCAGAATGTATGGGCTCCTGTCAGGTATATATTATTGGAGGCAGGAGAATGTATGGGCTCCAGTCAGGTATATATTATTGGAGCCAGCAGAATGTATGGGCTCCAGTCAGGTATATATTATTGGAGCCAGCAGAATGTATGGGCTCCTGTCAGGTATATATTATTGGAGCCAGCAGAATGTATGAGCTCCTGTCAGGTATATATTATTGGAGGCAGGAGAATGTATGGGCTCCTGTCAGGTATATATCATTGGAGGCAGCAGAATGTATGGGCTCCTGTCGGGTATATATTATTGGAGGCAGTAGAATGTATGGGCTCCTGTCGGGTATATATTATTGGAGGCAGGAGAATGTATGGGCTCCTGTCGGGCATATATTATTGGAGGCAGCAGAATGTATGGGCTCCTGTCGGGCATATATTATTGGGGGCAGAAGAATGTATGGGCTCCTGTCGGGCATATATTATTGGAGGCAGCAGAATGTATGGGCTCCTGTCGGGCATATATTATTGGAGGCAGCAGAATGTATGGGCTCCTGTCGGGTATATATTATTGGAGGCAGCAGAATGTATGGGCTCCTGTCGGGTATATATTATTGGAGGCAGCAGAATGTATGGGCTCCTGTCGGGTATATATTATTGGAGGCAGGAGAATGTATGGGCTCCTGTCGGGTATATATTATTGGAGGCAGCAGAATCTATGGGCTCCTGTCGGGTATATATTATTGGAGGCAGCAGAATCTATGGGCTCCTGTCGGGTATATATTATTGGAGGCAGGAGAATCTATGGGCTCCTGTCGGGTATATATTATTGGAGGCAGGAGAATCTATGGGCTCCTGTCGGGTATATATTATTGGAGGCAGGAGAATCTATGGGCTCCTGTCGGGTATATATTATTGGAGGCAGGAGAATGTATGGGCTCCTGTCGGGTATATATTATTGGAGGCAGCAGAATCTATGGGCTCCTGTCGGGTATATATTATTGGAGGCAGCAGAATCTATGGGCTCCTGTCGGGTATATATTATTGGAGGCAGCAGAATGTATGGGCTCCTGTCGGGTATATATTATTGGAGGCAGCAGAATGTATGGGCTCCTGTCAGGTATATATTATTGGAGGCAGCAGAATGTATGGGCTCCTGTCGGGTATATATTATTGGAGGCAGCAGAATGTATGGGCTCCTGTCAGGTATATGTTATTGGAGGCAGCAGAATGTATGGGCTCCTGTCGGGTATATATTATTGGAGGCAGCAGAATGTATGGGCTTCTGTCAGGTACAGTGCTGGCCAAATGTATTGGCACCCCTGCAATTCTGTCTGATAATGCTCAGTTTCTTCCTGAAAATGATTGCAATCACAAATTTTTTGGTATTATTCTCTTCATTTAATTTGCTTGCAAGGAAAAAACACAAAAGAGAATGAAGCAAAAATCAAATCATTCATCATTTCACACAAAACTCCAAAAAAGGGCCGGACAAAAGTATTGGCACCCTCAGCCTAATACTTGGTTGCACAACCTTTAGCCAAAATAACTGCGAACAACCGCTTCCGGTAACCATCAGTGAGATTCTTACAATGCTCTGCTGGAATTGTAGACCATTCTTCTTTGGCAAACTGCTCCAGGTCCCTGATATTTGAAGGGTGCCTTCTCCAAACTGCCATTTTGAGATCTCTCCACAGGTGTTCTATGGGATTCAGGTCTGGACTCATTGCTGGCCACCTTAGAAGTCTCCAGTGCTTTCTCTAAAACCATTTTATAGTGCTTTTGGAAGTGTGTTTTGGGTCATTGTCCTGCTGGAAGACCCATGACTTCTGAGGTAGACCTAGCTTTCTCACACTGGGCCCTACATTATGCTGCAAAATTTGTTGGTAGTCTTCAGACTTCATAATGCCATGCACACGGTCAAGCAGTCCAGTGCCAGAGGCAGCAAAGCAACCCCAAAACATCAGGGAACCTCCGCCATGTTTGACTGTAGGGACCGTGTTCTTTTCTTTGAATGCCTCTTTTTTTTTTCCTGTACACTCTATGTTGATGCTTTTTCCCAAAAATCTCTACTTTTGTCTCATCTGACCAGAGAACATTGTTCCAAAACGTTTTAGGCTTTCTCAGGTAAGTTTTAGCAAACTCCAGCCTGGCTTTTTTATGTCTCGGGGTAAGAAGTGGGGTCTTCCTGGGTATCCTACCATACAGTCCCTTTTCATTCAGACGCCGACGGATAGTACGGGTTGACACTGTTGTACCCTCAGACTGCAGGGCAGCTTGAACTTGTTTGGATGTTAGTCGAGGTTCTTTATCCACCATCCGCACAATCTTGCGTTGAAATCTCTCGTCAATTTTTCTTTTCCGTCCACATCTAGGGAGGTTAGCCACAGTGCCATGGGCTTTAAACTTCTTGATGACACTGCGCACGGAAGACACAGGAACATTCAGGTCTTTGGAGATGGACTTGTAGCCTTGAGATTGCTCATGCTTCCTCACAATTTGGTTTCTCAAGTCCTCAGACAGTTCTTTGGTCTTCTTTCTTTTCTCCATGCTCAATGTGGTACACACAAGGACACAGGACAGAGGTTGAGTCAACTTTAATCCATGTTAACTGGCTGCAAGTGTGATTTAGTTATTGCCAACACCTGTTAGGTGCCACAGGCAAGTTACAGGTGCTGTTAATTACACGAATTAGAGAAGCATCACATGATTTTTCAAACAGTGCCAATACTTTTGTCCACCTCCTTTTTTTAGGTTTGGTGTGGAATTATATCCAATTTGGCTTTAGGACAATTCTTTTTGTGTTTTTTCATTGAAGACAAATTAAATGAAGAGAATAATACCAAAGAATGTGATTGCAATCATTTTCAGGAAGAAACTGAGTATTATCTGACAGAATTGCAGGGGTGCCAATACTTTTGGCCAGCACTGTATATATTATTGGAGGCAGAAGAATGTATGGGCTCCTGTCAGGTATATATTATTGGAGGCAGCAGAATGTATGGGCTCCTGTCGGGTATATATTATTGGAGGCAGCAGAATGTATGGGCTCCTGTCGGGCATAGATTATTGGAGGCAGCAGAATGTATGAGCTCCTGTCGGGTATATATTATTGGAGGCAGCAGAATGTATGGGCTCCTGTCGGGTATATATTATTGGAGGCAGCAGAATGTATGGGCTCCTGTCGGGTATATATTATTGGAGGCAGCAGAATCTATGGGCTCCTGTCGGGTATATATTATTGGAGGCAGCAGAATGTATGGGCTCCTGTCGGGTATATATTATTGGAGGCAGCAGAATGTATGGGCTCCTGTCGGGTATATATTATTGGAGGCAGCAGAATGTATGGGCTCCTGTCGGGTATATATTATTGGAGGTAGCAGAATGTATGGGCTCCTGTCGGGTATATATTATTGGAGGCAGCAGAATGTATGGGCTCCTGTCGGGTATATATTATTGGGGGCAGGAGAATGTATGGGCTCCTGTCAGGTATATATTATTGAAGGCAGGAGAATGTATGGGCTCCTGTCAGGTATATATTATTGGAGGCAGGAGAATCTATGGGCTCCTGTCAGGTATATATTATTGGAGGCAGCGGAATGTATGGGCTCCTGTCAGGTATATATTATTGGAGGCAGCAGAATGTATGGGCTTCTGTCAGGTATATATTATTGGAGGCAGGAGAATGTATGGGCTCCTGCTAGGTATATATTATTGGAGGCAGGAGAATGTATGGGCTCCTGTCAGGTATATATTATTGGAGAAAAAAAAACAAGCAATGTTAACTGAGGTCTAAGATGGTATACATGCAAGAAATAGGAGCATGTTCACACTAGCAAAAAGAAGCAAAACCTACAAAAGACAAAAAATATATCTCATACCCTACCATCATTATATAAAAATGTAAAGCCAAGTTGCATATTAAATATAGGGTACTTAGTGAACTATTTTTGATCAAAAAAAGTATACAAGCCGCTGGTGGGACGGCAGAAGTTATAAAACCAATTGGTGGCGCTGTACAACAAGCTTAGAAGTTATAAAACCAATTGGTGGCGCTGTACAACAAGCTTAGAAGTTATAAAACCAATAGGTGACGCTGTACAACAAGTGCAGAAGTTATAAAACCAATAGGTGGCGCTGTACAACAAGCTTAGAAGTTATAAAACCAATAGGTGGCGCTGTACAACAAGCTTAGAAGTTATAAAACCAATAGGTGGCGCTGTACAACAAGCTTAGATGTTATAAATCCAATCGGTGGCGCAGTACAACAAGCTTAGAAGTTATAAAACCAATCGGTGGCGCTGTACAACAAGCTTAGAAGTTATAAAACCAATAGGTGGCGCTGTACAACAAGCTTAGAAGTTATAAAACCAATAGGTGGCGCTGTACAACAAGCTTAGAAGTTATAAAACCAATAGGTGGCGCTGTACAAGTGCAGAAGTTATAAAACCAATAGGTGGCGCTGTACAACAAGCTTAGAAGTTATAAAACCAATAGGTGGCGCTGTACATCAAGCGCAGAAGTTATAAAACCAATAGGTGGCGCTGTACAGCAAGTGCAGAAGTTATAAAACCAATAGGTGGCGCTGTACAGCAAGTGCAGAAGTTATAAAACCAATAGGTGACGCTGTACAGCAAGTGCAGAAGTTATAAAACCAATAGGTGGCGCTGTACAACAAGCTTAGAAGTTATAAAACCAATAGGTCGCTGTACAAGTGCAGAAGTTATAAAACCAATAGGTGGCGCTGTACAAGAAGTGCAGAAGTTATAAAACCAATAGGTGGCGCTGTACAACAAGTGTAGAAGTTATAAAACCAATAGGTGGCGCTGTACAACAAGTGCAGAAGTTATAAAACCAATAGGTGGCGCTGTACAACTAGTGCAGAAGTTATAAAACCAATAGGTGGCGCTGTACAACTAGTGCAGAAGTTATAAAACCAATAGGTGGCGCTGTACAACAAGCTTAGAAGTTATAAAACCAATAAGTGGCGCTGTACAACAAGCTTAGAAGTTATAAAACCAATAGTTGGCGCTGTACAACAAGTGCAGAAGTTTTAAAAGCAATAGGTGGCGCTGTACAAGTGCAGAAGTTATAAAACCAATAGGTGGCGCTGTACAACAAGCTTAGAAGTTATAAAACCAATAGGTGGCGCTGTACAACAAGCTTAGAAGTTATAAAACCAATAGGTGGCGCTGTACAACAAGCTTAGAAGTTATAAAACCAATAGGTGGCGCTGTACAACAAGCTTAGAAGTTATCAAACCAATAGGTGGCGCTGTACAACAAGCTTAGAAGTTATCAAACCAATAGGTGGCGCTGTACAACAAGCTTAGAAGTTATCAAACCAATAGGTGGCGCTGTACAAGTGCAGAAGTTATAAAACCAATAGGTGGCACTGTACAACAAGCTAAGAAGTTATCAAACCAAAAGTTGGCCCTGTACAACAAGTGCAGAAGTTATAAAACCAATAGGTGGCGCTGTACAAAAAGCTTAGAAGTTATAAAACCAATAGGTGGCGCTGTACAACAAGATTAGAAGTTATAAAACCAATAGGTGGCGCGGTACAACAAGCTTAGAAGTTATAAAACCAATAGGTGGCGCTGTACAACAAGCTTAGAAGTTATAAAACCAATAGGTGGCGCTGTACAACAAGCTTAGAAGTTATCAAACCAATAGGTGGCGTTGTACAACAAGCTTAGAAGTTATCAAACCAATAGGTGGCGCTGTACAACAAGTGCAGAAGTTATAAAACCAATAGGTGGCGCTGTACAACAAGCTTAGAAGTTATCAAACCAATAGGTGGCGCTGTACAACAAGTGCAGAAGTTATAAAACCAATAGGTGGCGCTGTACAAGTGCAGAAGTTATAAAACCAATAGGTGGCGCTGTACAACAAGCTTAGAAGTTATCAAACCAATAGGTGGCCCTGTACAACAAGTGCAGAAGTTATAAAACCAATAGGTGGCGCTGTACAAAAAGCTTAGAAGTTGTAAAACCAATAGGTGGCGCTGTACAACAAGCTTAGAAGTTATAAAATCAATAGGTGGCGCTGTACAGCAAGCGCAGAAGTTATAAAACCAATAGGTGGCGCTGTACAGCAAGCGCAGAAGTTATAAAACCAATAGGTGGCGCTGTACAAGTGCAGAAGTTATAAAACCAATAGGTGACGCTGTACAAGTGCAGAAGTTAAAAAACCAATAGGTGACGCTGTACAACAAGTTCAGAAGTTATAAAACCAATAGGTGGCGCTGTACAACAAGCTAAGAAGTTATCAAACCAAAAGTTGGCCCTGTACAACAAGTGCAGAAGTTATAAAACCAATAGGTGGCGCTGTACAAAAAGCTTAGAAGTTATAAAACCAATAGGTGGCGCTGTACAACAAGATTAGAAGTTATAAAACCAATAGCTGGCGCGGTACAACAAGCTTAGAAGTTATAAAACCAATAGGTGGCGCTGTACAACAAGCTTAGAAGTTATAAAACCAATAGGTGGCGCTGTACAACAAGCTTAGAAGTTATCAAACCAATAGGTGGCGTTGTACAACAAGCTTAGAAGTTATCAAACCAATAGGTGGCGCTGTACAACAAGTGCAGAAGTTATAAAACCAATAGGTGGCGCTGTACAACAAGCTTAGAAGTTATCAAACCAATAGGTGGCGCTGTACAACAAGTGCAGAAGTTATAAAACCAATAGGTGGCGCTGTACAAGTGCAGAAGTTATAAAACCAATAGGTGGCGCTGTACAACAAGCTTAGAAGTTATCAAACCAATAGGTGGCCCTGTACAACAAGTGCAGAAGTTATAAAACCAATAGGTGGCGCTGTACAGCAAGTGCAGAAGTTATAAAACCAATAGGTGGCGCTGTACAAAAAGCTTAGAAGTTGTAAAACCAATAGGTGGCGCTGTACAACAAGCTTAGAAGTTATAAAATCAATAGGTGGCGCTGTACAGCAAGCGCAGAAGTTATAAAACCAATAGGTGGCGCTGTACAGCAAGCGCAGAAGTTATAAAACCAATAGGTGGCGCTGTACAAGTGCAGAAGTTATAAAACCAATAGGTGACGCTGTACAACAAGTGCAGAAGTTAAAAAACCAATAGGTGGCGCTGTACAACAAGTTCAGAAGTTATAAAAACAATAGGTGGCGCTGTACAACAAGTGCAGAAGTTATAAAACCAATAGGTGGCGCTGTACAAGTGCAGAAGTTATAAAACCAATAGGTGGCGCTGTACAACAAGCTTAGAAGTTATAAAACCAATAGGTGGCACTGTACAACAAGTGCAGAAGTTATAAAACCAATAGGTGGTGCTGTACAACAAGTGCTGAAGTTATAAAACCAATAGGTGGCGCTGTACAACAAGCTTAGAAGTTATAAAACCAATAGGTGACGCTGTACAACAAGTGCAGAAGTTATAAAACCAATAGGTGGCGCTGTACAACAAGTTCAGAAGTTATAAAAACAATAGGTGGCGCTGTACAAGTGCAGAAGTTATAAAACCAATAGGTGGCGCTGTACAACAAGCTTGGAAGTTATAAAACCAATAGGTGGCGCTGTACAACAAGGGCAGAAGTTATAAAACCAATAGGTGGCGCTGTACAACAAGCTTAGAAGTTATAAAACCAATAGGTGGCGCTGTACAACAAGCTTAGAAGTTATAAAATCAATAGGTGGCGCTGTACAAGTGCAGAAGTTATAAAACCAATAGGTGGCGCTGTACAACAAGTGCAGAAGTTATAAAACCAATAGGTGGCGCTGTACAACAAGCTTAGAAGTTATAAAACCAATAGGTGGCGCTGTACAACAAGCTTAGAAGTTATAAAACCAATAGGTGGCACTGTACAACAAGTGCAGAAGTTATAAAACCAATAGGTGGTGCTGTACAACAAGTGCTGAAGTTATAAAACCAATAGGTGGCGCTGTACAACAAGCTTAGAAGTTATAAAACCAATAGGTGACGCTGTACAACAAGTGCAGAAGTTATAAAACCAATAGGTGGCGCTGTACAACAAGTTCAGAAGTTATAAAAACAATAGGTGGCGCTGTACAAGTGCAGAAGTTATAAAACCAATAGGTGGCGCTGTACAACAAGCTTGGAAGTTATAAAACCAATAGGTGGCGCTGTACAACAAGGGCAGAAGTTATAAAACCAATAGGTGGCGCTGTACAACAAGCTTAGAAGTTATAAAACCAATAGGTGGCGCTGTACAACAAGCTTAGAAGTTATAAAATCAATAGGTGGCGCTGTACAAGTGCAGAAGTTATAAAACCAATAGGTGGCGCTCTACAACAAGTGCAGAAGTTATAAAACCAATAGGTGGCGCTGTACAACAAGCTTAGAAGTTATAAAACCAATAGGTGGCGCTGTACAACAAGCTTAGAAGTTATAATACCAATAGGTGGCGCTGTACAAGCTTAGAAGTTATAAAACCAATAGGTGGCGCTGTACAACAAGCTTAGAAGTTATAAAACCAATAGGTGGCGCTGTACAACAAGCTTAGAAGTTATAAAACCAATAGGTGGCGCTGTACAACAAGCTTAGAAGTTATAAAACCAATAGGTGGCGCTGTACAACAAGCTTAGAAGTTATAAAACCAATAAGTGGCGCTGTACAACAAGCTTAGAAGTTATAAAACCAATAGGTGGCGCTGTACAACAAGCTTAGAAGTTATAAAATCAATAGGTGACGCTGTACAACAAGTGCAGCAGTTCTAAAACCAATAGGTGGTGCTGTACAACAAGCTTAGAAGTTATAAAACCAATAGGTGGCGTTGTACAACAAGCTTAGAAGTTATAAAACCAATAGGTGGTGCTGTACAACAAGTGCAGAAGTTATAAAACCAATAGGTGGCGCTGTACAACAAGCTTAGAAGTTATAAAACCAATAGGTGGCGCTGTACAACAAGGGGAGGGGAAGGGGAAGGGGGGAAGGGGGGAAGGGGAGAGGGGAAGGGGAGAGGGGAAGGGGGGAAGGGGAGAGGGGAAGAGGGGAAGGGAGAGAGCCTGGAGGTGAAAGCTCTGAGCGGTTTGTTTCACACATGCTGGATGTATGGAGATTGCAGTTCTCCTGGTGTGAATCCCTTTGTTAAAGGACATGGAAGCTGGACTCTAAGCCAGGTGGGCTGACCAGCACTATTGTATGGACTTATTATTTTAGGTTTTACCTTCTGCCGGACAAAGGCTGTATTTACATTTTCTGGTGACGTGATTTATGAGGACTGCAATAAATCAGCCACACTTTAAATAGAAACAGTTCCTGTGTCTGCCTCTTTAAGAAGCCGAGTGAGTCGATCTACCACAATATATCCATATATCTCTATATATAATAGCAACCTGTCCGTCAGAGGTAGGTGAGGAAATGAAGGCAGGAGAGCTGGAAGTGCAATGTCTGCCCCCTGCAATTGTGATTAAAACTTTAAGGCTGTACGCCTTCAATTTCCAAAGAAAATACTACAAGCGAGGTATGTAAGCATTAACCCCTTCCAGACATGCGCCATATATGTACAGACTTGTGGGAACTGCATTCTCGCAAACCGCTGTACATATACTTCTTCTCGATCAAGCGGGCTCACTGAGCGTCGCCGCGATTGAGTGCGGGTGTCAGCTCTATATGAGAGCTGACACCCTGCAGCAATGCCCACAATCGATGCTAGCACTGATCGCGAGCATTTAACCATTCTGATGCCACTGTCAATAGTGACTGCGCCACCGAGGAGCACTGCAGAGGGAGTGAGCTTCCTCTCTGCTCCCATCAGCACAACGCAATGGAGATTGCGTTGTACTCCATGGTGATTCCAGGCCACAAGATGGCCACGGGGTCACCCAGGGACAGTGGTCTGTCAGCTCTTACTCAGAGCAGGAGCTGACACGCCTCCTCCCTGCCTGTGAGACGCTGCTCTGATGCCCTGCAGCGCACAAACATTGCAGAGTATCAGATCAGCAATCAGGACAGGGAAAGATGATGTCCCATCTTGGGACAATGTAAAAAAAAAAAAAAATTGTAGAAATATTTAAAAAAAAAATCCCTTTCAACTGTTATTTTTTGAGGCTGGTAGCTCTGATGAACTTATCCTCCATTGCAGAGGTAATGTTGCTCTTTCTTTGCTAGGGCGGTCCTCATGAGTGACAGTTTTATCTTAACAACGGATGGCTTTCATGTCTTCACTTGGGGATAAATTTCATGGTTCTAGAAATATTCCCAAATTTTTCATTTTGTGGTTTTGTTTTTTCACTCCTTCTACCAAGTCATAAACTTTATATTTTTCCATTGACAGCTGTTTGAGGGCTTGTTTTTAGTAGAACGAGTTAGTTTTTTTATTACACCATTCATTTTACCTTATTATCAACTGGCAAATGTGAAAAAAAAAATCGTGTAGGTTGAAATGATGAAAAAACTGCAATTCCACCATTTTTTTTTCATGTTTTATTTTTGCAAGTTAATTATGCAGTCAAATCTAGCTGATAACATGAATTTTAAGGTCAAAACATTTGCGTGAATATTATACCAATATTGTAATTTTGCTTATGTCACCACTTTAAGATTTGTAACTTCTATTTTTCCATTGATGGAATTGTCCGAGGGCTTGTTTTTGCATACAGAGGTGACATTTTTATTGGTACAATTTTGCAGTATATTTTTATACTGCGCATATTAAATATATATACATATATATATATATATATATATATATATATATATATACACACAGTTATATGAAAAAGTTTGGGCACCCCTATTAATCTTAAGCTTAATGTTTTATAAAAATTGGTGTTTTTGCAACAGCTATTTCAGTATGATATATGTAATAACTGTTGGACACAGTAATGTTTCTGCCTTGAAATGAGGTTTATTGTACTAACAGAAAATGTGCAATCTGCATTCAAACAAAATTTGACAGGTGCATAAGTATGGGCACCCTTATAATTTTCTTGTTTTAAATACTCCTACCTACTTTTTACTGACTTACTAAAGCACTTTTTTGGGTTTTGTAACCTCATTGAGCTTTGAACTTCATAGCCAGGTGTATGCAATCATGAGAAAAGCTACTTAAAGTGGCCACTTGCAAGTTGTTCTCCTGTTTGAATCTCCTCTGAAGAGTGGCATCATGGGCTCCTCAAAACAACTGTCAAATGATCTGGAAACAAAGATTATTCAACATAGTTGTTCAGGGGAAGGATACAAAAAGCTGTCTCAGAGATTTAACCTGTCAGTTTCCACTGTGAGGAACATAGTAAGGAAATGGAAGAACACAGGGACAGTTCTTATTAAGGCCAGAAGTGGCAGACCAAGAAAAACATCAGAAAGGCAGAGAAGAAGAATGGTGAGATCATTCAAGGGCAATCCTCAGACCACCTCCAGAGAGCTGCAGCATCAACTTGCTGCAGATGGTGTCACTGTGCATCGGTCAACTATACAACGCACTTTGCATAAGGAGAAGCTGTATGGGAGAGTGATGCGAAAGAAGCAGTTTCTGCAAGCACGCCACAAACAGAGTCGGCTGAGGTATGCAAGCACATTTGGAGAAGCCAATTTCTTTTTGGAAGAAGGTCCTGTGGACTGATGAAACCAAGATTGAGTTGTTTGGTCATACAAAAAGGCGTTATGCATGGCGGCAAAAAAACACAGCATTCCAAGAAAAACACTTGCTACCCACAGTAAAATTTGGTGGAGGTTCCATCATGCTTTCGGGCTGTGTGGCCAATGCCGGCACCGGGAATCTTGTTAAAGTTGAGGGACGCATGGATTCCACTGAGTATCAGCAGATTCTTGACAATAATGGTCAAGAATCAGTGACAAAGTTGAAGTTACGCAGGGGATAGATCTTTCAGCAAGACAATGATCCAAAACACCGCTCCAAATCTACTCAGGCATTCATGCAGAGGAACAATTACAATGTTCTGGAATGGCCATCCCAGTCCCCAGACCTGAATATCATTGAACATCTGTGGGATCATTTGAAGAGGGCAGTCCATGCTCGACGACCATCAAACTTAACTGAACTGGAATTGTTTTGTAAAGAGGAATGGTCAAAAATACCTTCATCCAGGATCCAGGAACTCATTAAAAGCTACAGGAAGCGACTAGAGGCTGTTATTTTTGCAAAAGGCGGATCTACTAAATCTTAATGTCACTTTTCTGGTGGGGTGCCCATACTTGTGCACCTGTCAAATTTTGTTTGAATGCAGATTGCACATTTTCTGTTAGTACAATAAACCTCATTTCAAGGCAGAAACATTACTGTGTCCAACAGTTATTACATATATCAAACTGAAATAGCTGTTGAAAAAACACCAATTTTTATAAAACATTAAGCTTAAGATTAATAGGGGTGCCCAAACTTTTTCATATAACTATATATATATAACTATATATATATATATATATATATATATATATATATATAACTATATATATATATATATATCTATCTATATAACTATATATAACTATATATATATATATATATATCTATATCTATATCTATATAACTATATATATATCTATATATATATATATCTCTATATATATATATATATATATATCTATATCTATGTGTGTGTGTATATATATATATTTTTTAAAACAGAAATGAGATGACTGAAAAACCACAAATCTGAAGTTTACTTTTTTTATAGGCTTTTTTATTTTTGACGTTCAACATTATGTTTTAAAGAATTTTAGATTTTGATAGACAAGACACCACAGTCTTGTAGTATAAGCCGCAAATTGCTGTTTCCTTTGAAGCCTAGCATGTAGCAGCAACCAAAATAATAATAATTTTTTATTTATATAGCCAACATATTCCGCAGCACTTTACAATTAAGCGGGGACATGTACAGACAATAAATTCAATACAAGGCGAGACAGTTTAACAGTTACATCAGGAGTGAGGTCCCTGCTCGCAAGCTTACATTCTACAAGGAAATGGGGGGACACAATAGGTGAAAAGTGCTTGTTATTTCAGGTCTGGCAATTATAATCAGTAGGGATTTTTATATAAAGTTGCATGACCAGGTCATCAGCCAGTATGTTTAAGTGCAATACTCAATTACCGAGTGCAGTTATCGTGTGCATGGAGGGTGTGGAGACAGATGAATAGTAGGGAGCAGATTCTGAATAGTATTTAGGAGGGAACAGGGGAAAGTTAGTTTACTGACTAGTTGAGGTGGTAGGCTTATTTAAAGAGATGGGTTTTTAAAGCGCGCTTGAAGACATGGGGGCTAGGCATCAGTCGGATCGTCTGGGGTAGAGCATTCCAGAGAACTGGCGCAGCATGAGAGAAGTCTTAGAGACGGAGGTGCGAGGTTCGGATTATGGAAGATGTTAGTCTTAGATCATTTGTAGAACGGAGGGCACGTGTAGGGCGATAGACAGAGATAAGAGGAGATATAAGGCGGTGCAGAACTGTGGAGAGCTTTGTGGGTGAGAGCAATGAGTTTATATTGGACCCTGTAGCGAATGGGCAACCAGTGTAATGACTGGCACAAGGTGGAAGCATCGGTGAAGCAGCTGGACAGAAATACGACCCTGGCTGCCGCATTCAGGATGGATTGGAGAGGAGAAAGTTTGGTAAGAGGGAGACCAAATCAGAGAGTTCCAGTAGTCCAGATGAGAGTGAATAAGAGTGACAGTAAGAGTTTTAGCAGTTTCAAAGGTGAAAAAAGGTCAGATTCTGGAGATGTTTTTAAGATGCAAGTGACAAGAGCGAGTGAGTGATCGGATATAGGTAGTAAAGGAAAGGTTAGTGTCGAATATGACCCTAAGGCAGCGGGAGTGCTGCTTGGGAGTTACGGTTGAACCCTCCAAGGTAATTTCGATGTTAGGTAGAGTTAGGTTAGTAGAGGGGAGAAACACAAGAAGTTCAGTTTTGGACAGATTCAGTTTAAGATAGAGGGAGGACATGATGTTAGAGATAGTAGACAGACAATCCTTGGTATTTTGTATTAGGGTAGGGGAGATGTCAGGGGAAGAAGTGTATAATTGGGTGTCGTCAGCATAGAGATGATACTGGAACCCAAATCTGCTGATTGTTTGTCCAATAGGGGCAGTGTATAGAGAGAAGAGGAGGGGTCCTAGGACTGAGCACTGCGGAACCCCAATAGTAAGAGGATGAGGAGGGGAAGAGGAGCCGGCAAAAGATACAGTGAAGGAGCGGTCAGAGAGGTAGGAGAACCAGAAGAGAACAGTGTCCTTGAGGCCTATAGAGCGGAGCATAGTGAGGAGGAGCTGGTGATCCACAGTGTCAAATGCTGCAGAGAGATCCAGGAGAATCAGCAGGGAGCAGAAACCTTTGGATTTAGCTGTTAGTAGATCATTAGAGACTTTAGTGAGGGCAGTTTCAATGGAGTGTAAAGAGCGGAAACCATATTGTAGAGGGTCGAGAAGACAGTTATCTGAGAGATAGCGGATTAGACGGGAGTGAACCAAGCGTTCCAGGAGTTTAGCGATGAAGGGAAGATTAGAGACCGGTCTGTAGTTAGCAATGCAGTTCTGGTCCAGGGATGGCTTTTTAAGTAAAGGGGTTATGATGGCATGTTTAAATGAGGAGGGAAAGAAACCTGAAGAAAGAGAGAGGTTAAATATTTTAGTCAGGTGAGTGGTGACCACCGATGAGAGAGACTGCAGGAGATGTGAAGGAATGGGGTCACTGTTGCAGGTCGAGAAGAAATGAGGAGGTGGGTAACAACTTCTTCTGTAACAGGCTCAAAGATGGCAAGTGAGCTTGAAGTGCGGCAGGGAAGGGGATTCATCTCAGGATGACCTGGAAAGCACATTGTGGTGAAAGGAGCAAACCAACACCTCCACCCAATCTATTCTCAGGTCTGGCGGTATGTGAAAATTTCAGCCCACCAAACGAGAGAGCAGCAGCTGCGGTGGTGTCTGAATGCTGGAACCAGGTTTCTGTAATAGCAAGGTTAAGGGAATTAGAGAGGAAAAAAATAGTGAATGTAAGTTAGTTTGTTACACACAGACCGTGTTTTCCAGAGAGCACAGTGGAAAGCAATAGGAGGGCATGCACTGAATGTTAATAAGATTAGCAGGGTTTCTATATGCAGCTGGAGGAGAGTAGTGTATGCTAGTGGAGGGAGGCGCAGAGTTGGGGGAGATGTCGCCAGCGACTAGGAGAAGGAAAAAAAAAAAGAACAGGTGGTACAATGATTTGTATGAACATTTTGAGTGCTGTATGGAGGTAGTGGATGGTTTGTAGTGGGTGGCAAATGTCAGTAGAGCCTCAGAGTTATACATGCGAGAGGGTAGAAGGGAGGGGTGGAAATAGAGAGTGCACAGAATATGTTAAAGGATGGGCAAGTTGTGAGTAAGCAGAAGTTAAAACAAGCAAGAAGCAGATTGCTATGACCAATGCATAATGCAATACAACTGATCAACTTGCCTTTAGCAGGCCTCCGAATGTCATAATAAGCAAGGACCCTCCACCATTCTTCACTGTTCCTGCACTAATTGTGCCGCTCTCCAGCTAACAAACTGCCTTCTGAGAAGGGACATGCTAAAAAGAATGAAACAAAAGGAATAAATAAAATGAACATAACTTATTGGTCCAAAACTAGGGATAGGTATAATAGATTTTGTGATCATTTTAGACATAGAATGAACATGGAATATATATAGGCATTAGGGGAATGAACGCATATCTCATATAAACAAGTGTATATTATAGAGAGACCAGGGGTGGAGATTTAGGCTCAGCCAGAAGGCAGGAGTGGGAGTGATAGAGAGGTTAAGAGGCCTTCCGCTAGAGCCCAGTGTCACTTTCATTGGGAGGTCGTGACGTCACGTTGTGTGGGAGAAGTCCGGTAGCTAATAGAGGGCCCTTACGGAGATTAAATATATAATTTAACCTTAGGCTGCTCTTTTATCTCGATCCATGAACTTTCACGTCCGTTGTTCGGTCCAACGAACATGCTACAGGGCGGGTTTCTAGCCCGATATAAGTCGATTATATTTAATAGAAACTGGTGGCAGCTCTCCCTGGTCGACCAGGCTCTGCTTCACTGGAGCTAGTGAACGAGCCTCTCAGGGATGTGAGCGAGTGTGATGCCACGTCAGTGACTGAGTGGGCCACCTCTTCTCACTCCCTGGTGCCTTCCTGTACCCGTGTGAACAGAAGGTGTCTGTGTAGAACTGTACCAATCTGACTTTACGTGTCCCTGAGGGGGTGCGGAACGTCACGTTGGTGCAAAGGGCAAATCCGTATCACATGCTCCGTCTGATATAATTGTGACGTCAGGCGGGTGGCGGGGTGTGGATCCATCACAAGTGGTGGCAGCAGTGGGATTCTGTGGGTCCCTCTGGTGCCATTTCATCACATTGGTGGCAGAGATGCGATTCTGCCGGGTCTCTCTGGTGTCATTTCTTCACATTGGTGAAGAATCCCGCCCACGATTCCCAGGAGTTAGCAGCACTCAACATGAGCTCCTGAGATTTTAGCAACTTATACCTTGTTATGAGCAACCTGTAAGGCAAAACCTGGAAAATAGCAGCTGAATGGCAGGCAGAAGCAAGCAGGACTGAAACACATCCAAGAAAGAAAAAAAAAAAAATCAGGATAAGGCTGTGTGCCCACGATGCATTTTTTAAGCGTTTCAGCAGCGACAAAGACGCTACAGAAACGCTTAAAAAACGCTTGGTAGAAGGTCTGCCATGTTCCTCAATGATAATCCGCATGTGCTGTGCACATGCTGCGGGAATTTCCGCTGCGGATTATCATTGCGGAAAAAAACGCAGCACTACCAATTATTTTGCGTTCTCGCCGCCATTGACTTGCATTAGAACGCATGGATTACGCATCACTGTATATTTTTAATTTCAAAAAGCGTCCTTGAAATATACCATTTAGCACTTCAACATTACAAATACTTATACACAGTACTCATTGGATACTGCTATCCAATGAGTTTAAGAAGTGACACACATGTGTTGGAATAAAATATACATTTTATTATTGATTTTTTTAAAAACACATGTATTAAAACAGAAAGGAACTAAAAATACCCCGGGGCATAATCATGAATGCATTTCTATAATAGTAGGTACAATTAGACTGTAGTCTAAACAAGAGGTATAAATATGTTGAGGCAAAATTTAAATGTGGATATAACCATCCCTCTACAAAGGGAAATTACTGCATAGAAAGTAAATATCTGATTGACACTACAAAGAGTCTATATCGCAGATGATAACTATTGAGGGGAAAAGTCTCCACTTATATAATTGGAAACAAATGATCAAAAGCATTACTGTCATCAGTTCCTCTTAAGAAAGTGAGGTCTGTAGCCTATCTTAATTTCTATATAAATTTGTAAACCATATCTTCATATCATATGGGTAAGCAATATACAGTCATGGCCAAAAGTTTTGAGAATGACACCAAAATTATATTTTCACATGATCTGCTGGCCTCTGGTTTTTATTAGTGTTTGTCTGATGTTTATATCACATACAGAAATATAATTGCAATCATATTATGAGTACCAATAGGTTATATTGACAGTTAGAATGAGTTAATGCAGCAAGTCAATATTTGCAGTGTTGCCCCTTCTTCTTCAAGACCTCTGTAATTCTCCCAGGCAAGCTCTCAATCAACTTTTGGACCAAATCCTGACTGATAGCAGTCCATTCTTGCATAATCAATGCTTGCATTTTGCCAGAATTTGTTGGTTTTTGTTTGTCCACCCGTCTCTTGATGATTGACCACAAGTTCTCAATGGGATTAAGATCTGGGGAGTTTCCAGGCCATGGAGCCAAAATCTCTATGTTTTGTTCCATGAGCCATTTAGTTATCACCTTTGCTTTATGGCAAGGTGCTCCATCATGCTGGAAAAGGCATTGTTGGGCGCCAAACTGCTCTTGGACGGTTGGGAGAAGTTGCTCTTGGAGGACATTCTGGTACCATTCTTTATTCATGGCTGTGTTTTTAGGCAAGACTGTGAGTGAGCCGATTCCCTTGGCTGAGAAGCAACCCAACACATGAATGGTTTCAGGATGCTTTACAGTAGGCATGAGACAAGACTGGTGGTAGCGCTCACCTCTTCTTCTCTGAATAAGCTGTTTTCCAGATGTCCCAAACAATCGAAAAGGGGATTCATCAGAGAAAATGACTTTGCTCCAGTCCTCAGCAGTCCACTCCCTGTACCTTTTGCAGAATATCAGTTGGTCCCTGATGTTTTTTTCTGGAGAGAAGTGGCTTCTTTGCTGCCCTCCTTGAAACCAGCCCTTGCTCAAAGAGTCTCCGCCTCACAGTGCGTGCAGAAGCACTCACACCAGCCTGCTGCCAATCCTGAGCAAGCTCGGCACTGCTGGTAGTCCGATCCCGCAGCTGAAACAGTTTTAAGATACGGTCCTGGCGCTTGCTGGTCTTTCTTGGGCGCCCTGGAGCCTTTTTGACAACAATGGAAGCTCTCTCCTTGAAGTTCTTGATGATGCGATAGATTGTTGACTGAGGTGCAATCTTTGTAGCTGCGATACTCTTCCCTGTTAGGCCATTTTTGTGCAGAGCAATGATGGCTGCATGTGTTTCTTTACAGATAACCATGGTTAACTGAAGAGAAACAATGATACCAAGAACCAGCCTCCTTTTAAAGTGTCCAGTGATGTCATTCTTACTTAATCATGACTGATTGATCGCCAGCCCTGTCCTCATCAACACCCACACCTGTGTTAATGGATCAATCACTAAAACTATGTTAGCTGCTCCTTTTAAGGCAGGACTGCAATGATGTTGAAATGTGTTTTGGGGGTTAAAGTTCATTTTCTGGGCAAATATTGACTTTGCAAGTACAGTAATTGCTGTTAAGCTGATCACTCTGACATTCAGGAGTATATGCAAATTGCCATTACAAAAAATGAAGCAGTAAACTTTGGAAAAATTACTATTTGTCTCATTCTCAATACTTTTGGCCATGACTGTACTGCGCGCAGCTATCCCCTCGCGCTAGTGAAAATAACACCAAGTTGCTTGTATATAGAACTAAAGTAAAAAAAACTGTTTACCTAATGTGATGGCTTGATAAAGATCTGCTCCACAGTGCAGCCCCGACGCGCACGTTTCGCCCTCTTTGCTTCTTCTGGGGGCGTGTCTAAATTACGGAGGATGGGTGTTTAAATACTCGAATGGTCCAATCAGGTGCCACTGCGGGGGTGACGTCATAGGCTCCAATGTGGTTACAGCGCATGCGCCTGCTGATCCTGCTCACTCATTAACGGAGCATGGCATCTGCGGTCAGCGCCGGAAAAAACGCCCCCTCCGCGTCAGGTATGACAGCGGGGTAGCACATCCCGGCCTAATTGACCGCAGATCCAAACCTCTGTGAGCACACAGCCTGCGCATGCGCATACTGGAAGCATGTGTCAATTGAAAACAGGAGATCTCTAAGTCTTACTCTCATTCACCCTTTGTAATCTTAGTTTCACTATGCATCTCGATTCTCCATGCTAGATATATTACCAAATCAAAAAAGGGGAAATGGACCAATAATTGGATCACATACTAATAAATAAGACATTAAATTAATAATGCACATAACTAAATAATGACAAAATTCATTAATAAATATAAAATGTTAAAAATCACATAGAGTGTTACACAATCAACCATAAGATGTACATATTTATATCATAAAAAGTGCATTATAATTAATTGGCTGATGGCAATTGATAAAAAATAATAATTAAAAAATAATATATTCTAATATATAAAGTGTAATTAGAGTGAAATAATTTAAATGTGTTAAAAATGATGATAAAAGTATGTTAAGTGTTGTAAAGTAAATATATATGTAAATATGTAAATATATATATATATATATATATATATATATATATATATGAAGTACTAAATCACAAAACCATGATTTTTCCTGCAATGTTAACCTGATGTGGAGACATAAGTGATGTATAAATACAAAAATGATGTGAGGTGAAAATATGAACGCGAGTATGAATAAAGTGAAAAAGGTGATGTATATGTAAGGATAATATGAATAGATACATTATACGTTAATGTGGAAAACATGAAAATAAAAAATAGGAACATTACTATCGGATTAAAAACCCAGATAATATTACAATACTTAGTATAAAGTCTGCAATAAGAACAACACTGTGAATCCAAATAGGAATGGATGGGACCTCGGTCGCGTCCCAAGAATAATGTTGACAAGTAAAAACCTCCAGAGATAGTCCTTGAGACCAGCAAAAAACCTCCAAGTTTCACCAGTTTGGGCACCGAGTCTTCATATAGATAATAATGAATGTAATTGGTTCCTTGAATAAAACCTAAGAAGAATTAAAATCACAAACACACCATTAAAACCTAAAACCACAGTCTTGAGAAGAGATGATGGACTAAATCTCTTGATGATTATGATTTCATTTTGTATTGAACAGAGTGATCTCATATAAACCAAAAAAGAAGAGGAGAAAAACGAGACAAAAAAAAAAAAGGGGGAGGGACCAATAGCGGTGGTTTTGTTTGTTAACTTCACCATTCACAAAAAAGTTTGCCTCATCAGTGAACATAATGTTCTGTGTAAACTGAGGGTCCTGTTCCAATTTTTGTTTTGCCCATTCTGCAAATTCAGTGCGCCGATCTGGGTCATCCTCGTTGAGATGCTGCAGCAGCTGGATTTTGTAAGGGTGCCACTTGTGAGTAACTAATATCCGCTTAAGGGATGTTCAACTGATGCCACTCTCCAGTGACATGCGGCGAGTGCTACGCTAGTGCTAGGACAGCCACTGAGGTTTCTTCATTAGTGACAGTTTTCTTCCATCCACATTTTGGCAAATCCAACACTGAACCTGTTTCATGAAATTTGGCAAGCAGTTTGCTAACTGTAGCATGGGAGATGGGTGGTCTCGTAGGGTGTCTTGCATTGAAATCTGCTGCAATGACCCGGGTACTGCGTTCACCAGACAACACAATTTCTATCCGCTCCTCACGTGTTAAGCTTTGCAACCTGTCAATGACTGTAAACAAAAACAAACTTGTAAAAAACTAATGAAAAAATAAAGTTACGTTAAAACCAAGCACACCATTGTTTTTCTTATGAATTTCTCAATAAGTTTGATGAGTCACATGACCCTCTTCCCATTGAAAAAAATAAAGTTGGATCCAAAATGGCCGACTTCAAAATGGCCACCATGGTCACCACCCATTTGGAAAAGTTTTCCCCCTCCCATATACTAATGTGCCACAAACAGGAAGTTGATATCACCAACCATTCCCATTTTATTTAGGAGTATCCATATAAATGGCCCACCCTGTAGAGAAGGAGATCTTGTGAGAATCGGAGGTTGCATGAGGGCAAGTACTGGGAGACTAGGTCACAGATGTATGGAGGAGACAGGTTGTGGATGGCTTTGTATGCCGTGGTAAGGGTTTTTAACTGGAGTCTCTGGGCAATGGGGAGCCAGTGAAGGGATTGACAGAGGAGAGGCTGGGGAATAGTGGGGGGGGACAGGTGGATTAGTCAAGCAGCAGAGTTTAGGAAAGATAAGAGGGGTGCGAGAGTGGTAGAAGGGAGGCCACAGAGCAAGAGGTTGCAGTAGTCGAGGCAGGAGATGATGAGGGCATGCACTAGTGTTTTTGAAGATTCGTCGTTGATGAATGTGCGGATTCGAGAGATATTTTTGAGCTGGAGTCGGAAGGAAGTGGAAAGTACTTGGATATGTGGGTTAAAGGAGAGGTTAGAGTCCAGGGTTAACCCGAGGCAGCGGGCTTGCAGGACTGGGGAGAGTGGGCAGCCATAGACTTTGATGGATAGGTCAGTTGGATGGGAGGGGGGTTGAGTGAGACAGTGGAAAGATGATGAATTCAGTTTTGTCCATGTTAAGTTTTAGAAATCTGTCAGAGAAGAAGGATGAGATAGCGGACAAATATTGTGGGATTTTGGTTAGCAGGGAGGAGGTATCGGGTCCAGAGAGGCAGATCTGTGTGTCATCAGCATAGAGGTGATACTGAAAGCCAAGAGACTATGAGCTGTCCCAGGCCGAAGAAGGTGTAGATGGAGAAGAGCAGGGGTCCTAGAACTGAACCCTGGGGGACACCGACAGATAGGGTGCGAGATGAAGAGGTGGTGTGTGAGTGGGAGACACTGAATGTCCTGTCTGTTAAGTATGAGGAGATCCAAGATACGGCCAAGTCTGTCATGCCGAGAGATGAGAGTCTGTAGTAAGAGGGAATGGTCCACTGTGTCAAAGGCAGATGACAGGTCCAGGAGGAGGAGGACAGTAGTGTCGCTTGGATTTGGCAGTTAGTAGGTCGCTGGTGACTTTAGTCAGGGCAGTTTCAGGGGAGTGGTGCGGTCAGAAGCCAGATTGGAGGCAGTCAAAGAGGGAGCAGGAGGAGAGATGGGAGGACAGTTCAGAATGGACATGTTGTTCCAGTAGTTTTGAGGCATAAGGGAGAAGTGATATGGGGGCGGTAGCTAGTCAGAGAGGATGGGTCAAGGCAGGGCTTTTTGAGGATGGATGTGATCGAGGCATGTTTGAAGCATGAGGGGAAAACACCAGTTGTTAGTGACAGGTTAAAGAGGTGGGCTAGGGTTGGGATGAAGACTCTGGTGAGGTTAGGGATAATGTGGGATGGGATTGGGTCAAGTTCGCAGGTGGTGAGGTGTGATTTGGAGAGTAAAGAGGAGAGTTGATCGTCCGTAATGGTGGGGAAGCTGGTTTTGGAGGAGGATAGTTGAGTAGGTGTGGGGACTTTAGGCAAAAGCTTTGTCTGATTGACACCAAGTCTTCAGCTGAGATGAGAGGAGAGGGAGGAGGCGCTGAGGGATGGAAAAAGAGAATTTAAAGTTTTGAATAGCTGTTTAGGGTTTTGAGACAGGGAGGATATGAGAGATGAGAAGTATGTTTGTTTTGCTGCAGTAAGTGTGGACTTGAAGGTAGTGAGGGACGGTTTGAATGCGATGAAATGCTTGTTGGAGTGGGGACCTTTTCCATTTCCGCTCAGCAACCCTGGAGGCTTTTCGCAGTTCTTTAGTCAGGTTGGTGTGCCAGAGTTGCCGGTTGAGTGGGCAAGCTGTGGTATGTGTGAGGGGGGCGACCGAATTGAGAGCAGCTGCTGTTGTGGTGTTATATAAAGTGGCAGCAGCATTCGCATCGTGTAATGAACTTATGCCTGTGAGTGAGAGAAGGGATTCAGAGAGTGAGTGTAGGTCAAGGTGTTTGAGATTTCTGCGAGGGTGTGCAATGTTAAAACTAGTGATGGGTGAACCCGAACACTAAAGTTCGGGGACCGTATCAAACACCTACTGTTTGGGCACGACCCCCGAACAAGTACTTCATCAGGAAGTCAGTGTTACCGTTCGGGTGTTTCCCACGCTGTCATTTGCATGACAACGCAGGAAACACAGGCTCTGATCGGCGGTAATAGCGTTAGCGCAGTGGGATCATACTGACAGGTGCCAGCATGATCCCACAGCTGTGACAGTGACTTGCGGTAAATAGCTAGAGGAACTGCAAATGATAAAGGGGAGTGCAAACAAAGTAGTGGGCGTGCAAACGATGTATGTGACCTTGTTATTTTCTAGGCTGGAGATCATCGTGACAAGACGAGTCGTGGCTGGGAGATGTCGACATGAAGGTCTGACCAGATGGAGAAGCAGCAGAAACCGACTCTGATCATATGAGACGTCAGCGGTAAGTGCCTGGATGTAAATATTATTCTATATCTGCACTGTGTGACTTGGAGTGATAATGTTATCCGTAAAATCCCTTAGGCCACATTCTCACATTTGTGTGAAATGCCTGTGTGCTGCCAGATTTTTTTTTTATCAGATGGTCCACGGACTCGTAGAGTTTCATAGATCCATTCACACATCCATGAAAATCCTGGATCTGACTATGAGATCTAAGTGGGTCAGAGAATGTCCTGTTCTGATCTGATCTGATTTTGAGGATTAAAATAGGACATGCTCAATGCGTCGGTAAAACAGGGCAGCACACCGACACTGCACACAGATGCAGGAATGCAGCCTTATTATGTATAGCACAGTCCCTTAGTATATAGTGTACTCACTTATTATGTATAGCGCCATCCTTAGTTATATAGTTTCCTCTTTTATTATGTATAACACTCTCCCTTATTATGTACCATCCTCTCTAGCTCTAGGAGGTCACAGTTGGGGATCATACTGTGTTGGGGTCAGCATACTTTGCCCTGAGAGTTGAGGTGGGGTGCAGTATGGTCATTATACTGTGCATGTGGAGGAATTCACCATGGGGGTATCATACTGTGTTTGGGAGGCCCTTTTATTGGAATCACACTTTATGGGGCAATGAAAGAGAGATCTAGGACTTCAGCAGGAGGAAAATTACTATGTAAAGGATGGAAAGTTGTGAGATCTGATCTTTGGTGACCCCGACAATTGTTAACCTTTTTTTTGGGGGGGGGGGGGCCCAATTAGAGCTTCTGCTATGGGGCCCCATGATTCCTATGTACGCCCCTGGTCAGGCAGTTCATTTTTCAGAACTGCGCAGAAGGAAGGAGAGTTGTTAGATGTACTGACTGCTCAGAGCAGCAGTCAGAGGCTGTGAAGAGGCAGGAGACAGGATTGGCTGACAACAACAGCCATACTTACCAGGCCTGTCATCGTGACTATGCCTGAACGACATTGAGAAGCCAAGGGCGTGTCCAGGAATCCTGAGCTCCTGCACCTTAGAGCCAGCGGCAGCACCAACTAAGAGGAGATGAAGGAGACCCTTTTAACATATTCTGCAGAGTACAGACCCCAGTCTGACGGGAAATCACTCAGGTACGGGCCCCTTCCTCTCCTCTTAGTGGAGATGTTGCCGCTGGCTCTATGGGAGAACTAAACATTGCAGCAGCTGATCGAGCCCCCTCTCCTTTGGGGCCTCTGTGCAGCTGCACAGGCGGTATGTCCGCCCCTGTTCAGCTCACAAAACAAATTTAAATATTAGGCAAAGATAACAAAAGTAAACACAAAATGCAGTTTTTTAAATGAAGATCTTTATTATTAAGGGAAAAGGAAATCCAAACCTACAGAGGCCTCTGTGAAAAAGTGATTCCCCACCCAAAACATAAATTAACTGTGGTTTATCACATCTTTGGGAAGCGAAGTTCAATTTCCCTAGCCACACTCAGGCCTGATTACTGCCACACCTGCTCTCAATCAATAAATCACTTAAATAGGACCTGCCTTACAAAGTGAAGTAGACCAAAAGATCCTCAAAAGCTAGACATCATGCTGCGGTCCAAAGAATTTCAGAAATAAAGCAATTGAGATATAACCTTTTCCAGACTGTTAGATCGCCATTTCTAAAGCTTTGGGACTCCATCGAACCAGTGAGAGCAATTATCCACAAATGGCAAAAACATGGAACAGTGGTGAATCTTCCCACTAGTGGACGGCAGATCAAAATTACCCCATGGGCGCACCGACAACTCATCCAGGTGGTCACAAGAGATGCCACAACAATATTCAAACAACTGCAGGCTTCAACTTGCCTCAGTTAAGGTTAGTGTTCATGACTCCACTATAAGAAAGAGACTGGGCAAAAATGGCATTCATGGCAGAGTTCCAAGACGAAAACCACTGCTGAGCAAAAACAACAAAGACTCATCTCAGTTTTGCAGAAAACAGCTTAATGATCATCAAGACTTTTGGGAGAATACTCTGTGGACGGACGGGACGAAAGTTGAACTTATTGGAAGGTGTACGTCCCATTACATCTGGTGAAGTAGTAACACAGCATTTCAGAAAAGGAACATCATACTAACAGTAAAATATTGTGGTGGTAGTGTGATGGTTTGGGGTTGTTTTGCTGCGGTAAATGGAACCATGAATTCTGCCGTCTACCAAAAAATCCTGAAGGAGAATGTCCGCCATCTGTTCGTGACCTCAAGCTGAAGCGCACTTGGATTATGCAGCAGGACAATGATCCAAAACACACCGGCAAGTCCACCTGTGAATAGCTTAAGAAAAACAAAATTAAGATTTTAGAGTGGCCTAGTCAAAGTCATGACCATAATCCGATTGAGATGCTGTGGCATGTGACCTTAAAAAGGCTGTTTATGCTCGGAAACCCTCCAATGTGGCTGAATAACAACAAGTTTGCAAAGATGAGTGGGCCAAAATTCCTCCAGAGCGTTGTAAAAGACTCATTGCCAGTTATCGCAAACGATTTATTGCTGTTTTTGCTTCTAATGGTGCTCCAACCAGTTAAGAGGTTTAAGGGCAATCACTTTCACACAGGGCCCTGTAGGTTTGGATTTCTTTTTCCCTTAATAAAAGACTTTCATTTCAAAACTGAATTCTGTGTTTACTTGTGTTATCTTTATCTAATATTTAAATTTGTTTCATGATCTGAAACATTTAAGTGTGAAAAACATGCAAAAGAATAAAGAAATCAGGAAGGGGGCAAACAATTTTTCACACCACTGTATGTGTGTACTGTATGTATTCTCACCAGTGACATTCACACTGATAGTTGTCATTTATTTTCCCTTTTCTTTTTATTCGGCCCAGACTGCCATGACCTCTTCTTCCATCCATAACTTCTCCATACAAAATTTAAAACAGAGAAACATCCTCGACTTAGTGCTTTTCCAGCCCGTCCCCCCCCCCCACACCACGTTTCCCACCTCTATCCAAACAATATAGTGCTATAACCAGGGCCATAGACTGTAATAATGCCCCTCTGTGCCTTGTACAGAAATGTTACCCTTCTTTTGTGCACCAAACAAAAGCAGTGCCCCCACACCGTAATAATGTTCCTTCTGTACTTTCCTAATGTTTCCTGTGCCTCCTTATAATTGCCCTTGACCCGTATAATTACCCCAAAACTACTTATAATACATGTGTATTTTTATAATACTATTAATAATAATAATGACTTGTTCTCGCCCTATAATGATTCCCGAGTGTGCCTCCTTATAATAATGCCCCCTTCTACTGTGTCTCTTTATAATTATGTTCCTGAGAAGGAGCACACATAGAAATCATAGGACCCCTCGGCAACAGTCCTATCCTAGCATTAGGTTCAGTCACAGAAGATTGTCACCCAGCTCCCCCACACAGAATGATGTACGCCACAGCCTCCCAACACATTATGATGGTCACCATTGACCCCCACACAGAATGATGATCCATACACAGCATGATGGCCCCCCACGTATTAGAATAGTTATCTCACAGCCCCCGACACAATACGATGTCCTCAGGAAGAAACAAATGAGGAAAAACGCGCGTCGGAGCAGCGGGACACATCATACCTGTGACTCTGAAACGGTATAACTCCCTTTTATTTTGTAAAACAAGTGCAAGAATCACATACAAAGTACAGGACTTGTACCTATTACCACCTATGGGGATATTCACATGTCCACGTATTTTATGGATTGAGTAATCGGTACAAAAACATGGACAAGACTGACTGATCAAAACTCTCCAATACAGGTCTATGGCATCTGTGTGCTGTCCATTTTTTCATCAACTATTTAATAGGAGAAGCAGAAGATAACGGCATTTTTTGCATACATGAATAAAAACACTGATGTCTGAATGAAGCCCAATATATTTTGTCCATTATTGCTTTTACGATACTTTCTGAAGGCAAAATGAAGAAAACCTTTTCTAATGAAAAAAAAGAAAACATCCCCTTGTAAACACTTTTCCCCCCTACATTAGCATAGAGACCCCGGCAAAGTGTGTAATGTTCCTGTGCAGGAATAAACTACAAAAGGGAAAACATTGTTCTCAAGTTTGGAAATTCTCACTCGTCCATAGGATAGGAGATAACTTCCTGAGCACTGGGGGTCCGATCGCTGGGAACCCATCAAACCCGAGAACCATTGCTCAGAGGATCACCATGAGAATGGAGAGGAGGTCGAGCACAAGCACGGTGGCTCTACATACCGTAATGGGGAACAGATCCGTTAAATAGTCGCCCATTTTTATGCTTACGGGATCCATGTGGAATGGAGGATTCCTGGACACGAGAGCTCAGCCTTTGGCCTCATTCATAGTAATATGTTAATTGATTTTTAGCAAACTGACCCATAATTTGGATCTGTACAGACATACAGGAAAATTAAGGATCTGAGCTTGGGGCCCCCGAGACTCCGAGCAGGTCCTATACTGAGCAGCGGTGGGGCCCCCCCGAGACTCCGAGCTGGTCCTATACTGAGCAGCGGTGGGGCCCCCCCGAGACTCCGAGCTGGTCCTATACTGAGCAGCGGTGGGGCCCCCCCGAGACTCCGAGCTGGTCCTATACTGAGCAGCGGTGGGGCCCCCCCGAGACTCCGAGCTGGTCCTATACTGAGCAGCGGTGGGGCCCCCCCGAGACTCCGAGCTGGTCCTATACTGAGCAGCGGTGGGGCCCCCCCGAGACTCCGAGCTGGTCCTATACTGAGCAGCGGTGGGGCCCCCCCGAGACTCCGAGCTGGTCCTATACTGAGCAGCGGTGGGGCCCCCCCGAGACTCCGAGCAGATCCTATACTGAGCAGCGGTGGGGCCCCCGAGACTCCGAGCAGATCCTATACTGAGCAGCGGTGGGGCCCCCGAGACTCCGAGCAGATCCTATGCTGAGCAGCCGTGGGAGCCCCGAGACTCCGAGCAGGTCCTATGCTGAGCAGCCGTGGGAGCCCCGAGACTCCGAGCAGGTCCTATGCTGAGCAGCCGTGGGAGCCCCGAGACTCCGAGCAGGTCCTATGCTGAGCAGCCGTGGGAGCCCCGAGACTCCGAGCAGGTCCTATGCTGAGCAGCCGTGGGAGCCCCGAGACTCCGAGCAGGTCCTATGCTGAGCAGCCGTGGGAGCCCCGAGACTCCGAGCAGGTCCTATGCTGAGCAGCCGTGGGAGCCCCGAGACTCCGAGCAGGTCCTATGCTGAGCAGCCGTGGGAGCCCCGAGACTCCGAGCAGGTCCTATGCTGAGCAGCCATGGGAGCCCCGAGACTCCGAGCAGGTCCTATGCTGAGCAGCCATGGGAGCCCAAAACTCCGAGCAGGTCCTATGCTGAGCAGCAGTAACCCCTCCGAGACTCCGAGCAGGTCCTATACTGGACAGCTACGGTTCACACTCAGACATACAAATCAGTGGGGAACCGAGGGGCCGATAACAGAGAGAGAGCACAAGCAGAGGGGGAACCGAGGGGCCGATAACAGAGAGCACAAGCAGAGGGGGGAACCGAGGGGCCGATAACAGAGAGCACAAGCAGAGGGGGGAACCGAGGGGCCGATAACAGAGAGCACAAGCAGAGGGGGGAACCGAGGGAGCTCAAGCAGAGAGCACAAGCAGAGGGGGAACCGAGGGGCCGATAACAGAGAGCACAAGCAGAGGGGGAACCGAGGGGCCGATAACAGAGAGCACAAGCAGAGGGGGGAACCGAGGGGCCGATAACAGAGAGCACAAGCAGAGGGGGGAACCGAGGGAGCTCAAGCAGAGAGCACAAGCAGAGGGGGGAACCGAGGGAGCTCAAGCAGAGGGAGGAACCGAGGGGCTGATAACAGAGAGCACAAGCAGAGGGGGGACCGAGGGGCCGATAACAGAGAGCACAAGCAGAGGGGGGAACCGAGGGGCCGATAACAGAGAGCACAAGCAGAGGGGGGAACCGAGGGGCCGATAACAGAGAGAGCACAAGCAGAGGGGGGAACCGAGGGGCCGATAACAGAGAGAGCACAAGCAGAGGGGGGAACCGAGGGGCCGATAACAGAGAGAGCACAAGCAGAGGGGGGAACCGAGGGGCCGATAACAGAGAGAGCACAAGCAGAGGGGGGAACCGAGGGGCCGATAACAGAGAGAGCACAAGCAGAGGGGGGAACCGAGGGGCCGATAACAGAGAGAGCACAAGCAGAGGGGGGAACCGAGGGGCCGATAACAGAGAGAGCACAAGCAGAGGGGGGAACCGAGGGGCCGATAACAGAGAGAGCACAAGCAGAGGGGGGAACCGAGGGGCCGATAACAGAGAGAGCACAAGCAGAGGGGGGAACCGAGGGGCCGATAACAGAGAGAGCACAAGCAGAGGGGGGAACCGAGGGGCCGATAACAGAGAGAGCACAAGCAGAGGGGGGAACCGAGGGGCCGATAACAGAGAGAGCACAAGCAGAGGGGGGAACCGAGGGGCCGATAACAGAGAGAGCACAAGCAGAGGGGGGAACCGAGGGGCCGATAACAGAGAGAGCACAAGCAGAGGGGGGAACCGAGGGGCCGATAACAGAGAGAGCACAAGCAGAGGGGGGAACCGAGGGGCCGATAACAGAGAGAGCACAAGCAGAGGGGGGAACCGAGGGGCCGATAACAGAGAGAGCACAAGCAGAGGGGGGAACCGAGGGGCCGATAACAGAGAGAGCACAAGCAGAGGGGGGAACCGAGGGGCCGATAACAGAGAGAGCACAAGCAGAGGGGGGAACCGAGGGGCCGATAACAGAGAGAGCACAAGCAGAGGGGGGAACCGAGGGGCCGATAACAGAGAGAGCACAAGCAGAGGGGGGAACCGAGGGGCCGATAACAGAGAGAGCACAAGCAGAGGGGGGAACCGAGGGGCCGATAACAGAGAGAGCACAAGCAGAGGGGGGAACCGAGGGGCCGATAACAGAGAGAGCACAAGCAGAGAGGGTGGCGAGGGGCCGATAACAGAGAGAGCACAAGCAGAGGGGGGAACCGAGGGGCCGATAACAGAGAGAGCACAAGCAGAGAGGGTGGCGAGGGGCCGATAACAGAGAGCACAAGCAGAGGGGGAACCGAGGGGCCGATAACAGAGAGCACAAGCAGAGGGGGACCGAGGGGCCGATAACAGAGAGCACAAGCAGAGGGGGTGGCGAGGGGCCGATAACAGAGAGAGCACAAGCAGAGGGGGGAACCGAGGGGCCGATAACAGAGAGAGCACAAGCAGAGGGGGTGGCGAGGGGCCGATAACAGAGAGCACAAGCAGAGGGGGAACCGAGGGGCCGATAACAGAGAGCACAAGCAGAGGGGGACCGAGGGGCCGATAACAGAGAGCACAAGCAGAGGGGGTGGCGAGGGGCCGATAACAGAGAGCACAAGCACAGATCAAGAAGCTGGTGTTCTCTGTTATCATCCCCTCATTCCTCTGCTCCTTTCCAGCACTATAAGAAACCGTTCTCCTCATCTGTGCTGACTCGCTCCCGGCCCCCGCACTAATGGCGTCACACTGCCAGTCCCCGCCACGATTTGCTCCTTTCTGCCCCTTGTATCAGGCGTCCTCCCTCGTCACCTCATTTTCCCTCCAGTCTGCACTGATGACGTCACATCCACCAAGTTAAAGTTTTGCTTCGCAAAGTCTGCTGGGACTTGTAGTCACATGAGTAGGTGATCTACCTCGGGGTGGGGAACGAGCTCGGTAACTGTAGATGGGGTTGTTTCACCTGTGCGCTACAGGACGATATCCTCTCTATACTCCTGACCTGTGACGTCATCACGATACAACGTATAACCGCTCACGTTCCTCATAGCCAAAGGAAGAAATCACCCCTCCCCCTCCAGCAGGGAATGCTCACTACACAGCAAATACTGTGTTACACCTATAGAGGGCGCTGTGCATAGAATTTCCCCAAATCACAATACAAGTCCGCAATTCCCATATTTATCTGATTTAGTTTTTTTTGCATTCAATAATAAAAAAAATAATAATTCTGCAAAAATAAAAATGTATTTCCCATTGTTGCTATAGTTTTCTTATTATTAGCCTGATGTGTTTTCATTTTATTATGAAATAATAAAATAATAACAGTCATAATTATAAATAATACATTATAATAACAATGATAATAATAGAAATAATAATTATAAAAATAACTAATTAATAAAACAGTGATCATTATTATAATTTTTCTTATTATTTTTGTTAGCCTGATGTGTTTTAATGTGATTATGAAATCATACTAATTAATAACAATAATATTTATGAATAATACATTATAATAACAATGATAATAATATAAATAATAATTGTAAAAATAACCAATTAATAAAACAATGATCATTATTCTTATTTTTCTTCTTAGTTTTATTAGCCTGATGTGTTTTAATGTGATTATGAAATAATAATAAATAATAACAATCATAATATTTTTTAATAAATAATTATAATAATCAATGATAATAAAAACAATAACTATAAAAATAACAAATAATAAGTTATAATAAAACTATGATTATTATTAATATTTTATAGTGACATTTATTCCATGGCACTTTACATGTAATTATACAGTATAATATAATATAAATAAATAAGTATAATTAATAATAACACTTAATAATAATACATAAGAATAACTAATAAATATTAATAGTACCTTGTGTCCTTCCTCCCCCAATACCAATTGGAGACTTAACACAGGGAACTTCCCGTAATTCCGATTAACCCCTTCCTTCCCAGGAGATTTTTTTCCCTCCCTTATCCCAAGAGCCGTAACTTTTTTTTATTCTTCCTCCCATGTTACCATACGAGGGGTGCTTTATTGAGGGACAAGTTGTAGTTCTGATTGACCCCATTCATCATATTATCGTATAATGTACTGAAAAAAACAGTAAAAAAGTCCAACGGTGGTGAAATGATGGAAAAAAACACAATTCAGCCATTTCTTTTTTTTTGTATTTTGTTTTTATGGTGTTCATCGCAAAATAATAATGACCTGCCACCACGATTCTCCGGGTCAGTACGATCAGGCAATACCAAATTTATACAGATTTAAAAAAAAAAATCAGGGTTTTTATTCCTTCTTATATTGGACTTGTGATGACAAAAACTCGCCCCTCCCCCGCGTATGCCAAGCGGGGGAGGGGCGAGTCAAACTTATTTTTTTTACGTTTCTTAATACATTTTTTCACCTGTTAAGAACAGAGTGCAGGGAAGAAATAAAGAACACTTTCTGTAAAACCAATAGATGGCGCTGTGCACCACATACAAGTTAACTCTTTCCTTCTCACAGCATCTTTCTTTCTCTACCATCACTTTTTTTTCGTTGTGTCTCATCCATGTTATCGGTTTTATGTTTCTTTGTGGAAATAAAAATAAAGCAAAAAGCAATAACAAATGCATTTGATTCCCCCTTTACCACCCAAGAAGAAAATGACTGATCTTTCATAACGGTAACAGAGTACTCGGAACTCAAAATTATGCACAAAATTGATGCAAAAAAATCTTTATTATTTTAGTATTTCATTAAGCAATCCAAAGTGAATGTGACGTTTCGGCCTAATACACCCAGGCCTTTATCAAACACTAGGACACAAAAATAAAATGGAATCAAATTAATTATCAATTATATAACATACAGGCTATCATATAATGTCATCACAATCCTTGCAAAATAATTTATCATCATGCACAAATATAATCATAATTATTTATATTATAACAATTTGTCATATAAATACTGCTCCAATCAATTTATGATCCATTCCACATGAATAACAAATATATACTGTAGTTAACATGACTTTATTAGACGGTATCTCTTTGAATCGCTTGGACAAAAGGGTTGTTAAGGGGTGCTAGTGATATATGATTGGGATCTACTCAAAATATTGGGCAAACGTTTGCCATTTGTTCATACGTTCCACCCCTTTGCCTATAAAATCCATCATTTAATTCGGAAGAACTGGAACATTTTACCTCGAGGTCACCCTAAGGTTGAGGAATTTCAGAATCCTTTTTTGCCTTGTTTCAAGAGACCAAGAAATCTTAAGGATAAATGAGTAAGGGCGGATATAGGTTCAAGTATAATAAAATCTAAACAATTATTCTTATCCACGAGGAGAAATGGAACTTATCCGTGTTTACAATGCTTACAATGCAATCACATAATCAAGGGGGACAAGCAGGGCCGGCTCCAGGTTTTTCTGGGCCCCGGGCAAAAGAGTCTCAGTGGGCCCTTTTAACACATACACGATTCATGATGCAGAGATACGGCAGAGAAATATATATATAGTACACAGGGCCCAGCCTGCCACCTCATCCTTCACATATGCAGACATGCGTACACACACGGTACGCAGACATGCGTACGCAGACACATGCACGCACACGCGGTATGCAGACATGCGCACGCACACACAGTACGCAGACACATGCACGCACGGTACGCAGACATGCGCACGCACACAAGATACGCAGACATGCGCACGCACACACGGTACGCAGACATGCGCACGCACACACGGTACGCAGACACGCGCACGCACACACGGTACGCAGACACATGCACACACGGTACGCAGACACATGCACGCACACACACACGGTACGCAGACACATGTACGCACACACACACGGTACGCAGACATGCGCACGCACACACGGTACGCAGACATGCGCACGCACACACGGTACGCAGACATGTGCACGCACACACGGTACGCAGACATGCGCACGCACACACGGTACGCAGACATGCGCACGCACACACGGTACGCAGACATGCGCACGCACACACGGTACGCAGACATGTGCACGCACACACGGTACGCAGACATGCGCATGCACACACGGTACACAGACACACGCATGCACACACAGATATGTACACATACAGACATACACACATTTTTACACAAATTCTTAAAGACATATATAAAACAGACAAATATATATACACAGTCACACGCACTGACATTCACATACATGCACTCACACAGACCCATTACAAATATTTTTAATATGGGGATTGGGGAAGCCTCACTCACCTGTCCCCGGTCCAATGTCCTGTCCAGCAGCTCCTCAGGTATGGGGCAGTGCAGGGCCCCCGGCGTGTCACAGACATCATGGCCCTGGACCATCAGAGGGGCCCACTTGCGGTCGGGTCCGGGCCGCTCCCCCCCCATCTGTGCAGGACCTCCGACGGTGTTTGATTGCCGGCACTCCCCCCAGACATGGCCGCGCGCTGTGCGGTTGTGTCTGCTAGTAATGACGTGGCAGGGGCGACACACAAGCACAATTAAAGGTGCAGTGCCGTTGACCCTGCCGCGTCATTACTAGGAGACACAGCCGCACAGCGCGCGGCCATGTCTGGGGGGAGTGCTAGCAATCAAGCAGTGCCTGCGTCCCTGAACAGGTGCCGAGGAAGCGGCCAGGGCCCCGACAGTGAGTGGGCGGTGGGCCCCGACAGTGAGTGGGCCCCTCTGATTTTGGGGACAAGGTGTTTCACCCACATACTGGAGAGGGCATTTTGATTAAAGATTTTTTTACAAGTGAATCCACTTACATGGTTTATGGTATCAAATGTCCATGTGGTCTGATGTATGTGGGTGAAACCACCCAACATCATAGCTCCCAACCGTCCCGCATATTCCGGGACCGTCCAGCATATTCCGGGACCGTCCAGCATATTCCGGGACCGTCTCGCATATTCCGGGACCGTGCCGCATATTCCGGGACCGTGCCGCATATTCCGGGACCGTATCGCATATTCCGGGACCGTCTCGCATATTCCGGGACCGTGCCGCATATTCCGGGACCGTCTCGCATATTCCGGGACCGTGCCGCATATTCCGGGACCGTCTCGCATATTCCGGGACTGTCCCGATTTTGAGCTTCCTCTGTCTCCTCTTCTTCACTGAGGGGGAGCTCACTGCATATCCAGTGTTCTCCTGGACTGAGTCAAGTGAGGTAATTTAAGAAGCAAACAAACCAGTCACCTCCAGCAGTAGCAGCAGCTCCTGTGTGTGTGCTCCGTTGTGTGACTGCTTTCCCTGGGTGCCTGTAGCAGCACTGAAGAAGCTACGACTCAGAGCCGCCATAATGAAGCACACAGGAGCTGCTGCTGCTGGGGGGGCCCTGAGGAGAAGACACATGGATTGTCTCCTCTTTTACAGACAGCATTAGTACACCAGAACTAGTTCTTACCTGATCTGTGGTGTAGAAAGGATCACTGAGGAGCAGCCATCAGACCATGGATGTCCAGCTGACCTGAAGCTTACAGGAGGTTTGCACAATGCAGGATGAGCAGGTTCTAGTGCAGCCTCCAGGCCCAAATAGAGAGAATTGATCTGTGGTGTTATTTATAGTATGTACGCCTCGCTATAAATCACTGCTGCTCAGAGATCATTGTTGTAAAGGTTGTAAGAACTAAGTTCCTGTTATCATTACCTTACAACAATGATCTCTGTGCAGCGGTGACTTAGAGCAACCAGCGTCTGCTGGTATCTGTGATGCCCTGATACTACAGGGTGTACATACTATGGGGCCCGTACTGAATGGAGCAGTATATGGGGCCCGTACTGACTGGAGCAGTATATGGGGCCCGTACTGAATGGAGCAGTACAGTCATGGCCAAAAGTTTTGAGAATGACACCAAAATTATATTTTCACATGATCTGCTGGCCTCTGGTTTTTATTAGTGTTTGTCTGATGTTTATATCACATACAGAAATATAATTGCAATCATATTATGAGTACCAATAGGTTATATTGACAGTTAGAATGAGTTAATGCAGCAAGTCAATATTTGCAGTGTTGCCCCTTCTTCTTCAAGACCTCTGTAATTCTCCCTGGCATGCTCTCAATCAACTTTTGGACCAAATCCTGACTGATAGCAGTCCATTCTTGCATAATCAATGCTTGCATTTCGCCAGAATTTGTTGTTTTTTGTTTGTCCACCCGTCTCTTGATGATTGACCACAAGTTCTCAATGGGATTAAGATCTGGGGAGTTTCCAGGCCATGGACCCAAAATCTCTATGTTTTGTTCCATGAGCCATTTAGTTATCACCTTTGCTTTATGGCAAGGTGCTCCATCATGCTGGAAAAGGCATTGTTGGGCGCCAAACTGCTCTTGGACGGTTGGGAGAAGTTGCTCTTGGAGGACATTCTGGTACCATTCTTTATTCATGGCTGTGTTTTTAGGCAAGACTGTGATTGAGCCGATTCCCTTGGCTGAGAAGCAACCCCACACATGAATGGTTTCAGGATGCTTTACAGTTGGCATGAGACAAGACTGGTGGTAGCGCTCACCTCTTCTTCTCCGAATAAGCTGTTTTCCAGATGTCCCAAACAATCGAAAAGGGGATTTATCAGAGAAAATGACTTTGCCCCAGTCCTCAGCAGTCCACTCCCTGTACCTTTTGCAGAATATCAGTCGGTCCCTGATGTTTTTTCTGGAGAGAAGTGGCTTCTTTGCTGCCCTCCTTGAAACCAGCCCTTGCTCAAAGAGTCTCCGCCTCACAGTGCGTGCAGAAGCACTCACACCAGCCTGCTGCCATTCCTGAGCAAGCTCGGCACTGCTGGTAGTCCGATCCCGCAGCTGAAACAGTTTTAAGATACGGTCCTGGCGCTTGCTGGTCTTTCTTGGGCGCCCTGGAGCCTTTTTGACAACAATGGAAGCTCTCTCCTTGAAGTTCTTGATGATGCGATAGATTGTTGACTGAGGTGCAATCTTTGTAGCTGCAATACTCTTCCCTGTTAGGCCATTTTTGTGCAGTGCAATGATGGCTGCACGTGTTTCTTTAGAGATAACCATGGTTAACTGAAGAGAAACAATGATACCAAGAACCAGCCTCCTTTTAAAGTGTCCAGTGATGTCATTCTTACTTAATCATGACTGATTGATAGCCAGCCCTGTCCTAATCAACACCCACACCTGTGTTAATGGATCAATCACTAAAACGATGTTAGCTGCTCCTTTTAAGGCAGGACTGCAATGATGTTGAAATGTGTTTTGGGGGTTAAAGTTCTTTTTCTGGGCAAATATTGACTTTGCAAGTACAGTAGTTGCTGTTAAGCTGATCACTCTTTGACATTCAGGAGTATATGCAAATTGCCATTACAAAAAATGAAGCAGTAAACTTTGGAAAAATTACTATTTGTCTCATTCTCAATACTTTTGGCCATGACTGTATATGGGGCCCGTACTGAATGGAGCAGTATATGGAGCCCGTACTGAATGGAGCAATATTTGGGGCCCGTACTGAATGGAGCAGTATATGTGGCCCTTACTGTATGGACGCACAGATGACATCGTTCTGCCCCAGGTGATCAAAAGCCACCGGGGACGCCAGATGGTTAGAGATTCACGGCCTCCTGTCCAGTCGCCAGGTACCACTGACCTGGACACTGGACCAGGGACCCGGGAATCCATCCGCTCATCTCTAGTCCCAACTGTCCTTGATACAGCGGACTGTCCTGGATTTGGGTCTGCACCCTGCAGTCTCGGGCGTCTGCTGAATGTCCCTAATTACCAGCGCCCCTCTGACAACTCCTCCTGCCGGGGGGAGAAAGAAATCGTAAATGGACGTGTGTTAGGGTGTGACCAGGGGGCATGGCTAAAATTTGAATGATGTGTCCCTCTTTTTATTCTTCAAAAGTTGGGAGGTACGGAACATGTCTGTGATCGGATTTCACAGCACAAATCAAACATACGCTGTAAAAAACCGCCTTACCTCTACCTCATCATTTTGTTGAAGCCAACCATACAGTGGCACAATTGCACTTCCAGGTGTTAGAGCAGGTTTTACCCATAAGACATGGAGGGGATCGCATACAACTATTGGAACAACGTGAATCCTTTTGGATTCATCGTTTACAAACTTTGCATCCCAAGGGTTTGAACAGGGATTATGATGTATCCAGTTATATTTAATGATATATTTACATACATATATGTTTATTAGTATATGGATTTGTGAACAGATCCCTGTTCTCTTTGTTTTACAGAATCGCTAGGAGTGGTGGTGGGTACTTCACATAGTGATATATCTTTTATATTTCATCCCCCCCCCCCCCCCCTTTTCTTATTTGTGACCTGTTTCCTTTCCCTTTTGACCATTTTGGATATTTTGAACATTCTATATTGTTCTCATATACATATACATCTTGAGAACATCTAGATTTATGGGAATATACACATTATACATATATCTTTTCTATCATTTATCCTTCAATGGGTTAATACAGCTTTAACTGTCCGGCAGTGCATTCATAGTCTATACATGTTACCATGCCAACGGCTGCCCCGCATTAGGGGCTGTACTAAGCATGACATGCCGGAATCTAGCAGTGATGTGCCCCTTCCAGAATGCTCAGCGTGCCCACAGCATCACCATGCCAACGAGGGATGCTGGGTATAGGAGCAGCACACGTGACATTACGCTGGCCACATTCATTGGCGGCAGGCAGTGTATAAGGAAGGTCTGTCCAGTCTTAGGGGAGCGTCTTCCATTGCAGGTATCTCCTGCCTTTCAGCAGTGCTGCTTCCATACTTAGGCTATGTGCACACAATGCGTTTTGTATGCGTTTCCGCGGCGGAAAACCACATGTTAATAGGTCTGCCATGTATAGCAATGGTAATCCACACGTCCTGTGCACATCCTGCGGAAATTTCTGCTCCGGATTACCATTGCGGTAAAATCTGCAGCATTACCATTTCTAACGCGATTCCGCAGTGAATTCACACCCATTGACTTGCATTGAATCGCAGCAAACCCGCAGGTAGTATATCTATACTTGCGGAATTGCTGCGTTTCAATGAAAATCAATAGGTGCGCAATCGCGCTGCGGGTGGTACCCGGGTCGGGAGAGGAGGCTGCTACTCCTCTCATCCGACCGCTGCTCTGGCTGATAACAGCGAGAGCAGCGTGGATGGGAGGAGCAGCAGTCTGCTCTTCCCAGCCCGCAGTAGTAAAAAAAAGAATAAAAAAGTAAAAATAAAAAAATAAACCTTTATACTCAACTGTTCGGTGGCCCCCGATGTCCTCCTGATCCTCGGCGGTGATGCTGTCTCCCCGGCGGCCAGCAGTGTACCAAGCTGCCAGGACCTTCATTGACGTCACAAATCAGCTGATGGTCACGTGACTATCAGCTGATAAGTGCGGGCAGTGATCAGCTTATAGTCACGTGACCATCAGCTGATGCCCACCCTGGGAACATTCGCAAGAATGTTCCCATGGTGGTTAGCTCACTGGGGCTGATCAGCTGATCTTCAGCTGATCAACCCCAGTGACCTCCTGCAGCCTGTATACTGACGGGGTGATTTTACACCCCTGTCAGTATACATTGCTGTCTTCTACAGCAGTGACATCAGTGATGGCTGATGTCACTGCTGTACAAGTGACCCTGATCGTACGTGGACTGCGTAGTTGACGGCGGACAGGTGAGGAATACGGTTGTTTGTTTTTTTCATGTAATAAAAAAAATCGTAGAACCGTGTGTGTGTTTTATTTTATTAAAATACTTTATTCTGGCCGTGTCTTTTATTGAAAAGGCGACGACTATTATACTACGCGGTTAGAAATTGAGGTGTCTTATAGACGCCCTCCATTACTAACCTGGGCTTCATGTCAGCCGCAAATACAAGGTTGACGTGAACCCCATTACCCCACGCGCCACCGCTACAGAGCAGTGGGAAGAGTGGAGGCTAAGTGCCAGATTTGGCGCATCTTATGGATGTGCCATTTCTGGGACTGCGGAGGGGTGATATTAATAGCCACGGAGGGGGCTAGTATCCATGGCCTGCAGCTGTCTAGTTTATTCTTTGCTGGTTAAATTTTATAGGGGGACGCACGTCAATTTGTTTCTGGGGCCCTCTTGTAATCTAGCCAGTAAAGGCTACACAAACAGCTGTGGGCTGAAATGAATAGCCAGGGAACATTTTTGGCTAATGGCCCCTACCGCAGGCTACTAATATCAGCCCTCAGCAGTCGGCTTTCTCTGTGCTGGTTATAAAAATGACGCGTGAGCCCATTCCATTTTTTTTTCTAATTTTAGGCTCTGTGCCCATGATCCGGACATAGCAGTGCTTTGGACGCAATTTTTTTCGGCGTACAAAACGTTGCATTCTATTGAACGCAGGTAAATCCACATGTGTTCACTGAACCATGCGTATTTACCGCATTCAATACTTTCTAGTGGTCAAATTTCTGTTGTGCAGCCTAGCGACTCTGCAAGAGAATTTGACATTGCGCTGTCCTGAAAGACGCGCTGAATGTCAGTGTCCACGGGTGTCCACGGGTGATTCGCAGCCTCTGATACGCGCATAGTGGACATGGGATTTCTAGAGATCCCATCCACTATGCTGTAACATCTGGACGCTGCGGGTTTAACGCTGTATAAACACGCAGCGTCAAACCTGCAGCAGCTCCTGACCATGGTCACGTACCCAAACTCACCCACAGCGTATCAATTTCTGTAGCAGACACACTAGACTCTGCTGCAGATTTTACCGATTGAAGTGTCATTATATGCGGTGGATTTGTGACGCCTCATTCTCGAAAGATCCCTTTTACTTTTGAGTTTACCCTGGGTGATGGGGGATGGGGGACTCAGTGTCGGGTCCTGTGATGAAGAGATGGGATGTAGCCGTGGCCCGGACCCGACCCGTGCTCAGGGCCGTCACATGAAAAGGAAGATGTTGTGGGCTCGTCCAGGTTGAGTGGCTTTATTTAACGACTACGCCACCTGTGGTGCCTGGTGAAGGGTCACCAGCGCCGCTGCAGTCTGCCGAGGCCTGGTGTCATGGCGGCCAAAGTTCTCACTGCTCCCCACAGGCGGAGCAAGGCCTCAGGGCAGGCACACAGGATGGAGGGGGTAGTAGTGCGGGGAGCACGGGCACCGCGTCGCATGGTATGGCGCATAATGAACAGTCCGGAGGCCATAGGAGTGAACTTCTGAGGCTTTAATCTCACTTAGAGATGACAGCGAGAAGGCGACTCCTTGCTCCCCGGGGAGTCCTGCGGCTACCAGGGACGGGGGTCTGACTACCTCTGAGAAAGTCCAGCATTCAGTAGTGACCCTACGCCAGAGTGTTCCTGCACTACAGACTCACCCTTTCCTGTCTGTGCGTGTGTAGATAGGCCGGGTCTCCCTCTGAGCTCCTCTCAGAACTAGGGCATGGGTGGCAATTCCTCTCCATCCGATGCCCGGTGGGATCCTCAGGGCCTACCGGGCTTTCCCGACCAGGACATGGAGTGCAAGGTCGGGTGTCGGAGGCCGGTACCCCTCTTGCAGCCGGAATCCCTTTTATAGATCAAGTAGGCGAGGACAGGTGGCATACTCCGCTCTGTCTGCATCCTCCCCGGGACCCATTTGCTGTGGAGCCACACTCTAGAGCTCCCGGGCCTTCTTGCTCATGGTCCTCGACCGGGCTGAGATATTCCTTATCTCCCGCCTGCCCATCATCCCAAGGCCTAGGGACTAGGGCCGTGTCTCCATCCCCTGCAGGCCCACACAGGATCCACTTTCAGGGTAGGAAACCACAGTCCATGTCAGCCAGTGTACTTGACTAACAAGGAACAGCACAAGGACAGGACAGAACTCCAAGAACCAAGATGGCTTTTTTATTAAATATTAAATTTGAAGTGTAACTAACTTGTAAGTCCTCCACCCACACCCACTAACTGGTTCCTACCACTTTGTGTTCCCCAGTCTCCCCGTAACCAGGGGCGCAGCAACTAGTGCATACCAGCTCCCTCTGGTGGAGAAGTGTGGTGTTGGATGCAAGGGCTGGGTCACGACTATCACACTGGCCTTACCTCAGAGGAGGAACACCACACTCCATTAGAGAAGTGCAGCATCCCTGTGGCGGTCGAACCCACAGTGGCGCCACAGATTCACATGTACCGACAACAAAAGTGCGGCATTAGAACACCGCGTTTTGGACGCAGCAAAAATACGTTTTGTCCAAAGCGCTGATCGGGGGACATAATGGCTAATGAACCAGCTGTGAAATGTTAATTATGGCTTAGGAAAATGTTTGCTTAATGGCACTTTCCCAGGCTAAAATTAACAGCTCACAGCAGTTGCATAAATTACATGAATAGAAATGCTAATGAAGATTGGGTGAATGGGACTAGCTGACACCCAGCTCTTTTGTTTGGTTATGTCAAGGTGTCAATCAGACCTTTTCATGACCAAACTTAATTAAATTAAAGTAAAGAGTTAGATAAACACACAGACACAGTGTAAACACTTTATTTGAATTACAGCAGACACATTCTTTAATCATTTAAATGAACCAATATACCCACCCCAGTTCTATGGTAATCCAAAGGTTTAAGCAATGTCCCACCAAATAACTTTATTTAGCTCCAAAAAGCATTAATTGCTTCATATCCTGAACGTGTGCACATACCCTTACACGGGAGTCCAGGCGTCCATCCGCACAAATGGACTTTTCGGAATCCGAGGGTGGCACCCTGGGCCGAAACCAATTCTGGTTATCGCTTCTCGGCCTTTTGGCTAAGATCAAGTGTAGTATCTGTTCTTATCAGGTTAATATCTGATACGTCCCCTATCTGGGGACCATATATTAAATGGATTTTTAGAACAGGGAGATGGTAAAAGAGCTTGCTCTGTCCACTCCACGCATTGACCTGGTATTGCAGCATTTCCAGGACCGGTGCACTCATTCTTTAATGCAGTTTCTAAAATCAGAATGAATTGAATTCAATGCTTTTTGTTGCTTTTGCTAGTTTGTCGGATTTTTGGATGGACTTTTTGGCTTTGCTTTTCTTCTCCTCATTGGATTTTTCATGTTAAAAGTTGCAGAAGCCAGATGACAAACTCATTTTGGCTCAACTTCAGCAACTCTGCATTGCATTGCCATGTACTGTACTGCAATGCTATCTATCTAGCTCTCCCCCTTTATTTCCTTTTGGATAAACAGCCATATTAGGCAAGCATTTTGGAGCTTTCACCTACCTAACTAACTAACTAACTAACTAACTACAGGTGGTGAGATAAGCTGCACAATATAATTGTCTTTTCAGTATATTGTTGCACACACACCATCTATTTAGCAAATGCCCTTGTTATCAACTGCAGCCTTTTAAACTCACCTGAGCTAACAGGTATGTGTGCTGGTTACTCTGCTGCGCTTAAAATTTCTTTTTTGGCTTGCTACAATGGCTTTTCTGAAGCGTTTTCTCCCTCTGGTGGAACACTGACTTCTTTAATTTCAAGCCTGCAGACTATAAAAAAATAGCCCCCCCAAAAAAAGTTTGGTTAATTGGTCTGTGGCGTTCTTTTAAAGTGTTGCTTATGGTGTTCTCTGTGAGCTTCTCAGTGCTGTTTAGCCAGCCAGGTATCCGGCCTGCAGTAGATGGAATGTGGCAATTGAACGCTGCGCATGTCACAATAAGCTCTGAGCCTTTATATACCTGCGCACGGCAGCAGCCACCTTCAGTCTGCTGCTAGACAGCCAGCAGCAGCAGGAAAGGTAAGTAATCAGCAACACTCCTGCTAAGGGTAGACAGCTGCTCGTTCCTCCCCCCCCCCTTAATTGGTTCTCCTCCCTACCACCGGTGTTGAGGCGGGTGGGAACAGCAGAGGGTGAGGGTGCTGTGCTAAAATAGGTGGAGTTATGCAGATCTAAAACGCGTGGATTGCGGCAGCAGCAAGCAGAAAAGTGCAGGCATGTAAGGGATCTAGAGGTTGACAACATGTCTTCGTAACGGGAGTCCAGGCGCCCATCTGCACAAATGGACTTTTCGGAATCCGAGGGTGGCACCCTGGGCCGAAACCAATTCTGGTTATCGCTTCTCGGCCTTTTGGCTAAGATCAAGTGTAGTATCTTTCGAAAAGGCGGTTTTGGATGTTGGCCGCCTTAGTAGATTGATACATTATGCACACTGGGGTTTAGGCGCTTGTTAGTACGCCAGGTGGCTAATATAGTCATCTGGTGGAAAGCATGGCCCCCCAGGATCGACGCCATTGGGCCGGGGAAGATCGAAAGCCCGAAGTGTGAAGTGCCCCAGGAGTGGTGACCCTGGGGTGCCTTAACTCACTGTGATTGGGAACCCCACTTGAGTTTATGGCACATTTGCACTAGCACTTCAATATTTCTTTCTTCACACACACCCTTGTTCCGGGCCTTCTGGCCTTAGGATGGGGAATTTTTCAATTCCCGGTCGAAGGTCCGGGCAGTATTATACTGTGAAACCTTCACTATTTATTTATTTTTTTGTCACTGTGTGTCCACTTTTTCACGTGTGTCCACGTCCTTACTAGGATTTTGTCGGGATGCGGTTCCCTTACGGGTTCCTCTCTTGGCAGGTCTAGGGGGGGAGTGTGTGGCCATCAGGTTCCGCTCCCCCCTGAACCCCCCCTGGCTCTCCTCTTTCGGGAGGAGAGCGTTGTTGGCTCCCCTCTTCCGGAAAGGGAGCACAGTCTTTGGCTCCCAGTGCCTTGGTCGGGTGAGAACTCGGGCAGGTGCTGGGGGTAAGATTGGGTCGCCTCTGGCTCCGGCTGGAGGTGGCTATTTGTCCCTGTTCCTCGCTGTGGCCTTCTGGCTCGGAGGGATGGGGAATGGTTTGGGGGACCCTTCTCCTTTTGGAGAGGGTTTCAAGAAGACCAGCATCCTAGTGCACTTTTTTTGTGGCACTTGTCACTTTTTTAAGCGCACTCGGGTTTTGTACACGAATTCGGGCTTTCGATAAAAAAAAATCTGTTCTTATCAGTTTAATATCTGATACGTCCCCTATCTGGGGACCATATATTAAATGGATTTTTAGAACAGGGAGATGGTAAAAGAGCTTGCTCTGTCCACTCCACGCATTGACCTGGTATTGCAGCATTTCCAGGACCGGTGCACTCATTCTTTAATGCAGTTTCTAAAATCAGAAAGAATTGAATTCAATGCTTTTTGTTGCTCTTGCTTGTTTGTCGGATTTTTGGATGGACTTTTTGGCTTTGCTTTTCTTCTCCTCATTGGATTTTTCATGCTAAAAGTTGCAGAAGCCAGATGACAAACTCATTTTGGCTCAACTTCAGCAACTCTGCATTGCATTGCCATGTACTGTACTGCAATGCTATCTATCTAGCTCTCCCCTTTATTTCCTTTTGGATAAACAGCCATATTAGGCAAGCATTTTGGAGCTTTCACCTACCTAACTAACTAACTAACTAACTACAGGTGGTGAGATAAGCTGCACAATATAATTGTCTTTTCAGTATATTGTTGCACACACACCATCTATTTAGCAAATGCCCTTGTTATCAACTGCAGCCTTTTAAACTCACCTGAGCTAACAGGTATGTGTGCTGGTTACTGTGCTGCACTTAAAATTTCTTTTTTGGCTTGCTACAATGGCTTTTCTGAAGCGTTGTCTCCCTCTGGTGGAACACTGATTTCTTTAATTTCAAGCCTGCAGACTATAAAAAAAATAGCCCCCCCAAAAAAAGTTTGGTTAATTGGTCTTTGGCGTTCTTTTAAAGTGTTGCTTATGGTGTTCTCTGTGAGCTTCTCAGTGCTGTTTAGCCAGCCAGGTATCCGGCCTGCAGTAGATGGTATGTGGCAATGGAACGCTGCGCATGTCACAATAGGCTTTGAACCTTTATATACCTGCGCACGGCAGCAGCCACCTTCAGTCTGCTGCTGGACAGCCAGCAGCAGCAGGAAAGGTAAGTAATCAGCAACACTCCTGCTAAGGGTAGACAGCTGCTCGTTCCCCCCCCCCTTAATTGGTTCTCCTCCCTACCACCGGTGTTGAGGCGGGTGGGAACAGCAGAGGATGAGGGTGCTGTGCTAAAATAGGTGGAGTTATGCAGATCTAAAACGTGTGGATTGCGGCAGCAGCAAGCCGAAAAGTGCAGGCATGTAAGGGATCTAGAGGTTTACAAAATGTCTTCGTAACGGGAGTCCAGGCGCCCATCTGCACAAATGGACTTTTCAGAATCCGAGGGTGGCATCCTGGGCCGAAATCAATTCTGGTTATCGCTTCTCGGCCTTTTGGCTCAGACCTAGTGTTTGGACAAGAGGTTCCTTGTGTACTAGCCCTTGGCCTTCCAGCATCGCCACTTAGGTGGCTTAAGCTGGATGCTGCTATAGGGGGAGAGTGAGGAGGAAACGAGAAGGCGATTCCTGAAGCGACCATGGGTGTCAAGCTTCGCTTTGCTGGGACCGGGGATCCCCGGGTCAAGAATGCTTTCCGTATCGAGGTCTCTGAGGAGAAGAAGGACCATTTCTCGTTGTCATACCTGGTCAACGCCATTTTCTATGAAATCCTGAAGATCCAGAAGTCGGAGATCATCTGTTTGCAGAAGTTCAGAAGGGAGCATAGGTACGTCTTGGTGCTTTCTTCTATGGCGGCTTGCCAAAACCTTTTCAAAACTCTTCAAGTCCTTTCAGAGCACCCTCAGCTGGATGGACTTATCTTCACTGTACTCTACTCTAAGGGGGATATCCCGGTGGTAGTATTCATGCACAACCCCTTTATCTCCCGGGATGATATCACTGCATTCCTGAGAAGACACTGCATTTTTGTGCAATTCTCCCATAAAATCTTAAATGGAGAAGGGCTGTGGACTGGGAAGTATAAATACTTTGTGAGGTTTGGGATAGACCCTCATGGTCCTGGAGGTATTCACTATCCTCCCCTGAACTTTACAATTGGAAGAGACTCTGGATATCTGTTTTTTCCCGAGGCGCCATTGTTTTGCAGGAGATGCAACATGTTCGGGCATATCCAGGATTTCTGCAAGCAATTGCCAAACTGTAGAAAGTGCAACAAGTACGGTCATCTGGCAAAGGATTGTCCCAACCCGGTGGTATGTGATGCCTGCGGGGAGGAAGGACATGTGATTCGGGATTGTAAGGCTAAAGTCAAGCCTAGGTCCTTCTCCGAAGTGACCAAAGGTAAGCCTACTGTCCCTGCTGTTACCCCACAGGTGACTACTGCAGAGATCAATGAGGATACGGAGCCCCCTGAGGTTGAAGATCTGGTGGGTGAGGCCCAGACCCTGTTGGACCCTCCAGCCCCTGCTGGGCCAAGTATGGAGATCTCCGAGTTGGATGTGGACCTCCCTCATCAGTCCGAAATATGTGGTGAGGGTGACATGGATGTGTCTCTAGCTCGAACCCCTGCATTGTCCTGGGGTGCTACAGACGAAGAGGTGGCCAGGGATAGTGGCCAAGGAGACTTTACTTCTGGGAGGTCTTTTGATGATGATGATACTCCTGAACTGGCCAATAAAAAACCCAGACGAGAGTACTCACCTGCCAGCGGAGGGTGCGACAGTCCTGCAAGTGACCGCATTTACCCGCAGGATGTCTTCTCCCCTGATGCTCCTTACCTTGGCATCCCTGAGAGCATCAACACCTTTGGGGTGCTTTCCCAGTCTGATGATAATGGATGAGTATGGTGTGATCAACATTGAGTCATGTATTTCTTTTCATTAATTAATGTCTTGCCAATCTGGTTGGGATGTAGTGTCCCTAAATGTAAGGCAGATCAGATCTAAAATCAGAAGAACAACTGTTCTGGACTACCTGAAACATTTAGGTGCTGATGTTTTTTGCCTTCAGGAGTGTGGGATTCAGGATGCTCCTTGTGACAAAGACTGGCCTTACGGACAGCATATCTGGTCAGGGTCTAATCATAATAAAAATGATGGGGTGGGGATATTAGTTGGGAATAAAGAAATCTCTATTGATAGTTATATTGTGGTGGAGGTGGGCCGATGTTTAATTGCATTTTTGAGTTATAGAGGGTGGCGGGTCAGAATTATTAATTTATATTGCCCTACAGGGAAGGAAGAGCGGCTTGCGCTTCTTGAAAAATTAAGTTTTTTTATTCCAGGGAAATCTCCCACTATTTTTGTTGGGGACGTTAATTGTGTCACAGAAGGAAAGTGTGACATAACAGGAAAGAAATTGTCCCATTTAATTTGTGATTTTTCCTTTTTAGATGCAGCAGTTGTTGTTCTTGGCATGCCACCACCGCCGACATACCATGCTGACCGGGGTGAGATTCATTCCAGAATTGATTTAATGTTATTTTCTAAAAATATGGTATGTTTGGATTTTTCTCAACAAAAGGTACCTTTTTCGGACCATGAATGTTTGAGAGGCGTGTTTTGTGCGAATGGTGACCAAGTGTATGGCGGTGGGGTATGGAAGTTGAATGCAAGGCTGTTAGAGGATGATGAGGTGATGAATGAGTTTAATGTAAAGTATAAAAGATGGAGAATGCGTAAGAAGGATTTTGTGTGTGTTCTTGACTGGTGGGACTGGGTGAAAGTGCAATTTAAAACTTTCTTCAAAAAGTGGGGCTATAGAAAAGCTGCCAGATATAGGAATAGGTTTAATGACCTTAATAGACGGATTGACTGGTTGAGAAAGTGTGTTGCAAGTGGTTTGGAGATGTCTGATCAACTTACTGAGGCTAAGAATGAATTGAAGCGTGTGTTGGATGAGAAAGGAAAGGAAATTATATATCGTACTAAAATTGAGCACCTGGAGAAAAATGAGAAGTGTACGAGGTTCTTTTTTAAAAAAATTAATGGTAGGAAGACTGATATGAATGAAGTTGTGAATGAAAGTGGAACCAACTGTATGGGTGAGGATGTGCTGAAAGAAGTGAATAGGTTTTATAGCAAGTTGTATGATGAGAAATGGATTGACTCTGGGCTTGTGTCATATGTTCTGAATGGTGTGGAGAAAAAACTTGATTCTGAGGAGCGTGATCTGTTGTGTGAGGATGTAGTTCTGGATGAAGTGAAGAATGTGGTGTGGAGTGCTAAAAAGAGTAAGACTCCTGGGAAAGATGGTATACCTGTAGAGTTGTATGTGAAAGCATGGGAAGTTTTGGGAACAGATTTGACTGAGGTATGTAAGTATATGTGGGTGAATGGTAGGTTGTGTGAATCAATGAAAGAAGGAGTGGTTGTGCTTGTGTATAAAAAGGGTGAGAGGAAACGTTTGGAAAACTGGAGACCAATAACACTGCTGAATTCGGATTATAAGGTCTACAGTAAGTTACTGGCAAATCGTATGCGTGAAGTGATTGGTAGTGTTGTGGAGGAGGACCAAGTATGTGCAGTGCCTGGAAGAAGTATGAGTGATAACTTGTTATTGTTGAGAGATATGATTGGGGATTGCAAGGATAGAAAGCAGAAATGTATGACTTTAGCTATTGATTTTGAGAAGGCGTTTGACAGGGTTTCGCATGTGTTTTTGTTTAAAGTACTGGAAAGAATGGGGTTTCCTAGAGAATTTGTGAATTGTGTAAAATCATTGTATGATTGTGTGTCAAGTGAGTTCTTGGTTAATGGGTGGCTGTGTGACAAAGTGAAGATTAGGTCAGGAGTAAGGCAGGGGTGTCCTATGTCCCCCGTCTTATTTGTATGTGTAATAGAACCATTGTTATGTTTGATTAGACGGGATAAAATGATGAGAGGTTTGTTGGTGCCTGATAGTGGTGGTAAGCATGTGAAAGTGTTAGGTTATATGGATGATGTTGTGGTTGTGAGTAGAGATGAGCGGTGTTCGACTAGAACTGTTCGCCAATCTCAAATTCGAGCTGTTTTGGGCGGTGTTCGAGTTGTTCGACGAACCCGAACGATTTGCAAAAAATTTGGCTGTTGGAGGTTATGTTCGATAACTGTTCGTGCACCAAAAGCGTGTCCTGCATGTCTGGTGCTATTTAGAGCACCAATCATGCAGGGATTGTCTGCCACTCACTGTAATGCCACAGCCATGGTGGTTGTGGCATTACAGTGATTGCCCAAATCGATGGGAACTGTGCTCACAGTGAAACACGAAAAGCCGGCAATTCAGCAGCGGCATACACCGGTACCCGACAATTTAGAACCGAAAGAATAGAGCTCACGCTGAAGTGCTGAGTGCAGGAGAATTCTCCCACGCTGTCAGTGACGTGCATGAGGTGAGCTCATGTCCAATGAACTCAGCTCACCTCATGCACATCACTGACAGCGTGGGAAAATTCTCCTGCACTCAGCGCTTCAGCGTGAGAATTTTCCCACGCTGTCAGTGACGTGCATGAGGTGCGCCGAGTTCATTGGACATGAACTCGTCTCATCTTTATGCCGTCACAGCCAGACACTGCAGAGCGCAAGCATGCCTGCGCTTCTCAGTGTCTGCGGGATGACAGGCTGGATGGCAGCGTTCTGCTGCGGTCCAGCCTGTCATCTCGATGTAGCAGAGCTGAAGCTGTCATGGGAACCATGGAAAGGTAAGGATGATGTTGCTTTATTATTTTTCTTTTATTTCAGGAGATCGTTGCCTTCAGCTGGAATGGGCGTGACGGTAAGTATGGTTTAATTTAGAACAATAAAGGATTGTGTCTTTATTTCAATTAAAGGACTTTATTCTGGGTGTTTGTGTTTTCTTTTAACTTTGACTATGGGGTTAGTAATGGGGGTGTCTTATAGACGCCTCTCCATTACTAACCTGGGCTTGATGTCAGCTGGCATTATAAGCTGACATCAACCCCAGCCCTATTACCCCCTGCCACCGCTACAGGGCAGCGTGGAAGAGCGAGGCTAAGTGCCAGAATTGGCGCATCCTATGAATGCGCCATTTCTGGGGCGGCTGACGGCTGGTGTTTCTAGCCTGGGAGGGGGCCAATATTCATGGCTCCCTTCCTGGACTATTAATATCAGCCCCCAGCTGTCTGCCTAGCCTTTGCTAGCTATTAAATTAGGGGGGACCCCACGTCATTTTTTTGGGGGGGTCCCCCATTTTAATAGCTAGTAAAGGCTATGTATTCAGCTGGGGGCTCATATTAGTAGCCTGGGAAGCTCCGTGGGTATTACCCCCTTCCCAGGCTTCAAACATCTGCCCCAGCTGTCTGCTTAACCTCCGCTAGAGACTAAAATTAAGGGGAACCCCACGCCAATTTTTTTTAATAATAAATCCTTTATTTTAATACTAAATGACAAGTACAGTAACCAACACTATCACTGTACTTCATATATATGTGACTGACATGTTTCTATCTATCTAATCTATGTGTGAAGCTCTATTCTGTCTGTTATAAATTGTCGGGTACCGCTGCTGAATTGCCGGCCGGCTTTTTTAAAGAGACGGTGCATGAAAACACTATTATTTTTTTTAATAAATCCTTTACACTAAATGACAAGTACAGTAAGCAACACTGTCACTGTACTTCATATATATGTGACTGACATGTTTCTATCTATCTAATCTATGTGTGAAGCTCTATTCTTTCTGTTATAAATTGTCGGGTACCGCTGCTGAATTGCCGGCCGGCTTTTTTAAAGAGACAGTGCATGAAAACACTATTATATTTTTTAATAAATCCTTTACACTAAATGACAAGTACAGTAAGCAACACTGTCACTGTACTTCATATATATGTGACTGACATGTTTCTATCTATCTAATCTATGTGTGAGGCTCTATTCCTTCTTGTCTAAATTGTCGGGTACCGGTGTATGCCGCTGCTGAATTGCCGGCCGGCTTTTTTAAAGAGAGTGTCTTCTGAGCAGTTTGTCAGCTTTTGGACACATTTGAAGGTGTTTTCTATGTGTTTCTATGTGTTTTTGTTTGCCTGCCATTGGTTTTAACGGTGTTCGACGGTGTTCTAAGGTGTTCGACGAACAGTTCGACGAACAGTTCCTCGAACATCCCGGTGTTCGACGAACCGAACCGAACCCGAACACTACAGGGGTGGCTCAACACTAGTTGTGAGTGAAAGTATGGCTTCTTTGAGTAGAATTAAATTGCTTTTGGATTTTTTTGTTGGTGCGTCTGGTTTTAGGGTAAATTGGAATAAATGTAGTTTTAAATGTTTTGGAGATAGTAGTATTCGTATGGATGGTGTAACGTGTGAAGAGGGTGCAATCAAGATTTTGGGCGTATTATTTAATGATGACTTAAAAGGGAATGAAAGTTGGGAAGAGTGTGGTATGCGGGTTGAACGTAAATTGAATTTTTGGCGAATGAGAGAATTGACTCTGCGTGGTAAGGTATTAATTATCAAAGCAGTGATTCTCCCTATCCTGCTTTATGTGGCGACTGTTTTTCCTTCTCCTTACAGGAAAATTAAGAGAGTAGAGAAGTTGGTATTCACATTCCTGTGGTGTAGTAAGATGGAGAAGTTGAAGCAGGAGAGCCTTTTTAAGGCTTGTCAGCATGGTGGGCTGGCCTTTCCCAATATTGAAGTTTTTTTAGGTCTTAATTATATTAAGACTGTGGTTATTTTGCTGGGTAAAGGCAATAAAGGTGCTTTTATGGCTAATTATTCTGCTGGATGGATGTTGTATAGGTTATGCTGGAGAAAGAGAGATGCGAGTGTGCCTGTGGCCTTTAAGTGTCCTGTTTGGTATGAGGTGATTGAGAAATTTGTGAGAAAGCATGATTTGTTGAGTGTGGGAATGAATGATTTTAGAATGACCAAGAATGTGGTGAAAAGAATGAGTGCAAATGAGGTAGAGTGTAATATTGTTGGGCTGAGAGGGAATGAGGTTTCAGATGCATGGAAGAAGTTAGATACGTATGGGATGTCAAACAAACTGAAGGATGTGGTGTGGATGACTTTACATAATATTTTACCTGTGAGAGAAGTGCAGAAGAAAAGAGAGTTGATAAGAACAGATGTGTGTCCGAGAGTGGGATGTGGTGGTTGTGAGACTGTGAGGCATGTTATGTGGGATTGTGAGTACGCGTACAGTGTGTGGAAGTGTGTAGGTGGATTGTGTAAGGGTTTAGCAGGCGTGAATTTTGTGGATTGGCGTGTGGCGATGTTTGGAATTGGTGCGTGTAGTCGGTCTAAAGATAGAATTTTATGGTTGATAATGGCTTGTGTGACGGAGAGTTTGTGGGATGCAAGGAACCTTGGACTTTTCAAGAGGAAATCTTTATCAGTGAATGAATGTGTTAGACTTATTCTTTCAAGACTATACCTGATATATAAGTTGGACAGCAGAGGCGGTGGTGGCACAGATGCCGAAGGGATTTGGAAATTTAAAAAGTGGCATTAACTTATCAAATACCAGTGATTTTTTTCTTTGTGATTCCTTGAAGTTTCTGCATTTGTGTTATGTAAAGGATGTTCCCTTGTGATTATATTTAGTCTTATACTACTGCTAAATAAATAGAAACATGATGATGAGAAGTTTTAAGTAGCAAATTTTGGAGAAATTCATACTGTTTGCTAAAAAACTAAACTGAATGGTTTAAAAAAAAAAAAAAAAAAAATCTGTTCTTATCAGTTTAATATCTGATACGTCCCCTATCTGGGGACCATATATTAAATGGATTTTTAGAATAGGGAGATGGTAAAAGAGCTTGCTCTGTCCACTCCACGCATTGACCTGGTATTGCAGTATTTCCAGGACCGGTGCACTCATTCTTTAATGCAGTTTCTAAAATCAGAAAGAATTGAATTCAATGCTTTTTGTTGCTTTTGCTTGTTTGTCGGATTTTTGGATGGACTTTTTGGCTTTGCTTTTCTTCTCCTCATTGGATTTTTCATGTTAAAAGTTGCAGAAGCCAGATGACAAACTCATTTTGGCTCAACTTCAGCAACTCTGCATTGCATTGCCATGTACTGTACTGCAATGCTATCTATCTAGCTCTCCCCCTTTATTTCCTTTTGGATAAACAGCCATATTAGGCAAGCATTTTGGAGCTTTCACCTACCTAACTAACTAACTAACTAACTACAGGTGGTGAGATAAGCTGCACAATATAATTGTCTTTTCAGTATATTGTTGCACACACACCATCTATTTAGCAAATGCCCTTGTTATCAACTGCAGCCCTTTAAACTCACCTGAGCTAACAGGTATGTGTGCTGGTTACTGTGCTGCACTTAAAATTTCTTTTTTGGCTTGCTACAATGGCTTTTCTGAAGCGTTGTCTCCCTCTGGTGGAACACTGACTTCTTTAATTTCAAGCCTGCAGACTATAAAAAATAGCCCCCCCCAAAAAAGTTTGGTTAATTGGTCTGTGGCGTTCTTTTAAAGTGTTGCTTATGGTGTTCTCTGTGAGCTTCTCAGTGCTGTTTAGCCAGCCAGGTATCCGGCCTGCAGTAGATGGAATGTGGCAATGGAACGCTGCGCGTGTCACAATATGCTCTGAGCCTTTATATACCTGCGCACGGCAGCAGCCACCTTCAGTCTGCTGCTGGACAGCCAGCAGCAGCAGGAAAGGTAAGTAATCAGCAACACTCCTGCTAAGGGTAGACAGCTGCTCGTCCAACCCCCCCCACTTAATTGGTTCTCCTCCCTACCACCGGTGTTGAGGCGGGTGGGAACAGCAGAGGGTGAGGGTGCTGTGCTAAAATAGGTGGAGTTATGCAGATCTAAAATGCGTGGATTGCGGCAGCAGCAAGCCGAAAAGTGCAGGCATGTAAGGGATCTAGAGGTTGACAACATGTCTTCGTAATGGGAGTCCAGGCGCCCATCTGCACAAATGGACTTTTCGGAATCCGAGGGTGGCACCCTGGGCTGAAACCAATTCTGGTTATCGCTTCTCGGCCTTTTGGCTGCGATCGTATGACTGTACCTTGATTGGTGCGAGTCTCCTGGAGGAATCCGGACCCTTTTGTGGAGGATTTTCTGCTTTTTCCTGTGGTATTCCATACCGACAGAATCCAAGATGTCTTTTGTGAAGAACACCATCCGTTTGTCCGTGGATCCATCTGACCAGAACAAGAACAACGTGGTTTTCATTGTCCAAGACATCGTTGAAGGCAAAGCTGGAGCAAGACGTTCTGAGATCTTCAGTGTCAACGAATTTTCACGTCAAGGTAATTATGACATTACCTTTATGGACCAGAATGTTTGCCTTAATGTCTTTGAATGGCTCCGTGGTCACTCTAGTGACCCCTGCTTGGAAGGAGTTAGATGGGAACCTTTGTTTGGTCTGCAAGAAAAGGAGGTGACTGTGACTGTCTATAACCCTTTTACAGACCCTGAGTTGCTGGAGTGCTTCCTCTCACGCTACTGTGAATATGTGCGGAAGGGAGTGAAGCAAGTCAATTGTCTAGGAATCTTTAACTGTCAGTATAAATTCTGTGTGAAATTGAAAAGGGATCCTGACAGTGTGGGGGGCTTTAGACACCCTCCATCAAATTTTTCCGTTGCAGGCCATAGAGGTTTCCTCTTTTACCCAGGCCAGCCCATGTTTTGCCGTAGATGCTTTTCTTTCAGACATACCATGGTAACATGCCTTAAAGGGCAGTGTTGCCGAAATTGCAGAAAGGAGGGGCATATGGCCAACCAGTGTCCAGAGGCCAAGTCCTGTGATGTCTGTGGGAGTAGTGATCACATGTATAAGGACTGTCCTAGGAGTGCACCTAGACGTTCTGATAAAGAACAGAAGGAGGAGGAGCTGGAGAGGAGGCAGATGGCAAGCGCACTGAAAGTGCTGGAAAGATTGGAGAGGGAGGAGAGAGAGGGAAGGAGGCGGGAAACTGGTAGAGCCTCTCCCTCTACGGCGCCAGAGGAGGTGTCCCTGAGACCATGTTCTTCTTCTGCTGAAGAAATGAGGAAGAAGCGGAGGGAAGAAAAGGAGTTCTGGAGGGAAGTGGCAAAGGTGGAGAAAAAGGCAGTGTCTGCGAGAATATCTAGGAGGGTGGTGGAGGCTGAGCTGCCTGAGATGATGACTTTTGGAGAGGCAATGGACGCAACAGGATGTGAAGTGCAAATCTCGGAACCCGAGAGTCCTGAACACCCTTCGGGTCCTGAAAACATTGAAGATTTTTCTTCGGAGGATGATAGGGGTGCAAAGAAGAGTCGTAGGGAGGATGGTGGGGGCAGTGATGATGCAGATTTTAGTGAGCCTCAGAGGAAGATCAGAACTGCCAGAATGAGGAGTGTGGGTGGTGAAGCCAGCGGGTCGGAAACCAGCTGTTCTGTTCTGATGGCGGAGGAGGATAGTGGTGGTGCTGGATAGTGTCACCATATAATATTGTAAATGTTTTTTCTTTTTGTCCTCTTGTGAGCTTTGGTTTAGGCCAAAGGCTATTTCTTTGTGTAATTGGTGAAGGAGTAGAAGTATTATGGGATTTACCATAGTGTCCCAAAACGTAAGAGTGTTTAAAAGTAAAGTAAGAAGAGCTGCTATTTTTGAGTTTTTAGCTATGCAAAATGCATCTATTTTTTGTTTACAAGAATGTGGGGTAGTGGATGGTGTGAAAGGGGATGAATGGTCTTATGGAGCGTCTGTGTGGTCGGGGAGTGCATGTAATAAGAATGATGGTGTGGGTATTTTGGTTAAAGGAAGGGAGGTTGTTTTGAGTGATTATTTGGTTATTGAGGTGGGGAGATGTATCCTTGCTAATTTTGTATACAAGAATGTAAAGTTTTGTGTTATTAATGTTTATGCGCCAGTTGAAAAAAATGAGCGCAAAAGTTTATTTGAAAAAATTAAGCTTTTTGTTCCAGGAAGAATACCTGTGGTAATTGTGGGTGATATGAACTGTGATGTGGGGAGAGTGAATGTGGATGTGTCTGGGAAAGCATTATTGGAGTTAGTGAATGATTTTGGGTTGTGTGATATGCAGCGGGTGTGTAACATGAATCCTTTGTTGAACACTTTCTTTTCTGAGAGTGGTAGGGTACAATCCAGATTGGATTATTGTTTTATTTCTAAAAATATGGTTTCTGTTAATTATAGGCAGGAAAACGTTCTTTTTTCAGATCATGTGTGTATGTTGTGTGAGTTGGATATAAAAATTGATGGAGTGTTTGGGAGAGGATTGTGGAAGTTAAATGTTAAACTGTTAGAGAATGAAGATGTGAGAAAGGAGTATGAAAGGCGGTATGAAGAATGGTGTAAGCATAAAAATGAGTTCGGGAATGTTTGTGAGTGGTGAGACTGGGTGAAGAAACAAACAAAAATGTTCTTTAAAAATTTAGGATACAAGTATGCAGCAATTAAAAGAGAGAGTTTTGTTAAACTGAACGCGCGGTTGAGCGTTTTGTATAAGTTAAGGGAAGGAGGAGTTGAGGTGGAGGAGGATATTTTAGAGGTAAAAAAGGAGATTAGTAAGTTTTTGTTGGAGAGAAGGAGAAGTGTAGCACCCTGAGGATTCGGCTGCTACAGGGGTATTACACCTCAAGCCAGAGGTGTGGTATTCCACTCCCGGGTAAGGATGGAGTGTGGAACTGAGCTCAGTTAGCTGCATACACTACATACATCCCATTTCCGGGGGACAGATCGACGGTACTCCCACTAGTTTTTGTGCAGGTATGATAGTGTCTGTCCCTGGCTGGAGTGGGAGGGGGGTGGAACATCCCAGTAGTGTAGGGGCAGATAGGGGGAGCAGTCTGGGTAAGGCTAGGAGCTCATTGGGTGCTGGTCACCTGAGCTCACACATAGAGGGAGTATATAAGGTGGGCACCATCTTAGATCAGGGTCAGTCTGTCAGAGTTGAGTCAGAGGAGCAGAGCAGAGAAGCTCAGAAGGGCTGACAGGGAGTTGTGGTTCCGGCTGGGCCCAGCTCCAAGGCCAAGAGAGAGAGAGGAGTCAGAAGGACCCAGAGAGAAGGAGAAGGAACCCCAAGACCCCAGAATACAAGCAACAGGGTGAAGGGTTGGCACCTAGGGTACCGGATCCCAAGCTGGCAGAGAGAAAAGCACACCTTAGCCAGAGACCGGAGGTTGTGGGCAGGATCTGCCACGACCCTCACTAAATCCACCAGGAAGGCAGACCAAGTATAGGGTCAGGGAACCCAGAAGAGGTGTACCCACCAAGAGACCCGAGGGAGCCGGACATAGGTGGATCCCTGGTGAGAACGGCCAGAAGAGAGGGAAAGTCAGACAGGAGCTCAGGACCACGCTCCAGAATTACTTGGGGGTTGGCCGAGTCCAGGACCTGGTGGACGCAGCACGGCTCGGGTGGTCGCTTCAGGCCAGAGTGACCATAAGAACACCCGTAAGTAAAAAACCCCGGAACTGCACAGCCCGACTCTGAGTCTTCTTGCTGATTCATCCTGCACCTGCACAACCACCATCCTCTACACCTGACCCCCTGAGGCTATACCCCTCCCGTTGGGGGTTATACTACCAGAGCTGCACACACACCACCAGCCTCAGCGGACCCTTCTGCAGCAGCGGCCTTATGACCGCAAATCAACGGGTGGCGTAGTCGACATTAAGGACCTTTAACAACATCTGTAAAGACTGCCACACACTGAGTTTGACACCCTGGGCACGGACCGGGTCACCGCCACTCGGAGACTACAACCCCCATCTGATCCGGCTCCGGGTAATCCCCAAACAGCACTGGCCCAGGGGGCGCGTCAGAAGCATAGTGTTTAGGGCAAAGATTGATAAGATGGAGCAGGATGAGAAATGTTCTCGGCTTTTCTTTAAAAAAGTTTTTGGAAAGAAACAGAGTATGAGCGTGGTGTATGGAGCAGATGGAAGTGAGGTGAGTGGAGAGGATATGTGTGAAGAGGTGGCTAAGTTTTATGAGGATCTGTATGCAGTGAAACAGAGGGATGAATGTTTGGAGAATGATGTTTTGAGTGTGTTAGAGAGTAAGTTGAGTGAAGCAGAAAGAGAGAGAGTGATGGGTGAGGTGACTGGTGATGAGGTATGGAAGGTTATGTGTAGTATGGCTTTGAATAAGACGCCGGGGGAGGATGGCCTCCCAGTAGAATTTTATCGTGTGATGTGGGGTGTGATTGGTAAGGACTTTGTGGATGTATGTAAGTATATGTGGGGAAACATGGAGGTGGCTGAGAGTATGCGTGCAGGTATGGTTGTGTTAATTCCTAAGAAAGGGGATTTGAAAAGTCTGAGGAATTGGAGGCCAATAACTTTACTTAATTGTGATTATAAAATCTATGCAAAACTTATGGCTAATAGGATGCGTGATGTTATAGAGAGTGTGATTGGGGATGAGCAGTGTTGTGCGGTACCTGGGAGGCGGATTCATGAGTGTGTGTGTATGTTAAGAGATTGTCTATGCGATTGCATGGGTCGTAAGAAGAGTGTATTTTTGTTAAGTTTGGATTTTGAAAAGGCTTATGATAGGTTGTTGCATGGTTTTTTGTTCAGAGTGTTGTTAAAAATGGGTTTTCCGGCTGATTTTGTTGGGCGAGTGAGAAGTTTGTATGCGGGTGTTTATAGCTGTGTTTTAATGAATGGGTATGTGGGTAGGAAAGTGAATGTGTTTTCGGGTGTGCGACAGGGGTGTCCTTTGTCCCCTGTAGCTTATATTTGTGCAATTGAGCCATTGTTGTGTATGCTGAGGAAAGATAAGGTAATTCGTGGTGTGCAAGTGCCGGGAGGTGGAGGAAAAGAATGGAAGGTGAGTGGTTATATGGATGACGTGTGTGTATTATGTGATTCTGAATGTTCGGTGAGGCGGGTGAAGTTGTTAGTGTCTATTTTTTGTGGTGCATCTGCGTTTAAAGTGAATTGGGAAAAGAGTCAGTGTAAGGGTCTTGGAGGCGGAAGTTTAAGTAGGGATGTAGGTGTGAATGTAGTGAATGGACCTATTAAAGTGTTGGGTGTGAAGTTTTCAGAGAGTTTGGATGGGAAAGAAAGTTGGGATGATGCGAAAGGAAAAGTTGAGCAGAAGTTGAATTTTTGGAAATTGAGGAGTTTATCCTTTTTTGGGAAGATTTTAATTGTTAAGAGTGTGGTGTTGCCAATATTTTTATATATTGCGGTAGTATTTCCACCAGGATATATGTGTATGAGAAGCTTGAATAGAATTTTATTTGTTTTTTTGTGGAACTCGAAAATGGAGAGAGCTAGGAGAGAAATTTTGGTTAAAAGAGTGGAAAAAGGTGGTTTGGGTTTTCCGAATTTGGACGTGTTTTTTGGTGTGAATATCGTTGTGTTTGTTTTGAAAGTGATTAGGGCGGATGGAAAGTTTTCATCTATGTGTAGGTATTTATTTGGAGCGTATTTGTTTCGTTTAAAGTGGCGAGAAAGGGATTTGCGATGTCCGATTGCTTTTGAGGTGCCTGTATGGTATGTGTGGGTTTATAAGTTTTTGGTGAAGTATGAACTGTGTGATGCAGATGTGAGATTGCTGGAGAATAAGAAGGCTGTGTATAGGATGATTGAATGTAGAGAGGTAGAATGTGGAATAAATATGGTTAGGGGTGGTGATGTGCAGAAGGTTTGGAAGAAAGTGCGGATGAGTGGTATGACCAACAAACAGAGTGAGGTGGTGTGGCAGTCTTTACATGGAGTATTACCTGTGAGAGAGTTTCAGAGGAATAGAGGTTTGGTGAGGAGTGAAATGTGTCCAAGAAATGGCTGTGGTGGAAGGGAAAGTGTGTTGCATGTTTTTTGGAATTGCCAGTATGCTAGAGATTTGATTGGGAGAATGTGGCCTTTGTGTAAAGAATTGTGTGGTGTGAATTTGTTGTCTTTGGAGTTGTTTATGTTTGGTTTGGGAATATGTGATGGGACGAAGGAAAGAGTCTTGTGGTTGATGCTTGCATGTATAAAGGAAGTGTTATGGGATGTGAGGAATGTGTATGTGTTTAAAAGGAAGGAAATTGCTGTAAAGGATAGTGTGAAGGTGATTTTGGGGAAGATGTATGTGTGTTTCCTATGGGACAAAAAGAGGAGAGGGGAAGTGGATGCGGAGGGAATATGGAAAGTTAAAAAGTGGAGATATATTGTTAGTACCTCTTGATTTTTGTTATTGTTGTTTTGAAATATGAAATAAATATTTCCGATGATGATGGGGACAGCAAATTGCGTATTGGATTTGACGCAGCTGTTTTGATGGAATTTTCCTTTGTCTGGTTTCCATAGACTGTGGAATTTCCTCGTCTGAGGAGAAAAAAAAAAAAAAAAAAATCTGTTCTTATCAGTTTAATATCTGATACGTCCCCTATCTGGGGACCATATATTAAATGGATTTTTAGAACAGGGAGATGGTAAAAGAGCTCGCTCTGTCCACTCCACGCATTGACCTGGTATTGCAGCATTTCCAGGACCGGTGCACTCATTCTTTAATGCAGTTTCTAAAATCAGAAAGAATTGAATTCAATGCTTTTTGTTGCTTTTGCTTGTTTGTCGGATTTTTGGATGGACTTTTTGGCTTTGCTTTTCTCCTCATTGGATTTTTCATGTTAAAAGTTGCAGAAGCCAGATGACAAACTCATTTTGGTTCAACTTCAGCAACTCTGCATTGCATTGCCATGTACTGTACTGCAATGCTATCTATCTAGCTCTCCCCCTTTATTTCCTTTTGGATAAACAGCCATATTAGGCAAGCATTTTGGAGCTTTCACCTACCTAACTAACTAACTAACTAACTAACTAACTACAGGTGGTGAGATAAGCTGCACAATATAATTGTCTTTTCAGTATATTGTTGCACACACACCATCTATTTAGCAAATGCCCTTGTTATCAACTGCAGCCTTTTAAACTCACCTGAGCTAACAGGTATGTGTGCTGGTTACTGTGCTGCACTTAAAATTTCTTTTTTGGCTTGCTACAATGGCTTTTCTGAAGCGTTGTCTCCCTCTGGTGGAACACTGACTTCTTTAATTTCAAGCCTGCAGACTGTAAAAAAATAGCCCCCCCCAAAAAAGTTTGGTTAATTGGTCTGTGGCGTTCTTTTAAAGTGTTGCTTATGGTGTTCTCTGTGAGCTTCTCAGTGCTGTTTAGCCAGCCAGGTATCCGGCCTGCAGTAGATGGAATGTGGCAATGGAACGCTGCGCGTGTCACAATATGCTCTGAGCCTTTATATACCTGCGCACGGCAGCAGCCACCTTCAGTCTGCTGCTGGACAGCCAGCAGCAGCAGGAAAGGTAAGTAATCAGCAACACTCCTGCTAAGGGTAGACAGCTGCTCGTCCAACCCCCCCCACTTAATTGGTTCTCCTCCCTACCACCGGTGTTGAGGCGGGTGGGAACAGCAGAGGGTGAGGGTGCTGTGCTAAAATAGGTGGAGTTATGCAGATCTAAAATGCGTGGATTGCGGCAGCAGCAAGCCGAAAAGTGCAGGCATGTAAGGGATCTAGAGGTTGACAACATGTCTTCGTAATGGGAGTCCAGGCGCCCATCTGCACAAATGGACTTTTCGGAATCCGAGGGTGGCACCCTGGGCTGAAACCAATTCTGGTTATCGCTTCTCGGCCTTTTGGCTGCGATCGTATGACTGTACCTTGATTGGTGCGAGTCTCCTGGAGGAATCCGGACCCTTTTGTGGAGGATTTTCTGCTTTTTCCTGTGGTATTCCATACCGACAGAATCCAAGATGTCTTTTGTGAAGAACACCATCCGTTTGTCCGTGGATCCATCTGACCAGAACAAGAACAACGTGGTTTTCATTGTCCAAGACATCGTTGAAGGCAAAGCTGGAGCAAGACGTTCTGAGATCTTCAGTGTCAACGAATTTTCACGTCAAGGTAATTATGACATTACCTTTATGGACCAGAATGTTTGCCTTAATGTCTTTGAATGGCTCCGTGGTCACTCTAGTGACCCCTGCTTGGAAGGAGTTAGATGGGAACCTTTGTTTGGTCTGCAAGAAAAGGAGGTGACTGTGACTGTCTATAACCCTTTTACAGACCCTGAGTTGCTGGAGTGCTTCCTCTCACGCTACTGTGAATATGTGCGGAAGGGAGTGAAGCAAGTCAATTGTCTAGGAATCTTTAACTGTCAGTATAAATTCTGTGTGAAATTGAAAAGGGATCCTGACAGTGTGGGGGGCTTTAGACACCCTCCATCAAATTTTTCCGTTGCAGGCCATAGAGGTTTCCTCTTTTACCCAGGCCAGCCCATGTTTTGCCGTAGATGCTTTTCTTTCGGACATACCATGGTAACATGCCTTAAAGGGCAGTGTTGCCGAAATTGCAGAAAGGAGGGGCATATGGCCAACCAGTGTCCAGAGGCCAAGTCCTGTGATGTCTGTGGGAGTAGTGATCACATGTATAAGGACTGTCCTAGGAGTGCACCTAGACGTTCTGATAAAGAACAGAAGGAGGAGGAGCTGGAGAGGAGGCAGATGGCAAGCGCACTGAAAGTGCTGGAAAGATTGGAGAGGGAGGAGAGAGAGGGAAGGAGGCGGGAAACTGGTAGAGCCTCTCCCTCTACGGCGCCAGAGGAGGTGTCCCTGAGACCATGTTCTTCTTCTGCTGAAGAAATGAGGAAGAAGCGGAGGGAAGAAAAGGAGTTCTGGAGGGAAGTGGCAAAGGTGGAGAAAAAGGCAGTGTCTGCGAGAATATCTAGGAGGGTGGTGGAGGCTGAGCTGCCTGAGATGATGACTTTTGGAGAGGCAATGGACGCAACAGGATGTGAAGTGCAAATCTCGGAACCCGAGAGTCCTGAACACCCTTCGGGTCCTGAAAACATTGAAGATTTTTCTTCGGAGGATGATAGGGGTGCAAAGAAGAGTCGTAGGGAGGATGGTGGGGGCAGTGATGATGCAGATTTTAGTGAGCCTCAGAGGAAGATCAGAACTGCCAGAATGAGGAGTGTGGGTGGTGAAGCCAGCGGGTCGGAAACCAGCTGTTCTGTTCTGATGGCGGAGGAGGATAGTGGTGGTGCTGGATAGTGTCACCATATAATATTGTAAATGTTTTTTCTTTTTGTCCTCTTGTGAGCTTTGGTTTAGGCCAAAGGCTATTTCTTTGTGTAATTGGTGAAGGAGTAGAAGTATTATGGGATTTACCATAGTGTCCCAAAACGTAAGAGTGTTTAAAAGTAAAGTAAGAAGAGCTGCTATTTTTGAGTTTTTAGCTATGCAAATGTGACACCCCAGGGGTCTGGTTGTCACAGTGATAGAGATATTACGTCTGAGAGCAGGTGGGAGGTCCTTTGGTCAGGGATCCTGTGCATGCCACACCTCCTGCCCAGCCTTGGGAGGGGAAGAACTTCCCCTGTATAAACCCGGGGCTGAGGCAGAGTGATTGAGTCCAGGAAGAGCAGAGACAAGAGCAGCATAGGAAGCAGCAGAGTCACAAGGAGTCAGGGGCTGGCAGCTAAAGAGCTCGCCCTGACTAAGAAGATTCTTTACCGGACCCGGAGTCCGAGGCTGTGGGGACTAACTTCTACCCAGCAGCAGAATCCGTCAGGCAGGGGATTTCAGGTCCCCTGGCCCAGAAGCCCGAAGGCCCCGAGTCACCGGCCATACGGGTGAGCACCACACGGTACACTCAGGGACGTGGGCTACTTACATCAGCTTCTAGCAAGGTAGCCAGAAGAGTACAGTCAGCTTGGGAGGCCTACAACTACGCCTGGCCAGGGGAGATCCCATCTGCTCAAGGACTGACCAGGCCCCGTTCGCTAGCAAGTACTCCGGGAGGGTCTATCGTTGTTATCAGTAAAGACCCTGAACGCTACCATACCGTCTCTGAGTGGTTCCTGCTACCCCCATCATCCACGTCGGCTGCCCTGAGGCCATACCCCTCCCGTTGGGGGTTATACTATCACGCTGCACCATCCTTCCACCGGCCTCAGCGGTCTGCCCTGCAGCAGCAGCCCCCTGGCTGCATTCAACGGGTGGCGTAGTCATCAACCGTTTTCTACCGCTAACAGACTGCCGTCCAGTTTGACTCCCTGGGCACGGACCGGGTCACCGCCACGAGACTACAACCCTAAACAGATCCGGCTCCGGGTAAGCTCCCGCGTGCGCAACGCAGCGCGACACAGGCCCAGGGGCGCGTCAACTTTGGCGTAGTCGGCAGGATCACGTGCCCGCAACCACCGGGTACTGCGTGCCTGAAAAGCAAAGACTGTTCAAACTTACCAGTGGTGAAGATTCCCGCCATCGGTGAAGATTCCCGCCATCCGGCGCCATCTTCAGCCTTCTTCCCGCCATCGGTGAAGTTTCCCGCCATCCGGCGCCATCTTCAGCCTTCTTCCCGCCATCCGTGGAGTTTTCCCGCCATTGGACGCCATCTTGAGGACGCCGCGCGGGAAGAAGAGGGGCGTGGACTCCGAAAGCGCGCGAGAACTGAAGCCCCGCCTCACGTCCGGACGTTGCGTAAGGTCCTGGAAGGAGCCCAGCAGACGCCGACGTCACAGGAGCGCGACGGAAGGTCCTCAACCCTGACGATCCACTGCGGAGCCGCGGCCTACGGAAGAGGATCATCGCAAGGTAGGCCACGGTCCACTAGGGGGGAGGAAGATGTCGGATACGGAGGAGAGCTTCACTACCTCGACCCCCGCCAGCGCCACCGCTGCTGCAGTTATGCCCTTCACCATGCCATATATCCCGGGAGCAGCTTGGCTACCCCAGTACTCAGGGGAGTCACATACCCTGCATGACTTTAGAGAAAAGCTGGATAGCCTCTTCCAGGTGTACCCCCTCACAGAAGAGCAAAAAGTGAGCATCCTGGTGGCCCAACTAATCGGGGCAGCCAAAAGAGAAGTAAAATCTTGGCCACCTGGGAGGAGGACTGTCGCAGAGATACTAACCCGGCTGAGGGACACCTTCGATACCCGCACCTCAGCCGAGATCAAGCTTAGATTCTACGGGTGCAAGCAGCGAGCGCATGAGAGTATAAGGGACTATGCACTAAACCTACAAGAGGCCCTGAGGGCCATAAAGCAGACCGACCCTGATGGGGTGGGAAACGAGGACAGGCTGTTGACTGAACAATTTATAGAGGGTTTATATTGCAATGCCCACCGAACCCAGTTGCGGGCAATGGCCTTACAGGATCCCCATCTGGACTTTGCACAGTTCAAGGATAGAGCTATCCGGGTGCTCCGAGAACCAGCACCGGGTGGCGTTGTGACCCACAGGCGCCCAGCTATTACTTACCACCAGGAGGCGGCGCCCTTGTCGGCAGGGCCTGTGGGAGCTGATGCGCAGGCTTTGGACAATGACCCGGCTCCAGACCTACACCATCAGGTCCAAGAGCTAGTTAAGAGCGTTGCTGCGCTAACCCGAACTGTGCAGTCTTTACAGGTTTCCACTCCAGGGAAGATCCAGCTGGCATCCGGACCGGAGGACATCCCGTGGCGTCGACCAAGGAGGACCCCACCGGCCAGAGGAAGACCCAGTGACCGATACAGCGAGGACGGACGACCCATCTGCCGCCGCTGCAATCAACCCGGACATATGGAAAGGTACTGTTCTTTAAACGGGCACAACCTGGGGTAGAGGGCCAACCCCCAGGAAAAAGATCACCAGGCCCATCGAACTGGCGCGACAGATATGTGGGAGGACGTCCAGTCTTGCCTGTGGTACTGGATGGCATTCCCATGAGTGCCCTACTGGACACCGGGTCACAGGTCACCACCATCCCGTACGTGCTCTTCAAGCAGTACTGGAATGACTCGGATATTACCCGCTACCCTGACGACGACTTGAGTATCATCGCCAGCAATGGTCAGCCCGTGCCACAGATCGGATTTAAAGAGGTGACCATCAAAATTGGTAGAGTCGAACTGGCCGCACAGGGACTGATCATTGTAGACATTGACAAACATGAGAGTCACCCAAAGATAACTCTAGGAACTAATGTAATTGAAAATTGTCTTGCAGAGGTGATTTTCCTTTTACAGCAGGTTGCCAAGAATGCCAGCTCCGGCGAGCAGCGGGTGCTCCAGAAAGAGATCCGGGCACTGATGCAACGGCAACAAGTGGAACTCTCCGGCGGTGAGATTGGTAGCGTAAGAATGTGTGACCCTTTTCCTATTGCCATGCCCCCAAAAAGTGAAATGATGATTTGGTGCCGGGCAGCTATTGGTCTGAGAGGTAGAGATTACCAGGCAATGGTAGAACCAGTTTACTCAGATAGTAGGCCCACCATTTTGACAGCACGGGGGGTGGTCAATGTACGCCATGGGAGGGTGCCCGTTCGCATAATAAATATCGGGGAGAGGGAAGTGTATCTGCCCCGGTATGCCACGCTAGCCAAATTATATACCACTAATCAAAATTCTATACAATTTGTGGAACCCTTGCCTCCATCTCACCCGGAGGAAGGTAACGGCTCTAAGAAAGACATGGAGGACTGGTGTCAGCAACTACATCTGGGTACTGACTCCACTCCCTCACACCAGAAACAAGGAGTCTATCGGGTGGTTCAAGAGTATGAGAGAGTGTTTAGTAAACACCCGTTAGACTTCGGGCGAGTCAAGGGGGTAGAACACCGCATCCCCACGGGAGATCATCCTCCCATAAAAGAGAGGTATCGACCCGTACCCCCTGCACATTACCAACACGCCAAGGGGATGCTTAGAGACATGAAGGAGGCTGGGGTAATCCGGGATAGCTGTAGCCCCTGGGCAGCCCCACTAGTTTTAGTCAAAAAGAAAGACAACACCATGAGGATGTGTGTAGATTACCGGAAAATCAACCGTATCACACACAAGGATGCGTACCCCTTACCAAGGATAGAGGAGTCATTGGCTGCTTTAAGATCTGCTAACTTCTTCTCTACCTTGGATCTCACTAGCGGGTACTGGCAGGTTCCTGTAGCAGAGGCAGACCGGGAGAAGACTGCATTCACCACCCCGATGGGACTTAGTGAGTTCACCTGCATGCCGTTCGGACTCTGCAACGCCCCAGGAACCTTCCAACGATTAATGGAGTGCTGTCTGGGCCACAGAAACTTCGAGACGGTCCTGTTGTACCTGGACGATGTCATCGTATACTCCAAAACTTACGAGGACCACCTGAAACACCTGGCGGAGGTGTTCGAAGCTCTGGCGAGTTATGGCCTAAAGGTGAAACCCTCCAAGTGTCACCTCCTGAAACCAAAGGTGCAATACCTGGGACACGTGGTGAGCGCTGACGGAGTGGCTCCCGACCCCGATAAGATCACCGCAATTAAGGGATGGCCAAGCCCCTCCAGCGTAAAAGAAGTGCGGCAGTTCCTAGGGTTGGTAGGCTACTACCGAAGGTTTATTCCCGGTTTCACCAAAAAGGCAGCGCCTATGCAGGACCTCCTGATAGGCCAGTCCCGGAAGGCCAAGAACCAGAAGCCGCCCTTCAAATGGGAAGAGCTAGAAGAAGAGTCCTTCCGCCAGCTGAAGATGGCCCTCACGGGGGATGAAATCTTGGCGTACCCAGACTATAGCCAGCCCTTCATCCTCTACACCGACGCCAGTAACATCGGGCTAGGAGCCGTACTATCCCAGATTCAGCAGGGGAGAGAACGAGTGATCTCCTATGCCAGCCGAAAACTGCGACCCACCGAAAGGAACCCCGAGAATTACAGCTCATTTAAGCTAGAGTTCCTGGCCGTGGTATGGGCAGTCACCGAGCGCTTTAGGCATTACCTCGCTTCTTCCCGGTTCACCGTATACACGGATAACAACCCGTTGATACACCTGGACACGGCAAGACTCGGTGCCCTGGAGCAGAGGTGGATGGCCCGTCTGTCCAACTACGAGTTTACAATTAAATACCGGGCAGGGCGCTCCAATACCAACGCGGACGCCCTGTCCAGGATGCCCAACCTGCCGGACGGAGGAGAAGATCCGGAGGGACTGGAAGAAGTTGAACTCCCTGCGTTCCACCGTCATGGGACTATCCAGTATTCCCACCGGGTAAGGAGTAAGCAGGCTGCTACGTTGAACCCCTTACCTCACTACAACTGGGCGGAAACGCAAGACAGCGACCCTGCCGTCCGACTGGTGAAGGAGATGCTGACTCGCCCGGAGGCTAGCCTGGAATCAGACGCTCCAGAGGAAGCCAAACAACTATGGGCAGAGAAGAGTCGACTGTTCCTTTACAAGGGGAAGTTGTGCCGCAGAATGGTTAACTCCAGGACGCATGAACTACTCTGGCAAGTAGTGGTGCCACGAAGAGACGCAGCCATGGTGATGGAGGCATACCACGACGGAGCTGGACACTTCGGGTGGAAAAAGCTGGAGTTCCTGCTGCGCGAGCGGTTCCACTGGGTAGGCATGAGGGGAACCATCGAGAAGTGGTGCAGAGACTGTGGCCCGTGCAATCTGAGAAGGAAGGACCGGGCCAGCCAGAAGACTCCCCTGCAGTCCATCGTCACCCGGCAACCGTTGGAACTGGTGGCCTTGGATCATGTAAAACTGACCCCCAGCAGAAGTGGCTACGTCTACGCGTTAACCATCGTGGATCATTACTCCCGGTTTCTGGTTGTCGTCCCCGTCAAGGACTTAACGGCTCGAACAGCAGCTAGAGCCTTCCAGCAGCACTTTTGCCGCCCACACGGGTACCCGGACCAAGTGCTGACGGACCAGGGACCTGCCTTTGAAGCGGAGGTCTTCCAGGAATTCTGTAATCTGTATGGCTGCCGGAAGATAAGGACGACACCCTACCATCCGCAAACTAATGGACTTTGTGAAAAAATGAACCAGGTGGTAATGGATCTTCTAAAAACGTTGCCCCTGGAAGAACGCAGTCTGTGGCCTGAGAAGTTGCCCGATCTGGTGGACCTATACAACCACATCCCGGTAGGTTCCACCAACTGTACCCCGGCTTACCTAATGAGGGCAAGACCTGGTAAGTTACCTGTTGACCTGGAAATGGGAGTCCTGACGCCCGAGGACACTTCACCAGAAACAGACTGGGACACAGAGAGGCAGCAGCAGTACCGGAAAGTACAGGAGAGCGTGGAGCGAAGTCTTTGTCAGGCTAGGGAAAGACAAGAGAAGACTTACAACCAGTATGCTCCCGCTGTTCCCCTGGTACCCGGAGAGCAGGTCTTGAAGAGGAAGAGACGGCTCCACAAGTTGGACGACCAGTGGGAGAAGGACCCGTACACCGTACTGCCCTCAAGCCACGAGAACCCGAAGGTCTGTACCATCAGTAAAGACGGAGGGGAAACCACAGCCATTGTATCCCGGGACCACCTGAAGAAGTGCCCCGAACAACTGAGGAACCCTGAGGAGGAACAGGAAGACCATCGACCCGTGGAAGAAAGGGAAGATATGGTTAGTACCGTGCTCGGGGACTTCCCTCGGTCTTGGACTCAAGTCAATGGTGCAGTTGTGGTACCCGTACTCACCTTCCTCCAACCATCATCCCAAGAACCTACGGAGCAACGGGTAGAGCTGGAAGAGCAGCCGGTCCAGGAGGCAGAAGACTCCACCCAAGCGGAACGGGAGAATCCACCCTCTGCTTATAGTGAGCCTGCCGTACCCCTAGTGAGACAAAGAGCCGGTAGACAGCTGCCCAGTTTACCCTTGACAGCTCCTACACCCTGTAGTTCAGGGCCAGACAGTCAGCTCCGTAGGTCCACTAGGGCCACTAGAGGCCAGTTACCCGCACGTTGGAGGATCTAAATGTTTAAGCTATTTTATAATGTTTACCTGTCTATAGTTGCTTGTGTGTAATTTTGTATTTCTAGTTGTTTTTAGGAATCCTTGGTGGATTTACCGGGAATCCTTGTATATAGTTGGAGCGTAACCCAGGATGGACTAAAGACTGTCAAGGACTCGGGGTAGAACAGACCCCTACCTGGTTACGTCTCCCTGTGTTGGTGAAATGGACACCTTTGCTTTTCTTCAAAGACTGCACCCGGTTGCGGACATCCGTGACCATCTTATTGTGTTTCCTTATTGTATTTTATTGTTCTTTGATATACCTTGTTATATTTTTCTAAAAAATGTTTAGTCCCGGAGTACTAAATTTCACTAGGGGGGAGTGTGACACCCCAGGGGTCTGGTTGTCACAGTGATAGAGATATTACGTCTGAGAGCAGGTGGGAGGTCCTTTGGTCAGGGATCCTGTGCATGCCACACCTCCTGCCCAGCCTTGGGAGGGGAAGAACTTCCCCTGTATAAACCCGGGGCTGAGGCAGAGTGATTGAGTCCAGGAAGAGCAGAGACAAGAGCAGCATAGGAAGCAGCAGAGTCACAAGGAGTCAGGGGCTGGCAGCTAAAGAGCTCGCCCTGACTAAGAAGATTCTTTACCGGACCCGGAGTCCGAGGCTGTGGGGACTAACTTCTACCCAGCAGCAGAATCCGTCAGGCAGGGGATTTCAGGTCCCCTGGCCCAGAAGCCCGAAGGCCCCGAGTCACCGGCCATACGGGTGAGCACCACACGGTACACTCAGGGACGTGGGCTACTTACATCAGCTTCTAGCAAGGTAGCCAGAAGAGTACAGTCAGCTTGGGAGGCCTACAACTACGCCTGGCCAGGGGAGATCCCATCTGCTCAAGGACTGACCAGGCCCCGTTCGCTAGCAAGTACTCCGGGAGGGTCTATCGTTGTTATCAGTAAAGACCCTGAACGCTACCATACCGTCTCTGAGTGGTTCCTGCTACCCCCATCATCCACGTCGGCTGCCCTGAGGCCATACCCCTCCCGTTGGGGGTTATACTATCACGCTGCACCATCCTTCCACCGGCCTCAGCGGTCTGCCCTGCAGCAGCAGCCCCCTGGCTGCATTCAACGGGTGGCGTAGTCATCAACCGTTTTCTACCGCTAACAGACTGCCGTCCAGTTTGACTCCCTGGGCACGGACCGGGTCACCGCCACGAGACTACAACCCTAAACAGATCCGGCTCCGGGTAAGCTCCCGCGTGCGCAACGCAGCGCGACACAGGCCCAGGGGCGCGTCACAAAATGCATCTATTTTTTGTTTACAAGAATGTGGGGTAGTGGATGGTGTGAAAGGGGATGAATGGTCTTATGGAGCGTCTGTGTGGTCGGGGAGTGCATGTAATAAGAATGATGGTGTGGGTATTTTGGTTAAAGGAAGGGAGGTTGTTTTGAGTGATTATTTGGTTATTGAGGTGGGGAGATGTATCCTTGCTAATTTTGTATACAAGAATGTAAAGTTTTGTGTTATTAATGTTTATGCGCCAGTTGAAAAAAATGAGCGCAAAAGTTTATTTGAAAAAATTAAGCTTTTTGTTCCAGGAAGAATACCTGTGGTAATTGTGGGTGATATGAACTGTGATGTGGGGAGAGTGAATGTGGATGTGTCTGGGAAAGCATTATTGGAGTTAGTGAATGATTTTGGGTTGTGTGATATGCAGCGGGTGTGTAACATGAATCCTTTGTTGAACACTTTCTTTTCTGAGAGTGGTAGGGTACAATCCAGATTGGATTATTGTTTTATTTCTAAAAATATGGTTTCTGTTAATTATAGGCAGGAAAACGTTCTTTTTTCAGATCATGTGTGTATGTTGTGTGAGTTGGATATAAAAATTGATGGAGTGTTTGGGAGAGGATTGTGGAAGTTAAATGTTAAACTGTTAGAGAATGAAGATGTGAGAAAGGAGTATGAAAGGCGGTATGAAGAATGGTGTAAGCATAAAAATGAGTTCGGGAATGTTTGTGAGTGGTGAGACTGGGTGAAGAAACAAACAAAAATGTTCTTTAAAAATTTAGGATACAAGTATGCAGCAATTAAAAGAGAGAGTTTTGTTAAACTGAACGCGCGGTTGAGCGTTTTGTATAAGTTAAGGGAAGGAGGAGTTGAGGTGGAGGAGGATATTTTAGAGGTAAAAAAGGAGATTAGTAAGTTTTTGTTGGAGAGAAGGAGAAGTGTAGCACCCTGAGGATTCGGCTGCTACAGGGGTATTACACCTCAAGCCAGAGGTGTGGTATTCCACTCCCGGGTAAGGATGGAGTGTGGAACTGAGCTCAGTTAGCTGCATACACTACATACATCCCATTTCCGGGGGACAGATCGACGGTACTCCCACTAGTTTTTGTGCAGGTATGATAGTGTCTGTCCCTGGCTGGAGTGGGAGGGGGGTGGAACATCCCAGTAGTGTAGGGGCAGATAGGGGGAGCAGTCTGGGTAAGGCTAGGAGCTCATTGGGTGCTGGTCACCTGAGCTCACACATAGAGGGAGTATATAAGGTGGGCACCATCTTAGATCAGGGTCAGTCTGTCAGAGTTGAGTCAGAGGAGCAGAGCAGAGAAGCTCAGAAGGGCTGACAGGGAGTTGTGGTTCCGGCTGGGCCCAGCTCCAAGGCCAAGAGAGAGAGAGGAGTCAGAAGGACCCAGAGAGAAGGAGAAGGAACCCCAAGACCCCAGAATACAAGCAACAGGGTGAAGGGTTGGCACCTAGGGTACCGGATCCCAAGCTGGCAGAGAGAAAAGCACACCTTAGCCAGAGACCGGAGGTTGTGGGCAGGATCTGCCACGACCCTCACTAAATCCACCAGGAAGGCAGACCAAGTATAGGGTCAGGGAACCCAGAAGAGGTGTACCCACCAAGAGACCCGAGGGAGCCGGACATAGGTGGATCCCTGGTGAGAACGGCCAGAAGAGAGGGAAAGTCAGACAGGAGCTCAGGACCACGCTCCAGAATTACTTGGGGGTTGGCCGAGTCCAGGACCTGGTGGACGCAGCACGGCTCGGGTGGTCGCTTCAGGCCAGAGTGACCATAAGAACACCCGTAAGTAAAAAACCCCGGAACTGCACAGCCCGACTCTGAGTCTTCTTGCTGATTCATCCTGCACCTGCACAACCACCATCCTCTACACCTGACCCCCTGAGGCTATACCCCTCCCGTTGGGGGTTATACTACCAGAGCTGCACACACACCACCAGCCTCAGCGGACCCTTCTGCAGCAGCGGCCTTATGACCGCAAATCAACGGGTGGCGTAGTCGACATTAAGGACCTTTAACAACATCTGTAAAGACTGCCACACACTGAGTTTGACACCCTGGGCACGGACCGGGTCACCGCCACTCGGAGACTACAACCCCCATCTGATCCGGCTCCGGGTAATCCCCAAACAGCACTGGCCCAGGGGGCGCGTCAGAAGCATAGTGTTTAGGGCAAAGATTGATAAGATGGAGCAGGATGAGAAATGTTCTCGGCTTTTCTTTAAAAAAGTTTTTGGAAAGAAACAGAGTATGAGCGTGGTGTATGGAGCAGATGGAAGTGAGGTGAGTGGAGAGGATGTGTGTGAAGAGGTGGCTAAGTTTTATGAGGATCTGTATGCAGTGAAACAGAGGGATGAATGTTTGGAGAATGATGTTTTGAGTGTGTTAGAGAGTAAGTTGAGTGAAGCAGAAAGAGAGAGAGTGATGGGTGAGGTGACTGGTGATGAGGTATGGAAGGTTATGTGTAGTATGGCTTTGAATAAGACGCCGGGGGAGGATGGCCTCCCAGTAGAATTTTATCGTGTGATGTGGGGTGTGATTGGTAAGGACTTTGTGGATGTATGTAAGTATATGTGGGGAAACATGGAGGTGGCTGAGAGTATGCGTGCAGGTATGGTTGTGTTAATTCCTAAGAAAGGGGATTTGAAAAGTCTGAGGAATTGGAGGCCAATAACTTTACTTAATTGTGATTATAAAATCTATGCAAAACTTATGGCTAATAGGATGCGTGATGTTATAGAGAGTGTGATTGGGGATGAGCAGTGTTGTGCGGTACCTGGGAGGCGGATTCATGAGTGTGTGTGTATGTTAAGAGATTGTCTATGCGATTGCATGGGTCGTAAGAAGAGTGTATTTTTGTTAAGTTTGGATTTTGAAAAGGCTTATGATAGGTTGTTGCATGGTTTTTTGTTCAGAGTGTTGTTAAAAATGGGTTTTCCGGCTGATTTTGTTGGGCGAGTGAGAAGTTTGTATGCGGGTGTTTATAGCTGTGTTTTAATGAATGGGTATGTGGGTAGGAAAGTGAATGTGTTTTCGGGTGTGCGACAGGGGTGTCCTTTGTCCCCTGTAGCTTATATTTGTGCAATTGAGCCATTGTTGTGTATGCTGAGGAAAGATAAGGTAATTCGTGGTGTGCAAGTGCCGGGAGGTGGAGGAAAAGAATGGAAGGTGAGTGGTTATATGGATGACGTGTGTGTATTATGTGATTCTGAATGTTCGGTGAGGCGGGTGAAGTTGTTAGTGTCTATTTTTTGTGGTGCATCTGCGTTTAAAGTGAATTGGGAAAAGAGTCAGTGTAAGGGTCTTGGAGGCGGAAGTTTAAGTAGGGATGTAGGTGTGAATGTAGTGAATGGACCTATTAAAGTGTTGGGTGTGAAGTTTTCAGAGAGTTTGGATGGGAAAGAAAGTTGGGATGATGCGAAAGGAAAAGTTGAGCAGAAGTTGAATTTTTGGAAATTGAGGAGTTTATCCTTTTTTGGGAAGATTTTAATTGTTAAGAGTGTGGTGTTGCCAATATTTTTATATATTGCGGTAGTATTTCCACCAGGATATATGTGTATGAGAAGCTTGAATAGAATTTTATTTGTTTTTTTGTGGAACTCGAAAATGGAGAGAGCTAGGAGAGAAATTTTGGTTAAAAGAGTGGAAAAAGGTGGTTTGGGTTTTCCGAATTTGGACGTGTTTTTTGGTGTGAATATCGTTGTGTTTGTTTTGAAAGTGATTAGGGCGGATGGAAAGTTTTCATCTATGTGTAGGTATTTATTTGGAGCGTATTTGTTTCGTTTAAAGTGGCGAGAAAGGGATTTGCGATGTCCGATTGCTTTTGAGGTGCCTGTATGGTATGTGTGGGTTTATAAGTTTTTGGTGAAGTATGAACTGTGTGATGCAGATGTGAGATTGCTGGAGAATAAGAAGGCTGTGTATAGGATGATTGAATGTAGAGAGGTAGAATGTGGAATAAATATGGTTAGGGGTGGTGATGTGCAGAAGGTTTGGAAGAAAGTGCGGATGAGTGGTATGACCAACAAACAGAGTGAGGTGGTGTGGCAGTCTTTACATGGAGTATTACCTGTGAGAGAGTTTCAGAGGAATAGAGGTTTGGTGAGGAGTGAAATGTGTCCAAGAAATGGCTGTGGTGGAAGGGAAAGTGTGTTGCATGTTTTTTGGAATTGCCAGTATGCTAGAGATTTGATTGGGAGAATGTGGCCTTTGTGTAAAGAATTGTGTGGTGTGAATTTGTTGTCTTTGGAGTTGTTTATGTTTGGTTTGGGAATATGTGATGGGACGAAGGAAAGAGTCTTGTGGTTGATGCTTGCATGTATAAAGGAAGTGTTATGGGATGTGAGGAATGTGTATGTGTTTAAAAGGAAGGAAATTGCTGTAAAGGATAGTGTGAAGGTGATTTTGGGGAAGATGTATGTGTGTTTCCTATGGGACAAAAAGAGGAGAGGGGAAGTGGATGCGGAGGGAATATGGAAAGTTAAAAAGTGGAGATATATTGTTAGTACCTCTTGATTTTTGTTATTGTTGTTTTGAAATATGAAATAAATATTTCCGATGATGATGGGGACAGCAAATTGCGTATTGGATTTGACGCAGCTGTTTTGATGGAATTTTCCTTTGTCTGGTTTCCATAGACTGTGGAATTTCCTCGTCTGAGGAGAAAAAAAAAAAAAAAAAAATCTGTTCTTATCAGTTTAATATCTGATACGTCCCCTATCTGGGGACCATATATTAAATGGATTTTTAGAACAGGGAGATGGTAAAAGAGCTCGCTCTGTCCACTCCACGCATTGACCTGGTATTGCAGCATTTCCAGGACCGGTGCACTCATTCTTTAATGCAGTTTCTAAAATCAGAAAGAATTGAATTCAATGCTTTTTGTTGCTTTTGCTTGTTTGTCGGATTTTTGGATGGACTTTTTGGCTTTGCTTTTCTCCTCATTGGATTTTTCATGTTAAAAGTTGCAGAAGCCAGATGACAAACTCATTTTGGTTCAACTTCAGCAACTCTGCATTGCATTGCCATGTACTGTACTGCAATGCTATCTATCTAGCTCTCCCCCTTTATTTCCTTTTGGATAAACAGCCATATTAGGCAAGCATTTTGGAGCTTTCACCTACCTAACTAACTAACTAACTAACTAACTAACTACAGGTGGTGAGATAAGCTGCACAATATAATTGTCTTTTCAGTATATTGTTGCACACACACCATCTATTTAGCAAATGCCCTTGTTATCAACTGCAGCCTTTTAAACTCACCTGAGCTAACAGGTATGTGTGCTGGTTACTGTGCTGCACTTAAAATTTCTTTTTTGGCTTGCTACAATGGCTTTTCTGAAGCGTTGTCTCCCTCTGGTGGAACACTGACTTCTTTAATTTCAAGCCTGCAGACTGTAAAAAAATAGCCCCCCCCAAAAAAGTTTGGTTAATTGGTCTGTGGCGTTCTTTTAAAGTGTTGCTTATGGTGTTCTCTGTGAGCTTCTCAGTGCTGTTTAGCCAGCCAGGTATCCGGCCTACAGTAGATGGAATGTGGCAATGGAACGCTGCGCGTGTCACAATAGGCTCTGAGCCTTTATATACCTGCGCACGGCAGCAGCCACCTTCAGTCTGCTGCTGGACAGCCAGCAGCAGCAGGGAAGGTAAGTAATCAGCAACACTCCTGCTAAGGGTAGACAGCTGCTCGTTTCCCCCCCCCCCTTAATTGGTTCTCCTCCCTACCACCGGTGTTGAGGCGGGTGGGAACAGCAGAGGGTGAGGGTGCTGTGCTAAAATAGGTGGAGTTATGCAGATCTAAAACGCGTGGATTGCGGCAGCAGCAAGCCGAAAACTGCAGGCATGAAAGGGATCTAGAGGTTGACAACATGTCTTCGTAACGGGAGTCCAGGCGCCCATCTGCACAAATGGACTTTTCAGAATCTGAGGGTGGCACCCTGGGCCGAAACCAATTCTGCTTATCGCTTCTCGGCCTTTTGGCTGCGATCGTATGACTGTATCTTGATTGGTGCGAGTCTCCTGGAGGAATCCGGACCCTTTTGTGGAGGCTTTTCTGCTTTTTCCTGTGGTATTCCATACCGACAGAATCCAAGATGTCTTTTGTGAAGAACACCATCCGTTTGTCCGTGGATCCATCTGACCAGAACAAGAACAACGTGGTTTTCATTGTCCAAGACATCGTTGAAGGCAAAGCTGGAGCAAGACGTACTGAGATCTTCAGTGTCAGCGAATTTTCACGTCAAGGTAATTATGACGTTACCTTTATGGACCAGGATGTTTGCCTTAATGTCTTTGAATGGCTCCGTGGTCACTCTAGTGACCCCTGCTTGGAAGGAGTTAGATGGGAACCTTTGTTTGGTCTGCAAGAAAAGGAGGTGACTGTGACTGTCTATAACCCTTTTACAGACCCTGAGTTGCTGGAGTGCTTCCTCTCACGCTACTGTGAATATGTGCGGAAGGGAGTGAAGCAAGTCAATTGTCTAGGAAACTTTAACTGTCAGTATAAATTCCGTGTGAAATTGAAAAGGGATCCTGACAGTGTGGGGGGCTTTAGACACCCTCCATCAAATTTTTCCGTTGCAGGCCATAGAGGTTTCCTCTTTTACCCAGGCCAGCCCATGTTTTGCCGTAGATGCTTTTCTTTCGGACATACCATGGTAACATGCCTTAAAGGGCAGTGTTGCCGAAATTGCAGAAAGGAGGGGCATATGGCCAACCAGTGTCCAGAGGCCAAGTCCTGTGATGTCTGTGGGAGTAGTGATCACATGTATAAGGACTGTCCTAGGAGTGCACCTAGACGTTCTGATAAAGAACAGAAGGAGGAGGAGCTGGAGAGGAGGCAGATGGCAAGCGCACTGAAAGTGCTGAAAAGATTGGAGAGGGAGGAGAGAGAGGGAAGGAGGCGGGAAACTGGTAGAGCCTCTCCCTCTACGGCGCCAGAGGAGGTGTCCCTGAGACCATGTTCTTCTTCTGCTGAAGAAATGAGGAAGAAGCGGAGGGAAGAAAAGGAGTTCTGGAGGGAAGTGGCAAAGGTGGAGAAAAAGGCAGTGTCTGCGAGAATATCTAGGAGGGTGGTGGAGGCTGAGCTGCCTGAGATGATGACTTTTGGAGAGGCAATGGACGCAACAGGATGTGAAGTGCAAATCTCGGAACCCGAGAGTCCTGAACACCCTTCGGGTCCTGAAAACATTGAAGATTTTTCTTCGGAGGATGATAGGGGTGCAAAGAAGAGTCGTAGGGAGGATGGTGGGGGCAGTGATGATGCAGATTTTAGTGAGCCTCAGAGGAAGATCAGAACTGCCAGAATGAGGAGTGTGGGTGGTGAAGCCAGCGGGTCGGAAACCAGCTGTTCTGTTCTGATGGCGGAGGAGGATAGTGGTGGTGCTGGATAGTGTCACCATATAATATTGTAAATGTTTTTTCTTTTTGTCCTCTTGTGAGCTTTGGTTTAGGCCAAAGGCTATTTCTTTGTGTAATTGGTGAAGGAGTAGAAGTATTATGGGATTTACCATAGTGTCCCAAAACGTAAGAGTGTTTAAAAGTAAAGTAAGAAGAGCTGCTATTTTTGAGTTTTTAGCTATGCAAAATGCATCTATTTTTTGTTTACAAGAATGTGGGGTAGTGGATGGTGTGAAAGGGGATGAATGGTCTTATGGAGCGTCTGTGTGGTCGGGGAGTGCATGTAATAAGAATGATGGTGTGGGTATTTTGGTTAAAGGAAGGGAGGTTGTTTTGAGTGATTATTTGGTTATTGAGGTGGGGAGATGTATCCTTGCTAATTTTGTATACAAGAATGTAAAGTTTTGTGTTATTAATGTTTATGCGCCAGTTGAAAAAAATGAGCGCAAAAATTTATTTGAAAAAATTAAGCTTTTTGTTCCAGGAAGAATACCTGTGGTAATTGTGGGTGATATGAATTGTGATGTGGGGAGAGTGAATGTGGATGTGTCTGGGAAAGCATTATTGGAGTTAGTGAATGATTTTGGGTTGTGTGATATGCAGCGGGTGTGTAACATGAATCCTTTGTTGAACACTTTCTTTTCTGAGAGTGGTAGGGTACAATCCAGATTGGATTATTGTTTTATTTCTAAAAATATGGTTTCTGTTAATTATAGGCAGGAAAACGTTCTTTTTTCAGATCATGTGTGTATGTTGTGTGAGTTGGATATAAAAGTTGATGGAGTGTTTGGGAGAGGATTGTGGAAGTTAAATGTTAAACTGTTAGAGAATGAAGATGTGAGAAAGGAGTATGAAAGGCGGTATGAAGAATGGTGTAAGCATAAAAATGAGTTCGGGAATGTTTGTGAGTGGTGGGACTGGGTGAAGAAACAAACAAAAATGTTCTTTAAAAATTTAGGATACAAGTATGCAGCAATTAAAAGAGAGAGTTTTGTTAAACTGAACGCGCGGTTGAGCGTTTTGTATAAGTTAAGGGAAGGAGGAGTTGAGGTGGAGGAGGATATTTTAGAGGTAAAAAAGGAGATTAGTGAGTTTTTGTTGGAGAGAAGGAGAAGCATAGTGTTTAGGGCAAAGATTGATAAGATGGAGCAGGATGAGAAATGTTCTCGGCTTTTCTTTAAAAAAGTTTTTGGAAAGAAACAGAGTATGAGCGTGGTGTATGGAGCAGATGGAAGTGAGGTGAGTGGAGAGGATATGTGTGAAGAGGTGGCTAAGTTTTATGAGGATCTGTATGCAGTGAAACAGAGGGATGAATGTTTGGAGAATGATGTTTTGAGTGTGTTAGAGAGTAAGTTGAGTGAAGCAGAAAGAGAGAGAGTGATGGGTGAGGTGACTGGTGATGAGGTATGGAAGATTATGTGTAGTATGGCTTTGAATAAGACGCCGGGGGAGGATGGCCTCCCAGTAGAATTTTATCGTGTGATGTGGGGTGTGATTGGTAAGGACTTTGTGGATGTATGTAAGTATATGTGGGGAAACATGGAGGTGGCTGAGAGTATGCGTGCAGGTATGGTTGTGTTAATTCCTAAGAAAGGGGATTTGAAAAGTCTGAGGAATTGGAGGCCAATAACTTTACTTAATTGTGATTATAAAATCTATGCAAAACTTATGGCTAATAGGATGCGTGATGTGATAGAGAGTGTGATTGGGGATGAGCAGTGTTGTGCGGTACCTGGGAGGCGGATTCATGAGTGTGTGTGTATGTTAAGAGATTGTCTATGCGATTGCATGGGTCGTAAGAAGAGTGTATTTTTGTTAAGTTTGGATTTTGAAAAGGCTTATGATAGGTTGTCGCATGGTTTTTTGTTCAGAGTGTTGTTAAAAATGGGTTTTCCGGCTGATTTTGTTGGGCGAGTGAGAAGTTTGTATGCGGGTGTTTATAGCTGTGTTTTAATGAATGGGTATGTGGGTAGGAAAGTGAATGTGTTTTCGGGTGTGCGACAGGGGTGTCCTTTGTCCCCTGTAGCTTATATTTGTGCAATTGAGCCATTGTTGTGTATGCTGAGGAAAGATAAGGTAATTCGTGGTGTGCAAGTGCCGGGAGGTGGAGGAAAAGAATGGAAGGTGAGTGGTTATATGGATGACGTGTGTGTATTATGTGATTCTGAATGTTCGGTGAGGCGGGTGAAGTTGTTAGTGTCTATTTTTTTGTGGTGCATCTACGTTTAAAGTGAATTGGGAAAAGAGTCAGTGTAAGGGTTTTGGAGGCGGAAGTTTAAGTAGGGATGTAGGTGTGAATGTAGTGAATGGACCTATTAAAGTGTTGGGTGTGAAGTTTTCAGAGAGTTTGGATGGGAAAGAAAGTTGGGATGATGCGAAAGGAAAAGTTGAGCAGAAGTTGAATTTTTGGAAATTGAGGAGTTTATCCTTTTTTGGGAAGATTTTAATTGTTAAGAGTGTGGTGTTGCCAATATTTTTATATATTGCGGTAGTATTTCCACCAGGATATATGTGTATGAGAAGCTTGAATAGAATTTTATTTGTTTTTTTGTGGAACTCGAAAATGGAGAGAGCTAGGAGAGAAATTTTGGTTAAAAGAGTGGAAAAAGGTGGTTTGGGTTTTCCGAATTTGGACGTGTTTTTTGGTGTGAATATCGTTGTGTTTGTTTTGAAAGTGATTAGGGCGGATGGAAAGTTTTCATCTATGTGTAGGTATTTATTTGGAGCGTATTTGTTTCGTTTAAAGTGGCGAGAAAGGGATTTGCGATGTCCGATTGCTTTTGAGGTGCCTGTATGGTATGTGTGGGTTTATAAGTTTTTGGTGAGGTATGAACTGTGTGATGCAGATGTGAGATTGCTGGAGAATAAGAAGGCTGTGTATAGGATGATTGAATGTAGAGAGGTAGAATGTGGAATAAATATGGTTAGGGGTGGTGATGTGCAGAAGGTTTGGAAGAAAGTGCGGATGAGTGGTATGACCAACAAACAGAGTGAGGTGGTGTGGCAGTCTTTACATGGAGTATTACCTGTGAGAGAGTTTCAGAGGAATAGAGGTTTGGTGAGGAGTGAAATGTGTCCAAGAAATGGCTGTGGTGGAAGGGAAAGTGTGTTGCATGTTTTTTGGAATTGCCAGTATGCTAGAGATGTGATTGGGAGAATGTGGCCTTTGTGTAAAGAATTGTGTGGTGTGAATTTGTTGTCTTTGGAGTTGTTTATGTTTGGTTTGGGAATATGTGATGGGACGAAGGAAAGAGTCTTGTGGTTGATGCTTGCATGTATAAAGGAAGTGTTATGGGATGTGAGGAATGTGTATGTGTTTAAAAGGAAGGAAATTGCTGTAAAGGATAGTGTGAAGGTGATTTTGGGGAAGATGTATGTGTGTTTCCTATGGGACAAAAAGAGGAGAGGGGAAGTGGATGCGGAGGTGTGATGAAAGCCGGCCGGTGGGTGCAGCTCTCTGGCGCCCCCTTACCTCTCAGGTCAGTCAAGGTACTGCACCTAGAGAAAGTAGTGCCAGGTAGCTGCAACCAGCGCAGGGAACACGGTAGTGTGTTATCCCTTCAACGTCACTAAACCGTAACGTCACTACACAGCACAACTCGCTAGCGCCCTCTTAGCCTCAGGTCAGTCAAGGAACTGCACCTAGGATAAGCGGTCGCCAGGGAGACTGTCCTGTAACCTACTGGGTATCGGGGCCCTCTGTAGTGAGGGCGGTATATATATCTTCCTTGGCCGCGCCAGGAATATATATATCTGAACCTCCGACCGTCACTACCAGCCTTCCCCAATCCCCAGTTGGTATGCTGCCACCAGTCCCTATTTTAGATACACGCCCAGTCCGTGAATGGGCCTATATCGGGTCAGGAACCAACCCTGGGTAGCGTTTTTGGCTTGAGCCGAGCTCACACGGACGTGCGTTCGTTATGCAGAATAAAAGGCAGGCCCACAATTACTTGAGGTAATTGATTATAATAATACACTAGATACACGATATACAACTAAATATACACAGGTATAAGGTCAGGCTAAACTATACAACAATGGAATACAACACACAGAATCACCACAGCATATCAGTTACCGGTTTCTTGATTTTCTTGTGACGCAGGGAGAGGATTCTGCGGTCGCAGGCACGGTTCTTTGTTACAGGCTGAGGCCTACCACCGCATGGTCAAACTGCTCCTCCCCTTGGTGGCCTCAGCTGGTGCTCAGATGTTCAGCACCCCACTCTTGGGTCAAGACTGACTTATCTCTTGTCTGTCCTGCTATCTTACCTGCCCCGTCCCGCCCACTGCTGGTGAGGTCAGCTGGCTCAGTCTCCACCCTCAGGTCTAACTTCGATCAGAAGCCCAAATTCTAAGGAACCCAATAACTTCTTCTGGGATGGTCTCATGATACCCCCAGGGGTTCCCATGGATTCGGGCCGCCGTAACCGACCTTTTGATATCAATTATGATACCATACGGTCCTCAGGAATGGCTCAGCGCTATATCTTGGCTTCCAGAGCACGTACAAACGTCTACCGCGGAGGCTTGTGTGCGCAATGGCTCCGGGACGCCGTGATATTTTTTTATTGGCCCATCCCACGCAACATGCGTGTACTTTTCATGTTTCTATATCTTATGCCTCCATGCTTGTGACAGACAAAGAAACTAGTCCTATGGGACAAATGGTCAGGTACAGATAGACGAAGCACCCCCCCCTGCTGGCTGTGTTTCCTCTCGAAGTCTTTGAAGCTCCTAGCATTCAAGTGTTAAGTAGGCTTCTTATCTTACAGGAGCCTGGATGGGGGGAAACTATCTAGTTGACGTTTTAACAGAAGGTCCCAAGGGTGGGGGCTGCTGAAGTGTGGCCATCCCTGGATATGATTTATCATTACCAAGATGGCGGCTACAGGTTCATCACACCTCCCCCTATACGAGGGCGCGAGGGGGTAGCACATTCCTGTGTTCCCCCGTGCGTCCTTCTGCACCCTCCCCTTGCCGGGATAACCCGTCAGCGTTACCGTGGTCACGGCCTCTTCTGTGGCGAATGGAGAAGTGGTACTGCTGGAGAGCGAGGCTCCAGCGTAGCAACCTGCCATTCGACCCAGAGACCGTGTGTAACCAGCTGAGGGGGTTGTGGTCCGTCTCCACGGTGAAATGGCTTCCGTACAAGTAGGGCTGCAGACGCTGCAGGGCCCATACAATTGCCAGGCATTCTTTTTCCACCGCGGAGTAAGCCACCTCCCGGGGCAGTAGCTTCCTGCTCAGGTACAAGACAGGATGTTCCTGGCCTGTCGTGTTGACCTGACTTAGCACAGCACCGAGGCCAAAGTCACTGGCGTCGGTCTGTACCACAAACGGCCGGTCGAAGTCGGCAGCTTGCAGTACAGGGGAGCTACTTAGGGCGGCCTTGAGTGCCCCGAAAGCTGTCTCGCAGGCGACTGTCCAGTCGACTGCGACGGGCAGCTTCTTCTTGGTGAGGTCCGTCAGGGGCTTGGCCAGGGTGCTATAGTGTGGGACGAACCTCCTATAGTACCCGGCGGTCCCCAAGAAGGACATCACCTGCTTTTTGGTCCTAGGAGTGGGCCAGGATGCGATGGCATCCACTTTCCCCGGTTCTGGCTTCAGAACCCCCCCGCCTACCCGGTGACCCAGGTAGAGGACCTCACTCATGCCCAGCTGGCACTTTTCCGGCTTGATGGTCAAGCCTGCCCGGTGGATCCGACCGAGCACCTGCCGCAGGTGCTCTAGGTGATCCTCCCAAGTGGGACTGAAGACTGCAATATCGTCCAAGTACGCAGCCGCGTACCCTTCAAGTCCCTCAAGCAGCGTATTGACCATCCGCTGAAAAGTGGCAGGGGCATTCTTCATGCCGAATGGCATCACTGTGGACTCGTACAGTCCAAAAGGGGTGATAAAGGCAGAGCGTTCCCTTGCCGCGGGGGTCAGAGGAATCTGCCAGTACCCCCGGCTCAGATCCATGATGGTCAGGTACTTAGCCCCGGCCATCCGATCGAGCAGGTCATCGATGCGTGGTATGGGGAACGCATCGGTGGCCGTTACAGCGTTGAGCCCCCGGTAGTCCACGCAGAACCGTGTAGTTCGGTCCTTCTTTGGTACGAGGACTACAGGCGAGGCCCACGCGCTGCTGGATGCCTGGATCACCCCCAGCTTCAGCATCTCGTCTATCTCTTGGCGCATGTTTCCCTGCACCTCGAAAGAGACCCGATATGCTGAACGCCGGATCGGCGGGTGATCGCCAGTGTCCACGTCGTGGACAGCCATCTCAGTCCTTCCGGGCAGGCTGCTGAACAGCCCCCGGAAGGGGTGCAGGGTGGTCCCCAGCTGGGACCGTTGGTCCTCCGTGAGCTGGTGGCCAACCCCCACATCCTCGATGGACCCACCCGCCTTGGCTTGGGTGAGCAGATCCAGGAGGGTTTCTACCTCTCCTTCCTCGGGAAGGTTGCACACTGGGTGGGCAGTCGCTTCCCGCTCATGATGAGCCTTCATCATGTTCACGTGGAAGGCCTTCCTCCTTCCACGGGCGTGATCCAGGGTGACCAGATAGGTGACGGCATTGAGTTTCTGGTGCACGAAGTAGGGACCTTCCCAGGCTGCCTGAAGCTTGTTCTGTGGTACGGGGACCAGTACCCACACCTTTTGACCCACCTGGTAGGTCCTCTCACAAGCATTCTGGTCGTACCACCGCTTCTGGTCGGCCTGGGCCTGGGCCATATTGTCCTGCACCAGCTTTGCCAAGGCCATCATCCTGTCCCGGTGGCGCACGACATACTCGATGACCGACACCTCGGGGGTGGCCAAATCCCCTTCCCATGCTTCCTTCACCAGAGCCAGGGGGCCCCGTACCCGTCGCCCGTACAGGAGCTCAAAGGGGGAGAACCCCGTTGAGGCCTGCGGAACCTCCCGGTAAGCAAATAGGAGGTGTGGGAGGTAACGCTCCCAGTCTCTCCCGTGGGAGTCGACCAACATCTTAAGCATCTGCTTTAAGGTGCCATTGAACCGCTCACACAGGCCATTAGTCTGTGGGTGATACGGGCTGGCCACCAGATGTTGCACCTGCATTTGCTTACAGAGGGACTCCATCAGCCGCGACATGAACTGGGTCCCTCGGTCGGTGAGCATTTCTTGGGGGAAACCCACTCTGGAGAAGATCTCCAGTAAGGCGGTAGCCACCTTGTCGGCCCGAATGGACGACAAAGCTACCGCTTCCGGGTACCGGGTGGCATAGTCCACTACCGTGAGTATGAAGCATTTCCCGGAGTGGCTGGGAGTGGACAGAGGTCCAATAAGATCCACAGCGACCCTCGAGAAAGGCTCTTCGATGATTGGCAGAGTTACCAGTGGGGCTTTGGGGCGCGGCCCCGCCTTCCCCACCCTCTGACAGGTGTCACACGAACGGCAGTAGGCACCCACCGCGGCTCCCATCCCAGGCCAGTAGAAATGCTGAGCTATCCTGGCCTTGGTTTTAGCGATCCCTAGGTGTCCGGCCATCGGAATCTCGTGTGCGATCCGCAACAATTCCGCCCTGAACGGATAGGGTACCACTAACTGTCGGTCCCTGGGCCACGCCTCCGGTGAACCCTGCTGGACCGTTACCCGGTACAGCCGTCCCTGGTCCCAGACCACACGCTCGCAGTCTGACTCCATGGGAGGCTGTGCCGCCTGTTCCTTGAGAGCTTTCAGGCTGTCGTCTGCTTCCAACGCAGCCTGAAATTCCTGACTTGATGTGGCCAGAATCGACGAAACTGCCACATCCTCCGTCAGCCCCTCCGGGCATGTCACCTGGCCGCTGTCTGACCCGGCAGACACTTGGTCAGAAGTGGGGAAGCCGTCGGACCTCTGCAAGGCTCCTTGGGCTCCGGCGCTCCCACTCCTGGTGACAGCGGCTATGACCGCTGTGACCGTGGGTAGTGCCTGCTTCCCCTCTGTTTCTGACCAAGCCGCCCGATCAGGCAGGCTTCCTAGGCCTTTGGACATCTCGGATGTGGGGAACTCCTGCCCTGGGGTCTTACCTGGCGGCTCCTCTCTTGGGACACCCCCACCTCCCATGGCCTGTTCCTCCCCCTGCAGTGGGCCTATACTCAGCAGCCTGGATACCCCTGGGAGCCCTACACTGCCGGTAGCTGCCCCCCTCTCCATCCCTGAGCTTCCCTCTACAGAATCCTGCCCGCCCCCTCCCTCACTGGAGGACAAGAGGTCACGGCACGCCGGCTGAGCACCTCTGCGGGCATCCCCACACTCCCCACCTGCTTTCACTAACCCTGTTTGTGTTGTGTCTGTGCAGGTGTTACCCTCAGGTTTCACTCCCTCCTCCTCGGCAGGACACACACTACATACAACATGGTTGGCATTAGCAGCAGACAAATCAATACACTCTTGGGGGGCCGAACTTGGGGGTTCAGAGGGTACATACTGCGATACTAGACGCCCCAAGTCGGTCCCTAATAAAACATTTGCGGGAATATTTGGCGTTACTCCCACCTCCCGCATCCCCCTTCCGGCACCCCAGTCCAAATACACCATGGCAACGGGAAGTGCCGGCTCCACGCCTCCAACCCCGGAGACGGAAAGAGTCTTTCCTGGTACCAAGTCCTGGGGGGACACCACCTCAGGCCGTACCAGTGTTCGTTCAGCGCCAGTGTCCCGCAGTCCCATGACCGCAGAACGGCCTATGGTGACGGGTTGGATGTTGTCCAGGGACCTACCACCACCCCCTCCCACACACAAAACATTGGGCGCTCTCTGGGACTGGGATGGGGTCTTTTGGCGCTGGGGACACTCAGCCCTAAAGTGTCCTGGTTTGTTGCATAGATGACAACGTCTTACGTCTGGTCCTTGCCTGGAGAGGGCAACAGGGGGATACACCCCTTGTGTTCTAGGGGCCGGGGAAACAGGGGCATGACTGGGCTTACCCCCTCTCCAGGTGCTGCTGGCAGACTTCTTCAGCTCAGGCGCCCTGTTATTGGCATACTCGTCTGCCAGGGCGGCTGTAGCAGAAGCCCCTGTTGGTTTTCGGTCACGGAGGAACTGTCGGAGGTCCTCTGGGCAGTTCCACAAGAACTGCTCCGTGACGAACAGTTCCTGGACCTCCTGGCGGGTAGTAAGCGCTAGACCCGAGGTCCAGTGCTCTGCGGCTCTCAACAGCGCCCGCATATGATCGGTCCAGGTGTCCTTGGGGCCACGCAGCAGGCTCCGGAACTTCTGGCGGTACGACTTGGGAGTGAGGTTGTACTGCCGGATCAGGGCCCGCTTGATGCAGTCGTAGTTCTGTACCTCCCCGGCAGGTAAGTCCCCCAAGGCATCCAGGGACTTACCCCTCAAACGGGGGGTCAGGTATCTGGCCCACTGATCCCGGGCCAGATGGTGCTGAAGACAGGTCCGTTCAAATGCCACCAGAAAGGAGTCCAGGTCCCCATCCTTCTCCAGTAGAGGGAAGTCCTCAGCTCGGACTTTGGACGACTTGGTCTCCTGATGGGTTGGTTGCTCTAGCGGAAGCCCCCGCTGGGCCAGGTCCAGTTGGTGCTGGCGCTCCGCAGCTCGCTCTGCACGCTCCGCAACCTCCCGGCGCTCTGCAGCTTCACGCTCCGCAGCCTCCCGGCGCTCTGCAGCTTCACGCTCCGCAGCCCGCTCCGCAGCCCGCTCCGCAGCCCGCTCTGCACGCTCCTCCTCCGCTGCCTTCTCTGATGCTGCCAGGAGGGTTTTGTAGACGGCATCGCCATGAGACTGGAGACTTGCCATAGCCGCTTGTAAAAGGGCTTGTGATCTGGACAGGCTGGGCTGGGTAGGTGGTGGGCAGCCCACTGCGGGACCGTATACTGGGGACTGGCTCCCTGAGGTGCCCGGGCTGGACTCCTCCTCGCCATGAGTAACAATGTCCTCCCCTCCTGCCACACGGACCGTAGCATTAGCCTCTTGCAGGGTCTTGCTCCTGGTGCCGTCTGCCATCTTGGTAACCGACACCGCTGCAACCCTGAGTTTGCACACACCTTGTTATACTTTTAGCCTGACCGTCTAACGTTGGGCTGACCTTAAGACTCCAGCAGTGGAAGTTACCACTGGCAGTCTTTAGTGCCTGGGAGTAGGGGTCCCACAACACTATTATTCTGCAATCCCACCGCTCTGCCACCAATGTGATGAAAGCCGGCCGGTGGGTGCAGCTCTCTGGCGCCCCCTTACCTCTCAGGTCAGTCAAGGTACTGCACCTAGAGAAAGTAGTGCCAGGTAGCTGCAACCAGCGCAGGGAACACGGTAGTGTGTTATCCCTTCAACGTCACTAAACCGTAACGTCACTACACAGCACAACTCGCTAGCGCCCTCTTAGCCTCAGGTCAGTCAAGGAACTGCACCTAGGATAAGCGGTCGCCAGGGAGACTGTCCTGTAACCTACTGGGTATCGGGGCCCTCTGTAGTGAGGGCGGTATATATATCTTCCTTGGCCGCGCCAGGAATATATATATCTGAACCTCCGACCGTCACTACCAGCCTTCCCCAATCCCCAGTTGGTATGCTGCCACCAGTCCCTATTTTAGATACACGCCCAGTCCGTGAATGGGCCTATATCGGGTCAGGAACCAACCCTGGGTAGCGTTTTTGGCTTGAGCCGAGCTCACACGGACGTGCGTTCGTTATGCAGAATAAAAGGCAGGCCCACAATTACTTGAGGTAATTGATTATAATAATACACTAGATACACGATATACAACTAAATATACACAGGTATAAGGTCAGGCTAAACTATACAACAATGGAATACAACACACAGAATCACCACAGCATATCAGTTACCGGTTTCTTGATTTTCTTGTGACGCAGGGAGAGGATTCTGCGGTCGCAGGCACGGTTCTTTGTTACAGGCTGAGGCCTACCACCGCATGGTCAAACTGCTCCTCCCCTTGGTGGCCTCAGCTGGTGCTCAGATGTTCAGCACCCCACTCTTGGGTCAAGACTGACTTATCTCTTGTCTGTCCTGCTATCTTACCTGCCCCGTCCCGCCCACTGCTGGTGAGGTCAGCTGGCTCAGTCTCCACCCTCAGGTCTAACTTCGATCAGAAGCCCAAATTCTAAGGAACCCAATAACTTCTTCTGGGATGGTCTCATGATACCCCCAGGGGTTCCCATGGATTCGGGCCGCCGTAACCGACCTTTTGATATCAATTATGATACCATACGGTCCTCAGGAATGGCTCAGCGCTATATCTTGGCTTCCAGAGCACGTACAAACGTCTACCGCGGAGGCTTGTGTGCGCAATGGCTCCGGGACGCCGTGATATTTTTTTATTGGCCCATCCCACGCAACATGCGTGTACTTTTCATGTTTCTATATCTTATGCCTCCATGCTTGTGACAGACAAAGAAACTAGTCCTATGGGACAAATGGTCAGGTACAGATAGACGAAGCACCCCCCCCTGCTGGCTGTGTTTCCTCTCGAAGTCTTTGAAGCTCCTAGCATTCAAGTGTTAAGTAGGCTTCTTATCTTACAGGAGCCTGGATGGGGGGAAACTATCTAGTTGACGTTTTAACAGAAGGTCCCAAGGGTGGGGGCTGCTGAAGTGTGGCCATCCCTGGATATGATTTATCATTACCAAGATGGCGGCTACAGGTTCATCACAGGAGGGAATATGGAAAGTTAAAAAGTGGAGATATATTGTTAGTACCTCTTGATTTTTGTTATTGTTGTTTTGAAATATGAAATAAATATTTCCGATGATGATGGGGACAGCAAATTGCGTATTGGATTTGACGCAGCTGTTTTGATGGAATTTTCCTTTGTCTGGTTTCCATAGACTGTGGAATTTCCTCGTCTGAGGAAAAAAAAAAAAAAAAAAATCTGTTCTTATCAGTTTAATATCTGATACGTCCCCTATCTGGGGACCATATATTAAATGGATTTTTAAAACAGGGAGATGTAAAAAGAGCTTGCTCTGTCCACTCCATGCATTGACCTGGTATTGCAGCATTTCCAGGACCGGTGCACTCATTCTTTAATGCAGTTTCTAAACTCAGAAAGAATTGAATTCAATGCTTTTTGTTGCTTTTGCTTGTTTGTCGGATTTTTGGATGGACTTTTTGGCTTTGCTTTTCTTCTCCTCATTGGATTTTTCATGTTAAAAGTTGCAGAAGCCAGATGACAAACTCATTTTGGCTCAACTTCAGCAACTCTGCATTGCATTGCCATGTACTGTACTGCAATGCTATCTATCTAGCTCTCCCCCTTTATTTCCTTTTGGATAAACAGCCATATTAGGCAAGCATTTTGGAGCTTTCACCTACCTAACTAACTAACTAACTAACTACAGGTGGTGAGATAAGCTGCACAATATAATTGTCTTTTCAGTATATTGTTGCACACACACCATCTATTTAGCAAATGCCCTTGTTATCAACAGCAGCCTTTTAAACTCACCTGAGCTAACAGGTATGTGTGCTGGTTACTGTGCTGCACTTAAAATTTCTTTTTTGGCTTGCTACAATGACTTTTCTGAAGCGTTGTCTCCCTCTGGTGGAACACTGACTTCTTTAATTTCAAGCCTGCAGACTATAACAAAATAGCCCCCCAAAAAAAAGTTTGGTTAATTGGTCTGTGGCGTTCTTTTAAAGTGTTGCTTATGGTGTTCTCTGTGAGCTTTTCAGTGCTGTTTAGCCAGCCAGATTTCCGGCCTGCAGTAGATGGAATGTGGCAATGGAACGCTGCGCGTGTCACAATAGGCTCTGAGCCTTTATATACCTGCGCACGGCAGCAGCCACCTTCAGTCTGCTGCTGGACAGCCAGCAGCAGCAGGAAAGGTAAGTAATCAGCAACACTCCTGCTAAGGGTAGACAGCTGCTCGTTCCCCCCCCCCCTTAATTGGTTCTCCTCCCTACCACCGGTGTTGAGGCGGGTGGGAACAGCAGAGGGTGAGCGTGCTGTGCTAAAATAGGTGGAGTTATGCAGATCTAAAACGCGTGGATTGCGGCAGCAGCAAGCCGAAAAGTGCAGGCATGTAAGGGATCTAGAGGTTGACAACATGTCTTCGTAACGGGAGTCCAGGTGCCCATCTGCACAAATGGACTTTTCGGAATCCGAGGGTGGCACCCTGGGAAGAAAACAATTCTGGTTATCGCTTCTCGGCCTTTTGGCTAAGATCAAGTGTAGTATCTTTTGAAAAGGCAGTTTTGTCCTTGGGCTGCCCTAGTAAATTGATGCATATTACACACTGGTTTGGTGCACTTGTTAGTACGCCAGGTGGCTCATAGAGTTATCTGATGGAAAACATGGCCCTCCAGGATCGAAGTCACTAGGCTGGGTAAGTGTGAGGGCTTTGGAGCAATGTGCCCCAGGAGTAGGCGCCCTGGTGGGAGTCCAAGCTTACTGGGACTGGGAACCCCAGAAAGTCTTGGCTTCGTAGCACGCCGCACCTTTGCCAATCATACTTTCTGAGCAACCCCCCCTATTCCTGGCCTCCGGGCTAGGAAGGGGAATTTTTATAAACCCGGTCGGAGGTCCGGTCAGCTTTGGGCTGAGAAACCAACACAGGCTCCAGCTCCACTAGGGTGGCAGCCTAGATGGAAGCTGGGAGCACGAAAACGGCTCTTCTCCGGCTTCGGCTAGGGAGAGCATCGGAGATCCCTGACCCTCGCTGTGGCCTTCTGGCTCGGAGGGATGGGGATGGTTTATTGGGGACCCTTTCCTCCGGGAAGGGTCCACATGAATCCTCGCCTCGTGCGCTGTTTTGGTGTGACTTCGGTCACATTTTTCAGTGCCTTGGATGCAGCTTCAATCAAAAAAATCTGTTCTTATCAGTTTAATATCTGATACGTCCCCTATCTGGGGACCATATATTAAATGGATTTTTAGAACAGGGAGATGTAAAAAGAGCTTGCTCTGTCCACTCCACGCATTGACCTGGTATTGCAGCATTTCCAGGACCGGTGCACTCATTCTTTAATGCAGTTTCTAAAATCAGAAAGAATTGAATTCAATGCTTTTTGTTGCTTTTGCTTGTTTGTCGGATTTTTGGATGGACTTTTTAGCTTTGCTTTTCTTCTCCTCATTGGATTTTTCATGTTAAAAGTTGCAGAAGCCAGATGACAAACTCATTTTGGCTCAACTTCAGCAACTCTGCATTGCATTGCCATGTACTGTACTGCAATGCTATCTATCTAGCTCTCCCCCTTTATTTCCTTTTGGATAAACAGCCATATTAGGCAAGCATTTTGGAGCTTTCACCTGCCTAACTAACTAACTAGCTAACTACAGGTGGTGAGATAAGCTGCACAATATAATTGTCTTTTCAGTATATTGTTGCACACACACCATCTATTTAGCAAATGCCCTTGTAATCAACTGCAGCCTTTTAAACTCACCTGAGCTAACAGGTATGTGTGCTGGTTACTGTGCTGCACTTAAAATTTCTTTTTTGGCTTGCTACAATGACTTTTCTGAAGCGTTGTCTCCCTCTGGTGGAACACTGACTTCTCTAATTTCAAGCCTGCAGACTATAACAAAATAGCCCCCCCAAAAAAGTTTGGTTAATTGGTCTGTGGCGTTCTTTTAAAGTGTTGCTTATGGTGTTCTCTGTGAGCTTCTCAGTGCTGTTTAGCCAGCCAGGTTTCCGGCCTGCAGTAGATGGAATGTGGCAATGGAACGCTGCGCGTGTCACAATAGGCTCTGAGCCTTTATATACCTGCGCGCGGCAGCAGCCACCTTCAGTCTGCTGCTGGACAGCCAGCAACAGCAGGAAAGGTAAGTAATCAGCAACACTCCTGCTAAGGGTAGACAGCTGCTCGTTCCCCCCCCCCCTTAATTGGTTCTCCTCCCTACCACCGGTGTTGAAGCGGGTGGGAACAGCAGAGGGTGAGGGTGCTGTGCTAAAATAGGTGGAGTTATGCAGATCTAAAATGCGTGGATTGCGGCAGCAGCAAGCCGAAAAGTGCAGGCATGTAAGGGATCTAGAGGTTGACAACATGTCTTCGTAACGGGAGTCCAGGTGCCCATCTGCACAAATGGACTTTTCGGAATCCGAGGGTGGCACCCTGGGCCGAAACCAATTCTGGTTATCGCTTCTCGGCCTTTTGGCTAAGATCAAGTGTAGTATCTGTTCTTATCAGTTTAATATCTGATACGTCCCCTATCTGGGGACCATATATTAAATGGATTTTTAGAACAGGGAGATAGTAAAAGAGCTTGCTCTGTCCACTCCACGCATTGACCTGGTATTGCAGCATTTCCAGGACCGGTGCACTCATTCTTTAATGCAGTTTATAAAATCAGAAAGAATTGAATTCAATGCTTTTTGTTGCTTTTGCTTGTTTGTCGGATTTTTGGATGGACTTTTTGGCTTTGCTTTTCTTCTCCTCATTGGATTTTTCATGTTAAAAGTTGCAGAACCCAGATGACAAACTCATTTTGGCTCAACTTCAGCAACTCTGCATTGCATTGCCATGTACTGTACGGCAATGCTATCTATCTAGCTCTCCCCCTTTATTTCCTTTTGGATAAACAGCCATAATAGGCAAGCATTTTGGAGCTTTTACCTACCTAACTAACTAACTAACTAACTAACTAACTAACTAACTAACTACAGGTGGTGAGATAAGCTGCACAATATAATTGTCTTTTCAGTATATTGTTGCACACACACCTTCTATTTAGCAAATGCCCTTGTTATCAACTGCAGCCTTTTAAACTAACCTGAGCTAACAGGTATGTGTGCTGGTTACTGTGCTGCACTTAAAATTTCTTTTTTGGCTTGCTACAATGGCTTTTCTGAAGCGTTGTCTCCCTCTGGTGGAACACTGACTTCTTTAATTTCAAGCCTGCAGACTATAAAAAAATAGCCCCCCCAAAAAAAGTTTGGTTAATTGGTCTGTGGCGTTCTTTTAAAGTGTTGCTTATGGTGTTCTCTGTGAGCTTCTCAGTGCTGTTTAGCCAGCCAGGTATCCGGCCTGCAGTAGATGGAATGTGGCAATGGATCGCTGCGCGTGTCACAATAGGCTCTGAGCCTTTATATACCTGCGCACGGCAGCAGCCACCTTCAGTCTGCTGCTGGACAGCCAGCAGCAGCAGGAAAGGTAAGTAATCAGCAACACTCCTGCTAACGGTAGACAGCAGCTCGTCCCCCCCCCCCCTTAATTGGTTCTCCTCCCTACCACCGGTGTTGACGCAGGTGGGAACAGCAGAGGGTGAGGGTGGTGTGCTAAAATAGGTGGAGTTATGCAGATCTAAAACGCGTGGATTGCGGCAGCAGCAAGCCGAAAAGTGCAGGCATGTAAGGGATCTAGAGGTTGACAACATGTCTTCGTAACGGGAGTCCAGGCGCCCATCTGCACAAATTGACTTTTCGGAATCCGAGGGTGGCACCCTGGGCCGAATCTAATTCTGGTTATCGCTTCTCGGCCTTTTGGCTAAGATCAAGTGCAGTATCTTTTGAAAAGGCGGTTTTGTCCTTGGGCTGCTCTAGTAAATTGATGCACATTACACACTGGTTTGGTGCACTTGTTAGTACGCCAGGTGGCTCATAGAGTCATCTGATTGAAAACATGGCCCTCCAGGATCGAAGTCACTAGGCTGGGTAAGTGTGAGGGCTTTGGAGCAATGTGCCCCAGGAGTAGGCGCCCTGGTGGGAGTCCAAGCTTACTGGGACTGGGAACCCCAGAAAGACTTGGGCTTCGTAGCACGCCGCACCTTTGCCAATCAAACTTTCTGAGCAACCCCCCCGATTCCTGGTCTCCGGGCTAGTAAGGGGAATTTTTATAAACCCGGTCGGAGGTCCGGTCAGCTTTGGGCAGAGAAACCAACACAGGCTCCAGCTCCACTAGGGTGGCAGCCTAGCTGGACGCTGGGAGCACGAAAACGGCTCTTCTCTGGCTTCAGCAAGAGAGAGCATCGGAGATCCCCGACCCTCGCTGTGGCCTTCTGGCTCGGAGGGATGGGGATGGTTTATTGGGGACCCTCTTCTCCGGGAAGGGTCCACATGAATCCTCGCCTCGTGCGCTGTTTTGGTGTGACTTCGGTCACATTTTTCAGTGCCTTGGATGCAGCTTCAATCAAAAAATCTGTTCTTATCAGTTTAATATCTGATACGTCCCATATCTGGGGACCATATATTAAATGGATTTTTACAACAGGGAGATGTAAAAAGAGATTGCTCTGTCCACTCCACGCATTGACCTGGTATTGCAGTATTTCCAGGACCGGTCCACTCATTCTTTAATGCAGTTTCTAAAATCAGAAAGAATTGAATTCAATGCTTTTTGTTGCTTTTGCTTGTTTGTCGGATTTTTGGATGGACTTTTTGGCTTTGCTTTTCATCCCCTCACTGGATATTTCATGTTAAAAGTTGCAGAAGCCAGATGACAAACTCATTTTGGCTTAACTTCAGCAACTCTGCATTGCATTGCCATGTACTGTAATGCAATGCTATCTGTCTAGCTCTCCCCCTTTATTTCCTTTTGGATAAACAGCCATATTAGGCAAGCATTTTGGAGCTTTCACCTACCTAACTAACTAACTAACTAACTAACTAACTACAGGTGGTGAGATAAGCTGCACAATATAATTGTCTTTTCAGTATATTGTTGCACACACACCATCTATTTAGCAAATGCCCTTGTTATCAACTGCAGCCTTTTAAACTCACCTGAGCTAACAGGTATGTGTGCTGGTTACTGTGCTGCACTTAAAATTTCCTTTTTGGCTTGCTGCAATGGCTTTCCTGAAGCATTGTCTCCCTCTGGTGGAACACTGACTTCTTTAATTTCAGGCCTGCAGACTATAAAAAAATAGCCCCCTCAAAAAAAGTTTGGTTAATTGGTCTGTGGCATTCTTTTAAAGTGTTGCTTATGGTGTTCTCTGTGAGCTTCTCAGTGCTGTTTAGCCAGCCAGGTATCCGGCCTGCAAAGACGGAATGTGGCAATGGAATGCTGCGCGTGTCACAATAGGCTCTGAGCCTTTATATACCTGCGCACGGCAGCAGCCACCTTCAGTCTGCTGCTGGACAGCCAGCAGCAGCAGGAAAGGTAAGTAATCAGCAACACTCCTGCTAAGGGTAGACAGCAGCTCGTCCCCCCCCCCCTTAATTGGTTCTCCTCCCTACCACCGGTGTTGAGGCGGGTGGGAACAGCAGAGGGTGAGGGTGCTGTGCTAAAATAGGTGGAGTTATGCAGATCTAAAACGCGTGGATTGCGGCAGCAGCAAGCCGAAAAGTGCAGGCATGTAAGGGATCTAGAGGTTGACAACATGTCTTCGTAACGGGAGTCCAGGCGCCCATCTGCACAAATGGACTTTTCGGAATCCGAGGGTGGCACCCTGGGCCGAAACCAATTCTGGTTTTCGCTTCTCGGCCTTTTGGCTAAGATCAAGTGTAGTATCTGTTCTTTTAAGAACGCAAGAGCTACGATCTACACTTGACGAGAGCCATCGAACTCGGAAGGAGAAGAGCTTCGGAGCCCAGCTGACATCGGAGAAGGAAGGCGGATATCGGTGGGAGGAAGAAGCTCTAAAGAATCCAGAAGAAGACGAAGACTCGGAGAAGAATCGGGCTGTCCTGTGGAATCTTCGAGGAAGAAAATCATCGAGACAAAGACCTTTCGGGGAATTTGTCCAGAACACGACGGGAGAAGAATCTGCATAGCTCCACCCATTTCGGGAAGAGTTCCAGATCCAGCTCCAAGAAGTAACTGCAGGAGGAAAGCCATGGCAAGCGCTGCGAGGAAGGCCGAAAAGAAGAGCCTGGAGCAGGGGACAGCCAGGAGGGCCCAGCCAGGAGCCGATTCTGACCCCAAGGACCCTGCCTCCACGACTGGCCAGCAGAAGGGACCCCAGAAGCCCCGCCACGAAGCTCCAGCCCTGGAGCCATGGATGCGGCAGACGGTGGCCCTGAAGCTGAAGGAAGTGGATGGGAGGGTGCCGGACATGTCCTCGGACGTGTTCTGCCAGAAGATGCTGCTGGATCGAGGCTTCTCCAGGTCGGACACCCTCAGCATCCAGACCTTCTTGACGGGGATCTTCTTCGTCACCTTCGCCACTGTGAACACCTGCAGGAGGTTCTGGGAAATGGTAAGCGCAAAAGGACCGGATAATTCTTTCTCTGCCTTTACAGGTAGCTGCCCTATCCAGAGGGACGAAAGAAGGATCACGGTCTCCATGCGCAACCCGCACACCCCAGGCCAAGACATCTGTACCTTCCTGAGACGCTTCTGTTTGGTTGTGAAGGAACCCTCTCACATCCTGAATGGACTCGGCTTCTGGACAGGTAAGTGGTCGGTAACCGTTAGACTTCACAGGGACCTGGCGTACTCAGACGGACTTCGGCACCTGCCCCCGACATTCTCCCTGGGCAACTCCTACGGCCTCATCTATTACCCGGACATGCCGCGGAACTGCAGGAGATGCGGCAGGAACGGCCACGAGATGAAGGACTGCAAGGAGGATGCCTGCAGGATTTGTCGAGTGACGGGACACAGCTCGAAGGACTGCCCGAAGAAGACGTCCTGCAACCTGTGTGGGCTGGCGGCTCATCTGTACAAGGATTGCCCCAAGCGTGAGAGATCCTGGGCATCGGTGGTTGCGACAACCCCAGCTCCGGAGGACAAGGCCCCGACGACCAGGCCTGTGAAGGTCAAGGACGCGACGACCAAGGCCCCAGCGGCCAAGGCCGAGACGACCAAGGCCAAAGCGGTCAAGGAGTCGGTGGCCAAAGCCCCAGCGACGGTCCCAGCAGCTCCAAAGCAGAAGAAAAAGTCAAAGGAGGGTAAGAGTTCTGTCACCCCTCTCTCGATCCCTCCCCCTGCCACCCCCGTCCAATCCCCCCCCACCCCGGCCACCCCTGCTGAGGATTCCACTTCCTCTTCCTCCTTCCCCTACTCCTCAGCAGGTGTCCTTTCCCCTGCCCCGGCAGCCACTCTCCCTCCCCAGACCATGGTAGCGGTGGAATTAACCTTTCCTCCACCTGCCGCTATCTATTCCGAGGAGGATTTTCCCCTTCTTGTCTCCCCAGTTCCAACCCGGGGAAAGAGGAAGGTGGAGGACAGCCCTGCTACTGAATCCTCCAAAAAGAAGATTCTGGATTTCGTAGGCGAAAAGGAGGATACCCTCCCTGAGCCAGAAGAGATGGAGCACATGGTTGAGACCCTGGTGGCCGAGCCAGAAGAGGAGGAACTGGTGGTCGCCGAGATCGAGGCCGCGCTGCTTGACCAGATGGAGGAAGAGGGCCTGCTGGTGATCCCGTCACCAGCAGTCAACACCTACGAGGGACCACCCGACCGGAGTGGTAACTAAGGTGTATTGCCTGCGCTAACTTTTTCTTTTTTCCCTACATGATGGCTAATATTAACTTATTTTCCATTAATGTCAGGAGCATCAAGGACAAGTTCAGACGTCAGACTATTTATGCCTTCCTTACTTCCCAGTTGTGTGATGTTTATATGTTGCAGGAATGTTCCCTTCCCTCCTCTAGGTCCTTCAAACATCTGGCCAGGGAGTGGTCCCACGGTCCATCCTACTGGTCCGGTGGGGGTGACTGCAAGTCTGCGGGGGTCGCAATTCTGATCAGGGGGGGCGCATTCACGCTTGAGTCCGTCCAGGAGCTCATCTGCGGCAGGGCTCTTGTTGTAGATTTCAACTGGGCGGGAGAACCTGTCAGGTTCATCAACGTGTATGCGTCCCCACTGAAGAATGAGCGTTTGGAGCTTTTCCAGACCCTGCGGCTTCAGCTTGCCACCACCAGGACCTTAGTGATGGCCGGGGATTTCAACTGCCCCATCGAGGAGGATGGTCGTAGTTCTGGCACATCTGCCAAGTTGGACATCACGTCCAAGCTGCTCATCGAGATGGTAACCGAGGCCTCTCTTCAGGACGTGGTGGGCTCCATGGGGAGAGGCTCCACGAACTATTCGTGGAGCCGACCCGATGGCTCACTCCGCTCCAGGATTGACTTTGTGTTCACCTCTCGGGCAGTCAGGCAGAGTAGGCACTCGATGGTCCCCTGCTTCTTCTCCGACCACAGAGCCATTCACTTACAAGGTGTCCTCGGCGACGGTTTTCCGTCCGGCCCCGGCTCCTGGAAGCTGAATTGTGCTTTGCTGGCTCAGGATGAAGTCGTGGAGGAGCTGAGAGCAGCCTACGCAATGTGGCAGTCCTACAAGGGTAGCTTCCAAACAGTCTCTGATTGGTGGGAATATGTTAAACTTGAGTTTCGCTGTTTCTTTCAGGCCAAGGGTCGACAACAGGCGTGTGAGAAGAGGAGGGACTTCAGAGGGCTGCAGCGCGAGCTGCGGTCGCTGCAGGACCTTCTTCACTGCGGTTGGGACGTGAGGGAGGAGCTGGAGGAGACCAAGAAGAGCCTGAAAAGGCACTTTGAGGAGGAGTCCAAGCGAATCGTCTTCCGTTCCAAAGTGGAGAATCTGGAGAAGGGTGAGAAATGTAACTCATTCTTTTTCAGGAAACTTCATGCCGGTCACACGCCCCTGAACGAGCTGTGAGACGAGAGCGGAAACATGCGACGTGGGAAGGAGGACGTGATGAGGGTCGTCAGCGACTTCTACAGCGAACTCTACTCCCACAAGACTACCGACCCCGACGCTGCTGATAAGTTCCTGTCAGGTATCACTAACCATCTTGATCCTGCAGGCACGGCAGCCTTGGACAAACCTCTGATGGTGGGCGAATTGCTCTCTGCCGCTAAATCCTTTAGGACCGGCAGGACCCCGGGCAGTGATGGTCTTCCAGCGGAGCTCTATGTAGCGCTGGGAGACCTCATCTGTCCGGACCTGTTGGACCTGTACGAGGAGATGGTGGTGGAGGGTAGAATGCCTCCATCTTTGAGGGAAGGAATGGTCACGATCCTGTACAAGCGGAAGGGAGAGAGGTGCGACCTGAGGAATTGGCGTCCCATCACTCTGCTCAACGTGGACTACAAGATCCTGGCCAAGACGATGGCGACACGACTTAAGACGGTCATAGGACGGATCATCCACCCGGACCAGACCTGCGGCATCCCTGGACGTCGCATCGCAGACAGCCTCGCTCTCGTGCGGGACACGGTCGAGTACATCAAGGTCCGCCGCGCACACGCGGCCCTGGTCTCCTTGGATCAGGAGAAGGCCTTCGACCGGGTTTCCCACGAGTTCATGGGCCGAGCTCTGCACCGGTTAGGTTTGGGTAACATGTTTTGTTCGTATGTCCGTCTGATGTATTTTGATATCCACAGCTCGGTGTTGGTGAACGGCTGGAAGACTGACCCCTTCCCTGTCCTCTCTGGGGTCAGACAAGGCTGCCCTCTATCACCTCTTCTTTTTGTTTGTGTTATAGAACTCTTCGCAGAGGCTATCCGGCAGAATGGAGAGATCAGAGGGATCACCGCACCGGGTCCGGGACGACACGAGGTCAAGTGCTCGCTCTACATGGACGACGTCACTGTCTTCTGCGCTGATCGTGGTTCAGTCGACGCCCTCGTCCAGACGTGTGAGAGGTTCGGCCGGGCTTCAGGGGCCAAAGTCAACTGCAGGAAGTCGGAAGCCATGCTCTTCGGGGATTGGCAGCCGGCCTCCTCCGCCCCCTTCCCCTTCAACATTCAACCGGATTTCCTCAAGGTGCTGGGAGTCTGGTTCGGGAAGGAAGGAGCGGCTATCAAGTCCTGGCAAGAACGCTTTGCCAAGGTGAAGCAAAGGATCGGACTCTGGAGCCTCAGACACCTCACTTGTGAGGGTAAGGCACTCGTCCTGCGTAATGAGGTCCTGCCCGTCTTGCAGTACACGGCGCAGGCCTGGCCCCCACACGTCACTGTGTGCAGGGCCATTACCAGGAGAGTGTTTCACTTTGTCTGGGGATCCAAGATGGACAGAGTCAGGCGGGCCGTCATGTACAAGCAGCCTCGCAAGGGTGGGAAGGGCGTTCCAGATATCCCCACCCTCCTGCGATCCTCTTTTGTGTGTGATTGTGTCCGCCGGACTTTGCAAGTCAAGAATGGCTCCGCGGGCAGGTCCATGTCTCGCTTCTTCCTGCTTCCTCTTTGGAGGCGACTCGGCTGGGACAAGTGGGACAGCTCCTTCCCCTACAACTGGATGACGCCATGGTTCTACGGAGACGTCATTCGATTTGTGGGGGAACATCAACTGGATGGACTCAAGCCCGACTTGTGGAAGCCCAAAACTATCCACAAGCTCATCAGAGCCAAGGATGACGTGGAGAACATCACAGGACTTCACCAGGACACGCTGGAGACTGTGTGGACAAATGTGTCGTCTGACAGGCTGACCAACGGGCACAAGGACTTGTCGTGGATGGCGATTCAGGGCGGACTGCCCGTCCGGTCATTCATGCATGCCCGGAACCTGTGCAAGACCCGGTACTGCCCAAGGTGCCCCTTCGTGGAGGAAACATCTTTGCACACTTTTTGGGACTGCGGATTTGCACAGCGCCTGTTGACTGCCCTTGAGGACGACCTGAGGAACTCTGTCCCCAGGGCGAGCCTATCGCACCATTCTGTGCTTTACGGACTCTTCCCTGGGGTTCATACCGTCGGAGCCATCCAGGAGGCTTGGCGCCTTATGAACTGCTTCAAGGATGCCGTTTGGGTCGCCAGGAACCGGCTCATCTTGAGGAGGGAGAGGATGTCCATCCAGGACTGCCGCAGGCTGATCCACAGCCTGCTCAGAGACTATTCCATCGTGGACGGTCCGGAGGACGAGGATGAGGACTAAACCCCTCCTCCCCCTCTCCCCTTATGTGTCTTGTCTTTCAATAAAGCTTCGGGCCTGTGATTTTCCCCTCCCCATCCCATTTTTCCCAATCCCCATCCCTTATCACGGTTCGTCGTACTGTATTGATTGACATGCTTTTTCTTTCAGATTGAGTGTTTTGTGTAGCATAGGGGTGTGATGTGTCTAGTTAGTGCGTCGTATCCTCATGCTATGTAAATATGATGTAGAATTCTGTGTGTACTGGGCTGCGGCACTGTACACTGTCTGTTAACTTATTTTTTGTGCTAATAAAAGATATATTCAATCAAAAATCTGTTCTAATCAGTTTAATATCTGATACGTCCCCTATCTGGGGACCATATATTAAATGGATTTTTAGAACAGGGAGATGGTAAAAGAGCTTGCTCTGTCTACTCCATGCATTGACCTGGAATTGCAGTATTTCCAGGACCGGTGCACTCATTCTTTAATGCAGTTTCTAAAATCAGAAAGAATTGAATTCAATGCTTTTTGTTGCTTTTGCTTGTTTGTCGGATTTTTGGATGGACTTTTTGGCTTTGCTTTTCTTCTCCTCATTGGATTTTTCATGTTAAAAGTTGCAGAAGCCAGATGACAAACTCATTTTGGTTCATCTTCAGCAACTGTGCATTGCATTGCCATGTAATGTAATGCAATGCTATCTATCTAGCTCTCCCTCTTTACTTCCTTTTGGATAAACAGCCATATTAGGCAAGCATTTTGGAGCTTTCACCTACCTAACTAACTAACTAACTAACTACAGGTGGTGAGATAAGCTGCACAATATAATTGTCTTTTCAGTATATTGTTGCACACACACCATCTATTTAGCAAATGCCCTTGTTATCAACTGCAGCCTTTTAAACTCACCTGAGCTAACAGGTATTTGTGCTGGTTACTGTGCTGCACTTAAAATTTCTTTTTTGGCTTGCTACAATGGCTTTTCTGAAGCGTTGTCTCCCTCTGGTGGAACACTGACTTCTTTAATTTCAAGCCTGCAGACTATGAAAAAATAGCCCCCCCAAAAAAAGTTTGGTTAATTGGTCTGTGGCGTTCTTTTAAAGTGTTGCTTATGGTGTTTTCTGTGAGCTTCTCAGTGCTGTTTAGCCAGCCATGTATCCGGCCTGCAGTAGATGGAATGTGGCAATGGAACGCTGCGCGTGTCACAATAGGCTCTGAGCCTTTATATACCAGCGCACGGCAGCAGCCACCTTCAGTCTGCTGCTGGACAGCCAGCAGCAGCAAGAAAGGTAAGTAATCAGCAACACTCCTGCTAAGGGTAGACAGCTGCTCGTCCCCCCCCCCCCCTTAATTTGTTCTCCTCCCTACCACCGGTGTCGAGGCGGGTGGGAACAGCAGAGGGTGAGGGTGCTGTGCTAAAATAGGTGGAGTTATGCAGATTTAAAACGCGTGGATTGCGGCAGCAGCAAGCCGAAAAGTGCAGGCATGTAAGGGATCTAGAGGTTGACAACATGTCTTCGTAATGGGAGTCCAGGCGCCCATCTGCACAAATGGACTTTTCGGAATCCGAGGGTGGCACCCTGGGCCGAAACCAATTCTGGTTATCGCTTCTCGGCCTTTTGGCTAAGATCAAGTGTAGTATCTTTCGAAAAGGCGGTTTTGGATGTTGGCCGCCCTAGTAGATTGATACATTATGCACACTGGGGTTTAGGCGCTTGTTAGTACGCCAGGTGGCTAATATAGTCATCTGGTGGAAAGCATGGCCCCCCAGGATCGACGCCATTGGGCCGGGGAAGATCGAAAGCCCGAAGTGTGAAGTGCCCCAGGAGTGGTGACCCTGGGGTACCTTAACTCACTGGGATTGGGAACCCCACTTGAGTTTATGGCACATTTGCACTAGCACTTCAATATTTCTTTCTTCACACACACCCTTATTCCGGGCCTTCTGGCCTTAGGATGGGGAATTTTTCAATTCCCGGTCGAAGGTCCGGGCAGTATTATGCTGTGAAACCTTCACTATTTATTTAATTTTTTTGTCACTGTGTGTCCACTTTTTCACGTGTGTCCACGTCCTTACTAGGATTTTGTCGGGATGCGGTTCCCTTATGGGTTCCTCTTTTGGCAGGTCTAGGGGGGGAGTGTGTGGCCATCAGGTTCCGCTCCCCCCTGAACCCCCTGGCTCTCCTCTTTCGGGAGGAGAGCGTTGTTGGCTCCCCTCTTCCGGGAGGGGAGCACAGTCTTTGGCTCCCAGTGCCTTGCTCGGGTGAGAACTCGGGCAGGTGCTGGGGGTAAGATTGGGTCGCCTCTGGCTCAGGCTGGAGGTGGCTATTTGTCCCTGTTCCTCGCTGTGGCCTTCTGGCTCGGAGGGACGGGGAATGGTTTGGGGGACCCTTCTCCTTTTGGAGAGGGTTTCAAGAAGACCAGCATCCTAGTGCACTTTTTTTGTGGCACTTGTCACTTTTTTAAGCGCACTTGGGTTTTGTACACGAATTCAGGCTTTCGATAAAAAAAAAAAAAAATCTGTTCTTATCAGTTTAATATCTGATACGTCCCCTATCTGGGGACCATATATTAAATGGATTTTTACAACAGGGAGATGTAAAAAGAGCTTGCTCTGTCCAATCCACGCATTGACCTGGTATTGCAGCATTTCCAGGACCGCTGCACTCATTCTTTAATGCAGTTTCTAAAATCAGAAAGAATTGAATTCAATGCTTTTTGTTGCTTTTGCTTGTTTGTCGGATTTTTGGATGGACTTTTTGGCTTTGCTTTTCTTCTCCTCATTGGATTTTTCATGTTAAAAGTTGCAGAAGCCAGATGACAAACTCATTTTGGCTCAACTTCAGCAAGTCTGCATTGCATTGCCATGTACTGTACTGCAATGCCATCTATCTAGCTCTCCCCCTTTATTTCCTTTTAGATAAACAGCCATATTAGGCAAGCATTTTGGAGCTTTCACCTACCTAACTAACTAACTAACTACAGGTGGTGAGATAAGCTGCACAATATAATTGTCTTTTCAGTATATTGTTGCACACACACCATCTATTTAGCAAATGCCCTTGTTATCAACTGCAGCCTTTTAAACTCACCTGAGCTAACAGGTATGTGTGCTGGTTACTGTGCTGCACTTAAAATTTCTTTTTTGGCTTGCTACAATGGCTTTTCTGTAGCGTTGTCTCCCTCTGATGGAACACTGACTTCTTTAATTTCAAGCCTGCAGACTATAAAAAAATAGCCCCCCCAAAAAAAGTTTGGTTAATTGGTCTGTGGCGTTCTTTTAAAGTGTTGCTTATGGTGTTCTCTGTGAGCTTCTCAGTGCTGTTTAGCCAGCCAGGTATCCGACCTGCAGTAGATGGAATGTGGCAATGGAACGCTGCGCATGTCACCATAGGCTCTGAGCCTTTATATACCTGCGCACGGCAGCAGCCACCTTCAGTCTGCTGCTGGACAGCCAGCAGCAGCAGGAAAGGTAAGTAATCAGCAACACTCCTGCTAAGGGTAGACAGCTGCTCGTTCCCCCCCCCCCACCTTAACTGGTTCTCCTCCCTACCACCGGTGTTGAGGCGGGTGGGAACAGCAGAGGGTGAGGGTGCTGTGCTAAAATAGGTGGAGTTATGCAGATCTAAAACGCGTGGATTGCGGCAGCAGCAAGCCGAAAAGTGCAGGCATGTAAGGGATCTAGAGGTTGACAACATGTCTTCGTATCGGGAGTCCAGGCGCCCATCTGCACAAATGGACTTTTCGGAATCCAAGGGTGGCACCCTGGGCCGAAACCAATTCTGGTTTTCGCTTCTCGGCCTTTTGGCTAAGATCAAGCGTAGTATCTGTTCTAATCAGTTTAATATCTGATACGTCCCCTATCTGAGGACCATATATTAAATGGATTTTTACAACAGGGAGATGTAAAAAGAGCTTGCTCTGTCCACTCCACGCATTGACCTGGTATTGCAGTATTTCCAGGACCGGTGCACTCATTCTTTAATGCAGTTTCTAAAATCAGAAAGAATTGAATTCAATGTGTGTCACCCTGGCCTGGATGCCACAAGTGTAAATCAAGCTGTGTCTGAGAGCAAGGGGGAGGTTCTCTAGTCAGGGGAACATTAGCATGCAATGCCTCCTGTCTCAGGCCAGTAGGGTGAGCAGGCTGCCCCTATAAAAGCTGGTGCTGGGGGCAGGTTTAGAGAGAACTTGATGGCCTGTCTCAGCACTGAGACTTGTCCCAGAGCAGAGCAGGGACAGACAATTGCACTGCACCTAAGAGGAAGTGTGGCAGGAGGAGAGCCACAAGCCAGAGACAAGAGGCGAAGCAAGCCTGTCTTGGCAGATAAGAGACTGACTTTACCAGACTTTGGTGTCTGAGGCTGAGAGGATTCTACATCCTCCAGCAGATAACCAGTCCGCAAGGGACTGTATACTCCTTGGCCTAAGAAGCCTGGAGGCCCTGCCACAACCGAAGGGACCAGTAAAGCCATACAAGGCTGGGAGCAGAAATTAACCCACGTCGCAGGCCATACAGGCGAGAATACACGGAAAGCTCGGAAATGTGGGCTGTTACCCTATAACGAGGAGATAGCCAGAAGGAGCGCAGAAAGCACGGTAGGCCTACACCCTCACCCTGACCAGGGCCAGTTTCCCCGTTGCTCTCAGACATCCAGGTCCCCTCCTAGCTGGGACTGTTTATGGGTCAGTTTACCTGTTTTAGTAAAGACCCTGGACTGCAACTTGTTGTCTGTGTGCTCCTTGCTCCTCCAGCACTATCAGCACCGGGACTCTCACTACCATCACTCCCACCATCCACTACACTGCCCTGGGGCCGCACTCTTCCCGTGGGGTGTCACACCATCACAGCTGCATATATCATCAGCCCCAGCGGTCTGCCCTGCAGCGGCGGTTCCTAATGACCGCAAATCCACGGGTGGCGTAGTCGGACAAAACCAACAGCACAAAACGGACTACCACTGGCCTGACCACCCTGAGCCACGGAACCGGGTTGCCACTACTACTCCCATCGTTCCCTATTGCCCGGATCCGAGTGCCCCACGGCCCAGGGGGCGAGTCAGCTTTGGCGTAGTCGGCAGGATTTCGTGCCCGCAACCACCGGGTACTGCGTGCCTGAAAAAGACTTTTGTAACTTACCTGTGGCGAAGTTTCCCGCCATCCGGAGCCGATTCCCGCCATCAGACGCCATCTTGGACCGTTTCCCACCGTCTTCTGCCGTCTTCCCGCCATCCGCAGCTGCTTCCCGCCATCGGACGCCATCTTCAGGACGCCGCACGGGAAGAAGAGGGGCGTGGACGTCAAAACCGCGCGAGATCCAAAGCTCCACCCCACGCACCGACGCTGCGCAAGGTCCTGGAAGGGAGAGAGAGCGACGCTGACGTCATCAGGACGCAACGCCAGGTCCTCGTCCATAGCAGCAGCAGCGGAGCCGCGGCCTACAGAAGAGGATCGTCGGAAGGTAGGCCACGCTTGACTAGGGGGGAAGGAAGATGTCGGACACAGAGGCCCCCACTACCACCAACGCAGCTGCAGCAGCGGTGATGCCCTTTTCCCTGCCCTACATCCCTGGAGCGGCCTGGCTGCCCAAGTACTCAGGGGAGCCCCAAGCCCTAACTGACTTTAAGGAAAGGCTGTACAGTTTGTTCCAGGTTTACCCCCTGACAGAGGAACAGAAGGTCAGCATATTGACAGGGCAGTTAACTGGCACAGCCCAAAGGGAGGTAAAATCATGGCCCACTGAGGAGAAAAGAACTGTAAAGGGTATTCTGGCCCGGCTGCGGGGTACCTTTGACACACGTACCTCCGCTGAGATTAAAATGAGATTCTATGGATGCAAGCAGCGGGCACAGGACAGCATCAGAGACTATGCCCTAAATCTGCAGGAAGCCTTGAGGGCTATTCAACAAACTGACCCTGGCAGCGTGCAGGAAACGGATAAACTACTGACAGAGCAATTCATAGAAGGCCTGCTGTCTAGCGCCCACAGGGCCCAACTGCGCCTCATGTTCTTTCAGAACCCCGACCTGACCTTTGCCCAATTTAAGGACAGGGCCATAAGGGTGCTCCGTGAATCTGCAACCAGTGGCGCTATAAACCCCCGGCGCCCTACTCTCACCTACCACCAGGAGGCAGCGCCCTCCTCTATGGACCCCGTGGGGGCTGATGCACAGGCCCTGAACCAAGCCCCGTCGAAGGGCCTGCACCACCAAGTCCAGGAGCTGACCAGGAGCGTCGCGGCGTTGACCAGGACCGTCCAGGCGTTACAAGTGGACCCGTCAAGACCCATCGAGCTGGCTTCAAGTCCGGAGGATGTCCCGTGGCGTCGACAGAGGAGGATCCCGTCGTTCCGAGGGAGGCCCACAGACCACTACGCAGAGGATGGACAGCCCATTTGCCGTCGATGCAACCAGCCCGGACACATTTCCAGGTACTGTAATTTAAACGGGTCCAACCTGGGGCAGAGGGCCAACCCCCAGGCATAAGATCACCAGGCCCTTACAATTGGCGTAATAAGTACGTTGGGGGGCGCCCGGTTTTACCCGTGGTGCTGGACGGTATCCCCATGAGCGCCTTGCTGGATACTGGGTCACAAGTAACCACTATCCCTTATGTACTTTTTAAGCAGTATTGGACTGATGCTGATATCACACGGTATCCAGACAGTAACTTGAGCATCATCGCCAGTAATGGCTTACCCGTGCCGCAGATGGGGTTCAAGGAGATGACCATTAAAATTGGTAAAGTTGAACTGCCGGTACAGGGAGTAATTATTGTGGACATTGACCGTCGTGAAAGTCACCCTAAAATAACTGTGGGTACTAATGTAATTGAAAATTGTCTTTCAGAGGTAATTGTAATTCTACAACAGGTGGCGGTGAATGCTAGTTCCAGCCAACAGAGAGTCCTCAACAAGGAGATAAAAGCCCTGATGAGACGGCAGCAGGTAGAACTGTCTGGTGGTGAGATCGGTAGCGTAAGACTGAGTGACCCATTCCCCATTTCCATGCCTCCCAAAAGTGAAATGATGATCTGGTGTCGGACTGCAATCAGGTTGAGAGGTAGAGACTACCAAGCCATGGTAGAACCCGTGTACTCAGACAGCAGGCCCACCATTTTGACAGCCCGGGGGGTGGTTGATGTCCGTCATGGGAGGGTGCCCGTCCGCATCCTCAACATTGGGGAGAGGGATGTACACTTACCCAGGTACGCTACACTTGCCAAACTGTTTGTTGTCGAACACAAAGCTATCAGGGCCGTGGAAGCCTTGCCTCCATCTCCACAGGCGGAGGGTAATGGCTCCCAGAAACAAAAGGAGGACTGGTGCCAGAAACTCCACGTGGGTGCTGACTCCACTCCCCTGCACCAAAAACAAGGAGTCTACCGGGTGGTACAGGAGTACGAGAGAGTCTTTAGTAAGCACCCGCTAGACTTCGGCAGAGTAAAAGGGATAGAACACCACATCCCCACAGGGAGCCACCCACCAATAAAAGAGAGACACAGGCATGTACCCCCTGCACATTATCAGAATGCAAAGGGCATGCTAAGAGAGATGAAAGAAGCTGGGGTCATTAGAGACAGCTGTAGCCCCTGGGCAGCCCCCTTGGTTCTGGTGAAAAAGAAAGACGGCACCATGAGAATGTGCGTCGACTATAGACAAATCAACCGTATCACCCTCAAAGACGCATATCCGCTGCCTAGAATAGAAGAGTTTTTAGCCGCACTAAAATCAGCTAACTTCTTTTCTACTTTGGACCTTACTAGCGGGTACTGGCAGGTTCCTGTGGCAGAAGCTGACAAGGAGAAGACCGCCTTCACCACCCCGATGGGACTGAGCGAATTCAACGGCATGCCTTTCGGGCTCTGCAACGCACCAGGGACCTTCCAGCGGCTGATGGAATGCTGTCTAGGGCACCGAAACTTCGAGACGGTCCTCCTTTACCTGGACGACGTGATCGTCTATTCGAAAACCTACGAGGACCATCTAAAGCACCTGGCCGAGGTGTTCGAAGCCCTGGCAGGCTACGGCCTGAAGGTGAAACCATCGAAGTGTCACCTGTTGAAACCAAAGGTCCAGTACCTAGGGCACGTGGTAAGCGCGGAAGGAGTGGCCCCCGACCCTGACAAGGTCACGGCAATCAAGAGCTGGCCAAGCCCCTCGAACATCAAAGAGGTGAGACAGTTTCTCGGATTGGTAGGCTACTACCGAAGGTTCATCCCCGGGTTCACTAAGATGTCAGCTCCTATGCAGGACCTCCTGATCGGACAGTCTAAGTCCAGAAGTCAAAAGCCACCCTTCAAGTGGGATAAACCGGAAGAGGAGTCCTTCCGCCAGCTAAAGATGGACCTCACGGGGGATGAGATCCTGGCCTACCCTGATTACGGCCAGCCTTTCATTCTCCACACAGATGCCAGTAATGTGGGACTGGGAGCCGTACTGTCCCAAAACCAACAGGGCAGAGAAAGGGTGATCGCGTACGCCAGCCGGAAGCTGAGGCCCACCGAGAGGAACCCGGAGAATTACAGCTCCTTCAAGCTAGAATTCTAGGCGGTGGTGTGGGCCGTGACGGAACGCTTCAAGCATTACCTGGCCTCCGCAAAGTTCACCGTGTACACGGACAACAACCCGTTGACACACCTGGACAATGCAAGACTGGGTACCCTGGAACAGCGGTGGATGGCCCGTCTCTCCAACTATGACTTCGTGATCAAGTACCGGGCAGGCAAAACCAATGCCAACGCGGACGCCCTATCAAGATTGCCTCACTTACCTGAGGGTGACGAAGACCCAGAAGAGCTGGAGGAGGTAGAACTCCCCGCGTTTCACCGGTATGGAGCCGCTCAACACTCTCACCGCGTGAAGGAGGAGGATCTAACAACTGTGATGATCAATCCCCTACCTCACCACAGCTGGGCCGAGACCCAAGATAGTGACCCTGCAATCCGCCTGGTGAAAGATCTGCTGACCCGGGAAGATGCCCGCTTGGATCCAGATGCCCCAGAGGAAGCCAAGCAGCTATGGAAAGAGAAGAGCAAGCTGTTCCTCTACGAAGGCAAGTTGTGCAGAAGGATTGTCAACCACCGGACGCACGAGCTGACCTGGCAAGTCGTGGTCCCAAGGCGAGATGCAGCTATGGTCCTGGGGGCTTACCATGACAGAGCGGGACACTTCAGTTGGAAGAAACTGGAGTTCCTGCTAAGAGGAAGGTTCTTTTGGGTCGGCTTGAGAGGAGCTGTAGAAAAATGGTGCAGAGACTGTGGCCCTTGTCACCTGAGGAGGAAGGACCGCACCAGCCAGAAGACACCCTTGAGGCCCATCGTCACCACGCAGCCTCTTGAGCTGGTAGCTCTAGACCACGTCAAGTTGGCTCCAAGCCGGTCAGGATACATCTATGCCCTGACAATCGTGGACCACTATTCCCGTTTTCTCGTGGTGGTCCCGGTAAAAGACTTGACAGCCCAAACAGCGGCCAGAGCCTTCCAGCAATACTTGCCGTCCACACGGGTATCCGGAACAAGTCCTGACAGACCAGGGTCCAGCGTTCGAGGCTGAAATCTTCCAGGAGTTCTGCAACCTCTATGGCTGTAAGAAGATTCGTACAACGCCTTACCACCCCCAAACCAACGGGATGTGTGAGAAGATGAACAATATAGTCATTGATCTCCTGAAGACGTTGCCCCTGGAGGAACGCAGCCTGTGGCCAGAAAAACTGCCGGACCTAATAGACCTATACAACAATATCCCGGTGAATGCTACAAACTGCACCCCGGCTTACCTGATGCGATCTAGACCAGGTAAGCTGCCCGTAGACCTGGAGATGGGAGTCCTAATACCTGAGGACACCTCCCCGGATGCGGACTGGGATACGGAAAGGCAACTGCAGTACAAGAAGGTACAGGAGAGTGTGGAGAAGAGCCTGGCCCAGGTGAGAGAGAGGCAAGAAAAACTCTTCAATCAACACGCCCCTGCTGGTCCCCTAGAACCTGGTGAGCAAGTCCTAAAGCGAAAAAGAAGGCTACACAAGCTGGACGACCAGTGGGAAAGGGAACCCTACACCGTACTGCAGTCTGACCACGACAACCCAAAGGTGTGCGTAATCACCAAGGACGGAGGAGAAACCACTAGCACCGTCTCCAGAGACCACCTCAAAAGATGCCCCGAGCAACTCAGTAGTGCAGAAGAGGATCAGAGTGACCTTGAACCCGCAGAGGACAAGGAAGAAATGATCAGCACCGTTCTCGGAGAGTTCCCTCAGTCCTGGACTCGCATAAATGATGCCATAGTGGTACCTGTCCTGCATTTCCTGCAACCGGCACAGCAACAACCAACACCAGAGCCGGAAGGTGAAGAGGAGCAAGCAGTTCCAGAGGCAGAAGAGCCTGTACCAGCAGCCCAGGAGAGTCAACCCTCTGCTGACAGTGAGCCTGCCATGCCTGCGGTAAGCCAAAGGACCCGCAGACAGCTGCCTGCCCTACCTGTACACCCAGCTGGTAGCTGTATCCCTAACGCTAGTGGGGAAAGCCAGGTTGGTCCACCACCAGACAGTGGGCTACGTAGATCAACCAGGAGCACAAAAGGGCAGATACCCGCTCGCTGGAGAATATAGAGTGTACTAAAATTGTAAATAACCCTGTTACCAAATGTTGAATTGTTTGCAAAGTTACATGCATATTTGGTAATTCTGTGTTTCAGTTTCTTGCAGCTACCGTAAGGACTCAACGGTTATGGACTTTGTATAACCGGGACCTTGTATGGACTGCGTTCGGACCCTAACCAAGGAATGAACTAAGACTGTAAAGGACTTGGGGTAGGACAGACCCCCACCTGGTTAAGGCTCCCCGTTGTGCTGGTGATATGGACACCCGGTCACAGGCCACACTGTGACCTTAAGAACTCAATTTGTGCGTCGTCTGTCTATTAATGTTTTATTGTTATGCATATTGTCTTTGTTTATTGTTTAGTCCCGGAGTACTAAATTTCACTAGGGGGGAATGTGTCACCCTGGCCTGGATGCCACAAGTGTAAATAAAGCTGTGTCTGAGAGCAAGGGGGAGGTTCTCTAGTCAGGGGAACATTAGCATGCAATGCCTCCTGTCTCAGGCCAGTAGGGGGAGCAGGCTGCCCCTATAAAAGCTGGTGCTGGGGGCAGGGTTAGAGAGAACTTGATGGCCTGTCTCAGCACTGAGACTTGTCCCAGAGCAGAGCAGGGACAGACAGTTGCACGGCACCTAAGAGGAAGTGTGGCAGGAGGAGAGCCACAAGCCAGAGACAAGAGGCGAAGCAAGCCTGTCTTGGCAGATAAGAGACTGACTTTACCAGACTTTGGTGTCTGAGGCTGAGAGGATTCTACATCCTCCAGCAGATAACCAGTCCGCAAGGGACTGTATATTCCTTGGCCTAAGAAGCCTGGAGGCCCTGCCACAACCGAAGGGACCAGTAAAGCCATACAAGGCTGGGAGCAGAAAGGAACCCACGTCGCAGGCCATACAGGCGAGAATACACGGAAAGCTCGGAAACGTGGGCTGTTACCCTATAACGAGGAGATAGCCAGAAGGAGCGCAGAAACCACGGTAGGCCTACACCCTCACCCTGACCAGGGCCAGTTTCCCCGTTGCTCTCAGACATCCAGGTCCCCTCCTAGCCGGGACTGTTTATGGGTCAGTTTACCTGTTTTAGTAAAGACCCTGGACTGCAACTTGTTGTCTGTGTGCTCCTTGTTCCTCCAGCACTATCAGCACCTGGACTCTCACTACCATCACTCCCACCATTCACTACACTGCCCTGGGGCCGCACTCTTCCCGTGGGGAGTCACACCATCCCAGCTGCATATATCATCAGCCCCAGCGGTCTGCCCTGCAGCGGCGGTTCCTAATGACCGCAAATCCACGGGTGGCGTAGTCGGACAAAACCAACAGCACAAAACGGACTACGACTGGCCTGACCACCCTGAGCCACGGAACCGGGTTGCCACTACTACTCCCATCGTTCCCTATTGCCTGGATCCGAATGCCCCACGGCCCTGGGGGCGAGTCAAATGCTTTTTGTTGCTTTTGCTTGTTTGTCGGATTTTTGGATGGACTTTTTGGCTTTGCTTTTCTTCTCCTCATTGCATTTTTCATGTTCAAAGTTGCAGAAGCCAGATGACAAACTCATTTTGGCTCAACTTCAGCAACTCTGCATTGCATTGCCATGTACTGTACTGCAATGCTATCTATCTAGCTCTCCCCCTTTATTTCCTTTTGGATAAACAGCCATATTAGGCAAGCATTTTGGAGCTTTCACCTACCTAACTAACTAACTAACTAACTAACTAACTACAGGTGGTGAGATAAGCTGCACAATATAATTGTCTTTTCAGTATATTGTTGCACACACACCATCTATTGAGCAAATGCCCTTGTTATCAACTGCAGCCTTTTAAACTCACCTAAGCTAACAGGTATGTGTGCTGGTTACTGTGCTGCACTTAAAATTTCTTTTTTGGCTTGCTACAATGGCTTTTCTGAAGCGTTGTCTCCCTCTGGTGGAACACTGACTTCTTTAATTTCAAGCCTGCAGACTATAAAAAAAATAGCCCCCCCCAAAAAAGTTTGGTTAATTGATCTGTGGCGTTCTTTTAAAGTGTTGCTTATGGTGTTCTCTGTGATCTTCTCAGTGCTGTTTAGCCAGCCAGGTATCCGGCCTGCAGTAGATGGAATGTGGCAATGGAACGCTGCGCGTGTCACAATAGGCTCTGAGCCTTTATATACCTGCGCACGGCAGCAGCCAACTTCAGTCTGCTGCTGGACAGCCAGCAGCAGCAGGAAAGGTAAGTAATCAGCAACACTCCTGCTAAGGGTAGACAGCTGCTCGTTTCCCCCCCCCCCTTAATTGGTTCTCCTCCCTACCACCGGTGTTGAGGCGGGTGGGAACAGCAGAGGGTGAGGGTGCTGTGCTAAAATAGGTGGAGTTATGCAGATCTAAAATGCGTGGATTGCGGCAGCAGCAAGCCGAAAAGTGCAGGCATGTAAGGGATCTAGAGGTTGACAACATGTCTTCGTAACGGGAGTCCAGGCGCCCATCTGCACAAATGGACTTTTCGGAATCAAAGGGTGGCACCCTGGGCCGAAACCGATTCTGGTTATCGCTTCTCGGCCTTTTGGCTAAGATCAAGTGTAGTATCTGTTCTTATCAGTTTAATATCTGATACGTCCCCTATCTGGGGACCATATATTAAATGGATTTTTACAACAGGGAGATGTAAAAAGAGCTTGCTCTGTCCACTCCACGCACTGACCTGGTATTGCAGTATTTCCAGGACCGGTGCACTCAATCTTTAATGCAGTTTCTAAAATCAGAAAGAATTGAATTCAATGCTTTTTGTTGCTTTTGCTTGTTTGTCGGATTTTTGGATGGACTTTTTGGCTTTGCTTTTCTTCTCCTCATTGGATTTTTCATGTTCAAAGTTGCAGAAGTCAGATGACAAACTCATTTTGGCTCAATTTCAGCAACTCTGCATTGCATTGCCATGTACTGTACTGCAATGCTATCTATCTAGCTCTCCCCCTTTATTTCCTTTTGGATAAACAGCCATATTAGGTAAGCATTTTGGAGCTTTCACCTACCTAACTAACTAACTAACAAACTAACTAACTAACTACAGGTGGTGAGATAAGCTGCACAATATAATTGTCTTTTCAGTATATTGTTGCACACACACCATCTATTTAGCAAATGCCCTTGTTATCAACTGCAGCCTTTTAAACTCACCTGAGCTAACAGGTATGTGTGCTGGTTACTGTGCTGCACTTAAAATTTCTTTTTTGGCTTGCTACAATGGCTTTTCTGAAGCGTTGTCTCCCTCTGGTCGAACACTGACTTCTTTAATTTCAAGCCTGCAGACTATAAAAAAATAGCCCCCCCAAAAAAAGTTTGGTTAATTGGTCTGTGGCGTTCTTTTAAAGTGTTGCTTATGGTGTTCTCTGTGAGCTTCTCAGTGCTGTTTAGCCAGCCAGGTATCCGGCCTGCAGTAGATGGAATGTGGCAATGGAACGCTGCGCGTGTCACAATAGGCTCTGAGCCTTTATATACCTGCGCACGGCAGCAGCCACCTTCAGTCTGCTGCTGGACAGCCAGCAGCAGCAGGAAAGTTAAGTAATCATCAACACTCCTGCTAAGGGTAGACAGCTGCTCGTTCCCCACCCTCCCCCTTAATTGGTTCTCCTCCCTACCACCGGTGTTGAGGCGGGTGGGAACAGCAGAGGGTGAGGGTGCTGTGCTAAAATAGGTGGAGTTATGCAGATCTAAAACGCGTGGATTGCGGCAGCAGCAAGCCGAAAAGTGCAGGCATGTAAGAGATCTAGAGGTTGACAACATGTCTTTGTAACGGGAGTCCAGGCGCCCATCTGCACAAATGGACTTTTCGGAATCCGAGGGTGGCACCCTGGGCCGAAACCAATTCTGGTTATCGCTTCTCGGCCTTTTGGCTAAGATCAAGTGTAGTATCTGTTCTTATCAGTTTAATATCTGATACGTCCACTATCTGGGGACCATATATTAAATGGATTTTTAGAACAGGGAGATGGTAAAAGAGCTTGCTCTGTCCACTCCACGCATTGACCTGGTATTGCAGCATTTCCAGGACCGCTCCACTCATTCTTTAATGCAGTTTCAAAAATCAGAAAGAATTGAATTCAATGCTTTTTGTTGCTTTTGCTTGTTTGTCGGATTTTTGGATGGACTTTTTGGCTTTGCTTTTCTTCTCCTCATTGGATTTTTCATGTTAAAAGTTGCAGAAGCCAGATGACAAACTCATTTTGGCTCAACTTCAGCAACTCTGCATTGCATTGCCATGTACTGTACTGCAATGCTATCTATCTAGCTCTCCCCCTTTATTTCCTTTTGGATAAACAGCCATATTAGGCAAGCATTTTGGAGCTTTCACCTACCTAACTAACTAACTAACTAACTAACTACAGGTGGTGAGATAAGCTGCACAATATAATTGTCTTTTCAGTATATTGTTGCACACACACCATCTATTTAGCAAATGCCCTTGTTATCAACTGCAGCCTTTTAAACTCACCTGAGCTAACAGGTATGTGTGCTGGTTACTGTGCTGCACTTAAAATTTCTTTTTTGCCTTACTACAATGGCTTTTCTGAAGCGTTGTCTTCCTCTGGTGGAACACAGACTTCTTTCATTTCAAGCCTGCAGACTATAAAAAAATAGCCCCCCCCAAAAAAGTTTGGTTAATTGGTCTGCGGCGTTCTTTTAAAGTGTTGCTTATGGTGTTCTCTGTGAGCTTCTCAGTGCTGTTTAGCCAGCCAGGTATCCGGCCTGCAGTAGATGGAATGTGGCAATGGAACGCTGCGCGTGTCACAATAGGCTCTGAGCCTTTATATACCTGCGCACGGCAGCAGCCACCTTCAGTCTGCTGCTGGACAGCCAGCAGCAGCAGGAAAGGTAAGTAATCAGCAACACTCCTGCTAAGGGTAGACAGCTGCTCGTTCCCCCCCCCTTAATTGGTTCTCCTCCCTACCACCGGTGTTGAGGCGGGTGGGAACAGCAGAGGGTGAGGGTGCTGTGCTAAAATAGGTGGAGTTATGCAGATCTAAAACGCGTGGATTGCGGCAGCAGCAAGCCGAAAAGTGCAGGCATGTAAGGGATCTAGAGGTTGACAACATGTCTTCGTAACGGGAGTCCAGGCGCCCATCTGCACAAATGGACTTTTCGGAATCCGAGGGTGTCACCCTGGGCCGAAACCAATTCTGGTTATCGCTTCTCGGACTTTTGGCTAAGATCAAGTGTAGTATCTTTTGAAAAGGCAGTTTTGTCCTTGGGCTGCCCTAGTAAATTGATGCATATTACACACTGGTTTGGTGCACTTGTTAGTACGCCAGGTGGCTCATAGAGTTATCTGATGGAAAACATGGCCCTCCAGGATCGAAGTCACTAGGCTGGGTAAGTGTGAGGGCTTTGGAGCAATGTGCCCCAGGAGTAGGCGCCCTGGTGGGAGTCCAAGCTTACTGGGACTGGGAACCCCAGAAAGACTTGGCTTCGTAGCACGCCGCACCTTTGCCAATCATACTTTCTGAGCAACCCCCCCCTATTCCTGGCCTCCGGGCTAGGAAGGGGAATTTTTATAAACCCGGTCGGAGGTCCGGTCAGCTTTCGGCTGAGAAACCAACACAGGCTCCAGCTCCACTAGGGTGGCAGCCTAGATGGAAGCTGGGAGCACGAAAACGGCTCTTCTCCGGCTTCGGCTAGGGAGAGCATCGGAGATCCCTGACCCTCGCTGTGGCCTTCTGGCTCGGAGGGATGGGGATGGTTTATTGGGGACCCTCTCCTCCGGGAAGGGTCCACATGAATCCTCGCCTCGTGCGCTGTTTTGGTGTGACTTCGGTCACATTTTTCAGTGCCTTGGATGCAGCTTCAATCAAAAAAATCTGTTCTTATCAGTTTAATATCTGATACGTCCCCTATCTGGGGACCATATATTAAATGGATTTTTACAACAGGGAGATGTAAAAAGAGCTTGCTCTGTCCACTCCACGCATTGACCTGGTATTGCAGTATCTCCAGGACCGGTGCACTCATTCTTTAATGCAGTTTCTAAAATCAGAAAGAATTGAATTCAATGCTTTTTGTTGCTTTTGCTTGTTTGTCGGATTTTTGGATGGACTTTTTGGCTTTGTTTTTCTTCTCCTCATTGGATTTTTCATGTTAAAAGTTGCAGAGGCCAGATGACAAGCTCATTTTGGCTCAACTTCAGCAACTCTGTATTGCATTGTCATGTACTGTACTGCAATGCTATCTATCTAGCTCTCCCCCTTTATTTCCTTTTGGATAAACAGCCATATTAGGCAAGCATTTTGGAGCTTTCACCTACCTAACTAACTAACTAACTAACTAACTAACTACAGGTGGTGAGATAAGCTGCACAATATAATTGTCTTTTCAGTATATTGTTGCACACACACCATCTATTTAGCAAATGCCCTTGTTATCAACTGCAGCCTTTTAAACTCACCTGAGCTAACAGGTATGTGTGCTGGTTACTGTGCTGCACTTAAAATTTCTTTTTTGGCATGCTACAATGGCTTTTCTGAAGAGTTGTCTCCCTCTGGTGGAACACTGACTTCTTTAATTTCAAGCCTGCAGACTATAAAAAAATAGCCCCCCCAAAAAAAGTTTGGTTAATTGGTCTGTGGCGTTCTTTTAAAGTGTTGCTTATGGTGTTCTCTGTGAGCTTCTCAGTGCTGTTTAGCCAGCCAGGTATCCGGCCTGCAGTAGATGGAATGTGGAAATGGAACACTGCGCGTGTCTCAATAGGCTCTGAGCCTTTATATACCTGCGCACGGCAGCAGCCACCTTCAGTCTGCTGCTGCTGGCAGCAGGAAAGGTAAGTAATCAGCAACACCCCTGCTAAGGGTAGACAGCTGCTCGTTTCCCCCCCCCCCTTAATTTGTTCTCCTCCCTACCACCGGTGTTGAGGCGGGTGGGAACAGCAGAGAGTGAGGGTGCTGTGCTAAAATAGGTGGAGTTATGCAGATCTAAAATGCGTGGATTGCGGCAGCAGCAAGCCGAAAAGTGCAGGCATGTAAGGGATCTAGAGGTTGACAACATGTCTTCGTAACGGGAGTCCAGGAGCCCATCTGCACAAACGGACTTTTCGGAATCCGAGGGTGGCACTCTGGGCCGAAACCAATTCTGGTTATCGCTTCTCGGCCTTTTGGCTAAGATCAAGTGTAGTATCTGTTCTTATCAGTTTAAGATCTGATACGTCCCCTAACTGGGGACCATATATTAAATGGATTTTTAGAACAGGGAGATGATAAAAGAGCTTGCTCTGTCCACTCCACGCATTGACCTGGTATTGCAGTATTTCCAGGACCGGTGCACTCATTCTTTAATGCAGTTTCTAAAATCAGAAAGAATTGAATTCAATGCTTTTTGTTGCTTTTGCTTGTTTGGCGGATTTTTGGATGGACTTTTTGGCTTTGCTTTTCTTCTCCTCATTGGATTTTTCATGTTAAAAGTTGCAGAAGCCAGATGACAAACTCATTTTGGCTCAACTTCAGCAACTCTGCATTGCATTGCCATGTACTGTACTGCAATGCTATCTATCTAGCTCTCCCCCTTTATTTCCTTTTGGATAAACAGCCATATTAGGCAAGCATTTTGGAGCTTTCACCTACCTAACTAACTAACTAACTAACTAACTAACTACAGGTGGTGAGATAAGCTGCACAATATAATTGTCTTTTCAGTATATTGTTGCACACACACCATCTATTTAGCAAATGCCCTTGTTATCAACTGCAGCCTTTTAAACTCACCTGAGCTAACAGGTTTGTGTGCTGGTTACTGTGCTGCACTTAAAATTTCTTTTTTGGCTTGCTACAATGGCTTTTCTGAAGCGTTGTCTCCCTCTGGTGGAACACTGACTTCTTTAATTTCAAGCCTGCAGACTATAAAAAAAATAGCCCCCCCAAAAAAAGTTTGGTTAATTGGTCTGTGGCGTTCTTTTAAAGTGTTGCTTATGGTGTTCTCTGTGAGCTTCTCAGTGCTGTTTAGCCAGCCAGGTATCCGGCCTGCAGTAGATGGAATGTGGCAATGGAACGCTGCGCGTGTCACAATAGGCTCTGAACCTTTATATACCTGTGCACGGCAGCAGCCACCTTCAGTCTGCTGCTGGACAGCCAGCAGCAGCAGGAGAGGTAAGTAATCAGCAACACTCCTGCTAAGGGTAGACAGCTGCTCGTTCCCCCCCCCCTTAATTGGTTCTCCTCCCTACCACCAGTGTTGAGGCGGGTGGGAAAAGCAGAGGGTGAGGGTGCTGTGCTAAAATAGGTGGAGTTATGCAGATCTAAAACGCGTGGATTGCGGCAGCAGCAAGCCGAAAAGTGAAGGCATGTAAGTGTAGCACCCTGAGGACTCGGCTGCTACAGGGGTATTACACCTCAAGCCAGAGGTGTGGTATTCCACTCCCGGGTAAGGATGGAGTGTGGAACTGAGCTAGTAGGCTGCATGCACTACATACATCCCATTTCCGGGGGACAGATCAACGGTACTCCCACCAGTTTATGTGCAGGTACGACTGCGTCTGTCCCTGGCTGGAGTGGGAGGGGGGTGGAACATCCCAGTAGTGTAGGGGCAGATAGGGGGAGTAGTCTGGGTAAAGATAGGAGCTCATTGGGTGCTGGTCACCTGAGCTCACACATAGAGGGAGTATATAAGGTGGGCACCATCTTAGAACAGGGTCAGTCAGTCAGTGAGAGTCTTTAGCCTGAGGAGCAGAGCAGAGGAGCTCAGCCAGGAGGGCTGACAGGGAGCTGTGGCTCCGGCTGGGCCCAGCTCCAGGACAGAGCCTGCTGAGAGAGAGAGAGAGGAGTGAGAAGGACCCAGAGAGGAAACAAGAAGGAACCCCAAGATCCGAGAATAAGGACAGAAGGGTGAGGGGTTGGCGAACAAGGGTACCGGAACCCAAGCTGGCAGAGGCCAAAACGAACCTTAACCAGGAACCGGAGGTTGTGGGCAGGATCTGCCACGACCCTCACCAAATCCACTAGAAAGGCACACCGAGCATAGGGTCAGGGAGCCCAGAGGAGGCTTGACCACCAAGAGACCCGAGGGAGCCGGCCAAAAGTGGATCCCTGGTGGGAACGGCCAGAGGAAGGGAGAGTCAGAAAGGAGCTCAGGACCACGCTCCAGAATTGCCTGGGGGTTGGCCGAGTCCAGGACCTGGTGGACGCAGCACGGCTCGGGTGGTCACTCAAGGCCAGAGTGACCAAAAGAACACCAGTAAGTAAAAGCCCTGAACTACATCTCCTGACTCTGAGTCTCCTTGCTGCACCTTCACAACCATCATCCTCCACGTCTGACCCCCTGAGGCTATACCCCTCCCGTTGGGGGTTATACTACCACAGCTGCACACACACCACCAGCCTCAGCGGACCATCCTGCAGCGGCGGCCTTTTGACCGCAAATCAACGGGTGGCGTAGTCGACACTAAGAACATCTGCAAGGACTGCCGCACACTGAGTTTGACACCCTGGGCAAAGACCGGGTCACAGCCACTCGGAGACTACAACCCCCATCTGATCCGGCTCCGGGTATCCCTAACAACATGGCCCAGGGGGCGCGTCAACTTTGGCGTAGTCGGCAGGATCACGTGCCCGCAACAACCGGGTACTGCGTGCCTGAAGAAAAATTCGCATTTACCTCAAAACGAAGTCTCCCGCCAATTCCAGAGGGTCCCCGCCATCGGACGCCATCTCGGATCAGTTCCCGCCATTTGCCCGTCATCTGCAGTCTTTTCCCGCCATCTGCAGTGTTTCCCGCCACTGGGAAGCGGTTCCCGCCATCTGAGAAGATTTCCCGCCTTGGCAGAGCGGACGCCATTATGGGCGAGCCAGAGGATGGCAAAAGGCCACCTCCCATCGTGGGCCAGGATCGGAAATGGCGCCAAAAGTGGAAACCGCCCCCACCAGCAGAGACTGTGATGATTGATATGTCCATCAGCGTGAGGGAACTGCCCCTGGAACTGACAATCACCAAGTTACCCCAGGACCGCCCTCAGTATGGGCGTAGACAGAACAAAAGAGAGAAGATGGGAGCAGCCTGGAGGAGTCTGGAGGAGCCGTACCCGGAGATGGAGGGAGAGGCAGGCAGCACCGACCCAGTGTTCAGGAGCCTGTTGCAAGCGACAACTCCAGAAGGCCTGCTGGAGATCCTGGCGCAGCTCCCCGGAGATCGGGAGCGTGCACAGACCGCGCTGGAGGGCCTCGCACGAAGGATGGCCCGGGTGCAGCGAGAAACACTGGCGGAGTGGACCCGAGAGATGGCCCTGCAGGCTGGAGCCTGCCAGCGAAGCATGCCACCCGCAGCGAGGAGCAAGTCCACCTCTGAGGACGGCGAAGGAGGGACGACGGCTGGAGACGACGCCGCGGAGGGAGCCGAAGAGATGAAGGCAGGTAATGGGGACGACAATATCCCGTGCCCAGAAGCCGTAAACCTGCCCCAGCTCCCCGTCGCAGAGCCCGAAGCCCCACTCACCGTTCCCGTAGCCGCTGCGTCATCGCTCCAAGCTAGGCCTCAAGCGGCCGGAGCCGCGGCCACGCCCCCTGTGACGTCACGCGCCTCGATCCAGAGCACGGCCAAGCAGGAGACGCCACCGGCCTGGTCGCAAGGCCGAGTGCCCCCGGGCGCCGCAGTGCCAACAGCGCCTTCTACCTCCACTGAGCCACCGGCCTGGTCACTGGGCCAGGTAACCCCGGGCGCCGCCGTCTTCACGGTGCCCTTTACATTCAGGGTGCCCCAGGCCTGGTCGCAAGGCCTGGTGAAACCGGGCACCGCCACCACAACAGCGCCCTCAACGTCCACAGCGCCACACCTGGGTGAAGACCTATTTGCCCAGCACACATGCCCGGATGGGCAGCCCTTTGTGTGGCCACCGGAGTATCACCATCCCCGACTCCGGAAGGAAAGACCCCTGGATGAGCCCCTGATCCCGGCTCCGGCGCCCGCCAAGATCACCCCACTCTCGTTGGAGGAAGCGCAGTTTGCGTGGGACCCCACCGGAGAAGACCTCATAGGGTTCACCGAGGAGACCCGGGCAGCCGCAGCCCAGCGTGCGGAGTGCTGCCAGCAACAATTGGAGGTTTTTGCTAGAGAGCGACGAGAGAGGCGGGTCCGCGAGGAGCGGCTCCAAGTGAAGAGCGCCGAGCAGAAGAGCCGAGCCCGCAGAAACCCCCGTGCTGCCCACGGTCCCCGTGCCAGCGGGACTGTAATAAAATTCCAGTTGGAGCACGGGTGGGGTTTCATCCGGGACCACAAGACCCCCGGCGACGTCTTTGTCACCCGCAGAGACGTTGAAAGTCATCTGCCGGAGGGACACAGAGGTCGTGACCTATACCTGGGTGATGAGGTCACCTTCACCCGGCATCAGTGCGCCAAGGGCCCATATGCCCTGCACGTGCATAGACTTACTGAGAAGGAGCTACGGGGTGAGGAGGATCAAGAGGACCCGGCCGGGTCTGAAGAATACAGGGAGGAAGCATCAGGAGGACGCCGTTATTAGAGTACGGTATGAGAACTGTTATAAGTACTGCTGCTAGTTAAAATATAGTCCCCGTTGGGACCAGTGAACTGTTACAGTGTGTCCCATCTCCCCACAGGCTGAGGACTGTGAGCAGCCATCCCTAATCCCACTGGCCGAGGACTGAGAGCGGCCATACCTTCCCTTGTATATAGTTGCGCTTTCTAAGGCGCCCCCTACCGGTTTTATAGGAAACTGTTGTTTTTACTACAAGAGACTGTTGCACTTTACCCGGTCACAAGTTGCACCGTGGCCGGAGGAACAAGAATGTTTACTATGAAAAGTTTTATGCTGATGATATATATATAATGTTTTATATGTTTATGATGTTTTTGAAAAAAATTGTATGTTTGTGGATGTTTTTATTCTTTTACAGCCCGAGGACGTGCTGTGATTTACCAGGGGGGAATGTAGCACCCTGAGGACTCGGCTGCTACAGGGGTATTACACCTCAAGCCAGAGGTGTGGTATTCCACTCCCGGGTAAGGATGGAGTGTGGAACTGAGCTAGTAGGCTGCATGCACTACATACATCCCATTTCCGGGGGACAGATCAACGGTACTCCCACCAGTTTATGTGCAGGTACGACTGCGTCTGTCCCTGGCTGGAGTGGGAGGGGGGTGGAACATCCCAGTAGTGTAGGGGCAGATAGGGGGAGTAGTCTGGGTAAAGATAGGAGCTCATTGGGTGCTGGTCACCTGAGCTCACACATAGAGGGAGTATATAAGGTGGGCACCATCTTAGAACAGGGTCAGTCAGTCAGTGAGAGTCTTTAGCCTGAGGAGCAGAGCAGAGGAGCTCAGCCAGGAGGGCTGACAGGGAGCTGTGGCTCCGGCTGGGCCCAGCTCCAGGACAGAGCCTGCTGAGAGAGAGAGAGAGGAGTGAGAAGGACCCAGAGAGGAAACAAGAAGGAACCCCAAGATCCGAGAATAAGGACAGAAGGGTGAGGGGTTGGCGAACAAGGGTACCGGAACCCAAGCTGGCAGAGGCCAAAACGAACCTTAACCAGGAACCGGAGGTTGTGGGCAGGATCTGCCACGACCCTCACCAAATCCACTAGAAAGGCACACCGAGCATAGGGTCAGGGAGCCCAGAGGAGGCTTGACCACCAAGAGACCCGAGGGAGCCGGCCAAAAGTGGATCCCTGGTGGGAACGGCCAGAGGAAGGGAGAGTCAGAAAGGAGCTCAGGACCACGCTCCAGAATTGCCTGGGGGTTGGCCGAGTCCAGGACCTGGTGGACGCAGCATGGCTCGGGTGGTCACTCAAGGCCAGAGTGACCAAAAGAACACCAGTAAGTAAAAGCCCTGAACTACATCTCCTGACTCTGAGTCTCCTTGCTGCACCTTCACAACCATCATCCTCCACGTCTGACCCCCTGAGGCTATACCCCTCCCGTTGGGGGTTATACTACCACAGCTGCACACACACCACCAGCCTCAGCGGACCATCCTGCAGCGGCGGCCTTTTGACCGCAAATCAACGGGTGGCGTAGTCGACACTAAGAACATCTGCAAGGACTGCCGCACACTGAGTTTGACACCCTGGGCACGGACCGGGTCACAGCCACTCGGAGACTACAACCCCCATCTGATCCGGCTCCGGGTATCCCTAACAACATGGCCCAGGGGGCGCGTCATAAGGGATCTAGAGGTTGACAACATGTCTTCGTAACGGGAGTCCAGGCGCCCATCTGCACAAATGGACTTTTCGGAATCCGAGGGTGGCACTCTGGGCCGAAACCAATTCTGGTTATCGCTTCTCGGCCTTTTGGCTAAGATCAAGTGTAGTATCTGTTCTTATCAGTTTAATATCTGATACATCCCCTATCTGGGGACCATATATTAAATGGATTTTTAGAACAGGGAGATGGTAAAAGAGCTTGCTCTGTCCACTCCACACATTGACCTGGTATTGCAGCATTTCCAGGACCGGTGCACTCATTCTTTAATGCAGTTTCTAAAATCAGAAAGAATTGAATTCAATGCTTTTTGTTGCTTTTGCTTGTTTGTCGGATTTTTGGATGGACTTTTTGGCTTTGCTTTTCTTCTCCTCATTGGATTTTTCATGTTAAAAGTTGCAGAAGCCAGATGACAAACTCATTTTGGCTCAACTTCAGCAACTCTGCATTGCACTGCCATGTACTGTACTGCAATGCTATCTATCTAGCTCTCCCCCTTTATTTCCTTTTGGATAAACAGCCATATTAGGCAAGCATTTTGTAGCTTTCACCTACCTAACTAACTAACTAACTAACTAACTACAGGTGGTGAGATAAGCTGCACAATATAATTGTCTTTTCAGTATATTGTTGCACACACACCATCTATTTAGCAAATGCCCTTGTTATCAACTGCAGCCTTTTAAACTCACCTGAGCTAACAGGTATGTGTGCTGGTTACTGTGCTGCACTTAAAATTTCTTTTTTGGCTTGCTACAATGGCTTTTCTGAAGCGTTGTCTCCCTCTGGTGGAACACTGACTTCTTTAATTTCAAGACTGCAGACTATAAAAAAATAGCCCCCCCAAAAAAAGTTTGGTTAATTGGTCTGTGGCGTTCTTTTAAAGTGTTGCTTATGGTGTTCTCTGTGAGCTTCTCAGTGCTGTTTAGCCAGCCAGGTATCCGGCCTGCAGTAGATGGAATGTGGCAATGGAACGCTGCGCGTGTCACAATAGGCTCTGAGCCTTTATATACCTGCGCACGGCAGCAGCCAACTTCAGTCTGCTGCTGGACAGCCAGCAGCAGCAGGAAAGGTAAGTAATCAGCAACACTCCTGCTAAGGGTAGACAGCTGCTCGTTCCCCCCCCCCACCTTAACTGGTTCTCCTCCCTACCACCGGTGTTGAGGCGGGTGGGAACAGCAGAGGGTGAGGGTGCTGTGCTAAAATAGGTGGAGTTATGCAGATCTAAAACGCGTGGATTGCGGCAGCAGCAAGGCGAAAAGTGCAGGCATGTAAGGGATCTAGAAGTTGACAACATGTCTTCGTAACGGGAGTCCAGGCGCCCATCTGCACAAATGGACTTTTCGGAATCCGAAAGTGGCACCCTGGGCCGAAACCAATTCTGGATATCGCTTCTCGGCCTTTTGGCTAAGATCAAGTGTAGTATCTGTTCTTATCAGTTTAATATCTGATACGTCCCCTATCTGGGGACCATTTATTAAATGGATTTTTACAACAGGGAGATGTAAAAAGAGCTTGCTCTGTCCACTCCACGCATTGACCTGGTATTGCAGCATTTCCAGGACCGGTGCACTCATTCTTTAATGCAGTTTCTAAAATCAGAAAGAATTGAATTCAATGCTTTTTGTTGCTTTTGCTTGTTTGTCGGATTTTTGGATGGACTTTTTGGCTTTGCTTTTCTTCTCCTCATTGGATTTTTCATGTTAAAAGTTGCAGAAGCCAGATGACAAACTCATTTTGGCTCAACTTCAGCAACTCTGCATTGCATTGCCATGTACTGTACGGCAATGCTATCTATCTAGCTCTCCCCCTTTATTTCCTTTTGGATAAACAGCCATAATAGGCAAGCATTTTGGAGCTTTCACCTACCTAACTAACTAACTAACTAACTAACTAACTAACTACAGGTGGTGAGATAAGCTGCACAATATAATTGTCTTTTCAGTATATTGTTGCACACACACCATCCATTTAGCAAATGCCCTTGTTATCAACTGCAGCCTTTTAAACTCACCTGAGCTAACAGGTATGTGTGCTGGTTACTGTGCTGCATTTAAAATTTCTTTTTTGGCTTGCTACAATGGCTTTTCTGAAGCGTTGTCTCCCTCTGGTGGAACACTGACTTCTTTAATTTCAAGCCTGCAGACTATAAAAAAATAGCCCCCTCAAAAAAAGTTTGGTTAATTGGTCTGTGGCGTTCTTTTAAAGTGTTGCTTATGGTGTTCTCTGTGAGCTTCTCAGTGCTGTTTAGCCAGCCAGGTATCCGGCCTGCAGTAGTTGGAATGTGGCAATGGAACGCTGCGCGTGTCACAATAGGCTCTGAGCCTTTATATACCTGCGCACGGCAGCAGCCACCTTCAGTCTGCTGCTGGACAGCCAGCAGCAGCAGGAAAGGTAAGTAATCAGCAACACTCCTGCTAAGGGTAGACAGCTGCTCGTTCCCCCCCCCCCCCTTAATTGGTTCTCCTCCCTACCACCGGTGTTGAGGCGGGTGGGAACAGCAGAGGGTGAGGGTGCTGTGCTAAAATAGGTGGAGTTATGCAGATCTAAAACGCGTGGATTGTGGCAGCAGCAAGCCGAAAAGTGCAGGCATGTAAGGGATCTAGAGGTTGACAACATGTCTTCGTAACGGGAGTCCAGGCGCCCATCTGCACAAATGGACTTTTCGGAATCCGAGGGTGGCACCCTGGGCCGAAGCCAATTCTGGTTATCGCTTCTCGGCCTTTTGGCTAAGATCAAGTGTAGTATCTTTCGAAAAGGCGGTTTTGGATGTTGACCACCCTAGTAGACTGATACAATGCACACTGGGGTTTAGGCGCTTGTTAGTACGCCAGGTGGCTTATATAGTCATCTGGTGGAAAGCATGGCCCCCCAGGATCGACGCCATTGGGCCGGGGAAGATTGAAAGCCCGAAGTGTGAAGTGCCCCAGGAGTGGTGACCCTGGGGTGCCTTAACTCACTGGGATTGGGAACCCCACTTGAGTTTATGGCACATTTGCACAAGCACTTCGTTTCACTCTTTAAGCACACACCCTTCTCCGGGCCTTCTGGCCTTAGGATGGGGAATTTTTGAAATTTCCGGTCGGAGGTCCGGTCAGTATTACACTGAAACAACCTTCACTATTTATTTTATTTATTATATTTTTTGTCACTGTGTGTCAGCTATTCACGTGTGTCCACATGTCACTTGGATTTTGTCGGGATGCGGTTCCCTTACGGGTTCCTCTCTTGGCAGGTCTAGGGGGGGAGTGTGTGGCCATCAGGTTCCGCTCCCCCCTGAACCCCCCTGGCTCTCCTCTTTCGGGAGGAGAGCGTTGTTGGCTCCCCTCTTCCGGGAGGGGAGCACAGTCTTTGGCTCCCAGTGCCTTGCTCGGGTGAGAACTCGGGCAGGTGCTGGGGGTAAGATTGGGTCGCCTCTGGCTTCGGCTGGAGGTGGCTATTTGTCCCTGTTCCTCGCTGTGGCCTTCTGGCTCGGAGGGACGGGGATTGGTTTGGGGGACCCTTCTCCTTTTGGAGAGGGTTTCAAGATGACCAGCATCCTAGTGCACTTTTTTTGTGGCACTTGTCACTTTTTTAAGCGCACTCGGGTTTAGTACACGAATTCGGGCTTTCAAAAAAAAAAAAAAATCTGTTCTTATCAGTTTAATATCTGATACGTCCCCTATCTGGGGACCATATATTAAATGGATTTTTAGAACAGGGAGATGGTAAAAGAGCTTGCTCTGTCTACTCCATGCATTGACCTGGAATTGCAGTATTTCCAGGACCGGTGCACTCATTCTTTAATGCAGTTTCTAAAATCAGAAAGAATTGAATTCAATGCTTTTTGTTGCTTTTGCTTGTTTGTCGGATTTTTGGATGGACTTTTTGGCTTTGCTTTTCTTCTCCTCATTGGATTTTTCATGTTAAAAGTTGCAGAAGCCAGATGACAAACTCATTTTGGCTCAACTTCAGCAACTCTGCATTGCATTGCCATGTACTGTACTGCAATGCTATCTATCTAGCTCTCCCCCTTTATTTCCTTTTGGATAAACAGCCATATTAGGCAAGCATTTTGGAGCTTTCACCTACCTAACTAACTAACTAACTAACTACAGGTGGTGAGATAAGCTGCACAATATAATTGTCTTTTCAGTATATTGTTGCACACACACCATCTATTTAGCAAATGCCCTTGTTATCAACTGCAGCCTTTTAAACTCACCTGAGCTAACAGGTATGTGTGCTGGTTACTGTGCTGCACTTAAAATTTCTTTTTTGGCTTGCTACAATGGCTTTTCTGAAGCGTTGTCTCCCTCTGGTGGAACAATGACTTCTTTAATTTCAAGACTGCAGACTATAAAAAAATAGCCCCCCCAAAAAAAGTTTGGTTAATTGGTCTGTGGCGTTCTTTTAAACTGTTGCTTATGGTGTTCTCTGTGAGCTTCTCAGTGCTGTTTAGCCAGCCAGGTATCCGGCCTGCAGTAGATGGAATGTGGCAATGGAACGCTGCGCGTGTCACAATAGGCTCTGAACCTTTATATACCTGTGCATGGCAGCAGCCACCTTCAGTCTGCTGCTGGACAGCCAGCAGCAGCGGGAAAGGTAAGTAATCAGCAATACTCCTGCTAAGGGTAGACAGCTGTTCGTTTCCCCACCCCCCTTAATTGGTTCTCCTCCCTACCACTGGTGTTGAGGCGGGTGGGAACAGCAGAGGGTGAGGGTGCTGTGCTAAAATAGGTGGAGTTATGCAGATCTAAAACGCGTGGATTGCGGCAGCAGCAAGCTGAAAAGTGCAGGCATGTAAGGAATCTAGAGGTTGACAACATGTCTTCGTAACGGGAGTCCAGGCGCCCATCTGCACAAATGAACTTTTCGGAATCCAAGGGTGGCACCCTGGGCCGAAACCAATTCTGGTTATCGCTTCTCGGCCTTTTGGCTAAGATCAAGTGTAGTATCTTTCGAAAAGGCGGTTTTGGATGTTGGCCGCCCTAGTAGATTGATACATTATGCACACTGGGGTTTAGGCGCTTGCTAGTACGCCAGGTGGCTAATATAGTCATCTGGTGGAAAGCATGGCCCCCCAGGATCGACGCCATTGGGCCGGGGAAGATCGAAAGCCCGAAGTGTGAAGTGCCCCAGGAGTGGTGACCCTGGGGTGCCTTAACTCACTGGGATTGGGAACCCCACTTGAGTTTATGGCACATTTGCACAAGCACTTCAAATTTTCTTTCTTCGCACACACCCTTATTCCGGGCCTTCTGGCCTTAGGATGGGGAATTTTTCAATTCCCGGTCGAAGGTCCGGGCAGTATTATACTGTGAAACCTTCACTATTTATTTAATTTCTTTGTCACTGTGTGTCCACTTATTCACGTGTGTCACGTCCTTCTAGGATTTTGTCGGGATGCGGTTCCCTTACGGGTTCCTCTCTTGGCAGGTCTAGGGGGGGAGTGTGTGGCCATCAGGTTCCGCTCCCCCCTGAACCCCCCTGGCTCTCCTCTTTCGGGAGGAGAGCGTTGTTGGCTCCCCTCTTCCGGGAGGGGAGCACAGTCTTTGGCTCCCAGTGCCTTGCTCGGGTGAGAACTCGGGCAGGTGCTGGGGGTAAGATTGGGTCGCCTCTGGCTTCGGCTGGAGGTGGCTTTTTGTCCCTGTTCCTCGCTGTGGCCTTTTGGCTCGGAGGGACGGGGAATGGTTTGGGGGACCCTTCTCCTTTTGGAGAGGGTTTCAAGAAGACCAGCATCCTAGTGCACTTTTTTTGTGGCACTTGTCACTTTTTTAAGCGCACTCGGGTTTTGTACACGAATTCGGGCTTTCGATAAAAAAAAAATAATAATCTGTTCTTATCAGTTTAATATCTGATACGTCCCCTATCTGGGGACCATATATTAAATGGATTTTTAGAACAGGGAGATGGTAAAAGAGCTTGCTCTGTCCACTCCACGCATTGACCAGGTATTGCAGCATTTCCAGGACCGGTGCACTCATTCTTTAATGCAGTTTCTAAAATCAGAAAGAATTGAATTCAATGCTTTTTGTTGCTTTTGCTTGTTTGTCGAATTTTTGGATGGACTTTTTGGCTTTGCTTTTCTTCTCCTCATTGGATTTTTCATGTTAAAAGTTGCAGAAGCCAGATGACAAACTCATTTTGGCTCAACTTCAGCAACTCTGCATTGCATTGCCATGTACTGTACTGCAATGCTATCTATCTAGCTCTCCCCCTTTATTTCCTTTTGGATAAACAGCCATATTAGGCAAGCATTTTGGAGCTTTCACCTACCTACCTAACTAACTAACTAACTAACTAACTACAGGTGGTGAGATAAGCTGCACAATATAATTGTCTTTTCAGTATATTGTTGCACACACACCATCTATTTAGCAAATGCCCTTGTTATCAACTGCAGCCTTTTAAACTCACCTGAGCTAACAGGTATGTGTGCTGGTTACTGTGCTGCACTTAAAATTTCTTTTTTGGCTTGCTACAATAGCTTTTCTGAAGCGTTGTCTCCCTCTGGTGGAACACTGACTTCTTTAATTTCAAGCCTGCAGACTATAACAAAATAGCCCCCCCCAAAAAAAGTTTGGTTAATTGGTCTGTGGCGTTCTTTTAAAGTGTTGCTTATGGTGTTCTCTGTGAGCTTCTCAGTGCTGTTTAGCCAGCCAGGTATCCGGCCTGCAGTAGATGGAATGTGGCAATGGAACGCTGCGCGTGTCACAATAGGCTCTGAGCCTTTATATACCTGCGCACGGCAGCAGCCACCTTCAGTCTGCTGCTGGACAGGTGCTGGCTTCCTTGCTGGAGTATTCTGCTTCTGCTTCCCTTCAGTCAAGCTGCCTTGTCCTACTATTATCTCCCAGATCTCGTGTGTATTTACCAGGTTAATCTTCACGCCTGTGGCTCTGGACATTCTCTGCCTATGTAAGCTACACTCACTGTGTTATCATTAACCTGTTTACTTTGGAATTTAACCCTTGCCTCACTCCACCCCATTAGAACTGTGTTTCTGAACTGTGTTGTTGTTTAACCCTTCGTTCACTCCCTCCGGTGAGGGCTGCTGGAACTATTTACTGGAATATTACTTAAATGTGAACTTGTTTCTGGACTTCCCTGAATCTACGCCTCATCTAGGATTAACTTGTGAACTTGTTCTTGGACTTCCCTGTGGCCACGTCACCAGTCTGTTAGACTTTCCTTTTGATCACATTTGTGTGAGGACTCCGTCGTAAGAACATTGCAGACTTGCTATATAGGTTCCAAAGACTTAATATCGCTGGACTTATTTCATTGTATGTCACTAAGGGTTATCTGTATATTGTTTTTGGGTGTTATTGCTGTTGCACAAATACATTATTTGCATTAAAGAAACCCGTCTCTGCTTCTTCATTGCCCCACGCTATCAGAATCCTCGAGTTCCTACAATAGTATTACAGGATACTCCAGCCAAAAAGAGGATTCTGCTGGGGCAATGACGGAGACACGGGCAGACAAGGTGTTCACCATAATTAACTCCTTGCAGCAGGAGATAGAGGTTTTACACAATAAGATTAGAGACATGGCATCCCAGGTTGACCACAACGCACAGGTGTTTGGTCAGGCTCTCCAAGATCTACGTACTAAGTTAGAAGTCCGGGAGGCCTTACCTACTGAGCCTACATCATCCACTAGTATGCCCAAAATGCCTCCATTCCGGTTTAATGGTGACCAAAGTCAATTCCGTGGGTTTGTTAACCAATGTATATTATTCTTTGATGTACATGCCTCCTATTACCGGTCTGATAGATCTAAGGTTCTATGTATTATCATGTTGTTGACCTCACGGGCACTGGCTTGGGCAAATCCTATGGTTGAAAGTCATGATACCCGTCTAAATAATTTGGATGATTTTCTGACAGCCATGGCACAAATGTTCGACAATCCCAACCGCCGTGCTACCGCTGAATCTGCCTTGCTTTCCTTACGCCAGGGGAAACGTTCAGTCATAGAATATGTTACTGAATTTAAAAGGTTAGTGGTGGACACCAGCTGGGATAACAATGCTTTATTGCCAATCTTTAGAAAGGGTTTGTCCAGTGCAATCAAGGATGAGCTAGCTCGTTCAGAGTCTCCACAGGAGTTTGAGTTGTTTTTACAACACTGTGTACGTATTGATATCCGTCTAACTGAACGCAGACAAGAAAAATGGGCAGCTGTAAATCGCATCACTAATTTCTCTCTTCCGTCTAGGGAAATCACAGGCAAAAACTTGCGGGAGGCCGAGGAGGTGCCTGTGCAGGTGGACTCGCTACAAAAACGTGAGAGTAATGAACGCCGCGAATACCGTCTCCGTGAGCGCTTATGTTTATATTGTGGCCAATCAGACCATTTCCTTATCAATTGTCCTAAATGTCCCAGGCGACCCAACAAGGTGTTGGCGGTAGTAGGGGATTATGATAACACTGACGCTGAATCTGAAGTTTCGGAGACCAGTCTACATCTAGATGCTGTTTTACCCCCTATATTGATGCCGACTTCCCCTAAAGACCAAGGGGAGAAATATTCACATTGTTCTCTTCCTATTCAGATTCAGTGGGAGGGACAGTGGATATCAAGTTCTGCCATGATAGACTCTGGAGCAGGTGGGAATTTCATGGATTCTTCTTTTGCCAGGGAACATGGTATAAAGACGCAACTAAGAGCTTCACCAGTCACTATGGAAACGGTGGATGGTTCCCCATTAGTTTCTGGACCAGTAGATAGGGAGACAGTGTTTCTGGAGTGTAAGATGGAACCAGACCATCAAGAAACACTTTCATTCATGTTAATATCTTCTCCTCATTTTCCTGTAATTTTAGGAATTCCCTGGTTACGGTCTCAAAATCCAAACATCAATTGGGAAACCAAGGAGATATCCTTCCTCCCGAAGTGTAGTCCTACCATCAGTCCAACGGTAGCGGTTCCAGTCACCCAGAATTTGGAAGAGGCAATACAGGTACCCACTCTCCCTCTGGTTTACCAGGAATTCTCGGACGTTTGTGACAAGAGGAAGGCAGATCAACTTCCCCCACATAGACCGTATGATTGCCCCATAGAATTGCTTCCTGGGGCAGCGATTCCTTTCGGCCATGTTTACCCGCTGGCGGCTCCGGAATTAAAATCATTACGAGAATATATAGATGAGAATTTAGCCAAGGGGTTTTTCCGACCATCTTCTTCACCAGCGGGAGCCCCTATATTCTTTGTAAAGAAGAAGGATGGGACTCTAAGACCCTGCATTGACTACCGGGAGTTAAATAAGGTAACCATTCGTAACAGGTACCCGTTGCCGCTAATTCCGGAATTGTTGGAAAGAGTTTGCCAGGCCAAAGTATTTACCAAATTAGATCTTTGCGGGGCATATTATCTACTTCGTATACGTCCCGGAGACGAATGGAAGACAGCTTTTAGATGCCGGTATGGACATTATGAATATTTGGTGATGCCATTCGGACTCTGTAACGCTCCTGCTGCTTTTCAATATTTAGCCAACGATATTTTCAGGGATTTATTGGACCAATATGTGGTAATTTATCTGGATGACATTTTGATCTTCTCTGATTCCTTACAGGAACATCGGGAACATGTTAAGACCGTGCTTAGACGTCTGAGAGATAATCATTTGTACATCAAACTCGAAAAGTGTGAATTTCATTGCTCTGAAATCCAATTTTTAGGCTATATTATTTCTCCTCAGGGATTGAATATGGAGTCTAGCAAGATCCAGGCAATCTTAGACTGGCCGGTACCTGGAAACATTAAAGAGGTACAACGATTCATTGGTTTCGCTAACTTTTATAGACGTTTCATCTGAAATTTCTCAGAAGTTGTCCGTCCCATCACTCTCCTCACCAAGAAGGGGAAGAAGTTTGTATGGTCTTCGCAAGCTCAGGGAGCCTTTGATCGCCTCAAGGTTTGTTTTACCACGGCTCCGTTATTGATGCATCCGGATCCTGCACTGCCTTTCATCGTGGAGGTGGACGCTTCTGACTGTGCATTGGGAGCTATCCTCTCACAACGTACCGGAGACAAAGGTTTGCTGCACCCGTGTGCCTTCTTTTCTCGTAGATTATCTTCTGCTGAACTGAACTATGATATTGCAGATAAGGAACTTTTGGCAATTATTTCCGCCTTTAAGGAATGGAGACACCATTTGCAGGGAGCAACTCAACAGGTAGTAGTACTCACGGATCATCGTAATTTGGAATTCCTTAAGTCTGCCAGGTGTCTTTCTCCTCGACAAGCTAGGTGGAGTTTGTTCTTGAACCAGTTTAATTTTATTATTTCGTACCGCCCAGGTTCACATAATGGGAAAGCTGACGCATTATCCCGAATCCATACGGTGGACTCCGTGCCTGGGACCCCGTCTAAGACCATCTTGTCTGATGCCAATTTCGTAGGAGTGCTCCAGGACTGGGACTTGTGGCAGGAGATCAAGCTGGCCTATGACGGTGACGTATTTCTTGCTGCTCCACCTGACAACGTGAATCTTGTCCTTCGGAATGGTGTGTGGCTTAGAGATCGATGTATTTATGTCCCAGAGGCTGTGAGACTTCGAATTCTCAAATTGGTCCATGACTCTGTATTGGCTGGTCATAGGGGGGTACAGAAGACGCAGGAATTTTTAAGTCGTTTTTTTTGGTGGCCTACTTGTTTGAAAGATGTGAATGACTATGTCCGCTCTTGTGAGGTTTGTGCCCGGTACAAAGTTCCTCGCGTGTCACCTACTGGTCTTCTTAAACCGCTACCTGTACCGTCTCGCCCTTGGGGGTCTATTTCGATGGACTTTATTGTGGAGTTACCCACCTCTGGCGGTAAAAATACTATTTTGGTGGTAGTAGATCGTTTAACGAAGGCTGCTCATTTCATTCCTTGTACCGGTCTTCCCTCAGCTACAGAGACAGTGGATCTGGTTATCCAGAACGTTTTCCGGCTGCATGGGGTACCAGATGAAATCATTTCTGACCGGGGAATACAATTTACCTCTAGATTCCGGAAAGGATTTTGTTCTGCGCTCCACATTAATGTTTGCTTGTCTTCTGCATACCATCCTCAGACCAACGGACAGACCGAACGGACAAATCAAACCTTGGAGCAATATCTACGCTGTTATGTCAGTCATTTGCAGGACGATTGGCTGAAGCTACTTCCTTTAGCGGAATTTTCATACAACAACTCTCAGAGCAGTTCTACGAAGGTAACGCCTTTTTTTGCCAATCTGGGATATCATCCAAATATTTTGCCTAGGTCTCCGGTTGCTATTTCGGTACCGGCGGTTGAAGATAGAGTGGCGGTGTTGCAACGTAATCTGGAAGTTTTGAAGGACACCCTGACCGTAGCACAGGAGCGTTACAAGAAGTCGGCCGATAGGTGCCGGAAACCGGCACCTATGTATAAGGTAGGAGACGCGGTTTGGTTGTCTACCAAGAATCTAAGATTGGGTGTTCCTTCGCAGAAACTGGGACAGAAATTCATCGGTCCATTCAAGATCACTGGGATTGTGAGCTCTGTTGCCTGTCGGCTGAAGCTACCACGGACTTTAAAGGTACACCCAGTATTTCATGTTTCTTTATTAAAACCGGTCTCTCCTAACACGTTTCAGGGACGTATCGTATCTCCCCCTCCACCAGTGTTGGTTGATGGTGAAGAGCAATTTATGGTACAGGATATTGTTGATTCGAGACTTCATAGGAACCGGCTTCAGTATCTAGTCAGATGGCAAGGTTACTCTCCCGAAAACGATTCTTGGGAACCAGTAAGTAACATCAATGCTCCCCTCAAGGTCGCTCAGTTTCATCAGAGATACCCGGACAAGCCTGGTCCTGGACCGTCCGGAGGCCGTCTTTAGGGGGGGAGTAATGTCAGTATTCCGGGTTTTCTAGGTAACCTTGTGAATGATTTTGCCATTTGTTAAGATGGAGTTTGCTGTTTTTGTATGCCCTACTTCCTGTTCGTTTGTTTAAAACCCGGCTCAGGTGCTGGCTTCCTTGCTGGAGTATTCTGCTTCTGCTTCCCTTCAGTCAAGCTGCCTTGTCCTACTATTATCTCCCAGATCTCGTGTGTATTTACCAGGTTAATCTTCACGCCTGTGGCTCTGGACATTCTCTGCCTATGTAAGCTACACTCACTGTGTTATCATTAACCTGTTGACTTTGGAATTTAACCCTTGCCTCACTCCACCCCGTTAGAACTGTGTCTCTGAACTGTGTTGTTGTTTAACCCTTCGTTCACTCCCTCCGGTGAGGGCTACTGGAACTATTTACTGGAATATTACTTAAATGTGAACTTGTTTCTGGACTTCCCTGAATCTACACCTCATCTAGGATTAACTTGTGAACTTGTTCTTGGACTTCCCTGTGGCCACGTCACCAGTCTGTTAGACTTTCCTTTTGATCACATTTGTGTCAGGACTCCGTCGTAAGAACATTGCAGACTTGCTATATAGGTTCCAAAGACTTAATATCGCTGGACTTATTTCATTGTATGTCACTACGGGTTATCTGTATATTGTTTTTGGGTGTTATTGCTGTTGCACAAATACATTATTTGCATTAAAGAAACCCGTCTCTGCTTGTTCATTGCCCCACGCTATCAGAATCCTCGAGTTCCTACAATAGTATTACACACTGGTGTTGAGGCGGGTGGGAACAGCAGAGGGTGAGGGTGCTGTGCTAAAATAGGTGGAGTTATACAGATCTAAAACGCGTGGATTGCGGCAGCAGCAAGCCGCAAAGTGCAGGCATGTAAGGGATCTAGAGGTTGACAACATGTCTTCGTAACGGGAATCCAGGTGCCCATCTGCACAAATGGACTTTTCGGAATCCGAGGGTGGCACCCTGGGCCGAAACCAATTCTGGTTATCGCTTCTCGGCCTTTTGGCTAAGATCAAGTGTAGTATCTGTTCTTATCAGTTTAATATCTGATACGTCCCCTATCTGGGGACCATATATTAAATGGATTTTTACAACAGGGAGATGTAAAAAGAGCTTGCTCTGTCCACTCCACGCATTGACCTGGTATTGCAGTGTTTCCAGGACCGGTGCACTCATTCTTTAATGCAGTTTCTAAAATCAGAAAGAATTGAATTCAATGCTTTTTGTTGCTTTTGCTTGTTTGTCGGATTTTTGGATGGACTTTTTGGCTTTGCTTTTCTTCTCCTCATTGGATTTTTCATGTTAAAAGTTGCAGAAGCCAGATGACAAACTCATTTTGGCTCAACTTCAGCAAATCTGCATTGCATTGCCATGTACTGTACTGCAATGCTATCTATCTAGCTCTCCCCCTTTATTTCCTTTTGGATAAACAGCCATATTAGGCAAGCATTTTGGAGCTTTCACCTACCTAACTAACTAGCTAACTAACTACAGGTGGTGAGATAAGCTGCACAATATAATTGTCTTTTCAGTATATTGTTGCACACACACCATCTATTTAGCAAACGCCCTTGTTATCAACTGCAGCCTTTTAAACTCACCTGAGCTAACAGGTATGTGTGCTGGTTACTGTGCTGCACTTAAAATTTCTTTTTTGGCTTGCTACAATGGCTTTTCTGAAGCGTTGTCTCCCTCTGGTGGAACACTGACTTCTTTAATTTCAAGCCTGCAGACTATAAAAAAATAGTACCCCCCAAAAAAGTTTGGTTAATTGGTCTGTGGCGTTCTTTTAAAGTGTTGCTTATGGTGTTCTCTGTGAGCTTCTCAGTGCTGTTAAGCCAGCCAGGTATCCGGCCTGCAGTAGATGGAATGTGGCAATGGAACGCTGCGCGTGTCACAATAGGCTCTGAGCCTTTATATACCTGCGCACGGCAGCAGCCATCTTCAGTCTGCTGCTGGACAGCCAGCAGCAGCAGGAAAGGTAAGTAATCAGCAACACTCCTGCTAAGGGTAGACAGCTGCTCATTCCCCCCCCCCTTAATTGGTTCTCCTCCCTACCACCGGTGTTGAGGCGGGTGGGAACAGCAGAGGGTGAGGGTGCTGTGCTAAAATAGGTGGAGTTATGCAGATCTAAAACACGTGGATTGGGGCAGCAGCAAGCCGAAAAGTGCAGGCATGTAATGGATCTAGAGGTTGACAACATGTCTTCGTAACGGGAGTCCAGGCGCCCATCTGCACAAATGGACTTTTCGGAATCCGAGGGTGGCACCCTGGGCCGAAACCAATTCTGGTTATCGCTTCTCGGCCTTTTGGCTAAGATCAGGTGTAGTATCTGTTCTTATCAGTTTAATATCTGATACGTCCCCTATCTGGGGACCATATATTAAATGGATTTTTACAACAGGGAGATGTAAAAAGACCTTGCTCTGTCCACTCAACTCATTGACCTGGTATTGCAGCATTTCCAGGACCGATGCACTCATTCTTTAATGCAGTTTCTAAAATCAGAAAGAATTGAATTCAATGCTTTTTGTTGCTTTTGCTTGTTTGTCTGATTTTTTGATGGACTTTTTGGCTTGGCTTTTCTTCTCCTCATTGGATTTTTCATGTTAAAAGTTGCAGAAGCCAGATGACAAACTCATTTTGGCTCAACTTCAACAACTCTGCATTGCATTGCCATGTACTGTACTGCAATGCTATCTATCTAGCTCTCCCCCTTTATTTCCTTTTGGATAAACAGCCATATTAGGCAAGCATTTTGGAGCTTTCACCTACATAACTAACTAACTAACTACAGGTGGTGAGATAAGCTGCACAATATAATTGTCTTTTCAGTATATTGTTGCACACACACCATCTATTTAGCAAATGCCCTTGTTATCAACTGCAGCCTTTTAAACTCACCTGAGCTAACAGGTATGTGTGCTGGTTACTGTGCTGCACTTAAAATTTCTTTTTTGGCTTGCTACAATGGCTTTTCTGAAGCGTTGTCTCCCTCTGGTGGAACACTGACTTCTTTCATTTCAAGCCTGCAGACTATAAAAAAATAGCCCCCCCAAAAAAAGTTTGGTTAATTGGTCTGTGGCGTTCTTTTAAAGTGTTGCTTATGGTGTTCTCTGTGAGCTTCTCAGTGCTGTTTAGCCAGCCAGGTATCCGGCCTGCAGTAGATGGAATGTGGCAATGGAACGCTGCGCGTGTCATAATAGGCTCTGGGCCTTTATATACCTGCGCACGGCAGCAGCCACCTTCAGTCTGCTGCTGGACAGCCAGCAGCAGCAGGAGAGGTAAGTAATCAGCAACACTCCTGCTAAGGGTAGACAGCTGCTCGTTTCCCCCCCCCCCTTAATTGGTTCTCCTCCCTACCACCGGTGTTGAGGCGGGTGGGAACAGCAGAGGGTGAGGGTGCTGTGCTAAAATAGGTGGAGTTATGCAGATCTAAAATGCGTGGATTGCGGCAGCAGCAAGCCGAAAAGTGCAGGCATGTAAGGGATCTAGAGGTTGACAACATGTCTTCGTAATGGGAGTCCAGGCGCCCATCTGCACAAATGGACTTTTCGGAATCCGAGGGTGGCACCCTGGACCGAAACCAATTCTGGTTATCGCTTCTCGGCCTTTTGGCTAAGATCAAGTGTAGTATCTGTTCTTATCAGTTTAATATCTGATACGTCCCCTATCTGGGGACCATATATTAAATGGATTTTTACAACAGGGAGATGTAAAAAGAGCTTGCTTTGTCCACTCCACGCATTGACCTGGTATTGCAGCATTTCCAGGACCGGTGCACTCATTCTTTAATGCAGTTTCTAAAATCAGAAAGAATTGAATTCAATGCTTTTTTTTGCTTTTGCTTGTTTGTCGGATTTTTGGATGGACTTTTTGGCTTTGCTTTTCTTCTCTTCATTGGATTTTTCATGTTAAAAGTTGCAGAAGCCAGATGACAAACTCATTTTGGCTCAACTTCAGCAACTCTGCATTGCATTGCCATGTACTGTACTGCAATGCTATCTATCTAGCTCTCCCCCTTTATTTCCTTTTGGATAAACAGCCATATTAGGCAAGCATTTTGGATCTTTCACCTACCTAACTAACTAACTAACTAACTACAGGTGGTGAGATAAGCTGCACAATATAATTGTCTTTTCAGTATATTGTTGCACACACACCATCTATTTAGCAAATGCCCTTGTTATCAACTGCAGCCTTTTAAACTCACCTGAGCTAACAGGTATGTGTGCTGGTTACTGTGCTGCACTTAAAATTTCTTTTTTGGCTTGCTACAATGGCTTTTCTGAAGAGTTGTCTCCCTCTGGTGGAACACTGACTTCTTTAATTTCAAGCCTGCAGACTATAAAAAAATAGCCCCCCCAAAAAAAGTTTGGTTAATTGGTCTGTGGCATTCTTTTAAAGTGTTGCTTATGGTGTTCTCTGTGAGCTTCTCAGTGCTGTTTAGCCAGCCAGGTATCCGGCCTGCAGTAGATGGAATGTGGCAATGTAACGCTGCGCGTGTCACAATAGGCTCTGAGCCTTTATATACCTGCGCACGGCAGCAGCCACCTTCAGTCTGCTGATGGACAGCCAGCAGCAGCAGGAAAGGTAAGTAATCAGCAACACTCCTGCTAAGGGTAGACAGCTGATCGTTCCCCCCCCCCCCCTTAATTGGTTCTCCTCCCTACCACCGGTGTTGAGGCGGGTGGGAACAGCAGAGGGTGAGGGTGCTGTGCTAAAATAGGTGGAGTTATGCAGATCTAAAACGCGTGGATTGCGGCAGCAGCAAGCCGAAAAGTGCAGGCATGTAAGGGATCTAGAGGTTGACAACATGTCTTCGTAACGGGAGTCCAGGCGCCCATCTGCACAAATGGACTTTTCGGAATCCGAGGGTGGCACCCTGGGCCGAAACAAATTCTGGTTATCGCTTCTCGGCCTTTTGGCTAAGATCAAATGTAGTATCTGTTCTTATCAGTTTAATATCTGATACGTCCCCTATCTGGGGACCATATATTAAATGGATTTTTACAACAGGGAGATGTAAAAAGAGCTTGCTCTGTCCACTCCACGCATTGACCTGGTGTAGCGCCGGCGTCCCTACCCTCTGCTAGGCAGGGACGCTGTTCCCCTCACCCCTCTGCTCCGAGCCCGGCGTCCTCCTCCCGCTCTGCTGGCAGCGCGCGCTCCTTCCCGGCCACTGTGCTTAGGGCGCGCGCGTGCGCGCTCCCCCCCTCTTAAAGGGGCCGCGCGCGCCGTCCTAAGGAGTCCCCGGCCAATGGCCGGAGGACTTCACCATATATAAGGCACCTCCTCCAAAATGGAGGTGCCCGAGCAATGTTGTTGCACTGTTCACTACTCTGCTTCAGCCCTCAGGTCCCGTTGCCAGTTACCTGCCAGAATCCTGCCAGTTTGCTGTCTGTTTCCTGCCTGACATTCCTCCTACCTGCTTGCTAGCCTGAGGTCCGACGGTCTGCCTTCCTACTCCTGTCAGTCTGTCTATGGACCAGCTTGCCCGCTCACCTGGGAGCGCACATCTTCTACCTGCCTGCTAGCCTACCTGGAGGCTCCGCCGTCACGTGCTGTGACCACCTGCCATTCCAGAGACTCCTGCCCGCTCACCTGGGAGCGCTCATCTGCTGCCTGTCTGTTGGCCTACCTGGAGGCTCCGCCGTCACGTGTTGTGACCACCTGCCATTCCAGAGACTCCTGCCCGCTCACCTGGGAGCGCTCATCTGCTGCCTGTCTGTTGGCCTACCTGGAGGTTCCGCCGTCACATGCTGTGACCACCCGTTTATCCAAAGACTCTCCCTTGCTCACCTGGGAGCACACATCTACCATCTGCCTGCTAGCCTACCTGGAGGCTCAGCCATCACAGGTCGTACCTACCCTTTACCCAGAGACTGCCCCGGTCACTTGCCGTGACCTCCTGCCCGTTCATCCAGAGACTGCCCCGGTCACTTGCCGTGACCTCCTGCCCGTTCATCCAGAGACTGCCCCGGTCACTTGCCGTGACCTCCTGCCCGTTCATCCAGAGACTGCCCCGGTCACTTGCCGTGACCTCCTGCCCATTCATCCAGAGACTGCCCCGGTCACTTGCCGTGACCTCCTGCCCGTTCATCCAGAGACTGCCCCGGTCACTTGCCGTGACCTCCAGCCCGTTCACCCAGAGACTGTCCCGGTCACCTGCTGTGACTGCCTGCCCGTCTTCCCTGGTCGCCACCCGCTCCCTTACAAGGACCGCCCCCTTGTATAGTAGCTCAGAGGTTCCGCCTCCCAGACCCGTTACAGTTTGCTCGGGCCATGGAACCCGGTGGCACCCAAGCTCCCTCACTCTCGGACCTGTGTCATGAACTGTCCCGTCAGAGGTCCCAACAGGAGTCCATCCTGGGTCACCTGCGGAATGTCAATTCTCGCCTGGACACTCTGACTGCTCCACCAGCGACCACCGCCAGTGCCATGACTCGCAATCCGGCAGCTCCGCTGCCCACCAATACTATGGTATCCTACCCCGGACCCCGGCTTTCTGCACCTCCTCGCTTCGGAGGCGACTCCGCTCAGGCTCGGGGCTTTATAAATCAGTGCACCCTGCAATTTGAACTCCTGTCCCACCAGTTTAACTCCGACCGGGCCAAAATTGCCTTCATCATGTCCCATCTCACCGGGGAGGCCCTGGCCTGGCTAAATCCTCTATGGGAGAGAGGAGACCCCCTGGTGTCCGACTTGCCTGCCTTTCTCACGGCTTTCCGGAAAGTCTTCGACGAACCCGGACGGAAGACCTCATCCGCATCATCTCTGCTGGGCCTCCGTCAGGGAAGTCTCACCGTGGGCCAATATGCCATACGGTTCCGTACCCTTGCCTCGGAGCTGGCCTGGGATAATGACGCTCTGGTATCTGTCTTCTGGGAGGGTCTGTCCGGCCGTATTAAAGATGAACTCGCCGGTCGAGACATGGCTACCACTCTCGATGACCTAATAACTCTTGCCACCCGGATTGACCTACGGTTCCAGGAGCGTGCAAAAGAAGTCACCCGTGAGAGGAGGTTTCCACGTCTAGCTCCTACTTTTCAGAAACCCGTCACTCCCTCCGTTTCTCCCCAGGTACACTCTCCTGAGCCTATGCAGGTCGACCAGACCAAGATGGTCAAAACCCGTCAGGACTTACGCCGTGCCGAGGGGAGCTGCTTCTACTGTGGCAGTAAGGAGCACCGGATCTGTACCTGCCCGGAGAGGTCGGGAAACGCCTGTGTCTAGGTTCGCTCAGAGAGGTCGACCTAGACAAGAATAAATACTCTCCATCTCTGCTGCTGTCAGTCTCAATTATCTGCGGGGAGAATCGTTATTTCGAACTAGCCCAACTTGACTCTGGAGCGGCCGGGAATCTTATTTCACAGGCCCTGGTAGAAAAATACCGCATTCCCACCAAACCTCTGGCTATACCATTATCTGTCGCTGCTGTGGATGGGGGCCTCTTACCACGTCCCATCCAACTCATCACCGAATCCATAACTCTGCAGGTGGGAATGCTGCATTCTGAGAGCATCTCTTTTCATGTTCTGCCTGGACTCTCTCACGCCCTCTTACTAGGTCTACCTTGGCTCCAGAGACATGCACCCGTGCTTGACTGGCAGACCGGAGAAGTCCTTCGCTGGGGACAGGACTGTCATAAGACTTGTTTGGTTCCTGTTCATCCCGCCCGTCCTTCTCCTACCCCAACTAATCTACCTGGACTTCCGATTCCCTATTGGTCATTTGCTGATGTCTTTAATAAAAAAGAGGCAGAGACATTACCCCCTCATAGACCATACGACTGTCCTATCAACCTGTTACCCGGTACTACGCCTCCCCGTGGGCGTATTTACCCATTGTCCGCTGCTGAGACCCGGTCGATGTCCGAATATATTGAGGAGAATTTGGCCAGGGGATTCATCCGGAAATCTACCTCCCCGGCGGGAGCAGGCTTCTTTTTCGTAAAAAAGAAGGACGGCTCTCTCCGTCCCTGTATAGACTATAGAGGCCTTAACCAGATCACGGTGAAGAATAAGTACCCCCTTCCGCTCATTCCAGAATTATTTGATCGTCTGAGGGGGGCTAGAATCTTCACCAAACTGGACCTCCGTGGGGCGTACAACCTGGTCCGTATCCGTCAAGGGGATGAATGGAAGACTGCATTCAACACCCGGGACGGCCACTATGAATATCTGGAAATGCCCTTTGGTCTCTGTAACGCTCCTGCCGTCTTTCAAGAGTTGGTCAATGACATCTTCCGGGACCTTCTCTACTCCTGCGTAGTGGTGTACCTGGATGACATCTTGGTCTTCTCTCCGGATCTCCATACTCACCGTAGGGACGTTCGTCAGGTTCTGCTCAGGCTCAGGCAGAATCACCTCTTCGCTAAATATGAGAAGTGCCTCTTTGAGCAGACCTCGCTTCCGTTTTTGGGCTACATTATTTCTCAGACCGGCCTACGAATGGATCCAGAGAAACTGTCTGCCATCGAGAAATGGCCCCGACCGGAGGGGTTGAAGGCCATTCAGCGGTTCCTGGGCTTCGCCAACTACTACCGCCTCTTCATACCGCACTTCTCTTCCCGGACTGCCCCAATTTCCGCGCTCACCCGTAAGGGCACTAATCCCAGAGAGTGGCCGCCCGAAGCAGAGGAGGCCTTTCTTTCCTTAAAACAGGCCTTCTCTTCCGCCCCAGTGCTGCATCGCCCAGATGGCAACAAGCAGTTCTTCCTGGAGGTTGACGCCTCCTCCTCTGGAGCCGGAGCGGTACTTACCCAAAAATCATCTTCCGGGAGAATGGTAACTTGTGGCTTCTTCTCCAAACTCTTCTCCTCTTCTGAGCGCAACTATTCCATAGGAGATCGAGAGTTATTGGCCATCAAGCTGGCATTGGAGGAGTGGCGTTACCTGCTCGAAGGGGCTCTTCACCCGGTAATAATTTACACTGACCACAAGAACTTGGCTTACCTCCAGCATGCCCAGAGACTTAACCCGCGCCAAGCCCGGTGATCCTTGTTTTTTGCTCGCTTTGATTTTACTCTTCATTTTCGCCCGGCTGACAAAAACATCAAGGCGGACGCCTTGTCCCGATCCTTTCTGGTGTCTGATCTCGAGGAAGAACCGAAACACATCATCGATCCCGCCAGAGTAATGCAGGTGGCTCCCGTGAGTCTAAATCGTCTCCCTCCCGGTAAGACGTTCGTATCAGTACCTGATCGGGAGGAGATCCTACACTGGGGTCACTCGTCTAAACTAGCTGGCCACGCCGGTCAGAAAAAGACCCTCCAGCTTATTACCCGGCACTACTGGTGGCCTACCCTGCACAATGACGTAATAGACTTTGTTTCTGCCTGTGTGTCCTGCGCCCGCAACAAGGTTCCGAGACATCTGCCAGCCGGTCGCCTCCTTCCGCTTCCAGTACCTGCTGCCCCCTGGCAGCATATAGCAATGGACTTTATAACTGATCTCCCCGTCTCTGCCGGCTGTACGGTCATTTGGGTGGTCGTTGACCGCTTTTCCAAGATGGCTCATTTCGTTCCCCTGCCAGTCCTCCCATCTGCACCCGAGCTGGCTAAAGACTTTATCCGCCACATCTCCCGTCTTCATGGACTGCCCCTCCACATAGTGTCGGATCGTGGGGTACAGTTCACCTCACGCTTCTGGAGAGCCACTTGTAAACTGCTAGACGTCACCCTGGACTTCTCCTCCGCTTACCACCCACAGTCTAATGGTCAAGTGGAGCGGATCAATCAGAACCTGACCAGTTACCTCCGGCACTTCGTTAATGCCCACCATTCAGACTGGGTGGATCTCCTGCCATGGGCCGAATTTTCTTACAACAATCACGAGAGCGAATCTTCCTCCAAATCCCCGTTTTTTGTAGTCTTCGGTCAGCATCCTCGGATCCCATTTCCCGTCTCCACCTCGGTGGACAATCCGGCTGCGGAATCTCTTGTTATCAAATTTTCCTCCATATGGGAGAGCACCCGGTCCGCACTCCTTCTGTCATCCGAGAGTATGAAAAGACATGCTGACAAAAAACGTCTGGATCCTCCTCAATTCCGTCCAGGGGATAAGGTCTGGCTCTCGTCCAAGTATGTCCGGCTCAAGATTCCTTCCTATAAGTTAGGGCCTCGGTTCATCGGTCCTCTGGAGGTCATCAGTCAGATCAACCCGGTGGCCTATAAATTGAAACTCCCGGCCAACTTGCGGATCCCTAACTCCTTCCATGTATCTCTCCTCAAACCTGTGGTACTTAACTCTTTTTCCAAGTCTACAGGTACGCCTCCTGCTCCGGTTTCCGCTGAAAACGAATTTGAGGTAGAGAACATTCTGGCCACCAAAAGGGTAAGAGGGAAGACCTTTTTTCTAGTAGATTGGAAGGGGTTTGGTCCTGAAGAGAGAACGTGGGAGCCCCGGGAGAACATCCATGCCCCTCTCATCCTAGCTAAATTTCTCTCTGGCCTAAAAAAGGGGGGGCCTAAAGGGGGGGTACTGTAGCGCCGGCGTCCCTGCCCTCTGCTAGGCAGGGACGCTGTTCCCCTCACCCCTCTGCTCCGAGCCCGGAGTCCTCCTCCCGCTCTGCTGGCAGCGCGTGCTCCTTCCAGGCCACTGTGCTTAGGGTGCGCGCGCGCTCTCCCCCTCTTAAAGGGGCCGCGCGCGCCGTCCTAAGGAGTCCCCGGCCAATGGCCGGAGGACTTCACCATATATAAGGCACCTCCTCCAAAATGGAGGTGCCCGAGCAATGTTGTTGCACTGTTCACTACTCTGCTTCAGCCCTCAGGTCCCGTTGCCAGTTACCTGCCAGTTACCTGCCAGAATCCTGCCAGTTTGCTGTCTGTTTCCTGCCTGACATTCCTCCTACCTGCTTGCTAGCCTGAGGTCCGACGGTCTGCCTTCCTACTCCTGTCAGTCTGTCTATGGACCAACCTGCCCGCTCACCTGGGAGCGCACATCTTCTACCTGCCTGCTAGCCTACCTGGAGGCTCCGCCATCACGTGCTGTGACCACCTGCCATTCCAGAGACTCCTGCCTGCTCACCTGGGAGCGCTCATCTGCTGCCTGTCTGTTGGCCTACCTGGAGGCTCCGCCGACACGTGCTGTGACCACCTGCCATTCCAGAGACTCCTGCCCGCTCACCTGGGAGTGCTCATCTGCTGCCTGTCTGTTGGCCTACCTGGAGGCTCCGCCGTCACATGCTGTGACCACCCGTTTATCCAGAGACTCTCGCTTGCTCACCTGGGAGCACACATCTACCATCTGCCTGCTAGCCTACCTGGAGGCTCAGCCATCACAGGTCGTACCTACCCTTTACCCAGAGACTGCCCCGGTCACTTGCCGTGACCTCCTGCCCGTTCATCCAGAGACTGCCCCGGTCACTTGCCGTGACCTCCTGCCCGTTCATCCAGAGACTGCCCCGGTCACTTGCCATGACCTCCTGCCCGTTCATCCAGAGACTGCCCCGGTCACTTGCCGTGACCTCCTGCCCGTTCATCCAGAGACTGCCCCGGTCACTTGCCGTGACCTCCAGCCCGTTAACCCAGAGACTGTCCCGGTCACCTGCTGTGACTGCCTGCCCGTCTTCCCTGGTCGCCACCCGCTCCCTTACAAGGGCCGCCCCCTTGTATAGTAGCTCAGAGGTTCCGCCTCCCAGACCCGTTACACCTGGTATTGCAGTATTTCCAGGACCGGTGCACTCATTCTTTAATGCAGTTTCTAAAATCAGAAAGAATTGAATTCAATGCTTTTTGTTGCTTTTGCTTGTTTGTCGGATTTTTGGATGGACTTTTTGGCTTTGCTTTTCTTCTCCTCATTGGATTTTTCATGTTAAAAGTTGCAGAAGCCAGATGACAAACTCATTTTGGCTCAACTTCAGCAACTCTGCATTGAATTGCCATGTACTGTACTGCAATGCTATCTATCTAGCTCTCCCCCTTTATTTCCTTTTGGATAAACAGCCATATTAGGCAAGCATTTTGGAGCTTTCACCTACCTAACTAACTAACTAACTTACTAACTACAGGTGGTGAGATAAGCTGCACAATATAATTGTCTTTTCAGTATATTGTTGCACACACACCATCTATTTAGCAAATGCCCTTGTTATCAACTGCAGCCTTTTAAACTCACCTGAGCTAACAGGTATGTGTGCTGGTTACTGTGCTGCACTTAAAATTTCTTTTTTGGCTTGCTACAATGGCTTTTCTGAAGCGTTGTCTCCCTCTGGTGGAACACTGACTTCTTTAATTTCAAGCCTGCAGACTATAAAAAAATAGCCCCCCCAAAAAAAGTTTGGTTAATTGGTCTGTGGCGTTCTTTTAAAGTGTTGCTTATGGTGTTCTCTGTGAGCTTCTCAGTGCTGTTTAGCCAGCCAGGTATCCGGCCTGCAGTAGATGGAATGTGGCAATGGAACGCTGCGCGTGTCACAATAGGCTCCGAGCCTTTATATACCTGCGCACGGCAGCAGCCACCTTCAGTCTGCTGCTGGACAGCCAGCAGCAGCAGGAAAGGTAAGTAATCAGCAACACTCCTGCAAAGGGTAGACAGCGGCTCGTTCCCCCCCCCCCCTTAATTGGTTCTCCTCCCTACCACCGGTGTTGAGGCGGGTGGGAACAGCAGAGGGTGAGGGTGCTGTGCTAAAATAGGTGGAGTTATGCAGATCTAAAACGCGTGGATTGCGGCAGCAGCAAGCCGAAAAGTGCAGTCATGTAAGGGATCTAGAGGTTGACAACATGTCTTCGTAACGGGAGTCCAGGCGCCCATCTGCACAAATGGACTTTTCAGAATCCGAGGGTGGCACCCTGGGCCGAAACCAATTCTGGTTATCGCTTCTCGGCCTTTTGGCTAAGATCAAGTGTAGTATCTGTTCTTATCAGTTTAATATCTGATACGTCCCCTATCTGGGGACCATATATTAAATGGATTTTTAGAACAGGGAGATGGTAAAAGATCTTGCTCTGTCCACTCCACGCATTGACCTGGTATTGCAGCATTTCCAGGACCGGTGCACTCATTCTTTAATGCAGTTTCTAAAATCAGAAAGAATTGAATTCAATGCTTTTTGTTGCTTTTGCTTGTTTGTCGGATTTTTGGATGGACTTTTTGGCTTTGCTTTTCTTCTCCTCATTGGATTTTTCATGTTAAAAGTTGCAGAAGCTTGATGACAAACTCATTTTGGCTCAACTTCAACAACTCTGCATTGCATTGCCATGTACTGTACTGCAATGCTATCTATCTAGCTCTCCCCCTTTATTTCCTTTTGGATAAACAGTCATATTAGGCAAGCATTTTGGAGCTTTCACCTACCTACCTAACTAACTAACTACAGGTGGTGAGATAAGCTGCACAATATAATTGTCTTTTCAGTATATTGTTGCACACATACCATCTATTTAGCAAATGCCCTTGTTATCAACTGCTGCCTTTTAAACTCACCTGAGCTAACAGGTATGTGTGCTGGTTACTGTGCTGCACTTAAAATTTCTTTTTTGGCTTGCTACAATGGCTTTTCTGAAGCGTTGTCTCCCTCTGGTGGAACACTGACTTCTTTAATTTCAAGCCTGCAGACTATAAAAAAATAGCCCCCCCCAAAAAAGTTTGGTTAATTGGTCTGTGGCGTTATTTTAAAGTGTTGCTTATGGTGTTCTCTGTGAGCTTCTCAGTGCTGTTTAGCCAGCCAGGTATCCGGCCGGCAGTAGATGGAATGTGGCAATGGAACGCTGCGCGTGTCACAATAGGCTCTGAGCCTTTATATACCTGCGCACGGCAGCAGCCACCTTCAGTCTGCTGCTGGACAGCCAGCAGCAGCAGGAAAGGTAAGTAATCAGCAACACCCCTGATAAGGGTAGACAGCTGCTCGTTTCCCCCCCTTAATTGGTTCTCCTTCCTACCACCGGTGTTGAGGCGGGTGGGAACAGCAGAGGGTGAGGGTGCTGTGCTAAAATAGGTGGAGTTATGCAGATCTAAAACGCGTGGACTGCGGCAGCAGCAAGCCGAAAAGTGCAGGCATGTAAGGGATCTAGAGGTTGACAACATGTCTTCGTAACGGGAGTCCAGGCGCCCATCTGCACAAATGGACTTTTCGGAATCCGAGGGTGGCACCCTGGGCCGAAACCAATTCTGGTTATTGCTTCTCGGCCTTTTGGCTAAGATCAAGTGTAGTATCTGTTCTTATCAGTTTAATATCTGATACGTCCCCTATCTGGGGACCATATATTAAATGGATTTTTACAACAGGGAGATGTAAAAAGAGCATGCTCTGTCCACTCCACGCATTGACCTGGTATTGCAGCATTTACAGGACCGGTGCACTCATTCTTTAATGCAGTTTCTAAAATCAGAAAGAATTGAATTCAATGCTTTTTGTTGCTTTTGCTTGTTTGTCGGATTTTTGGATGGACTTTTTGGCTTTGCTTTTCTTCTCCTCATTGGATTTTTCATGTTAAAAGTTGCAGAAGCTTGATGACAAACTCATTTTGGCTCAACTTCAGCAACTCTGCATTGCATTGCCATGTACTGTACTGCAATGCTATCTATCTAGCTCTCCCCCTTTATTTCCTTTTGGATAAACAGCCATATTAGGCAAGCATTTTGGAGTTTTCACCTACCTAACTAACTAACTAACTAACTACAGGTGGTGAGATAAGCTCTACAATATAATTGTCTTTTCAGTATATTGTTGCACACACACCATCTATTTAGCAAATGCCCTTGTTATCAACTGCAGCCCTTTAAACTCACCTGAGCTAACAGGTATGTGTGCTGGTTACTGTGCTGCACTTAAAATTTCTTTTTTGGCTTGCTACAATGGCTTTTCTGAAGCGTTGTCTCCCTCTGGTGGAACACTGACTTCTTTAATTTCAAGCCTGCAGACTATAAAAAAAATAGCCCCCCCCAAAAAAAGTTTGGTTAATTGGTCTGTGGCGTTCTTTTAAAGTGTTGCTTATGGTGTTCTCTGTGAGCTTCTCCGTGCTGTTTAGCCAGCCAGGTATCCGGACTGCAGTAGATGGAATGTGGCAATGGAACGCTGCGCGTGTCACAATAGGCTCTGAGCCTTTATATACCTGCGCACGGCAGCAGCCACCTTCAGTCTGCTGCTGGACAGCCAGCAGCAGCAGGAAAGGTAAGTAATCAGCAACACTCCTGCTAAGGGTAGACAGCTGCTCGTTTCCCCCCCCCCCCTTAATTGGTTCTCCTCCCTACCACCGGTGTTGAGGCGGGTGGGAACAGCAGAGGGTGAGGGTGCTGTGCTAAAATAGGTGGAGTTATGCAGATCTAAAACGCGTGGATTGCGGCAGCAGCAAGCCGAAAAGTGCAGGCATGTAAGGGATCTAGAGGTTGACAACATGTCTTCGTAACGGGAGTCCAGGCGCCCATCTGCACAAATGGACTTTTCGGAATCCGAGGGTGGCACCCTGGGCCGAAACCAATTCTGGTTATCGCTTCTCGGCCTTTTGGCTAAGATCAATTGTAGTATCTGTTCTTATCAGTTTAATATCTGATACGTCCCCTATCTGGGGACCATATATTAAATGGATTTTTAGAACAGGGAGATGGTAAAAGAGCTTGCTCTGTCCACTCCACGCATTGACCTGGTATTGCAGCATTTCCAGGACCGGTGCACTCATTCTTTAATGCAGTTTCTAAAATCAGAAAGAATTGAATTCAATGCTTTTTGTTGCTTTTGCTTGTTTGTCGGATTTTTTGATGGACTTTTTGGCTTTGCTTTTCTTCTCCTCATTGGATTTTTCATGTTAAAAGTTGCAGAAGCCAGATGACAAACTCATTTTGGCTCAACTTCAGCAACTCTGCATTGCATTGCCATGTACTGGACTGCAATGCTATCTATCTAGCTCTCCCCCTTTATTTCCTTTTGGATAAACAGCCATATTAGGCAAGCATTTTGGAGTTTTCACCTACCTAACTAACTAACTAACTAACTAACTACAGGTGGTGAGATAAGCTGCACAATATAATTGTCTTTTCAGTATATTGTTGCACACACACCATCTATTTAGCAAATGCCCTTGTTATCAACTGCAGCCTTTTAAACTCACCTGAGCTAACAGGTATGTGTGCTGGTTACTGTGCTGCACTTAAAATTTCTTTTTTGGCTTGCTACAATGGCTTTTCTGAAGCGTTGTCTCCCTCTGGTGGAACACTGACTTCTTTCATTTCAAGCCTGCAGACTATAAAAAAATAGCCTCCCCAAAAAAAGTTTGGTTAATTGGTCTGTAGCGCTCTTTTAAAGTGTTGCTTATGGTGTTCTCTGTGAGCTTCTCAGTGCTGTTTAGCCAGCCAGGTATCCGGCCTGCAGTAGATGGAATGTGGCAATGGAACGCTGCGCATGTCACAATAGGCTCTGAGCCTTTATATACCTGCGCACGGCAGCAGCCACCTTCAGTCTGCTGCTGGACAGCGAGCAGCAGCAGGAAAGGTAAGTAATCAGCAACACTCCTGCTAAGGGTAGACAGCTGCTCGTTTCCCCCCCTTAATTGGTTCTCCTTCCTACCACCGGTGTTGAGGCGGGTGGGAACAGCAGAGGGTGAGGGTGCTGTGCTAAAATAGGTGGAGTTATACAGATCTAAAATGCGTGGATTGCGGCAGCAGCAAGCCGAAAAGTGCAGGCATGTAAGGGATCTAGAGGTTGACAACATGTCTTCGTAACGGGAGTCCAGGCGCCCATCTGCACAAATGGACTTTTCGGAATCCGAGGGTGGCACCCTAGGCCAAAACCAATTCTGGTTATTGCTTCTCGGCCTTTTGGCTAAGATCAAGTGTAGTATCTGTTCTTATCAGTTTAATATCTGATACGTCCCCTATCTGGGGACCATATATTAAATGGATTTTTACAACAGGGAGATGTTAAAAGAGCATGCTCTGTCCACTCCACGCATTGACCTGGTATTAGAGCATTTCCAGGACCGGTGCACTCATTCTTTAATGCAGTTTCTAAAATCAGAAAGAATTGAATTCAATGCTTTTTGTTGCTTTTGCTTGTTTGTCGGATTTTTGGATGGACTTTTTGGCTTTGCTTTTCTTCTCCTCATTGGATTTTTCATGTTAAAAGTTGCAGAAGCCAGATGACAAACTCATTTTGGCTCAACTTCAGCAACTCTGCATTGCATTGCCATGTACTGTACTGCAGTGCTATCTATCTAGCTCTCCCCCTTTATTTCCTTTTGGATAAACAGCCATATTAGGCAAGCATTTTGGAGTTTTCACCTACCTAACTAACTAACTAACTAACTACAGGTGGTGAGATAAGCTCTACAATATAATTGTCTTTTCAGTATATTGTTGCACACACACCATCTATTTAGCAAATGCCCTTGTTATCAACTGCAGCCTTTTAAACTCACCTGAGCTAACAGATATGTGTGCTGGTTACTGTGCTGCACTTAAAATTTCTTTTTTGGCTTGCTACAATGGCTTTTCTGAAGCGTTGTCTCCCTCTGGTGGAACACTGTCTTCTTTAATTTCAAGCCTGCAGACTATAAAAAAATAGCCCCCCCAAAAAAAGTTTGGTTAATTGGTCTGTGGCGTTCTTTTAAAGTGTTGCTTATGGTGTTCTCTGTGAGCTTCTCCGTGCTGTTTAGCCAGCCAGGTATCCGGCCTGCAGTAGATGGAATGTGGCAATGGAACGCTGCGCGTGTCACAATAGGCTCTGAGCCTTTATATACCTGCGCACGGCAGCAGCCACCTGGACAGCCAGCAGCAGCAGGAAAGGTAAGTAATCAGCAACACTCCTGCTAAGGGTAGACAGCTGCTCTCCCCCCCCCCCCTTAATTGGTTCTCCTCCCTACCACCGGTGTTGAGGCGGGTGGGAACAGCAGAGGGTGAGGGTGCTGTGCTAAAATAGGTGGAGTTATGCAGATCTAAAACGCGTGGATTGCGGCAGCAGCAAGCCGAAAAGTGCAGGCATGTAAGGGATCTAGAGGTTGACAACATGTCTTCGAAACGGGAGTCCAGGCGCCCATCTGCACAAATGGACTTTTCGGAATCCGAGGGTGGCACCCTGGGCCGAAACCAATTCTGGTTATAGCTTCTCGGCCTTTTGGCTAAGATCAAGTGTAGTATCTTTTGAAAAGGCAGTTTTGTCCTTGGGCTGCCCTAGTAAATTGATGCATTTTACACACTGGTTTGGTGCACTTGTTAGTACGCCAGGTGGCTCATAGAGTTATCTGATGGAAAACATGGCCCTCCAGGATCGAAGTCACTAGGCTGGGTAAGTGTGAGGGCTTTGGAGCAATGTGCCCCAGGAGTAGGCGCCCTGGTGGGAGTTCAAGCTTACTGGGACTGGGAACCCCAGAAAGACTTGGCTTCGTAGCACGCCGCACCTTTGCCAATCATACTTTCTGAGCAACCCCCCCCTATTCCTGGCCTCCGGGCTAGGAAGGGGAATTTTTATAAACCCGGTCGGAGGTCCGGTCAGCTTTGGGCTGAGAAACCAACACAGGCTCCAGCTCCACTAGGGTGGCAGCCTAGATGGAAGCTGGGAGCACGAAAACGGCTCTTCTCCGGCTTCGGCTAGGGAGAGCATCGGAGATCCCTGACCCTCGCTGTGGCCTTCTGGCTCAGAGGGATGGGGATGGTTTATTGGGGACCCTCTCCTCCGGGAAGGGTCCACATGAATCCTCGCCTCGTGCGCTGTTTTGGTGTGACTTCGGTCACATTTTTCAGTGCCTTGGATGCAGCTTCAATCAAAAAAATCTGTTCTTATCAGTTTAATATCTGATACGTCCCCTATCTGGGGACCATATATTAAATGGATTTTTACAACAGGGAGATGTAAAAAGAGCTTGCTCTGTCCACTCCACGCATTGACCTGGTATTGCAGCATTTCCAGGACCGGTGCACTAATTCTTTAATGCAGTTTCTAAAATCAGAAAGAATTGAATTCAATGCTTTTTGTTGCTTTTGCTTGTTTGTCGGATTTTTGGATGGACTTTTTGGCTTTGCTTTTCTTCTCCTCATTGGATTTTTCATGTTAAAAGTTGCAGAAGCCAGATGACAAACTCATTTTGGCTCAACTTCAGCAACTCTGCATTGCATTGCCATGTACTGTACTGCAATGCTATCTATCTAGCTCTCCCCTTTTATTTCCTTTTGGATAAACAGCCACATTAGGCAAGCATTTTGGAGCTTTCACCTACCTAACTAACTAACTAACTACAGGTGGTGAGATAAGCTGCACAATATAATTGTCTTTTCAGTATATTGTTGCACACACACCATCTATTTAGCAAATGCCCTTGTTATCAACTGCAGCCTTTTAAACTCACCTGAGCTAACAGGTATGTGTGCTGGTTACTGTGCTGCACTTAAAATTTCTTTTTTGGCTTGCTACAATGGCTTTTCTGAAGCGTTGTCTCCCTCTGGTGGAACACTGACTTCTTTAATTTCAAGCCTGCAGACTATAAAAAAATAGCCCCCCCAAAAAAAGTTTGGTTAATTGGTCTGTGGCGTTCTTTTAAAGTGTTGCTTATGGTGTTCTCTGTGAGCTACTCAGTGCTGTTTAGCCAGCCAGGTATCCGGCCTGCAGTAGATGGAATGTGGCAATGGAACGCTGCGCGTGTCACCATAGGCTCTGAGCCTTTATATACCTGCGCACGGCAGCAGCCTCCTTCAGTCTGCTGCTGGACAGCCAGCAGCAGCAGGAAAGGTAAGTAATCAGCAACACTCCTGCTAAGGGTAGACAGCTGCTCGTTTCCCCCCCCCCCCCTTAATTGGTTCTCTTCCCTACCACCGGTGTTGAGGCGGGTGGGAACAGCAGAGGGTGAGGGTGCTGTGCTAAAATAGGTGGAGTTATGCAGATCTAAAACGCGTGGATTGCGGCAGCAGCAAGCCGAAAAGTGCAGGCATGTAAGGGATCTAGAGGTTGACCACATGTCTTCGTAACGGGAGTCCAGGCGCCCATCTGCACAAATGGACTTTTCGGAATCCGAGGGTGGCACCCTGGGCCGAAACCATTTCTGGTTATCGCTTCTCGGCCTTTTGGCTAAGATCAAGTGTAGTATCTGTTCTTATCAGTTTTATATCTGATACGTCCCCTATCTGGGGACCATATATTAAATGGATTTTTACAACAGGGAGATGTAAAAAGAGCTTGCTCTGTCCACTCCACGCATTGACCTGGTATTGCAGCATTTCCAGGACTGGTGCACTCATTCTTTAATGCAGTTTCTAAAATCAGAAAGAATTGAATTCAATGCTTTTTGTTGCTTTTGCTTGTTTGTCGGATTTTTGGATGGACTTTTTGGCTTTGCTTTTCTTCTCCTCATTGGATTTTTCATGTTAAAAGTTGCAGAAGCCAGATGACAAACTCATTTTGGCTCAACTTCAGCAACTCTGCATTGCATTGCCATGTACTGTACTGCAATGCTATCTATCTAGCTCTCCCCCTATATTTCCTTTTGGATAAACAGCCATATTAGGAAAGCATTTTGGAGCTTTCACGTACCTAACTAACTAACTAACTAACTAACTACAGGTGGTGAGATAAGCTGCACAATATAATTGTCTTTTCAGTATATTGTTGCACACACACCATCTATTTAGCAAATGCCCTTGTTATCAACTGCAGCCTTTTAAACTCACCTGAGCTAACAGGTATGTGTGCTGGTTACTGTGCTGCACTTAAAATTTCTTTTTTGGCTTGCTACAATAGCTTTTCTGAAGCGTTGTCTCCCTCTGGTGGAACACTGAGTTCTTTAATTTCAAGCCTGCAGACTATAAAAAAATAGCCCCCCCCAAAAAAGTTAGGTTAATTGGTCTGTGGCGTTCTTTTAAAGTGTTGCTTATGGTGTTCTCTGTGAGCTTCTCAGTGCTGTTTAGCCAGCCAGGTATCCGGCCTGCAGTAGATGGAATGTGGCAATGGAACGCTGCGCGTGTCACCATAGGCTCTGAGCCTTTATATACCTGCGCACGGCAGCAGCCTCCTTCAGTCTGCTGCTGGACAGCCAGCAGCAGCAGGAAAGGTAAGTAATCAGCAACACTCCTGCTAAGGGTAGACAGCTGCTCGTTCCCCCCCCCCCCTTAATTGGTTCTCCTCCATACCACCGGTGTTGAGGCGGGTGGGAACAGCAGAGAGTGAGGGTGCTGTGCTAAAATAGGTGGAGTTATGCAGATCTAAAACGCGTGGATTGCGGCAGCAGCAAGCCAAAAAGTGCAGGCATGTAAGGGATCTAGAGGTTGACAACATGTCTTCGTAACGGGAGTCCAGGCGCCCATCTGCACAAATGGACTTTTCGGAATCCGAGGGTGGCACCCTGGGCCGAAACCAATTCTGGTTATCGCTTCTCGGCCTTTTGGCTAAGATCAAGTGTAGTATCTTTCGAAAAGGCGGTTTTGGATGTTGGCCGCCCTAGTAGATTGATACATTATGCACACTGGGGTTTAGGCGCTTGTTAGTACGCCAGGTGGCTAATATAGTCATCTGGTGGAAAGCATGGCCCCCCAGGATCGACGCCATTGGGCCGGGGAAGATCGAATGCCCGAAGTGTGAAGTGCCCCAGGAGTGGTGACCCTGGGGTGCCTTAACTCACTGGGATTGGGAACCCCACTTGAGTTTATGGCACATTTGCACTAGCACTTCAATATTTCTTTCTTCACACACACCCTTATTCCGGGCCTTCTGGCCTTAGGATGGGGAATTTTTCAATTCCCGGTCGAAGGTCCGGGCAGTATTATACTGTGAAACCTTCACTATTTATTTAAATTTTTTTTGTCACTGTGTGTCCACTTTTTCACGTGTGTCCACGTCCTTACTAGGATTTTGTCGGGATGCGGTTCCCTTACGGGTTCCTCTCTTGGCAGGTCTAGGGGGGGAGTGTGTGGCCATCAGGTTCCGCTCCCCCCTGAACCCCCCTGGCTCTCCTCTTTCGGGAGGAGAGCGTTGTTGGCTCCCCTCTTCCGGGAGGGGAGCACAGTCTTTGGCTCCCAGTGCCTTGCTCGGGTGAGAACTCGGGCAGGTATTGGGGGTAAGATTGGGTCGCCTTTGGCTCCGGCTGGAGGTGGCTATTTGTCCCTGTTCCTCGCTGTGGCCTTCTGGCTCGGAGGGACGGGGAATGGTTTGGGGGACCCTTCTCCTTTTGGAGAGGGTTTCAAGAAGACCAGCATCCTAGTGCACTTTTTTTGTGGCACTTGTCACTTTTTTAAGCGCACTCGGGTTTTGTACACGAATTCGGGCTTTCGATAAAAAATTAAAAAAAAAAAAATAAAATAAAAATCTGTTCTTATCAGTTTAATATCTGATACGTCCCCTATCTGGGGACTATATATTAAATGGATTTTTACAACAGGGAGATGTAAAAAGAGCTTGCTCTGTCCACTCCACGCATTGACCTGGTATTGCAGTATTTCCAGGACCGGTGCACTAATTCTTTAATGCAGTTTCTAAAATCAGAATGAATTGAATTCAATGCTTTTTGTTGCTTTTGCTTGTTTGTCAGATTTTTGGATGGACTTTTTGGCTTTCTTTTCTTCTCCTCATTGGATTTTTCATGTTAAAAGTTGCAGCATGCTAGACCGCCCAGGAATTTACAGGAACTGGAGGCTTTTTGCCAAGAAGAATGGGCAGCTTTACCATCAGAGAAAATAAAGAACTTCATCCTCAATTACCACAAAAGACTTCAAGCTGTCATTGATGTTAGAGGGGGCAATACATGGTATTAAGAACTGGGGTATGTGAACTTTTGATCAGGGTTATTTGGATGTTTTGGGTGGTCATTAATATTTAAAAAGAGAAAACACAGTAGTTTGACAATAAATGCCTTCACCCAACCAATAATCATGCGTGGAGAAAAAGTTTTTCTGTTATCGTTCATATTCTGTGAAACAAGGCCAAGAAAGGAAAAATTCTGCCAGGGTATGTAAACTTTTGAGCACAACTGTATGTAATGTCCCACAGCCATTGGCTGGGGACGTAATGGCAAGTGCGCGCGCATGCCCTAAGCATACGACCAGAAGCTCTGCTGGAAGCAGGCAGAGCATAGGGGAGGAAAGCGCCAGCTGCGGAGCGGGTGAGTGACCTGACACGCTGGAGTTCCTGCCCGTAGCGTAAGTGCAAACGAAAGTAAGTGTGTGACTTATTTTTCAGTGAAGAGGTATTTGGGAATCCTGCAGAAAATACCTGTGTGAATTGCGGTGAGTTGATGCATTGTGACCTGCTGAGTGCTTTTCTACCTGTTTAGTTTTATTGGGCTTTTTAAAACCTATTTTCTCACTACAGTTTTAGTTTCTTAGTTTACTACCTGTGTATTTAAGGGTTAACTACATTGCACTAAAATCCTGAGGTGTAGCTTTACTCACAAGGGGTTAATTAAGGGGAAAGGGTCATAATTGAGGGTTTATAAGGGGCAGCTGGTTGGGCATCCAGTCCTTTGGAAGTGCATTGAGGTGAAGGGTGCATTGCTGGAAAAGGGAAAAAAAAAAACTCTTTAAATCTCTTAATCTGCGAGTGTGAACGAGCTGAGTGTGCCGGAGCATAAGTGCGAACGAAAGTAAGTGTGTGACTTGTTTTTCAGTGACTTGGATTCAGGGAGTTTGGAAGGGAGGACTTTGGACTGAATTGCTGTCTGTATTTCATTAATTCTTTACTTTTCTTTTTACTTAACATTCTGCCTATTGCAATCCCCATTAGGAAATGAGCTCCATTATTGACAATGCTATCCAGTGTACATCTTGCCACATGTATGCAATCCTTGAACAGCCGGTTGGGGTTGCTTACTGCTGCGTGAGATGTGTGCACGTTGTGCGTTTGGAAGCCCAGATACTGGATCTAAATGAGCCGCTGGCAACACTGAGATCCATTGACAATATGGAAAGGAGTCTGCTGCTCACTGAGCTGCAGCTCACTGGGGTAGATGTGGGGGAGGGTGGTAGTCGGGAGCTGCAAGACAGTGAGGCCGTTAGTTGGGTGACAGTTAGAAGGGGGGGTAGAGGGAAGAGTGCCAGGGAGGCTAGTCCTGATCTGGCACACCCCAATAAGTTTGCAAAGTTGGCAGATGAGGGGAGTGACGGCACAGGGGTAGCACTGCTGCAGCAAGGCATGTCCCCTGAAAGCCGGAGGAGTGTCAGCACCAGTAAAGAGGGAAATAGGAGAGTAGGGCAGGCTAGGCAGGTGCTGGTAGTGGGGGACTCAATTATTAGGGGAACAGATAGGGCAATCTGTCACAAAGACAGGGATCGTCGAACAGTGTGCTGCCTACCTGGCGCTCTAGTCCGGCACATCGCTGATCGGGTTAACAGATTACTGGGAGGGGCTGGTGAGGACCCAGCGGTCATGGTGCACATTGGCACAAATGACAAAGTTAAAGGTAGGTGGAAGGTCCTTAAAGATGATTTCAGGGAATTAGGCTGCAAGCTGAAAGCAAGGACCTCCAAGGTAGTATTCTCTGAAATACTACCGGTACCACGTGCCACACCAGAGAGGCAACGGGAGATTAGGGAGATAAATAAGTGGCTCAAGAACTGGTGTAGGATGGAGGGATTTGGGTTCCTGGAGAACTGGGCCGACTTCTCAGTTGGCTACAGACTCTACGCTAGGGACCAGCTGCACCTTAATGGGGAGGGTGCAGCTGTGATGGGGGAGAAAATGGCTAGAAGGTTGGAGGAGTGTTTAAACTAGGGATTGGGGGGGAGGGTATTCATTTTATAGGTGGGGAAGACAGTGCAGATAGTGACCTAGGCACAAATAAAGAAATTGGGGGTGGGGTTAGAACAGTCAATAAAGTAAGAAGGAATAGAGGTACAGAGAGATACATAAAATGCATGTACACTAATGCCAGAAGCCTCACCAACAAAATGGAGGAATTAGAATTAATTTTGTTGGAAAATAATTATGACATGGTAGGGATATCTGAGACGTGGCTGGACGAGAGCCATGACTGGGCAGTTAATTTACAGGGCTATAGTCTGTTCAGAAATGACTGTACAAACAAGCGAAGGGGGGGGGGTGTTTATATGTAAAATCATCCTTAAAACCTGTCTTGCGGGAGGATATATGTGAATCTAATGAAAATGTAGAGTCCCTGTGGGTGGAGATAAGGGGAGGGGGAAAAATCTTAAATTACTGATAGGGGTTTGTTATAAGTCTCCAAAAATAATGGAAGTAGCTGAGAATATCCTCGTAAAGCAAATAGATGAAGCAGCGACTCAAGGAGAAGTCATTATTATGGGAGACTTCAACTACCCTGAAATACATTGGGGGACAGAAACCTGTAGTTCAAGCAAAGGAAATAGGTTTTTGACTACTATGAGAGACAATTACCTTTCACAACTGGTTCAGGACCCAACAAGAAGGGGGGCACTGCTAGACCTAATATTAACCAATAGGCCAGACCGCATATCAAATATACGAGTTGGGGGTCACTTGGGTAATATTGATCACAAAATAATACGTTTTCATGTAACCTTTAATAAGATGTGTAGTAAAGGGGTTACAAGGACACTAAACTTCAGGAAGGCAAATTTCCAACGGTTAAGAGATGATCTTAGTGCAATAAACTGGGACGATATCCTGAGACATAAAGCTACACAAAGCAAATGGGAGACATTTATTAACATCCTGAATAGGACCTGTGCACAATATATACCCCTTGGGAATAAACATGCTAGAAATAGGAGGAAACCACTATGGCGAAATAGAGCTGTAAGGGGCGCAATAAGTGACAAAAAGAAAGCATTTAGAGAACTAAAGCAAGTAGGTAGTGATGAGGCATTAAATAAATATAGAAAATTAAATAAATTATGTAAAAAACAAATCAAGGCAGCAAAGATTGAGGCAGAGAGAATCATTGCCAGAGAAAGTAAAAATAACCCAAAAATATTCTTTAACTACATAAATAGTAAAAAACTAAAACAATGATAGTGTTGGCCCCCTTAAAAATAGTCTGGGTGAAATGGTGGATGAGGATGAGGAAAAAGCCAATATGCTAAATGATTTTTTTTCAACCGTATTTACACAAGAAAATCGCATGAAAGAAAACATGATTAGTGATAACAAAAATTCTCCAGTAAATGTAATTTGCTTAACCCAGCAGGAAGTACTGCGGCATCTAAAAATCACTAAAGTTGACAAATCCCCGGGCCCGGATGGGATACACCCGCGAGTACTGCAGGAATTAAGTAACGTCATAGATAGACCATTATTTTTAATCTTTAAAGATTCCATAATAACAGGGTCTGTACCACAGGACTGGCGTATAGCAAATGTGGTGCCAATATTCAAAAAGGGGACAAAAACTGAACTTGGAAATTATAGGCCGGTAAGCTTAACCTCTACTGTGGGTAAAATCCTGGAGGGTTTCTATGCTATAATAGAGTATCTGAAGAAGAATAACCTCATGACCCAATATCAACATGGGTTTACGAGGGACCGTTCCTGTCAAACTAATCTGATCAGTTTTTATGAGGAGGCAAGTTCTGGACTGGACCAAGGAAATGCAGTGGATGTTGTGTATATGGACTTTTCAAAAGCTTTTGATACGGTTCCACACAAAAGGTTGATACATAAAATGAGAACAATGGGGATAGGGGAAAATATATGTATGTGGGTTAAGAATTGGCTCAGTGATAGGAAACAAAGGGTGGTTATTAATGGAAAACACTCAGACTGGGTCTCAGTTAACAGTGGGGTACCACAGGGGTCAGTATTGGGCCCCCTTCTTTTTAACATATTTATTAATGACCTTGTAGGGGGCATACAGAGTAATATTTCAATATTTACAGATGACACTAAACTCTGCAGGGTAATCAATACAGAGGAGGACAATTTTATATTACAGGAGGATCTATGTAAACTAGAAGCTTGGGCTGATAAATGGCAAATGAGCTTTAATGGGGATAAATGTAAGGCAATGCGCTTGGGCAGAGGAAATAAAATGTATAATTATATGCTTAATTGTAAAACACTGGGCAAAACTGTAACTGAAAAAGACCTGGGTGTATTGGTGGACGATAAGCTCACGTTTAGTGGCCAGTGTCAGGCTGCTGCTGCAAAGGCAAATAAAATAATGGAATGCATTAAAAGAGGCTTAGATGCTCATGAGGAGAACATAATTTTACCTCTATACAAGTCATTAGTGCGCCCACACTTATAATACTGTGTACAGTTCTGGTCTCCGGTGTATAAGAAAGACATAGCTGAACTAGAGCGGATGCAGAGAAGAGCGACCAAGGTTATTAGAGGACTGGGGGGTCTGCAATACCAAGACAGGTTATTACACTTGGGGTTATTTACTGTGGAAAAAAGAAGGCTTAGGGGTGATCTTATTACTATGTACAAGTATATGAGGGGACAGTACAAAGACCTTTCTACTGATCTTTTTACTCTGAGGCCTGAGACGGGGACAAGGGGGCATCTTCTACGTCTGGAGGAAAGAAGGTTTAATCATAATGACAGACGGGGATTCTTTACTGTAAGAGCAGTGAGACTATGGAACTCTCTGCCGAATGATGTTGTAATGAGTGATTCACTGTTAAAATTTAAGAAGGGCATGGATGCCTTTCTTGAAAAGTATAATATTACAGGTTATAAATACTAGATTCCTTGATAGGGCGTTGATCCAGGGAACTAGTGTGATTGTCGTATGGAGTCGGGAAGGAATTTTTTTCCCCAATGTGGAGCTTAGTGTTTGCCACATGGGTTTTTTTGCCTTCCTCTGGATCAACATGTTAGGCTATGGGTTGAACTAGATGGACTTAGTCTTCCTTCAACCTTAAAAACTATGTTACTATGTTACTGATATACTCTACAGCACACCGGTATTCCGTATGGCCATGACAAGGACACGATTTAAAGCAATCCAAAAATGTTTGCATTATAATGATAATGCGCTGTGTCCTCCCCGAGATGATCCTAACTTTGATCGTCTATACAAAATTCGGCCAGTAGTTGAACACTTCAGCAAAAAATAATGCTGAGGCGTACAACCCCCAAAGGGACATCGATATAGATGAATCTCTGGTTGATTTTAAAGGGAGGCTAAAATTCTGACAACACCTGCCCAGGGCCAGGTACGGAATAAAACTATACAAGCTGTGCGAGAGTAACTCAGAATACACCCACAGATTTAGGTTCTACGAAGGGAAGGACACCCAGATTGCCCCCCTGAATGCCCTCATGTCCTGGGGGTGAGTGGGAAAATTGTGTGGGAATTGCTGCACCCACTGCTGGATAAGGGTTATCACCTCTATATTGATAACTTTTACACCAGCATCCCGCTCTTCAAGACCTTTTTTTCAGAGGTACAGTTGCATGCGGCACCGTGCGAAAAAATCAGAGAGACCTCACTAAGCCACTAATTGGGCAACCGCTGAGAAGGGGCGAAAGCAGAGCTCAATTCTGCAATAACATGTTTGTGCTCAAGTATAAGGACAAGAGGGATGTCCTTATCTTGACCACCATACACCGTGACAACAGCTCCCTTGTCACTGTCCGAGGTACAACAACACAAGCCCCAAAGCCAAATTGTACCTTGGACTATAATAAGTTTATGGGGGGTGTAGATCTTTCAGATCAGGTCCTCAAACCATACAGTGCCATGCGAAAGCTAAAGTATGGTACAAAAAATTAGCCACGCACATTGTACAGATAGCACTGTATAATGCTTTTGTGCTGTTTAGATCTGCAGGCAGTACGGGGATCTTCCTTCAGTTTCAGGAGGTAGTCATTAAGACCCTAATGTTTGGCACTCAGGAAGTTGAAGGTCCCAGTACTTCTGAAACTGATAGTGCCCGTATTGTCCCAGGTCAGCATTTTCCAGGAGAGGTTCCCCAAACTGTGAGGAAGGAAAGATCACAAAAACGGTGCAGAGAATGCTCCAAATGGGGAATCCGAAAAGACACAATTTACCATTGTGAAACCTGCCCTGAGAAACCAGGCCTTTTCATGAAGAATTGCTTCAAAGCGTACCACACGGCGAAAAATTAATAAAATTTGATTTTACCCTGTTGACACAACACACTTTTATAATCTGATGTACTCTGCACAATTCACACATACCACATTATGAATTCATACACCAGTAAAGCCTAAAGCATTATACTCATTACTATAAAACTATGCCTTTAGATAAATTCCTTGAGGGGTGTAGTTTCCTTTTCAACATTATAATTTTCTGTGAAGCACCTGGGGGTTCAAGGTGCTCACCACACATTTAGATAAGTTCCTTGGGGGTCTAGTTTACAAAATGGGGTCAGTTGTGGGGGTTTCTACTGTTTTGGCACATCAGGGGCTCTCCAAACGGGACAAAACGCCCGCAGACCGTCCCATCAAAGTCTGCATTCCGAAACGTCACTCCTTCCCTTTCAAGCCCTGCCGTGTACCCAAATAGTGGTTTTCCTTCACATATGGTGTATCAGCATATTCAGGAGAAATTGCACAACAACTTTTGGTGTCCATTTTCTCCTGTTACCCTTGTGAAAATAAAAAAATTGGGCGAAAAGATAATTTTTGTGGAAAAAATATGTTGTTGTTTTTTCCACGGCTCTACGTTATAAACTTCCGTGAAGCACCTGGGGGTTCAAAGTGCTCACTACACATCTAGATAAGTTCATTGAGGGGTCTAGTTTCCAAAATGGGGTCACTTGTGGGGGGGTTTCCACTTTTTATGCACATCAGGGGCTCTCCAAACTCGACATGGCGTCCGCTCTCAATTCCAGCCAATTTTGCATTCAAAACGTCAAATGGTGCTCCTTCCCTCCTGAGCCCTGCTGTGTGCCCAAACAGTGGCTTTACCCCACAGGTATCAGCATACTCAGGAGAAATTGCACAACAACTTTTGGTGTCAATTTTCTCCTGTTACCCTTGTGAATATAAAAAAAATTGGGCGAAAAGATCATTTTTGTGAGTAGTAAAATGTTAATTTTTTCCTTCCACATTCTATTAATTCCTGTGAAGCACCTGAAGGGTTAATAAAGTTCTTGAATGTGGTTTTGAGCACCTTGAGGGGTTCAGTTTTTAGAATGGTGTCACTTTTGAGCATTATCTGTCATATAGACCCTTAAAGTCACTTCAAATATGATGTGGTCCCTAAAAAAATGGTTTTGTAAATTTTGTGGTAAAAATGAGAAAGCACTAGTCAACTTTTAACCCTTCTAACTTCGTAAAAAAAAAAAAAATGTTTCCAAAAGTGTGCTGATGTAAAGTAGACATGTGGGAAATGTTATTTATTAACTATTTTGTGTGACATGACTCTCTGATTTGAGGGCATAAAAATTACAATTTGAAAATGTCAAAATTTTCAAATTTTTTGCCAAATTTCCATTTTTTTCACAAATAAATGCAAGTCATATCGAAGAAATTGTACCAATATCATGAAGTACAATATGTCACAAAAAAACAAGCTCAGAATCAGTGAAATCCGTTGAAGCGTTTTGGTATTACCTCATAAAGTGACAGTGGTCGGAATGGAAAAATTGGCCTGGTCGGGAAGGTGAAAACAGGCTTCGGGGTGAAGGGGTTAACATTAGTAGTATTATTAATAATAGTGGCAGTAATAAGAGTAGTAATAGTGATGATAGTATCAGTAATAGCAGAAGTGGTGGTAACCGGTGTAATATAAGTAATATAAGTAGTGGTGGATGCGGTAACAATATTGATATCACTAGTAGAGGAGTCAGTAATATTAATATTAATAGTGATATTATTGGTATTAATAACAGTAGTGATATCAGAAGTCTCACTATTTGTGATGTGATGTTACTAATGATAGTAACGCTGGTAGTAAGAGCAGTAGTAGAGTAGTGATGATAGCAATTGTAGTAGTAACACTGACAGTAATGATGGTAGTAATAGTACTAGCAGTGACAGTAATGCTGATGGTAATAGTACTAGCAGTTATAGTAATGATGGTAGTAATAGTACTAGCAGCGATAGTAATAGTACCAGTAGTGATAGTAACAGTTGGGCTGCAAGGACATTCATATATACAGTGGGTACGGAAAGTCTTCTGACCCCTTTAAATTTTTCACTCTTTGTTTCATTGCAGCCATTTGGTAAATTCTAAAAAGTTCATTTTTTTTTCTCATTAAAGTACACTCTGCACCCCATCTTGACCAGAAAAAAAACAGAAATGTAGAAATTTTTGCAAATTTATTAAAAAAGAAAAACTAAATATCATATGGTCATAAGTATTTAGACCCTTTGCTCAGTATTGAGTAGAAGCACCCTTTTGAGCTAGTACAGCCATGAGTCTTCTTGGGAATGATCCAACAAGTTTTTCACACCTGGATTTGGGGATCCTCTGCCATTCTTTCTTGCAGATCCTCTCCAGTTCCGTCAGGTTGGATGGTGAACGTTGGTGGACAGCCATTTCAGGTCTTTCCAGAGATTATCAATTGGGTTTAGGTCAGGGCTCTGGCTGGGCCAGTCAAGAATGGTCACAGAGTTGTTCTGAAGCCACTCCTTTGATATTTTAGCCCTGTGCTTAGGGTCATTGTCTTGTTGGAAGGTGAACCTTCGGCCAAGTCTGAGGTCCAGAGCACTCTGGAAGAGGTTTTCATCCAGGATCTCTGTACTTGGCCACATTCATGTTGTTTCCTTCAATTGCAACCAGTTGTCCTGTCCCTGCAGCTGAAAAATACCCCCATAGCATGATGCTGCCACCACCATGTTCACTCTTGGGATTGTATTGGGCAGGTGATGAGCAGTGCCTGGTTTTCTCCACACATACCGCTTAGAATTATCACCAAAAAGTTCTATCTTTGTCTCATCAGACCAGGGAATTTTATTTCTCATACTCTGGGAGTCTGCCATGTGTTTTTGAGCAAACTCTATGCCGGCTTTCATATGTCTTGCACTGAGGAGAGGCTTCCGTCGGGCCACTCTGCCATAAAGGCCCAACTGGTGGAGGGCTGCAGTGATAGTTGACTTTGTGGAACTTTCTCCCATTTCCCTACTGCATCTCTGGAGCTCAGCCACAGTGATCTTGGAGTTCTTCTTTACCTCTCTCACCAAGGCTCTTCTCCCGCGATTTCTCAGTTTGGCTGGGCGGCCAGGTCTAAGAAGACTTCTGGTGGTCCCAAACTTCTTCCATTAAAGGATTATGGAGGCCACTGTGCTCTTAGGAACCTTGAGTAATGCAGATATTATTTTGTAACCTTGGCCAGATCTGTGCCTTGCCACAATTCTGTCTCTGAGCTCCTTGGGCAGTTCCTTTGAGCTCATGATTCTCATTTGGTCTGACATGCACTGTGAGCTGTGAGGTCTTATATAGACAGGTGTGTAACTTCCAAATCAAGTCCTATCAGTTTAATTAAACACAGCTGGACTCCAATGAAGGAGTAGAACCATCTCAAAGAGGATCACAAGGAAATGGACAGCATGTGACTTAAATATGAGTGTCTGAGCAAAGGGTCTGAATACTTATGACCATGTCATATTTCCGTTTTTCTTTTTTAATAAGTTTGCACAAATTTCTACATTTCTGTTTTTTTTCAGTCAAGATGGGGTGCAGGGTGTACTTTAATGTGAAAAAAATGAACTTTTTAGAATTTACCAAATGGCTGCAATGAAACAAAGCGTGAAAAATTTAAAGGGGTCTGAACATTTTCCGTACCCACTGTATATTGGGACGCCCAAATGGCTGAATGCCGCCCAGGGGAAAATAACTTGGGTTTTAAGGGGATTACAGTTAAGTGGAGAGGTATAGGAGGTTTAATGTGGCCACAGATATTCATGGAAATGAGAGACAACACAAGAGAGTCAAGAGGTCCGGTGGTGTTGGTCTTACACCCCGGGGGCAACGACCCTTGCTCGTACAAGATTTCGGACATTGGTTTGGTCAGAGATGGTGCAGCGATCAAGGAGCCCAAGACGGAGTGGCTATTGAAAAATCTAGGCAGAAAGAGGTGGAGTGGTGATACGCCATAGGCGATGAGAATGAGATAATGCAAGCCTGCTAAGGTCAGATGGAGTGCACCTTACCGACATTGGAAACAACATATTTCTGCGTTGTCCCCTCGATTGGAATCGAGGGGACAACGCAAAGCTTATGAAGCCCGATGGAGGGCACCTCACAGTCATTGGACTAGACATATTATGGTCAGGGCTCCAAGACCGAGTTGAGCAAGCACAAAACGAGATGGGTGGGGTTCGTAGTCCTGGGTACCAGGGCTGTGGAGTTGGAGTCGTGGAGTCGGAGTCAGTGTCCATTTTGGAATCGGAGTTGGTATAAAATGGACTGACTCCAACTCCTAAAATATATAATAAATTGGGTACAGTAGTTCAATGCAGTTTGTGGGGAATATTTTTTTCATAAGAATTTGGGAAAGTTATGAAATGTCCTATAAATGTCTGTCCTATTCCTGATTTAAGGGTCTAAACTTTTAGCTGAGATGAATCTGTGCTACAGTAAATTTATCACTTAAATATGAGCCATGTATGAGGGAGTCGTAGTTGGAGTCGGTGTCATGGAATTTGAGGCGTCGGAGTTGGAGTCGGAGGTTTGGCTTACCAACTCCACAGCCCTTCTGGGTATGGGTAAGCAGGATCCTCCATGGCCTGGAAGTAAAGAAAGGACATGTTGGAGAGTTCCACTAGTTGGCGCTAGCTTGCCTGTGTGGAGACACAGGGCATTTGGCAACGAGCTGGTTTGAAAAGTTAAATGTCTTTCTAACAAAATGAGTGGAGAATTTAATAAAGCTGTAACAGATCCTCACCCATCCAGTCGTACCTTGTATATTATTGGCATGGGAAAGGGGGTCGGTAGGGGAACTAAGAATGCGTCTGGGTTTGGTTGGGGGTCTCTGCAGTCTGGCAGGTGCTGCCCTGAATAAAAAAAAAGAGCCTCTGACTCTGGTGGCCCTTCCCTGGCTGTGGCATTTGGTGGTCCCCCTCGCTTCCCCTTACTGGCCAGAGAAATAGGAAGTCCCCGGAGGGACCAATAAAGTGAAAGGGACAGCCATCACAAGCCGTTCCATAAGTATATAAACACAGTGAAGTCCCACCCTCCTTCCTTTTCCACGGTGGTCCTGATATCGATTGTCCCTCCCTCCCTCCCCTATGAGAACACGGCAAAATGGACAATTTGAGAATTTACAAGTCACAGCAGCCTGGAAATAAAGAAAGGACATGTTGGAGAGTTCTGCTTGTTGGGTAACTTGCCTTTGTGGAGACACAGGGTATTTGGCAACGAACTGGTTTGAAAAGTTAAATGTCTTTCTAACAAAATGAATGGAGAATTTAATAAAGCTGTGACGGACCGTCACCCATCCAGTTGTACCTTGCATATTATTGGCAAGGGAAAGGGCGGTGGTAGAGGAACTATGCATGCTTCAGGGCTTGGTTGGGGGTCCCCGCAGTCTTATGCATACGGCCGTTTTGTCTTATTAGCTTATTTTACTATTTGAAATAGGGCAGAAAGTTTCCTCTAAACTATAGTTATTACAGGGGGACTTTCTCCACCTCTATTGGGGTCCGATATTATTAACATCAAACTTGACTATTAATAATTAACCCCTTAACGACCCATGGCATATTAGTACGCCTTGGGCCATCACCCCCGGTTCAGTGAGGGCTCCGGCGCTGAGCCCGCACTGAACCGAGCACATGTCAGCTGATTCTTATAGCTGACATGTGCCCGCAACAGCCACGGGTGGAATCGTGATCCACCCGCGGCTGTTAACATGTTAAATGCCGCTGTCAATCTCTGAAAGCGGCATTTAACTTGCGCTTCCAGGAAGCGCGTCACTTACCCCGCCCATCGCCAACCCCGTCACGTGATCGCGGGTGGGCATGACAACCCTGGGTCTGCAGCAGACCCCAGTGATTGTCATGAGCTGGTCGCTATGAGCGCCACCTAGCGGTCGGCGCTCATAGCACAGGACCATTTCTGCTGCATGCAGGGGATCTGCTCATCCCCTGTATGTAGCAGAGCCGATCAGACAAGTGCAGCTTCTAGTCTCTTATGGAGACTAATGAAGCAAGCAAAAAGTGAAAAAAAATGTTTTACAAAATATTTAAAACATTTAAAAAATATAAAAGTTTAAATCACCTCCCTTTCACCCCATTCAAAATAAAATAATTAAAAAAAAAAAACCTACATAGACATATGTGGTATCGCTGCGTTCAGAATCGCCCGATCTATCAATATAAAAAAAGAATTAATCCGATCGGTAAATGGTGTAACAATAAAAAAATTCTAAACGCCAGAATTACGTTTTTTGGTCGCCGCAAAATTGCAATAAAATGCAATAACGGGTGATCAAAACATCAGATCTACCCCAAAATTGTATCAATAAAAACTTCAGCTCGGTGCGCAAAAAATAAGCCCTCATCCGGCCCTAGATCCCAAAAAATAGAGACACTAAGGGTCTCGGAAAATGGTACCATTTTTTTTTTTTTTTTTTTTAACCAAACTTTGGAATTTTTTTTCACCACTTAAATAAAAAAGAACCTACACATGTTTGGTATCTACGAACTCGAAATTACCTGGAGAATAATAATGGCAGGTCAGTTTTAGCATTCAGTGAACGTGGTAAAAAAAAAAAAAAAAAAAAAACATCTGTGGTATTGCACTTTTTTTTGCAATTTCACCGCACTTGGATTTTTTTTCCCATTTTCCCGTACATGATATGGTAAAACTAGTAATGTTGCTGAAAAGTACAACTCGTCCTGCAAAAAATAAGCCCTCACATGGCCATATTGACCAAAAAATAAAAACGCTATGGCTCTGGGAACAAGGGGAGCAAAAAACGAAATCGCAAAAACGGAAAATGGCCCGAGGGTGAAAAGGGTTAATATACAAATATTAGTGATGATTAACATTATCTGTTACTTATGCTATATACTAACTGAGACAAACATGCATCAATAAAGAATATTCATTGCATTAAAGTCTGCAGTCTATTACATACATTTACATTTATACGAAAGCTGGCGACTTTAAATATAAATCTATATATATATATATATATATATATATATATAATATATACAGTACAGACCAAAAGTTTGGACACACCTTCTCATTTAAAGATTTTTCTGTATTTTCATGACTATGAAAATTGTACATTCACACCGAAGGCATCAAAACTATGAATTAACACATGTGGAATTATATACTTAACAAAAAAGTGTGAAACTACTGAAAATATGTCTTATATTCTAGGTTCTTCAAAGTAGCCACCTTTTGCTTTGATGACTGCTTTGCACACTCTTGGCATTCTCTTGATGAGCTTCAAGAGGTAGTCACCGGAAATGGTCTTCCAACAATCTTGAAGATGTTCCCAGAGATGCTTAGTTGGCCCTTTTGCCTTCATTCTGCGGTCCAGCTCTCCCCAAACCATCTCGATTGGGTTCAGGTCTGGTGACTGTGGAGGCCAGGTCATCTGGCGTAGCACCCCATCACTCTCCTTCTTGGTCAAATAGCCCTTACACAGCCTGGAGGTGTGTTTGGGGTCATTGTCCTGTTGAAAAATAAATGATGGTCCAACTAAACGCAAACCGGATGAAATAGCATGCCGCTGCAAGATGCTGTGGTAGCCATGCTGGTTCAGTATGCCTTCAATTTTGAATAAATCCCCAACAGTGTCACCAGCAAAGCACCCCCACACCATCACACCTCCTCCTCCATGCTTCACTGTGGGAACCAGGCATGTAGAGTCCATCCGTTTACCTTTTCTGCGTCGCACAAAAACACGGTGGTTGGAACCAAAGATCTCAAATTTGGACTTATCAGACCAAAGCACAGATTTCCACTGGTCTAATGTCCATTCCTTGTGTTCTTTAGCCCAAACAAGTCTCTTCTGTTTGTTGCCTGTCCTTAGCAGTGGTTTCCTAGCAGCTATTTTACCATGAAGGCCTGCTGCACAAAGTCTCCTCTTAACAGTTGTTGTAGAGATGTGTCTGCTGCTAAAACTCTGTGTGGCATTGACCTGGTCTCTAATCTGAGCTTCTGTTAACCTGCGATTTCTGAGGCTGGTGACTCAGATAAACTTATCCTCAGAAGCAGAGGTGACTCTTGGTCTTCCTTTCCTGGGGCGGTCCTCATGTGAGCCAGTTTCTTTGTAGCGCTTGATGATTTTTGCAACTGCACTTGGGGACACTTTCAAAGTTTTCCCAATTTTTCGCACTGACTGACCTTCATTTCTTAAAGTAATGATGGCCACTGGTTTTTCTTTACTTAGCTGCTTTTTTCTTGCCATAATACAAATTGTAACAGTCTGTTCAGTAGGACTATCAGCTGTGTATCCACCAGACTTCTGCACAACACAACTGATGGTCCCAACCCCATTTATAAGGCAAGAAATCCCACTTACTAAACCTGACAGGGCACACCTGTGAAGTGAAAACCATTTCCGGTGACTACCTATTGAAGCTCATCAAGAGAATGCCGAGAGTGTGCAAAGCAGTCATCAAAGCAAAAGGTGGCTACTTTGAAGAACCTACAATATAAGACATATTTTCAGTTGTTTCACACTTTTTTGTTAAGTATATAATTCCACATGTGTTAATTCATAGTTTTGATGCCTTCAGTGTGAATGTAGAATTTTCAAAGTCATGAAAATACAGAAAAATCTTTAAATGAGAAGGTGTGTCCAAACTTTTGGTCTGTACTGTATACACAGTATATACACATATATATATTATATTATATATATATATATATGTATATATATATATATATATACACTGCTCAAAAAAATAAAGAGAACACTGAAATAACACATCCTAGATCTGAATGAATGAAATATTCTCATTGAATACTTTGTTCTGTACAAAGTTGAATGTGCTGACAACAAAATCACACAAAAATCATCAATGGAAATCAAATTTATTAACCAATTGAGACCTGGATTTGGAGTCACCCCCAAAATTAAAGTGGAAGAACACACTACAGGCATGCCCTGGCGTTGTAGGGAGGTCATACAGGCACGTGGAGGCCACACACAACACTGAGCCTCATTTTGACTTGTTTTAAGGACATTACATCAAAGTTGGATCAGCCTGTAGTGTGTGTTTCCACTTTAATTTTGGGGGTGACTCCAAATCCAGGCCTCCATTGGTTAATAAATGTGATTTCCATTGATGATTTTTGTGTGATTTTGTTGTCAGTACATTCAACTTTATACAGAACAAAGTATTCAATGAGAATATTTCATTCATTCAGATCTAGGATGTGTTATTTGAGTGTTCCCTTTATTTTTTGGGCAGTGTATATAATGTACATACACTGATGCTACAACACTAATACAGTAATAGCAAAACAATATCACACACTCAAACCCACAATTACCTAATAATATATTTTCCACCCATGTTACATCCAATAAGCTACCCTTCTGACTAACATTATTTACTGTACCTATGTATATACATATAAATCAAGGAGTTATATATATGAATAGAGGGGGTTAATGCAGGAGCACAGGGTAAACAGGGCCTAGTAAGTAAGCAAGGGGTCACAGGGGATCAGTACATACTCAGCCAGATATGTTCTCGTGGTGTCCATGGAGTAAGAGAGAGCCAGGACATGTGTCTTGGGATTTTACATCCAGTCCTAGTGGGGTGTCTCCAGCTCCAGATGTGGGGGAATGATGTCACCAGTCTATTATATTCTCCCATTTTCTCCCACTCACTGACTATGGTTCATCCCCCATCACTGACTGAGAACTATGATGTACCTCAACTGATAGGACAGAATGGAACTGGTTTTACAAGTGTTATACATTACCTTTACAAAACTATTGTCCATCTGCTTTTGATATGCCCAGTCTGAGCAAAGTCCTACCCCCTCCAACAAAGCACACTGTCCTAACATCAGAGGGGACATACAGTATTTTGTATATATACATTGTAGGGGTTTGGTACTCACTCAGCCGCGGTTCAGGTAGGAACAGGAAACGTTTTCATGAAAATGTTCAGGCAGGTTTATGCGTCCTGCAAGGCCAGGTCATAATAGGCCTTCTGCAGCTCCCCTGTTAAATATGGAGCCAGCACCTCCGCCCACTGCTCTGGAGGCAATTTCTCCCACTCTGCCACCCTCTCAAAGACCGTCAGGAACGCCTCAACTTCATCACCTGGGGTCATCTTTTGCAATGCTCTTCTTACCGTCTTCCTCACGTGAGAGTCATCACCTGGAGTAGGGGGTGGGGCTGTTGCCCTGCCTCGGATCACCTCAGCCAGGAGCTCCTTCTGCTGCTTGTGCTGTAGTTGCTGCATCTGCTGCTGCTGTTGCCGCTGCGGTTGTTGATGCTGCTGCTGCTGTGCCTGCTGCTGTTGCCACTGCTGCTGCTGCTGTTGATGCTGCTGAATGTTAGCCTGCACCAGTTGCTTAATCAGCTCCTCCATGCTGCCGGACGTCCCTTGCTGACTGGCGGCCTTCACCCGGGACATAAACGGTTTTCTGGAGCAATCACACTGCCCCTTGGGATTTCTGCCCGTGCTTCTAGCACCAATTGTAGGGGTTTGATACTCACTCAGCCGCAGTTCAGGTAGGAACAGGAAACATTTTCATAAAAATGTTCAGGCAGGTTTATTCAGACTTCATAAACCGCTAAGCATAGGCAAACAAAAGACAGCCTTTTCCGGCACAAAAAGGAAAACAGAAAGCAAAATGTCCATGCAATGGTGCGGGTTTGTCCGCTACAGGTCAGTGTCCAGTTCTCATGGACTTAGCACAGACGAACACACTGGAGACCCACATGTCTCCATAAACAGACACCAAATGAGATACTTGGCCTCCATTTTATTTACAACAAATCACGCCCCGGGGTGGGGATATGTGAGCAGTTACTCCCACCCATCTCTTATGACTGCTCGTAAAAACTGACCATGATACGCTCTATTAACCCTCTCAGCACTATTCGTTCTGGAGCATACTTTTCCGGTTTCACATCACCGAAGCTACCAACCTTGGTGATATATATCTCCCATTAAGGACCTGTCCAGTGGCCATCTTACATACCCCTCCTCTGCCCAAAGTCGGGGGGCTTGGCACCTTCCGATAATAAACAGTGGACTTGACAGTGCGTCAGCATTGCCATGCAGTTTCCTGAGCCTATGCTCTACATGGAAGCTGAAATCCTGAAGAGCTAGGAGCCACCTGGTCACTCGGGCATTATTCCCCTTCTTCTCACGCATCCATCTGAGTGGGCCATGGTCTGACACCAGCCTAAACTTTCTGCCTAAGAGGTAGTATCTCAGCATGTCCAACGCCCACTTGATGGCCAAACATTCCTTCTCCACTATGGAGTAATTCTTTTCGCAAGATGTCAGCTTCCGGCTTAAATACATTATGGGGTGCTCTTCCCCGTTAATCTCTTGTGATAGGACAGCCTCCAACCCGACATCTGACACATCCGTCTGGATCACAAACTCCTTCGAGAAATCCGGTGCCACCAACACTGGTTGCTTACACAGGGCTTGCTTGAGCTCCTGGAAGGCCGTCTCAGCTTCTGGAGACCACTTAGCCATAGCCGATTTTGTCCCTTTAAGGAGGTCTGTCAAAGGGGCGGCTGTCATGCCAAAGGTAGGTATGAACTGACGGTAGTAGCCCATGATGCTCAGGTATGCTCTTACCTGTTTTTTTGAGAAAGGCTGTGGCCACCCCCAGATCGTATCGACTTTATTTATTTGGGGCTTTATTACGCCTCTGCCTATGACATTGCCCAAGTATTTGGCTTCCTACATGCCCATGGCACATTTCTTTGGGTTTATGGAAAACCCCGCCTTCCGTAGAGCATCAAGTATCTCCTGGACTTTGCTCAGATGGCTTTCTCAATCCTGACTGTAGATCACGATGTCATCCAGGTAGGCAGCTGCGGACTTCTTATGAGGAGCTAGGATCCGGTCCGTGGCTCTCTGGAAGGTGGCTGGCGCTCCTTGTAACCCAAACAGCATCCTTGTGTACTGGAAGCATCCGTCTGGCATTGAGAAGGCTGTGTTCTCCTTGGCATCTTGGGACATAGGAATTTGCCAATACCCTTTTGTGGGCCAAGCGTGGTAATGTACCTGGACAGTCCTAACCTTTCAATCAGTTTGTATACCCTGGGCATTGGGTAGGTGTTGAACTTTGAGACCTCGTCGAGTTTCCTATAATCATTGCAAAACCGCCATTCTCCATCTGGTTTCGGCACCAAGACTATGGGACTGGACCAGCTACTCTTGGTCTCCTCAATGACTTCCAGGCTCAGCATCCGCTTCATTTCCTTCGAGATCACCTCTTGGCAGGCTTCCGGAATCCAATACGGCTTCATGTTTACTCGGACATGAGGTTCCGTGAGAACCTCATGCTCTATGATTTGGGTACAACCTGATAATTCAGAGAACAGATCTCTGTTCCGATGTAGCAACTCTCGGCACTGTTGCTTCTGGGTAAGTGACAGTGACTCTGCCACATTGACTTCCTCCACATCGGCTTCAGTCTTCGCCACCAAACGTGGAGCTTCCACAGGCTCCCTATCTCGCCAAGGCTTAATCAGGTTGACGTGGTACACCTGGTAGGGCATCCTTCTCCCTGGTTGATGGACTCTATAGTTGACATCGCCAACCTTTCCGACTACTTCATAGGGGCCCTGCCACTTGGCCAGGAACTTGCTTTCCACCGCAGGTACCAGTACCAGTACCCGATCCCCAGGGTTAAAGTGTCTCACCCTCGCCGATCTATTGTACACCCTCGACTGTGCCTCTTGTGCTTTGAAGAGGTGTTCTTTCACAATGGGCATCACCTCTGCAATCCTCTCTTGCATCTAAGCCACGTGTTCGATTACACTCCTGTAGCGTGTAGACTCCGCCTCCCAGGTCTCCTTCACGACGTCCAGGAGTCTGCAGGGGTGTTGGCCATATAATAGCTTAAATGGGGAGAATCCAGTAGAGGCCTATGGGACTTCTCTAAAGGAGAACAGAAGGTATAGCAGTAGACAGTCCCAGTCCCAGCCGGTTTTCTCTATGACCTTCTTCAACATGGCCGTCAAGGTTTTAACACTCTCCACCAAGCTGTCTATCTGCGAGAGGTAGACTGAGGTCCTGAGTTGTGTGATTTGCAGGGTTTTGCACAACTCCCTCATCACGCTTGACATAAATGGGGTCCCTTGGTCCGTTAGGATCTCCTTAGGCAAACCCGTTCTCGAAAAGATGTGGACCAGCTCACGGGCTATGCCCTTGCCAGAGGCGTTTCGTAGTGGTACAGCCTTTGGGTACTGGGTAGCGTAGTCCAGTACCACTAGGATATAATGATGTCCTCTGGCGGACTTGACCAGGGGCCCCACTAGATCCATGGTGATGCAATCGAATGGGACCTCGGAAGTGAGCCACAGGGGAGGTCAGCTGACAAGTGGGACAGGACCTACAATAATTCATGATCTCTCAATGACAACCAGGCCAGTAGAACCTCTGGAGGATCCTTTCCTGGGTTTTTTTCTTCCCCCAGATGCCCAATATAAACTATATTTGTATGTTAGCCCAAGTATGCAGATATATTTACAGTATATATATACACACACACACACATATACATACAGTATGGAAAATAAGTATTTGATACTCTGCCGATTTTGCAAGTTTTCCCACCTATAAAGAATGAAGAGGTCTATAATTTTTATCGTAGGTACACTTCAACTGTCAGAAACAGAATCTTTACATGAATAGTTTGCATTTTATTGCATGAAATAAGTATTTCATATAATAATAAAAACAGAACTCAATATTTAGTACACAAACGTTTGTTTGCAATTACAGAGGTCAGACGTTTCCTGTAGTTCTTGACCAAGTTTGCACACACTGCAGCAGGGATTTTGGCCCACTCTTCCATACAAACCTTCTCCAGATCGTTCTGGTTTCAGGAAGGTCGTTGGGTAACATTGAGTTTCAGCGCCCTCCAAAGATTTTCTCTTGGGTTCAGGTCTGGAGACTGGCATGGCCACTCCAGGACCTTGAAATGCTTCCTACGGAGCCACTCCTTAGTAGCCCTGGCTGTGTGTTTCAGATTATTGTCATACTGGAAGACCCAGCCACGACCCATCTTCAATACTCTTACTGAGGGAAGGAGGTTGTTGGCCAAAATATCGAGATAAAAGTGCTTCTCTCTCAATTAGAATATCATCAAAAAGTTAATTTATTTCAGTTCTTCAACACAAAAAGTGAAACTCATATATTATATAGAGTCATTCCAAACATAGTAATCTATTCCAAGTGTTTATTTCTGTTAATGTTGATGATTATGGCTTACAGCCAATGAAAACAATAAAGTCATTATCTCAGTAAACTAGAATTCTTTATAACAACAGCTTGAAAAATGTTTTTAAAATTCGAAATGTTGGCCTACTGAAATGTATGTTCAGTAAATGCACTCACTACTTGGTTGGGGCTCCTTTTGCATCAATTACTGCATCAATGCGGCGTGGCATGGAGGCGATCAGCCTGTGGCACTGCTGAGGTGTTATGGAAGCCCAGGTTGCTTTGATAGCAGCCTTCAGCTCGTCTGCATTGTTGGGTCTGGTGTGTCTCATCTTCCTCTTGACAATACCCAATAGATTTTCTATGGGGTTAAGGTCAGGCGAGTTTGCTGGCCAATCAAGCACAGTGATACTGTTGTTTTTAAATCAGGTATTGGTACTTTTGGCAGTGTGGACAGGTGCCAAGTCCTGCTGGAGAATGAAATTTCCATCTCCAAAAAGCTTGTCGGCAGAGGCAAGCATGAAGTGCTCTAAAATTTCCTGGTAGATAGCTGCGCTGACTTTGGTCTTGATAAAACACAGTGGACCTATACCAGCAGATGACATGGCTCCCCAAACGATCAATGATTGTGGCAACTTCACACTAGACCTCCAGCAGCTTCGATTGCGGCCTCTCCACTCTTCCTCCAGACTCTGGGACCTTGATTTCCAAATGAAATGCAAAATTTACTTTCATCTGAAAACAACACCTTGGACCACTGAGCAAAAGTCCAGGTCTTTTTCTCCTTGGCCCAGGTAAGACATTTCTGGCATTGTCTATTGGTCATGAGTGGCTTGACACAAGGAATTCGACACTTGTAGCCCATGTCCTGGATACGTCTGTGTGTAGTGGCCCTTGAAGCAATGACTCCAGCAGCAGTCCACTCCTTGTGAATCTCTCCCAAATTTTTGAATGGCCTTTTCTTAACAATCCTTTCAAGACTGCAGTTATTCCGGTTGCTTGTGCACCTTTTCTCCCACACTTTTTCCTTCAACTCACCTTTCCATTAATATAATTGGATACAGCACTCTGTGAACAGCCAGCTTCTTTAACAATGACCTTTTGTGGCTTACCCTCCTTGTGGAGTGTGTCAATGACTGCCTTCTAGACATCTGTCAAGTCAGTAATCTTCCCCATGATTGTGGACCCTACTGAAACCGACTAAGGAACCTTTTTAAACACTTAGGAAGCCTTTGCAGTTTTTTTGGTAATTATTCAAATTTGCTGAGATAATGACTTTTGTGTTTTCATTGGCTGTAAGCCATAATCATCAACATTAACAGAAATAAACACTTGAAATAGATCACTCTGTTTGTAATGACTCTATATAATATATTGGTTTCACTTTTGATATTGAAGAACTGAAATAAATTAACTTTTTGATGATATTCTAATTTAGTGAGAAGCACTTGTACATGACTCCATTCATCCTCCCTTCAATACGGTGCAGATGTCCTGCCCTCTTTGCAGAAAAGCACCCCCAAATTATGATGCTTCCCCCACCATGCTTCACTGTTGGTACGGTGTTCTTGGGGCTGTACTCATCCACTACTTCCAAACATGATGAGTAGAGTTAATACCAAAAAGTTCTATTTTTGTCTCATCAGATCACATGACCTTCTCCCATGTCTCCATTGGATGCAGCCACGGCGACGCAAACATATTTTTAGAGCAAGCCGAAGATATTCGGGTAGCCCCAGAGTGTGCTCAGATAATCCCTTATCTGAGCACGTTCGTGCATCACTAACAATTGTGCCAACAGTTGCTGCCATCTCACCAAGATGCATGTCTACTGTCCTGTAGTCCATCCCAGCTTTGTGCAGGTCTACAATTTTGCCCCTGGTGTCCTTAGACAGCTCTTTTGTCTTGGCCATGGTGGAGAGGTTGGAGTGTGATTGATTGAGTGTGTGGACAGGTGTCTTTTATACATATGGTTTTCTTCCTGAAGAATGAATGGGTTCCACTTCTAAACGCATGGAATAATAAAATAAACTTTTTTTACATTATCTATGACATTTGACGTCACTTCATCAGTTGGTAGCGCAGATACAGACCACAATCTTCCATTTTTGTATACCCCAATATATGGATGCCACCACTTATGATCTTCCCTGAATATTGTGGTTTCCTCCCACCAGCCCAGGAACAGGTTAGCATTCGAGGGGGCAAAGCATCTCCCCAACGCAGTACCCCTGAGCCGGTGGAAGTACTTCTTGTCAAAAAGAAAGAAGTTTTGAGTAAGAGTGAATTTTAGAAGATCCTCCATGAAGTCATTATGTCTGCTAAACTCTATAGAACTCAATTTCAAGAAATGTCTTACTCCTCTGATACCATCCTCATGCGGTATATTACTGTATAAAGCCTCGATATCTAGTAAGGCCTGTTCCTCCACGTGCCTGTATACATGCTCGAGGGTCTACATGTAGGGGAGCAGCCAAAGGGAAAACCAATTTCCAGAGGGATTATTTCAACTTTAAAATCTCAGGACTTATTCTAACTGCAGGAACTTAGGCAGTACTGTGGGAACATTATACTGTGTGTGTGGGGGGGTGGCAGTACTGTGAGAACATTATACTGTGTGTGGGGGGATGGCGGTACTGTGGGAACATTATACTGTGTGTGAGGGGATGGCGGTACTGTGGGAATATTATACTGTGTGTGTGGGGATGGTGGTACTGTGGGAACATTATACTGTGTGTGGGTAGATGGCGGTACTGTGGGAACATTATACTGTGTGTGGAGGGATGGCGGTACTTTGGGAACATTATATTCTGTGTGGGGAGATGGCGGTACTGTTGGAACATAATACTGTGTGTGGGGGGATGGCGGTACTGTGGGAACATTATACTGTGTGGGGGCCATCATACAGACTGCATAAGGGGCATAATGGGGGCATTACACTGTGTGGGGCATCATACATACTGCATAAGGGGCATAATTGGGGCATTACACTGTGTGGGGGCATCATACATACTGCATAAAAGGCATAATGGGGGCATTACACTGTGTGGGGGAATCATACATCCTGCATAAGGGGCATAATGGGGGCATTACACTGTGTGGGGGCATCATACATATTGCATAAGGAGCATAATGGGGGCATTACACTGTGGGGGCATCATACATCCTGCATAAGGGGCATAATGGGGGCATTACACTGTGGGGCCAGTAAAGGGGTCCTGTACTATGAGAACAATACGTTTCCTCCCTTCCTGTCTCCATAGTTGGGTCGTATGTATCTATTACAGGAAACAGAACAAAAACCTTATGATTCTTATAAAGGGGCAACACAAGACCCCAAAAGAGTCTCCGTGCTGAAGGGGTTAATGCCCCCTGCGCCCAGTAATGGGGGATCTCCACATACCTCCACCTGCAGAGCCGCCACCACATATATGGCTGCTCTGTGCGCACAGGACCTGTGATGAGGTCACAGGAGGGGAGGAGTCAGGGGTCACATGATCAGGGGCCTCAGTGGATGCAGGACTCTGCTGTGCTGGTTGTCATGGTGCTGGATGAGCTGAAGTTTATGTGTGGAGTCAGGAGTAGTGATGAGCGAGCATGCTCGCTACTGCTTGGTACTCACAGGAGCATCTCACTGCTCGAGATGCTCGGCGGGAGCTCGGGTCCCCTCCCTGCATGTTTGGCTCTCTTTAGAGAGCCAATCAACATGCAGGGATTGCCTGCCACACAGGGCCGGCTCCAGGTTTTTGTGGCCCAGGGCGAAAGAGTCTCAATGAGCCCCTTTAACACATACCACGATTCATGATGCACAGATACCAGTTGTTGCTGTTGTGTCTACCGGCAATAGTAGCTGTGTCCACCACCGGCAGGACACGCTAACCCAGAGGTACACAGGCACACTTGCCATATCCTAGAGGAATATCCCCTCGGTCACGACTACTACAATTGTTCACAGCTATTATTGCCGGTAGACACATTTCCCCTACAACAGCAACAACTGGTGCTTTTCATAGTAATTATTCCTGAAAGACTCTCAAGTTACGTGGGAGGATCCCCAGAAATTTAGCAGAGTATAGTAACTAGCTCTTCTGATGCCCCTGAGGAAAACCCCGTTGGGGTTGAAACGTTGGGCAACTATATTGACAACGATTTGAACCAGTTATTGTTGGAGAAATAAAGCATCTACTTTTATATCACCCATATGAGACTTTTCTACATTATTTGGTGTGCCGGAATCTTTATCTACATGGATACATGTGTTGTATTCCTGGCAGCCTTCTTCATAAGTTGAGCTTGGTCTTTATTTATTATTTATACTACTAGTCAGACTCATAACATTAAATCTTTTATGAATTGCAATACGGACAATGTAATTTATCTTGCTGAATGTCTTCTATGTAAATTGCAATATGTTGGTTGCACCACTGGGCCATTGATAAAACGCATTAGGAGGCATCTATCCGACGCCAGTAATTTAAAAATTGTTAATTGTTCATCCTTATCAAGACCCTTTCAGCTGCACACAATGGGGATGCGTCAGGTTTCAAATGTAAAGCCATAGAGAAAGTATATAAACCTTTTAGAGGAGGGGAACATAAGAGAAAAATCCTTAATAGAGAATCCTTTTGGATCTTTAGATTAGCCACTAGAATACCGCAAGGTCTGAATATCAGACAAGATTTAATATTACAATATACATAATTCATGGGTTGGAAATATATCTCCTGCGTTTCTTTGTATCATTTTACATCTATAACAGCTATTAATACTGAATAAGAATCTCTCGAGATGGAACGATGTTTTTCTAACCAAATAAATGTATACATTTGTATGCTAATTTATCAAATATCCTATATACAAAAAAGTGTCTCCCTCAAAAAAGCTATTTGAACCAACCTTTATTTGGCATAAATAATAACTTAGTAAAAATTAAACACCTGATCTCCTAAGAAAATCTCATTTATACAGGATATTTTCCTTTTATTCTCTCTTCTTCTACTTTTCTGTTTCATGATTCATACATACACTTCTTTTATATTTGTTTTTTTGCTGTGATAGTATAATATTGTTACTTTTAAATATATATCTTGTTATATCAGTATGTCACTTAATCTACTTCTACCTATTAATTAATCACTTACCACCTGTGCCTAGGTGGAGCAATTTTTGTATGCTTAGTCATATATACTACCATGTCTCTCAGTGAATTTATCCCATGATTAAGGCTAATATCTAGCTGAAACGCCTTGGGACTAACATGTTCTGTGGATCAGTATTCCGTGTTTTGTCCTTGTGACATGGCTGCTTTTATATGTTTCCAATAAAAGCTACATTTTAATGAAGATCCGCTGGATACCTGATGCTCTGTTTTTCCTTGCTCCATATTCTAAGTGATTGCCTGGAACCAAGGCTATTCCGCTGTCGGATCACCTCTAACTCAGAGCCTCCAGCTGTCTACTAACGGGTGAGCTGATTTCTCTTCCCCTCTCCCTCTTACCTGCTATTTTGTCAAGACTACTGTGGATGGTTCATCGTGCTCCCCGACCTTGATACTTAGTGTCTATATATAATGGCTACTTTACAAGAGGACTCTGCTTTAGAAGCCAAACGTCAATTTAAGTTGGCTTCTATTCTTAATACAAATGCCAATACCAGCACGGAGACACATACTAATTCCACAGACAATGATTTTAAAAGTCTCATGAAACAATTAGAGCACAAAATGAAAAGAGAAACCCGACTATGGTGGGATTCCACATTTCTCAAATCATATATATCTAAAAATATGATTCCTCGAGGACTAAGAATTAATAAATATTGTACATATGCTTATCCTGACACCTTTCAAACTGAATGGAATAATATCTTGTCGGTTTTTTCTGTTAACCTGATGTCACTCATTGTTAAATTTGAGGATCAAGAACTTAATAAAGTCAGAGAGGAAATTAAAGACATTCGTGGCTCTCTAGAACAACATACTAAATCACCGGATTTAACTTTTTGGAATGAGCGAATCAACAAAAACATTGAGAAATTGGAAAATGATATAACAGAACTCAAGAAATCTAAATTTAATAGAGACTCCCATGATTACATGAATAATGAAATCTATTCGTGGAGGAAATCCATTTTGAAACGAGAGGGTAATAATAAGAAAAAACTGCAAAGAACTGTCAGCTTTGGTAATCCCGATGCATCCACAAATTCCTCTCCCTCGGATGATTATATTTCTGACACTTCATCAGATGCAAACAGTGGCCCTTCCTATGAACTGAGATCTAAAACCTTTACAAGGTCGGCCTCAATAAACGACGACGCAGAGGAGGCAGGAAACACAAAAAGCACGAAGAAACCGCCCTACAAGCAACGATACAGGATGGGACATTAAATTGTGAAATCTGGAATTTGTCCAGTTATATTTTGACACAGAATCAAATGTCTATTCTTTCCAAAGGTTTAAGTTTCTCACCTTCTCGGAAATTTGATATTTTTAAAACAATATTAGATGTCAACAAGTTTGCACGTAATCTTACAGTTAAAAGTCACTTCCTTTCTGTGCCTATAGATACTGAACATGAATCTGACACTCCCCCTTTGATTGGAGATTGTCAAGATTCATCTTCATTTTTACCTAACCATTGTGGTTCTAAGGCTGTGTGCCCACGATGCGTTTTTAATGCGTTTCTGCAGCGTTTTTGAAGCTGCGGAAACGCATTAAAAACGCATTAAAAATGCATGGTAGAAGGGCAGCAATGTTCCCCAATGATAATCCCATGTGCTGTGCACATGCTGCAGAAATTTCCGCTGCGGATTATCATTGCGGAAAAAAAAGCAGCACTACCAATTATTTTGCGTTCTCGCCGCCATTGACTTGCATTAGATCGCATGGATTACGCATCACTGTATATGTAGATGCGTAATCCAAGCGTTCTAATGTGCGGATGGTACCCGGGTGTAGATGAGAGGAGAGTCTCCTCCACACCCAGGTACCATTAAAAAATCTGTAAAAAAAGAATAAAATAAAAAATAAATGTATACTTACCTTCTGTCGGCCCGCGCACCGCTCCTACTTGCTTCCCGGCACTTTGCAGTGAATTGAAGGACCTGCGCTGACGTCAGAGTCATGTGACGGGTCACGCGACGCTGACGTCGGCAGGTCTTTCAATTCACTGTTGCCGGCAAAGGAGAACGGAGTGAGCGGGACACCGGGGGCCATCGGAGGGTAAGTATATATTTATTTTTTTATTTTTACCACTCTCTCGGGTCACACTATATAAATCCATGCTGTTTGCATGGATTTATATAGTGTGACCTAGTTGTCACAAGCACTTTCCAAGTGATGCTAATCGCTTGGAAAGCGCTTGTCAATCCACATGCGGAAATGTCAGTGGGTAACCGCTCCATTTCCGTATGTCCCTGGCAGGAAAACTCATGTACAATCCGCATGCGTTTTTTTCTGCCAGGGAGATGCAGAAACGCTCAGGAAAAAATCCTGAGCATTTCTGCATCGTGGGCACATAGCCTAATATTGATTGTGATTCCTTTAATGAGTGTAATAATGTTTTGCCCTTCAAAGATCTGCAACATTTTTCCATTCTCAGAGATTTGGAGAGTGAATCTATTCTTTCTGACATGTCTTTGAATTCCACCTTTCCTCTAAAAAATCCTTTCTTTTATCCTGTCCAATCTAGACCACAAGTGTTGGACTTATTCCAAGACTTAATTGAAAAAGATCTGGCTAAACTGGACCTAACATCTAATTTAGATAAATCGAATATAACCCTTGAGGAACGTGTGGCTCTCCAAGAACTAGACAGGAACAATGACCTTTTAGTACGCCAAGCAGACAAAGGCGGCAACATAGTTATTATGAATGCTGGTCTCCACAAAAAACTTAATATTGAGATGTTGAATAATCATGACATTTATACAAAGGTACCATACAATCCTACATCTCAGGTACAAAAAGAATTGTTGTCTATTTTGAATGAAGGTTTACATACGGGTGCTATTACTAAAAAAATATTTGAATATCTATATATAGATCATCCGGTAGTACCCATTTTTCATTCATTACCGAAGGTGCATAAAAACATTTTTCCACCCCCTCTTCGTCCCATCATTGCCGGGATAGGGTCTCTGAGTGGAAAACTTGGAGCATGGGTAGATCACTATCTCCAACCACTTATCTCTAGTATTCCCGACCATATAAAAGATACTAACGCGGTAGTCAATACGTTTGATAGGTATACCTGGCTTCCACCGTTTAATTGGCTATCTTGCGATGTTGTGGGCTTGTATCCTGCTATACCTCATAGTACAGAGTTACGCTGTCTAAAAAATTTTCTACATAAATATAGCAAATATACTACATGCATTCAGGATTTTTTACTACTTTCTACCGAATTTTTACTAAAAAATAACTTTTGTTCATTTGACAGAGATTTTTATTTTCAAAAACAGGGAGTCAGTATGGGGGGCAAATTTTCCCCCTCTCTGGCAAATATTGTTATGTCAGTGTGGGGGGAAAAAATATATTTTTTCAGATTATAATCCTTTTTATAAAGGATATAGAATGGTATGCTAGATACATAGATGATTTACTTTTTATTTGGAAGGGTCCTGCTTTCAAAGCTCCAATGTTTGTGGACTATTTAAACAAAAATGATTATAATCTGAAATTTACTTTTTGCCTTCAAAAACACACTATTAATTTTTTAGTTATTACTCTAATTGGTGACGAATACAGGGAGCAAATTATAATTCTTCCTTTCAGAAAGCCCACAGCAGGGAATACTATTTTACAAGCCTCTTCTTGTCATCCTAAGCATATAATAAAAAACATTCCTGTGGGAGAATTTATCAGGATGAAGAGACACTCCTCCAATCAGGAGATTTATACCACTGCGGTTCAATCTACTAAAAAACGACTTTCATACAGAGGCTATCCTAATAAATTTTTATGCAGGGCAGATAATATTGCAGCCCAAATTAATAGATCGGATCTTATAAAAAATCCTATGAGAAATACAAGGGTAAGAAACCAGGTTCGGAAAAATAAAATTGTATTTAGCACCCAATATAGTCCACAGTATCAGGACATCATTAATATTGTGAAAAAATATCTACCTATTTTGAATCAAGACCAGACACTTTATAAAATCTTGGAGACTTCTAACATACAATTTGTAGCTCGTAAAGCAGCTACCCTCGGAACAATTTTGTCCCCCAGTCTTTTTCTATCAGAAAATAATTACATCTCAGATACTTGGTTAACATTAAAAGGTTTTTATGGCTGTGGTCACACACGCTGCATTTCATGCGACTATGCCCAGAAAAGTACAACATTTCAGTCTTATACTACTAGTCAGACTCATAACATTAAATCTTTTATGAATTGCAATACGGACAATGTAATTTATCTTGCTGAATGTCTTCTATGTAAATTACAATATGTTGGTTGCACCACTGGGCCATTGATAAAACGCATTAGGAGGCATCTATCCGACGCCAGTAATTTAAAAATTGTTAATTGTTCATCCTTATCAAGACCCTTTCAGCTGCACACAATGGGGATGCGTCAGGTTTCAAATGTAAAGCCATAGAGAAAGTATATAAACCTTCTAGAGGAGGGGAACATAAGAGAAAAATCCTTAATAGAGAATCCTTTTGGATCTTTAGATTAGCCACTAGAATACCGCAAGGTCTGAATATCAGACAAGATTTAATATTACAATATACATAATTCATGGGTTGGAAATATATCTCCTGCATTTCTTTGTATCATTTTACATCTATAACAGCTATTAATACTGAATAAGAATCTCTCGAGATGGAACGATGTTTTTCTAACCAAATAAATGTATACATTTGTATGCTAATTTATCAAATATCCTATATACAAAAAAGTGTCTCCCTCAAAAAAGCTATTTGAACCAACCTTTATTTGGCATAAATAATAACTTAGTAAAAATTAAACACCTGATCTCCTAAGAAAATCTCATTTATACAGGATATTTTCCTTTTATTCTCTCTTCTTCTACTTTTCTGTTTCATGATTCATACATATGTAGCACCCTGAGGATTCGGCTGCTACAGGGGTATTGCACCTCAACCCAGAGGTGTGATATTCCACTCCCGGGTAAGGAAGGAGTGTGGAACTGAGCTCGGTAGGCTGCATGCACTACACACATCCCATTTCCGAGGAGCAGGCCGACGGTACTCCCACTTAGAAATGTGCAGGTACGACCGAGTCTGTTCCTGGCTGGAGTGGGAGGGGGGTGGTACATCCCAAGTAGTGTAGGGGCAGATAGGGGGAGCAGCCTGGGTAAAGTTAGGAGCTCATTGGGTGCTGGTCACCTGAGCTCACACATAGAGGGTGTATATAAGGTGGGCACCAACTAAGAACAGGGTCAGTTGCAGAGAGAAAGTCAGCGAGCGGAGGAGAAGAGAGACCCAGAGCGAGAGAGGAGAAGAGAGACCCAGAGGGGGAAACAGAAAAGAGGACTCTAAGAACCCAACTTAAATCCCCGGGTGAAGAGTCGGCACAGGGTACCGGATCCCAAACTGGCGGGGGCAGAAAACACACCCTAGCCAGAGACCGGAGGCCGTGGGCAGCATCTGCCACGGCCACCCATCACATCCACCCCGAAGGCACACCACATGAAGGGTCAGGGAGCCCAAGGCCAAGGGTGTCCCAACAGAAGGCCCGAGGGAGCTGGACCTAGGTGGATCACTGGTGGGGACGGCCAGAGAACGGGACAGAAGGAGAGCTCAGGGCCACGCTCCGGACTTGTTTGGGGGTTGGCTGGATCCAGGACCTGGTGGACGCAGCACGGCTCGGGTGGTCACTCGAAGCTGGAGTGACCAGTACAACATCTGCAGTAAGTAAACACCCTTAACTGCACAACCCGACTCTGTCTTCATTGCCGTCTGCACTGCACCACCACAACCCCCATCCTCTGCACCTGTCCCCCCTGAGGCCATACCCCTCCCGTTGGGGGTTATACCATCTAAAGCTGCACCAACACCATCAGCCTCAGCGGACCCTGCTGCAGCGGCGGCCGTAGTGACCGCAATCCAACGGGTGGCGTAGTCGACATAACGAACTTTGTAACATCTGTAGGACTGCCACACACACTGAGTTTGACACCCTGGGCACGGACCGGGTCACAGCCACTCGGAAGACTACAACTCCCATCTGATCCGGCTCCGGATATTCCCCCTAAAGAATATGGCCCAGGGGGTGCGTCAACTTTGGCGTAGTCGGCAGGATTACGTGCCCACAACAACCGGGTACTGCGTGCCTGAAGAAAAGTGCAAGTTTACCTCAGAAAGAAGTCTCCCGCCGGTTCCGGAGGGTCCACGCCATCGGACCCCATCACAGGTCGTTTCCCGCCGATTGTCCGCCATTTCCAGCTTGTTCCCGCCATCTGCAGAGTTTCCCGCCACTGGGCGACGCTTCCCGCCAAATCCGAAGATTTCCCGCCTTGGAAGAACAGCGGACGCCATTATGGGCGTGCCAGAGGGTGGTGAGAGGCCACCTCCCATCGTGGGCCAGGACCGAAAATGGCGCCAAAAGTGGAAACCGCCCCCACCAACAGAGACTGTGATGCTAGAGGTGTCTGTCAGCGTGAAAGAACTGCCCCTGGAGCTGACAGTCACCAAGTGGCCCCGGGACCGCCCTCGAGGTGGGAGGAGACGAAAGAAAAGAACGAAGATGGGTGCCGCCTGGAGCAGTCTGGAGCGAGCGCACCCGGAGACAAGAAGTCTAACGAGGAGTCTGGAGCGAGCGCACCCGGAGGCAAGAAGCCTGGAGAAGAGTAGCAGAGGAGCTCACCCGGAGATGGCGAGAGAGCAGAGCAGCACCGGCCCGCTGGCCAGGAGCCTGCTGGAAGAGGAGCAGAGCAGCACCGACCCGTTGGTCAGGAGCCTGCTGGAAACCACGACCCCACTAGGCCTAGTGGAGGTCCTCGCGCAGCTCCCCCGAGACCGGGAGTGTGCACAGACTGCCCTGGAGGGCCTCGCACGGAGGATGGCCCGGGTACAGCGAGAGACATTGGCGGAGTGGAGCCGAGAGATGGCCCAGCAAACCAAGACCCGGAGCACGCCAGCCAAGATGAGGAGACAGACCGCCTCTGAGGATGGCGCGGGAGGACCCAAGGCCGGAGACGGCGCCGAGAAGGGAGCCGAACGCATGGAGGCAGGTAAAGGGGACGTCTATACCCCAAACCGGGACACCGCTTGCCTGCCCCAGCTCCCCGTCGCAGAGCCCGAAAGTCCCCCTGCTGTGCCCGAAAACGCCATGTCACCGACGCAGACTAGGCCCCAATCGGAAGCCGCCGCCGCGACCCCTGTGACGCCATGCGCACCGACCCCGAGCGTGGCAAAACAGGAAGTAACACCAGCCTGGTCGCAGGGCCTAGAATTCCCGGGCGTCGCATCACCAACAGCGCCCCCTACCTCCGCGGAGCCTCCGGCCTGGCCGCAAGGCCAGGTAGCCCAGGGCGCCGCCGTCCTAACGGTGCCCTTCACCTTCCAGGTGCCCCAGGCCTGGCCGCAAGGCCTGGGCAACCCGGGCGCCACCACCACCGCGCCCGCACCCGTAAAACCAAGGGTGCCGCGTCTGGGAGAGGACTTGTTTGCCCAGCACACGTGGCCGGACGGGCAGCCTTTCATCTGGCCCCAGAAATATTATGAACTGGAGCACCAGAGGAGAGTTGGGGCCATGTGTGCACCCCTGATTCCGGCTCCGAAGCCCGTGATAAGGATCTCGCCCCCGCTTGAAGAGACCCAATTTGAGTGGGACCCCACCGGAGAAGACCTAATGGGGTTCACTCAAGAAACCAGGGCAGCTGCAGCGGAGCGTGCTGAGTGCTGCCGACAGCAGCTCGAGGAGTTTGCGAGGGAGCGGAGAGAGAGGCGGGTCCGGGAACAACAGGCCCAAATAAGGAGCGCCGAGCAGAAGAGCCGAACCAGGAGGGACCCCCGTGCAGCGCACAGTCCCCGCACCACCGGGACTGTAATTAAGTTCAACATGCAGCATGGGTGGGGCTTCATCAGAGACCACAACACCCCCGGCGACGTCTTTGTCACGCGCAGAGATGTGGAGTCCCATCTGCCGGAGGGGCACAGAGGTCGTGACCTTTATATCGGGGACGAGGTCACCTTTACCCGGCACAAGTGTGCCAAAGGACCTTACGCCCTCCATGTGCATCGCCTGACGGAGGAGGAGCTGCGATGTGAGGAGGAAGAGCAAGAGGATCCGGACGGGTCTGAAGCTGAGATCCCCAAAGAAGGAGCAGGAGGAAGACGTTGTTGAGTACAGCGGAGCAGGTGCTGTAAATAGTTACCCGATCGGGTATCAAAGAAACTGTTGCTACATATATATAGTCCCCGTTGGGACCAGCATGAGTGAACTATTTACCCGTTATTCCGTATCCATACCAGGCTGAGGACTGTGAGCAGCCATTCCCTTCCCTTTACCTGGCCGAGGACTGAGAGCGGCCAACTTCCCCTGTATATAGTTGCGCTTCCTAAAGCGCCCCCTACTGGTTTTATAGGAAAACCAGTTTTCCAAAGACTGTCGCACTGTACCCGGTCACACGTTGCACAGTGGCCGGAGGAGGAGCCAGAGGCGACGAGAATGTTTTATTTGCTAATATATGTTGTTTTATATGTTTATGAAAAATTTGTATGTTTTGGTGTTGTTTATGTCTTACAGCCCGAGGACGTGCTGTGATTTACCAGGGGGGAATGTAGCACCCTGAGGATTCGGCTGCTACAGGGGTATTGCACCTCAACCCAGAGGAGTGATATTCCACTCCCGGGTAAGGAAGGAGTGTGGAACTGAGCTCGGTAGGCTGCATGCACTACACACATCCCATTTCCGAGGAGCAGGCCGACGGTACTCCCACTTAGAAATGTGCAGGTACGACCGAGTCTGTTCCTGGCTGGAGTGGGAGGGGGGTGGTACATCCCAAGTAGTGTAGGGGCAGATAGGGGGAGCAGCCTGGGTAAAGTTAGGAGCTCATTGGGTGCTGGTCACCTGAGCTCACACATAGAGGGTGTATATAAGGTGGGCACCAACTAAGAACAGGGTCAGTTGCAGAGAGAAAGTCAGCGAGCAGAGGAGAAGAGAGACCCAGAGCGAGAGAGGAGAAGAGAGACCCAGAGGGGGAAACAGAAAAGAGGACTCCAAGAACCCAACTTAAATCCCCGGGTGAAGAGTCGGCACAGGGTACCGGATCCCAAACTGGCGGGGGCAGAAAACACACCCTAGCCAGAGACCGGAGGCCGTGGGCAGCATCTGCCACGGCCACCCATCACATCCACCCCGAAGGCACACCACATGAAGGGTCAGGGAGCCCAAGGCCAAGGGTGTCCCAACAGAAGGCCCGAGGGAGCTGGACCTAGGTGGATCACTGGTGGGGACGGCCAGAGAACGGGACAGAAGGAGAGCTCAGGGCCACGCTCCGGACTTGTTTGGGGGTTGGCTGGATCCAGGACCTGGTGGACGCAGCACGGCTCGGGTGGTCACTCGAAGCTGGAGTGACCAGTACAACATCTGCAGTAAGTAAACACCCTTAACTGCACAACCCGACTCTGTCTTCATTGCCGTCTGCACTGCACCACCACAACCCCCATCCTCTGCACCTGTCCCCCCTGAGGCCATACCCCTCCCGTTGGGGGTTATACCATCTAAAGCTGCACCAACACCATCAGCCTCAGCGGACCCTGCTGCAGCGGCGGCCGTAGTGACCGCAATCCAACGGGTGGCGTAGTCGACATAACGAACTTTGTAACATCTGTAGGACTGCCACACACACTGAGTTTGACACCCTGGGCACGGACCGGGTCACAGCCACTCGGAAGACTACAACTCCCATCTGATCCGGCTCTGGATATTCCCCCTAAAGAATATGGCCCAGGGGGTGCGTCACATACACTTCTTTTATATTTGTTTTTTTGCTGTGATAGTATAATATTGTTACTTTTAAATATATATCTTGTTATATCATTATGTCACTTAATCTACTTCTACCTATTAATTAATCACTTACCACCTGTGCCTAGGTGGAGCAATTTTTGTATGCTTAGTCATATATACTACCATGTCTCTCAGTGAATTTATCCCATGATTAAGGCTAATATCTAGCTGAAACGCGTTGGGACTAACATGTTCTGTGGATCAGTATTCCGTGTTTTGTCCTTGTGACATGGCTGCTTTTATATGTTTCCAATAAAAGCTACATTTTAATGAAGATCCGCTGGATACCTGATGCTCTGTTTTTCCTGGCCCCGATATAACGCTCCATACAGATTACTGGCCCCCACATAATGCCCCATGCAGGATGTCACCCCCCTTATAATGCCCCATGCTGGATGTCACCTCTCCCCTCCATATAATGCCCCATGCAGGATGCCACCTCTCCCCCCGATATAATGCCCCATGCAGAATGTCACCTCTCCCCCCCCATATAATTCCCCATGCAGGATGTCACCTCTCCCCCCCATATAATACCCCATGCAGGATGTCACCTCTCCCCCCATATGATGCCCCATGCAGGATGTCAGCTCTCCCCCCTTATAATGACCCATGCAGGATGTCAGCACTCCACCCCATATAATGCCCCATGCAGGATGTCACCTCTCCCCCCCATATAATGCCCCATGCAGGATGTCACCTCTCCCCCCCATATAATGCCCCATGCAGGATGTCACCCCACCATATAATGCCCCATGCAGGATGTCACCCCCCCATATAATGCCCTATGCAGGATGTCACCTCTCCCCCCATACAATGCCTCCATACATATAAAAAAATGAAATACTCACCTCACTTCTCACCTGCTGCCGCTGCTCCGGACTTCTCACCCGCGCTGGCGTCTTCCTGCTCTGCGCTGCCTGTGACGGCTCAGGAAAGCGCGCAGTGTAAAGATTTCACTGCGCCCTCTGACCTGAGATGTCACAGTGCAGTAACCCCGGAAGAGACCGGAGCTGCTGCGGAGGCACGGGGAGAGGTAAGTATTGTGCCGGCTGCCGGGGCCTTGAGCAAGCGGGGGGGGCAAGTTGACGGGCGCTGGCACCAGCACCACACCGCTCACGGGTCCCATAGCACCCCTGCCTGCTCAGGGCCCCGGCACTTGCCCGGGTGCGCTGGGTGCTGACGGCGGGCCAGCTGCCACACACTATAATGCCGTAGCCATGTTGGTTGTAGCATTACAGTGACTGGCTGGCCGCACAGCATCATCAGGTGTAAATAAGACCTGGCGCCACCATGCTCGTCACAGTCTACCCCGGAATCAGGCAGAGTAGGGAGAGGTGCTGCTGTGTCAGGGAGACATTTGCTTTTAGAGTTAGTGTAGGTATTCCACAACATATATCTATAATATCCATCTGAACTAACAGTCCTTCTGAGGAATAATCCAGCTGCATATATGCAGTGGTGATAGCAGGAGTTAGGCAGGCAGGCAGTGTATGTGGCAGACTGCAGTGCATATAGCAAGAGGGTCCATTTAACGTCCTGTTAGTCTAGGTATTCTACAACATATAGAGCTAGGCAGACAGGCAGTATATGTGGCAGACTGCAGTGTATAATACAGCACAAGAGGCTCCATTCCAGTTCTGTCTGCTGCTGTTACAGATATTTCTACAAAAAGCTAGGTATCAGGGGCCAAGGATAATTTTTTTTTTGGATCTTAATCTTGATTATTTTGTTAAAAAGCAATCCAGAGAACACCGTTTTTCTGCTCCATTTGCTTGTTGCCACATCAGAATACAGACAGATCTTTTCCATATTACAGCGAAAAAAATCCAGAAATTTGTAGTGAACATGGAAAATATTGGCCTCCATTTAAATTTTGTTGCAGTGTGTCAGTGAAGTTATTGACAACATTTTGCTGTGAAAAATAGTAACCTACAGGCCAGCTATTTAAAACTGCGGTTTTCCGTCACAGGTATCACATATAAGTTCGCTCCATATTTAGCCATTTCTGGCCTCCATTTACATTTTGTTGCGGTGTGTCAGTGAAGTTATTGACACGAAGTCGATGTGAAAAATAGTTACCTACAGGCCAGCTATTTAAAACTGTGGTTTTCTGTCACACGTATCACATATCAGTTCGCTCCAAATTCAGCCATTTCTGGCCTCCATTTACATTTTGTTGCAGTGTGTCAGTGAAGTGATTGACACCAGGTCGCTGTGAAAAATAGTAACCTACAGGCCAGCTATTTAAAAATGTGGTTTTCCCTCACATGTATTACATATAACTTTGCTCTAAATTCAGCCATTTCCGGCCTCCATGTAAATTTTGTTGCAGTATGTTAGTAAAGTTATTGACACCAGGTCGCTGTGAAATATAGTAACCTACAGGCCAGCTATTTAAAAATGTGGTTTTCCGTCACACGTATCACATATCACTTCGGTTCAAATTCAGACATTTGTAGTGAACGTGGAAAATATTTTCCTCCATTTAAAATGGGCAAGGCGCATGGCAAGGGATGGGGAAGGGGACGTGATGGTGATGATAGTGCATGCAGAGGACGAGGCCGAGGCCATGGGCAAGCTGAAATTGTGCCAAAAAAACACCCACATCTTCTCACTCGACCTTCCTGTCCCAATTAATAGGGGACCGCAGAACACCACTATTGAACACAGAGCAGTGTGAAAAGGTTATTGGTTGGATAGCAGATAATGCTTCCAGTCACTTAGCCACCACCACCACCCTGTATTCCACACGGTCAAGTCTCAGTAGCCATGAGTATGGACTGCATATTCCTTACTCTAATCCTCCTTCCTCCCACCATGCCCACACTTGAACACTCCGAAGAGCTGTTCACTTTTCCATTTATAGATTCGGGCTCTCGCCTGGTCCTCTTTAAGCGGGGCAAGAGCAGATTGCATGTAGCGATGCCCAAATATTTGAGCAGCCACTGTCACACGAAGGCGACGGTGGGAAACTGTCACAAGAGGTGGATGATGATGTGACACAATTGCCAGAAAGTCAGGAGGAGGACCAGGGTGCGGAAGTGGAAGATGAGGTGGAGGAGGATGAAGTCACTGACCCAACCTGGCAAGGTGACATGCAGAGCAAGGACGACAGCATAGGGGGAGGGAGGCGTAGTGACGCGCCCCCTGGGACATATTCCTTTTTTGAGGGGAATACCCGGCACCGGATCAGATGGGGGGTTGTAGTCTCCGAGCGGCTGTGACCCGGTCCGTGCCCAGGGCGTCAAGCTCAGTGTTATGTGGCAGTCCTACAGATGTTATTAAGAGTTCTTTTGTGTCGACTACGCCACCCGTTGGGATGCGGTCACTGTGGCCGCCGCTGCAGCAGGGTCCGCTGAGGCTGATGGTGGGTGCGCAGCTTGGTGGGATAACCCCCAACGGGAGGGGTATAGCCTCAGAGGGGACAGGCGCAGAGGATGGGGGTTGTGGTGGTGTAGTGCAGACGGCAGTGAAGACAGAGTCGGGTTGTGCAGTTAAGGGTGTTTACTTACTGCAGATGTTGTACTGGTCACTCCAGCTGCTAGTGACCACCCGAGCCGTGCTGCGTCCACCAGGTCCTGGATCCAGCCAACCCCCAAACAAGTCCGGAGCGTGGCCCTGAGCTCTCTTTCTGTCCCGTTCTCTGGCCGTCCCCACCAGTAATCCACCTAGGTCCAGCTCCCTCGGGCCTTCTGTTGGGACACCCTTGGCCCTGGGTTCCCTGACCCTTCATGTGGTGTGCCTTCGGGGTGGATGTGATGGGTGACCGTGGCAAACGCTGCCCACGGTCTCCGGTCTCTGGCTGGGGAATGTTTTTACCCCCACCAGCTTGGGTTCCGGTACCCTGATGCCGACTCTTCACCCGGTGCTTTTAGTTGGGATCTCAGAGTCCTTCTCTGCTGTGCTCTGGGTCTCTCTCTTTTCTCCTCTCTCGCTCTGGGTCTTGGTCTTTCTTCTCTCCTCTGCTCCTGACTTGTTCTCTGCAGCTGACTCTCTGCATCTGATCCTCTGCATCTGACCCTGATCTTTGTTGGTGCCCACCTTATATACACCCTCTATGTGTGAGCTCAGGTGACCAGCACCCAATGAGCTCCTATCTTTACCCAGGCTGCTCCCCCTATCTGCCCCTACACTACTTGGGATGTACCACCCCCCTCCCACTCCAGCCAGGAACAGACTCGGTCGTACCTGCACATTTCTAAGTGGGAGTACCGTTGGTCTGTTCCCCGGAAATGGGATGTATGTAGTGCATGCAGCCTACCGAGCTCAGTTCCACTCTCCATCCTTACCCGGGAGTGGAATATCACACCTCTGGGTTGAGGTGCAATACTCCTGTAGCAGCCGAATCCTCAGGGTGCTACAGTAGCACCACAACAGGCAAGAACAAGCAGTGTGGTGGCCACAGACAGAAGGCGGGCAACCGTTCCCAGTAACATCAACATGACAGAAGCTGCCAGTACAACTGTTAGGTCTTCTGGAGTCTGGTTGCTTTTTTATTAATGACTCTGCCGATAACCCCAAAAAGGCCATTTGCACCCCCTGCCAGGCCAGCATCAGTAAGGGTAGCAAAACTAGCAGCCTGACCACCACCAGCATGATCAGACACATGGCAGCAAAGCATCTGACTAAGTGGGCCAGACCCCAGGGTCCAGCAACAGTGTCAGCGGGTGACACCACTGCTTGTTCCGCTGTTGTGCGTGCATGCCAATCCCCTGTCCATGGCGCATGCCAAGATGCCTCCCGCCCTGCACCTGTCGTTGAACACTCTCAACTAGCACCATCAGCAAGCATGTCCACTTCCTTGTCCCAGCACAGTGTTCAGTTGTCCCTACCCCAGTCCTTGAAACGCAAGCGCAAATAAGCAGCTAACGTCCCACAGGCCACACTACTAAATTCACACATTTCGCGAATGCTTGCAAGCGAAATGTTGCCTTTTAGGCTCGTGGAGACAGAAGCTTTCCACAACCCGATGGCAGCGGCCGTCCCTCGGTACTCGGTCCCCAGCCACCACTATTTCTCCCGGTGTGCCATCCTGCATTACACAAGCATGTGTCCCACAACATTAGTTGTGCCCTCAACAATGCAGTTACTGGGAAAGTCCACCTAACCACGGACACGTGGACAATTGCTTGTGGGCAGGGACGGTACATCTCTCTGACGGTACACTGGGTTAACATAGTGGAAGCCGGGACCCGGTTGGACCTTTGGACAGAACATGTCCTCCCGACACCGAGGATTGCGGGCCCTGGGTCAATCAGGGTTGCCCCACATTCTACAACTCCTGCACCTCCTCTTCCACTTCAGCATCCATCTCCGAAATAACCACATGAATCGCAAGCTGGAAGCACTGCAGCACTGCCTCGGCCAAGCGGCAACAGGCTGTGCTGAAGCTAATATGCTTAGGTGACAAACCACACAACGCTGAAGAGTTGTGGACAGCTCTGAAAGAGCAGACAGATCTATGGCTGACACCGCTGAACCTACAGCCAGGCATGTGACAATGGCCAGAACCTGGTGACAGCTCTGAGGCGAGGCGAGCTTACACACGTACAATGCCTGGCCCATGCGCTTAACCTCGTGGTTCAGCAGTTTCTCAAAACCTACCCGGAGCTGCCGGATCTTCTTGTCAAAGTACGACGCCTGTGTGCCCATTTTAGAAAGTCAGTTACAGCATCCGCCGCTCTTGCCATGCTTCAGCAGCGTTTGCGGCTTCCGGGTCACCGACTGGTGTGTGATGTCCCCACGCGTTGGAACTCTACATTGCAGATGTTAGGAAGGATTTGTGAGCAGAAGAGGGCAGTTGTTGACTACCTTCACCAACAAGGCAGTCGGTATTCAGGTCAGACTCCACACATAAAACCTCAGGAGTGGACACGGATGTCAGACATCTGTACCATCCTCCAAAACTTTGAGGACTCCACCAAGATGCTGAGCGGCGATGACGCCATAATTAGTGTCACCATCCCGCTTCTCTGTCTTCTGAAACACTCTCTGCTCTCAATTAAAGAGGATGCATTGCAGGCGGAGCACGATGAGATGGAGAGAGCAAGGAACAATACAGGGTGATTACACACAGCCCAGCCCCATCTCATGCCAACGTGGATTGGGTGACAATGAGGAAGAGGAGGAGGAGGAAGAACAGGAGATAGTTTCCTATAGACGGTATACCTGCACAACTGCCATACCGTCTGTTCAGCGTGGATGGCCTGAGGATAGGGAGGAGGAGGACACGGAAGTCTTGCCTCTTTGCAGTCTGGCACACATGGCTGAGCTTATGTTACGCTGCCTTTCTCGTGACCCTCGCGTTGTCCAAATTTTGGATGATAGTCATTACTGGTTGGTGACGCTTCTAGACCCATGCTACAGGGAGAACTTTATGTCTCTTATTCCTTTGCAGGACAGGCCCAATAAAATTGGGCAGTACGAGAAGGCCCTTGTTGCTGAATTAGTAAAAAATTCCCATCTGAAAACGCTGGCGGCAGAGGTTACAATTCGTTGGACAACCAAGGAGTACAGGCGAGAGAGCCACAAATGCAATCCAGCAGAGGCAGGGGAACACTGTCAAAGTTCTGGGACAGTTATCTCAGACCCTCCCATCGCACAGGCCCTGGGGCGCAGGGTACTCTCACAAGGAGTGCAAAGTTTCGGAAGATGGTGATGGAGTACCTTGTCGACCGCATTAACGTCCTCCGTGATTCCTCTGTGCCTTATAAATATTGGGTATCCAAGCTGGACACGTGGCATGAACATGCTCTCTACGCCATGGAGGTCCTGGCCTGCCCTACCACTAGCATTTTCTCAGAGCAGGTTTTTAGTGCCGCCGGTGGAATTATAACCGATAGGAGCATTCATCTGTCAACTAGAGATGAGCGGTGTTCGACTCGAACTGTTCGCCAATCTCAAATTCGAGCTGTTTTGGGCGGTGTTTGAGCCGTTAGGCGAACACGAACAATTTGAAAAAAATTTGGCTGTTCGAGGTTATGTTCGATAACTGTTCGTGCACCAAAATCATAACTGGATTTTTTCTCAGTAATGCTGAAAATTAATGTTAATACGCAGTTTGAGTGTACAGCGGAGTGGGGGTAGGGGCAGGGGATGGATCTCTGCATAAATAATGAAGATCTCCATTTTTTTTTCTCTTTCCCGCATTTACAGTGGGGAGGTGCAATCTGTCAGCCTATCAGCAGCGCACACAAGGAGCGAAGTGCTTTTTTTCACACAAGCAAGGGCATGTGTCATTGGCAGTGTATGTCACATGTCCTTGCCCTATAAGACCCAGCCATTTTCCCCATCGCCACCATTTTCTCACTGCTGCAGCTGCGTGTTAGACGGCACCGCTGTTGCTGTGTGCGCTATACTTTGTTAATTTCAAGCCAATTTTTGCACAAATCTACAGATAGCTTGGGAGTAGGGAAGAGTTGTGATTGCAGTCCTTTTAAGGACTAGGTTACAGCATTTCCTACGACTTTTATCAGGCAGGTCTGTGCTCTTAAATAGATAGGTTGGGAGTAAAGACTAATTGTAATTGCAGTCCTTTTCAGGGCTAGGTTACATCAGTTCCTATCACTTTTATCAGGCAGGTCTGTGCTCTTAAATAGATAGGTTGGGAGTAAAGACTAATTGTAATTGCAGTCCTTTTGAGGGCTAGGTTATATCAGTTCCTATCACTTTTTGCCAGGCAGGTCTGTTTTAGTGCTGTGCAAGTTTTTTTCACAGCATTTGGCTAAATCTAGCAAAGCAAATCCTTTTTGGCCTCTTGCAGTGTGTGTTAGTCAGTGGAGCAGCCTATCTGTGTTGCAAGCTACACCACCTGTGTAAAGAATACCAATTTTTTTACTGTATCTAGTGAAGTAAAACCTTTTGGGCATAGCATAATTCTATTAGTCCATCTATACTAACCTCCACCAGGTTGCAAATTCAATATAATTTTTTTCTGCATCTAGCTCTGAAAAAATATTTTGGCTTGTAGCAGTGTGTGGGACTTGTTCTATTAGTCCATCTATACTAATCTCCACCAGGTTGCAAATTCAATATAATTTTTTTCTGCATCTAGCTCTGAAAAAAAAATTGGCTTGTAGCAGTGTGTGGGACTTGTTCTATTAGTCCATCTATACTAACCTCCACCAGGTTGCAAATTCAATATAATTTTTTTCTGCATCTAGCTCTGAAAATTTTTTTTGGCTTGTAGCAGTGTGTGGGACTTGTTCTATTAGTCCATCTATACTAACCTCCACCAGGTTGCAAATTCAATATAATTTTTTTCTGCATCTAGCCCTGAAAATTTTTTTGGGCTTGTAGCAGTGTGTGGGACTTGTTCTATTAGTCCATCTATACTAACCTCCACCAGGTTGCAAATTCAATATAATTTTTTTCTGCATCTAGCTCTGAAAAAATATTTGGGCTTCGGCATCTAGCAGTGTGTGAGACTTGTTCTATTAGTCCATCTATACTAACCTCCACCAGGTTGCAAATTCAAAATAATTTTTATCTGCATCTGGCTCTGAAAAAATATTTCGGCTTGTAGCAAACTTGTTCTATTATTCCATCTATACTAACGTCCACCAGGTTGCAAATTCAATATAATTTTTTCTGCATCTAGCTCTGAAAAAATATTTCGGCTTGTAGCAGTGTGTGGGACTTGTTCTATTAGTCCATCTATACTAACCTCTACCAGGTTGCAAATTCAATATAATTTTTTTCTGCATCTAGCTCTGAAAAAATATTTCGGCTTGTAGCAGTGTGTGGGACTTGTTCTATTAGTCCATCTATACTAACCTCCACCAGGTTGCAAATTCAATATAATTTTTTTCTGCATTTAGCTCTGAAAAAATATTTCGGCTTGTAGCAGTGTGTGGGACTTGTTCTTTTAGTCCATCTAAACTAACCTCCACCAGGTTGCAAATTCAATATATTTTTTTTCTGCATCTAGCTCTGAAAAAATATTTTAGCTTGTAGCAGTGTGTGGGACTTGTTCTATTAGTCCATCTATACTAACCTCCACCAGGTTGCAAATTCAATATAATTTTTTTCTGCATTTAGCTCTGAAAAAATATTTCGGCTTGTAGCAGTGTGTGGGACTTGTTCTTTTAGTCCATCTAAACTAACCTCCACCAGGTTGCAAATTCAATATATTTTTTTTCTGCATCTAGCTCTGAAAAAATATTTTGGCTTGTAGCAGTGTGTGGGACTTGTTCTATTAGTTCATCTATACTAACCTCCACCAGGTTGCAAATTCAATATAATTTTTTTCTGCATCTAGCTCTGAAAAAATATTTCGGCTTGTAGCAGTGTGTGGGACTTGTTCTATTAGTCCATCTATACTAATCTCCACCAGGTTGCAAATTCAATATAATTTTTTTCTGCATCTAGCTCTGAAAAAATATTTCGGCTTGTAGCAGTTTGTGGGACTTGTTCTATTATTCCATCTATACTAACCTCCACCAGGTTGCAAATTCAATATAATTTTTTTCTGCATCTAGCTCTGAAAAAATATTTAGGCTTCGGCTTGTAGCAGTGTGTGAGACTTGTTCTATTAGTCCATCTATACTAACCTCCACCAGGTTGCAAATTCAAAATAATTTTTATCTGCATCTAGCTCTGAAAAAATATTTCGGCTTGTAGCAGTGTGTTGGACTTATTCTATTAGTCCATCTCTACTAACCTCCACCAGGTTGCAAATTCAATATAATTTTTTTCTGCATCTAGCTCTGAAAAAATATTTCAGCTTGTAGCAGTGTGTTGGACTTGTTCTATTAGTCCATCTATACTAACCTCCACCAGGTTGCAAATTCAATATAATTTTTTTCTGCATCTAGCTCTGAAAAAATATTTTGGCTTGTAGCAGTGTCTGGGACCTGTTCTAGTAGTCCATCTATACTAACCTCCACCAGGTTGCAAATTCAATATAATTTTTATCTGCATCTAGCTCTGAAAAAATATTTGGGCTTGGGCTTGTAGCAGCGTGTGGGACTTGTTCTATTAGTCCAGCTATACTAACCTCCACCAGGTTGCAAATTCAAAATAATTTTTATCTGCATCTAGCTCTGAAAAAATATTTCGGCTTGTAGCAGTGTGTGGGAATTGTTCTGTTAGTCCATCTATACTAACCTCCACCAAGTTGCAAATTCAATATAATTTTTTTCTGCATCTAGCTCTGAAAAAATATTTCGGCTTGTAGCAGTGTGTGGGACTTGTTCTATTAGTCCATCTATACTAACCTCCACCAGGTTGCAAATTCAATATAATTTTTATCTGCATCTGGCTCTGAAAAAATATTTGGGCTTCGGCTTGTAGCAGTGTGTGGGACTTGTTCTATTAGTCCATCTATACTAACCTCCACCATGTTACAAATTCAATATAATTTTTTTCTGCATCTAGCTCTGAAAAAATATTTCGGCTTGTAGCAGTGTGTGGGACTTGTTCTATTAGTCCATCTATACTAACCTCCACCAGGTTGCAAATTGAAAATAATTTTTATCTGCATCTAACCCAGCCAATACTTTTGGGCTAATACCACAGTTTGGCCACTCAGCTCAGCTCGGTTCCCATCCATTGTTCTTTGTGCAAACAACTCCAGAGATGTGAATTAGTTAACCACCAAAATGAGTGGAAAAAGGCCTGCCGCTGGTGGAAAGGGGAATAGGCGTGTTGGGAAGGGGAAAAAATGTTGTGTCCGTGGGGTAGGTGTTAAAGCAACAGTAACATCTGCAGAAGAAAGACCATCTTCCAGCCAAACTAAGATGTCTACTTCTTTTAGCGGACAATGTGATAAGATCCCTTTCTTATGGCCACGCCAATCGCTACAAATTCCAGATGAGGCACAAAAACAGCAGGTGCTTCAACGGATATCAAGTGCTCCTTTAAGTGGGCTCTCCTCCACCTCAACTTCAACATCACAAATACTCCAGTCCTCAGAGGTGTCACCCCAATCGCACTTGCTTCCTCACAGCTCCCAAGTCTCCAGCTGCCCGTCTGAGTATGGGGTAGAACAGATGGCTGAGTCTGCAGAGCTGTTTACTCATACTATAGCTTGGGAATCAGAGGTCGGCTCCAGAGCTTCTGTGAATCCAGACGAGGAAATGATCTGCACTGATGCCCAGAATCTTTATGAGTCGGATCCAGGACCAGACGCAGAAGGTTCTGACCATAATGTCGACCCAAGTTCCCAAACTGTAACTCCTGTTGGTGGAGAAAATGAGGAAGACGATGATGAGACTCAAATACCTGATTGGAGCGACAACTTTAGTTTTTTGTCAGGGCAGGAAGAGGTTGGCTCTGAGGACGACGGGTGTGATAACACACAGGGTGATGATGACGAGGTTGGAGATCCCACTTACTGTCAACCCACAGTCAGCCAGTCGATGAGGTCAGCAGAGGAGGTGGAGGAGGATGCTAGTGACGACGAGGTCAGGTTGCGCCTTCCTGGACAGAGACGTAGTACTGGAAGCTCGTCAACAACTGCATCCTCAAACACAACTCTGCCTCTGACCACAAGTCGTGGTGGCTCTTCAGGTTGCATGCGTGCTAAGCCTTGCATAGCCTGAGCATTTTTTCAGATCGATAAAGATGACACAACTCGTGTTATCTGTAACATTTGTCAGCAAAAGCTAAGTAGAGGCCAAAAAATACATAGTTTGAGTACTTCATGCATGAACCGGCACATGTATATGAAGCATAAGTTGCAGTGGGAAGCTCAGTGTGCTAGAATGCGGCCTAGCCGGCTGGGCCAACCACCGTCTGCCACATCTTGTGCATCCGTGGCCTCTTCATCCTCTGTGACTGGGGGGACAGCAGTCACACCTGTTTTGGAACGCAGACCTGCCACCTCTTTACCCGCAACAGCCAGCGTTATTGGCAGGTCATCATTTTCTTTGGAGATGGAAACACCAGCTGGTGTTCAGCGCTGTCCGACATCGATAGCACCACCTTTGGATCAAGGCAACCTAACATGTCCGCCTGCATCTTCCTCACAGACCGGCAGTTTGCCGGGGACACCCTTCTCAACCCCGTCTAAGCACAACAGCCAGCCCTCGGTCCCTCAGATGTGGACAAGTAAAAGACCATTTCCTCCTAGCCATGAGAAAGCTAAGAGGTTGAATTTCACCATCTGCAAGCTCTTGGCTACAGAAATGCTGCCTTTCCTCCTGGTGGACACAGAGGATTTTCGAGACCTTATGTCCGTCGCATTGCCCCAGTACCAGATGCCCAGTCGGCACTACTTCTCAAAGAAAGGTGTGCCTGCGCTCCACCAGCATGTCGAACACAACATCACCGCTTCTTTGAGAAACTCTGTGTGTGACAGGGTGAATTTCACCACAGACACTTGGACAAGTAGGCATGGACAGGGGCGTTACATGTCGCTGACTGGGCACTGGGTAACTATGGTGACAGCAGGACAAGGGGCTGCTGTCCAAGTCTTGCCGTCCCCACGAGTTGTGCGTCAATCCTCTTTATCTCGAAGTTCCTCCACTGCTTCTGCCTCCTCAACCTCCTCTCGGTCCTCCACCTGCACCCAAAGCCTGTCTGGTCATGCCACAAGATTTCTAACTGCGCAGAAGGGATCCTGCACACCTCCTTACTATGCTGGCAGCAGGGCTCAAGGTCATCAGGCAGTTTTTACTTTGAAATGTCTGGGAAATGTGAGTCACACAGCTGAGGAGTTGTGGTCAGCTCTGGAGAACCAGTTTCATGAATGGTTGTCTCCACTGGACCTGAAACCAGGGAAGGCCGTGTGCGACAATGCTGCAAACCTGGGTGCGGCCCTTCGCCGGAGCAATGTCACACACGTGCCTTGTATGGCTCACGTGTTGAACCTGGTTGTCCAGCAATTTTTAGTCCACTATCCCGGACTAGATGGCCTTCTGCAGAGGGCATGGTCGCTGTGTGCTCACTTCCGCCATTCGCATCCCGCAGCTCAGCAACTTACATCTCTACAGAAGTCGTTGGGCCTGCCACTTCACCGGCAAAAATGCGATGTGCCTACCCGGTGGAATTCAACTCTGTACATGTTGCAGCGACTGTGGCAGCACCGACAAGCCCTGGTACAATACGTTCTGATGTATAGCCTGGGCCAACGAGATCCAGAGGTGGGGCAAATCACGCTGGAGGAGTGGTCTCAGATCAGGGACCTATGCACCCTTCTGCACAATTTTGAAATGGTGACGAAGATGTTTAGTGCTGACGATGCCATTATCAGCATGACTATTCTGGTGATTTACATGCTGGAGCACATGTTAAACAGAATTCAGAGTCAGGTGGTGGCACAAGAGGAGGTGGAGGAAGTAGAGGAGGAGGAGTTGTATGCTGAAGGGCTAACATCTGCAAGGTCCAGACGGTCGGCAGCACCAAGGCAGCAGGCATGTGAGGGTGGGGGAGATGGTTTTACCAGGGCACATGGTAGCAGCCAAACTAGTGAGGAAGGTGCAGGAGCCCAGGAAGAAGTGGAGGATGAACTGATGGAAGACTCATCAGATGAGGGAGACCTTGATCACATTTCTGTTGTGCGAGGTTGGGGGGAGAGGGCAGAGGAAGGAAGCATGATTGTTACCTCGCCACCAACACAACAGGGACTTGGTGCTCCTGGATGTGCAAGACACATGAGTGCCTTCTTGCTGCACTACCTGCAACATGACCCTCGAATTGTGAGAATTAGAAATAATCCTGACTACTGGGTTGTCATACTGTTAGATCCCCGGTACAAAAGTAAATTTGCAGAAATTATTCCTGCCATAGAAAGAGATGCACGCATGCAGGAGTATCAGCAGAGACTGTTGCAGAATCTTACATGTGCTTTTCCACAAAACACTAGTGGTGCACGTAGTGAATCTCACAGTTCCAACTTGCCAACCGTGGGACCGTCAAGTGTTCAGCACTCAAAACGTAACAGAAACACAGTATCTGCTGGTAACATCAATTTTGCGGAATCATTTCACCACTTTTTTAGCCCATCCTTTGCAATGCCACAGGAGACAAGAAGTCTGACACATTGTCAACGCCTAGAGACGATGGTACAGGAGTATCTCCAAGTAAACATTGAAGCCATGACTGTGTCACTGGACCCTTGCTCTTTTTGGGCTTCCAATCTGGATAAATGGCCGGAGCTCGCCACTTACGCCTTGGAGATATTGTCATGCCCCGCAGCCAGCGTCCTGTCTGAACATGTGTTCAGCACTGCTGGTGGTGTGCTGACAGATAAGCACACGCGGCTCTCCACTGATAATGTAGACAGAGTCACGTTCATAAAGATGAACAAATCATGGATCCGAAATGACTTTTCTACCCCTGTGTCATCCTGGGGAGAGTAAAAGCTTGATGATTTGTTAAAATCACCTCACCAACCATTTTAAACTTTCAAATTACTAATCATGTTTATCTGTATCTTGTCTGGAAAATAATTTGGGCCTTGTAGCAGTGTGCAGTACTGATTCTATTAGGCCATCTATACTAAACTCCACCAGATTTAAAATTACTAATCATGTTTATCTGTAACTTGGCTGGAAAATAATTTGGGTCTTGTAGCAGTTTGCAGTACTGATTCTATTAGGCCATCTATACTAAGCTCCACCAGCTTTCAAATTAATAATAATTTTTAGCTGCATCTAGCCCGGAAAATAATTTTGGGGCTCCTAGATGCGCAAGACACATGAGTGCCTTCTTGCTGCACTACCTGCAACATGACCCTCAGATTGTCAGAATTCGAAATAATCCTGACTACTGGGTTGCCACACTCTTAGATCCCCCACACTCTTCGATCAACCTCTTCATTTTAATAAAGAACAAAAAAATGGTCATTTTTGAAATTATAAGCATTAGCAGGTTATTAGAAACTGAAATCAAACAGTTTTCAACTCAAAACTTTATTCTAGGTGATGTTACATTTGCACATAGGACCTATTGTTCGAAAGGAGCTTCTGAACTCTCTCGTCCATTGAATTTGTCAGGTTTTGGATGGTTTCTGCTTCAATTGTTTTGCATGAGGACAGAATACCCTCCCAGAGTTGTTGCTTAGATGTGAACTGCCTCCTGCCATCATAGACACTCCTTTTGATGATGCTCCAGAGGTTCTCAATGGGGTTGAGGTCAGGGGAGCATGGGGGTCACACCTTAAGTTTGTCCCCTTTTATGCCCATATCAGCCAGAGATGCAGATGTGTTATGTGCAGCATGAGACGGTGCATTATCATGCATGAAAATGATCTTGCTGCGGAATACACGGTTCTTCTTCTTGAACCATGGCAGGAAGTGCTGTTTGAGAAACTCCACATACATTATGGAGTTCATCTTTACCCCTTCAGGGATCTTAAAGGGGCCAACAATCTCTCTACCATGATTCCAGCACAAAACATTACTCCACCTCCTCCTTGTTGGCGCCGTAGCCGTGTTTGCATGTGGTGTCCATCAACCAGCCATCCTCCACTCCATCCATCTGGACCATCGAGCGTTGCACGGCACTCATCGGTGAATAAAACAGTTTTGAAGTCAGTCTTCATGTATTGTTTGGCCCACTGGAGCCGTTTCTGCTTGTGTACAGTGGATAGAGGAGGTCGACAGGATGGCTTACACACAGCTGCAAACCTCTGAAGGACTCTGCATCTTGTTGTTCGGGAGACGTTGGAGGCACCAGCAGCTTTAAAAACTTGTCTGCTGCTATGACAAGGCTTTTTTGCCGCTGCTGTTTTAACCTGATGTAATTGCCTGTAGGAAAGAGTCCTCAATTTTCCCTTATCAGCACGCACACGTGTGTACTGTGAATCAGCTACATACTTCTTGATTGTGTGATGATCAGGATGAAGTGTCTTGGCAATGTTGATTGTAGTCATGCCTTGACCTAAACACTCCACAATTTGTTGCTTCTCAGCAGCCGACACATCCTTTTTCTTTCCCATTTTGGCAGAAAATGTAGGCTGCTTAATAATGTGGGACAGCCTTCTTAAGTAGTCTAGCCTTTCATTGGACACACCTGCCAAACTAATTAGCACAGGTGTCTGCAATTGCTTACAGTGATATAAAGAGCCCTGACACACATCACCATCAATGAGTTTAACTGACAAACAAAAAAATTCTTCCCTTATCACTCCTAAACACTTTTTGCATAATAATTTGGAACACAGTGTACATGTGCTTTTCCACAAAACACCAGTGGTTCACGTAGTGAATCTTACAGTTCTAACTTGCCAACCGTGGTCTGTATGGAGTTGTTCAATAAAGGGCCCAAAATAAAGATAACATAGACGGGAGAGGTCTCTATGAATAGGAATTCCTAAGTATTTGATACCCTGTGAGGGCCAGGCAAAGGGAAAGTTGGACTGGATGGAATCCTGTATGGATTTGGGGAGGGAAACATCGAGGGCCTCAGACTTCGCTGCATTGATTTTAAAATTTGACCATGCAACAAAGTGATCTATTTCAGCCATAACAGCAGGGATGGATATATGTGATTGAGTGATATATACTGGGACATCATCAGCAAATGCAGAGCACTTGTACTCAGTGCCTCCCACCTCAATCCACCTAATATTGGGGTTATGGCGAATTGATGAGAGCAGGTGCTCCGTCACTAGGATGTATAAGAGAGGGGACAGAGGACATCCCTGCCTTGTCCCATTTGTGATTATGAAAGGTAATGAAAATGTTCCATTTATCTTCAGCCTAATAATAATAATCTTTATTTTTATATAGCGCTAACATATTCTGCAGCGCTTTACATACATCAGCATCGCTGTCCCCATCGGGGCTCACAATCTAGATTCCCTATCAGTATGTCTTTGGAGTGTGGGAGGAAACCGGAGAACCCGGAGGAAACCCACGCAAACATGGGGAGAACATACAAGCTCCTTGCAGATGTTGTCCTTGATGGGATTTGAACTGAGGACCCCAGCGCTGCAAGGCTGCAGTGCTAACCACTGCGCCACCGTGCCGCCCTAGCCTAGGTGATGTATTGCGATACAGGGCCGTGATTTTGGCTATAGACCCCTACCCCAAGCTTTTTAAGAGAATAATATATGGCGTGCCAGGAGACTCTATGGAATGCTTTCTCAGCATCCAACGAGAGTACCTAATTACAAGTTTTTAACTGCATCTAGCCCAGGAAATACTTTGTGCCTAGTAGCAGTGTCTGCTAGTCAGCGGATTATCCCAGCTGTTAAGCAAGCTACACCACCTGTAGTTTGGACACTTAATTTTTTCAAAGGAAATGGTTTGGGCCCCCGGGACACTCAGTGAAGAGCATCGGGGAGGCACCCCAAGGCACAGGGGCTGGGACTGGCGGTAGGACGCCTTGCGGTGGACCGCCAAGCTCGATCCTTATAAAAGCTTTTTAATTGCAGCAGCTTTAGTGGACGCTAATGGAGCTGGAATTACCGCGGCTGCTGGCATGAGACTTGCCCTTCAATAGATCCTTGTAAAAGGATTTAAAGTGTACTCATTCAAATTAGAGAGACAATTTAAATTAAAAAGATTAGACCTGCCTCCACCGCAAGGGGGCTCGCTCGACCCACCAGCGGACAGGCACCAATATTGGGAGAGGGGGGCTGGCCGTCAGGGTCCACCGCAGCTCTGGCACAAACCCGGCAACACGGAGGTCGCACGGGCAGGAACGGACTGGCCGTGTCGGCTTCGCACTTTTTTGGTTTGCCTATATCTGTGTCTCCCCCTCCTTTTACTCCTCCACCTCTTTTCTTTTCGCATGACTATATGTACTTGTCACTTTTCCATGTGTTAGTTGTGTCTTCTGAGCAGTTTGTCAGCTTTTTGACACCTTTGAAGGTGTTTTCTATGTGTTTCTATGTGTTTTTGTTTGCCTGCCATTGGTTTTAACGGTGTTCGAAGGTGTTCGACGAACAGTTCGACGAACAGTTCCGCGAACATACGGGTGTTTGACGAACCGAACCGAACTCGAACACTAAAGGGGTGGCTCAACACTACTGTCAACTGAAAATGCTGACAGGCTGACTCTTCTAAAAATGAGCAAGGGCTTGATTGGGCCAGACTTCTCAACACCACCGAATGATAGCAGCATAACATAACCTCAAATACAGTGTCTTATTTTGAGGAGGTCTAACTCCATTCCCATGCACCGCTGTCTTCACACCCAGACATGGGTATACACTTCCTGATTTTGTCTATTTGCTCTTGTCCTCCTCCTTCTCCGCATCCTCATCCTCCACCACCATATTACCACCATATCAACATATCTACGTCTCTTTCAAGGGGCATTGGAGTTCCTCCAAATTTTTGGCAGCCGTTGCTTCACTGCATAGGCAAAAACTATGGGAGACCCACTTCCTAATAATGGGAACATTGTTTGCTGGAGGCTCTCTGACCTCTTTGTTTCTTGCAAGGGGCATTGGAGTGCCTCCAAATTTTTGGCAGCCCTTGCAGACACTGCATACTCAATAACAGTATAGGAGACCCACTTTGTTGGGAACAACAAAGCATAGCCGGCTGATGGCTCTCTAACAATAGCAAGGGCCGACTGTTGGCCCTTTAAGAATAGTAAGGGCCACCTGATGGCCCTATAAAAATAGGCTTTGTGACTTTCAGAGTCCCTCCATCATAAATGAAGCAGGATGTGTCTGATGATGTGTCACACACCACATGGCCAGATAAGGTTGCAAAATGTTAAAATGACATTTCCCGGTGAATACATTTGTCTTATAAAATAACGTAAAAACAAAAAAAACAAACAAACACAGTAGGATCTTTCTTTAGTATAAAAAACAGAGTCGCCAATATAACCTCAGAGTAATCACATTGTTCAGTTCTTGCACCTCCTCCTCCAGTTCGGCCTTCATCTCCGAAAGACCACATCAGTTACAATCTGAAGCATTGCAGCACTGTGTAATGCACACGCCTGGACTGACTGGCGTGTGCGTGTTTAGTGATCCCACTGGACCATGAACCGGAGAGTGCCTGGAGGGGCGTAACTAAGTATCTACCTGATCCGACCAAGGTCGCACGACGGCTAACGACGCCAGTGCACCAGGGAAGAACCGAGCAGAGGGACCAGGTGCTACTCCAGGTCAGACCCCGGACACGGCTCTTGACCCACACCGGAGAATACAGGAACAGGCAGGTTAGGCTGGCACACTGACTGGTGGGTATAGGCAGGCACGGCAGGTATGCAGACAGGCGGGCACTGGTAAGCACGACTGGTATGCAGGCAGGGATTACTGGCAAGCACGGCTGGAGTGCTGACAGGGAGGCACTAGCAGGTTGGAGCACAGACTGGATAAGGTCCAGTACAGACTGGGACTCAGGAACAGAACCGCAGATGCAGTAGAAAAGCAGAGCAGAGCGAGACCGCCGGAGCGGTGAACAAGAGCAGAGCAGGGCGAGGCCGCCGGAGCGGTGAGCAAGAGCAGAGCAGGGCGAGACCGCCTGGAGCGGTGAGCAAAGGCAGGGCAGAGCGAGACCGCCTGGAGCAGTGAGCAAAGGCAGAGCAGAGCAAGGCCGCCTGGAGCGGTGAGCAAAGGCAGAGCAGAGCGAGACCGCCTGGAGCGGTGAGCAAAGGCAGAGCAGAGCGAGGCCACCTGGAGCGGTGACCAAAGGCAGAGCAGAGCGAGAACCGCCGGAGCAGTGAGCAAGGCAGAGCAGGCAAGAACCGCCGGAGCGGTGAGAAAGGCAGAGCAGGCAAGAACCGCCGAAGCGGTGAGCAAGGCAGAGCGGGCAAGAACCGCCGGAGCGGTGAGCAAGGCAGAGGGGGCAAAAACCGCCGGAGCGGTGAACAAAGGTAGAGCAGAGGGGACAGGGCTCTGTTCACACGGAACAGACTGGAAGGGAAAGGCAGAACCAGATACACGCAAGATACTTGCAATAAAGTAGCGAGTGAACTCTAAACTCACAAACGGAAGTACAGCGACAACGAGTAGGAGTTAGGTGCAGGTTCAGACTCTGCAGAAAAAGGGAAGGTACGGACATAGAGAAAGACAAGTAACAGGCTAGGAGAGTGTTCACACAGGAACTGAGTGTTCAGACAGAAACTGACACTGCAGCAAGATACAGGAGCGAGTCTGAGGCCCCCAGAAAAGGCGGAACGAACAGGCTAGGAGCGTGTTCAGACTGGCCTGGAAATACAGCCTCCAGGAAGGCGGACAGACAGGCAAGAAAACACAGACAACAGGTCTAGGTATGCGGCCCCTAGAAGGCAGGACGAACAGGCTAGGAGACAGTTCAGACAGGAACTGCTACTGAAAGAGATACAGGAGCCAGTCTGGGAATACAGTCCCCAGAGCGGCGGAAACAGACAAGAACAGAACAGGACCTGGCACATTCAGAGTCAAGGAGCACACTGAATGAAAGCGTTGCGGAGGCATCAGCTTCCAGGTGAAGCTGGTTTAAATATCCAGTGACAGACAGCAATAGGCTGAGGACACACTAAGGGTGTGCCCACAGCAGCTACAAGAACCAGGAAGTAAACGGGCCGCCGCCCTAAGCAGTCAGAACAGAGACAAACAGACAGCATGAATAGAAGCCAGGCTAGCAGACTGGACTGAAAATCAAGTTTGCGATCTTGCATGGTGAGAGATGGTGCACCATGCAAGCCCGCCACCAGGTATGTTACACACTGCCTTGGCCAAGTGGCAACAGGCTGTGCTGAAGATAACATGCTTAATGCTTAGGTGACAAACCGCCCACTGCTGCAGAGTTGTTGGAAGCTGTAAAACAGCAGCCTGATCTGTGGCTGTCACCGCTGAACATACAGCTAGGCATGGTTGTGTGTGACATTTGGCAAACCTGGTGACGGAGAAATGACAGCCAGAGTAGATACGGTTTCCCAGTCCTTTCACCGATCTAAAAAATATGGCTGTGGTGAAATACAACACACAGACAAGCTTTGGACTGGCTCTGTACCGTCCCTGGCCACATTCACATGTCCACGTGTTTGTGATTAGTTGGTCCTTCCCAGTGAGTGCACTGGGGAGGGCACGGGTAATGTTGTGGAACCCATGCTTGTGGAAGGCGGAGACGACACAGGGAGAAATAGTGGCGGCTGGGGACCGACTATGGACACCCGGCCTCCGCCGCCATGAGGTTGTGGACAGCTTCTGCCTCCACGAGTCTAAAATGCCACATTTCAAGTGCAAGCAGCTTTAGAGGAATTCCTGGGAGAAATGACAACTGGAGTAGATACGGTTTCCCAAGTCCTTTCACCAAGCTAAAGAATATGGCTGTGGTGAAATACAACTCTCAGAAAAAAAGCTGTGGACTGGCTCTGTACCGTCCCTGGCCACATTCACCTGTCTATGTGTTTGTGATTAGGCGGCCCATCCCAGTAAGTGCACAGGGGAGGGCACAGGTAATGTTGTGGGACCCGTGCTTGTGGAAGGCGGAGACGACACGGGGAAAAATAGTGGTGGCTGGGGACTGAGTATGGACACCTGGCCGCCGCCGCCATGAGATTGTGGGCAGCTTCCGCCTCCACGAGCCTAAAGGGCCACATTTCAAGTGCAAGCAGCTTTAGAGGACTTCCTGGGAGAAATGACAGCTGGAGTAGATATGGTTTCCCAAGTCCTTTCACCAAGCTAAAGAATATGGCTGTGGTGAAATACAACTCTCAGAAAAAAAGCTGTGGACTGGCTCTGTACCGTCCCTGGCCACATTCACCTGTCTATGTGTTTGTGATTAGGCGGCCCGTCCCAGTAAGTGCACTGGGGAGGGCACAGGTAATGTTGTGGGACCCGTGCTTGTGGAAGGCGGAGACGACACGGGGAAAAATAGTGGTGGCTGGGGAATGAGTATGGACACCTGGCCGCCGCCGCCATGAGATTGTGGACAGCTTCCGCCTCCACGAGCCTAAAGGGCCACATTTCAAGTGCAAGCAGCTTTAGAGGACTTCCTGGGAGAAATGACAGCTGGAGTAGATATGGTTTCCCAAGTCCTTTCACCAAGCTAAAGAATATGGCTGTGGTGAAATACAACTCTCAGAAAAAAATCTGTGGACTGGCTCCGTAGCGTCCCTGGCCACATTCACTTGACCATGTGTTTGTAGCTAGGCGGTCCTTCCCAGTAAGTGCACTGGGGAGGGCACAGGTAATGTTGCGGGACCCGTGCTTGTGGAATGCGGAGACGACACCGGGAGAAATAGTGGCGGCTGGGGACCGAGTATGGACACCCGTGCTGTTCACATGTTTTTTCAGCACTGTATGCTTGTGTCTGATGATATGTCACACACCACATGGGCAGATAAGGTTGTAAAATGTTAAAATGACATTTCCCAGTGAATGCATTTGTCTTGGTTGAAAGCAATGCAAAAGTGCAAAAACGCATCAAAAACGCTACGTGTGAACATAGCCCAAGGTGTGGAGGAGCATTTTTGGTTTTGTATATTTATTTTGCCTTATATACAAGTCATTACCCTGTTCCTTAACATATTTCCCAGGAAAATCCATTTTGGTTTCGTTTTCACATGTTTTATTGTGAGTCCGTAAAAGTGGCGTAATACTCTGACCACGTTGTTGACAGCAGTGACCTGGGAGTCAGAAATGCTTTCAGGGGTCTTCCCCATGCTGTTCCCATGTCATTTGAGCACTGTTCCCGATTTGGGCAATTTTTAGGCCCTCTGCAGACCGCAGGGGGGAGCCACCTGAAAAATGCTCAAGTTTCCCATAGACTTACATTGGGCTCGTTACTCAGTCTGAGCACTCCAACTTGCTCGACCCGAACAACGAGTACCCGAGCATTTTAGTGCTCGTTCATCACTAGTCAGGAGTAGTGATAAGCAAGTATGTTCTGTTAACCGTTTTGGCGAGCATGCTTGGGTGCTCGCCCAGTATCTTCAGCGTGCTCGGGTGTTATGTTTGAGTCACTCCGTGCCCATGATTTGGGACTGTTTGACAGCTTTAATACATGTGAGGAATGCCTAAGAAACGTAAATCTCAAGTAATGAGCATGCCGACTCATCACTAGTCAGGAGGGATTTACAGTGTGGATGTAGCAGAGCCGTGTGTGTGTACGAGGTGTATGGAGCAGAGCCGTGTGTGTACAGGGTGCATGGAGCGGAGTCGTGTGTGTACGAGGTGTACAGAGCGGAGCCGTGTGTGTATGGAACAGAGCCGCGTGTGGACAGAGTGGAGCCGCGTGTGTGCGAGGTGTGCGGAGCTGGGTGTGTACGAGATGTACAGAGCAGAGCCGCGTGTGTACCAGGTGTATAGAGTGGAACCGCGCGTGTACGAGGTGGGCGGAGCAGTGTGTGGGCGGCGCTTGTTGCCGTGACTAGGATCCCTAACCAGGGACGCCCCACTACCTCTGGACGTCCACAAAGAGAGACTTGCTTTCAGCCTCTCCCACTGGAATTGGGACTGATCATCCCCCACAAAAACCCACGGTAAGTGCACGAGTTCTTTACTAGTGATACTGACCGTTTGGCGTGGTTTCCACGTGGTGCGTGGTTGTTTGCAGTGTCTCCGGACGTCTTGGTTGGATATAGTCAAAGGTGAGACTATAAGGGGTGTAGTCCCATTAGGGGTCTGATATTGATAACTTTCAAAGCAGTATCACCTCGGATTGACAAGTGAATATTGTGTGAATCTTCCCTTCTTTAACTTCTGACAAAGATTCTTAGAAGACTGAACATTGTTAGTTTCAGTCGCGGAAAGTGATCGAAGATTGGGTAGGACACACACGTAGATATACATATGTCGAGTGTCCGGAGGGCTGAAAAAGTCCTCCTCCTTTCATCAGAGCCGTGTACGACTCCCTCGACGGGAGGGGGAATTAAAGTCAGTGGAACAGCTGGGAGGTCTGGCCGGACTCGTGCTGTGCACAAAATTAAGAATCTTTTGTCAGTTGTCTGTTGGAAGGCAGTAGTGATTAATCAATGTTTCTGTGGAGCAGAAAGAATTTGTCTCCCCCGCAGGAGGGTGAGGACGTGATGACTATCATGATCAGCCGAGAAGGGAAAAGATCATTTAAGAATGCACCAAAAGTGTTTAAGGTGTTCAACTTTCCCGTGCAGGGCAGACTTAAGCCTGCATTGTGGGACGAAGGAATTCGTCAGAATAGGGGAAGATTGGTTGATTGTGGATTGTTGGAAGATGCTGAAAAGTTTAAGAAAGTTGCACATGAGATTTCTGATGATGGATATGTTGAAATAGAAGGAAGGAAATATGTAGAGAAAACCAAAAGAGTAATGTCATTGTGTGGGTTGCACCCGGGAAGGAGGGGGGGGGGTAGATTACAGTGTGAGATGTTAAATGCAGCAAGGAAAATAATGGAATGTTGAAAAGTGAATGCATGTGGGAAAAAAGTTGCGCTGAGTTTGTCGAAAGAAGGGAAAAAGTAGTATGTGCAGAAACTTAAACGGTTAACTAAAATATGCGACCTACCAGATAATCGCCAGTTACAGCTGCTAGAATAGCAAACAGCCTTGGCTTGATACGGAACACCAGAGAATTTGTCAAAAATAAAAAAGAAGGGTGAATGGAGGAAGAAAATACAGACAATAAGGGAAAGATGCCATGTTACAAAGATACTGCTCTCCAGCCACCGCCCGATAATGGTGGACGGGGGGGAGATGAACCTGTACAAATTCCTGTCAAAAGATTATTGTGTTGCATGTCACGCGCCCCGTCCAGGAGGCCCACCCCTTGCTACTACCCAAGCCACGCCTGTTAGAACCTTGCTGTTAGGTTTTTTTTCCTTTGCTGGTCACATGACCTTGTTGGCCTATTTAATCCTGCTCCGCCCTTCTGGCTTTGCTGGACTTCATTGTATATCTACTTTCTAGCTAGCCTGTGCTCTGTATCTAACTCTGTTAGTTTGCTTGGTCTACGGACCTCTATGTTCTATCTATTTTGTTTGTTCGTCTGTCTGCTACTATTTCTGCTAGGAGGTGTCCCATATTCCTCCCAGTCCTTAGTACTTGTAGGGATTCCCTCCCCACATCTATAGGTCTTCGTACAGACTAGATTAGGACTTTAGCAGGTCTGATCGCAGGATCAGGTTCCCTGTTACATCATAGGGATTCAGCTGAGTCTTATAGTAGGGACAGATCTCCTCTCTTTCCTTAGCTTTGGTAGCAGAACATAACAGTAAGTCCAGCCTGCAAATTCTCTGTCGGTTCAGGATTTGGCTCATCGCCTGCAGGGACTCTCTCTGGAGGTGGCCGAGCTCCGTCAGCACGTGAGTAACTGTCCTGGAGCATATTTCTTGGAGCCTAAGGTATGTTTGCCGGATTTATTTTTTGGTGAACATCGAGAATTTTTTTCATTTAAAAATGCTTGCTTATTGTATTTTCGTTTGAGACCCAAGTCCTCTGGGGATGAATCCCAGCGCGTAGGGTTCATAATGTCACTTTTGCGCAAAGAGCCTCAGGAGTGGGCCTTTTCTTTGCAACCTAGTGATACATGCTTCAGATCAGTGGATAGTTTTTTTTCTGCTTTAGGACTATTATATGATGATCCTGACCGTGTGGCATCAGCTGAGACTGAGTTGAGACGTTTAAAACAAGGATCAGGTAATGTCGAAAAATATTGTACTCATTTTCGTCGTTGGTCCACTCAAACAGGGTGGAATGATTCTGCTCTGAAAAGTCTATTTCTTGCTGGGCTCAGTGAAAGGGTTAAAGACCTGCTAATTGCTTATCCTACACCTGAGGATTTGCAACAGGCTATGCAATTAGCTATACGGGTGGATAGAAGACTGCGTGCTAGGGTTAATGAGAGCAAATCCTCTGCTATGTCAGTTTCTGGTTATGATAATGTGTGTACTAACAGTGGTGAACCGATGGAGATTGGATCGGTGGCACCTCGCTCTCAAGAAAAAGACCGTCGTTTTTCGGAAGGCTTGTGCTTCTATTGCGGAAAATCTGGTCATTTGATTAAAGGCTGTGAGCTTCGGATGAAGAAAGAAAAAAAAATGGTCAGTCACGCCCGTATTGCCTGTTTAAATTCCAAGGGTATATTTTTAGCTGCTTCCACGATTGCTCAGGAAAAATTAATGGAATTTCGGGTGTTTGTTGATTGCGGGTCTACACTGAATGTAATTGATGGGGGATTCGTGGAAAAACTCAATTTAAAACCTGAACCTTTATCATCCCCCATTGCTGTGGTTTCTGTGGATGGCTCCCCTTTGAAGAATATTACTCTCAAGGTCAGTGAATTTCCTCTCACTATTAATGGTGTTCACCATGAGAAATTGGATTTGGTAGTGTTGAATAACTTGCCTTCTCCAGTAATATTGGGTTTGCCCTGGTTAAAATTTCACAATCCTGTACTGGATTGGTCTACCAGTGAAATTAAATCCTGGAGCCATAAATGTTATGACAAGTGTTGTAATGGGCGTATTGCAGCTTTGGATAGGGGAGAATTGCCTGTTCCTATTCAGGATTTTTGGAGAGTTTTTTCTGAGAAGGAATCGCAGGTTTTGCCTCCCCATAGAGACTATGATTGTTCTATTGAATTTGTCCCTGGAGCGACTCTTCCTAAAAGTCGTTTATTTAACCTTACTATTCCTGAGAGGAAGGCTTTGGAGGAATACATACAGACAAGTTTGGCCGCCGGTCACATTAGGCCCTCTAAGTCTCCTGTGGCGGTTGGATTTTTTTTTGTAAAAAAAAAGGACGGCGGTTTACGTCCTTGTCTGGATTTTCGTGAGATTAACAAAATTACGGTACGCAATCCTTACCCACTGCCATTGATTCCTGATCTGTTTAACCAGTTATTGGGGGCCAAGTGGTTCTCTAAAATTGACCTTAAGGGGGCATACAATCTGTTGCGCATGAAGGAGGGTGATGAATGGAAGACTGCTTTTAACACTCCTGTGGGTCATTTTGAGAATCTGGTTATGCCTTTTGGTCTTACTAATGCTCCTGCATTTTTTCAGAATCTGATTAATGACATCCTTAGACCTTTGATCGGTAAAAATGTGGTTGTGTATTTGGATGACATTTTGATTTATTCGCCAGATCTGGAGTCTCATTGGCGATGCGTGCGTGAGGTATTACAGTTATTAATGGACAATTCGCTTTTTGCTAAGCTGGAGAAATGTGAGTTCGCTGTACAGAGAATTAGTTTTTTGGGCTACATTATCTCCAGCAAAGGTTTTGAGATGGATCCGGTTAAGGTTCAGGCTGTGCAGGAATGGCCTAGGCCTATTGGTTTGAAATCGATACAGAGGTTTTTGGGTTTCGCCAATTACTACAGAAAATTCATAAAAAATTTTTCTAGTATTGTCAAACCTCTGACTGATCTCACCAGGAAAGGTGCTGATGCGGTTCAGTGGTCTTCTGAGGCCATTGAAGCTTTTGTGTATCTCAAGGAGAGGTTCACCTCTGCTCCCATCCTTATGCAGCCTGATGTTACTAGGCCGTTTTTGGTTGAGGTTGATGCTTCCTCTGTGGGGGTTGGCGCAGTATTGTCTCAGGATAACGGGGATGGATTACATCCCTGTGCCTTTTTTTCAAAAAATTTTTCGGAGACTGAACTGAATTACGATATTGGTAATCGGGAATTATTGGCTATTAAACTCGCATTTGAACACTGGCGCCACTTCTTGGAAGGTGCGGAATTTCCCGTTCAGGTTCTTACGGATCATAAAAATCTGATATATCTTGATGCTGCCAAGCGCCTGAATGCCCGTCAGGCTAGGTGGGCACTGTTTTTCTCGCGGTTTAATTTCTCCGTTACTTACATCCCTGGTACTAAGAATGTTAAGGCGGATGCCTTGTCTCGCAGTTTTTCTCCCATAGTCGGTGCTGAGAAAGAGGAAAACATTTTACAAGAAGGTGTTGTGATAGCTGCTTTAGACTCCGTTTTGGAAGATGAGATTCTTAAAGCTCAGGAGAATGCCCCATCTAACACTCCTCATGGGAGGTTGTTTGTGCCTGGGACCTTTAGGAGAGATTTGTTTGTTGAGTGTCACGAATCTCGGTTGGCAGGTCATCCCGGAATCTCTGAGACCAAGAGACTGGTGGGTCGCAGTTTTTGGTGGCCTGGATGGCAGAAGGAAGTCATTAAGTGGGTGCGCCAATGTACTATATGTGCTAGATCTAAGTCCTCACATACTCCTGCTGCGGGGTTGCTTTGTCCTTTGGAGGTCCCCAGTGCTCCTTGGACACATTTGGCTATGGACTTTATAACTGACCTTCCCCCCTCTGAGGGTTTTACTGTCATCTGGGTGGTCGTGGACCGTTTTAGCAAGATGTGTCACTTGTTTCCCTTCGTCAAACTGCCCTGCGCTAAAACTCTCGCTAAGGCCTTTGTCAAGGAAATTGTCAGACTTCATGGCGTTCCTACTGACATTGTTTCTGATAGGGGTCCTCAGTTCGTGGCTCGTTTTTGGCGTGCCTTTTGTGACAGGTTGGGAATTCATTTGTCGTTTTCGTCCGGATATCATCCTGAATCTAATGGCCAGACAGAAAGGAAAAACCAGGATGTTGAGCAGTTCTTGCGTTGTTTTGTGGCAGACAATCAAGAGGGGTGGTCTGAGTTTCTGCCACTTGCCGAATTTGCTCTGAACAATCATACATCTTCTTCTGCTGGTTGTTCGCCTTTTTTTTGTTGTTCTGGGAGACATCCGTCGTTTGGGTCGTTCTCCAAGTTGGGATCTGCCGTGCCTGAGGAGGAGAATTTTTCCGGTGATTTGGAAAGAGTTTGGACGGATGTGCGTGGTAATCTTCAGGAGGCCAACAGAAAATCTAAAGACTACTTTGATAGGAAACGACAGGAGGTTTTGTTCGCTGTTGGTGACATGGTTTGGTTGTCCTCTAGGAATCTGCGGTTGAGGATTCCTTCTAAGAAATTGGGTCCCAAGTTTGTAGGGCCCTTTAAGGTGCTTCAGGTTGTCAACCAATCTGCTGTTAGGTTGGAGGTTCCTACCTCCTGGAGAATTAATCCGGTCTTTCATGTCTCTCTGTTAAAAAAAGCTGTTGTGTCGGATGGTGACGCCTCTGCCTCTGTTCCTCCGGTGGTGGAGGACGGGGAATATGAAATTTCTCGCATCCTTGACTCTAGACGGTATAGAGGTAGTTTGCAGTATCTTGTGGCCTGGAAAGGTTTCGGACCCGAGGATAACTCTTGGGTGAGGTCAGATGATGTTTCCGCGTCCAGACTTATCAGAGCGTTTCACAGGAGATTTCCTGATAAGCCTGGTCCTAGGGGATCCGGAGGATCCTCTTAGAAGGGGGGGTACTGTTAGAACCTTGCTGTTAGGTTTTTTTTCCTTTGCTGGTCACATGACCTTGTTGGCCTATTTAATCCTGCTCCGCCCTTCTGGCTTTGCTGGACTTCATTGTATATCTACTTTCTAGCTAGCCTGTGCTCTGTATCTAACTCTGTTAGTTTGCTTGGTCTACGGACCTCTATGTTCTATCTATTTTGTTTGTTCGTCTGTCTGCTACTATTTCTGTTAGGAGGTGTCCCATATTCCTCCCAGTCCTTAGTACTTGTAGGGATTCCCTCCCCACATCTATAGGTCTTCGTACAGACTAGATTAGGACTTTAGCAGGTCTGATCGCAGGATCAGGTTCCCTGTTACATCGTAGGGATTCAGCTGAGTCTTATAGTAGGGACAGATCTCCTCTCTTTCCTTAGCTTTGGTAGCAGAACATAACAACGCCTAGTGCCCCATCCTCATCTGTTATACCTATGTCTGCCCAAAGTTCCAACCCTTCCTGCAGCGGCCATGTTGCTACACCCATTGCATCACCTCCAGCCTCTGACCACATGTCCCTTTGGTGGTGGCCATCTTGGCACACCCGGAATACAGGCAGCACTACACCTGGAATGTGTATGATGAAGATCATCATGTCAGTATGTTATACATGCGGTGGGACAAAAATATGATCCCCTGGATGTACCCAGGTCGCAACACCTGCTCACAGAAACAATTCAAAACACCATAACATACGCATCACAGCTTCATGCGGTCCCAACCCTAGCCCTGCCATTTATTTACACCGGTATCTTTGCCTAATCAGTTTGCAAAGAACATGTCTAGCTGTCTGCTGCCGTGGCAGCTGGACAACTCTGAGGTAGTACTATTACAATATGTGGATGATCTTCTTTTGTGTGCACCCACGAAGCAAGTGTCCATCAGGGCCAGTGTTGGCCTCCTCAAGCATCTGGCAAAACTGAATTGTCGAGTCTCAGCCTCGAAACTTCAGTTTTGCCTCAGTCAAGTGGTCTTCTTAGGCCACTGCCTTACTCAGGGTGCCAGACATCTCACAGAAGAAAGGAAGACGGCCATCTACGCACTATCATTCCCAAAAGATCCAATAGAGCTGCAACGGTTCCTCGGACTATGTACATATTGCAGACAATGGATCCCAGACGCCTCACGTCTGATGCAACCCCTATATGATGCATTAAAAGAAGACACTCTTGCTGATGTAAACAACAAGGACCACCAAGAACTGCTGCAACAAGCCTTTGAGCAACTAAAGTCAAGGATAATGACAGCCCCTGCCCTTGGAAACCCGGACTATGCTCAACCTTTCCATTTGTATGTCTCTGAGACAGGAGGGCATGCAGCCGGAGTACTCACGCAGAAACACTGTACAAAGCAGCGCCAGTCGGGTATTACTCAGCGCATCTGGACCCAGTAGCTAGGGTCTCCCCCAGCTGTCTACGAGTGGTTCATGCCACACAACAGCTACTTGAAAAAACAGCGGACATCATCCTTGGACATGAGACTCACAGTTATGCTCCGCACGATATTGTGGCTGTTCTGGCTTTACAGCAACCTAAACATCTGTCCACACAGAGACACCTGCGGCTGCAGTGTTCGTTGATGTTGCCAGAAAATGTGAAATTACACCGGTGCACCACCATCAACCCAGCCACCCTGCTACCAGCACCTGAAGGAGAGGGGAAAGAGGCTCCACCACATGACTGTCTGCAACAGATCACTGCAGAGTCAACTCCACTTGTTTTAGTGGGGGAAGTACCCTTGGATGACCCAGAACTTACGTTATATACGGATGGATCAAGATATGCTGACACCTCTGGCAGGTTTCATACTGGATATGCTGTCACAACTGATGATACATTGGTAGAGGCTGCACCCTTACCTCCCAGTATGTCAGCACAGGAAGCAAAGCTCAAAGCTCTGACTGCAGGTTCTCCTGTGAAAAATGCTGAAAGCGTCAGACAATTGATGGAAGCGGTACAACTACCAAGACAGTTGGCTGTCGTAAAGGTAAAAGCTCAGATGCCCCTGAAGCAAGAGGTAATGCACTTGCTGATCTCCATGCTAAGCGAGCAGCTCTTCTTCCTACATCCATGTCCATGGCTGCTACGCGGCAACAGGCCAAACAGCTAAATTCCGTGCCAACCCAGGATCAACCTGCAGAAGAGAATCAACCGGTCCCTCCAATCACAAAGCTACACTCCACACAGCAGAAAGTCTCTAAAGAAGAACGCCAGTCATGGAAGGAGGCGGGTGCTAAATTGATAGATGGGCTATGGAAGAAGGAACAACTGTATTGTTTGCCTTGACTCCTGTATCCAGCCGTTGCAGCCTGGGCCCATGGACCGGTAGATCGAGGGAAGAATCAAGCTTTGCTACTGGTACAGAAACTCTATTGGGCTCCAGGAATTTCCACCGTGTTGAGTGCACCAAACAAAAGTTGCACAGTATGCCAAACCTGCAACCCAGACAGATTTCACTGATATTTTGGAATGTTCATCTGCTACTGAGTTGAAGAGTATTTCCAGGGTATCTGAAGCACAAATAGCATCAATATGAAACACAGTCACTTTAATTCTTTGTACAATTGCCCAGATATCTTGTCACAACTCTTTTCCCCATACTTCTTTGCTATATACACTGTGTGCCGAATTATTAGGCAAGTTGTATTTTAGAGGATTATTTTTATTATTGATCAACAACTATGTTCTCAATCAACCCAAAAGACTCATAAATATCAAAGCTTAATATTTTTGGAAGTTGGAGTGTTTTTTTTTTTAGATTTGGCTATCTTAGGAGGATATCTGTTTGTGCAGGTAACTATTACTGTGCAGAATTATTAGGCAACTTAATAAGAACCAAATATAATCCCACCTCACTTGTTTATTTTCACCAGGAAAACCAATATCAGTGCACAAAATTTAGAAATAAACATTTCTGACATGCAAAAACAAAAACCAAAAAAATTAGTGTTCTTTGGACGCGGATTTTGAGAAACGGGCTTTGGATCTGAGGGCTCGCTTCTATGAACGTGGCTACAGCCACAGAATGGTCAAGCGAGCATATCACAGAGCCAAACACACACCACGCCATCAACTTCTCTATTCGTCCAGACTTCCTACTGATAAGAATCGTGTTCGTTTCATCACGACATTCAGTGCACATGCTGATGCCATGAGACAATGCTTGGACCGATCATGGCCTATTCTCCTGGCTGATCCCACACTGTCTAAGTACCTCTCGAATAAACCTCAAATTACTTTTCGGAGATCTAAAAATTTGCATGATTGTTTAGTTTCTAGCCATTATCAACCTGTGCCTCTGAAGACATTTTTGGACAATTACCCCTTGATGGTGGGTTGTTCGCCATGTGAACAATGTGTGGCATGCCCTAACATTGAGCGATCAGATAGTTTTGTCAATTCAAAGGGACTTAAATCATATAAAATTAATAAAAAAATCTCTTGTATCTTGTACCACTAGGGCCGTGATATACTACGCTACATGTCCCTGCCCTAAGATATATGCCGGAATGACATCTTGACAATTGAAAGTACGTGTACGTGACCACATTTTGGGGATTATAGCTGCTAAAGATGAGAAGGATGTATTAACTTTAAAAACGATTCCAAGACACTTCAAGATCCACCATAACTGTGACAGTACTAAATTCTTGGTCCGTGGCATTGATTCCATTTCCCCGACTATTCGGGAAACGAAATGGATTTGGACCTTAAATATGGTGCATCCTTTTGGCCTTAACGAATATAATAGTTTCGTCCCATTTCTCTGACCACTTATTTGATATCAGGCTTGCTTGTATATATATATATTTTATACTTGTCTTTTATGTCTATTTTAATACTTTCTCTGTTTCTATATACAGCCAATGATACATGGCGTGAGGTTTCAATTGTGCTCTTATACCATCTGGTGTCGTGGTGTAAATCTATAGTTCCATATTATTTTCTTGGACTACAACTAATGATTACATATTTATCCTTTCTTTAGTTCCTGTTTTTTGCGATTTTTGCAATTTGATTCGCTTGGGGGACATCTTTGCTGGGTGTGTCAACACTTCCTATGTTCGGAGGACATCTTCATGCACCGTGATGAATCACTATATGATATCACTGGACTTTTATATACCACCTTGGTCATTTAGTATCCAGTGAATGTGGTGGACATTATCATGTATATCGTGCTTCCATACTGTATATGGATGGGAGATGTATTTATATGATGGATTTATGTGTTGTCTCATGTGCATTTATGACTTTGTGAATTATTATTATTTTTATGTATTGGCTGTGTAATTTCATCTCTAATTGTTTTTTATTTTTTCATGTTTCTGTTATTTGATGTCCATACCCTATTTTTCTTATGTTCACTTGCACACGTCACTTTTACTTATTTCTCGCACTTTCATTTATTCTTCACATACACATTTATACACACACATCTATATACACTATGTTATTTTCCGTTTTGTGTATATTCATACTACACTCATGGTTTTATATTGCCTTCATTTTTCATGCATTCACTCCTTATACCCTTCACTCTCACATATTCTCACATTCTCCACACACTTTCCTATCACTCATTCACTTACACTTTCTATTGCCATTCTTCACATTCATTATATTATCATTTTTTGTCTTTGTTTATACACTTTCACATTCACACATTGTCACATATCATATTCTTCTACACACTATATTTATCATCACTATCTTTTACTTATTTATTCTCTGTATACATTTATATACTTTTGTTATATCCATTCAATTATTTTTATTTATATTTAATTTTTTTCTGTTCACATTGTATTTTTATATGTGCATATGTTTATATCAGTCTATATATTTATTTTATATTGTATATACATATATGCACATATTCACTGTGTAGTTTTGATTGATATAATTTATTCACTGTATTCACTTTTTTTCCTCTCATGTACACTTCGGTATTATCTGTATATATCTTTTTACACCTGTCACTTTACATAGTTGGCATATATCTTCCGTTCTTCTTTTTATCACGTAATCTCCCCTTACATGGGAGGTGAACGCACTGTTGCCGTGTTACCTTGGATACCTGCAGCCGCTGCGTCCACATGTGATCTATGCATTTGCTGATCCCGTGACGCGGCGGTCGTGACTGCCCTCGGTTGCCATGGCATCATATGCGTGACTCCACGCCTCCCTTCATCACCTTGGAGTTGGCGGTACGCGGGCGTGCTCCTGTGTCTTGTGCGGTCTCCACGCTGACCGCGTCCCTAGATGCCCTGCGGTTCCGGGCCACGTTTCCTACGTGGTCCCGTGACCGCTGGTCACGTGATGCGGTTGCCGTGGAGATGTGCGGATGCTGTGGCTTGCATCGCGTCACACCATGCCCCCTCCCTGTTGATTGGTCCATTACCACACGCCCCCGATATGATTGGTATTCTCTCATTGGCTTCCTGTTTCTTCTTATACCTCCTTTTTGCCTGTTATCTCCATCCCCTGACGAAGGCGCTTGACGAAACGCGCGTCGGGGTGGACGTGGTCCGGCTTGTGGTATTATTCCATCGCTACTTGTAAGTTACCTCCATTCATGTGATATATGCCAACTATGATATGATAGATATACACTCTAGATGTACATTGGATCATTGATTCTTTCTTTTTTGGACACCAGTTCTGATGACCCTCCTTTACAATTGACTATGAATTGATCTCATTGTCCTATCTCTCTTCCCCCTGTAAATATTGATAGGCACATATTATTATATTTATATATGGATATCTGGATTTACCATGTGTCCTCATATTATATATACTTTATACAATTTTGGGGTTAGGATTGATAATATTTTATGCACTGGCACTTTTACTCATGTTTTCAATTTCATGTCTATATATTGATTATTTATAATTATTGCCCACTTTGTGCATCTTATCGATAGTTGGCTATTAATCAATTTATTATATATTTTTTACTTATTCTCATAACTTATATTTATATGCACTAATATATTATTTATTATTCGTTTTTTTCTAACATCCATTTCTCACATGAATTCTCACCATCCAGATACGCGCCCCTGTTTTTAGATGGTTTTCAGTTATTTTAATTGATGTAGGTAATCTGTCATTCGTTGTTGTCACCTGTTATCAATAAATCTACTATTATTCACCATATTTGACATCTGGGACTCTATGGTCGGTTCTTCTTTTTTCTTTTTTCAACCCAGACAGATTACAGAATGTACCGACAAAACACCTTGACAAACCAGAGTATCCGTTCCAACGATTGCAAGTTGATCACATTACTCTCCCTAAAGCGGGACGATATGAATACTGCTTAGTGGTAGTGGATATGTTTTCCAGTTGGCCAGAAGCATTCGCCGTTCCAAACATGACTGCCCAAGACTACCGTCAAGAAGCTGGTCTCTGAAGTTGTTTGCCGGTATGGAGTCCCAGAAGTTATTGAAAGTGATCAAGGACCAGCCTTTTCCTCATGCGTCTATCAAGAAATACTTACCATGATCGGATCAACAGTAGCGCTGCATACTACTTATCATCCACAGTCAAGCAGCAAGGTGGAGAGATTGCATGGCACACTGAAAAGGCAGTTGACCAAAATGATGCAGGAGACTACGGCCCAGAGGCCTGAGCTCTTTCCCATTGCACTATATCACATACACACCACCCCCATAGGGAAACACAAACTGTCACCCTATGAGATACTATTTGGGTCACAACCAGCTATAGCTCGATTTACCCCACAACAATTATCAGAAGAAACAGATCATGTTGTGCAATATGTAATTCAGCTTGCCAAAGCATTAACTAACACCCATGCGTTAGTATCATCTTCTATTCCAGATCCAGCTGATGCAGAAGGTTGTCATACCCTCAAGCCTGGAGACTATGTGTATGTGAAGAAGCATGTTCGGAAACAAGGACTAGAACCATTGTATGACGGACCATACCAAGTGCTCCTGACAACCCCAACAGCAGTAAGACTTGAAGGGAAGTCAACATGGATCCATGCTTCACACTGCAAATGTCAACCATCCTGAGATGTTTTATGATAATATGTATGGTTGGACTAGGCAATACCTGGAATAGCCTACAACAGAGTACTGACCCTTTTAATAACAAGTTCATTACTCACCACCAGATTTTGGTACAAGAATTGAGACAATTAGAGAACAACCAGATCAGTGACTGTTGGATATGTACTCACACACCAGTTTCAGACGCTAGTATGCCCTTTCTGGTGGTCCCAGTCATTCTGGAAGAAATACTAAACTGGCCCAATTGTAGCGACGCCCTTGCTAATAACGCTATGTTTAGTAGATTATGGAACACCACTGTAGGTATACCAGTAGTTGGGTGGGTGGATCTCTCCTGGTGGCAAGGAAATCTTACTGCCACCAGTAAATACCTACAATTCCTTGCCCTTAATGGAAACAAATGGGTGCCCAGAAACAAGTCTTCCTTGACTAATTTAGGCTTCATACCAACTGAACGTTTACAAATTAGTTTTAATGCTACCTCTAGTACGGCAGATGCTTTTAAACCATCATTGTTGGAAAGATACATTCATAATCACTCATGGGTACATGAAAATCTGTTTATAAAAGGTACTAATGACACATGTTTTAAAATATCTGGTAATATCCCTTGTAATGAATCTTCTGAATATAAGCCTAGTGATTAGTGTTGAGCCACCCCCGTAGTGTTCGAGTTCGGTTCGGTTCGTCGAACACCCGTGTGTTCGCCGAACTGTTCGTCGAACTGTTCGTCGAACACCTTCGAACACCGTTAAAACCAATGGCAGGCAAACAAAAACACATAGAAACACATAGAAAACACCTTCAAAGGTGTCCAAAAGCTGACAAACTGCTCAGAAGACATAACTAACACATGGAAAAGTGACAAGTACATATAGTCATGCAAAAATAAAAGAGGTGGAGGAGTAAAAGGAGGGGGAGACACAGATATAGGCATGTCATGCCCTTCTAAAATCCAAAAAGTGAGAAGCCGACACGGCCAGTCCGTTCCTGCCCGTGCCACCTCCGTGTCGCCGGGTTTGTGCCAGAGCCGCGGTGGACCCTGACGGCCAGCCCCCCTCTCCTAATACTGGTGCCTGTCCGCTGGTGGGTCGAGCCCCCCGCGGTGGGGGGGGAGTAACATCTGCAGAAGAAAGACCATCTTCCAGCCAAACTAACATGTCGACTTCTTTTCGTGGACAATGTGATACGATCCCTTTGTTACGGACACGCCCATCGCTACAAATTCCAGATGAGGCACAAAAACAGCAGGTGCTTCAGCGGATATCAAGTGCTCCTTCAAGTGGGCTCTCCTCCACCTCAACTTCAACATCACAAATACTCCAGTCCTCAGAGGTGTCACCCCAATCGCACTTGCTTCCTCACAGCTCCCAAGTCTCCAGCTGCCCGTCTGAGTATGGGGTAACACAGATGGTTGAGTCTGCACAGCTGTTTACTCATACTATAGCCTGGGAAACGGAGGTCTGCTCCAGAGCTTCTGTTAATCCAGACGAGGAAATGATCTGCACTGATGCCCAGAATCTTTATAAGTCGGATCCAGGACCAGATGAAGAAGGTTCTGAGCATAATGTAGACCCTCGTTCCCAAACTGTAACTCCTGTTGGTGGAGACAATGATGAAGACGATGATGAGACTCAAATACCTGATTGGAGCGACAACTTGACTTTTCGGTCAGGGCAGGAAGAGGTTGGCTTTGAGGACGACGGGTGTGATAACACACAGGGTGATGATGACAAGGTTGGAGATCCCACTTACTGTCAACCCACAGTCAGCCAGTCGATGAGGTCACCCGGGCCTTTGCCTGGCCTTTGGGATGTCGTGGTGGTCGGCTCCCTGGCCCGTACCCTGGGGTCACTCTTTAAAAGGGTGGATAATTGTTAATTTTATAAGAGTTTGTGACACCACCTGTGGTATCTGGTGAGAAGCACCAGCGCTGCAGCAGTCCACTGAGGCCCGTGATAAGGCAGCTCGATGGTATAGCTCCCCACAGGTGGAGCTAGGTCTCAGGGCAGCGTATGCAGGGGGAATGCAGGACAGGCGAGACCCAGCTGGGTCAGAGCAAGAACGGAAACGGACACGGTAGTCACTTCAGTACCTTTTACTGGAGGAAATTCAGGCACATCCTGGAGCACTGTAGGGTGAAGGGTGCATATCAGGATCCTCCCCAATGAGCGGGTGTAGGGCCTCCTGTTTCTTGCCTCTGCGCAGTAAGTTTCTGACCTGCCTGGAGCTAGGCCTAACTTTGTCTCTGTCCTGCGCTGGCTGACCTTGTGGTAGGGCCTTCTCTTGAAGTTCACGCTCCCAGTATGCGGGGCCTAAGCGTCTCCTGGCTCTGTTACGTATCAGCACCTTAGCGATCCTCGGACTTGTAGTTCTCCAGGGATTCCGGTTATGCCTTACTGGGTCATAGAGATCCCGGTAAGCTCGGATCCGGTGTCCGGTAAATGCTTCGGGGTGAGCTGGTTAAGCTCCTCTGCCCCTTATGTACTAACTCGCCACTCGCCTTCGGCCTACTCGGGCCCTCAATAGGCTATACACACTAACGGCAGCTTGCCGCGCTTCACCGATCTTATGACGCCGGCACACCTTAAGCTCTATCTGGGCTCCCTGAATCTAGCTAGCAGGAGCCTCGTGCTCCACTGCTGAACTATTAACTGAGTTCTCTAGACTAGACTGAGCTCCACTGCAGACTGACCTCTCTTAGGCTTCTCTACTGCAGGAACTCTTCAGAGGAACTGAACTGCCTAGCTCCACCTTCCCTATTTATATCCCTAACCGGCTCCCTCTGCTGGTCTGAGGTGGAAGGTGGAGATGTGTGAATGTTTATGGGGGCCTCTTGTGGAGGATTCCATCAATACACTCTTCTAGGATCTGTGATACCAAGCGCAGCGGGGTGTCACAGATGCTATTGACGACGAGGTTAGGTTGCGCCTTCCTGGACAGAGACGGAGTACTGGAAGCACGTCAACAACTGCATCCTCAACCACAACTCCGCCTCTGACCACAAGTCGTAGTGGCTCTTCAGGTCGCATGGGCTCTAAGCCTTGCATAGCCTGGGCATTTATTCAGATCGATAAGGATGACCCAACTCGTGTTATCTGTAATATTTGTCACCAAAAGCTAAGTAGAGGCCAAAAAATCCATAGTTTGAGTACTTCATGCATGTACCGTCACATGGATATGAAGCATAAGTTGCAGTGGGAAGCTCACTGTGCTACAATGCGGCCTAGCAGGCTGGGCCAACCACCGTCTGCCCCATCTTGTGCATCCGCGGCCTCTTCATCCTCTGTGACTGGGGGGACAGCAGTCACACATGTTTTTGGACGCAGACCTGCCACCTCTTTACCTGCAACAGCCAGTGTGACTGGCAGGTCGTCAGTTCATTGGGAAGTGGAAACACCTGCTGGTGTTGAGAGCTCTCTGACATCGAGAGCACCACCTTTGGATCAAGGCAACCTAACATGTCCGCCTGCATCTTCCTCACAGACCGGCAGTTTGCCAGGGACACCCTACTCAACCCCGTCAAAGCACAACAGCCAGCCCTCGGTCCCTCAGATGTGGACAAGTAAAAGACCATTTCCTCCTAGCCATGAGAAAGCTAAGAGGTTGAATTTCACCATCTGCAAGCTGTTGGCTACAGAAATGCTGCCTTTCCGCCTGGAGGACACAGTGGATTTTTGAGACCTTATGTCCGTCGCAGTGCCCCAGTACCAGATGCCCAGTCGGCACTACTTCTCAAAGAAAGGTGTGCCTGCGCTCCACCAGCATGTCGCACACAACATCACCGCTTCTTTGAGAAACTCTGTGTGTGACAGGGTGCATTTCACCACAGACACTTGGACGAGTAGGCATGGACAGGGGCGTTACATGTCGCTGACAGGGCACTGGGTAACTATGGTGACAGCAGGACAAGGGGCTGCTGTCCAAGTCTTGCCGTCCCCGCGAGTTGTACGTCAATCCTCTTTATCTAGAAGTTCCTCCACTGCTTCTGCCTCCTCAACCTTCTCTCGGTCCTCCACCTGCACCCAAAGTCTGTCTGGTAATGCCACCTGCTTTCTAACTGCGCACCTCCTTACTATGCTGGCAGCAGGGCTCAACGGCATCAGTGTTTACTTTGAAATGTCTGGGAAATGTGAGTCACACAGCTGAGGACTTGTGGTCAGCTCTGGAGACCCAGTTTCATGAATGGTTGTCTCCACTGGACCTGCAACCAGGGAAGGCCGTGTGCGACAATGCTGCAAACCTGGGTGCGGCCCTTCGCCGGGGCAATGTTACACACGTGCCTTGTATGGCTCACGTGTTGAACTTGGTTGTCCATAAATTTTTAGCCCACTATCCCGGACTAGATGGCCTTCTGCAGAGGGCACGGTCGCTGTGTGCTCACTTCCGCCGTTCGTATCCCGCAGCTCAACGACTTACATCTCTACAGAAGTCGTTGGGCCTGCCAGTTCACCGGCTGAAATGCGATGTGCCGACATGGTGGAATTCAACTCTGCACATGTTGCAGCGACTGTGGCAGCACCGACAAGCCCTGGTGCAATAGTTTCTGACGTATAGCCTGGGCCAACGAGATCCAGAGGTGGGGCAAATCACACAGCAGGAGTGGTCTCAGATCAGGGACCTATGAAGTTGACGCGCCCCCTGGGCCGTGGGGTACCCGGAGCCGGGCCGGTAGACGCTGGGGGTTGTAGTCACTGTGGCGGTGACCCGGTCCGTGACCCAGGGCGGTCAATCCAACGGTAATTTGTATATATGGATTTTATAATGTCCGACTACGCCACCTGTGGAGTGCGGCCAAAGGGGCCGCCGCTGCGGAACAGTCCTCTGAAGCTGGTGGTTTTGCTGCAATGGTATTATTACTCACCACAGGAAGAGTGTAGCTTCAGGGCAGTGTGGGTGGATGATGGTGGTTGTAGTGCAGGGAGTCAGTAATGAACACAGAGTCCGTGTGATGCAGTCCCAAGATCTTTACTCACAGTTGTTGCAGTCCAGATTACAGGTACCAGAGCTATCTCACCCGTCGTGCTGTGCGTACTCAGTGAGGGGCTCAGTCCACCCCCAGATAGCTCCGGAGTACTTAGCAGGACCCCCTTCTGTGTGTCCTTTCTCTGGCCTTCTCCCTGCACCTCACACCCAGTGACACTTCTATCCGGTATCCTCGGGCCTTGGTGGGCGACTTGTGTTCCGTCCCCTGGGTCCTATGTGGCTACCTTCTTAGTGAGACTGGTGTGGACTTTTGCCTGCAGTACATGAAATGCTGCAGCCTCCGGTTTCTAGTTGAGCCTTGCTGTTTCTCCTCTAGTTGAGGGACCGGTTCCCCTTATCTGGCCTGACCCCTCTACCTCCTGGTAGCAGCGGGAGTACAGGTGGCCTTCTGCACGGCCCGTAGCCCTAGGGTCCCTTCGGTTCCTGGAGCCTTCCTGCTCCCACTCCTCTCTTCTCTCCTTCAGTCCTGGGCCTCCCAGGCTAGGCCCGCCTCCGGAGCAGAGCTCATGCCGAGCCTCTGCTCCTGTCACTTTTCCTCCTCTGACTGGCTTGCTCTTTCTAAGATGGCTTCCTATTTATACTCTCCCTGTCATGTGCTCCCCTAAGCTGCTCCCCTAAGCACCCACTACATAGGATCCTCCCACCAGCTAGGGACCTGGGACTGTGCTCTCCCTTAGTAGCAATCTCGCCCTAACCCCACTGCGGGTATGTGTTGGATGCAGGTGTTAGGGTCCCGAGCCATACGCCTTCCTTACCTGAGGGTGAGATACCACACCTCTGGGTGAGATGCAGTAACTCTGTGGTGACTGAACCCTCAGGGGCGCCACACACCTTTCTGCACAGTTTTGAAATGGCGACGAAGATGTTTAGTGCTGACGACGATGCCATTATCAGCATAACTATTCCGGTGATTTACATGCTGGAGCACACATTAAACAGAATTCAGAGTCAGGTGGTCGGACAAGAGGAGGTGGAGGAAGTAGAGGAGGAGTCGTATGCGGAAGGGATAACATCTCCAAGGTCCAGACGGTTGGCAGCACCAAGGAGACAGGCATGGGAGGGTGGGGGAGAGGGATTAAACAGGGCACATGGTAGCAGCCAAACTGTTGAGGAAGGTGCAGGAGCCGAGGAAGAAGTGGAGGATGAACTGGCGATGGGCATGGAAGACTCATCAGATGAGGGAGACCTTGATCACATTTCTGTTGTGCAAGGTTGGGGGGAGAGGGCAGAGGAAAGAAGCATGATTCTTACCTCGCTACCAACACAACAAGGACTTGGTCCTCCTGGATGCGCAAGACACATGAGTGCCTTCTTGCTGCACTACCTGCAACATGACCCTCAGATTGCAGAATTCGAAGTAATCTCGACTACTGGGTTGCCACACTCTTAGATCCCCGGTACAAAAGTAAATTTGCCGAAATAATTCCTGCCATAAAAAGGGATTGACGCATGCAGGAGTATCTGCAGACGCTGTTGCAGAATCTTACATGTGCTTTTCCACAAAACACCAGTGGTGCACGAAGTGAATCTCACAGTTCTAACTTGCCAACCGCGGGACTGTCGAGTCTTCATCACTCAAACCGTAACAGTAACACAGTATCTGCTGGTAACAGCAATTTTGTGAAATCGTTTCACCACTTTTTTAGACCATCCTTTGCAAGGCCACAGGAGACAAGAAGTCTGACACATAGTCAGTGCCTAGAGAGGATGGTGCAGGAGTATCTCCAAGTGAACATCGAAGCCATGACTGTGTCACTGGACCCTTGCTCATTTTGGTATTCCAATCTGGAAAAATGGCCAGAGCTCGCCACTCACGCCTTGGAGATCTTGTCATGCCCTGCAGCCAGTGTTCTCTCTGAACGTGTGTTCAGCGCTGCTGATGGTGTGCTGACAGATAAGCGCACGCGGCTGTCCACTGAGAATGTAGACAGACTCACGTTCATAAAGATGAACAAATCATGGATTCGCAAGGACTTTTCTAATCCTGTGTTATCCTTGGGAGGCTAAAAGCTTGAGGATTTGGTAATATCACCTCACCAACCGTTTTAAGCAACTGTGGGGCAATTGATGCCACTTAACCCTAGAACGCATGACCATAAAAATATACACTTTCATATACCTGGGGCCTTTTAGGCCCGTGTGCAAATAACATTGAATAACTCAAACTCAAATGACAAACAACAATATACATGAAGAATACCTAGAGTTTCAAAATTCTAACTAAAGTAATCTTGCAGAAAATAGAAAACAATTAACAGGGCGGGACTGCGAGGCCCCAGGTATGCGTTCTAGGGTTAAGTGGTGTCTGTGCCACAATTTTGGGAAAAAATGGAAACTCTTTTTGGAGTCCCCTTGCTGTGTCTTACGTGACGTTGGCATCGTCAATTCCAGGTGGGTTGGGTCGCTCCCCCCCCCCCTTTTAACTGTAAGAAACTACATACACTATGGCTTGGGGTAACACAGATGATTGAGTCTGAAGAGCTGTTTACTCAGAGGTCTGCTCCAAATCTTCAGTGTCTGATAGTCAGCGTAGAATTTTTAACTGCATCTAGCCTAGGCAATACTTTGGGCGTAGTAGCCCAGCTGTGAAGCAAGCTGCACCGCCTGTGTATCTAATAAGAATTTTTAAATGCATCTAGCCTAGGCAGACTGTGGGGACCCCCAACCAAACCCAGACGCTCAGCCCCCCTACCGCCCCCCTTTCCTTGACAATACAATAATGTAACTCTTACAACTGGATGGGTGAGGATCGGTCACAGCTTTATTAACTCTTTATACTCATTCCATTAGAAAGACATTTTATTTCTAAAATAATTCAGCTTGTTGCAGCATGCCCTGGGTCTCCACTCCGGCAACTTGGCCAACAAGTGTAACTCTCCAACATGTCCTTTCTATTTCCAGGCCACGGAGGATCCTGCGTACTCGTATGCAGGACTCTGACCCCCACCCATCACTCTTAACGCTTGTTCCACTCCGTCCTGGAGTCCTGACAGGAATATGTCCAGTCCAATATCCATTAAGTGAACACCGTCGGGCCGTATGAGGCCTGCTTTATCTCCTTCCAGTTGTCGGTGTCGTACCACTACACCGCCTCTGTCTCTTCTAAATTTTGCCATCCGAATATTTATTACCCGCCTTGTCCGTTCGATGGCCGTGATGTCTCGCGCACCTTGCCATACCGCTATCGGCACAATCTCTGACCATACTATAGCTAGTTTTGTGAAAAATTCTCTGAAGCGCTCAGTGTCTAGTTTCATTATTGCCATTAGTTATGCGCTCTTGTGATGACCTAGGTTGTTTCCCCCGGCCTGTATAACTAAGATGACCAGACATCTTGCCTCTCTCCCTACCTTGATTTCCTCCATTAGTACCTGTGGCCATAGCAGGCCTCTAATACCTCTCCAGTTGAAATATGTGTTATGAAACTCTAATTTCCTCCCGCCTGGGCGGACTTTCGACCTTTAATCTGCCCAATATATATACGAGTGGCCTATCACCCACACTGTTGGCTTAGCGTCACCTGTAAAAGAAACAAACCACGTTAGGATAACAAGTCCGGTCTTATATATCTTGCCAAACACGTGGATCACCATCTCTCTATCCTCTGAACTTCCGTTTCTGACAGTCCTGCTCTTGCTGCTTCTGTGGCCGCGCCTATGCGGAATGAGTGTGTCCCGTAATCTTTGGGGTGGTTCCCTGCCGATGTTATGCATTTATTAAATATAGCTTGGAACTGGTATCTTGATAATGGCGTCCCATCAATGTGTGATAGGAACAAATTACTTTGTGATCTGATGGTTAGATATGGTTTTACTATTGTTACCCGACTCAGTGTACCGTTTGTGGGTTGTAGAAGTACCCAAGTGCCCCTGCCCGCTGGAACCATTTTCGATTTGTGTATGCGTAGACGTATTGCATTATTGCCTATGACTACGTCATGGTGTAATAAGCCTCCACTGGTGCTAATTTTGGATTGAGGGACTAATTCGCTTATGCATAGCGCCCCGAAGAAGGCGATCACAAATGCAGTAGACAGTAGTGTTGCTTCAAATTGTGAGTGTCATGTTAATGGTGTTAGGGATATGATGTGAGAAATCAGTTTTAGTGACACGGGACGGGACGTCTACACTCCTGACTTGGCTGACCCCTTTTCCACCCTTTTATGGATTGTCTGATGATGAATCTTTGTCACATCTCCCCAATTCAGTAGTTGGAAGTGAAATGCTACTCCGGTCAGACACCGCTGCGCTGACGCCCCTGATATGCCCCTCATCATTAGCTGGTGGAGAAATTCTATGGTGACTTGTGATCTGGCTTGTTCACATTGGTCAACCCGTCTGCCTGCTACTAGTCGTGTCCACTCTTCCCATGCCTTACCGTATGCTTGCCACGTCGACGGGGCAACTGACGCTCTGATTAATGGCATCAACTATTCGCCACTAGATCCCATAGGGAAGGTGGGCAACTGTTGTCCCGATGGGTGGGCATTGTGGAAGAGCTCTGTGAAAATCTGCCAATTGAATTGTTATAAAGCGTTAGCAGCAGCTTTAGACCCCTCAGCATAGTGGCTAGCGCGGACCCATACATTGTGTTTTAGGCACAGGAATGCTAGCCTGGGTAGTAGGCCTAGCACTGGGAGAGACGATGATGCCATCTTATTAATGCAGTGCGCTAAGCTGGTGTTTTTTGTTATGAAGCGTATATTTTTGTAAGCCAGGAGCGCGCCCCATATTTCTATTGCTACCACTATTGGGAAGAAAAATTATTTTCAGGGCTAGATGCAGCGAAAAATTATTATTAATTGAAAAGCTGGTGGAGCTTGGTATAGATGGCCTAATACAATGAGACCCACACACTGCTAGAAGGCCAAATATTTTTTCAGAGTTAGATGCAGAAAAAAATTATATTCAGTTTGCAACCTGATGGAGGTCAGTATAGATGGACTAATAGAACAAGTCCCACACACTGCTAGAAGGCCAAATATTTTTTCAGAGGTAGATGCAGACAAAAAAATATTTTGAATTTGCAACCTGATGGAGGTCAGTATAGATGACTAATAGAACAAGTCCCACACACTGCTAGAAGGCCAAATATTTTTTCAGTGCTAGATGCAGAAAAAAATTATATTCAGTTTGCAACCTTATGGAGGTCAGTATAGATGGACTAATAGAACAAGTCCCACACACAGCTAGAAGCCCAAATATTTTTTCAGAGGTAGATGCAGAAAAAAATTATATTCAGTTTGCAACCTGATGGAGGTCAGTAGAGATGGACTAATAGAACAAGTCCCACACACAGATAGAAGGCCAAATATTTTTTTAGAGCTAGATGCAGACAAAAATATATTCAGTTTGCAACCTGATGGAGGTCTGTATAGATGGATTAATAGAACAAGTCCCACACACAGCTAGAAGCCCAATATTTTTTCAGAGGTAGATGCAGAAAAAATATATTCAGTTTGCAACCTGATGGAGGTCAGTATAGATGGACTAATACAACAAGTCCCACACACAGCTAGAAGCCCAATATTTTTTCAGAGGTAGATGCAGAAAAAAATATATTCAGTTTGCAACCTGATGGAGGTCTGTATAGATGGATTAATAGAACAAGTCCCACACACAGCTAGAAGCCCAATATTTTTTCAGAGGTAGATGCAGAAAAAAATATATTCAGTTTGCAACCTGATGGAGGTCTGTATAGATGGATTAATAGAACAAGTCCCACACACAGCTAGAAGCCCAATATTTTTTCAGAGGTAGATGCAGAAAAAAATATATTCAGTTTGCAACCTGATGGAGGTCAGTATAGATGGACTAATACAACAAGTCCCACACACAGCTAGAAGCCCAATATTTTTTCAGAGGTAGATGCACAAAAAAATATATTCAGTTTGCAACCTGATGGAGGTCTGTATAGATGGATTAATAGAACAAGTCCCACACACAGCTAGAAGCCCAATATTTTTTCAGAGGTAGATGCAGAAAAAAATATATTCAGTTTGCAACCTGATGGAGGTCTATATAGATGGATTAATAGAACAAGTCCCACACACAGCTAGAAGCCCAATATTTTTTCAGAGCTAGATGCAGAAAAAAATTATATTCAATTTGCAACCTGATGGAGGTCAGTATAGATGGACTAATAGAATGATGCTATGCCCAAAAGATTTTACTTCACTAGGTGCAGTAAAAAAATTGGTATTCTATACACAGGTGGTATATCTTGCAACACAGATAGGCTACTCCACTGACTAACACACTCTGCAATAGGCCAAAAAGGATTAGCTTTGCTAGATTCAGCCAAATGCTGTGAAAAAAACTTGCACAGCACTGGCACAGACCTGCCTGGCAAAAACTGATAGGAACTGATGTAACCTAGTCCTGAAAAGGACTCCAATTACAATTAGTCTTTACTCCCACAATCTATCTATTTAAGAGCACAGACCTGCCTGATAAAAGTCGTAGGAAATGCTGTAACCTAGTCCTTAAAAGGACTGCAATCACAACTATTCCCTACTCCCAAGCTATCTGTAGATTTGTGCGAAAATTGGCTTGAAATTAACAAGGTATAGCGCACACAGCAACAGCGGTGCCGTCTAACACGCAGCTGCAGCAGTGAGAAAATGGTGGCGACGGGGAAAATGGCTTGGTCTTATAGGGCAAGGACATGTGACATACACTGCCAATGACACATGCCCTTGCTTGTGTGAAAAAAAGCACTTCGCTCCGTGTGTGCGCTGCTGATAGGCTGACAGATTGCACCTCCCCACTGCAAATGCGGGAAAGAGAAAAAAAAATGGAGATCTTCATTGTTCCTGCAGAGATCCATCCCCTGCCCCTCCCCCCACCCCGCTGTACACTCAAACTGCGTATTAACATTAATTTTCATCATTACTGAGAAAAAATCCAGTTATGATTTTGGTGCACGAACAGTTATCGAACATAACCTCGAACAGCCGAATTTTTCTCAAATTGTTCGTGTTCGCCGAACGGCTCGAACACCGCCCAAAACAGCTCGAATTTGAGATTGGCGAACAGTTCGAGTAGAACAACGCTCATCTCTACTAGTGATTCAACATGAGGCAATCCGGATGTTGGATATTGTAGCCCCCTGAGACAAATGCCTTCATGGTGTATGTTATCAAATAACACAATTTTTATCGATTTGGTACATAAATTAGTATTACAGCACTCTGCTTTATGGGATCTACAATCAGCCACAAATTGGGTCTGTGGGAATAGTGCATATAAATGGCTCCCAGTCGGAGTTGTGGGGACTTGTACGTTGGCCCGGCTAACTCCAGCCACTTATCTTATTCCCCATAGTAATGTAGATATGAGAGCCATCCCTCTTCATACCATCTATAAATGTGCTAAGGACAACACCCCACGCCCATCAGGAAGACTTCATTTAGTACAAATGAGTATACCCAATAAGATAGCCAGTACTGTCTTCCTCTACCCTATGGTAACACAAATGTGGAATAAATTAGTGGAGGTCACTGATTACTTAGATGGCCAGATTTGGAATATTTTGGAAGTAATTAATACTACTGTTGCAGTGCAGAATCAACTTATTATAGTGGCCAATCAACATACTTTAGTGCTGGACTATTTGACAGCAGCTCAAGGAAGGATGTGTCAAGTTATAGGCCCAGCCTGTTGTCACTATATTGATCCCGACTCTACCATACGGTTAAAGACTAAAATGGAAGACATTAGGAAACTCAGGGAAGAGTATAACAAACATAACGAATTGACCAAAGACAGTTGGTGGTCTGATACATTCTCCTTTTTGAATCCTGCTAATTGGTTTAAAGGGATTGGTGGATAGATTGCTGGAATATTACAAGGAGTGTTGCATATTGCTGCTTGCATCTTGTTAATATATGTCTTACTAAAACTAGTCTTTTATTGTATCCCATTTTGCATGAGGAAAACCTGCCAGTCATCAGAGAGCAAGGAGGACGCTGTCAACCGACATCCAGTGCTACTATACACGGACCTCCCAGATGTAACCAGCATTGAGGACCTGGATGACAAGGGAATGATGACCTTTACCCGCATGCCCCAACCAACCTCACGTCTGAAGATCAGAGCTTTATGATTATATCAACGAACAAGGGGGGATGGACATGCCGCGACAGCCTCAATTGGTAACAAGGGCACTAATTGAGAGAAGACCAATGTCCCTCAGGCTCAAAGCATGACCCTGTGATAGCACGTCTATTGTTGACAATAACATAATTTTTAGGGGGGAAATGTAAAGGACATATTAATATTCATGCTATAGCTACTCCATTTTGTCTGCTTGTTTCAAAATCATGTTATTATCACTCCTTGCATAACATACTTCTTTCCTTCTTTTCTCATGCTTTACATGGAACTTTCTCACACTAACTTTTTCTCACAAGAACTTTTTGTCAGACACCCCGCTCCTGTTATCTAACTAGTCTAGGCCAGGATTGACCTTGTAAATTTCCATCGTGCTTTGAACTAACGATGATAATATGACCATATATGTGTTTCCGTAATAATTGCACTAACATTGGCTCAAGCCTGTAGTACTGTAGCATGGCTGTAGGTGATTGGCTATTGATATACTCGAAACAATATAAAATGCTAAGCAAAATAAATGGGATCAGAGATTCGTTGAATCCTCCCATACAGAGCACTGTCTCCGTCTGGTTCCCTGTTGGATTGCGCAATCAACATAATAATTTGACACTCACTTGGTCAACCATGAAGGGTTATTGCCCTCCCTCAACAGTAGCAGAGCCGTGTGTGTGTATGAGGTGTATGGAGCAGAGCCTTGTGGGTACAAGGTGCACGGAGCGGAGTCGTGTGTGTACGAGGTGTACAGAGCGGAGCCGTGTGTGTATGGAACAGAGCCGCGTGTGGACAGAGTGGAGCCGCGTGTGTGCGAGGTGTGCGGAGCTGGGTGTGTACGAGATGTACAGAGCAGAGCCGCGTGTGTACGAGGTGTATAGAGCGGAACCGCATGTGTACGAGGTGGGCGGAGCAGTGTGTGTACGAGGTGTATGGAGCGGAGCCGCATGTGTACGAGGTGTATGGAGCGGAGCCGCATGTGTACGAGGCGTAAGGAGCGGATCCGTGCGTGTACGAGGCATACGGAGTGGAGCCATGCATAAGAGGTGTACGGAGCGGAGCCGTGTGTGTACGAGGTGTACGGAGAGGAGCCGCGTGTGTATGAGGTGTGCGGAGCGGAGCTGCGTGTGTATGAGGCGTACGGAGCGGAGCATACCTCCCAATTTTTGAAGAATAGAAAGAGGGACAGTTGTCTTGGCGCTGCAAATTTTGGCCATGTCCCTTGCCACACTCTAATCCACGCCCATATACCATTTCTTTCTCGCCTGGCAGGAGGAGATGTCAGAGGGGCGCTGGCAGTGAGGGAAATTCAGCAGACGCCCAAGACTGCAGGGCGTAGACTCAAATCCAGGACTGTCCACTGTATCCGGGACAGTTGGGACTAGAGATGAGCGGATAGATACGCAGGTCTCTGGTCCATCATCCAGATCAGTGCTACCTGGCGGCTGGACAGGAAGCCGTAAATCTCTAACCTTCCAGCAACCCAAGCGGCTTTTGATCAAACAGGGCAACGCGACGTCATCTGTGCGTCCGGCTCATCTCTAGTTGTGGTTTATTTTTTGTTCCCTCATGCACAGTCGGAGCCACTATATGACATCCGGCTTCTGGTGTCTGTAAGGCCGTGTTCACACGTTGCAGAAATACTGTGTTTTTTGCTTTGTGCAGGATCCGCATCAAACTACACAATAACAATCTTCTCTAATAATTGCTGCATCTTTTTAGGCCTTGCCCTTTATTTGATGCATATTTGGTGCAGACGTGAAACCGTGATTTTAATAGTTTTTTATAGTACAGAAAAGCCTTGATTCTTAACCCTCAACTGGTGAGGTGGGGTTTTTGTCACGCAACTGGTGATGTGGGGTTTCTTATACCTCAGTGTTTAGAAATCTCTTATTTTTACAGAAAATGCAAAGATCACATTTGTTTTAATCATTTTCTTATTGGCGATTGATTACACATGAGTATAACACATTTTTGACACCCACAAGTATCGGAAAATGTAATACTTTAATGATTCAATCCGAGGGCATTATGAAACATGACTTTTAGGATAATGTAAATAAAAATCACAATTTTTTTTTCAAAAACAAGGGAATATAAGTATTAACATGAAAATTGAAAACACCACAAGCCGTTCAAGAGAAAAATAAAAGGAATATTGTCTTTTTTGGTTTGAATGAAATTAGTCATTTTTTACAGTCAACGCAATACCTTACGGTATAATTACCACAAATTGGGGTCTCGTCCTCTTCGCACATTAATTTTGTCTTCATGTCCTTCTTCCTAGGACACTTGCCGCACCTCACTTGTCTATCTAGTTGTCGTTTTCTTGGTGTAGGCAACTGTTTCTGAAGAATTCGGGCAATGTTCTGCCGCAACTCGCGTGGAAGTCGATTGTTCAGCATCCTAACATTGAGGTAGGATTCTACCAGAGCTCTGGCAAGAGACTTTACAAAGTCTCTCGATAATATGAAAAGAGTACGTATGCATTCACAAGGCTGATGTTCAAGATGGAGTAGAAGATTGCAAACGGCCATCGTCCACTACGTCTACTAGTTGAGTAAAGCGTGCACTTTTCATCCAGAGCATCAACACCTCCTTCTGTTGTATTGTAAAATTCAATGATTTCTGGCTTGCCAGATTCTGGGTCGATGCATTTCGCATGATGCATGGAAGAAATCAAAATTACCGCTTTGTTTTTCTTTGGGACGTAGGAAACTAAGGTCATGTCATTTGCAAATCCAAAGATTGCGGAAACATTCTTCTTTGGTTTTCGATGGGCAAAATGTTTTGTGGTGGAATTTCTTTCTTGTTCTTTCTAATTGTTCCCACGTATGTAAGTCCTCTTTTCTTCAACTCTGCCACAAGTTCAATGGAAGAGAACCAGTTATCAGCAGTAATATTTCTGTTCGTTCTAAGTATTGGGGTTGATAGCCGCAAGACAGACTGAGTAGGTTTATAAAAAAAAAAATTCCTCATTGGAGAGAGCAGTTTCATCGCTGTCTTTACCAGTGTAAATATACGCATTTAGTAAGTAATGAATTTTCGCGTCAGTGATTGCCATGATTTTTATGCCATACTTACGAGGATTACTTGGAATATACATTTTGAATGAACACCTTCCTCTGAAACCAACCAGCGTTTTGTCTATGCACGCATATTCCTCAATTGAGTAACACGCCTGGCAGTTCCTAATGAACTTGTCAAACACAAATGATATAGCTGCCGCACAGTCAGTCTGCTGCCTTTCTTTTCGGTCAGTGCGATTATCGAAGCGAAGGGCCAGAACTATGACATAAACTCGCTTCAAAGGCATAATGCAACGAAAAATATCTCGCCCCGTTCCATCAGTGGCAAAAAGAGCTGCGAGATCTTCATGATTAGATTTGAAAATTGCAGAATACATCAAGATGGCCAGGAATGCTTTGAACTCAATCACGTCTAAATTTTTAGTAGTCACTTTGATCAGTATCAGTCAGTTTGAGTCGCAATTCAGACAGCTTTTCATATGTATAAAGTATTACTTCATCAATGATGTCTTCAGTAAACAGTAACTCCCACGATGACTGATGTGTGCAATAACGACCAAGCTGCCTGGCAGGCCCAATCACACCAGGCAAATGCGATATGATGTTGTGCCTTCTCGTATGGATGTTTGGCTTTGGCTGTTCTTCTGACAACTTGAATTTGTCCTTTCCATAGATAGTTTGAGAAGAATTCATTGTACTTGGAAGTGATTGTGGGGAGTCATCGTCATCTGAGGCTGATGTAGTGTCTTCACTTTTGTCCTCAGGCGCATCTTCCTCAGACTCGCTATTGTGTTCGCTCTGGAAATCTGGTGCAACATCTCCTTCATCGCCCCTAAAATCACTCTCTTCATTGTCAAGGATTGAAGCTGCCCAATCAGCAAAACGGGGAACTTCTGACCTCATAGATGTCCTGGAATTCGCCATTGTTTTGCCTGAGAGCAAGTGCACGAACAAACAGAAACTCAGTTATAAACTTGTGCAAAAATAAAGAAGTTTTCAAAATTTGAAAATGAGTAAAAAAGAATTACAGAGTGGTGATGTGGGGTTCAGCAAGGCCAAGACAGCACTTAGCGACAGCTAGCTCTGTTATGCGTGGCCAGAAGAGAGAGGCCTTGACGACATCCTGTTGACAAGGAAATGGATGGAAGCTAGTGAGATACGTATCCTCATACCAGCATTTTTCAATGAATGGCAGCCGAACAAAAATTCCCTGAGGTGTGGCAAACCCCACCTCACCAGTTGAGGGTTAATAAAGTTACTGCAGTTTTTTACATGAGTTTTATTTTAAGCTCCAAATAGAAGACGAGAAAAAAAACACCAAATCGTAGAGTTCAGCAGCATCTTTAGACCACAGGGGGCGCAATTCTCATGAAATCACATCCACTTTGCTTGGACAGTTGAACACAGCAGAATTTTTGTGAAAAAAAAACTGCAGAAAAAGGCAGCATTTACGCTAGATGTGAACACTGTCTAAATGTCCACAGCAAAGTGAATGTGATTCCATGAAATCTCTGTTCTCTGTGGGCTGAAGACTAGGCTGAACTTTAGTTTCAGTGCATTTTTTCTCTATAGGCTTCTTCTGAAAAAAGCTCATGAAGAAAAGAACGCTGCTACATTTTCTGAATTATTAAAAAAGCGTTAAAAACTCTGCTTCATATCTGCCATAAAAACGCATCAAATAAGGGAGAAACTAAGCAAGCACGCAATAATCAGAGAAGATTGTTACTGCGTTGTGTGGGAGGACACCTGCAGAAAATATGCAGAAAAAAAGCAGTAGAGAAAACGCAGCATTTACACTACATGTGTACATGGCCTCAGCGTGATGTTTTTAATACATTTTTATTACATTTTTTGAGTTTAATAGAGAAAGAAATATCAATCACGCCATTTACCGATCTCTGTAAATAATCTGATCGCTGTGTTGTGTGGGTCGTTACCATTACATGGACACCAAATATGTTATGTGCTGATTTGTGATGTTCATTATTTTTTAAAAAGCGCATTAAAAATGACAATATTTTAAGTGTTTTTCATTATTTTTTTTGTAATTTTATTGGAAGAAAAAAAGTCTCTTATCCTCCCTCTAGAATACAATACATAGAAATCCTCCTGTGTGTAATGTATCAGTGCAATCTGTGCAGTCAGAGCGGCTATAACAGATCAAGTACAGAAAGTTCTCCTCCGGGCATCATCTGAGCTTGTAGCTCAGTATGTTCAGCTCCTGCCTGGGATGTTGAGGGTTCTGGGTGTGAGACCTGGGGGAGGCTCTTACAAAACAAAAAAAAAATTATACTTTTGTAATTGTATACTCCTGGGTAGAGCAGCTGCGGCTCCTGGGTAGAGCAGCTGCGGCTCCTGGGTAGAGCTGCTGCGGCTCCTGGGTAGAGCTGCTGCGGCTCCTGGGTAGAGCTGCTGCGGCTCCTGGGTAGTGCTGCTGCGGCTCCTGGGTAGAGCTGCTGCGGCTCCTGGGTAGAGCTGCTGCGGCTCCTGGGTAGAGCTGCTGCGGCTCCTGGGTAGAGCTGCTGCGGCTCCTGGGTAGAGCTGCTGCGGCTCCTGGGTAGAGCTGCTGCGGCTCCTGGGTAGAGCTGCTGCGGCTCCTGGGTAGAGCTGCTGCTTCTGCGGCTGTGCAGGGGCTCAAGTCCCAGGAGACCGGACGTCACAGGGAGGAGACATGAAGATGTCAGAGAGGTGAGTAAAAGCATCTGAGATGTGACAGAACCCTCAAAGAGGGACACATGGGAGCTATGACATACACACTCACACACACAGCTCTGCACACATCATACATACATTGCTCTGTGCTGTGCATAGCACACACTCACTACTTCTATTATATGCACTCTGCTCCGTACACATTGTACACATGGCTCTGCTCCACTCCGTTCACCTCGTGCACACATGGCTCCGCTCCGTACACCTTGTACACACATGGCTCTGCTCCGCTCCCTACATCTCATACACACGCGACTCTGCTTTGCTCCATACACTTCGTACACACACGGCTCCGCTCTATACACCTTGTACACACATGGCTCTGCTCCGCTCCCTACACCTCGTGCACACGTGACTCTGCTTTCCTCCATACACCTTGTACACACGCGGCTCCGCTCCGTACACCTCATACACACGCGGCTCCGCTCTGCACACCTCGTACACACGCGGCTCCGCTCCGTACACCTCGCACACACGGCTCTGCTCCGTACACCTCGTACACACGCGGCTCCGCTCCGTACAACTTGTACACGCGGCTCCGCTCCGTACACCTCGTACACACGCGGCTCCGCTCCGTACACCTCGTACACACGCGGCTCCGCTCCGTACACCTCGTACACACGCGGCTCCGCTCCGTACACCTCGTACACACGCGGCTCCGCTCCGTACACCTCGTACAAGCGCGGCTCCGCTCCGTATACCTCGTACACACACGGCTCCGCTCCGTACACCTCGTACACACGCGGCTCCGCTCCGTACACCTCGTACACACGAAGCTCTGCTCCGTACACCTCGTATACACACGGCTCTGCTCCGTACACCTAATAAACACGCGGCTCCGCTCAGTACGCCTCGTACACACACGGCTCTGCTCCGTACGCCTCGTACACACACGGCTCCGCTCCGTACACCTCGTACACGCGCGGCTCCGCTCCGTACACGCGCGGCTCCGCTCCGTACACCTCGTACACTTGCGGCTCCGCTCCATACACCTCGTACACGCGCGGCTCCCCTCCGTACACCTCGTACACACACGGCTCCGCTCCGTACACCTCGTACACACACGGCTCCGCTCCGTACACCTCGTACACACACGGCTCTGCTTCGTACACCTCGTACACACACGGCTCCACTCCGTACACCTCGTACACACACGGCTCTGCTCCGTACACCTCGTACACACACGGCTCTGCTCCGTACACCTCGTACACACACGGCTCTGCTTCGTACACCTCGTACACACACGGCTCTGCTCCGTACACCTCGTACACACACGGCTCTGCTCCGTACACCTCGTACACGCGCGGCTCCGCTCCGTACACCTCGTACACACGCGGCTCCGCTCTGTACACCTCGTACACACACGGCTCTGCTCCGTACACCTTGTACACACGCGGCTCCGCTCTGTACACCTCGTACACATGCGGCTCCGCTCCGTACACCTCGTACACACACGGCTCTGCTCCGTACACCTTGTACACACGCGGCTCCGCTCCGTACACCTCGTACACACACGGCTCCGCTCCGTACACCTCGTACACACACGGCTCTGCTCCGTACACCTTGTACACACGCGGCTCTGCTCCGTACACCTCGTACACACGCGGCTCTGCTACATCCACACTGTAAACCCCTCCTGACCCCACACATAAACTTCAGCTCATCCAGCACCATGACAACCAGCACAGCAGAGTCCTGCATCCACTGAGGCCCCTGATCATGTGACCCCTGACTCCTCCCCTCCTGTGACCTCATCACAGCTCCTGTGCGCACAGAGCAGCCATATATGTGGTGGCGGCTCTGCAGGTGGAGGTATGTGGAGACCCCATTGCTATTGGCTCAGGTCTTTCTGTGCACTGGGCTTTCGCTTTCTCACACAGTCGGCTATCTCCTCGTGCGCATAGAGGGACCTCGTCCTTTACCAGACTTGTACTTATCCTGCTCTATATAAGATGCTGAATCCCAGTAGACAGAAGGACAATGGACACTTATTGTCTATAGATACACTGTACAGACCAAAAGTTTGGACACACCTTCTCATTTAAAGATTTTTCTGTATTTTCATGACTAGAAAATTGTACCTTCACACTGAAAGCATCAAAACTATGAATTAACACATGTGGAATTATATACTTAACAAAAAAGTGTGAAACAACTGAAAATATGTCTTATATTCTAGGTTCTTCAAAGTAACCACCTTTTGCTTTGATGACTGCTTTGCACACTCTTGGCATTCTCTTGCTGAGCTTCAAGAGGTAGTCACCGGAAATGGTCTTCCAACAATCTTGAAGGAGTTCCCAGAGATGCTTAGCACTTGTTGGCCCTTTTGCCTTCACTCTGCGGTCCAGCTCACCCCAAACCATCTCGATTGGGTTCAGGTCTGGTGACTGTGGAGGCCAGGTCATCTGGCATAGCACCCCATCACTCTCCCTCTTGGTCAAATAGCCCTTACACAGCCTGGAGGTGTGTTTGGAGTCATTGTCCTGTTGAAAAATAAATGATGGTCCAACTAAACGCAAACCGGATGGAATAGCATGCCGCTGCAAGATGTTGTGGTAGCCATGCTGGTTCAGTATGCCTTCAATTTTGAATAAATCCCCAACAGTGTCACCAGCAAAGCACCCCCACACCATCACACCTGCTCCTCCATGCTTCACGGTGGGAACCAGGCATGCAGAGTCCATCCGTTCACCTTTTCTGCGTCGCACAAAGACACGGTGGTGGGAACCAAAGATCTCAAATTTGGATTCATCAGACCAAAGCACAGATTTCCACTGCTCTAATGTCCATTCCTTGTGTTCTTTAGCCCAAACAAGTCTCTTCTGCTTGTTGCTTGTCCTTAGCAGTGGTTTCCTAGTAGCTACACTGTATGCAGAATTATTAGGCAAGTTGTATTTTAGAGGATTAATTTTATTATTGATCAACAACTATGTTCTCGATCAACCCAAAAGACTCATAAATATCCAAGCTTAATATTTTTGGAAGTTGGAGTTGTTTTTTTTTTTAGATTTGGCTATCTGTATGTGCAGGTAACTATTACTGTGCCGAATTATTAGGCAACCTAATAAAAACCAAATATAATCCCATCTCACTTGTTTCTTTTCACCAGGTAAACCAATATCAGTGCACAAAATTTAGAAATAAACATTTCTGACATGAAAAAAGAAAAACAAAAAAATTAGTGATCAATATAGCCACCTTTCTTTATGATGACACTCAACAGCTTCCATCCATAGATTGTCAGTTGCTTGATCTGTTTTCGATCAACATTGCGTGCAGCAGCCACCACAGCCTCCCAGACACTGTTCCGAGAGGTGTACTGTTTTCCCTCCCTGTACACTGTGTTCCAAATTATTATGCAAATAATATTTTCTCAGATTTTCCTAAATTACCTATATGAATTGCAGTCATTGTAATTTTCCAGTCAAATAACTATTAGAGTACAATTGAAAGGTTTTTGTACAAACTGCCTATGATAACAGTATATTTTTAAAAAAATAAAAAACTCAAACTGCACTCAAAATGCATGTTCCAAATTATTATGCACAGCAGAGTTTTCAACCTTTTCATTTTAATAAAGAACGAAAAAATGGTCATTTTTGAAATTATAAGCATTAGCAGGTTATTACAAACTGAAATCAAACAGTTTTCAACTCAAAACTTTATTGTAGGTGATGTTACATTTGCACATAGGACCCCTTGTTCGAAAGGAGCTTCTGAACTCTCTCGTCCATTGAATTTGTCAGGTTTTGGATGGTTTCTGCTTTAATTGTTTCGCATGAGGACAGAATACCCTCCCAGAGCTGTTGCTTAGATGTGAACTGCCTCCTGCCATCATAGACACTCCTTTTGATGATGCTCCAGAGGTTCTCAATGGGGTTGAGGTCAGGGGAGCATGGGTGCCACACCATAAGTTTGTCCCCTTTTATGCCCACAGCAGCCAGAGATGCAGATGTGTTATGTGCAGCATGAGATGGGGCATTATCATGCATGAAAATGATCTTGCTGCGGAATGCACGGTTCTTCTTCTTGAACCATGGAAGGAAGTGCTGTTTGAGAAACTCAACATACATTATGGAGTTCATCTTTTCCCCTTCAGGGATCCTAAAAGGGCCGACAATCTCTCTCCCCATGATTCCAGCCCAAAACATTACTCCACCTCCTCCTTGTTAGCGCCGTAGCCGTGTTTGCATGGGGTGTCCATCAACCAGCCATCCTCCACTCCATCCATCTGGACCATCGAGATTGTTTCTCTGATTGTTAAGTTTGTCCAAAATTCAAATTTTTACGAATGTAGACCAGTGCTGACCGGCAGCACCACCGTTTTTAATAGTGGACGGAGCTTTACGGACAAAAGCGTAACGTAGCGCAGCAGACAATCATCAGAATTTACAACAGAAAGACAATGTAAATTACTACAGGATTCCTGGAGTATAAGGACGCCCTCAGTGCAACAACTCTATTCTAGCTGCTTTACTACAGAAAACTAAGTAAATGAGCCGAAGCGTAAGCTGATCTATGTCTAAAGTGTAAGAACACGTTCACACTATGGCCAGTCCATAGAGAAAACACAAGATAAAAAAAATTGAGCATATACCATATTTAGTGACAAAAATGTTAAATTGATGGAGAAAGGTTGGACTTGATGGACCTAGATCTTTTTTCATCCTATGTAACTATGTAAATAAATAGTGTACTATTACTAATTATTTACTTACTATAGGCGCAACTTGTTTTTTTTTCTTGATATTTGTCTCACTACAGAGATGACTGGATTGGAGTTGCTGCACTGAGGTTCATGATTTCTGGGCACACAGTACTGTCTATCATTGCTCATTCAGACATCCATACACAGCTCGGAATACAATGCATGTACTGGCCTCGGGTCTCCTGACCCAAGCATGAGGCTTCATATATTTCTATGAGGCTGTGACGCTCTGGGCGGCAGAGCCTCGGCAAGTCCATGCATTGCATTCTGAGATCAGACCGAGGTGCCTGGACATCTGAATGAATCCTTATACAAATTACACTAAGGCTTCCATACACATAAAGCTAAAGTCAGCAGGATCAGCCAACAATCTGACGTGTATTGGGGCTTCCCGCCTCTTCCTTGATAATTGATGTCAGGGGAGAGAAAGATCTGCGTGTTGGAATTCCAGTAGTTGATCCTCTTGTTCTCTCAGAAGACAAGCCGCCACCAGATGAGCTTGACACCTGCTGTCTACTAGAGGCTCCTGTATGATAGTCATGGGAGAGCTGTCAACCATAGGATTGTAGGGTTTGGATGTTTATGGGCCTTTAAGGGTTTGTGTAGTGAAAACACATTAACACCGATCCAAGAGGCAGGTGATATCTTGCTGATCAGTGAGTGTCCGACTCACACTGCTTGGAAAAATTGAGAAATTTTATCCCTGTTACAGAATTAGGCCTCTTTCACATGTCCGGATATTTCTGGTACTGGAAAAAACAGTATTGGAGATACCAGTGTCTGTGATACGTGTGGCAACCATGTACCACATCAGTATCACACGTATTGGCACCTGGGAATCAGCGTAGTTAGCGCTGTTCCCAAGCGCCGGGTGCTGAAACGCTGCCCTCATCATTATCTCCTGCTTGCTCTGCAATCAGCGCTAGCTACGGAGAATGAGAGTAGTATTCCGCTCCCGCTGTGTCCTGGTGTAAAAATAAGAATAAAATTAAAAAATCCTCATACTCAACTGTCCAAAGATGTCCCCTGCTGTAATCCACCTGACCGCTCACACTGGGGAGAATGACTCGTTGAGCTCACAGTCTTGTCACTCCAGAGCTCAGCAGAGGTCCGAGGCTCGCTCACTGCAGCAAGTCATTCTCCGTGGCTCCTCGTTGTGAGCGGTCAGGTGGATTACAGAGTGGGACACTTAGGAAAAGTGAGTATAAGGATTTTTTTTATTTTATTCCTATTTTTACACTTGCTGGACACAGCGAGGGCTGAATACTACTCTCATCATTGTCCCTTGCTAGCGCTGATCGCAGCACAAGCAGGGGACAATGATGAGGGCAGCGTTCAGCACCCGGCGCTTGGGAACAGCGCTAACTGTACCCCTGATTCCTAGGCGCCAGTACGTGTCACACTGATGATACACGGATGTCATCTGTGTGTCATCACTGTGCATGTGTGAGGGACATTTTGCGGCCAGTGCTGCAAGAAAAAAAAGCGGACATGTCAGAGTGTTTTGCCTATTGGCAAACGTTCCGAGGAAACACACTGACATGTGCACAGACCGATTAATGGGTCTAAGTGTGTCAGTGTCTCCAGTACATGTGGAAACGGACACCACACGTACTGGAAACATGGACGTCTGAAACACGCCTTAAGAAGTAGGTTGGATGTCTGACCATTGCTATGTGGCTGCCAGAAAAAAAACAGCTTTGAGAGCCCCATAGGGTGATACTGGAGGTCAGACTGAGCATGTGCACTGCTGCTCAATTCTACAAGAGATAAAAGTGCTGCATTGTGCCAGATAGGACGGGCGATGGGGGATTATCTGGTGAAAACAAGTTCTCTACACTCATGTTTGATAGCATTGTTATAAGATACTATTGATCAGATGAAACAGTATTATGTATACCTATCCATGTACTCTAGATTTCAGATTAGGTTCTCCTCCATGGCTAAAAATACTCACAGTTTGTAAGAGGCGCACTTTTAACGCTCTGTAAAATATATAATGTGACCTCTGCCATAGCCTGTCCTATGGAGCAGCGGCAGCACCAGCAGTCAGACCCTCAGTGAAAAGCAACTTTACGAAGATGCCTCTTTATAAACAAAAAAAATCTGTCAAAAAATGTTTTGCCCCATATATGACCTGGACGGCTAATCAGACTGTATGGACCACATGGAAAGCCAAGTTACATAAGCAAGCGTGTTTTTTTTTAACCCCTTCATGACCGGCCTTTTTTTTTTTTTTTTTTTTAGTCCCCTTCTTCCCAGAGCCAGATTTTTTTGTCAATATGGCCATGTGAGGGCTTATTTTATTTGCAGGACGAGTTGTAACTTTTTAACTACACCATTGATTTTACCTTATCGTTTAGTGGAAAATGGGAATTCCAAGTGCGGTGAAATTGCAAAAAAAAAGTGAAATTCCACAGTGGTCTGTTACCATGTTCACTAAATGCTAAAATTGACCTGTCATTATGGTTCTCCCGGTCATTACGAGTTTGCAGATACCAAACATGTATAGGTTCTTTTTTAAGTGGTGAAAAAAAAAATCCAAAGTTTGTTAGGAAAAAAAAAATTGCGCCATTTTCCAAGACCTGTTGAGTCTCCGTTTTTTGGATTCTGGGCCAGGTGAGGCCTTATTTTTTCCGCGCTGAGCTGACGTTTTTATTGATACTATTTTGGGGTAGATCCGATATTTTGATCGCCCGTTATTGCATTTTATTGCAATGTTGCGGCGACCAAAAAAAACCCGTAAGTCTAGCTGTTTGAATTTTTTTCTCGTTACGCCATTTACCAATTGGATTAATTCTTTTTATATATTGATTGCGCCATTCTGAATGCAGCGATACCAAATGTGTATATTGGATTTTTTTATGGTTTTATTTTGAATGGGGCAAAAGGGGGGTGATTTAAACTTTATTTTTTTTAAATAAAACATTCTTTTTTTACTTTCTGCATGCCTCAATAGTCACAATGGGAGACTAGAAGCTGCAATTATCTGATCACCTCTGCTACACACAGGTGATGATCAGATCGCCTGTGTGTAGCAGAAAAGCTCACTTGTTATGAGCGCCAACCACTGGGCGGCGCTCATAGCAATCTGGCAATGAAAACCTCAGGGGTCTCCTGCATCGACGACTTGCAGTCATATGACACGTGTGCCCATAGGCGGCGTTAGTGACACGCTTCCTGTAAGCGCGAGTTAAATACCGCTGTCAGAGATTGACAGTGGCATTTAACATGTTAAGAGCTGCGTGAGGATTGCGATTCCACCAGCGGCTGTTAGGGGCACATGACAGCTGTACAGATCAGCTTTTACGGGCCCAGAAAGGTGCCCCCGGCCCATGTCGGCAGAGCTGTGGAGACGGTATAAAATGGACCGACTCCGACTCCCAAAATATATCATAAATTGGTCATCGTAGTTCAATGCAGTTTTTGGGGAATATTTTTTCATAAGAATTTGGGAAAGTTATGAAACGTCCTATAAATGTCTGTCCTATTCCTGATCTAAGGGTCTAGACTTTTAGCGGAGATGAATCTGTGCTACAGTAAATTTATCACTTAAGCATGAGACATGTACGAGGGAGTTGGAGTCGGTGTCATGGAAATTGAGGAGTCGGAAGTTTGGCTTACCGACTCCACAGCCCAGCATGTCGGAAAGGGGTTAAAGAAAATAAATTGTTGGTGAGACCTGAAGGATTTAGTGCAGTTCTACATGTGAGGACTTTGTTGCAGATCATTTCCCCAACAAATCACAATGTGTGAACACGCCCTGATACAGATCCACCTGCAGTTTCTCTTCACTAATATCACACCAAGATTTATCATTATAGAAATGAAAATTCAGCCCATAGTTCTCACAGTTTTATTAAAACACATAGAATTATTTATACAACAAAAAGGAGACAGATATAAATATATTTATGCATACAAATGTAGAACAACGAACTTTACAGATCAATAAGTAGAATTCAGCCACGCTGGACATTAGGGCCAAGGAAAACAAAACCCTTTTGTACCCGAGTCCCCAGCGCTTTAGTTGTAAAAATTGTTGAAAAATGTTATTTCTGTATTTACCATAAAATTCCTTTCTGGTTGAATACATTAGCGGACACGAGCATAAGTATACGCCCAGCCACTAGAGGGCATTCCATCTTGTAACCCCGAGATATACCAGGGTCAGGGAGATGGTGTCTATATGAGTCATCCAGATCTCCCTGAAGGAGACGTCCCCCCAAGCTGAACATGACCACAGGAGGCGGCCTGTGGGGCTCCCTGCATTATGACGGGGTGCCTGGAGAAAAATGAAAATAGGCCCAGGAGGGCACATATTGCTAATCAGAAAAGATTCAGGAGCTGTGAAACCACGCAGTGTCCCCAAATGGCAATGGTGACAGAAGGCACCTGGGTCTTCTGTCTGGATGTTTGCAGAGGAAAGTAATAGTGCAAGGATGGGAGACAAGAGACTGCAAGGGAGCCCGCAGCAATGCCAACACCGGCAGGAGCCCAGGAAAATAAACACTGTGAAAACTGCTTCAGGGGACACAAATCCCACTCTCCAACCTCCATCACCCACTGACCCCAAGCTGGGTGGGGGAGGTTGGAGTATCATGGCAACCTATAGGCAAAACAAAATTTGCAATCTAGTTGCGATAAAAGTCTTATTTTGAGAGACTACCCGGAAACTCGGCACCCCTGGAGCAGAAGCCAGTGGAGGTTGATCAAAGCCTAGAAAAAAAAAGGCAACCGGTCAGAAGGAAGAGAACCTGAGTGGGTACCATAACACAGATAACGCTTCCTAGGATGGCGCAGAAAAAAGCAATAGAGAAGCATCAAGAGAGTACAGAAAAAGGGGGGGGAAGACGCGTCAAAGAAGGGGGGGGGAGACGCGTCAAAGAAGGGGGGGGGAGACGCGTCAAAGAAGGGGGGGGGAGACGCGTCAAAGAAGGGGGGGGGAGACGCGTCAAAGAAGGGGGGGGGAGACGCGTCAAAGAAGGGGGGGGAGACGCGTCAAAGAAGGGGGGGGAGACGCGTCAAAGAAGGGGGGGGGAGACACGGCAAAGAAGGGGGGGGAGACACGGCAAAGAAGGGGGGGGAGACACGGCAAAGAAGGGGGGGGAGACACGGCAAAGAAGGGGGGGGGACACGGCAAAGAAGGGGGGGGAGACACGGCAAAGAAGGGGGGGGAGACACGGCAAAGAAGGGGGGGGAGACACGGCAAAGAAGGGGGGGGAGACACGGCAAAGAAGGGGGGGGGGAGACACGGCAAAGAAGGGGGGAGACACGGCAAAGAAGGGGGGGAGACACGGCAAAGAAGGGGGGGAGACACGGCAAAGAAGGGGGGGAGACACGGCAAAGAAGGGGGGGAGACACGGCAAAGAAGGGGGGGAGACACGGCAAAGAAGGGGGGGAGACACGGCAAAGAAGGGGGGGAGACACGGCAAAGAAGGGGGGGAGACACGGCAAAGAAGGGGGGGGAGACACGGCAAAGAAGGGGGGGGAGACACGGCAAAGAAGGGGGGGAGACACGGCAAAGAAGGGGGGGGAGACACGGCAAAGAAGGGGGGGGAGACACGGCAAAGAAGGGGGGGGAGACACGGCAAAGAAGGGGGGGGTGACACGGCAAAGAAGGGGGGGGTGACACGGCAAAGAAGGGGGGGGTGACACGGCAAAGAAGGGGGGGTGACACGGCAAAGAAGGGGGGGGTGACACGGCAAAGAAGGGGGGGTGACACGGCAAAGAAGGGGGGGTGACACGGCAAAGAAGGGGGGGTGACACGGCAAAGAAGGGGGGGGGAGACACGGCAAAGAAGGGGGGGACACGGCAAAGAAGGGGGGGGACACGGCAAAGAAGGGGGGGGGGACACGGCAAAGAAGGGGGGGGAGACACGGCAAAGAGGGGGGGGGGAGACACGGCAAAGAGGGGGGGGGGAGACACGGCAAAGAAGGGGGGGGGGACACGGCAAAGAAGGGGGGGGGACACGGCAAAGAAGGGGGGGGAGACACGGCAAAGAAGAGGGGGGGAGACACGGCAAAGAAGGGGGGGAGACACGGCAAAGCACTCCAAGCACCACGCAAGTAACAACGCCTCCTCCTTCCCCACACAGACCCCCAGCACGCAGCACCGAGCAAGTAACAGGACCCCCTCCTTTCCCACGCAGATCCAAACCTACAAAATCCACCTGCAATGGAGAATGAGGCCCCACCCCTTCTGGTGACATCATCAAATTGCATGGTCACATGGGTATGACGTCAGCAGAGGTCCTTTAGCCGACTTGGCTTTACTGGCTATCCTGCCTTTATCCCAGGTGTCTCCGTATGTCCCGGGGTGCGGCTCTGCAGCTTAGGGTCTGTGCAGAGTCCTCGTTATTCTCTATGTGGATCATTTCTCCCTCTTCCTTCTATATCGCCGCCAAACTCCGCAGCACTGTACACATTATTATCGCACTCACTATAGTCCTTATTCACACCTGCGATTCCTGTGTGTGCTGTGATTGCGGTTTCCTCCTGACAGTAATGTCCTCCCCTGTGTAATAATTCTCCCTGCTCCCCCTGTGGCCCCACAAGATAATATTCCCCTATTCACCTGCAGCGGCCACAACTCCTCCTATGTGCCCGAATTAGTATTACTGCCCCCTGTGTGCCCCCATATATTAGTAATGTCCCCTGTGTGCCCCCATATATTAGTAATGTCACCTGTGTGCCCCATATATTAGTAATGTCACCTGTGTGCCCCCATATATTAGTAATGTCCCCTGTGTGCCCCCATATATTAGTAATGTCCCCTGTGTGCCCCCATATATTAGTAATGCCCCCTGTGTGCCCCCATATATTAGTAATGCCCCCTGTGTGCCCCCATATATTAGTAATGTCGCCTGTGTGCCCCCATATATTAGTAATGCCTCCTGTGTGCCCCCATATATTAGTAATGCCCCCTGTGTGCCCCCATATATTAGTAATGTCCCCTGTGTGCCCCCATATATTAGTAATGCCCCCTGTGTGCCACCATATATTAGTAATGTCGCCTGTGTGCCCCCATATATTAGTAATGTCGCCTGTGTGCCCCCATATATTAGTAATGCCCCCTGTGTGCCCCCATATATTAGTAATGCCCCCTGTGTGCCCCCATATATTAGTAATGCCTCCTGTGTGCCCCCATATATTAGTAATGCCTCCTGTGTGCCCCCATATATTAGTAATGCCCCCTGTGTGCCCCCATATATTAGTAATGTCCCCTGTGTGCCCCCATATATTAGTAATGTCCCCTGTGTGCCCCCATATATTAGTAATGTCCCCTGTGTGCCCCCATATATTAGTAATGTCGCCTGTGTGCTCCCATATATTATTAATGTCCCATGTGTGCCCCCATATATTAGTAATATCCCGTGTGCCCCCATATATTAGTAATGTCGCCTGTGTGCCCCCATATATTAATGTCCCCTGTGTGCCCCCATAGATTAGTAATGTCACCTGTGCACCCATATATTAGTAATGTCCCCTGTGTGCCCCTATATATTAGTAATGTCTCCTTTGTGCCCCCATATATTAGTAATGTCCCCTGTGTGCCCTCATATATTAGTAATGTCCCCTGTGTGCCCCCCCATATATTAGTAATGTCCCCTGTGTGCCCCCATATATTAGTAATGTCCCCTGTGTGCCCCCATATATTAGTAATGTCTCCTGTGTGCTCCCATATATTAGTTATGTCGCCTGTGTGCCCCCATATATTAGTAATGTCGCCTGTGTGCCCCCATATATTAGTAATGTCCCCTGTGTGCCCCCATATATTAATGTCCCCTGTGTGCCCCCATAGATTAGTAATGTCACCTGTGCACCCATATATTAATGTCCCCGGTGTGCCCCTATATATTAGTAATGTCACCTGTGCACCCATATATTAGTAATGTCCCCTGTGTGCCCCCATATATTAGTAATGTCACCTGTGCCCCCATATATTTGTAATGTCCCCTGTGTGCCCCTATATATTAGTAATGTCTCCTTTGTGCCCCCATATATTAGTAATGTCCCCTGTGTGCCCCCATATATTAGTAATGTCGCCTGTGTGCCCCCATATATTAGTAATGTCGCCTGTGTGCCCCCATATATTAGTAATGTCGCCTGTGTGCCCCCATAGATTAGTAATGTCACCTGTGCACCCATATATTAGTAATGTCTCCTGTGTGCCCCCATATATTAGTAATGTCCCCTGTGTGCCCCCATATATTAATGTCCCCTGTGTGCCCCCATATATTAGTAATGTCACCTGTGCACCCATATATTAGTAATGTCCCCTGTGTGCCCCCATAGATTAGTAATGTCACCTGTGCACCCATATATTAGTAATGTCCCCTGTGTGCCCCTATATATTAGTAATGTCTCCTTTGTGCCCCCATATATTAGTAATGTCACCTGTGTGCTGCCATATATTAGTAATGTCGCCTGTGTGCCCCCATATATTAATGTCCCCTGTGTGCCCCCATAGATTAGTAATGTCCCCTGTGTGCCCCCATATATTAGTAATGTCACCTGTGCACCCATATATTAGTAATGTCACCTGTGCACCCATATATTAGTAATGTTCCCTGTGTGCCCCCATATATTAGTAACTAGCTATTGAACCCGTTCTGCGCCCGGGTGGTGAGCATTTTTATTGGTATATGGTCTCCCATGCTGGTATGTGCTGCCCCCTCCTGGTATTTGTGCTGCCCCCATCCTGTCCCCACCATCCTATCCTGGTATGCGTGGCACCCCTCACCCCCCAATCCCGGTGTGCGTGGCTCCCCTCACCCCCAAATCCCGGTGTGCGTGGCACCCCTCACCCCACAATCCTGGTATATGCATGGTCCCCTCACCCCACAATCCTGGTATATGCATGGTCCCCTCACCCCACAATCCAGGTATATGCATGGTCCCCTCACCCCACAATCCTGGTATATGCATGGTGCCCTCATTCCTTTCACACTGTACACACATACAAAAAAAAATAAACAGTTATACTCACCTTTCTTCTCTGTACTCCACGCGCTGCAGCGTCCTGTTCTGCCAGAGGCCGGGGGAGGAGTGCGGCGCCGGAGCACCGCGCTGTCCGGCGCCATTTTGCTGAAGACACACTGTAAATGTGTCTTCAGTAAAATGGCGCTAAATAGCGCTATGTGCACGCGCCGATCCGACGCCTCACTCCGCCCCCGGTCTCCGGCCAGAAGAGAGGCGCCGCCGCAATGCTCCTCCCGGTCAGGTAAGTATGTACAGTACAGACCAAAAGTTTGGACACACCATCTCATTTAAAGATTTTTCTGTATTTTCATGACTATGAAAATTGTACATCCACACTGAAGGCATCAAAATTATGAATTAACACATGTGGAATTATATACTTAACAAAAAAGTGTGAAACAACTGAAAATATGTCTTATATTCTAGGTTCTTCAAAGTAGCCACCTTTTGCTTTGATGACTGCTTTGCACACTCTTGGCATTCTCTTGATGAGCTTCAAGAGGTAGTCACCCGAAATGGTCTTCCAACAATCTTGAAGGAGTTCCCAGAGATGCTTAGCACTTGTTGGCCCTTTTGCCTTCACTCTGCGGTCCAGCTCACCCCAAACCATCTTGATTGGGTTCAGGTCTGGTGACTGTGGAGGCCAGGTCATCTGGCATAGCACCCCATCACACGCCTTCTTGGTTAAATAGCCCTTACACAGCCTGGAGGTGTGTTTGGGGTCATTGTCCTGTTGAAAAATAAATGATGGTCCAACTAAACGCAAACCAGATGGAATAGCATGCCGCTGCAAGATGCTGTGGTAGCCATGCTGGTTCAGTATGCCTTCAATTTTGAATAAATCCCCAATAGTGTCACCAGCAAAGCACCCCCACATCATCACACCTCCTCTTCCTTGCTTCACGGTGGGAACCAGGCATGTAGAGTCCATCCGTTCACATTTTCTGCGTCGCACAAAGACACATTGGTTGGAACCAAAGATCTCAAATTTGGACTCATCAGACCAAAGCACAGATTTCCACTGGTCTAATGTCCATTCCTTGTGTTCTTTAGCCCAAACAAGTCTCTTCTGCTTGTCACCTGTCCTTAGCAGTGGTTTCCTAGCAGCTATTTTACCATGAAGGCCTGCTGCACAAAGTTTCCTCTTAACAGTTGTTGAAGAGATGTGTCTGCTGCTAGATCTCTGTGTGGCATTGACCTGGTCTCTAATCTGAACTGCTGTTAACCTGCGATTTCTGAGGCTGGTGACTCGGATAATCTTATCCTGAGAAGCAGAGGTGACTCTTGGTCTTCCTTTCCTGGGGCGGTCCTCATGTGAGGAAGCGCTTGATGGTTTTTGCAACTGCACTTGGGGACACATTCAAAGTTTGCCCAATTTTTCAGACTGACTGAACTTCATTTCTTAAAGTAATGATGGCCACTCGTTTTTCTTTACTTAGAATTTGCATTATGTCAATAAAAAAGCACCTAACAGTCTATTCAGTAGGACTATCAGCTGTGTATCCACCTGACTTCTGCACAACACAACTGATGGTCCCAACCCCATTTATAAGGCAAGAAATCCCACTTATTAAACCTGACAGGGCACACCTGTTAAGTGAAAACCATTTCCGGTGACTACCTCTTGAAGCTCATCAAGAGAATGCCAAGAGTGTGCAAAGCAGTCATCAAAGCAAAAGGTGGCAGCTTTGAAGAACCTAGAATATAAGACATATTTTCAGTTGTTTCACACTTTTCTGTTAAGTATATAATTCCACATGTGTTAATTCATAGTTTTGATGCCTTCAGTGTGAATGTACAATTTTCATAGTCATGAAAATACAGAAAAATCTTTAAATGAGAAGGTGTGTCCAAACTTTTGGTCTGTACTGTAAGTATGGCGCCAGAGATCGCGGTATGCGTTCAGTGTCTACACATACCGCAATCTCCGACGCCATACACCTCCTCTTACCTGTAACGGCTGGATGCCTGCTTCTGTCTGGAGCCAGACTGCGCGTCACGCATGCGCAGTCTATCGAGGCTTCAGACAGAGGGACGCTTAGCCAGTTATATTATAGATGTCACCTGTGTGCCCCCATATATTACTAATGTCGCCTGTGTGCCTCCATATATTAGTAATGTCTCCTGTGTGCCCCCATATATTAGTAATGTCTCCTGTGTGCCCCCATGTATTAGTAATGTCCCCTGTGTGCTCCGATATATTAGTAATGTCACCTGTGCCCCCATATATTAGTAATGTCACCTGTTGCCCCCATATATTAGTAATGTCTCCTGTGTGCCCCCATATATTAGTAATATCTCCTGTGTGCCCCCATATATTAATGTCACCTGTGTGCCGCCATATATTAGTAATGTCCCCTGTGTGCCCCCATATATTAGTAATGTCCCCTGTGTGACCCCCATATGTTAGTACTGTCCCCTGTGTGCCCCCATATGTTAGTACTGACCCCTCTGTGCCCCCATATATTAGTAATGTTTCCTGTGTGCCCCCATATATTAGTAATGTCCCGTGTGCCCTCATATGTTAGTAATGTCCCCTGTGTGCCCCCCATATATTAGTAATGTCCCCTGTGTGCCCCCATGTTAGTAATGTCGCCAGTTTGCCCCCATATGTTAGTAATTTCCCTTGTGTGTCCCCATATATTAGTAATGTCCCTTGTGTGTCCCCATATATTAGTAATGTCCCTTGTGTGTCCCCATATGTTAGTAATGTCCCCTGTGTGCCCCCATATATTAGTAATGTCCCCTGTGTGCCCCCATATATTAGTAATGTCACCTGTGTGCAATCTATTAGTAATGTCACGGGCCATATACCAGGATGCAGTGCATGGGACCATTATACTGTGGTGCACTATATGGGACCATTATACTGTGGTGCACTATATGGGACTATTATACTGGGTGGCAATATATGGGGGGGACATTATACTATAGTTCACTATAGTATAGCCATGATACTGTGGGGCACATTATTCTGTGGGGGACGATATGGGGCCATTAGACTATGGGGCTCTTTATGGGGCCATTAGACTGTGGGGCCCTGTATGGGGCCATTAGACTGTTGGGCCCTGTATGGGGTCATTAGACTGTGGGGCACTGTATGGGGCCATTAGACACTGGGGTACTATATGGGGGGGCTTTATACTATAGTGCAGTATATGGGGTCATGATACTGTGGGGCACATAATAGTATGGTGCACTATATGGGGCCATTAGACTGTGGGGCACTGTGTGGGGCCATTAGACACTGGGGTACTATATGGGGGGGCATTTTACTATAGTGCAGTATATGGGGTCATGATACTGTGGGGCACATAATAGTATGGTGCACTATATGGGGCCATTAGACTGTTGGGCCCTGTATGGGGTCATTAGACTGTGGGGCACTGTATGGGGCCATTAGACACTGGGGTACTATATGGGGGGGCTTTATACTATAGTGCAGTATATGGGGTCATGATACTGTGGGGCACATAATAGTATGGTGCACTATATGGGGCCATTAGACTGTGGGGCACTGTGTGGGGCCATTAGACACTGGGGTACTATATGGGGGGGCATTTTACTATAGTGCAGTATATGGGGTCATGATACTGTGGGGCACATAATAGTATGGTGCACTATATGGGGCCATTAGACTGTGGGGCACTGTATGGGGCCATTAGACTGTGGGGCACTGTATGGAGCCATTAGACTGTGGGGCACTACATGGGGCCATTATACAGAGGACTTGGTGACTCTTATGAGCGGTATAGTTACTGAGGTCACTGCTCATCAGAGCCGCTAGGTCTTGTGGAGCGCAGTGGGTCCCGGAGTGGCTGCTGCTACGGCCTATAGAGCGTCGTTCTCTGAACCGGGCTCCATAGCCTTTGGATGTTGGATTCAGGGATCATTGTGGGAACGCCATGGACTACGTCAGACCTGCATGGTTTTTGTTTTTTTCAAAAGTAAATTGGTGAACCAGGAAAAGTGTCGGGGAGTCTTTCTTCAAATAACATTTTTTTTTTCTGTCTGGGTATTTTTTTCTCCATTACTAACCCCAGGGCTTAATGCTAATTCTGTTTTTTGACATTTCAGCTGACATCAATCTCAACTATAATTACCCCGATTGCCACTGCCCCAGTGCAATAGAGAAGAGGTAGGCAAAGCGCGTATTTTCAGGCTGGATAGGGTCAATAACTAGGATCGTTCTGAGCCTGATATCAGCCTGCAGCTGCCTGCTTCACCTTGCCTGGTTACGAAAAATAGTGGGGGACCCCACGTGGTTTTTTTTTTTCATTTATTTATTAGGGTAAACACCCTTTAGTGCCACATGAAAGGCACTAAAGGGTGCAAGTTTATTATATGTAGGGGCATGTGAAATTATATATAAAAGCCTAAAACTTCTGTGTGTGAATGAGACATGAGATTTAACGTGATAGAAGATTACAGTCTGGGGAAGACGGGAAACATATAGACGGCCGGTGGAGATGTAGTCAGTGATGGACTCTGGCCAAATATGTTTATAGAGCCGTAATATAAGATGAAGATGTCATCCTTCTCATGAAGTAGTTATTTCTCATGTCACATGTAATGAATATCTCCTGCAGTATTACCAATGCCGATTCCAGTGTCTGTAAATGAGATGAAAATTAGCAATAAGGAAGATGAATCTATAAGAATCATATTCAGCTGCAGACTCCGATGAAGAAACTGCTTGTTGTCTGTGGCCTAAAATATATAGGTTTCATTAGTAGATGTAAATCAGAAAACTAAATACTGTAAAATAATAAATCTCCTCATATGTTTCCCCTTATTATCTCCAGTAATTGTATTATTACACAGGATTTTTATGTTACATTGGCTCATTTTCTTCTCGTTCAGGTCAATATCAGATCCTCTCAGTGAAGATCTTCTATATAAGAGAATTTTCCTGATTCTCCCATCAAAGATGAATATGGACAGAGAGAAGATGGCGCAGAGGATATTACACCTCACCCTAGAGATCCTCTTCCGGCTTACTGGAGAGGTGAGAGATTCTAATGATGTCACATTACATCATTCTTATCTATGGGAATAACAGATGGACAGAACTGGAGAGGTGAGGACTCTGGAAATGTCTGTAGTGAGATTTATTAATGTGTCTCCATAACCAGGAATACACAGTAGTGAAGAAGACCTCTAGTGAGCGCTGTCAGGATCCTGTGTCTGAGGGATGGGGGAGACCCCTGAGCCCAATCACGGGGCCTCCACCTCACCCCCTGATACATGAGGACATCAATGACCAGAAGATCCTAGAACTCACCTACAAGATGATTGAGCTGCTGACTGGAGAGGTGACACTGCTGGGAATGCTGGGACATTATACAGTAACGCTATGAAGGGATTGGGGGGGTGACTGTATCATTGTATGTGACAGGTTCCTATAAGGTGTCAGGATGTCGCTATTTATTTCTCCATGGAGGAGTGGGAGTATTTAGAAGGACACAAAGATCTGTACAAGGACATCATGATGAAGGTTCCCCAGCCCCTCACATCACCAGGTAATAGACAGGACTGAATACACACGGCCTATAATTATCTGTATGTAAAGAATGAATTCAGTCCCTGTATGTGTTTCCTCCAGATCTATCCAGTAAGAGGACAACACCAGAGAGATGTCCCCGTCCTCTTCTTCCACAGGACTGTAAACAAGAAGATCCCAATGTTCCTCATTATCATCAGGTAGATGGAGAGAAGGTGTCATGAGATCTCTCCTATGATGTGTAGACGGCTGTGAAGGTCTTGTGCTCAGTCTTGTTTTATCCCCCAGTATTATATGTTTTATACTTGTGTAATGAGAACGGTGGAGATGGCAGGATTAGAGCTGATCATAGATGTGACTTCTCCATCTGTCTGTGACTTTTACAATATTTGTTTCAGGGTGAAGATCAGACCCATATTAATACTACAGAGACATATGTGAGGGGTGATGAGTGGTGTAAAGAGGAGATTCCTACATATGACTACCCAGGTGAGTAGTAAACACTAAATGCAGAGAAGTCACAGATTCTTCTCAGTCACCTCCTGTGGCTGCTTTCAGTGGTGTAGTCCGGCTGTATCACAATCGTGTGATCACCATTTTGCCTCTTGACCACAACATTCTCCTTCACCCAAAACTGTTCGACTGACTTTTGGCATTAAAATCCCTTTTCTATAGAATTTACAACCTGCAGGATACACCTACCCACTGTTGGCTTCCTAGATCCCTCATATCTTATTAGATGAATCTACCTTCTCTCCCTTCTATGCTGCTGAATGTGCTCATATGGTCCCTACAAGACCAGGTCCAGTCTTTCTGGCCAAACTTCACTTTTATGATCGACAACATTAAATGTGCAGTGAGGGCCAAGTGTGATTTTCTGTCCAATAACAACAGAGTTTCCCTTTATCCTGACTTTACAATTTCTTTTAAAACCAATTAACTTCAAACAGGATTGTGCTAAACTATACAGAAAACATTACACCTGTGCCATGATATATCTCTAAGCTGTGCATGGCTGATGACTAATATACAGTACAGGCCAAAAGTTTGGCCACACATTCTCATTTAAAGATTTTTCTGTATTTTCATGACTTTGAAAATTGTACATTCACACTGAAGGCATCAAAACTATGAATTAACACATGTGGAATTATATACTTAACAAAAAAGTGTGAAACAACTGAAAATATGTCTTATATTCTAGGTTCTTCAAAGTAGCCACCTTTTGCTGCTTTGGTGACTGCTTTGCACACTCTTGGCATTCTCTTGCTGAGCTTCAAGAGGTAGTCACCGGAAATGGTTTTCACTTCACAGGTGTTCCCTGTCAGGTTTAGTAAGTGGGATTTCTTGCCTTATAAATGGGGTTGAGACCATCAGTTGTGTTGTGCAGAAGTCAGATGGATACACAGCTGATAGTCCTACTGAATAGACTGCTAGAATTTGTATTATGGCAAGAAAAAAGCAGCTAAGTAAAGAAAAATGAGTGGCCATCATTACTTTAAGAAATGAAGGTCAGTCAGTCCGAAAAATTGGGCAAACTTTGAATGTGTCCCCAAGTGCAGTTGCAAAAACCATCAAGAACTACAAAGAAACTGGCTCACATGAGGACAGCCCAAGGAAAGGAAGACCAAGAGTCACCTCTACTTCTGAGGATAAGTTTATCCGAGTCACCAGCCTCAGAAATCTCAGGTTAACAGCAGCTCAGATTAGAGACCAGGTCAATGGCACACAGAGTTCTAGCAGCAGACACATCTCTACAACAACTGTTAAGAGGAGACTTTGTGCAGCAGGCCTTCATGGTAAAATAGCTGCTAGGAAACCACAGCTAAGGACAAGCAACAAGCAGAAGAGACTTGTTTGGGCTAAAGAAGACTAGGAATGGACATTAGACCTGTGGAAATCTGTGCTTTGGTCTGATGAGTCCAAATTTGAGATATTTGGTTCCAACCAGAGTGGTGATGTTACATTTGCACATAGGACCCCTTGTTCGAAAGGAGCTTCTGAACTCTCTCATTCATTGAATTTGTCAGGTTTTGGATGGTTTCTGCTTCAATTGTTTTGCATGAGGACAGAATACCCTCCCAGAGCTGTTGCTTAGATGTGAACTGCCTCCCGCCATCATAGACACTCCTTTTGATGATGCTCCAGAGGTTCTCAATGGGGTTGAGGTCAGGGGAGCATGGGGGCCACACCATAAGTTTGTCCCCTTTTATGCCCATAGCAGCCAGAGATGCAGATGTGTTATGTGCAGCATGAGACTGGGCATCATCATGCATGAAAATGATCTTGCTGCGGAATACACTGTTCTTCTTCTTGAACCATGGCAGGAAGTGCTGTTTGAGAAACTCAACATACATTATGGAGTTCATCTTTACCCCTTCAGAGATCCTAAAAGGGCCGACAATCTCTCTCCCCATGATTCCAGCCCAAAACATTACTCCACCTCCTCCTTGTTGGCGCCGTAGCCGTGTTTGCATGGGGTGTCCATCAACCAGCCATCCTCCACTCCATCCATCTGGACCATCGAGATCATTTCATGCATGATAATGCCCCGTCTCATGCTGCACATAACACATCTGCATCTCTGGCTGCTGTGGGCATAAAAGGGGACAAACTTATGGTGTGGCACCCATGCTCCCCTGACCTCAACCCCATTGAGAACCTCTGGAGCATCATCAAAAGGAGTGTCTATGATGGCGGGAGGCAGTTCACATCTAAGCAACAGCTCTGGGAGGGTATTCTGTCCTCATGCTAAACAATTGAAGCAGAAACCATCCAAAACCTGACAAATTCAATGGACGAGAGAGTTCAGAAGCTCCTTTCGAACAAGGGGTCCTATGTCCAAATGTAACATCACCTAGAATAAAGTTTTGAGTTGAAAACTGTTTGATTTCAGTTTGTAATAACCTGCTAATGCTTATAATTTCAAAAATGACCATTTTTTTGTTCTTTATTAAAATGAAAAGGTTGAAAACTCTGCTGTGCATAATAATTTGGAACATGCATTTATACTGTTATCATAGGCAGTTTGTACAAAAACCTTTCAATTGTACTCTAATAGTTATTTGACTGGAAAATTACAATGGCTGCAATTCATATAGGTAATTTGTGAAAATCTGAGAAAATATTATTTGCATAATAATTTGGAACACAGTGTAGTTACTCACTATTTACTGATGAAGACTGTTGAGTTTGATCATTTCAATAGATGTGTCATTGTCTATACTCACAATTTTTGACTGTACTAGTTATTGTCCAAAATAGGGATTGCCTTGCCCATCACCCTTTTACCCCTCTACATGGATCTGGACTTGCACCCCTAGGCTTAGGCCACGGTTTTACCTGTTGTTCTTTAATGTGAGATGGGAAGAAGAATAGTCAGGTAGCTGGGTCAGAACCAGGAGGGCAGAGAAAATACAAAATCAGAAGACACAAGAGTAGTCAGTAAACGGGCCGAGGTCACAACAGGAAACAAATACACAAACAGGGAGCCAAGGGCTGGACAGAACCTGCATCACCCAGAGCTTCTGGTTCTGATGTCTCCTCCATCACCAGCGCCGCCTGCAGAAAGAATAAGGCGGCTCCTGGTGACAGAGGAAGATGTCGTAGGAGCAGATCCCAAAGAAAATGGGACACACCTTTTGCAGAAGCCCTAAAATAACAAAATTGCTGAAAACAAGAGCAGTAGAAATCCACATAAGTGACTCCATTTTGGAAATTATAACCCTCAGCGAATTAATTTATAGAAGTAGTGACTATTTTGATTCCACAGCCACTTTCTGGAAATTAGCATGCAGTGGATGTTGGAGAGTGAAAATTGGAAATATACCATTTTATTGTCCAACACATGGTGCCCAGATTGTGCTCCAGGAGACACACACACCATAAATTAAGTGGGTTCTTCTCACTATAGTAATGCTGAATACATGGATGCTAAATGTGGTTTGGGTACACTGCAAGGGTCAGAAGTGAGGGGGAGATTTCAGTTTGGGGGAGCGGATATTACTGGATTTGGTTATGGAAGCCATGTTACTTTTCAAGAGCCTTTGAGCCACTAATGGTGTAGAAACCTTTGTTTTTCCACTGCCAGATGATGGACCTCAGTGGGGTCTTGTTTTTTGTGAGATGAGTAGAAGTTTTTATTGGTAATATTTTCGCCTACATAATATTGTTTGGTGGCTTTTTATTCCATATTTGGGAGGCAGAATTAACAAACAATTGAACACTACGATCCACTGGTTCATCCTATGAGGTTTTCTATTAGACAGTGACCTGTCATTGTCTTGGTGAATAATTCAATATTTTACATAACTTACCATTTTTACAGACAGTTTAAGTAGAAATGCTCAAAAATATACAATTCAAGGATATTTTATTCTAAAATAATAATTGGTTTTATTCTTGGCAGATGACTGTACCAGGAGATCAGAGGGACAGCTGACATCTTCAATTTTTAAATCAGATGAGATTGAGATCACACAAGATACAATTGAAGTGAATGCCATTACTCCAGATACACCATTATCCCTTCACTGCAAAGATCTGTCATCTGATCCTATGAAACAGGTCCTGTCTTCTGATTCATTATCGACTACTAAGGAAAATCAAAGTCACAAAATAAGCATTAAAAAACAAACTGATCCTAAAGGAAAGAAGCCATTTTCACATTCAGAATATGGAAATAGTTTTCCCCTCAAAAAGTCTATTCTTAAACTTCAAAAAATTCACACGACAGAGAATAGGTTTGCATGTTCCAAGTGTGGGAAATGTTTTAACCAGAAATCAGATTTGGTTACACACCAGAGACTTCACACAGATGAGAAGCCTTTTTCCTGTTCAGAATGTGGGAAATATTTTAACCATAAATCAAGTCTTGTTACACACCAGAGACTTCACACAGGGGAGAAGCCTTTTTCCTGTTCAGAATGTGGGAAATGTTTTAACCAGACACCACAGCTTGATTACCACCAGAGAACTCACACAGGGGAGAAGCCTTTTTCCTGTTCAGATTGTGGAAAATGTTTTAACCTGAAAGCGCATCTTAATAGACACCAAATAACTCACACAGGGGAGAAGCCTTTTTCATGTTCAGAATGTGGGAAATATTTTAACCATAAATCAAGTCTTGTTACACACCAGAGAACCCACACAGGGGAGAAACCATTTTCCTGTTTAGAATGTGGAAAAAGTTTTGTGAACAAATCATATCTTTTAAGTCACCAAATAATTCATACAGGGGAGAAGCCTTTTTCATGTTCTGAATGTGGGAAATGTTTTAACCATAAATCAAATCTTGTTACGCACCAGAAAACTCACACAGAGGAGAAACCATTTTCATGTTTAGAATGTGGAAAATGTTTTAAACTGAAAGCGCATCTTAATAGACACCAGAGAATTCACACAGGGGAGAAACCATTTTCATGTTCATAATGTGGAAAATGTTTTGTGAAGAAAACATGCCTTCTTAGTCACCAGAGAACCCACACAGTGGAAAAGCCTTTTTCATGTAATTAATGTGGGAAATGTTTTACACGGAATCAACTTTTAATAAACATCAGAGAAGTCACACAGGGGAGAAGCCTTTTTCATGTTCAGAATGTTGGAAATGTTTTAACTGAAAATTGTATCTTCTTAAAGGAGTTGTGCACTACTACTGACAACTCCAGTACCAGGCAGTAAGAACTAACACTGGCATTACCTAAGTGTCAGAGGTGAGCTTATATAGCAGAGGGGAGTGGCCAACACTGAACCGCTGAGACAATCCAGGTAGGAAAGCTCCAGGAGCTTCAACTGAACAGATTAACCCTTGCACTGCTAGCAAGAAAAAAAACTGCACTTTTGAATATGATGGTGAAGTACTTTTAACCAGTGCAGAAGTACATGAAACCAGACACTGCAGTCTTCTGGCCCCTCTCTGTTGCGGTAACCCAGGGACTCTAACTCTGGAATTGCAATCACTATTAAGCCTCAGCCCTAAAAGTACACCACATATTTAAGTTCTGCTGGTATTTTTTTTGGGAAAAAGGTAACAATTTTAATTGAAGTGGTCATCACAATGTGATACCTGACCAACCTAGGCGGGGGATGTGTTAGGGGTCCTATTACCTTACACTCTGACCCATTCCTTTGCTCGGGTTGGGGTGCCATTGGCCTTATTTAATGCATCCAAGAAAATTGAAGAAAAGCAGCACTCACCAGGTATGCAATTCAAGAGTCTTTTATTTCCAGTACATTGGAGCAGGATCTAACTGAGTGGAGGACAGGGAGTGTGCAAGGGAATAAGGGAGAATCACAGCCGTTACGCGCAGCTGCACTTCAACGGCTTCAGCTAACAATGCCGTAGCCACTGATTCCTTTTGTAAAAAAACAGGTGCAGAATAATTGTCATTATCAGTGCATTCAACACATTGTACAATTTAAAAACATGTTAAAAGGTAACTACAAAAAACACGTACATTTATTATTTATTTTACTCACTTATATTCTGCTATTAATTCCATTGGGTCTGTCAATCTAAATTCCCTGTCAGTATGTCTCTGGAGTGTGGGAGGAAACCCACCCAAACACAGGGAGAACATACAAACTCCTTGCAGATGTTCTCCTTGGTGGGATTTGAACCCAGGACCCCAGCGCTGCAAGGCTGCAGTGCTAACCACTGAGCCACCGTGCTGCCCATCCAATCTGTCATTTAGTCCCAAAGGACCCTGGGCTGCAGAATTAAGAATCCACCTTGCTTCTTGTTTTAATAATAACACATGATGATTTCCAAATTGTGGAGGGAACTTGACCTTTTCAATTCCTGCAAAACACTTTGTTCGGATCAGCATTATGATAATCATGCATGTGTCTTCTAAGTGGAGGAGCTCCCTTTCCAGTGATTATAGAGCGATAATGTTCTCTAGATCAGACAAACAGAGGTCTTATAGTTTTACCTTTGTTATAGAATTTACATGGGAAGATGACGTATACCACATGCTTAGTTCTACATGACACAAAGTCCTTCACATGTCAGGTTAATGGTCCTAAGCGGAAGCTTTTATCTGTGATCTGCAGGTGGCAGCTGCCGCATCTGAAGTTTCTCTAGCCAGTTAACTGTATTGGGTTCAGTTCTGTTTCTGACTATTAAATCTCCCAATTTACTACTTCTACATGAAAGTAGGGGTTTATTATTGGCTTTCTCGTTTAGCTCTTTGTCACTTTCTATCAGGTGTCCGTTTTGTCTTATAGCTGTATGGATCACCTTATCCATTGCTTTGTGTTTGACAGTTAAAGTTAACCTCTCTACAGTACTCTGCTTTTTCTTATCTTTCTGTTTTAATAAATCTTTTTGAGTTTTTTTTACTGACTGGCTGTTCATTTAGTGGGGGTAATGGATAACCTCGACTAAGAAAATTATTTTTGAGTTCATTTGCTTGTCTGGAAAATGTGTCATCAATGTTATTGATCTTTCTTAATCTCAGGAATTGACTGTAAGGAGTAGTGTTGAGCATTCAGATACTGAAATATCGGGTATCGGCCGACATTCGCGGTATCGGAATTCCGATACTTTTAGAATATCGTATACCGGAATCGGAAGTTCCCATAATGCAATGAGCCAGTTTCATTTTATTCAGCCAATGAGGATCCTAAGAAGTGTGGGCACATCCTGTTAGGCATGTTAACTAATGGCATGGCTGTGATTGGCTGCTGAAATGATGTCATGATGCGCTATAAAAGCCGCCGCCGCCATTTTGAGCTCACTCTGCTGTGAATTCAGTTAGGGATAGGACGCTGTTGTTCTGAGGGACAGTTTTAGCTACCTATTTGCTCTATTGTGCTTTACCCAAGCTACTTTATAAATCGCTGTGCCTTGCAGCGCTAGTGCACAGTTCTCTGTGCTGTTCACCGCTTTCTGCAAGGTCTGGTGTGTGAGTGCAGCTCACGCTGTACTGTGTGCTTCAGCCACGTCTGGTTGTAGTGCACTCAGCGTGCGTCACTACCTCATACATTGTCCTTTTTTGCTAATTGATCATTTTTCCTGATTTCTCCTATTAGTGTGGTGGTTCCATCCTTATCCAGCTAGATTGGTTCCAAACACACTATATAGGAGTAGCTAGAGGAGCCTTTCTGCAGCATTGTGCCCTGCAGCCCCAGCCAGATTAGTATTAGCCTATTTTTTGTAGCCTCATCTATTGCATTGTAGGTTACCTTCCTGCATTGTAATAGCTACAAAAAGTTTGTGATACTATCGGTATTACATCTTTGGGCACATCCAGTGTCTTTTTATGACAAAAAAAAAAAAATAAAGTTCACCAAACACTCCACTTTACAGTTGTGTAGGCCACATTAGCTCATATTAAAGTCTAGTCCACACTTTATAAAATTAGTGTTTCTTATACCTGTTAGCTGCTGTTCAGGAATAAGCACACTAATTTGTTGTGCTGTAGCCAATGACAGATCGACTTGGCCTTGTGTTTTGGATCATTGTCATGTTGGAAGGTCCAAGTAGGTCCCATGCGCAGCTTCCGGTCTGATGAGTGCAAATTTGCCTCCAGTATTTGCTGATAACGTGCGGCATTCATCTTTCCTTCAACTTTTACCAAGTTTCCTGTGCCATTGTAGCTCATACATCCCCAAAACATCAGCGATCTACCTTCGTGCTTTACTGTAGGAATGGTGTTCCTTTTTATCATAGGCCTTGTTGACCTCTTTTCCAAATGTAACGTTTATGATTGTGGCCAAAAAGTTCAATTTTGGTCTCATCATTCCAAATTACCTTGTTCCAGAAGTTTTGAGGCTTGTCTCTATGCTGTTTGGCGTATTCTAGGTGAGATACTTTGTGGCATTTGCACACTAATGGCTTTCTTCTGGCGACTCGACCATGCAGCCCATTTTTGTTCAAGTGCCTCCTTATTGTGCATCTTGAAACAGCCACATCAATAGTTTTCAGAGAGTCCTGATGTTCAGCTGATGTTATTTGTGGGTTTTTCTTTGCATTCCAGACAATTTTCCTGGCAGTTGTGGCCGAAATTTTTGTTGGTCTACCTGACCGTGGTTTAGTTTTTACAGAGCTCCTGATTTTCCATTTGTTATCATAGTTTGAATGCTGCTGACTGGCATTATCAATTCCTTGGATATTTTTTTGTATCCCTTTCCTGTGTTATACAGTTCAACTACCTTTTCCCGTAGATCCATTGACAATTCTTTTGCTTTCCCCATGACTCACAATCCAGAAACGTCAGTGGCTGGATGAAAGATGCAAGAGTCTGTCTGGATCCCAGAAACTCACTCAGCTTTTACGCACACACACTGATTACAAGCAAACAGGTCACAGGTGAGGATGTTACCTTTAGTAGCCATTCAAACCCATTTGTGTCAAATTCTGTGCATGTTATCAGGCCAAAATCACCAGGGTATGTGAACTTTTGATCAGGGTCATTTAGATGTTTTTGGTTGTCATTAAGATATAAAAAGAGAAAACTTGGCTTCACCCAACCAATAACCATGAGTGGAGAAAACAAAAACACTTTATTATTCATATTCTCTGAAACAAGGCCAAAAAATGAAAAATTCTGCCAAGGTATGTAAACTTTTGAGTACAACTGCCTTTATGTGTATATATATATTCAGGAGCTTTGCTATGCTTTATAACTGTTAGTGCTGCACTGACACCAGTTAGGTAGATCATGCACTGCACATGACCTAAATAACTTGTTTGCTCTGGTCACCCGGATGTTGTCATGATGACATCGAGTCACCAAGGCACTGATCGGCCCCTGAGGTGTGGGCTAACTAATTTCTGACGACATATGGGACATCACCGCTTTCAGGAGATATTATTTAATAAATTATGGGGTTCAGTTTCACCTATTAACCCTTGTGTACCTGACAAATTTGTAGCAAATACAAAAACTGCATTTTTACCACTAAAATGTCATATTTCCATGACTCAATGCTATAAAATTCTGTAAGGCACCTATGGGTTCAAAATACTTACTGCACCCCTAGATTAATTCCTTAGGCAGTGAAGTTTCCAATATGGAGTCACCTGGGGGGGGGGTGTTCTGCCACCTCAGGGGTCAGCTAATGGAGCCCACAATCTATTCTAATGAAATCTGCGTTTTGCAAGCCAAAACCCAAAGCAGAAACACCAAACATGACGTCATGGAAGGCATATTACCTAAGTGGTCCAGGGTACAGAGTTTGGAGCATACTCGGTACCCTGGACCCATTAGAGCAGAAGTATAAGGCATATTACCTATCTTGTCTTCTTGTCTACAAGTTTTGACCTGGCCTTCATGTTGAACACGTCCTCTAACATCTAACCAGCATCTTCTGGGCACTTCTCTCCCCAGCCGGTCACTAAGCCCCTTTCTTATATATAACGTTGTCTGCCACTGATCTGGTGTTGTGTCCAATGTTTTCCCTTCCCCCTCTTTGGAATACTCCGTACCTTACATTACACTTCCTTCATTAGTCATTGAATCTATTTAAATTTTTACAAAAGGGATTCATTCCCTGGTCCCATCAGTTGGCTCGCCGCCTGTGTAGGGCCACTTTATATCTACAATCATCTTATACTATACAGTTAAGCTCATCTATATGTTATTATTTTTAGGCTACCCCAGGATCATTGACATGCTACACTAGGTATATTGCTTTATACGCTTGGCCTCATTCTACTTGTACGTACTTGCTCCTTTGTGGTTCAGAATACACGTGTGTATGTATATGTATGTATATATATTAATATATTAACTATTTGTGTATTTATACAATCCTTGTATTTTATGTAGTGTGGGCACCTGCTTCTGCGGTGCCACCATTTAACCAGTTGCTTGTGAAATAAAGGTTTTTCACTGACCTCATGTTCGGTGTTTCAGGGCTTGGAAGGGATGGAGCGCCATTTGACTTTTTGAAAGTAAAATTTGCTTGAATAATTAGCGGACGCCATGTCGCGTTTGGGGAGCCCCTGATGTACCTAAACAGTGGAAACCCCCCACAAGTGACACCATTTTGGAAACTAGACCCCTCAGGGAACTTATCTAGATGTGTGGTGAGCACCTTGAACCCCCAGGTGCTTCACAGAAGTTTATAACATTGAGCCGTAAAAATAAATTTTTTACAGCAAAAATGTTTTTCAGTCACCAATTTTGCATTTTCATTACATTAACAGGAGAAATTTCACCCTACCATTTGTTGTGCAATTTCTCCTGAGTAAGCGATACCCCATATGTGGAGGAAAACCACTGTTTTGGCGCACGGCAGAGTTCAGAAGGAAAAAAGGCCATTTGACTTTTTGAATGTAAAATTTGCTTGAATAATTAGCGGACGCCATGGTGTGTTTGGGGCGCCCCTGATGGAGCTGTATGGCAGTTTGTTTTTTGCGGGCCAAGATGACATTTTCAGCAATACCATTTTTATTTACATTTGTCTTTTTGATCACGTTTTATTCCACTTGATGTTTTATAAAGCATTGTTTTTTGCATAGTTTTTTATTTTTACCGTGTTCACTAAAGGGGTTAACTAGTGGGACAGTTTTATATGTCAGGTCGTTCCGGACTCGGCGATACCAAATATGTGTACTTTTATTGTTGTTTTCTTTTTCCACTTTTCTACTTAGTCCCACTATGGGACTTTCACTTTCTGCAGTCTGATCGCAGCTATAATATATAGCCGTGCAGGATCAGTGCTGTACATTATAACCTGTCAGTGCAGCAGACACAAGTTACTTTGATCATGCAAAGAGCATGATCCAAGTAACTTGCTGGTGTCCCAGATGTCATCATGACGACATCGGGTCACCATGGCAACGATCGGGACCCTGTGCTGATGGCGCGCGGTGTCCGATCCAAGAGCAGAGAGGCTTCTGTCCTTCTGTTCAGTCTCTAAATGCTGTGATCGCTGGAGTTAAAGTGCCGGGAGCCGTGCGGGCACCACTCCCGGCATTGAGTGCCAGATGTCAGCTGTCAGAATGAACTGACACCGAGCGTGATCGCCATGTGGTAATAATTCATAGGCGCCATTTAACACGTCATTGACTTCCTGGTGCCTGCGCTCAAAATCCCTGCAGTACAATTAACATAGATGGCAGGAAGAAGTGCGCCTTGGGTAAAAGGAGAAGTGCGCAGGTGTGTGGTTTGGCAGCGGCAACTGCATGTCACAGGGCCCTGACGTGCAGGGGAGGGGGGAAACATTGTAATTCACGCATGAGGCAAGATTTCTTGCGGGCCCCAGGACGGGAACGCATCAGAAACTTGTAGGAAAACAAAACGTTTCATAGCAACAAGATCTCTAATACGAGGCATTCAGGTATTTACATTTCTATCACCTGTATGCCCATATTAGAGGTCAGATAAGTGCCAGGGGTGACAGATTCCCTGTAACTTATCTACTACAGCCTCAACTGACGACCAACACAAACTCGTCATATGGTGAGAACTTTGTACCCACTTACAATTTCAACCTTTTTCCACAATTCGTGATGTCAACGAATCCATCAGGAATATCCCTCTTAGAAAGCATTCTGACGATTGAATTAATGTACATTGTGGTGAATTGAATCCAGAAAACGCCTTCAGGTCATTACTCTTTACGGAGCAACTTTCACTGTCCTGCTTGGAAAAAGAAAATACTCATAAAAGAATTGCTGATAATCTCATCAATATGTCATTAGTGTACCAAATCCAAATTTATATCTAGTACAAAACACAAACCAGCTGTGGATCGATTACAAAATAAGACAATCAGACCTGAAGACGCTTTCTGAAAAAACCCAAGATGGATGAATTTATACCAGCAATATCCAACCCAGTTTACAGTGCGCCTTACAGCAACTCCGAACCAATAACAACTTATCAAAACCTCAGACATAGGAGGATCCGTGGTTGTCACGGATAAAAAGGATTATGTGAACTGGGTTGAAGATATGCTGTTTGACAATAATGTGTAAAGGCGTTTATCAGATAATCCAACTCAGTCTGTTAAAACTAAACTTTTTACTTTGTTGGAACAAGGTTTCAGTTTAGGGTTTTTTTCAAAGAAAGAAATGGAGTATCTCAAAATAGAAACTCCTGCCATGCCAATATTGTATGCTCTGCCCAAAACCCACAAAGAAATATATCCACCCCCCATGAGACCAATCGTGTCTGGCATTGGCTCTCGGGGTGAGAGGCTGGGGGAGTGGGTTGACCGTCTCCTCCAGCCCCTCATCCAGAGGGCACCTTATTTCCTTCAGGGTAGTACTGACATGTTGCAGGCCATGAGTGACATCATATGGCAACCACAATAATAATAATAATTTTTTTAGCGCCAACATATTCCGCAGCACTCTACAATTTTAGGGGGGGCTTGAACAGACAAAAAGACATTACCAAATAAGCATAACTCAGATATTAAAAGGAGTAAGGACCCTGCTCGCAAGCTTACAGTCTATGAGGAAATAGGGGAGACACAAAAGGTAACATATACATAAGTTGTATAATACAGCCTTAATATACTAAATAGGGTAAGTACATAACACTACATGAACTGGTCGCCAGCCAGTATGTGTGCAGTACAGACAGAGGCTATTCAGTGCTTGGATTGTATGAACATGATTTTGAAGAAAATTTTAATATGGGCCAAACTGTGACAGTAAGACAAGTGAGTTAATGCGATAGGCCAGTCTAAAGTAATGGGTTTTTAGGGCACGCTTAAAGCTGTGGGTATTGGCAATTTAATCGAATTGTCCTGGGTAGTGCATTCCAAAGAATTGGCGCAGCATGTGAGAAATCTTGGAGACGGGAGTGGGAGTCACTGGCAGAACAGAGGGCACGGAAAGGGTGGTAGACTGAGATGAGGGAGGAGATGTAGAGTGGTGCTGAATCATGGAGAGCTTTGTGGGTAAGAGTGATAAGTTTATATTGAACTCTGTATTAGATGGGCAACCAGTGCAATGACTGGCACAGGGAATGTAGCATCGGCGTCTCTGCCTCCTGCCGGGCAGAGATGCCGTTCCCCTCACCGCCATGGCCCCGGTCCGGCGTCTTCCTGCTCCCCTGTTCCTGCTGCGGCGCTCAGCTTCCCAGGCACTGTGCTTAGGGCGCGCGCTCCCTCCCTCTTCAAGGGGCCACGCGCGCTGTCCTAAAGAGTCCCCAGCCAATGGCCGGAGGACTTCTCCTATATAAGGCACTTCCTCCAAAATGTGCAAGGTTGTTGTTCCATGTGCTAACACTTGCTTCAGCCCTCAGGTCCCGCCAGTCTGTCTATCAGTCCAGCCCCCCAGTCTGTCTATCAGTCCAGCCCCCCAGTCTGTCTACAGTCCAGCCCACCAGACTGTCTACAGTCCAGCCCGCCAGTCTGTCTAAGGGTTCTGCCCACCTGTCTGCCAATTACCAGCTGCGCCTGCCAGCCCGCTCACCTGGAGCACCTGCCTGTTACCTGTTGTGTCCGCCAGCCTGCCTACCCGGAGCACCTGCCTGTTACCTGTTGTGCCCGCCAGCCAGCCTACCAGGAACACCTGCCTGTAACCGGCCGTGCCCGCCAGCCAGCCTACCAGGAATACCTGCCTGTAACCTGCCATTCCCGACAGCCAGCCTACCAGGAACACCTGCCTGTAACCTGCCGTGCCCGTCAGCCTACCTACCAGGAACACCTGTCTGTTACCTGCTGTGCCCGCCTGCTTGCCTACCTGGACCACCCGTCAGCCTTCCTGCCGTGCTTTTCCGCTGTACTGGTCCGCTCCTGTCATCTGACCCGTGGGAGTCACCTGCTCTCACACAAGGTCGGTCCCAGAGTGGCACCTGGTCCACCTGCCCGGTCCCTCCCTGGTTCACAGAGTCGACTAAGCTGCAATGTGACCTGGGTCGGTCCGAGTAGGCACTTAGTTACGCCCCTCTGGCCCCTCCTTGCACCGAAGCACAGAGGTTCCACCACCCGGACCCGTAACTGGGAAGAGGCATCAGTGTATCGGTTGGAAAGGAATATGATCCTGGCTGCTGAATTCAGGATGGATTGGAGAGGGGAAAGTTTAGAAAGAGGGAGCCCGATTAGTAAAGAGTTGCAATAGTCCAGACGAGAATGAATAAGAGCTACAGTAAGAGTTTTTGCCGAGTCAAAGGTAAGAAAAGTTCTGATTCTAGAGATGTTTTTGAGGTGTAGATGACACGAGCGAGTGAGTGATTTGATGTGAGGAGTGAAGGAAAGATCTGAATCGAGTATGACCCCCAGACAGCGGGCATGTTGCTGGGGAGTAATGGTGGAGCCACAAACGGGAATGGCAATATCGGGCAAAGGTAGGTTAGTGGAGGGAGGAAATACGAGTAGTTCAGTTTTTGACAGATTCAATTTTAGATAGAGGGAGGACATAGTGTTAGAGACAGCGGAAAGACAATCACTGGTATTTTGTAATAATGCAGGGGTGATGTCCGGAGCAGAGGTGTATAATTGGGTGTCCTCGGCATAGAGATGGTACTGAAAACCGAATCTGCTGATTGTTTGTCCAATAGGAGCGGTGTATAAGGAGAAAAGAAGGGGGCTTGGGACTGATCATTGAGGAACCCTGACAATAAGGGGAAGTGGAAAGGAAGAGGAGGCAGCAAAAGACACAGTGAAGGAGCGGTCCAAATTTTTCTTGGATAGCTTCTCACTGTGTACATCGATCCCCCACAAAATAGCTCTTTATGCTCTAAATTTTCACTTTTCACATGAAAAAATACAGTAATTTTTCATCAGATTTACAATTATTTGTTTTGGATGTTGTACATTTGCTCACACAAAACAATTATTTTTCGTTTAATGAAACATATTACATGCAAATCAATGGAGTTTCAATGGGGGCAAAATACTCCCCCTCTTTAGCCAACTTAGTTTTGAGCTGAGATAAGGAGTCGTATGTATACAGCGTGGACAATCCATATAGAGACTTTATATGGTGGTGCGGCAGATACATCGATGATATGATCATCATATGGAATTCCGATGTATCTGCTGTACAAATTTAATTATTTCAATTGCAACCCATTTAACTTAAGGTTTACTTTCCATCAAGAATGGACACAGATTGATTTTTTTTTAATTTAAATCTGGTTGGCATTCCCTCTAAAACTATGATCACCTCAACTTTCAGAAAAAGTATAGCAGGTAATACAATCCTGCACACAAAGAGTCATCACCCAAAACATACAACTAGAGGTGTACCTGTAGGGGAGATGATCCGGGCAAAACGTAATTGTAGCATGGAAACTGACTATATAAGAGAAGTAAGAAACATCAGAAATAGACTATCCGAGAGAGGTTATAGCAATTGGAGGCTAAATAGAGCCAAAAAAATAGTTGAGGACAAAACCCGGTTCAAACATAGATCTAATCAGATCAAAAGGACGTCCCCGCTACACTTGTCCTGCAATACAGCAGTCAGTTTTCATAATTAAAAGAATCGATTATAATAATTTATCCATTTTGAAGGAGGACCCAGATATAGCTAAAATAATCAAAGGTGGGTGTAGTAGTATCCAGAAAAGCACCATCTTTGGATCGAGCCTCTCCCCTAGTTTTTTGACAACTACACCAGCTGCTCCCTCTAGTTTTCTACACTTTAAGGGTTTTTTCAAGTGTGGAACAACATCCGACAAAACATGCAAATACTCCCACAAATGTCAGAATTTTACTGACTGAAGTAACAAAAACACCGATCAGATCAAAATGTCTCTTAATTGCAACACGAGCAGTGAATTAAAAAGGGTGGACGCTCGGCCGCCAATCTACAATATGTCGGCAGCACCAAACGCCCGTTACAGGCTGGAATCAGAGAACGTATTAATGATATCGAGAACAAAGGTGCAAATAGAAACATCACAAATCTCCAAACATTTTGTACAGGAACATCAAAGTCATCTCGGCACATTAATCATTTATGCAATTGATAAAACACATGAACTCCTTAGAGGTGGTGATACGGAGAAGATACTGAGAACCAGAGAGACATGGTGGTCTGTCAGCTAAACTCCGGGGTACCGCATGGTGCAAATCTGAGAAGGGACACCATGCTTTTCTATTACATCTCCATCTCCACCCTCCTCTTCCTCTCACACTTCTTATCGCCATTTGCTGTTCTCCATCTCTTGATCACCAGGATTAGAGCCTCCATTAGTCTCTCCATCTGCCTTGAAACACTGCGGCCTCGGGTCTTTATATACAGAAAAACTCAGTTCTTTATGGAGGCTGTATAGAAGTTTACTGAAAAGACGGCCCGTAAATCCACGCTGTGACAAGTCTGTCTCTCCCCGAATGATCTGTTTTCCTTCCGCAGCATACGGCTGACACACCAACTTGTCTCCACCTTAGATACCCAGTGATTGTTAGCGTGCGGCTTCCACACATGTTCTTCTAATAGGAGACTTTTCTTATCCCGCTAATTTTTAATCATTGTCTAAACCTGTTTTGTCAGCATTGCAGTCTATTGTTAGATTACCGGTCTTGTGTATTTTGATGCCATATAGTGAGTAAATGTCATCACTAACAATTGTTATAAAACACAAAAAAAACAGAAAATATATAAAAATGTGATATATTATCATAATTGTGCTCCTCTTTACGCTTGTACACACAGTCACTGAGTATTTCAATCAAATTTATGTAGCATGCATTAGAAATAATAAATCAATACCAAATTTGGCATTTTATTTACCTTAAGGCTGCATGCCCACTATGCGTTTTTCAAGCGTTTTTGCCGGGAATTTCCGCTGCGAAAACGCTTAAAAAACGCTTGCCAATACGTGCCCCATGGTCCCCAATGATAATCCGCATGTGCTGTGGACATGCTGCGGAAATGTCCACTAATTTTGCGGACACGCAACGTAATTGCCGCCATTGACTTGCATGGAATCGCTTACTTTCCGCATGACAACATGTGCACATGCGGATATTAAGCGATTCAATGTGCGGATGGTACCCAGGTCTGGAGAAGAGGAGACTCTCCTCCAGACGCAGGTACCATAGTACCTGTAAAAAAAAAAGAATTTAAAATAAACATATACTCACCTTCCGATGTCCCCCAGTGTTTTCTCCAGTGCTTCCGGTCTTTTGTACGGCTCGCGGTGGTCTAAAAGGACTTGCGATGACGTCATTTAGTCATGTGACAGGTCACACGACTACCGACGTCAGCTCTCGCGTGACCTGTCACATGACTAAATGACGTCACCGCAGGTCCTTTTAGACCACCGCGAGCAGTACAAAACACCGGACGCACTGGAGAAAACACTGGGGGCCATCGGAAGGTGAGTATAATATTTATTTTTTATTTTTTACCATTCTTATTCTTTTTTTTTTAACTATTACTTGGTCACACTATATAAATCCATGCCGATTTATATAGTGTGACCAAGTTGTCAAGCACTTTCCAAGTGATGCTAAAATCGCTTGGAAAAGCGCTTGATAACCCGCATACAGAAATGCATGCAAAAACGCTTGACAAACATATTGCAGGTCGTGGACAAAATGGAGCTTGTTGCAGATAGAGTGGGCATTCCAGAGTGCTCCAGAGAGAGGGAGCATGGGGGTGGCCATCAGGGGCACGGGTTTTACGTAGGAGAGGTTGCGGTAGTTTGCATTTGGTTGGAAGCAATACGAGGTGGAATTGGTGGGAGTTGCAAGTTATGGGGGTCCAGGATTGGGAGAGATGTCACTAGCAGTGAGGAGAAGCAGAGAGAGGGAGAGCAGGTGGGAGAAGTAGAGTGTCCGGCTTGTTTTGTGTTTTGGTAGGATAGATCTGAGGTTGAGGAGCATGTCTACGGATGAGGTCATGTGGGGAGGTAAGAGGGAAGGAGAGATGATTATTTGGTTAGAGGGTGCTGGGGTTTAGGGATAGCGAAGGAGAGTAAGGATTAGTGGTGCAAAGACAGCAAGGGCAAATGTAAGCATAATGAAGGTTTAAGTGTGAATGAGAAGGAGAAACTAAGCACATTTAATAAATAGTTACTCGTACCTTCGGGTCCCTTCTGGCCCCATTTCCGGCATATTTCCATCAGCTACTTTGGAAACTGCTACTTAGGATAACTGCTCAGAGAACATGCATGGTCAGAGACCAGGTCCTCTAAATTTATACCTCTTAGCTAATTACACATGAAAGAAACCAGATGTTCTTGGAACGTCGTGCTGTTATTGCAGGGTTTGTAGGTAAGTAATTCTTCAGAACGGGATCAACTTGTAGTACTCGCCAATGTTTTTTTTAATAATTACTACAAATTCAAACCATTGATTACTATAGTTAGCAATCAATTGTACCTGTTTTTTGTTCATGTCACTATCCTTAACTTTCTGATTTTGGTACAGTAGTTAGTTTCTAGAGATTTTCTTAGCTCTTAAATAGCCTTGGTTAATTTTTCTCCGACTATAACCTCTCGCCTGGAAGCTACAGTGTAGATCTCTTGATTTTTCCTCAAAGGCTTTCTCTTCAGGACAAATTCTTTTAATCCGTAAAAACTGGCCTACTGGGATTCCCCTAATGGTAGAACTAGGATGACATGAACTGGCATGAAGTTATGAATTTGTAGCAGTACTCTTTCTGTAATCTTCCGTTGACAAATTTCCATCTGATTCAGTGTGGATTTTGATGTCCAGAAACTCAACATCTCGACCTGTTTTAAAAGTAAAGTTTTAAATTTAATTTGTTATGGTTGAGTCTGGACATTACTTTATTCAGGGCGGACAATGACCCTTCCTAAATAAACCACACATCGTCAATAAAACGCATCCAGTGATGTATATTTTCTATGCCCGGTAACAAGTCGTCCAAAAAAATCTCTCGCTCCCATGCCCCTAAAAATAAGTTCACGTATGAAGGGGCACATGTGGCCCCCGTAGCTGTACCTTGTAGTTTTAAATGCACTTTATTATTAAAAATGAAACAGTTATGGGTTAAAACGAAATCGAGGAGAATCAAGATTAGTTCTGACGCACCCCCTGGGGCCGTGGGGTACTCGTTAGCCGGGCCGGTCGGTGCTGGGGATGTCACGGTGACAGTGACCCGGTCCTTGGCCCCGGGCGGTCAAATAATTGAAGGAAAAGTAAAAGGGGAATAAAGTTTTTAGAGATAATGTTCGGGACGCCACCTGTGGTATGCGGCTATATGGGGCCACCGCTGCGGTGCAGATCCACTGGAGCTGATGGTGACGTAGCAGAGTTGGTTCAGCTCTCCACAGACAGAGCTTAGCTCCAGGGCAGTAGATGGGGATTTTATGAGGTAGATGTTGTTGGTGCAGTGTAGTGCAGGTGATGGCGCAGCAATTATTCAAGGACACAGTGGGGTGCAATCTTCAGGTTTTACTCACAGTTGTTAAGTTCCTCAGGTTACAGTCACTGGTGTGCATTTGCCCCCGTCGTCCTGTGTCCTCCGGGGTAGTGATCCAGCAAACTCTCAGGAGCACTTGGACGGCACCCCGTTCTATGTACCTTTCCTGGTCGTCTCACTGCGCTGGCTCTCACCCTCCTGCCCCGCGCCTCACAATCAGTGTCCCAAGCCAATGGCCTCGGGCCTTGTCGGGCGACTTGCAATCCCCTGGACCCTATGTGGCCACCTTTTCAGCGATATAATTGTGGGTTTTGGTTGCAACACCTTGAAAATGCTGCAGCCTCCGGTTGGCTAGCTGAGCCTGGTGGTTCTCCACTAGTTTGGGGCCGATCACCTTCTGCGGCCTGATCCCTCCACGTAAGTGTGAATTCGCGCGCACGGGTGGCTTCCTGCACTCACCGTGCCCCTGGGATCCCTTCTGTCCCACTGGAGCCTTTAACTCTGCTCCCGTCCTCTCTCACTCTCCTCCTGGGCCTGTCTTACTAGGCCCGACTCCTCTCTCTCCTTCCTTGCTCTCCTAAGCGGAGTTTCTCCTGAGCTCCCACTCCCAACTGTCTCTCCTCTGAGCCTCTGAACCCTTCTAGATGTTTCTATCTGTCTTTTATACCCTTTCTGTCTGTGCTCCACTGATCTTATTCCTCCACCCACCTCCTCTACCTAGTTCCACCCTCCAGCTAGGGACCAAAGACTGTGCTCTCCCTTAGGAGCAATCTCGCACTTCCCTCCTGAAGTGGAGTGTATTGGATGTGGGTGTGTGGATCCGGGGTAGTACTCCGTCCCTATTTGAGAGTGGGGTACCACACCTCTGGGTGAGATGCAGTACCTCTGTGGCAACTGGACCCGCAGGGGCGCCACAGTTCCGTCATGTCAGATTCAATGTTACTCCCTCTCAGAAACCAAGTAACTGCAGTTAGCCCGTTGGTATGCCTAATGGAGAGTACAGAGATTCAATATCTGCTGTTACCATAATCATGTTCTCAGTCAGATGCATGTTGTCTAATTTCCGTAAAGCCGCTGTGGTGTCTTTAATATAAGACGGTAAAGTGGTTACCAGAGGTTTTAAAAAATAATCAATGGTTTGCCCAATTACCTCACAAAGGCCTCCAATGCCCGCTGCAATGGGTCCTCCAGGGGGATCCATTAGATCCTTATGAATTTTCAGAATTAGATATAGAGTTGGCAATCTGGGATTTAGTTCTTTGATCACATCAACCATTTTTTTAGGGATCATTCCTTCTTGGTCAGCTCTCTAGAATGTTGATCAATTCCATCTGAAAGGCCGACATAGGATTAGCTGGTAATTTCCAATAACAGTTGGTATCATTCAACAATTTATATGCCTGTTTTTCATGCACAGTATTAGGCCAGATAACTAAGTTACCACCTTTATCTGCCCCCTTAAATACAACATCTTTCCAATCTAGCATTTCTTTTAATGCTGTTCCGTCTGCATTGCTCAAATTTGAGTAAGTATTTTTAGTGTTAAGTTGCTCAATTTCTGTTGATACAAGTTTGATGAAAATGTCTACTGCTAGGCATAAATTTAGAGGCGAAAATTTTTGGGGGATTTATTGAAAAGTTGTATGGGGAAAGTACTTACCTCTGCTGCAATAATCGTGTTTTCTTCTGCTAGTGATTCCAAGATATGTGAAGCCTCAATTTCTGTTTTAGTGGTAAAAATTTCTTCATTGTTGGTTTTATGATGAAGTTTTTTCAATATAAGTTTTCTGGTGAACAAATGAACATCTTTGATTGCTAGAAATGGGTCTAAGGGTTGAGACGGAGAAAAGGTTAATCATTTTTCTAACACATTTATTTGTGCCTCAGTGAGAATATGGGTCAAGAGATTACTCGCCTTAAGTTTATCATTCCTTTGGTTTCTACCTCCTCCATGAGTAGGTGCTCCAAAATTATTTTTCTTATCAAAATATCTTGTTTTCTGACCATGATAACTGGCACCATCCGGTCCATCCTGGTCCCTATTGGATGATGTGCTTTCTGCTGCTGTTGCGAATTTGAGGATATACTTCGCGTCAAGGATGTTTTTCTATTCAATTTCTTGAATTGCCATCTGTATACTTTATTGGATTCATAATCCGCCTGATCTCTGGCGATTTTTTTCAGTTTGCCTTGACTTATATTATGTTGCCATTTTTCCAAGTCCTTTTCGATATCTTTATGGCATTTTTCAAGATTCTCAGTTGACATATCTTTATGCATGACTTTTTCTATTTTTTCAATCTCATTATCTATTTCCGCCAATAGGGAGGTATTTTTGTCCACTTTGATCTTAATGAACAACATGGAACATGTAGTTGCTACTGTGATCCATTTACTAACAAGGGTTTCATCTTCAAGTTCAAAAGTGGGAAAAAGCTGGATTCTCAGACTCCTAGGAATTATTTTTTGATCTAGATAATTCTCAAGTGAAGTTTGGTCCACCAAAGTTTGGTTTTCTTGAACAATAGATTTTGTATTGACGTAAGGTTTCTTTATTTGAGGTGGAGGTGTCACTAAAACCACATGTACTACCTTTTTTAAAAATTTCTATAGCCTTAGATTGCAAGACCAGTTCTCTGCCTTTAAGATCCATTTTGGATTTAATCAAACAATTTTTTACTTGGACACTCTGTAACAACAGAAATAATTCAGATATCAAAAAACGTCCAATATCACTAAGAATTTAAATTCAGTGGTGTCACCCTACATGCGGAACAGCATAAAAAAAACAATTCCTGAACTGTTGGTTTTTGTTTACTCTGCCTCCCAAAAATTGGAATAGAAAGCGATCAAACAATGTCACGTGCCCGAAAATGGCACCAATAAAAACGTCAACTTGTCCTGCAAAAAACAAATCCTTTCAGGACTTTGCCGGTCAAAATATGGAAAAATTATAGCTATCAAAATATGGCGATGCAAAAACTAGTCTTTGCAAAAATAAGTATATTTTAGTGTGTGACAGCAGCCAAACATAAAAACCCGATAAAAATCTGGTATCACTGTAATCACACCGACCCGAAGAATAAAGTAGTCTAATCACTTATACCACATGAGGAACGGCATAAAAAATAAATAAAATCAATTCTTCACCTGCTGCTGATTTGTTCATTTTGCCTCCCAAAGATTGCAGTAAGGCTCGGCTCACATTTATCCTGCGTTCTGCACTGTGGCCTTACAGTGGGGTTTCTGTGTAAATCTCTGAAATACGTGATTCAGATGGAACCCCTGGCGGAAGACTCCCTGTAATGAGGCAGATGGAGGCACCGTGGACGCAGTCTGGCCTGTGATCCCACGGTGTCTGTCTTTTAATTAGATGTGTTAGCCACAGTTTTGTGAACCTCTGATAAAAAGGACACCGGTAAACAGAGGCCAGACATAGTCCAGAGTAACTCTGCTGCCTCATTATAGTGAATCGATCCCTCGGGGTAGGGTTAGGGTTGTGTTAGGGTTGGGGTTAGGATTGGGGTTAGGATTGTGTTAAGGTTAGGGTTGGGATTTTTTCAAAAGTAAAGAAAAAAAATGGTGACGATATGGCGACTAGTGTTGAGTGCAAGGGCTCGCTACTTTAGTTTGCATCGGGTGCTTGGCAATGCTCCGAGTATCGCGGGTGCTCGGGTGACATACTCTATAGTCTCCACCCCGCATGTTTTGCGGCTGTTATACAGCCAAAAAAAGCTGCCATACACAAGCATTCCCAGCATTGTTTTTTTTTGGTGTCCAACAACCATGAAACATGCGGGGCGGGGACTCTAGCATGTCACTCGAGCACCCACGATACTTGGTGCATACCAGAGTACCTGAGCAAGTAATAATAATAATAATCTTTATTTTTATATAGCGCTAACATATTCCGCAGCGCTTTACATACATTATCGTCGCTGTCCCCATCTGGGCTCACAATCTAGATTCCCTATCAGAATGTCTTTGGAGTGTGGGAGGAAACCAGAGAACCCGGAGGAAACCCATGCAAACACGGGGAGAACATACAAACTCCTTGCAGATATTTTCCTTGGTGGGATTTGAACCCAGGACCATAGCGCTACAAGGCTGCAGTGCTAACCACTGCGCCGCCCAGCAAGTAGCAAGTACTTGCGCTCAAAACTAATGACAACTTATTGAAATGATGACCTAATGTTATTAAAATTCTGTGTCGTACGTCTGCCTTCAAAATGTTCATTATACCCTTTGATAAAATCTTTGAGGGGTCTAGTTTCCAAAATGGGGTCACTTGTGGGGGGTTTCCGCTGTTTAGGCAAATCAGGACCTCTCCAAACGCGACATGGCGTCTGCTCTCGATTCCAGACAATTTTGCTTTCATAAAGTCACACAGTACTCCTTCCTTTCTGAACCTGCGGTGCGTCCAAACAGTGTTTTTTCCCCACATTTGGGGTATCAGCGTACTCAGAAGAAATTGCACAAAAGTTTTTGAGGTCCATTTTCTTCCCTTACCCTTGTGAAAATAAAAAAATTGGGGCTAAAAGATTTTTGTGGAAAAAGTTTTGTTTATTTTCACGGCTCTACATTATAAACTTCTGTGAAGCACCTGGGGGTTCAGGGTGCTCACCACACATCTAGATAAGTTCCTTGAGGGGTCTAATTTCCAAAATGGGGTCACTTATGGGCAGTTTCCACTGTTTAGGCACATCATGGGCTCCCCAAACACAACATTGCGTCAGCTAATTATTCAAAAAAAATTTACATTCAGAAAGTCAAATGGTGCTCCTTCTATTCCAAACCCTGCTGTGCGCTTAATCTGTGGTTTTGCCCCACATATGGGGTATCGGCTTACTCAGGAGAAATTGCACAACAAATGATATTGTGCATTCTCATGTTACCTTTATGAAAATGTAAAATTGGGGGTTAAAAAACATTTTTGTGGGAAAAATGTGAAAATTTTATTTTTATGGCTCAATGTTATAATCTTCTGTGAAGCACCTGTGGGTTCAAGGTCACCACACATCTAAAGAAGTTCCCTGAGGTGATACTTTTGGATATTTTCTGTCTTAAAGGCTCCTCAAAGTCACTTCAAATGGGATGGTCCCTAAAAAAATGTTTTTGTAACTTATGTTGGAAAAATGAGAAATCGCTGGTCAACTTTTAACCCTTATAACTTCTTAACAAAAAAAATGTTGGTTCATTTGTGCCCGATTCTTAAGTAGACATGTGGGAAATGTTATTTATTAACTATTTTGTGTGACATAGCTCTCTGATTTAAGGGTATGAAAATTCAAATTTTGACAAATTTCTGATCACAAAGTAACGCCAAGTCCCATCGAAGAAATTTTAACACTATCATGAAGTACAATATGTCACAAAAAAATAATCTCAGAATCAGTGAGATTTGTTGTAGCATTCCTAAGTTATTACATCATAAAGTGACCGTGGTCATAATTGTAAAAATTGGCATGGTCATTAACAAGCAAACCACGTTCGGGGGTAAAGGGGTTAACACAACAAAAACAAAAATTGAACGAAGCAAATAATATATATCAAACCAAAGGAAAGTATCTACGTATCAGACAATTGTCTAGTACCAATAAGATGGTGACATATATATGCTAGGATATGAATGGCAGACCATTTGGGAATAATCAGAAACACCAAACATGAGTTTGGTCAAAAACCTTTATTTCAAAAGCAATTGGTTACATGGTGGCACTGCAGAAGCGGGTGCCCACACTACATAAAATACAGTGATTGTATAATACACAGTTATATATGTACAGTAGGTGATATCCAGAAGTCTATTGATCCTATTCTGAACATTATTGAAGAGTTTGGTGAATGGTCAGGCCTGTCCATTAATTGGGATAAGTCGGTTATTCTACCATTTAATGATATCCCTAATTCGAGCATATTAGAAAAAATTAGAAAAAAAAGTATTTAGTCAGCCACCAATTGTGCACGTTCTCCCACTTAAAAAGATGAGAGAGGCCTGTAATTGACATCATAGGTCGACCTCAACTATGGGAGACAAAATGAGAAAACAAATCCTGAAAATCACATTGTCTGATTTGGAAAGAAAGATTTCTGGCTCTCACAGACCTGTAACTTCTTCTTTAAGAGGCTCATCTGTCCTCCACTCATTACATGTAGTACTGGCACCTGTTTGAACTTGTTATCAGTATAAAAAACACCTGTCCGCAACCTCTAACAGTCACACTCCAAACTCCACTATGGTGAAGACCAAAGAGCTGTCAAAGGACACCAGAAACAAAATTGTAGCCCTGCACCAGGCTGGGAAGACTGAATCTGCAATAGGCAAGCAGCTTGGTGTGAAGAAATCAACTGTGGGAGCAATCATTAGAAAATGGAAGACATACAAGACCACTGATAATCTCCCTCGATCTGGGGCTCCACACAAGATCTCACCCCGTGGGGTCAAAATGATCTCAAGAACGGTGAGCAAAAATTCCAGAACCACACAGGGGGACCTAGTGAATGACCTGTAGAGAGCTGGGACCAACGTTACACAAGCTACCATAAGTAACACACTACGCCGCCAGGGACTCAGATCCTGCAGTGGCAGACGTGTCCCCCTGCTTAAGCTATTACATGTCCGTGCCTGTCTGAAGTTTGCTAAAGAGCATTTCGATGATTCAGAAGAGTATTGAGTTGAATGTCATATTGTCATATGAAACCAAAGTAGAACTGTTTGGTAGAAACACAACTCGTCGTGTTTGGAGGAGAAAGAATGCTGAGTTGCATCCAAAGAACACCATACCTACTGTGAAGCATGGGGGTGGCAACATCATGCTTTTGGGCTGTTTCTCTGCTAAGGGACCAGGACGACTGATCCGTGTACATGAAAGAATGAATGGGGCCATGTATCATGAGATTTTGAGTGCAAACCTACTTCCATCAGCAAGGGCATTGAAGATGAAATGTGGCTGGGTCTTTCAGCATGACAATGATCCCAAGCACACCACCAGGGCAACGAAGGAGTGGCTTCGTAAGAAGCACTTCAAGGTCCTGGAGTGGCCTAGCCAGTCTCCAGATCTAAACACTATAGAAAACCTTTGGAGGGAGTTGAAAGTCCGTGTTGCCCAGTGACAGCCCCAAAACATCACTGCTCTAGAGGAGATCTGCATGGGGAATGAGCCATCATACCAGCAACAGTGTGTGCCAACCTTGTGAAGACTTTCAGAAAACGTTTGACCTCTGTCATTGCCAACAAAGGACATATAACAAAGTATTGAGATGAACTTTTGTAATTGACCAAATACTTATTTTCCACCAAAATTTAAAAAAAAAATCTTTCCAAATCAGACAATGTGATTTTCAGGATTTGTTTTCTCATTTGGTCTCTCATAGTTGAGGTCGACCTATGAAGTCAATTACAGGCCTCTCTCATCTTTTTAAGTGGTAGAACTTGCACAATTGGTGGCTGACTAAATACTTTTTTTCCCCATTGTATTATATGGCAGCGCAATTGCAACATTTGGATGGGTTTGGATTTGGATTTATATGCTGCAAACCCAAATAGTATTAAGCGGTTAATTACCTCAGGACACCATGGAATATTCCTATTCATATAGTGGAACTGAATGACCTCGCACACAAGAAATCAATATACCCTACACTTGCTCTACTCTACAAGGTCTGGGATAAGGGTAAAGATATAATGGAAATAGGAGACTGCAATGAATCTACACCTATATGGTTTAATAATAAATATGCAGAGGTCTATAAATTAGAGGGATTCCGGAGTTGGGTGGATAAAGGAATATATATGATATAAAACATATTGTCTGAAGGGATACTTAAGTGCTTTAATCAATTAAAGGGGGAATTTGGGTTGACAAATAAACAATTCTATAAATATCTACAGTTTCGGCATTCATTTAATGCACAATCAAGATGGACACCCTTTTGGGTAGAAAATAATACTTTTGTTAAGTTGGTATTAGAGAAGGGAAATACTAAGGGTCGTATTTCTGATATTTACTGAATCCTTCTTGATAATTATTTAAAATATTTCCTTCTCCAGCTAGACAAAAATGGATGGAGATATAGGTCCAATTTCTGAGGATCAATGGGGAGAGGTATTAGAACTGGTACCCCAATTATCTTTACATGAGGCGCAGAGATTTTCCCAGATCATATTAATACATAGGAAATATAAGACGCCTAGATTCCTATGTAACATAGGATACCGGACTGCTGCTGAATGTCCAAGATGTAAAATGGATGCTGCGGGTCTATTACATACGCTATGGGAATGCCGGGAGTTAGGTGAATACTGGAAAGGAGTTCTGTCTATTATAAAGAGGGTATATAAAATAGATATTCAACCAGACCCCAAAAAATGCCTATTAGGTATATTAGAGGATGATATGGAATTTGACCCAATTTCAATAGGGATTTCACATATTTTATTTCAAGCTAGGAAACATATTGCATCCAAATGGATTAACCCCTCACCTCCAGAAATGAGTGAACTCAAAAATAGGATAAATAACATTATCAGATTAGAAAAAAGGGGTATATAAAAAACGAAACTGAATGAATACATTTGAGAAAATATGGGGCTTATGGTTGGATACACCTGGAATGCCATCAAGAGGGTTATTGTTGGAGAGACAATGACTTAAGGGGGAAGGGGGGTATTGGCGAGGTCTAATGTTTCATTGTAATGTGTATTGGAATTCCTTAACATGTGGTATGGGTAATATAGCACACCTATATGTGTATAGGATTATAATGTTTATTACAATATTATGGTTATATAAGAGATTTCAAGAATGTGAAATGTTAATTGTAAGATATAGTAATTGCAAGTTATCAGACGGTAATGGGCAAGCTGAAATACAGTTATATGAAAAAGTTTGGGCACCCCTATTAATCGTAAGCTTAATGTTTTATAAAAATTGGTGTTTTTGCAACAGCTATTTCAGTTTGATATATGTAATATCTGTTGGACACAGTAATGTTTCTGCCTTGAAATGAGGTTTATTGTACTAACTGAAAATGTGCAATCTGCATTCAAACAAAATTTGAAAGGTGCATAAGTATGGGCACCCTTATCATTTTCTTGTTTTAAATACTCCTACCTACTTTTTACTGACTTACTAAAGCACTTTTTGGGTTTTGTAACCTCATTGAGCTTTGAACTTCATAGCCAGGTGTATGCAATCATGAGAAAAGCTACTTAAAGTGGCTACTTGCAAGTTGTTCTCCTGTTTGAATCTCCTCTGAAGAGCCAATCATGGCTCCTCAAAACAACTGTCAAATGATCTGAAAACAAAGATTATTCAACATAGTTGTTCAGGGGAAGGATACAAAAAGCTGCCTCAGAGATTTAACCTGTCAGTTTCCACTGTGAGGAACATAGTAAGGAAATGGAAGAGCACAGGGACAGTTCTTGTTAAGGCCAGAAGTGGCAGGCAAAGATAAACATCAGAAAGGCATAGAAGAAGAATGGTGAGATCAGTCAAGGACAATCCTCAGACCACCTCCAGAGAGCTGTAGCATCAACTTGCTGCAGATGGTGTCACTGTGCATCGGTCAACTATACAACGCACTTTGCACAAGGAGAAGCTGTATCGGAGAGTGATGCGAAAGAAGCCGTTTCTGCAAGCACGCCACAAACAGAGTCGGCTGAGTTATGCAAAAGCACATTTGGAGAAGCCAATTTCTTTTTGGAAGAAGGTCCTGTGGACTGATGAAACCAAGATTGAGTTGTTTGGTCATACAAAAAGGCGTTATGCATGGCGGCAAAAAAACACAGCATTCCAAGAAAAACACTTGCTACCCACAGTAAAATTTGGTGGAGGTTCCATCATGCTTTGGGGCTGTGTGGCCAATGCCGGCACCGGGAATCTTGTTAAAGTTGAGGGACGCATGGATTCCACTCAGTATCAGCAGATTCTTGACAATAATGTTCAAGAATCAGTGACAAAGTTGAAGTTACGCAGGGGATGGATCTTTCAAGCAAGACAATGATCCAAAACACCGCTCCAAATGTACTCAGGCATTCATGCAGAGGAACAATTACAATGTTCTGGAATGGCCATCCTAGTCCCCAGACCGGAATATCATTGAACATCTCTGGGATCATTTGAAGAGGGCTGTCCATGCTCGGCGACCATCAAACTTAACTGAACTGGAATTGTTTTGTAAAGAGGAATGGTCAAAAATACCTTCATCCAGGATCCAGGAAATCATTAAAAGCTACAGGAAGCGACTAGAGGCTGTTATTTTTGCAAAAGGAGGATCTACTAAATATAAATGTCACTTTTCTGGTGAGGTGCCCATACTTATGCACCTGTCAAATTTTGTTTCAATGCAGATTGCACATTTTCTGTTAGTACAGTAAACCTCATTTCAAGGCAGAAACATTACTGTGTCCAACAGTTATTATATATATCAAACTGAAATAGCTGTTGCAAAAACACCAATTTTTATAAAACATTAAGCTTAAGATTAATAGGGGTGCCCAAACTTTTTCATATAACTGTATATAGGAGAGATGCATGTATGTGATCCCTATGGTATGTTATTTTATTATTGTATGTACTGGTTTCTTGTTTAGTAAAAAAAAAAACGAATGAAAAAATCTCAATAAAAATGTATTGGATTAAAAAAAAAAGAATAGGAAGGCTTCTTCCCTGTGTGGGTTCTCTGGTGCTTAACCAAAGCTGATTTTTGGTTAAAACATTTCCCACATTCTGAACATGAAAAAGACTTCTTCCCTGTGTGAGTTCTGTGGTGCTTAACCAAAGCTGATTTCTGGTAAAAACATTTCCCACATTCTGAACAGGAAAAGGGCTTCTCCCCTCTGTGGGTTCTCTGGTGGCTATCAAGACTCGCTTTCTGGTTAAAACATTTCTCACATTCTGAACATGAAAAAGGCTTCTCCCCTGTGTGGGTTCTCTGGTGGTTAACCAAAGCTGATTTCTGGTTATAACATTTCCCACATTCTGAACAGGAAAAGGGCTTCTCCCCTGTGTGGGTTCTTTGGTGTTTATGAAGATGTGATTTTTGGTTAAAACATTTCCCACATTCTGAACAGGAAAAGGGCTTCTCCCCTGTGTGGGTTCTCTTGTGTCCATCAAGAATCATTTTACGATTAAAACATTTCCCACATTCTGAACAGGAAAACGGCTTCTCCCCTGTGTGGGTTCTCTGGTGCTTAATCAAATCTGATTTCTGGGTAAAACATTTCCCACATTCTGAACATGAAAAAGGCTTCTCCCCTGTGTGGGTTCTCTGGTGGCTATCAAGATGCGATTTCCGGTTAAAACATTTCCCACATTCTGAACATGAAAAAGGCTTCTCCCCTGTGTGGGTTCTCTGGTGATTAACAAAAACTGATTTCTGGTTAAAACATTTTCCACATTTGAAACAAAAAAATCTATTGTCCGCTGTGTGTATTTTTTGATGTTTAAGAATAGACTTTTCGAGGATAAAACTATTTCCATTTTCTGGACGTGATTTGTTTGCTTTAGGAGCAGTTCGTTTTTTTCTTATTTTATTTTGATTTTCCTTAGTAATCGGTAATGAATCAGAAGACAGGACCTGTTTCATAGGATCAGATGATTGATGTTTGCTGTGAAGGGATGATGGTATATCTGGAGTAATGGCATTCACTTCAATTGTATCCTGTGGGATCTCAAGATCATCACATTTAAAAATCTCTTCAGATCCATCTGATCTTCTGGTACAGTCATCTGCCAAGAAAAAAAAAACAATTATTAATTTTGAATAAAATATCATTGAAATTTATATTTTTGAACATTTCTACTTACAATGTCTAAACAAAAACATCCCTGGGCTACATGCTAATTCAGGAAAATGAAGAGATATACACTACCGTTTAAAAGTTTCGGGTCAGCCAAACAGTTGTGTTTTCTTCTTCCTTTCATACCTTTTTGAGTAAGCAATTGTTGTGTGTTGGGCTAGTTGTTGTTGGTCTTTGACCGACCTCCCTGGCTGACTATAAAATTATGTGGGCCGTTGTTTGTCTATTAAAGGGAAACTCTGTTGTTATTGTACAGAAATTCACACTTGCCCCTCACTGCACATTTAATGTTGTCGATCATAAAAGTGAACTTTGGCCCGAAAGACTGGACCTGATCTTGTAGGGACCATATGAGCACATTCATCAGCACAGAAGGGAGAGAAGGTAGATTCATCCAATGTGACTTCTCTGCATTTAGTGGTTACCACTCACCTGGGTAGCCATATGTATGAATCTCCTCATTACACCGCTCAGCACCTCTCACACTTGTCTGTTTAGTATTAATAAGGGTCAAGTCTTCACCCTGAAACGAATATTGTAAAATTCACAGACAGATGGAGAAGTCACATCTATGATCAGCTCTAATCCTGCCATCTCCACCGTCCTCAGTACACAAGTATAAAACATATAATACTAGTGGTTAAAACAAGACTGAGCATAAGGCCTTCACAAACGTCTACAAATCATAGGTGAGATCTCATGACATCTTATCTCCATCTACCTGATGATCCTGAGGAACATTGGGATCTTCATGTTTACAGTCCTGTGGAAGAAGAGGACGGGGACATCTCTCTGGTGTTGTCCTCTTACTGGACAGATCTGGAGGAAACACATACAGGGACTGAATTTATTCTTTACCTACAGATAATTATAGGCCATGTGTATTTAGCCCTGTTCATTACCTGGTGATGTGAGGGGCTGAGGAACCTCCATCATGACATCCTTGTATAGATCTTTGTGTCCTTCTAAATACTCCCACTCCTCCATGGAGAAATAGACAGCGACATCCTGACACCTTATAGGAACCTGACACATACATTGATACCATCATACCCCTTGATCCATCCATAGCGTTACTGTATAATGTCCCAGCATTCCCAGCAGTGTCACCTCTCCAGTCAGCAGCTCAATCATCTTGTAGGTGAATTCTAGGATCTTCTGGTCATTGATGTCCTCATGCATCAGGGGGTGAGATGGAGGCCCCGTGATTGGGCTCAGGGGTCTTCCCCATCCCTCAGACAGAGGGCCCTGAGAGCACTCACTAGAGGTCTTCTTCACTACTGTGTAATCCTGGTTATGGAGAGACACATTAATAAATCTCACTCCAGACATTTCCAGAGTCCTCACCTCTCCAGTTCTGTCCATCTGTTATTCCCATAGATAAGAATGATGTAATGTGACGCCATCAGAATCTCTCACCTCTCCAGTAAGCCGGAAGAGGATCTCTAGGGTGAGGTGCATTATCCTCTCCATCATCTTCTTTCTGTCTCTATCCATTCTTCTCTAGGAAAATTATATAGATAAATTATTAGTATCTCATATTGTGGGAATCTGAGTGTATTGAAGACGAGCTGGTGTAAAATATATAAAATTCTGTGTAATAAATTTTTTTATAGCATTGTGATGCCATTATATAGCAATAATGTGGTAGAGCACTTCATAAATGTTGAGGTCAGACAGATACCTATGTGCTATCAGTTGGGATTACGGAAGTTATAAAATAATTCAGGTAATTTAACAACATAAAGAAACCGCAGTCTATGTACAGCCAATAAAATATGTTAATGGTTTATTTGTATACATCTCACCACTCCATGATAAGTTCTGGAAAGAAAAGGTCTTCTAACTCCACCGCCTACTCTACACTGTGTGCACGATTATTAGACAATTTCTATTTTTGATCGTTATTTTTATTATTTAACATCTCCAGTGCTGTTGGTCAATCCAAAGGGCAATAAACCTGAATATTTAAAATTGTAAAAGTGAGGTGTTGTCTTAGGAGAATATCTCTGTGTCCAGAATTATTATGCAACTATATGAAAAAGACGGATTTTGGTAAGAACTTACCTGTAAAATCCTTTTCAGCGAAGGAAGGAAGGGAGACACAGGATCATTACTAGTGGGTAGGCGGAGCCCCACAGGGATAGATCACCTCAGATTTATAAAAAAAGTGACGACCGGCCCCTCCAGCTTAAGCTCCTCCTACTCCCATGTTCTCCAGTCCGTACACAAGCTAAGGAAGAGCAGACAACACCAGCAGAACAGTACAACCCCTTCTGAAAAATTCAGAAATGTGAGAAAACAGGTTATGCAAATAACAGCAAGAAAAAACACACAGTCCTAGGTACAACTCACTGGACCTGACAACTGCGATGAGCTGGCGATGCTGGAAAAGAGCCCTAGTGCGCCAACCCCAGACCAGATGACCGCCATCAGGAAAGGGTCGCGCCGCATCTAGAAACAAAAAAATACTTCTGCCATGGGAGGGTGCTGTGTCTCCCTTCCTTCCTTCGCTGAAAAGGATTTTACAGGTAAGTTCTTACCAAAATCCGTCTTTCAGCAGCAGAAGGGAAGGAAGGGAGACACAGATCCATTACTAGTGGGACGTCCCAAAGCAGTCCAAAACTCTAGGGTGGGAAATAGTGGCAGAATCTCCAACACCCCAACAACTTAGGTAAGTGCGCAACCAGCGCCGAACAAAAAATAAAATAAAGAGGTAACTTAAACCACCGCCGCCTGCAGGACCCTGCGTCCCAAGGCCGCATCGGCGGAAGCACTCACGTCCACTTTATAAAATTTAGTAAAGGTGTGAACGGAGCGCCAGGTAGCCGCCCGGCAGAGCTGCGCTGCCGAGGCCCCCTGACGAAAAGCCCACGACGAACCAACAGCCCTCGTGGAATGAGCTCGAACTTTAACCGGACAAGGCTCGCCCTTGAGCCGGTACGCTTCCAGGATAGCCGAACGTATCCACCGAGCTATAGTGTCCTTGGAAGCACGCTGACCACGTCGACGACCAGCAGGAATCACAAAAAGAGAGTCCGACTTCCGAAAACCTTGCGTGATTGTAAGATAGAACTTCAATGCCCGCACCAAATCCAACGAGTGCAAGGCCCGCTCCTTTGGACTCTTCGGCTTCGGACAGAGAGAAGGTAACACGATGTCCTGATTAACGTGGAAATGCGACACCACTTTAGGTAAAAAATCTCCACGGGTACGAAGCACCACACGATCCGGAAGAAATTCCAGAAAAGGTGGCGAGCAAGACAGTGCCGCCAACTCCGAAACCCTTCTCAAAGAGGTGACCGCTACCAGGAAGGCCACCTTCCAAGAAAGCAAGTAAAGCGTAGCCGAATCCATAGGCTCAAAAGGCCCATGCTGAAGAGCTTCCAGGACTAGATTAAGCCGCCAAGGAGCCACAACCGCCCTCCGAGGCGGAAACTGACGAGCAACCCCACGAAAAAAAGAACGCACGTCCCTACGTGAAGCAATAGCCATTCGAAAAAGCGCAGATAGTGCAGATACCTGACCTCGTAAGGTACCAACTGCTAGACCCTTGGCCAAACCATATTGCAGAAAAGGCAAGAAGTTGGGTATGGAAAAAACCCTCGGGTTCCTTGACGATCCAGAACACCAAGAATAAAAAGACTCCCAAGTTCTGTGATAAATCCTAGTCGTAGCTGGACCTCTGGCCGCCCGCAAGGTAGAAATAACCTCGGATGAAAAACCACGACGGTTCAAGATCTCGGTTTCAAGTGCCACGCCGTCAAACAAAGTGACTTCAGGTCCGGATGACGAATGGGCCCTTGGATTAACAGGTCCGGGCGAAGAGGCAGTGGAAACGGAGGCGCCGCCAGAAAAAACACCAGCGTCGAATACCACGTCCTCCGTGGTCAATCCGGCGCTACCAAAATTGCTGATACTCGTTCCAGTTTGATCCGCCGAATCACCAAAGGAAGTAAGGATACTGGCGGAAACACATAGATCAGCTCGAACTGGTCCCAAGGGGCCACTAGAGCATCTACCGCCACAGCCTCCGGGTCCCTGTACCTGGACATGAATGTCGGAACCCTGGCGTTCAGCCTGGATGCCATCAAATCCACCTGAGGAGTCCCCCACCGGGAGCACAGCAGTGCAAACACTTCCGGATGGAGACTCAATTCCCCCGGATCCACCTGCTCGCGACTGAGGAAGTCCGCCGAGATATTCAGCACACCTGGGATATGAATCGCGGAGATGGCTGGAACCCTGGACTCGGCCCAAACCAGGATCCGAGAGACCTCCATCATGAGTCTGGAACTCCTCGTCCCGCCCTGATGGTTGATATACGCGACAGCCGTCGCATTGTCCGACTGAATCCGGACCGGCAGACCGCTCAAAAGGACCGTCCAATGTCGGAGGCAGAGAAAAATTGCTCTCAACTCCAGAATGTTGATGGGTAGAGACGACTCCTCTGACGACCAGACCCCCTGAACCCAGAGGTCGTTCCAAACCCCCCCCCCAGCCAGTCAGGCTGGCATCGGTGGAAATCACCGACCACCTTGGGAGAAGAAAGGATTTCCCCAGGGATAGAGTTTCCGGACGTAACCACCATCCAAGAGACTCTCGCACCCTGCGGGAGATAACGACCGAGCGATCCAGTGAAGTCGGCGATCGATCCCAACTGGTCAGAATAAGATTTTGGAGATCATGGGAATTAAATTGTGCAAACGGTACGGCTTCCATTGCCGCCACCATCAGACCCAGAAGGCGCATGCATTCCCGAAGGGACATTGCCATCGCTGACCTCATAGCCTGGACATGGCGACGAAGGTTCGTTTGTTTGTCCGGAGGCAGGGACACCACTGCCCGTACTATGCCGAAATGCATCCCCAAGAACAGGATTGACTGCGTCGGTTTTAATGACGACTTCTTCCAATTGACCAGCCACCCGAAGTCCTCCAGGTGCTGGAGGGAGAGATCGCGAGCAGTCATCGCCTCCTCCGCTGTGGGCGACACAATCAACAGGTCGTCCAGGTAGGGTAGAATCATAACTCCTTGTTTTCGAAGAAGCGCCATGAGTGGCGCCAGAACCTTTGTAAAAACCCTGGGTGCCGAGGCCAACCCGAATGGTAGGGCCACAAACTGGTAATGGGCCTGACCTATGGCGAAACGCAGGAAACGCTGGTGAGCCCTGCCGATAGGGACATGCAAATAGGCGTCGCGGATGTCGATCGACACCAAGAAATCGTACTGCGACAGGGCCGCTACGACAGAGCGGAGAGACTCCATGCGGAATTTCCGTGTCCGGACATGAAGATTCAAATCTTTGATATCCAGAATGGGGCGAAACTTGTCCTCCTTTTTGGGGACCACAAAAAGGTTGGAGTAAAACCCCCTTCCCCGGTCCTCTGGCGGAACCGGGACCACCACACCCTGCTGCAGAAGAGTGTCTACCTCCCGCAGCAGTGCTGCAGCCAGCTTGGGCTCGGACGTGCTGCGTGACTGACGAAACCTGTCCGGGGGACGAGAGTGAAACTCTATGAAATAGCCTGCCAACATAACCCGCGTCACCCAGGCGTCTGAAATGTGGGACGCCCAAATCGACCCGAATTGTAGCAGACGACCTCCCACCCGAGAGCCCTCGAGCGGAATCCTGGCGTCAGTCCGCCTTAGCGGGCTTCTTGTCAACCTCCCGTTTGTCCTGACGGAAATGTTGCTTCCAGGGAATACGGGATTTCTGGGTGGACTTCTTACCGGAAGCCGAGGGACGACCCGATCCCCAAGAAGGCTGACCGAACAGCCCCCTGGTCCGAAAGGACCGACGACCACCACTGGCACTTGACCTGCCAGACGTGGAAGCCGCCGCCTTCCGCTGAGGCAAGGCAGCATCCTTAGCCTTGGCCTTAGCAATCAGCTCCATGAGGTCCGAACCAAAAAGATGACCGCCTTTGTACGCTAGACTAAGCAAACCTTGCTTGGATACTGCGTCTCCAGTCCACTGTTTAAGCCACAGTGCTCTCCTGACTGTGACGGCCGAAGATTGAGCCCCGGAGAGAACGGAAGTAGTATCCAGTACTGCGTCCCTGCCATAACGTGTCGCTTCTTCCAACAGCTGGAAAAGCCTTTCCACTTCCGACAGCGGAGTTACATCCTGCTATGCCGTCCGCAGCTGGTCCAACCACCGCAGAGAAGCCTCACCGGCCCACATGGCCCCCAAGGCCGCACAGAATCCATGACCCCCGGCCTCGTAGATGGACTTCGCCGCTAACTCCGTTCTTCTGTCCAGAGGTTCCTGAAGACTGGCCTTCCCTTTAACAGGAAGCAAGGAAGATTTGCTAAGCTGACTCAGAGGAATGTCCACTTCAGGGGAGGGAACCCAATTAGCGATCGTCTCCGTGGCGCAGGGATACAAGGTATCAAAAAAACGCCTCGCCTGGAAGCGTTTATCCGGACACCGGCATTCTTTCTCCACTGCCTCGTTAAGTTCATCATGCACCGGTAATGTTGAACGAGCCCGACGCGACTCCTGATACAGGCGGGCCGACTTGCCAGGCTTTGTCGGCTCTTCAGACAGCTGTAACGCTTCCCGCATGGCTCCAATAAGAGCATCCACGTGGCCCGAAAGCGAAGCAGAACGACTCTGCCGATCCTCATCCTCAGAATCGGAGATTTCACCAACCAAGCTTGTTGGTGAATCCGAAGCCTCCGATGCACTGCGCGGAGGAGACAGCGCCACCCTGTGGCGCTTCTTGCCTCGTGGTGTCGGTTGCGATTTAGCTGACACCCAATGACCCAGGAGGTTAGAAAGACTGTCAATGGAGCGGGTGAGAGCCTCCACTTTAACATCACTAAGGGTCGAACTCGACGCCGTCGAAGACCTGGGTGTATCAGAAACGCGAGACCGATCCTGCAACGGATCGGGAGAGAGGGCCGCGCCCCCTGGTCCCTGATCCGTCATGCCTCCCACATGAGATGCCAGCATGTTAGAATGAGTATGGTAACCTAGGGTGTGCGAAAATAGCTAACACAGCCTGCTTCCACAAAAAATTCCTTTTTTTTTTTTTTTTTTTTTTTACTTTTAAGGCACTGAAGGGTTAAAACTCTTCCCTAGAGAGAGCTACCCCAGCCCTGCAGAGCAAAAGTTAACCTAACAAACTGGGGAGAAGCGCCCTCTGAAACAGAAGCGTGCACCCCCAGAAAGAGTTAACAGCCCTGTTGAGCAGACCCCTTCAGAAGAGGTTAATGCTGCTGACACACTAAATACCTCACTGCCTTAAGAGGTCAGAGAAGGGAGAGTGTCCAGGAAAGCGGTAGCGGCAAATAGCACCTTGCCTGCCTTAGCAGGTCAGCCAAGGTGCTCTGCAATGGAAAGAACAAAAGGGAGCTTCTGCCTACAGGCAGAAACGACTCACCAGTGCCGCGGTGACTGCTCCTTCTGAGCTGTGTGGGCGGGGAGCAGAGAGCAGGAGGTGCACGTGGAGGGAAGCCGGAAGGAGGGAGAGGGGCGGAGAGCTCAGCGTGCGCTAAGCCAGGAGCTTCCTGTCAGAACTACAATGACAGGAGGCCGAATGACGCGAAGCCCCGCCCCCCGAGCTCACTCACAGAACCCGCGCTTAGAGAGAAAGCGCGTGCTCTCCTGAAGGCTTCCTGCCTAAAAGTGATGGCAGGAAGCCAAGATAATAAAGCCACGCCCCCCGTTTCAACGGAGCCGTGCTCCTCCGTCCCTGCTCCCCAGCCCCCAGGGTCAGAGAATGCAGCGGTGATCCTCATACACCGTCTGCAAATACAGAGAAGCAGAAAATCACCACATGAAATAACGGCGGCTGCCGCAGCAGCCGCTGAAGCACTCATACACAGAGCACTTACCCCGCTGTGCGCCACAGGGACCCCCAGGGATGGGTGGCGCTGTGGCCCTTGCTCCCCCCACGGCGGAGCGCGCAGGGACCCCACAGGCGGTGTGCGTCTCCGCCAGGAAGCGCCCTATGTTCCCCGGGGCCGGCAGGTTACTGCGGGTACCTCCTTAAGGGGTACGCAGGTCTGCCAGGGGAGGGCAGGGGTCCCGGCAGCGCCGAGACCCCCTGAGACCTCTAGACCACGGGGGGTCCAGGTCTCCTTTGGTAAAAATAAAAAATCTTCTGAGGAGCTGCAAAGGCAGCGACTATCCTCTGCGACGTCAAATTTCAGACTGGAGAACATGGGAGTAGGAGGAGCTTAAGCTGGAGGGGCCGGTCGTCACTTTTTTATAAATCTGAAGTGATCTATCCCTGTGGGGCTCCGCCTACCCACTAGTAATGGATCTGTGTCTCCCTTCCTTCCCTTCTGCTGCTGAAATGTAAATTTTCCATCTTAATTGTTTATTTTCATCTGGTATAGTGAGAATAAGAACCAAACATCTCAATGTCCAAAAATACATTTCTGACATCTAAAAAATATATCAGTGACCAATATAGCCACCATTCTTCTCAACACCAGTGATAAGCCATCCATCCATGGAGTCAATTAGTTTCTTAATCAGTTGACGATCATCTTTGTGGGCAGCACCAACCATAGCCTCAGACACTGATCAGAGAGGGGACTGTTCTCCTTCACCATAAATCTCGAGTTTAAGAAAAGTCCAAAAGTTCTAAGTAAGATTTAGGTCCAGTGAGGAAAAGGCCATGTCATTATGTCATTATTCTTTCATCTTTAAGACCTTTCTGGGCACTGAGCAGTGAAGACTTTTACGCTGTGATTGAGCATTGTCCTTCTCAATCACAGCATAAATTTTTTCTGTACCTCTGCTTAAAGAAAGGGTCTTCTAAAAACTGGCAGAAGGTTTGAGTGTTGATTTTGTGTCCATCTTCAACTTGAAAAGATCCAACTAGCTCATCTAATACCAGCCCAGAACAATGCCCACCTCCACCTCACTAGCGCCGGAGTTGAAGTCGAGGTCTGTGCCCATTACTGATCCAGCCACGGGCCCATCCATCTGGTCCGTCAAGAGTCACAGTCATCAGTCCATAAAATCTTTGAAAAATCTGTCTTCAAATATTTCTTGGACAAGTTTTTTCTTGTGTCTTGTTCAGTGGTAGTCGCTATTCAGCCTCATCCATGTCTCTGAGCACTGAACACCTTGTACTTCTGTGCCTCCAGGGAGGCTGCTGTTCTGGAATACGACAGCACTGGAGGTTAATATCTTCCTGGTCGCTTCACATTGGAGTCTTCTGAAATATTTTGCAATTAATGATATTCTTTTTTTTCTTTTGTGACCCTGTAGACTTTTGAAGGGGTTCTGTGGTCACTCCTCAATATCTGAGCAATTTAAGGATTGCTGCATCCATCTGAAAGACTTTTAACCATTTTTAAGTTTTTATAGTCAGTTAAAACTCTTTTTGGCCCATTTTGCCTGAGGAAAAGAAGCTGTCTAATAATTCTGCCCACCTTATAAAGGGTGTCAGGACTGTCAGCGACGACACGGAGGAGATCACACAATATCCCACAGCTGCCGTCACTCTGTCCGGATTTGTCAGGGATTTGTGCTCACACGATCCCGATTACTCACTACGTAGGTATCGGCAAGCGCGCAGTGAGCATATGGCGTATTCACCTCCGAATTCCAACGCATGGAATATGTGTGTAGGCCCCCGTACGGTCACTGTTAGCTTCACGATAGCCAAATTAATATTATTCGCTGCACCACTGACCAACTTTGAAATATAATACATGCCTGATCGGATGCCTGCTTTCTGGTAGCGTATATGGCTTCGGGGGAGGGAACGATTACAGAGCAAAAGAAACAGAACTATTACATTTTATATTTAATCCAAAAATGAGGCAGTGTTTATGAAAAATATACAAAGATTTTACAAAAGGAGACATTACAATACAGAATATACAGTTACACAAAATAAACAGGATTAAAGAAGACTCACGTACTAGACAGATCGCAGAGACTATTCCGTTTAGCTGGAGGGGGGGCGCTCCAATGATTTGACCGTTATCGAACGTGATAATTTGCTTATGGAATCGATACCCCCTGGCAATGAATAATGACCCCCCTTTAGGCTGTGTCTATTATGCCGAAGGGGGGAGACCTGCCCACATACTCCCTGAGATGACCTGATGTGGGCTGGGCTCCAGCCTTCATATTTTTATTAGAATCTCTAACGTCTGGGATAACTTATCGATGGTTGATCACAGAAGCTTACAAGCGACGCCATATTTTTCATTATGAATTTACCTTTCTTTAGAGACTACACATGGCATAGCTGCGGTCCGTTATTCTGGTACTTTTGCGCCCCAGTTCCCTGGAGGGACATACAGCTATGGAAAAAGATACGTATTGTTCCTTAGATGACCCTGCCACTAAAAATATGGGTCCCATTATTATCGGAAGTATCGAACTCCAGATATTCCATATTTCGTGTCAAGCTGGACAGACTATAGATTTCTGTTGCGTTCTTTTGAAGGCCGGGGCTAAATCTTCCCCAGTTAGGTGTAAATTTATCGCACGTCTCTGTTAGTTGGGTTTGCCACCTCTCTTTGTACTGGCATCTGCTACAAGCCACTTCTCCTGCGCGTGCTAATTTGCACAAACACAGATGGTGGATAAGGGAAGGGGAAAGAGCGGCTTGGGGAGAGCAACATTTTCATAATATTTCCTTAATATTTATATGACAAAGGGTGTCACTATCCATAGGCCACACACCCCTCATTACACATATACACATCACCTGATCTACTTCATCCAATAAACATAAAAGTTTATACAGCTTGCATTTGGCAAATCTGCATAAATATTTACTTGCCTAATAATTGCGCGCACAGTGTATGATTCAAAGTGATCAAGAAAACTATTTTTTATTCTCAACTGCTATAAGCTATGTGTGCAATGTTCAGGAATCATCCTTCAATCCATAGAACGTGGATTCCACATCTCACCCCTGACAAGCCAAAAAGTAAAAATAGTTGGGCAATATTCTGAAGCTTGTCTCCATTGTGATTATGATATGTTATAAGCAAGTTTAAATCTCTCAGTTATTTCAATGTGTCTTAGGGGTGCACTGTTTTCTATGGTAATACAAAAAGAAACACTGGCATGGTTGCACCTAGCATGGTGCAGTGCATGATCATGTGTTATTCTGGTGTTGGAAAAAATAAATGATTACAACCATGTCTTGTTATAGCAAAAGAGAAGAACAACCATATTAGCGGTGTGGGGCACTAAAACTATGGGGGTAAAAAAGATGAGGATCATTACTGTATATGGCGATGAGAGCGGGGGCTATTACTTTGCAGGGCACTATAGATGGTTATAGCACAACGTGGAAGTGGGGAAAAATTGTCAGGACACCTAAGGTGAGTAATGAAAAAAATCTAAATAAAAAAATACAAAATATAAAAAAAAAAATCACACAAACAATAAATGTTTAGATCATTCCACTATTCTCCCAAAGTAAATAGCAAAATGTAATACATTGAAAAGCCGGATTTTGGTAAGAACTTACCTGTAAAATCCTTTCAGCGAAGGAAGGAAGGGAGACACAGATTCTCTACTTCGTGGGTAGGCGGAGCCCCACAGGATAGTTCACCTCAGATTGGAAAAAGACGACCGGCCCCTCCAGTATATAGGCTCCTCCTACTCCCATGTTCATCAGTCCGTACACAAGCTAAGGAAGAGCAGACCAACCAGCAGAACAACATATCCCCTTCTGAAATTTCAGAAATGAGAGAAAACAGGTTATGTAATAGAAACACACAGTCTTAGGCATACCCCATTGGACCTGACAACTGTGTAGAGCTGGCGAAACTGGAAGGAGAGCCGTAGAGCGCTAAACCCAGTCCAGAAGATCGACATCAGGAAGGAGACGCGCTGCATCTAGAAACACAAAAAAACACTTCTGCCCTGGGAGGGTGCTGTGTCTCCCTTCCTTCCTTCGCTGAAAAGGATTTTACAGGTAAATTCTTACCAAAATCCGGCTTTCAGCAGCAGAAGGGAAGGAAGGGAGACACAGATTCTCTACTTCGTGGGACGTCCTAAAGCAGTACCTACTTAAGGGTGGGAAATAGAGGCAGAAGCTTCCATACCCCAAAACTTAGGCAAGAGCGCAAACCGCGCTAAATAACGGAAAACTAAGTAAAGGGATAACTTAAATTACCGCCGCCTGCAGGACCCTGCGTCCCAGGGCCGCATCGGCTGAAGCACTTACGTCCACCTTATAAAACTTAGTAAAGGTGTGAACGGAGCGCCAGGTGGCCGCCCGGCAGAGCTGCGCTGCCGAGGCCCCCTGACGAAAAGCCCACGATGAGCCAATGGCTCTCGTGGAATGAGCTTTAACTTTAACTGGACAAGGCTCACCCTTGAGCCGGTACGCTTCCAGGATAGCTGAACGGATCCACCGAGCTATCGTGTCTTTGGAAGCACGTTGACCACGCCGACGACCTGCCGGAATTATAAAAAGAGAGTTCGACTTCCGAAAACCTTGGGTGATCGTAAGATAGAACTTCAATTCCCGCACTAAGTCCAACGAGTGCAAGGCCCGCTCCCTTGGATTCTTAGGTCCTGGACAAAGAGAAGGCAACACAATGTCCTGATTAATGTGGAATTGTGACACTACCTTAGGCAAAAAATCTTCACGAGTACGAAGCACCACGCGATCCGGAAAAAATTCAAGAAAAGGAGGTGAGCAAGAAAGTGCTGCCAATTCCGATACCCTTCTCAAAGAGGTGACTGCCACCAAGAAGGCCACCTTCCAAGAAAGTAGTGAAAGTTTAGCAGAATCCATAGGCTCAAAAGGCCTATGCTGAAGGGCTTCCAGGACTAGATTAAGCCGCCATGGAGCCACAACTGCCCTCCGTGGCGGAAACGGACGTGCGACTCCGCGAAAAAAAGAGCGCACATCCCTGCGAGAGGCAATAGCCTTCCTAAAAAGTGCGGAAAGAGCAGATACCTGTCCCCGCAGCGTACTAACTGCCAAACCCCTGGCCAGACTAGATTGCAGAAAGGCCAAGAAGTTGGGGATGGAAAAAACCCTCGGGTTTCTTGAGGATCCAGAACACCATGAATAGAAAGACTCCCAAGTTCTGTGATAAATCCTGGACGTAGCTGGACTCCGGGCCGCCCGCAAGGTAGTAATGACCTCGGGCGAAAAACCGCGACGGGTCAAGATCTCGGTCTCAAGAGCCATGCCGTCAAACAAAGGGACCTCAGGTCCGGATGACGAATGGGCCCCTGAGTGAGCAAGTCCGGGCGAAGGGGCAGCGGAAACGGAGGTGCCGCCTGAAGAGACACCAGCGTCGAATACCATGTCCTCCGCGGCCAGTCTGGTGCTATCAGAATTATTGATACCCTTTCGAGTTTGATCCGTCGGATAACCAGAGGTAGTAAGGATATCGGAGGAAACGCATAGATCAGCTTGAACTGACCCCACGGGGCCACTAGAGCATCCACCGCCACCGCCTCCGGGTCCCTGTTCCTGGACATGAACGTCGGAACCCTGGCGTTCAGCCTGGATGCCATCAAGTCCATCTGAGGAGTCCCCCAACGGGAACACAGCAGAGAAAACACTTCTGGATGGAGACTCCATTCCCCAGGGTCCACTTGCTCGCGACTGAGGAAGTCCGCCGAGATATTCAACACCCCTGGAATGTGAATTGCAGAGATTGCTGGAACTTTGGACACGGCCCAGACCAGGATCCGAGAGACCTCCGACATGAGACTGGAACTCCTCGTCCTGCCTTGGTGGTTGATGTACGCGACAGCCGTAGCGTTGTCCGACTGGATCCGGACCGGTAGACCGCTCAATAAGACCGTCCAATGTTGGAGGCAGAGAAATATTGCTCTCAACTCCAAAATGTTGATCGGGAGAGACGACTCCTTTGGCGACCAGACTCCCTGAATCCAGAGGTTGTTCCAAACTCCCCCCCAGCCTGTCCGGCTGGCATCGGTTGTCACCACCGACCATCTCGGAGGAAGGAAGGATTTCCCCACGGATAGAGTCTCCGGACGTAACCACCATCAAAGAGATTCTCGCACCCTGCGGGAGATAATGACCGAGCGATCCAGAGAAGTTAGCGATCGATCCCAATGGGTCAGAATAAGGCTCTGGAGATCCCGGGAATGAAATTGTGCAAATGGTACTGCTTCCATAGTTGCCACCATTTGACCCAGAAGGCGCATGCATTCCCGAAGGGACATTGACAGCGCCGACCTCATAGCCTGGACCAGAAGACGAAGGTTCGTCTGTTTGACAGGAGGCAGGGACACAACTGCCCGAACAGTATCGAACTGCATCCCCAGGAAAAGAATGGACTGTGCTGGCTCCAATGACGATTTCTTCCAATTGATCAGCCACCCGAAGTCCATCAGGTACTGAAGGGAGAGATCGCGAGCCGCTATTGCCTCCTCCGCTGTGGGTGACACTATGAACAGGTCATCCAGGTAGGGGAGGATCGTAACCCCCTGTCTTCGAAGAAGCGCCATGAGAGGAGCCCGAATTTTTGTAAAAACCCTGGGAGCTGAGGCCAACCCGAAAGACAGGGCCACAAACTGGTAATGGGTTTGACCTATAGCGAAACGCAAGAAACGCTGGTGAGCCCTGCCGATAGGGATATGCAAATAGGCGTCGCGGATGTCTATGGACACCAAGAAATCGTACTGCGACAGGGTCGCTATCACCGATCGGAGAGACTCCATGCGGAACTTCCGTGTCCGGACGTAAATATTCAAATCCCTGAGATCCAGCACCGGACGAAACTTGTCCTCCTTTTTGGGGACCACAAAAAGGTTGGAATAAAAACCCTTTCCCTGGTCTTCCAGAGGAACCTGAACCACCACACCCTGCTGTAGGAGAGAGTCGACCTCCTGAAACAGTGTGGCAGCCAGTCTTGGCATGGACGGAATGCCCGTCAGACGAAACCTGTCTGGAGGCAGCGAATGAAACTCTATGAAATAGCCTGCCGACATAACCCGTGTCACCCAGGCGTCTGCTATGTGGGATGCCCAGATCGACCCGAATTGTAGCAGATGACCTCCCAGCCGAGAGCCCTCGGGGGGATCCCTGGCGTCAGTCAGCCTTAGCGGACTTTTTATCAACCTCCCGTCTGTCCTGACGGGACAGTTGCTTCCAAGGAGTACAAGATTTCTGGGCGGATCTGCCGGAGGATGAGGGACGACCCAATCTCCAAGAAGGCTGACTGAATCGTCCCCTGACCCGAAAGGACCGAAGACCTCTGCCGGGCCTTGTCCTGCTGGCTGTGGATGCCACTGCCTTTTTCCCAGGCAGAGCAACATCCTTAGCTTTAGCTTTGGCAATTAGTTCCGAAAGATCTGAACCAAAGAGCTGACCGCCCTTATATGCCAGACTAAGCAATCCCTGTTTGGATACTGCATCCCCGGTCCACTGTTTAAGCCACAGAGCTCTTCTAATCGTGACTGCCGAAGCCTGAGCCCTGGACAGAATTGAAGCAGTGTCCAGTACTGCATCTCTGCCATAACACATAGCTTCTTCCATTCGCTGAAAAAGCTTTTCCACTTCTGAGCGCGAAGTCCCATCCTGCCACGCCGCACGCAGCTGATCCAACCACCGCAGAGAAGCCTCACCGGCCCACATGGCCCCCAAGGCCGCTCGGAAACCATGACCCGCGGCTTCATAGATGGATTTCGCCGCTTACTCCGATCTTCTGTCCAAAGGATCTTGAAGATTGGCTCTCCCTTTAACAGGAAGCAGGGAAGACTTGGTCAGCTGAGAAAGAGATATATCCACCTCAGGAGAGGGAACCCAATTAGTAACCATCTCCTTGGCACAGGGATATAGGGCATCAAAAAAACGCGTTCCTCGGAAGAGTTTATCCGGACACTGACACTCCTTCTCCACCACTTCGTTAAGTTCCTCATGCGCAGGTAATGTAGAACGAACACGGCGCGTCTTCTGATACAGACGGCCCGACCTAGACGGTCTTGTCGGCTCTTCAGACAGCTCTAATACTTCCCGCATGTCCTTAATAAGCCCATCTACGCGACCAGAAAGAGAAACAGAGCGATCCTGTTGATCCTCCTCTTCGGACTCAGAAATTTCATCAACCGAATCTGTTGGTGAATCCGAAGCCTCTGATGCGCTCTGCGAGGGAGACAACGCCACCATAGTCTTGCGGCGCTTTTTACCTCGTGGCATTGGGTGTGATCTAGCTGACACCCACTGTCCCAGGAGACTAGAGAGACTATCAATGGAGGGAGTGAGCGCCTCCACCTTAACATCACTGAGCGTTGAACTTGATGTAGTAGAAGGCCTGAGTGTATCAGAGGTGTGCGACTGAACCTGAAACGGATCAGGAGACCGATCCGCACTCCCAGGCCCCTGATCCGACATGCCACCCACACCAGATGCCAGGATGTACAACAAGGATGGCAAAAAAGTGTGAAAGCTGCACAGCCTGTTTTCAAAACTCACTTTTTTTTTTTTTTTTTATATATATATGCGACAGGCTCTGAAGGGTTAAAGCTCACCCTTAGAAAAGAGCTACCCCAGAAATGGCAAGCAAAAAATCAATAGGGGGAAACTCCCTTAAACACCATGTGTTTCCCCTAAAGTTCCACTTTTTCAGAAGGGGTTAACATCACAGCAACTATAATACTACACAGCCTAAAAGGTCAGTGAAGTAAATAGCTTTAGGAGAGAAAGCGGCAGTGCTCACGAGGACTCCTAATAGGTAGCCTGGAGAGACAGCACTGACAAAGAACCCCTGCCAGAGGCAGAGGGGACTCACCGGTACTGCGGCGACCGCTCCTCCTAAGTGTGTGGACGGACGGGGAGCAGAGAGCAGGAGGCGTCGCTGGACGCCGGAGGGAGAAGCAGGGACCGCCAGCGCACGCTCAACCAAGCGCTTCCTGCCTAAGTAATGACGGCAGGAAGCCAGGAGACGCTAAGCCACGCCCCCGCTAGGCCACGCCCCCCGCCTTATTCAAACGACAAAAATGAGGGCAGAAAACTTCCTACCTCTATGAAGGCAGGAAGCAAGTCAATAAAAGCAAGAAAACGCGCGCCAATACAGGGAGCTTCCTGCCTCAATGAAGGCAGGAAGCAAAAACGAAAAAGCATGCGCAAATAAAAATTACTGGCCTCCGTCTCTGCTCCCCAGTCAAGGCAGCGTCTGAAATAGACAAGAAACACACAGGCAGTACACTTGCCGTAGCCGTCAAAGATACTCTTTAGACCAAAGAGCACTTACCCGGCTGAACGCCACTGGGATCCTCAGGGATGTGTGGCGCCATGGCCCTTTGCTCCCCCCTATGGCGGAGCACGCAGGGACCCTCTCAGATGTGTGGTGTGCGCCTCCGCCAGGGAGCGCCCTGTATCCCCCGGGGCCGGCAGGCATAAGTGGGAACCTCCTCAAGGGGTACACAGAGCTGCCAGGGGAGGGTCAGGGGTCTCAGCAGCGCCGAGACCCCCAGAGACCTCTAGACCACGGGGGGTCCAGGACTCGCTGGATATAAAATAACAACTCTTCTGAGGAGCTGCCGAAGCAGCGACTATCCTCTGAGACCTCAGATAAAAAGACTGATGAACATGGGAGTAGGAGGAGCCTATATACTGGAGGGGCCGGTCGTCTTTTTCCAATCTGAGGTGACTATCCTATGGGGCTCCGCCTACCCACGAAGTAGAGAATCTGTGTCTCCCTTCCTTCCCTTCTGCTGCTGAAAATACATCGAAATTGGCATTCACGTAACTGCCTGAATTAATAAAATTTTGAAATATATTTTTCCCATAAGGTATAAATCAAAACACTAGGAATAATGTTTTTGATCACCACAATTCCACATAAAATGTAATAAAAAGCTATTAATATGCCATATGTACTCCAAAATTGTAACAAAAAACGAAGAAAACAAGAAATAATCATTGAAACCGGGCCATCGATGGATGAGAGTTATGGGTCTCAGAAAATGGCGACACGAAAAAATTGCTAGATACTAAATTTTCAGCCCTGGTGACATCATACCAGTAGCGCATTAGACCGCTGCAGTCAACCACTGATCTCAGAACTGATGCCAATTTATTCAGTATGAACTGTTGAGCTCAGTGACTGGTTGCAGTTGTCACACACGCTAAAGACATGACATCACCACTGCAGCCCATAAAGAAGACCCGAGCAGCAGCAGAGAGCCGGCACTGGAGCAGGGGAAGGTGAGTAATGCTGATTACAGTATTTGTTACACAGGCTCGTAGATTGTGTACAGAACACTGAAAGGGGAATCCTCTTCTATGATACTCCTCTCTGCTGTTGGTCCAGGGCACATTGTGATGTTCAAAGTTGTAATGAGCCTTAGTCTGAGGACTGACAGGAATAATGATGAGATGGCCTGAGAGCAGAAAGGAACGCTGAGGAGAAGGTCTGAGGGAAGAGAGGAACGCTGAGGAAGCAGCCTGATTGCAGAGAGGAATGGCAATAAGATGGCCTGACGTCAAAGAGGAATGGTGAGGAAATGGCTTGACGGTACAGAAAAGCGCTGAGGAGACAGCATGAGGGCAGAGAGGAGCGCTGAGGAGACAGCCTGAGGGTATAAAGGAGTGCTGAGGAGACAGCCTGAGGGTAGAAAGAAGTGCTGAGGAGACAGCCTGAGGGTAGAAAGGAGTGCTGAGGAGACAGCATGAGGGTAGAAAGGAGTGCTGAGGAGACAGCATGAGGGTAGAAAGGAGTGCTGAGGAGACAGCATGAGGGTAGAAAGGAGTGCTGAGGAGACAGCATGAGGGTAGAAAGGAGTGCTGAGGAGACAGCATGAGGGTAGAAAGGAGTGCTGAGGAGACAGCATGAGGGTAGAAAGAACCACTGAGGAGACGGCCTGAAAGTGGAAAAGAGTCTTGAGGGGATAGCCTGAGGTTAGATATGAGCACCAAGGAGGCAGCCAGACAGCAGGAAGAAAGGAGATGGCCGAAAGCAGAGAGGAGCGCTGAGGAGACGGCCTGAGAGCAGAGCGCTGAGGAGAGGTCCTGAAGCAGAGAGGAAGAGACAACCTGAGGGTAGAAAGGAGTGCTGAGGAGACAGCCTGAGCATACAGAGGAGCACTGAGGAGACAGACTGGGAGCATAGAAAAGCGATGAGGAGACAGACTGAGGGCAGAGAGGATTGCCGAGGAGTTGCCCGGAGAGCAGAGAGAAGTGCTAAGGAGACGACTCGGGAGCAGAGAAAAGCGCTGAGGAGACGACTCGGGAGCAGAGAAAAGTGCTGAGGAGACGACTCGGGAGCAGAGAAAAGCGCTGAGGAGACGACTCGGGAGCAGAGAAAAGCGCTGAGGAGACGACTCGGGAGCAGAGAAAAGCACTGAGGAGACGACTCGGGAGCAGAGAAAAGCGCCGAGGAGACAAACCAGGAGCAGAGAAAAGCGCCGAGGAGACAAACCAGGAGCAGAGAAAAGCGCCGAGGAGACAAACCGGAAGCAGAGAAAAGCGCCGAGGAGACAAACCGGGAGCAGAGAAAAGCGCTGAGGAGATGACCAGGGAGCAGAGAGAAGCGCTGAGGAGATGGCACGAGAGCAGAAAGGAGAGCTTAGATGGCCTGAGAGCAGAGTGGAGCACTGAGGAGATGACCCGGGAGCAGAGTGAAGTGCTGAGGAGATGGCCCGAGAGCAGAGAGGAGCACTAAGGAGATGGCCTGAGAGCAAACAGGAGCGCTGAGGAGATGGCATGAGAGCAGAAAGGAGTGCTTAGATGACCTGAGAGCAGAGTGGAGCACTGAGGAGATGGCCTGAAAGTAGAGAGGAGCACTGAGGAGATGGCCTGAAAATAGAGGAGCACTGAGGAGATGGCCTGAAAGTAGAGAGGAGCACTGAGGAGATGGCCTTGGAGCATAGGAGTGCGCTGAGGAGATGGCCTGACAGCAAAGAGGAGCGCCGAGTAGATGGCCCGAGTGCAGAGAAAAACACTGAGGAGACAGGCTGAGAGTAAAGAGGCGCGCTGAAGATATGGCCTGATAGTAAAGAGGAGTGCTGAGGAGACCGACAAGAAATGCAGAGGAGATAGATGGTCTAAGGATAGAGAGGAACACCGAGGAGATGGCCTAAGTGTGGATTTATAAGAACAAGAACAACTTAGGTGAGAAATATGATGGGAATCTTGAGAGAAAGTAGACGGAGCTCATTATAATCAGAGGGATAGTTGGGCTCGGCTCCTGGGCATCTAATGGTGAATCCGTCACCAGTCTGCTTTCCATTGCTCTATTCCTACAAAGCAACAGAACAAAGGATGGCTTTAGCAGTAAACACAGCCTTAAAGGAATAGTCCATTTACGTTATGGGTTTAAGGTAGAATTAAATGGTACATGGGTGGTGTTAGGGGTTAGAGAAATGGTTATGGACGTGGCCTAAGATGTCATGATGTACAATCTATCCCTCTTTATATTCCCTGACAGTTGGAAGGTCACACAAATGTAGAAATCTAATTTTTTTTGTAGTTGCAAAATGCAATGTGTGAATAAAGTCTACAGAGAGTGTGAGCCCCAATGGGGACGGTGATAATGATGTGTGCACAGCGCTGAGGAGTATGGTGGTGATATAGAGAATAATGGGGAATCTCCACATACCTCCACCTGCAGAGCAGCCAAAACATATATGGCTGTTCTGTGCACAGGACCTGTGATGAGGTCACAGGAGGGGAGGAGTCAGGGGTCACATGATCAGGGGTCTCAGTGTATGCAGGACTCTGCTGTACCCTGCAGGATGGAGCGTGTACAAGTGTTTGGTGTGTGGTGAGTAGTGTTGAGCCACCCCCGTAGTGTTCGAGTTCGGTTCGGTTCGTCGAACACCCGTATGTTCGCCGAACTGTTCGTTGAACTGTTCGTCGAACACCTTCGAACACCGTTAAAACCAATGGCAGGCAAACAAAAACACATAGAAACACATAGAAAACACATTCAAAGGTGTCCAAAAGCTGACAAACTGCTCAGAAGACACAACTAACACATGGAAAAGTAACAAGTACATTTAGTCATGCGAAAAGAAAAGAGGTGGAGGAGTAAAAGGAGGGGGAGACACAGATATAGGCATGTCATGCCCTTCTAAAACCGAAAAAGTGCGAAGCCGACACGGCCAGTACGTTCCTGCCCGTGCGACCTCCGTGTCGCCGGGTTTGTGCCAGAGCTGCGGTGGACCCTGACGGCCAGCCCCCCTCTCCCAATACTGGTGCCTGTCCGCTGGTGGGTCCAGCGAGTCCCCCTGTGGTGGAGGCAGGTCTAAGCTTTTTAATTTAAATTGTCTCTCTAATTTGAATGAATACACTTTAAATCCTTTTACAAGGATCTATTGGAGGGCAAGTCCATGCCAGCAGCCGCATATTTCCAGCTCCAGTAGCGTCCACTAAAGCTGCTGCAGTTAAAAAGCTTTTATAAGGATCAAGCTCGGCGGTCCACTGCAAGGCGTCATACCGCCAGTCCCAGCCCCTATGCCTTGGGGTGCCTCCTGATGCTCTTCACTGAGTATCCCGGGGTCCCGAAGCATTTCCTTTGAAAAAATTAAGTGTCCAAACTACTGGTGGTGTAGCTTGCTTAACAGCTGGGATAATCCGCTGACTAGCAGACACTGCTACTAGGCACAAAGTATTTCCTGGGCTAGATGCAGTTAAAAATTTGTAATTAGATACTCTTGTTGGATGCTGAGAAAGCATTCCATAGAGTCTCCTGGCACGCCATGTATTATTCTCTTAAAAAGCTTGGGGTAGGGGTCTAGGGGACCCTTTTATAGCCCAAATCACGGCCCTGTATCACAATACGTTACCTAGGCTGAAGATAAATGGAACTGTAGCACCCCGAGGGCTCGGTTGCTACAAAGGTATTGCACCTCACCCAGAGGTGTGATATCTCACTCTCAGATAAGGATGGAGTGTGGATCAGGACCCCGACACCTGCATGTATTACACCACATTGCCGTGGGGCAGGGCGACCAATATGCCCCTGAGATGGGCACGACAGTCCCTGTCCCTGGCTGGAGTGGGGGGAGGGAACACCGAGGAAGGGGAACCCTGTAGTGCAGGAGCAGGGAGGAAGCAGTTCCTGGGTGCATTGAGAAGGGAGTATAAAAGGTGGGCACCATCTTAGTTCAGTGCAGAGAAGTCTGAGCAGAAGTGACAGGGAGCAGCGGCTCTGCATGAGCTCTGCTCTGGAGGAAGGCCTAGTAACAGAGGCCCAGGCCTGGAAGAGGGAGAAGGAAGGAAGAGGAGCGGAGAAGGCTCCAGGAACGAGGAACGAAGGGATCCCAGGGGTGCGGACGGGCGAGTCGCCACTGCACGCCCGAATCCACCTGCGTGGAGGGGTCAGGCCAAAGGGGGAGACCGGTCCCCGAAACTAGTGGAGGCGGGAAACGACCCTCAGCTAGAAACCGGAGGCTGTGACATTTTATGTGGCGCAGCCCCTCGCTACACCCGCTAGGAAGGCACCACATAGGGTCAGGGAAACTGGCGTCAAGTTTACCAAGAGGAGGCCCGAGGCAGCCGGACAGAAGCGTTGGTAAGAAAGGCCAGACAAAGGACACACAAAGGGGGTCCTGTGAAGCGCTCCAAAGTTATCTGGGAGTTGTCTGAGCCCCTCACCTGGTGAGCACAGTACGACGTGGGCAGCCGTTACCTGCAGAAGTGGTCTGGATAATAAGAACTGTGAGTAAAGGCCCTGGACTGCATCACTAACTCCGTGTCGTTACTGCTGCTTCCCTGCACCATCACCCCCATCCTCCGCATACACTGCCCTGAGGCTATACTCCTCCCATGGGGAGTTATACTACGCTCTTCTGCACCCACAACACCAGCCTCAGCGGTCTGCCCTGCAGCGGCAGTTCACTCTGAGCGCAATCCACGGGTGGCGTAGTCGGACATTTAAACATCAAAACCACATAAATAGTTCCGCCACTGGTTTGACCGCCCTGAGCCACGGAACTGGGTCGCCGCCACGGAGACTACAACCACCAGCATCCACCAAAAAGGGTACGGCTCCGGGTGTCCCAAGGCCCAGGGGGCGCGTCAGAACATTTTCATCACCTTTCATAATCACAAATGGGACAAGGCAGGGATGTCCTCTGTCCCCTCTCTTATACATCCTAGTGACGGAGCACCTGCTCTCATCAATTCGCCATAACCCCAATATTAGGTGGATTGACGTGGGAGGCACCGAGTACAAGTGCTCTGCATTTGCTGATGATGTCCTAGTATATATCACTCAATCACATATATCCATCCCTGCTGTTATGGCTGAAATAGATCACTTTGTTACATGGTCAAATTTTAAAATCAATGCAGCGAAGTCTGAGGCCCTCGAGGTCTCCCTCCCCAAATCCATACAGGATTCCATCCAGTCCAACTTTCCCTTTGCCTGGCCCTCACAGGGTATCAAATACTTAGGAATTCCTATTCATAGAGACCTCTCCCATCTATGTTATCTTAATTTTGGGCCCTTTATTGAACAACTCCATACAGACCATCGTTGGCAAGTTAGAACTTTAAGATTCACTACGTGAACCACTGGTGTTTTGTGGAAAAGCGCATGTACACTGTGTTCCAAATTATTATGCAAAAAGTGTTTAGAAGTGATAAGGTAAGAATTTGTTTGTTTGTCAGTTAAACTCATTGATGGTGATGTGTGTCAGGGCTCTTTATATCACTGTAAACAATTGCAGACACCTGTGCTAATTAGTTTGGCAGGTGTGTCCAATGAAAGGCAAGACTACTAAAGAAGGCTGTCCCACATTATTAAGCAGCCTACATTTTCTGCCAAAATGGGAAAGAAAAAGGATGTGTCGGCTGCTGAGAAGCAACAAATTGTGGAGTGTTTAGGTCAAGGCATGACTACAATCAACATTGCCAAGACACTTCATCCTGATCATCGCACAATCAAGAAGTATGTAGCTGATTCACAGTACACACGTGTGCGTGCTGATAAGGTAAAAGTGAGGACTCTTTCCTACAGGCAATTACGTAGGGTTAAAAGAGCAGCGGCAAAAAAGCCTTGTCATAGCAGCAGACAAGTTTTTGAAGATGCTGGTGCCTCCAACGTCCCCTGAACAACAAGATGCAGAGTCCTTCAGAGGTTTGCAGCTCTGCGTAAGCCATCCTGTCGACCTCCTCTATCCACTGCACACAAGCAGAAATGGCTCCAGTGGGCCAAACAATACATGAAGACTGACTTCAAAACTGTTTTGTTCACCGATGAGTGCCGTGCAACGCTCGATGGTCCAGATGGATGGAGTGGAGGATGGCTGGTTGATGGACACCCCACGCAAACACGCCTACAGCGCCAACAAGGAGGAGGTGGAGTAATGTTTTGGGCTGGAATCATGGGGAGAGAGATTGTTGGCCCCTTTAGGATCCCTGAAGGGGTAAAGATGAACTCCATAATGTATGTGGAGTTTCTCAAACAGCACTTCCTGCCATGGTTCAAGAAGAAGAACCGAGTGACTCCCATGCTCCCCTGACCTCAACCCCATTCAGAACCTCTGGGGCATCATCAAAAGGAGTGTCTATGATGGCGGGAGGCAGTTCACATCTAAGCAACAGCTCTGGGAGGGTATTCTGTCCTCATGCAAAACAATTGAAGCAGAAACCATCCAAAACCTGACAAATTCAATGGACGAGACAGTTCAGAAGCTCCTTTCGAACAAGGGGTCCTATGTGCAAATGTAACATCACCTAGAATAAAGTTTTGAGTTGAAAACTGTTTGATTTCAGTTTCTAATAACCTGCTAATGATTATAATTTCAAAAATGACCATTTTTTTGTTCTTTATTAAAATGAAAAGGTTGATCGAAGAGTGTGGGGGATCTAAGAGTGTGGCAACCCAGTAGTCAGGATTACTTCGAATTCTGACAATCTGAGGGTCATGTTGCAGGTAGTGCAGCAAGAAGGCACTCATGTGTCTTGCGCATCTAGGAGACCCAAAATTATTTTCAGGGCTAGATGCAGCTAAAAATTATTATTAATTTGAAAGCTGGTGGAGCTTAGTATAGATGGCCTAATAGAATCAGTACTGCACACTGCTACAAAGCCCAAATTATTTTCCAGCCAAGATACAGATAAACATGATTAGTAATTTTAAATCTGGTGGCGCTTAGTATAGATGGCCTAATAGAATCAGTACTGCACACTGCTACAAAGCCCAAATTATTTTCCAGCCAAGATACAGATAAACATGATTAGTAATTTGAAAGCTTAAAATGGTTGGTGAGGTGATTTTAACAAATCATCAAGCTTTTACTTTCCCCAGGATGACACAGGGGTAAAGTCGTTTCGGATCCATGATTTGTTCATCTTTATGAACGTGAGTCTGTCTACATTATCAGTGGAGAGCCGTGTGCGCTTGTCTGTCAGCACAGCACCAGCAGCGCTGAACACACGTTCAGACAGAACGCTGGCAGCAGGGCATGACAAGATCTCCAAGGCGTAAGTGGCGAGCTCCGGCCATTTATCCAGATTGGAAGCCCAAAAAGAGCAAGGGTCTTGTGACACAGTCATGGCTTCAATGTTTACTTGGAGATACTCCTGTACCATCGTCTCTAGGCGTTGACTATGTGTCAGACTTCTTGTCTCCTGTGGCCTTGCAAATGATGGGCTAAAAAAGTGGTGAAATCATTCCGCAAAATTGATGTTACCAGCAGATACTGTGTTTCTGTTACGGTTTGAGTGCTGAACACTCGACGATCCCATGGTTGGCAAGTTGGAACTGTGAGATTCACTACGTGCACCACTGGTGTTTTGTGGAAAAGCACAAGTAAGATTCTGCAACAGTCTCTGCTGATACTCCTGCATGCGTGCATCCCTTTCTATGGCAGGAATAATTTCTGCAAATTTACTTTTGTACCGGGGATCTAACAGTGTGGCAACCCAGTAGTCAGGATTATTTCTAATTCTCACAATTCGAGGGTCATGTTGCAGGTAGTGCAGCAAGAAGGCACTCATGTGTCTTGCGCATCCAGGAGCACCAAGTCCCTGTTGTGTTGGTGGCGAGGTAACAATCATGCTTCCTTCCTCTGTCCTCTCCCCCCAACCTCGCACAACAGAAATGTGATCAAGGTCTCCCTCATCTGATGAGTCTTCCATCAGTTCGTCCACTTCTTCCTGGGCTCCTGCACCTTCCTCACTAGTTTGGCTGCTACCATGCACCCTGGTAAAACCATCTCCCCCTCCCTCACATGCCTGCTGCCTTGGTGCTGCCGGCCGTCTGGACCTTGCAGATGTTAGCCCTTCCGCATACAACTCCTCCTCCTCTACTTCCTCCACCTCCTCTTGTGCCACCACCTGACTCCGAATTCTGTTTAACATGTGCTCCAGCATGTAAATCACCGGAATAGTCATGCTGATAATGGCATCGTCAGCACTAAACATCTTCGTCGCCATTTCAAAACTGTGCAGAAGGGTGCATAGGTCCCCACCTCTGGATCTCGTTGGCCCAGGCTATACGTCAGAACGTATTGCACCAGGGCTTGTCGGTGCTGCCACAGTCGCTGCAACATGTGCAGAGTTGAATTCCACTGGGTAGGCACATCGCATTTTAGCCGGTGAAGTGGCAGGCCCAACAACTTCTGTAGAGATGCAAGTCGCTGAGCTGCGGGAGGCGAACGGCGGAAGTGAGCACACAGCGACTGTGCCCTCTGCAGAAGGCCATCTAGTCCGGGATAGTGGGCTAAAAATTGCTGGACAACCAAGTTCAACACATGAGCCATACAAGGCACGTGTGTGACATAGCCCCTTCGAAGGGCCGCACCCAGGTTTGCAGCATTGTCGCACACGGCCTTCCCTGGTTTCAGGTCCAGTGGAGACAACCATTCATGAAACTGGTTCTCCAGAGCTGACCACAACTCCTCAGCTGTGTGACTCACATTTCCCAGACATTTCAAAGTAAAAACTGCCTGATGACGTTGAGCCCTGCTGCCAGCATAGTAAGGAGGTGTGCAGGATCCCTTCTGCGCAGTTAGAAAGCTTGTGGCATGACCAGACAGGCTTTGGGTGCAGGTGGAGGACCGAGAGGAGGTTGATGAGGCAGAAGCAGTGGAGGAACTTTGAGATAAAGAGGATTGACGCACAACTCGTGGGGACGGCAAGACTTGGACAGCAGCCCCTTGTCCTGCTGTCACCATAGTTACCCAGTGCCCAGTCAGCGACATGTAACGCCCCTGTCCATACCTACTCGTCCAAGTGTCTGTGGTGAAATGCACCCTGTCACACACAGAGTTTCTCAAAGAAGCAGTGATGTTGTGTGCGACATGCTGGTGGAGCGCAGGCACACCTTTCTTTGAGAAGTAGTGCGGACTGGGCATCTGGTACTGGGGCACTGCGACGGACATAAGGTCTTGAAAATCCTCTGTGTCCACCAGGCGGAAAGGAAGCATTTCTGTAGCCAAGAGCTTGCAGATGGTGAAATTCAACCTCTTAGCTTTCTCATGGCTAGGAGGAAATGGTCTTTTACTTGTCCACATCTGAGGGACCGAGGGCTGGCTGTTGTGCTTAGACGGGGTTGAGAAGGGTGTCCCCGGCAAACTGCCGGTCTGTGAGGAAGATGCAGGCGGACATGTTAGGTTACCTTGATCCAAAGGTGGTGCTATCGATGTCGGACAGCGCTCAACACCAGCTGGTGTTACCACCTCCAAAGAAAATGATGACCTGCCAATCACGCTGGCTGTTGCGGGTAAAGAGGTGGCAGGTCTGCGTCCCAAAACAGGTGTGACTGCTGTCCCCCCAGTCACAGAGGATGAAGAGGCCGCGGATGCACAAGATGTGGCAGAAGGTGGTTGGCCCGGCCGGCTAGGCCGCATTGTAGCACAGTGAGCTTCCCACTACAACTTATGCTTCATGTCCATGTGCCGGTTCATGCATGAAGTACTCAAACTATGTATTTTTTGGCCTCTACTTAGCTTTTGCTGACAAATGTTACAGATAACACCAGTTGGGTCATCTTTATCGATCTGAAAAAATGCCCAGGCTATGCAAGGCTTAGCACCCATGCGACCTGAAGAGCCACCACGACTTGTGGTCAGAGGCAGAGTTGTGTTTGAGGATGCAGTTGTTGACGTGCTTCCAGTACTACATCTCTGTCCAGGAAGGCACAACCTGACCTCGTCGTCACTAGCATCCTCCTCCACCTCCTCTGCTGACCTCATCTCTTTGCTGACTGTGGGTTGACAGTAAGTGGGATCTCCAACCTCATCATCATCCCCCTGTGTGTTATCACACCCGTCATCCTCAGAGCCGACCTCTTCCTGCCCTGACAAAAAACTAAAGTTGTCGCTCCAATCAGGTATTTGAGTCTCATCATCGTCTTCCTCATTGTCTCCACCAACAGGAGTTACAGTTTGGGAACGAGGGTCTACATTATGGTCAGAACCTTCTGCGTCTGGTCCTGGATCCTACTCATAAAGATTCTGGGCATCAGTGCCGATTATTTCCTCGTCTGGATTCACAGAAGCTCTGGAGCCGACCACTGATTCCCAGGCTATAGTATTAGTAAACAGCTCTGCAGACTCAACCATCTGTTCTACCCCATACTGGAGACTTGGGAGCTGTGAGGAAGCAAGTGCGATTGGGGTGACACCTCTGAGGACTGGAGTATTTGTGATGTTGAAGATGAGGTGGAGGAGAGCCCACTTAAAGGAGCACTTGATATCCGTTGAAGCACCTACTGTTTTTGTGCCTCATCTGGAATTTGTAGCGATTGGCGTGGCCGTAAGAAAGGGATCTTATCACATTGTCCGCTTAAAGAAGTAGACATTTTAGTTTGGCTGGAAGATGGTCTTTCTTCTGCAGATGTTACTGTTGCTTTAACACCTACCCCACGGACACAACCTTTTTTCCCCTTCCCAACACGCCTATTCCCCTTTCCACCAGCAGCAGGCCTTTTTCCACTCATTTTGGTGGTTAACTAATTCACAACTCTGGAGTTGTTTGCACAAAAAAACAATGGATGGAAACCGAGCAGAGCTGAGTGGCCAAACTGTGGTATTAGGCCAAAAGTATTGGCTGGGTTAGATGCAGATAAAAATTATATTTAATTTGCAACCTGATGGAGGTCAGTATAGATGGACTAATAGAACAAGTCCCACACACTGCTAGAAGCCCAAATATTTTTTCAGAGCTAGATGCAGAAAAAAATTAGATTGAATTTGCAACCTGATGGAGGTCAGTATAGATGGACTAATAGAACAAGTCCCACACACTGCTACAAGCTGAAATATTTTTTCAGAGCTAGATGCAGAAAAAAATTATATTGAATTTGCAACCTGATGGAGGTCAGTATAGATGGACTAATAGAACAAGTCCCACACACTGCTACAAGCTTAAATATTTTTTCAGCGCTAGATGCAGAAAAAAATTAGATTGAATTTGCAACCTGATGGAGGTTAGTATAGATGGAGTAATATAACAAGTCCCATACACTGCTAGAAGCCGAAATATTTTTTCAGAGCTAGACGCAGAAAAAAATTATATTGAATTTGCAACCTGATGGAGGTCAGTATAGATGGACTAATAGAACAAGTCCCACACACTGCTACAAGCTGAAATATTTTTTCAGAGCTAGATGCAGAAAAAAATTAGATTGAATTTGCAACCTGATGGAGGTCAGTATAGATGGACTAATAGAACAAGTCCCACACACTGCTAGAAGACGAAATATTTTTTCAGAGCTAGATGCAGAAAAAAATTATATTGAATTTGCAACCTGATGGAGGTCAGTATAGATGGACTAATAGAACAAGTTCCACACACTGCTAGAAGCCTAAATATTTTTTCAGAACTCGATGCAGAAAAATATTATATTGAATTTGCAACCTGGTGGAGGTTAGTATAGATGGACTAATAGAATGATGCTATGCCCAAAAGGTTTTACTTCACTAGGTGCAGTAAAAAAATTTGTATTCTATACACAGGTGGTGTAGCTTGCAGCACAGATAGGCTACTCCTCTGACTAACACACTCTGCAATAGGCCAAAAAGGATTTGCTTTGCTAGATTTAGCCAAATGCTGTGAAAAAAACTTGCACAGCACTGGCACAGACCTGCCTGATAAAAGTGATAGGAACTGATGTAACTTAGTCCTGAAAAGGACTGCAATTACAATTAGTCTTTACTCTCAACCTATCTATTTAAGAGCACAGACCTGCCTGATAAAAGTCGTATGAAATGATGTAACCTAGTCCTTAAAAGGACTGCAATCACAACTATTCCCTACTCCCAAGCTATCTGTCGACCTGTGCGAAAATTGGCTTGAAATTAACACTGAAAGTATAGCGCACACAGCAACAGCGGTGCCGTCTAACACGCAGCTGCAGCAGTGAGAAAATGGTGGCGATGGGGAAAATGGCTGGGTCTTATAGGGCAAGGGCATGTGACATACACTGCCAATGACACATGCCCTTGCTTGTGTGAAAAAAAGCACTTTGCTCCGTGTGTGCGCTGCTGATAGGCTGACAGATTGCACCTCCCCACTGTAAATGCGGGAAAGAGAAAAAAAAAATGGAGATCTTCATTATTCCTGCAGAGATCCATCCCCTGCCCCTCCCCCCGACCTGCTGTACACTCAAACTGCGTATTAACATTAATTTTCAGCATTACTGAGAAAAAATCCAGTTATGATTTTGGTGCACGAACAGTTATCGAACATAACCTCGAACAGCCCAATTTTTTTCAAATCATTCGTGTTCGCCGAACGGCTCGAACACCGCCCAAAACAGCTCGAATTTGAGATTGGCGAACAGTTCGAGTCGAACACCGCTCATCTCTAGTGGTGAGCATCTCTATTAGGTTATAGGCCAGACACTATGTACCACACTTATCTGTGTGACTGGCGCCCTATACTGGCCTTAACCACGTGAACTTTTAATACTGTGCAGCCGCCCCTCCATGATCCATCGGTGTGAGTGGTTGTTTCATCTATTTTGCACCTGTGCTGCCTCCGCCTTTATCATGGGGACTGTTGTGTCCTGCAGTGTATTTGATATTGTGTCTGTCACGATTCCACCGCTCAGAGTGTCTTGGACGCAGTGACAAACAGCTCAGTCATCCAATCTAGTGCAGGGGTGTGGTGCGCGGTCAGTATTTTGATTGACAACTCAGCTGTCCAGTCTGAGACTAGGAGGTGCTGAGTTTCCTTCAGGTGTTCCCTGTTTGTAGTGATTAACCCGCTACTTAGCAGAGGTGTCAGTCCCAGATAGCTGCCGGTCGTAGTTTTCAGCTCAATGTGGTTTGTGCCTGCTGTGCTTTGTGCACTGAATTCAGACAGTCTGATCTTCTTTTGCCGGACCCTGGATTTTCCTATTGACCACCCGTTTGTATTACCCCTTTTGCCTTGACACACGCTCACCTTGGAATTCTGACTCTGGACTGTGACCTGACTAGGCCTTTGTCTCTTCCCTCTTTTTATACTGTACCCTTCTGGCTCTTGACCTCAAACTCCTTGACTATCCTGACTCGCGGCTTGTCCGTGAGAAGTGAGTCAGGCTAACAACATCTTGGTCTTGGTAAATATGGCCGTTCTTTTTCCGTGATGTTTTTTGAATGTATATTGGGAGAAAAAAATAAATATTTCTAATACTGTGAGCTCTACTGGTATCACGTGCTAAGCGTCTCTGCTCTATGAGGACTGACGAAAGTTCGGTCTGAACCGTGTCCAATAGATTACAGCAAAGAGGATAAAAACAACCTCGTTACGGCTCATTCACATGTCCAAGTACAGACTACAATGCATGGACTGGCCACGAGTCTCCTGACCGGAGCGTGACAGCCTCATATATTTCTATAATTGTGAGGTAAAAAATGAGAAAAGAAGCTTAAGGCTGAGTTCACACGATGCGTTTTTCATGCGTTTCCACGGCGTTTTTGCAGTTGCGTAAACGCCACGGAAACGCATGAAAAACGCATGGTAGAAGGGCAGCAATGTTCCCCAATTGAAATCCGCATGTGCTGTGCCCATGATGCGGATTTTTCCGCAGCGTAAACGCTGCGGTCAAAAATCAGCAGCATGTCAATTAATTTTGCGGAAACGCTGCTCTTTTGCCGCCATTGACTTGCATTAGACCGCATGGAATCCGCATCACTGTATATGTTGATGCGCTTTTCATGCGGTCTAATGTGCGGATGGTACCCGGGTGTGGATGAGAGGACTCTCATCCAGACCCAGGTACCATTAAAAAAAAAAAGAATAAAATAAAAAATATATATATTCTCACCTTCTGACGGCCCGCACAGCGCTCCTGCTTGATTCCCCGCACTTCGTGGTTGAATGAAGAAGGACCTTCGCTGACGTCAGAGTCATGTGACGGGTCACGTGACGCCGACGTATGAAGGTCCTAAAGTCTTCACTGCCGGCAGCCGGGACCGAGCGAAGCAGGACACCGGGGGCCATCAGAGGGTAAAGTATATATTTATTTTTTATTTTTTGACATTCACACACTATATAAATCCATGCCGGTTGCATGGATTTATATAGTGTGAAGTTGACAAGCACTTTCCAAGTGATGCTAAAATCGCTTGGGAAGCGCTTGTCAACCCGCATGCGGAAATGAAAGTGAAGACCGCTTCATTTCCGCATGTCCCTGGCAGGAAACCGCATGTACAATCCACATGCGTTTTTTCCTGCCAGAGAGATGCAGAAACGCTCAGGAAAAAATCCTGAGCATTTCTGCATCGTGTGAACATACCCCTATGGTGGGCGCTGTCATGCTGAAGACAAGGATGAGAAGGTGTAGAAAAACAAAAAACATATTAAAAGATAGCAATGTGTTTCAAAATCGATCTGATATCTTCCTCGGGTCATCATAAAGCTTTTTTCCCTCATTTTTTTGCCTCCTTCTGTTGACTTAAACAGTGGAGAAGCAGTCTATACGAGGAATATCATTGTGCTACTTCTCTCATCACAATTGTGCCTGACCGGCTCAACTCCACCAGGTGGGAAGATTCCATCGACCCTTCCCTGTTTCTTATCACCAGGAGTTCACCATGGAGCTGTATATACTTATATGAAGTCGTCATGCTCAGGTCAGGAAAGACCCACGGCCATACATTACACAGACGTCTAAATGAACCTTTAGTATTGTTGAGCACAATAACTTTGGAGGGGAACAAAGTTGAGCATTATTACTGTCTATGGCAATTGGGGAGGGTGGGGGTGTATTACTATTACCGCAGGGCTGGCCTGGGCAAGGTGGCATCTGCCTGTTGGCTCCCTCACAAGTGCTGACCCTCTGTGTGGTTACATATACTGTAAGCCTGTCTATATGTGGGTGTATGTATGATAAGATCTGCACATACAGTATATATGCTTTTTATATATTTATGTGTCTACTACAAAAAAAGGATACAGCTTTGTCAATTACGTGCTGTTTATATGGAATAATTTTTTAAAGTAAAAACCAATGATGTGGATATACGCATTGTGTCTTATGATGTAAGAAAATGCAGGTTGTGCAGACATGATGTTTTCATATGTTTGTCATTAAACCCATCTCCTCTCGATCATGTCAGGTTCCCCAGGCTTCCCAAATAATCCCCATTATGATTCAGAGACTTATGTACACAATCTATCAATTTTTTTTAGGTGAATTAAAAAAATAATTGGTGTGTAAGGACTTTACTATAAGATCGTCGTGTAATGTTCACTATTGATATAATCACAATGCTGCTTGAATGCAGCACAATTATGAGAACAGCAGTTTCCAAGCCACATGCTTTTTATTCTATAATTGTTGTGGTGTCAATATAGTAAGGTTGATTGTGTTACCGTATCTACGGTACATAGTGAGTATGGATGTTATTATTTCTATGCAGTAAGTTTGTAGCACCCCGAGGGCTCGGCTGCTACAGGGGTATTGCACCTCAAACCAGAGGTGTGATATTCCACTCCCGGGTAAGGATGGAGTGTGGACCAGGACTCGGTAGGCTGCATGCACCACACACACCCCATTTCCGAGGGACAGGTCAACGGTGCTCCCACTAGACAGAAGTGCAGGCACGACAGCATCTGTCCCTGGCTGGAGTGGGGAGGGGAAAGTACACCCAGTGGTGTAGGAGCAGATAGGGGTGGGTCTCTGGGCATAGGTAGTAGCCCATTGGTTGCTAGTCACCTGGGCTCACACATAGAGGGAGGTATATAAGGTGGGCACCATCTTAGGACAGTGTTCAGTTCAGTTCAGAGAGGAGTTCAGCCAGAGAGGGCTGACAGGGAGCTGTGGCTCAGTCTGGGCCCAGCTCCAGAGGCAGGCCTGGAGTGGAGGCCAGAAACAGCAGAAAGAGAGAGGAGAAGGAACAGAAAGGAAAGTAAGAAAGGAACTGGAACAGAGGAGAAAGGAAGCAAGGAACACAGAGAAAGGCCCAGAGACGCGAGGACAGAAGGAACCCCATATGCCCAGGAGATACAGGGTGAAGGGTTGGCAGATCAGGGTACCGGAACCCAAATTGGTGGAGGCAACAGATTCCTCAGCCAAAGACCGGAGGTTGTGACCACATCTTGGTGCGACCCCTCACTACATCCACCAGGAAAGCATACCACATAGGGTCAGGGAAACCGGAGAGAGGTTTCGCCAACAGAAGGCCCGAGGAAGCTGGACAAAGGTGGGTCACTGGTGGGGACGGCCAGAGAAAGGTAGAGAAGGGAGCCCTGTGCCACGCTCTGGAATTGCCTGGGAGTTGACCGAGTCCCTCACCTGGTGGACGCAGCACGGCTTGGGCCGTCATCGCCTGCAGGATTGACCGAATAACAACTGTGAGTAAAGCATTGGAAACTGCAATTACAAGTCTCTGTGTTTCATCGCCGCACCAGCACCATTAGTACTGGGACGCTCACACCATCACTCCCACCATCTTCCACACTAGCTGCCCTGAGGCAATACTTGTCCCGTGGGGAGTTATTCCATACTCGGCTGCGCAAACTACATCAGCCTCAGCGGTCTGCAGCGCAGCGGCGGTCCCCACTGACCGCAATCCACGGGTGGCGTAGTCGGACACTTGTTACAACATTAAGACTGCCACTGGTTTGACCACCCTGGGCACGGACCGGGTCACCACCACGGAAGACTACAACCCCCAGCGATCCGGTTCCGGGTATCCCCTGCACAACACAGGCCCAGGGGGCGCGTCAAGTTTTCTCTGATCCCATGTATATGTATATATACAGTGCCTACAAGTAGTATTCAACCCCCTGCAGATTTAGCTGGTTGACACATGCGGAATTAACTTGGCATTGTGACATTTGTACTGTAGATCAGCCTGGAAGTGGGAAATGCACTGCAGTAAATATTGTTGTTTTTTTTTTTTTTTTTTAAAAACGTTAAAAGTTAATTCAGAGTGTCATTTATTATTCAACCCCTCAAACCACAAGAATTCTGTTTGGTCCCCCAAAAGTATTAAGAAGTAGTTCAGGCACCAAGAATGATGAGCTTCACATGTGTGGATTAAAGATCTCTTTTGCCAGCCTTTTCTGACTATTTAAGACCCTCCCCAAACTTGTGAACAGCACTCAGACATGGTCAACATGGGAAAGACAAAGGAGCATTCCAAGGCCATCAGAGACAAGATCGTGGAGGGTCACAAGGCTGGCAAGGGGTACAAAACCCTTGCCAAGGAGTTGGGCCTACCTGTCTCCACTGTTGGGAGCATCATCCGTAAGTGGAAGGCTTATGGAACTACTGTTAGCCTTCCACGGCCAGGACAGCCTTTGAAAGTGTCCTCCCGTGCCAAGGCCAGGCTTGTCCGAAGAGTCAAGGCTAACCCAAGGACAACAAGGAAGGAGCTCCGGGAAGATCTCATGGCAGTGGGGACATTGGTTTCAGTCAATACCATAAGTAAAGTACTCCACCGCAATGGTCTCCGTTCCAGACGAGCCCGTAAGGTACCTTTACTTTCAAAGCGTCATGTCAAGGCTCGTCTACAGTTTGCTCATGATCACTTGGAGGACTCTGAGACAGACTGGTTCAAGGTTCTATGGTCTGATGAGACCAAGATCGAGACCTTTGGTGCCAACCACACACGTGACGTTTGGAGACTGGATGGCACTGCATACGACCCCAAGAATACCATCCCTACAGTCAAGCATGGTGGTGGCAGCATCATGCTGTGGGGCTGTTTCTCTGCCAAGGGGCCTGGCCATCTGGTCCGCATCCATGGGAAGATGGATAGCACGGCCTACCTGGAGATTTTGGCCAAGAACCTCCGCTCCTCCATCAAGGATCTTAAGATGGGTCGTAATTTCATCTTCCAACAAGACAACGACCCAAAGCACACAGCCAAGAAAACCAAGGCCTGGTTCAAGAGGGAAAAAGTCAAGGTGTTGGAGTGGCCTAGTCAGTCTCCTGACCTTAACCCAATTGAAAACTTGTGGAAGGAGCTCAAGAATAAAGTCCACACGAGACACCCAAAGAACCTAGATAACTTGGAGAAGATCTGCATGGAGGAGTGGGCCAAGATAACTCCACAGACCTGTGCCGGCCTGATCAGGTCTTATAAAAGACGATTATTAGCTGTAATTGCAAACAAGGGTTATTCCACAAAATATTAAACACAGGGGTTGTATAATAATTGACCCACACTTTTATGTTTAAAATGTAATAAAATTCAACTGAGCAACATAACTTTTTGGTTTGTAAGATTTATGCTTCTGTTCATAAAACCTACTCTCGTTTGCAGTTTGAAGGCTCTAACTTATTTGCATCTTATCAAACCAGTTAAATCTGCAGGGGGTTGAATACTACTTGTAGGCACTAATATATATATATATATATATATATATATACATACACTGTAACCTTTTTGCCAATGTATATCAACAGTAATCTAGGTTTGGTTACAGTCTGCCTCTAATAGGCTTGGTTCTGTTCCAATATCTATGTAGTAAGGTTGGTTTTGTTCCTGTAGCTGTGTAGTAAGCTTGGTTCTTGTACTGTAGGTATGTATTAAAGTGCACCTGTCAGCAGGATTTTGCTCAGTAAACTACATGCACTATCAGGTGGGCGCCGTTACACTGATAAAAATGATACATTAATTGATTAAATCCGTCCTGTGGTTCTTGTGTAATCTTTACTTTCAGTTTGGAGATAATGATATGCTCGTGCTTCAGTGCAGCCTGTGGGGTGGGCTCTATCTGGTGCTCTGCTTATATATTCATCTGTATGCTCTTATGACATCTCACTGATCGTTGACTGACCTGCCTCCTATTTTACCTAGCTCCGTACTACTAGATGCATTATGTAAAATAGGAGACAGGTCAGTGAACGATCAGTGAGCTGTCATAAGAGCATACAGATGAATATATAAGCAGAGCACCAGATAGAGCCCACCCCACAGGCTGCCCCGAAGCACGAGCATATCATTATCTCCAAACTGAAAGTAAAGATTACACAAGAACCAGAGGTCGGATTTAATCAACCTAGGTATCATTTTAATCAGTGTAATGTCGCCCACCTGACAATGTTTGTGGCTTACTGAGCACAATCCTGCTGCCAAGAGCGCTTTAAGCTTGGTTCTGGCACTGTAGCTATGTAGTACGCTTGGCTTTCATATCCTATTTATTCAGTAGGGTTTATTTTACCATATCTGTATAGTCTGTTCAATCATAGGTTTGTGATTACATTACTGATACAATCCAAACATGAACACAAAACCCCTGCTCCTTCTTTAACTTTTTAAGGACCAGGCAACTTTCCTTTTTTACCTTTTCTGATTTTTCCTCCCCTTATTCCAAGAGCCATTTTTCCATCCACATAAGTGAGGGCTTGGTTTTTGTGGGACGAGTTGTACTTTTGAATGACGCCATACATTTTATTATGTGATACTGGATAGTGGGAAAAAAAAAGTGTGGGGAAATAGTAAAAAGAGCACATGCAATTGTTTGTTTGTTTGTTTTTTTAGAGCGTCCATTTTATGGTAAAAATAACCTGAAAGCATGATTTTCCGGGTCAGTACGATTATGCAGATACCAAACACGCACAGTTTTTGTTTTATTTAAGTGGTGAAAAAAATTAAAAAAATTATTTTTATTTCCTAATTTTTAATAGGCGAAAAGGGGTGTGATTTGAACATAATTTTTTTGTTTGCATATTTTTTAAAACTTTAGTCCTCTTAGGCGACTTGAACCTGCGATGTAAATGCCGCTGTCACAGATTAACAGTGGCATTTAACAGCGAGTCAGATGATGGCTGATTATCACAGCCATCATCTGCCAGCAAAGACACAAACTTGTCTTACAAGGCTGCATTAAAGTCAGGGAGCTAGCATTTGACATACCTAGTACGCCGTATTTTGTCAAGGGGTTAATAGTGGCTGCTTTAAAGCCTAATAACTCAGTTACCTTTATAAAGGTATGTGCACACGGTGCTTTTTTGGCAGCGCTTTGAACGCAGCATACTGATGCTGCGTCCAAAGCGCTGCACGCAGGTGAGTCCGCATGTGTTCATTGAACACATGCAGATTCACCTGCATCCACCGCATCTTATACATTGCGGTGGTAGAATTTCTCTTGCGGCGAACAGCATCTCCACAAGAGAAATAGACATGCTGCGGTCTGTGAAGACGCGCCGCATGTCCGTCTCCGCGGGTGTGCTGCAGACACATAGTGGGCATGGGATTTGTATAAATCCCATCCACTATTCTGTAACATGTGGCCGCTGCGGATCACACGCGTACACTGACCGTGTGCACATACCCCAAGGGTATATGCACACCATCAAGAATGGTAGCGCTTTGAACGCAGCATACTGAATGCTGACTTCAAAGCGCTGCATGCAGGTGAAGCTGCATGTGGTCATTGAACACATCTGGCTTCACCGCATCCTATCCTTGCACTGGTAGAATTTCTCTTGCGGAGACTAGAGAAATTGACATGCTGCGGTCTGTGAAGAAGCACCGCATATCCCTCTCCGCGGGTAAGCCGCAGGAGCACGGGAACGCATAGTGGGCATGGGATTTGTACAAATCCCATCCACTATGCTGTAACATCTGGCCGCTGCGGATTGCACGCAGCGCAAGTGTGCTGTGTCCAATCCGAGGCATTTACTGATCGTCTGCACATACCTTAAGGCAGCCAAAGGAAAATACATAAAGGCCCCATCCACATCAGATACATCCAATATCTATCTCCCTTGACTCCCCCATAGACTAGAACATTGGTCTCTGCTCCGAGCTTCTGTGTTCTCTATGAGAGAGCTGCTCCGGCATTCACTTATCTCCCTGAGAACAAAAGAATCGGCCTCCGGAAATCCAAATCTTCGGATCCTTTTCTCTCCAACATCGTCTTCATAAGAATAGGAAAGCGCCAATACACATTAGACTGCTGGCGGATCCCATCGATTCACCTGACTATAGTCCAATGTGGATCGTGGCCATTAGGGACGGGTCGCTTCTCATGGGCTAGGGCTTGTAACCCCAGGCTATAATGTGCCAGCTAGCCCCTGTATCTAGGCCCCCATGGATGGTTACAGCCCTATGGAGGTGGGGGGAGGGGAAACATGCGCAGGGGCCGAATGGGGAATAACTGAGAATATAAAATATATATATATATAAAAAAAAACAATAAACATTATAAATCCTTCCCCTTCTTCCCCTAATTCAGAATTTTATTTTAACTAATAAATAATAATAAATTCTTCTTCATTTTGGTATCGCACCGACTGGGAGGATCACATCGCCGCTCATTCACACCGGACATTTAATGAAGGGTTTTCTCTTTTTTCAGTACATTTTAAAGTGAATTTAGTTCTGAAGCACAAAAACTTTAAATCACCCGACGCCAAGGGGTTAAATATTCCTAAAAATGGATGAAAACATCATTACACAGATGGAGAAGGCGGCAAATGTGAACAGGTGTGAAGAAAGAGGAAAGAGTGAGGCCCGATGGGGACGGTGATATTAATGTGTGTACAGCGCTGCGGAGTATGGAGGCGACATAGAAGGAAGAGGAAGAAATAATAGAGAATAATGGGGGATCTCTACATACCTCCACCTGCAGAGCCGCCACCACATATATGGCTGTTCTGTGCGCACAGGAGCTGTGATGAGGTCACAGGAGGGGAGGAGTCAGGGGTCACATGATCAGGGGCCTCAGTGGATGCAGGACTCTGCTGTGCTGGTTGTCATGGTGCTGGATGAGCTGAAGTTTATGTGTGGGGTCAGGAGGGGTTTACAGTGTGGATGTAGCAGAGCCGTGTGTGTACGAGGCGTACGGAGCGGAGCCGTGTGTGTACGGAGCGGAGCCGTGTGTGTACGAGGTGTACGGAGCAGAGCCGTGTGTGTACGAGGTGTACGGAGCGGAGCCGCGTGTGTACGAGGTGTACGGAGCGGAGCCGCATGTGTACGAGGCGTACGGAGTGGAGCCGCGCGTGTACGAGGCGTACGGAGCGGAGCCGCGCGTGTGCGAGGCGTACGTAGCGGAGCCGCGCGTGTGCGAGGCGTACGTAGCGGAGCCGCGCGTGTGCGAGGCGTACGTAGCGGAGCCGCGCGTGTGCGAGGCGTACGTAGCGGAGCCGCGCGTGTGCGAGGCGTACGTAGCGGAGCCGCGTGTGCGAGGCGTACGGAGCGGAGCCGCTCGTGTGCGAGGCGTACGTAGCGGAGCCGCGCGTGTACGAGGCGTACGGAGCGGAGCCGCGCGTGTGCGAGGCGTACGTAGCGGAGCCGCGCGTGTGCGAGGCGTACGGAGCGGAGCCGCGCGTGTGCGAGGCGTACGGAGCGGAGCCGCGCGTTTGCGAGGCGTACGGAGCGGAGCCGCGCGTGTGCGAGGCGTACAGAGGGGGGCCGCGCGCGTACGAGGCGTACGGAGGGGAGTCGCGCGCGTACGAGGCGTACGGAGCGGAGCCGCGCTCGTACGAGGCGTACGGAGCGGAGCCGCGCGCGTACGAGGCGTTCGGAGCGGAGCCGCGCGCGTACGAGGCGTACGGAGTGGAGCCGCGTGCGTACAAGGTACGGAGCGGAGCCACGTGTGTACGAGGTGTACAATTTTGCTTCCCTCAATTGGCCACATACAGTAATATTGTCTTACAGTTAGCACCATATAGTAATTCTGGCAAACAGCTTGTAGTAATGTGCCCCATCCTGGTCCACATCTATCTTAATGTCACTCATCCTGGTCCCCATCTTGTAGTAATGCCACATCATGGTCCGCATCTTGTTGTAATGTGCCCCACCCTGGTCCCTATCTTGTCGTAATGTCCCCCATCTAGCTCCCCATATTGTATGTATGTCCTGATCCACGTCCCCATATTGTAGGTATGTCCCCATCCAGGTCCCCATGTTGTAGGAATGTCCCCATCCAGGTCCCCATGTTGTAGGAATGTCCCCATCCAGGTCCCCATATTGTGGGAATGTCCCCATCCAGGTCCCCATATTGTAGGAATATCCCCATCCAGGTCCCCATGTTGTATGAATGTCCCCATCCAGGTCCCCATATTGTAGGAATATCCCCATCCAGATCCCCATATTGTAGGAATGTCCCCATCCAGGTCCCCATGTTCTAGGAATGTCCCCATCCAGGTCCCCATATTGTAGGAATATCCCCATTCAGGTCCCCATATTGTAGGAATGTCCCCATCCAGGTCCCCATGTTGTAGGTATGTCACCATCCAGGTCCCCATATTGCAGGAATGTCCCCATCCAGGTCCCCATGTTGTAGAAATGTCCCCATCCAGGTCCCCATGTTGTAGGAATGTCCCCATCCAGGTCCCCATGTTGTAGGAATGTCCCCATCCAGGTCCCCATATTGTGGGAATGTCCCCATCCAGGTCCCCATATTGCAGGAATGTCCCCATCCAGGTCCCCATGTTGTAGAAATGTCCCCATCCAGGTCCCCATGTTGTAGGAATGTCCCCATCCAGGTCCCCATATTGTAGGAATGTCCCCATCCAGGTCCCCATGTTGTAGGAATGTCCCCATCCAGGTCCCCATGTAGGAATGTCCCCATCCAGATCCCCATATTGTAGGAATGTCACCTTTGCCGTTTCTTCACATACACATAAAAGAGAAAAAATAAAAGATTCTTCTCACCTGTCCTCCGTTCCCTTGGCGTCCTTTCTCCACATGCGGGCCACAGGTACCATAGACCCCTTGACGATCGCGGCCCAGTCTAGGAGCTGCCGACATCAGCGCTTTAGTTCAGTGTATTGCCGCGCAGAGACCGGCTCTCTGCACAACAGTACCAAGGCCAGCCGCCGGCCTATGAGAGGCTAGCAGCTGACATCTGCGCATGTCAGTGACGTCATACGGCGCTGATCCGGGACGCTGATGTCAGCTGCTAGCCTCTGATAGGCCAGCATTGGTATTTTTGAGACCCCTGCGCTATAACAACAAATGCTATTTATAGTATTAAAAAAAATACAAAATAGTCTGGATTATTTTGGTAATTTAAATATTCTCATACATATAATTCTTTTATTTCCCCCTCCTTCTCCCATCAATATCCAAACATATATAAAAACAGTGCAGAGAACCATCTAAATAATAATGAACGGTAGAGCGCATGCGTCTCCTGCGGACCTCATAGCCCACACTTAGTACGTATCATAGAAACCGCTAGCGTATCCCGCTTGGGCATGAAGGAGATCACTTCCTTATAGGGCGGCACAGGAAAGTCATGGGCGAACGACACCACCCACGTCATGACGTCAGAAGCCATTTTCTATTGGCCGATTGAGTAAAAAACGTATCTGTAGCTGATTGGTCCAGTGACATGTTTAACCAGGGCATGCCCCCCACTTAAGACACACCCCCAGAAAGAAGCCAGAGCGGTGAAACGCGAGTCGGGGTAAAAGGGGACAGACTTGTATATACAGTCATATGAAAAAGTTTGGGCACCCCTAATAATCTTAAGCTTAATGTTTTATAAAAATTGGTGTTTTTGCAACAGCTATTTCAGTTTGATATATGTAATAACTGTTGGATACAGTAATGTTTCTGCCTTGAAATGAGGTTTATTGTACTAACAGAAAATGTGCAATCTGCATTCAAACAAAATTTGACAGGTGCATAAGTATGGGCACCTCACTAGAAAAGTGACATTAATATTTAGTAGATCCTCCTTTTGCAAAAATAACAGCCTCTAGTCGCTTCCTGTAGCTTTTAATGAGTTCCTGGATCCTGGATGAAGGTATTTTTGACCATTCCTCTTTACAAAACAATTCCAGTTCAGTTAAGTTTGATGGTCGCCGAGCATGGACAGCCTCTTCAAATGATCCCACAGATGTTCAATGATATTCAGGTCTGGGGACTGGGATGGCCATTCCAGAACATTGTAATTGTTCCTCTGCATGAATGCCTGAGTAGATTTGGAGCGGTGTTTTGGATCATTGTCTTGCTGAAAGATCCATCCACTGCGTAACTTCAACTTTATCACTGATTCTTGAACACTATTGCCAAGAATCTGCTGATACTGAGTGGAATCCATGCGTCCCTCAACTTTAACAAGATTCCCAGTGCCGGCATTGACCACACAGCCCCAAAGCATGATGGAACCTCCACCAAATTTTACTGTGGGTAGCAAGTGTTTTTCTTGGAATGCTGTGTTTTTTGCCACCATGCATAACGCCTTTTTGTATGACCAAACAACTCAATCTTGGTTTCATCAGTCCACAGGACCTTCTTCCAAAAAGAAATAGGCTTCTTCAAATGTGCTTTTGCATACCTCAGCCGACTCTGTTTGTGCGTACTTGCAGAAACGGCTTCTTTCGCATCACTCTCCCATACAGCTTCTCCTTGTGCAAAGTGCGTTGTATAGTTGACCGATGCACAGAGACACCATCTGCAGCAAGTTGATGCTGCAGCTCTCTGGAGGTGGTCTGAGGATTGTCCTTGACTGATCTCACCATTCTTCTTCTCTGCCTTTCTGATGTTTTTCTTGTCCTGACACTTCTGGCCTTAACAAGAACTGTCCCTATGTTCTTCCATTTCCTTACTATGTTCCTCACAGTGGAAACTGACAGGTTAAATCTCTGAGACAGCTTTTTGTATCCTTCCCCTGAACAACTATGTTGAATAATCTTTGTTTTGAGATCATTTGACAGTTGTTTTGAGGAGCCCATGATGCCACTCTTCAGAGGAGATTCAAACAGGAGAACAACTTGCAAGTGGCCACTTTAAGTAGCTTTTCTCATGATTGCATACACCTGGCTATAAAGTTCAAAGCTCAATGAGGTTACAAAACCAAAAAAAGTGCTTTAGTAAGTCAGTAAAAAGTAGGCAGGAGTATTTAAAACAAGAAAATGATAAGGGTGCCCATACTTATGCACCGGTCAAATTTTGTTTGAATGCAGATTGCACATTTTCTGTTAGCACAATAAACCTCATTTCAAGGCAGAAACATTACTGTGTCCAACAGTTATTACATATATCAAACTGAAATAGCTGTTGCAAAAACACCAATTTTTATAAAACATTAAGCTTAAGATTAATAGGGGTGCCCAAACTTTTTCATATGACTGTAGATTGACTATACCCTATGTCCTTGCAAGGGAAATAGGTTTACCTGATAAGGATCCTATGTGGTGCTTAACTGTGATGAAACAGGAATAGTGGATCAATAGAGAAAAGACTTTATATGATATGTAAACTGCAGGTAATTATTGACATACAGGGAGAATATATTGCACTAGTACTTAAGAATTTATTAATTCTTTACTATTTTACATATACTTCTGCATATTACTAATCTGATAAAGTCACAATCTAATGCTCTGCACTTTTGAGGTATCCTTGTTTTTTACATGATTTTATTGTAATTTTTATTATGTAAGTTAATAAAATTAGAATTTCATTATAATCATACAGCTTTTCTTGGTCTGTAATATTTTATGTCACAGACTCATGAACATTCAAGTCTTATTGAATTGCTATGTATCATTTTGGAACATACAGTGATAATACAATTATATGGTGATGTAGAAAAAGTATAAATGATAAAAACTAAAATTATTTGTAAATTATTCTAAAATTAATAATTATTAATGTAAAAATTGTGAGATTTTTCCCTTTAAAACAGCCCAATTCAGCTTTATGAATTAGAGGAGGTTGTTGCTGCTATGGCTAATAACAAAGTCCCCAGTTCTGACCGGCTTCCGAGAGGTTTAAAAATATTTTGGCTACATTCTGCTGCCAAAGTTCTAGGGGATTCAATAGAAAAAGACCCTGAGTATCACTATTCTACAGCCAAATTGGTTCAGAGACTAAAAGAGTTAAACGTAACTAATTTTGTGGCGCCGAAAAGGAATATGATGCTTAAATTTGCTGATTGGCTCTAATTTTCAAGATCCAGAGGAGGTTGTAATTACTTATGACACCTTTCATGCAGCTTATAGAAAAATAGTGTCTTTATTATTTCATCGTCTTTATCGCACTGTTAGTAGCTAGTCTATTACATCATCTATTTAGTCTATTGAGCCTTCAGTATTCTATTATCTCAGGGTGGCCATCCTCATTATAGTTGCATCACCTACTTTTAGAAATGCTCTCTGTGTAAGGTAAGCAATATTAGGATTTGTTATCATATTGACATGTTTCTATGTTTTTTCAGATATACCTCGTTCTTGCATTAACAAATCGGATAGTTTTTGCTTCATAGGCGGAGAAGTGACTTTTGCGTCACAAAAGCGAAACTTATCTACCATGATAAGGAAAGCCTACAACCTGTATTTTGGCTGCAGAATAGGAGATCATATGAATGTCTGAGAAAGCAAAGCAGTAAATAATTCATAAATATATACAATCTGAAAAAGTCCATAATACTGCCAGGGGAAAGGATGGATCATCGGATAAATAATAAGGGGGGTATCTGCAGAGCAGAAAAAAGTGACAATCACTACAGTCCATTATATAAAATATACAAATTTTATTAATACATATAAATACAGAAAAAAGGGACAAAGAATGCTGAGGACAATATTATATATATAAAATAAAATCATCAAAGACGGCACCTGGGTGCAACTAGCCAGATAAAGATTATTATATAAAAGAGGTACCGTATTTTTCGAACCATAAGACGCACTTTTTTCCTCCAAAATTTTGGAGGAAAATGGGGGGGGGTGTCTTATAGTCCAAATGTTGGTGGGGGGGTGTATATTTATGTGTGGTGTGGGGGGAGCGGTATTTGTGGAGGAGCGGGGCACAGGAGGCTGCAGCCGCCCGCTGCAGCCTACACTGTCCCCGCTGCTAAAGAAAATGAATATTCACTGCTCCCCACGCCCATGGGCGTGGGGAGCACTGAATATTCATGCTTCTTAATAGCGGTATACAGTGTAACTGCGCTGCTACTGCTGCCGGCTATCTCCTGTGCCCTCTGTTAAAGGACATGAATATTCAACCTCTCTCCATGCCCATGGGGAGGGGTGAATATTCATGCCCTTTAATGAACGGGCACAGGAGATAGCCGGCAGCAGCCGCAGCGCGGCTCCGCTGTGTGCCGGCTATGAAGGAGAGTGAAGTCACTGCTCCCCGCGCACACAGACCCGGCGTGGGGAGCAGTGACTTCCGGCCGCTGATTTCTCCTTGTGATCCACGCATGGCAGTGACATCATGCGCGGCTCACATGGAGAGACCAGTGCGGGCAGACCGGACGCAGCGCTGGAGGAGAGAAGAGAGGTGAGTAAGAGTGTTTAGTTTTTTTTAATGTGCAGCCTGATGGGGATTAGGGGGACCATGCATACTAGGACAGGGATTAGGTGTTCCATGCATACCAGGACAGGGATTAGGGGTGCCATGCATACCAGGACAGGGATTAGGGGTGCCAAGCATACCAGGACTGGCATGAGGGGTGCCATGCATACCAGGACTGGCATGAGGGGTGCCATGCATACCAGGACAGGGATTAGGGGTGCCATGCATACCAGGACAGGGATTAGGGGTGCCATGCATACCAGGACAGGGATGAGGAGTGCCATGCATACCAGGATAGGGATGATGGGTGCCATGCATACCAGGATAGGGATGATGGGTGCCATGCATTCCAGGACAGGGATTAGGGGTGCCATGCATACCAGGATAGGGATTAGGGGTGCCATGCATACCAGGACAGGGATGAGGGGTGCCATGCATACCAGGATAGGGATGATGGGTGCCATGCATACCAGGATAGGGATTAGGGGTGCCATGCATACCAGGACAGGGATGAGGGGTGCCATGCATACCAGGATAGGGATTAGGGGTGCCATGCATACCAGGATAAGGATTAGGGGTGCCATGCATACCAGGACAGGGATGAGGGGTACCATGCATACTAGGACAGGGATGAGGGGTGCCATGCATATCAGGATAGGTATGAGGGGTGCCATGCATACCAGGATAAGGATGAGGGGTGCCATGCATACCAGGATGGAGGGATGCCAGGCATACCAGGATGGGGATGGGGACCACATATAAAAGGAAGGGGGGCAGCATATATACCAGGATGGGGGATATTGTCAGAATTGGGGGACATACCCCTATACCAGTGTCAGCAGAAGACCCCCTCCCCCTTAAAAGTGCATCATGACCACATTTATTGCTTACATTTTTATTTTTTTATTTTCCTCCTCTAAAACCTAGGTGCGTCTTATGGTCCGGTGCGTCTTATAGTCCGAAAAATACGGTAATTATAAAGAGATCTGTTGAAATGAATATCAAACATGCCTGGTCATATCCTAAAATACTATGACAATGGGTGACGTGCGCAGCGGTGTTCAACTTCTAGCGGTCTATCCAGGTAATTATTGTTTCCCCGAATATTCCATGTGGCTTGTGATCTTTCAAATACTGTTGTGCTGGATATTAGTGTTTTAGATATTAGTACCTGGATGACAATAATATTGATTTAACATTGTCATAGTATTTTAGGATATGACCAGGAGTGTTTGATATTCATATCAACATTCAACAGATCTCTTTATAATTACCTCCTATATATAATAATCTTTATCTGGCTAGTTGCACCCCGATGCCATCATTGATGATTTTATTTTATATATATAATATTGTCCTCAACATTCTTTGTTCCTTTTTTATGTATTTATATGTATTAGTAAAATTTGTATATTTTATATAATGGACTATAGCGATTGTCACTTTTTTCTGCTCTGCAGATACCCCCCATTAGAATAGGAAATCAGTAGAAGAGTTGGGCTCCACACATATGCTGCAATAGATGTGCATCACATCTTACCCAGTGGTTGCATGGGAAGAGGCAATCTATGACTTTTGCAGTCCCAATGATCTGGAGAGCCAACCGATCACACTACCAATTGCTGTTTCTGCATGGTGCCGCCCATTAGGAAAGGAGTTTCAAGGAAGAAGTGGACTTTCCAGTATACAAACATTCCCTTTGTAATACGCCCCGTACCACATACAGAAGAACTGCCATTTCCAAAAGCTGCAGAAACATTTCCAGTCGAGGCAAGTGAGGAAGAAGAGGGCGCTTGTTGTCATGAAGCATCTTCCTCTCATGACCCAGACTTTCTGTCAGCAACCTCAACTAAACCACACCTTATAACAAAGTGAACTGAATGATCTTGTTACAGATTTGGATCGGTCCAAGGGTTCACGCTTCAGCAGTGAAATCTCCTAGCGAACTATGTTCGGATTTCTTGGTTTCACACCCGTGATAAAGATCTTGTCCAATACGTCTTCATGGAGGGTGATCTTGTGGCATGTAACAATATCAACAGTTTAATGGAAGCTCTGAAGATAAGTCATAATTCAGAGGAGTGGAGGCTCTTCATCGATCGTCCAAAACATCCGCTACCTTCGATTCCATTAGGTTATGCAGTCCACATGAAAGAAACCTATAACAACATGAAACAGCTGTTGAGGTGCCTGAACTTTGACCAACATTTGCAGCCCCTCTGTGGTGACTTAAAGGTGGTTGCCCTCTAACTTGGTCTCCTGGTTAGATACACAAAGTACTGCTTCTTTCTGAGTGGAATAGTCATGCATGAGAATATCACTACAATAAAAGACTGGCCTTTCCAACATTCACTTCAGCCAGGGAGTAAAAATGTCCTCCATCCAGCACTTCTTGACCTAGTTAAGATTTTGTTGCCACCATTGCATATTATGTGGGCCTAATGAAGAACTTTGTAAAGGCAATGGATAAAAATGCAAAAGCATAAAAGTATCTCAATGATACATTTCTAAGGTTGAGTGAAGCAAAGATAAAGGAAGGACTTTTTATTGGACCTCAGATTCGTAAGTTTCTTCAAGATGAGCTGTTTGTCCATTGCAGGGCAAGAAAAAGGCTGCATGGGTAGTATTCACATTAGTGGTAACTAATTTTTTGGGAAACTCAAGAGTAGATAACTATGAAAAATTGGTAGAAATTCTCCTCAAAACATATAATGATCTTGGCTGTAACATGCCCTTAAAGATTAATTTCTTACATTGGCATCTAGACTTCTTTCCACCAAACTACGGAGCAGTGAATGAAGAGCACGGTGAGATTTCACCAAAATATTGCGGCTATGGAGAAAAGATATGAAGAAAAATGAAAGCCATCAATGCTTGAACATTACCGTAATACAATTGTAAGAGATGATCCAGTGCAGGAGTACAAGAGACAAGCAAGAAAGAGTGGTCACTGAATGAGGAGTAAATGTTGTAGTCCAATTTCTGTAACTGTCAATAATTCGCAATAGTGTGTAGACAGGTTTTAGTTATTTGAATTGTTGCTGTTTCCTCTACATAAATATCAGAAGATTGGCATAGCAAAATATTCTGCATTTTTATATTTGCAAAAATAATAATGTTTCAAAGTACTGAAACTTTTATGCATTAATTATATGTAGCAGTAAAAGGAAAACTCTGATTTCATAGAAACAAGAGACTACTAAAATTCTCATTGTGAGATTGAATTCAGGAGGTCAAAATCATTAACAAATGGCTCATTTCATAAATGGAACTGACAACTTTTGAAAATATGTAGAACAATGTATTCTGTTGTAATTCCCATTAGGATGAAATAATCTGAATAAAAAAAAGTATGCTCCATACCATGACGTATGTATAATCGATTGCATCAGTTGCCATGCTGGAAGTGATACCAGTTTTCTGCCAGACACATTTCAAAGTTGCGTTCCATGTTCCTGAAGGCATCGGCAAGCATATCGGGGGTATAGCAGTAATTTCACGTTGGATATTTTCCTTCAAATCTTCCGAAGTGCAAGGCTAGTTCTGATAAACTTCCTTTGAGCATACCCCAAAAGGAGTCTGGTGGTGCTAGATCCAGATACTGTGATTGCCAATTACCCTGTTGCCGAAAAAGGACTCAATTTCTGCTGTGTTTCTTGCCAATGTATGGAAGTCGCAAACAGAGGTTAAGCGCTACAACAGCTTCTACCTCAATGCATCCTGGCTTGTTCGAAGCTCCATATACTGAGATTCATATTGCATCTGTTTCGATCAGATTGCTTTGTCATAGTAAGTCATTCATCATAGCGTTACTGTATAATGTCCCAGCAGTGTCACCGCTCCAGTCAGCAGCTCAATCATCTTGTAGGTGAGTTCTAGGATCTTCTGGTCATTGATGTCCTCATGTATCAGGGGGTGAGGTGGAGGCCCCATGATTGGGCGCAGGGGTCTTCCCCATCCCTCAGACACAGGGTCCTGACAGCGCCCACTAGAGGTCTTCTTCACTACTGTGTAATCCTGGTTTTGGAGAGACACGTTATCTATCTATCTCTACCGCCAATAGACAACTTCATCCAGCACCATGACAACCAGCACTGCAGAGTCCTGCATCCACTGAGGCCCCTGATCATGTGACCCCTGACTCCTCCCCTCCTGTGACCTCATCACAGGTCCTGTGCGCACAGAGCAGCCATATATGTGGTGGCGACTCTGCAGGTAGAGGTATGTGGAGACCCCCCATTACTGGGCGCAGGGGGCATTAACCCCTTCAGCACGGAGACTCTTTTGGGATCTTGTGTTGCCTCTTTATAAGAATCATAAGGTTTTTGTTCTGTTTCCTGTAATAGATACATACGACCCAACTATGGAGACAGGAAGGGAGGAAATGTATTGTTCTCATAGTACAGGACCCCTTTACTGGCCCCACAGTGTAATGCCCCCATTATGCCCCTTATACAGGATGTATGATGCCCCCACACAGTGTAATGCCCCCATTATGCCCCTTATGCAGTATGTATGATGCCCTCACAGTGTAATGCCCCCATTATGCTCCTTATGCAGTATGTATGATGCCCCCACACAGTGTAATGCCCCCATTATGTCCCTTATGCAGTATGTATGATGCCCCACACAGTGTAATGCCCCCATTATGCGACTTATGCAGTATGTATGATGCCCCCACACAGTGTAATGCCCCCATTATGCCCCTTATGCAGGATGTATGATGCCCCCACACAGTGTAATGCCCCCATTATGCCCCTTATGCAGTATGTATGATGCCCCCACACAGTGTAATGCCCTTATTATGCCCCTTATGCAGTATGCATGATGCCCCCACACAGTGTAATGCCCCTATTATGTCCCTTGTGCAGTATGTATGTTGCCCCCACAGTGTAATGCCCCCATTATGCCCCTTATGCAGGATGTATAATGCCCCCACACACTATAATAGACCCCCAGTACCGCCATCCCCACACACACAGTATAGTGTTCTCCCAGTACCGCCTGAGGTCCTGCAGTTGGAATAATCCCTCTGGAAAATGGTTTTCCCTCTTCCTGCTCCCCTACATGTATACCCTCGAGCATGTATACAGGCATGTAGGGGAGCAGGCATTACTAGATATCGAGGCTTTGTACAGTAATATACCGTATGAGGATGGTATCAGAGGAGTAAGACACTTCTTGAAATCGAGATCAATAGAGTGTAGCAGACATAATGACTTCATGGAGAATCTTCTAAAATTCACTCTTACCTATTCCTGGGCTGATGAGAGGAAACCACAATATTCAAGGATGATCATAAGTGATGGCATCCATATATTGGGGTGTGGTATAGATATATTAATTACATTTTTATCATCTGGTCAGGGACGAGTGAACAAGTTCTTGAATTTGTCAGGAAACTCAGCATCAATAGAGTGGGTCTTAGATTTACATCGGCAGTTACTTATAACCAGTTGCCTTTCCTGGATGTACTAATCTGGATAGAACTGGATGGGACCCTAGGGACACTCATCTACCATAAACCTACAAGCAGTAATAAACTATTGAAGTGGGATAGCCACCACCCCATCCCCATAAAAAATGGAATTCCCAAGAGCCAATATTTTTGGTTGAGAAGGAACTGTACTAATGTCACAGATTTTAATATACAGGCAATAAACATGAACACCAGATTCTGAAAAGAAGGGTTACCCACAATATATTTTGGATTCCGCACGATCGTTTGCAGAAAAACGGGAGAGACAGACACTCCTTCATACCTAACCAAGAGACCAAGAAAAAGATGGGATAACACGAGTAATGGAAACTTACGACAATCAGAGTGACCACTTATTTAATATCCTCAGAAAACACTGGGATATACTTGTGGCCGACCCAGACCAGAGGGGAGCTGTGTGATCTACTCCCACAATAACTTTCAGAAAGGGTCGGTCAATTAGGGAACGTTTAGTGCATAGTTTCTATAAAAACCTTCACCCAAGGGGACTTGGCTAGATAGAAGAATCTGTGGTTTCTTTAGATGTGGAGAACGTTGTACATGTAATTGGATGAGACCATGTAAATCTTTCTCGGGTTCCTCCACGGGTAAAACCTTTTTTCTGAGGGATTATTCCAACTGTAAAACCTCAGGACTTGTATATATGGCCACATAGACCTGCCCCCTAGATTATGTATGCACGACCAAGAGGCAGTTTAGGAGGAGGGCAGGGGAGCATTTGGGTGATATACGCCATGTCTGGGAGGCCCAATAATGAGACACACGAACAGTGTACATCGAGGTGAAACCGGAGACATCATCTTTTGTATCATTGAGGTGGTTAAGGCCAATTTGAGAGGAGGTGATCACAATAGATGTATCCTCAAAAAGGAAAAGTGTGGATTGTTAGACTGAATTCAAGAGCCCCTAAGGGACTCAATGAGCAAATTTCCTATGCCTGTTTTGTGTGAATACAGCCCCATTCTGGATTATATTTTTGGATTGTATACTCTACCCATTGCTACTCAGTTCCCTGTGAATGGGGTTCACATATTGTTGTACTTAATCGACATATGTGAGCTTCTATATCAGAATTATGTCTCATCAGTTATATCCTACATATACTATTTTGTAATTAACAAGTGTGGTGATCCTTGTGTATCTCTAATTATGCAATAACGGTCAAATTTGACCATTTAGGAATATACTATGGGCTATTGTAGACAGAAGTGACGCAAAATGTACATATATATACAGTGTGGAAAATAAGTATTTGACACACTGACTATTTTGCGAGTTTTCCCACCTACAAAGCATGGAGAGATCTCTAATATTTATCGTACGTACACTTCAACTGTGAAAGAATCTAAAAATAAAAAACAGAATATCACATTGTATGATTTTTAAATAATTAAGTGACATTTTATTTCATGAAATAAGTATTTGATCACCTACCAACCAGCAAGAATTCTGGCTCTCACAGACCTGTTAGCTTTATTTTAAGAAGACGTCTTACTCTGCACTCATTACCTGTATTAACCCCTTTAACCCCGACAGTGGTTTGTACTTTAATGACCGCGTCAATTTTTACAGTTCTGACCACTGTCACTTTGTGAGGTAATAATTTTGGAACACTTCAACGGATCCTACTGATTCTGAGATTTTTTTTTCATGACATATTGTACTTCATGATAGTGGTAAAATTTATTCGATATTACTTGCTTTTATTTGTGAAAAAATCGGAAATTTGGCGAAAATTTTCGCAATTTTCAAAATTTTAATTTTCATGCCCTTAAATCAGAGAGATACATCACACAAAATAGTAAATAAATAACATTTCCCACATGTCTACTTTATATCAGCACAATTTTGGAACCAAATTTTTTTTTTGCTAGGAAGTTATAAGGGTTAAAAGTTGACCAGTGATTTCTTATTTTTGCAACAAAATTTACAAAACCTTTTTTTTACAGACCACATTACATTTGAAGTGACTTTGAGGGGCCTTTATGACAGAAAATACCCAAAAGTGACACTAATCTAAAAACTGCACCCCTTCAAGGTGCTCAAAACAACATTCAAGAAGTTTATTAATCCTTCAGGTGCTTCACAGGAATTTTTGGAATATAGAATAAAAAAATGAACATTTAACTTTTTTCACAAAAATGTTACTTTAGACCCATTTTTTTTTTATTTTTGCAATAGTAACAGGTAAAAATGTACCCCAAAATTTGTTGTGCAATTTCTCCTGAGCACACCGATACCCCATATGTGGGAGAAAACCACTGTTTGGGCGCACAGCAGGGTTCAGAAGGGAAGGAGCGCCATTTGACTTTTTGAATGTAAAATTTCCTAAAATTTGCTAAAACGTGCCATGTCACGTTTGGGGAGCCCCTGCTGTGCCTAAACAGTGGGAACCCTCCACAAAAGACAGCATTTTGGAAACTAGTCCCCTCAAGGAACTTATCTAGATGTGTGGTGAGTACCCTGAAACCCCAGGTGCTTCACAGAAGTTTATAACATAGAGCCGTGAAAATAAAAAAATCTAACTTTTTCCACAAAAATTATCTTTTAGCCCCAATTTTTTTATTTTCACAAGGGTGAGAGGAGAAAATGGATCCCAAAAACTGTTGTGCAATTTCTCCTGAGTACTCCGATACCCCATATGTGGGTAAAAACCACTGTTTGGGCACATGGCAGGGCTCGGAAGGGAAGGAGCGCTATTTGACTTTTTGAATGTAAAATTTGCTTGAATAATTAGCGGACGCCATGTCACGTTTGGGGAGCCCCTGCTGTGCCTAAACAGTGGGAACCCTCCACAAAAGACACCATTTTGGAAACTAGTCCCCTCAAGGAACTTATCTAGATGTGTGGTGAGTACCCTGAAACCCCAGGTGCTTCACAGAAGTTTATAACATAGAGCCGTGAAAATAAAAAAATCTAACTTTTTCCACAAAAATTATCTTTTAGCCCCAAATTTTTTATTTTCACAAGGGTGAGAGGAGAAAATGGATCCCAAAAACTGTTGTCCAATTTCTCCTGAGTACTCCGATACCCCATATGTGCCACAAACAGGAAGTTGATATCACTAACCATTCCCATTTAATTTAGGTGCATCCATATAAATGGCCCACCCTGTAGTAGTATAAAAGAAAGAAGACGCTCATCTTGGTGATTTGTGAGAATGCACAACTCATATGATGATAATTGGAGTGCTGCAGGAGACACCAAAACTCAAGGGTCTGAGTACCATAAGTGGTGGATGCAAGAAAGTGCCATAAATCCGCGCTCCTCTGGGTTCAAAAAAGGATGCAATATCCAGTGCTTAGTCAAGAGTCCATTTATTTGGACTCTTAACTAAGCACTGGATATTGCATCCTTTTTTGAACCCGGAGGAGCGTGGATTTATGGCACTTTCTTGCATGCACTAGAAATTTAGCCTTTTAGGCTCATGGAGGCGGAAGTTTTCCGCAAACTCATGGCGGCGACTAGCCCTCGGTCTCCAGCCGCCACTATCTCTCCCGGTGTGCTGTCCCCACCTTACACAAGCATGTGTCCCAGAACATTTCCCATGCCCTCACCAGCGCAGTTATTGGGAAGGAATGCCTAACCACAAACACGTGGACAAGTGTATGTGGCCAGGGATGGTACATCTCACTGACGCATCTCTAGATTAATATTGTGGAAGCCGGGACCCAGTCGGAACCTGGGACGGAACAGATCCTCCCGACGCAGAGGATTGCAGGTCCTGGGTCAATCAGGGTTGCCCCCACAATCTACATCTCCTGCACCTCCTCCTATTGCTCTTCAGCCATCTCCATCACTTAATTCATTTTTTTCCAGGAGATATTCCAGATTTTGTAAATAAACTTCATCGGTGTCAATAACAATAAGCAGGACTGTATGCTTAGGTGACAAACCGCACACCGTTGCAGAGTTATTGAAAGCTGTAACAGAGAAGGCAGATCTGTGGATCTCACCGAAGAACATACAGCCAGGCATGGTCGTGTGTGACAATGGCCGGAACCTGGCGGCGGCTCTGAAGCTAGGCAAGCTCGCACACGTACCATGCCTGGCTCATGTGCTCAACTTAGTGGTTCAGCTGTTTCTCAAAACGTACCCAGATCTGCCAGAGTGGCTTGTGAAAGTACACCGTGTGTGTGCCCATTTCAGAAAGGCAACAACAGCTTCCGCCGCCTCAGCAATGCTTCAGCAGCTTTTGCAACTTCCAACTCACCGACTGGTGTGCGATGTCACTACGCGTTGGAAATCAACGTTGCAGATGTTTGGAATGATTTTGAGCAGCAGAGGGCAGTTGTTGAGTCCCAGTGTCAACACGCCCGTCGGCATTCAGGTCAGTCTCTGCAGATAAGATCTGATGAGTGGGCATGGATGTCTGACATCCTCCAAACTTTGAGGACTCCACCAAATTGGTGAGCGGCGATGATGCCATAATTAGCGTCACCATCCCACTTCTCTGTCTACTGAAGCGCTCGCTGCTCTCAATTAAAGAGTAGGCATTGCAGGTGGAGCAAGGAACTGTACAGGGTGATGCTACTCAGCCCAGCCTCATCTCATCTCAACGCGGATTGGGTGATAATGAGAAGGAGGAAGAAACCATGGACAGTCGTCCTCTTGGTGAGAACAGGGAAGCCTTGGCTGTTAGCAGTCTGGCACACATGGCCGACTTTATGTTCCTCTGACTTTACCGTGACCCTCACATTGTACGCATTTTGGGCATTACAGAAAACTGGCGCAGCACGAGAGAACTGTTGGAGATGGAGTTGTGAGGTTCTGATTAAGGAGGATGTCTTAGATCAGTTGCAGTACGGAGAGCACAGGAGGGGTGATACACAGAAATGAGGGATGAGATATAGGGCAGTGCAGAACTGGAGAGCTTGGTGGGTGAGAGAGATGAGTTTCTATTGTATTCTGTAGTGATTTTGTAACCTAACCAGTGCAATGACTGGCACAGGGTAGAGGTGTCGGTGAAGCGGCTTGATAGAAATACGACCCTGGCTGCTGCATTCAGAAGGGATTGGAGAGGAGACAGTTTGTTTAGAGGAAAACTGATTAGAGAGTTGCAGTAGTGAATAAGAGCAACAGTAAGAGTTTTTGCACTACCAAAGGCCAGAAAAGGTCGAATTCTGGAGATGTTTTTAAGGTGCATGTGACATGAGCGAGTGAGTGATTTTCCACGTTGAATAAAGGAAAGTTTTGTGCCAAATAAGGCTCCAAGACAGCAGGCGTGCAGAGTGGGAGTTATGATGCCACCACCTAAAGGTAAATTCAAAGTCAGGTATAGGTAGGTTAGTAGAGAGAGGAAACCAAAGGAGTTCATTTTTGGAGATATTCAGTTCAGGCCCTTGTTGAAAAATTATAAAAAAAATAATTCCCATCTGATAACGCTGGCAGCAGAGGTCACAGACAGTTCATTGGACAACCAAGGAGTACAGGCATGGGAGACACAAGCCAGATGCGGCAGAAGCAGGGGAACGCTGTCAAAGTCTGGGACAGTTTTCTCAGACCCTCCCAGCACCCAGACCCTGATACACAGGGTACTCTGACAAGGAGGGAAAAGTTTTGAAAGATGCTGAAGGACTACCTTGGCAACTGTACCAGCGTCCTCCATGATTCCTCTTTGTGCCTTACAACTGTTGGGTATCCAAGCTGGACACGTGGCATGAACTGTCTCTCTACACCTTGGAGGTCACGACCCCTAACTGATTATAACTGATATAACTAATAGGCATATCCTCCTGTCAACTCACAATGCTGACAGGCTGACTCTTATCAAAATGAACAAGAGCTGGATTGGGCCAGACTTCTCAACACCACCGGATGATAGAATCGGAACATAAACTCAAATCCAGTATTTTTTTTTTGAGAGAATCTATTGTTATGCAGCCCATCACACCCAGACATGGGTATACCCTTCAGGAATTGTTCAATTTTATGTCACCCTCCTCCTTCTCCTCAACCTCCACCACCATATCACCAGGGTGGCCATCATGCCATGCCCACATAATTTTCTTAAGGGTGTTTCTGATTAGAGACTAGAGAATATTTCAATATTCATCTCGAATTACGTTTGTCGTTTTTGCAATATTCGCCAATGTATTTGTCGAATATTCACCAAAAATTGCCAAAGGCCATTGGATTCAAATGGGGGCAAAACCAAACGCATACATAACACCTTCAAACGGCACCAAAAGCTGCCAAAACACATCAATTTAGGGGCAGACACCAAGAAAGTGCCATCAATTGACCCAGAGTACAAGTAGTATAATTATTATTATTTATTTTTATAGCGCCATTTATTCCATGGCGCTTTACATATGAAAAGAGGTCACCTACTGGTATAAGAGGAGAGAAGACCCTGCCCACGAGGGAGTACAAACAGTCTATAAGGGATGGGTGAGAATACAGTAGGTCAGGATAGAGCTGGTGGAGTGAGGATTATTGCAGGTTATACGATTATTGGAAGAGATGGGTCTTCAGCTTCCTTTTGAAGGTTTCAACAGTAGGTGAGAGTTCCAGAGTAGAGGGGGATACACGGGAGAAATCTTGTAGGCGACTGTGGGAAGAGGAGATAAGAGGGGAGTAGAGAAGGAGATCTTGTGAGGATCGGAGGTTGCGTGCAGGTATGTACCGGGAGACTAGGTCACAGATATATGGAGGAGAGAGGTTGTGGATGGCTTTGTATGCCATGGTTAGGCTTTTGAACTGGAGTCTCTGAGCAATGGGGACCCAGTGAAGGGATTGACAGAGAGGAGAGGCTGGAGAATAGCGAAAGGACAGGTGGATTAGTTGGGCAGCAGAGTTTAGGATGGATTGGAGGAAGGCGAGAGTGTTGGAAGGGAGGTGACAGAGCAGAAAGTTGCAGTAGTCAAGGTAGGAGATGATGAGGGCATGCACTAGTGTTTTTGCAGATTCGTGGTTGAGGAATGTGCGGATCCAGGAGATATTTTTTTCCTGGAGTCGGCATATTCCTCAACCTGATCCTTCTTCCTCCCACCATTTTGAATGCCCTGAGACAACTGATCCCAAACTTGGAAACTCCGAGGAGCTGTTTTGTTCATCTTTCCATTTATAGATTCTGGCCTCTCACTCGGTCCGCTCAGAAGTGGAAAGAGCTTGGATATGTGGTTTGAAGGAGAGATTAGAGTCCAGGGTTACCCCAAAAGCTGTTCACTTCTCCATTTATAGATTTGGACCTCTCACCCGGCCCGCTTCAAGCAGGGCAACAGAAGATCGCATGTAGCTATGCCCAAATATTTGAGCAGCCATGATCACCCAAAGGTGACGGTGGGAAAGTGCAATTACTGTTGCAAGAGGTGGATGATGATTAGACACAATGAACAGAAAGTCAGGAGGAGGACCAGGGTGCGGAAGTTTAAGAGGAGGTGGTGAACGATGAAGTCGAAGGGCCGAATGCCAGGGCCCAGAAGCAGTGTCTGTGGGTGACACCACTGCCTCTTCCCCTATTGTGCATGCACGCCAAGCCTCCGTCCTCGATGCTGGCGAAAATGCCTCCCACCTTGCACCTGTCGTTGCACATTTGCAACCATTAGCAATCACGTCCTTGTTACAGTGCAGCGTTCAGCAGTCCCCACCCCTGTTCTTTGAACGCAAATGCAAATATACAGCCAACCACCCACAGGCCACAATACTAAACTCACACATTTCTCAACTGCCTGCATTAGAAATTTTGCCTTTTAGGCTCGTGGAGGCGAAAGCTTTCCACAACCTCATGGCAGATGGCCCTTGGTGCTCGGCCCCAGCCACAACTATTTCTCCCGGTGTCGTCCCCGCCTTATACAAGCACGGGTCCCAGAACATTACCCATACCCTCACCAGTGTAGTTAGTGGGAAAAACCGCCTAACCACTGACACGTGGACAAGTGAATGTGGCCATGGACGGTACATCTCTGTGACGCATCAATGCGTTAATATTGTGGAAGCCGGGACCCAGTCGGACCCTGAGACAGAATATGTCTTTCCGACGCATAGGATTACGGGCCCTGGGTCAATCAAGCTTCAACACAATTTTCACAAGGTATAAAGCAGCAGTAGTCTGTCTCCTAGTCAACAAGCAAATTATTCATGATGATAGAGGCCACCTTAGCTTGCTGCTGGTACTTTTTTGTGGGAATTAGCTTGGCTCCATCCAGCCTGGAATATTTCCAGTGAATTATTGCTCGATGTAATGGTATTAGCACTGCCCTCAGTACCAGAAGCAAAGCCATCCACAATTTCAATCTCAGGAATTTTATTTGGTAGACTGAGTGGCTACCCCAATACTTTAGTTTCTCACAAAGGAGCTGAAGATACTGAGTGGCAGTAGGTGCAAGTTTCTCCAGCATGTTAGAAATCAGAGAGAGAACAGAGAGGGCAGCACAGTGGCTCAGTGGCTCAGTGGTTAGCATTGAAGCCTTGCAGCGCTGGGGTCCTGGGTTCAAATCCCACCAAGAACAACATCTGCAAGGCTTTTGCATGTTCTCCCCGTGTTTGCATGGGTTTCCCCCTCAGTAAAAAAGCAGCCATAGAGTATCCGGGAACCTTCCCACAGACTTTTTTTTAGCCAGGGCTGCTTCTCGGCAGGGTTGGACAGGCCCACCAGAGAACTGGAGAATCCTCTGGTGGGCCCTGTTTTCTCCTTCAAGAGAGTTCATAGCGCAAACCTTGCAACTGCTATGGGGCTCTTGAGTAGGGGAGAAAGGTGGGCCCTCAGAATCAAATCCTCTGGTGGGCCCAATGTTTTTCAGTCTGACACTGCTTCTCGGTGAGAGTATTTTTCCACAGCCATATTCTTGAGCTCGGTGAAAGGACTGGCAAAGAGGGAAACTGTATCTACTCCGGCTGTCATTTCTCCACCACCAGGTTCCGGACATTGTCACACACAACCATGCCTGACTATATGTTCAGCGGTGAGAGCCACAGATCTGCCTGCTGGGTTACAGCTTTTAACAACTCTGTAGCGGTGTGTGGATTGTCATCTAAGCATAAACATATTATCTTCAGCACAGCCTGTTGCCGCTTGGCGAAGGCAGTGCTGCAGTGCTTCCAGCTTGTGACTGATGTGGTCATTTCAGAGATGGAGGCCGAACAGGATGAGGAGGAGGTGCAGGATCTGTGAAATGTGATTACTAAAGATCCAGCTGTGTATTTATATATATTTTTTTGTGTTTATTTTTTACGTCTCTTCAAATGCGTATTGCAGTGCGTCCTAATTTTTGCCAGCCCGCCGTCCAATTGCTGCATATACAGAGACCCGCTCTTTAATAATGGGAAGGACAATTGAAATAAATTCTATATTCTAGAATATTACCTGTCTTATCGGAAATTTGTTTACGGGGGAAATATCGCAGTATGGATAGCGTATTACACTGATCCAGCCAGGTATTATTGCCTTATACTGCGTGCTGCTGGTTATGCCCCCCAAAAATATAAATCTATTCTATTCCCTATCGATAATCCTGTTAGATGCATTTACAATAGTGACAGGTGCTAGGTGGTATCATTAGCTCCAGATGAGTGTTCATTCTTGTCGCATAAATGTCTTCCACAGTCCATAACTTTTTTTTATTATTTTTTTCTTTGGCCTTATGTACAAGTCATTACTCTGGAAAAAATGTTTCTTAACATTTTTTCCATGTTAGCTTGTTTTTTGTATGTTTTTTTCATTGTCAGTCCGTAAAAGTGGCGTGATACTCTTACAACATTGTTCACAGATATGCTATTTGTCAGCGACTAACTGTGAATAGGTTTGAACCCACAACTGCAATACTTGAAATGGAGTAATATTTGACACGCCCCCAAAATTTCTGTATTATTATGGCAGTCATATGGGATCATGTTTGATGGCCATGGTTTCACGCAGTCGCCTTATAGTATTGTATTTGTCAGCGACCAACTGTGAATAGGTTTGAACACACAACTGGCATACTTTAAATGCAATATGTGATATCTGATCTGACACATTCCCAAAACTTTCTGTATTATTACAGCAGTCATTTGGGATCACGTCTGATGGCCACGGTTACAGGCAGTCGCCTAATAGTATGGTATTTGTCTGTGACCAACTGTGAATAGGTTTGAACACACAACTCCAATTGCCATACTTTAAATGTAGTGTGATATCTGATACATTCCCAAAAATTTCTGTATTATTACGGCAATCATATGGGATCACATCTGATCATGGAAAAAAGTTTCTCTGCTTCCACAATACAGTAATGCAAATATAATCAAGAAAATATGGCTGTATTCTGCTAATAAGCAAATGGAGCAGAAAATTTTTGGACAATATTGCTTTTTAAAGAAATAATCAGGATTAAGAGCAAAAATAAAAATTAGCCATGATATCTAGTCCAAGGCTATCTGTAACAGGCAGCAGCAGAAGCAGACAGAACGTGCAATGGATACTATTGTGCTATATAGTGTTCACAGTCTCTGCCTGCCTAACTCCTGCTATCACCACTGGAAGGACTGTTAGTTATGGATATATATCTTACAATACCTAACTAATAAACCTTCTAAATCTCTCCCTAGCTCTGCAGCATCTCTCCCTACTCTGCATGTTTCTGGGTTAGACTGTGACGAGCATAGGGCCACCAGGTCTTATATAGACCTGATGACGCTATGCGCCCAGCCAATCACTGTAATGACACAACCAACATGTCTACGGCATTACAGTGCATGGCAAGCAATCCCTGCATGTTCATTGGCTCTCTAAAGGGCACCAAACATACAGGGCGGGGACCCAAACTCCTGCCCGAGCCTCCCGGAAATACTCGCCGAGCATGTCGAGCAGTGAGATGCTCGGGCGAGTACTGAGCAGTGACAAGCACGCTCGCTCATCGCTACTTGGTATCAAATCATTTCTGTTTGCTGTGTTTGTGCAAACAAAAAAGCTTTTAGAAATGCCTCAAACTTCTGTGTGTGAATCAGACATGAGATCTAACGTGATAGAAGATTACAGTCCGGGGATGATGGGGAAACATTCATATAGACGGCCGGTGGAGATGTAGTCAGTGATTGACACTGGCCAAATATGTTTCTAGAGCGGTAGTAGACGATGAAGATGTCGTCCTCATCATGAAGTAGTTATTTCTCATGTTACGTGTAATGAATATCTCCTGCAGTATTGCTAATACCGATTCCAGTGTCGGTAAATGAGCGGAGAATTAGCATCATGGAAGATGAGTCTATGAGAAACATATTCAGCTGCAGACTCCAAGGAAGAAAGAAAAAAACTAAACACTGTAAAATAATAAATTTCTTCATATGTTTCCCCTTATTATCTCCAGTAATTGTATTATTAAACAGGATTTTTATGATGCTACATCTGCTCATCATCTTCTCATTCAGATCCCTACAATATCGGATCCTCTCAGTGCAGATCTTCTATATAAGAGAATTTTCCTTATTGATCCATCACAGATGGATATGGACAGAGACCTGATGGCGCAGAGAATATTACACCTCACCCTAGAGATCCTCTTCCGGCTTACTGGAGAGGTGAGAGATTCTGATGACCTCACATTACATCATTCTTATCTATGGGAATAACAGATGGACAGAACTGGCGTGTTGAGGACTCTGGAAATGTCTGTAGTGAGGTTTATTAATGTGTCTCTCCATAAACAGGATTACACAGTAGTGAAGGAGACCGCTAGTGAGCGGCGTCATGCCCATGTGTCTGAGGAATGGGGAAACACAATCATGCGGCCTCCACCTCTTCCCCTGATGCATGAAGACATCAATGACCAGAAGATCCTAGAACTCACCTACAAGATAGTTGAGCTGCTGACTGGAGAGGTGACGCTGCTGGGAATGCTGGGGCATTAAACAGTATCGCTATAAAGGGATCAGGGGGATGACGGTATCATTGTATGTGTCAGGTTCCTATAAGGTGTCAGGATGTTGCCGTCTATTTCTCCATGGAGGAGTGGGAGTATTTAGAAGGACACAAAGATCTGTACAAGGACGTCATGATGGAGGTTCCCCAGCCCCTCATATCACCAGGTAATAGACAGGACTAAATACACACAGGCTATGATTATCTGTATGTAAAACATGAATTCAGTCCCTGTATGTGTTTTCTCCAGATCTATCCAGTAAGAGGACAACACCAGAGAGATGTTCCCATCATCTTCTTCCACAGGACTGTAAACAAGAAGATCCCAATGTTGCTCATCAGGTAGATGGAGAGAAGGTGTCATGAGATCTCCCCTATGATGTGTAGACGGCTGTGAAGGTCTTGTGTTCAGTCTTGTTTTATCCACCAGTATTATATGTTTTATACTTGTGTAATGAGAACGGTGGAGATGGCAGGATTAGAGCTGATCATAGATGTGACTTCTCCATCTGTCTGTGACTTTTACAATATTTGTTTCAGGGTGAAGATCTGACCAATATTAATACTACAGAAACATGTGTGAGGGGTGACGAGTGGTGTAAAGAAGAGATTCCTACATATGACTACCCAGGTGAGTAGTGACCACTAAATGCTGAGAAGTCACAGATTCTCCTCAGTCACCGGCTGTGGCTGCTTTATCAGTGGTGTAGTCCGGCCATATCACAATTGTGTGATCACCATTTTGCCCCTAGACCACAACATTCTCCTCCACCCAAAACTGTTCAAATGAATTTGGGCATTGAAAACCCTTTTCTAGAGACATGAAAACCTGGAGAATACACCTACCCCCTGGGATTAGACTCTTACCTGCTGACTCTTACCTGCCCAGATCTGTAAATTACAAAGCTAAATGACAGCGTACATAGAATTTGCTGACAAGTTAGAAAATTACTTGAAGAAAAATATTATGATGGGCCTGTAAGAGAAAGTGGAGGGTAATGATGCTGTTGGCTTCCTAGAACCCTGATATCTTATTGGATGAATCTACCTCCTCTCCCTTCTGTGCTGCTGAATGTGCTCATATGGTCCCTACAAGACCAGGTCCAGTCTTTCTGGCCAAACTTCATTTTTATGATCGACAACATTAAATGTGCAGTGAGGGCTAAGCGTGAATTTCTGTAAAATAACAACAAAGTTTCCCTTTATTCTGACTTTTCAATATATTTTAAAACCAAATGACTTCAAACAGGATAGTGATAAACTATACAAAAAACATTACACCTGTGCCATGATATATCTCTAAGCGGTGCGTGGCTGATGGCTGTAATATACATTTATTCCCGCCTGCAGGAGATGTGGTGGCATGGCTCCAGCCCTGGTTTCATGGATTCACTCAACGTCATAAATTCCATTATGTTTTCAATCCTAAGAAATTCAGATTACTGCACAATCTCTCCTGAAATGGGGGCGCTAATACTTTCTCTACTCTTCTGGTCAGGACTCATAGTTGCTTCAATGGTCCACCATAAATGAGTGCAACTCCGGTTTAGTGTTGGACCTCTCCCCTCATACATACGTTGGTGTTGCAGATGTAATATATATTTTTATTCTTGTATTTTTTTTTATTCTGTATTATAGTTTATTTCTGCTGGGATCGGCCTGCCTCACTTATGTGAGTCTGTAACTACCTGGTAGTCTGCACTATTATAAAAAGTTCTCTTTGAATGTCTAATATTTCTTCTTGAAACTCATCTGACAGAAAATATTCGCCCTTATCATAGTCTAAATTGCCAAGAACCACCGAGTCCCATACTCTAATTACCCCAGAGAGGTTACACCACTAGTTACTCCTTTTTGTTTTTACTGAAGAAGACTGTTCAGCTTGATCATTTCAGTCGATGTGTTATTAACTACAGTCACAGTTTTGCCCATCACCCTTTAACCCCTCTACATGGATCTGGACTTACACAGAGACCCCTTGGCTTGGGCCATAGTGTTACTTACTGTTCTGTGGAGTGAGATGAGAAGAAGAATAGTCAGGTAGCCGGGTCAGAACCAGGAGGTCAGAGAAAATACAAAATCAGAATAAGTGAGAGTAGTCAGTAATCGGGCCGGGATCACAACAGGAAACAAATACACAAGCCGGGAGCTGAGCACAGAGGACTGAACCAGAGGAGAACAAGGCTGTATCTGGCAGCTTCTGGCAATATGCTTCCAGCTTTAGTAGGGTGTGGTGACACACAACCATACTGCAAGATTGGATGGTACTACTGGTCCCAGGCACCCTAATCTTAGTGGCTGGACAGATCCTGTGCCGCCCAGAGCTTCTGGTTACGACGACTTCTCCATCACCAGCGCCACCTGCAGGATGAATAAGGCCCCAGAGGAGATGGGATACACCATTTGAAGAAGCCCTAATATGACAAAATGTCAGAAAATGAGAGCAGTAGAAATCCCCATAAAGTGACTCAATTTTGAAAATTATAACCCTCAGTGAATTAATCTATAGGAGTAGTGACTATTTTGACTCCACAGTCACTTTCCGAAAATTAGCACGCAGTGGATGTTGCAAAGAGAAAATTACAAATATGCCATTTTATTGCCCAACACATAGTGCCCAGATTGTGCTCCAGGAGACACACACTCTAAATTAAGTGGGTTCTTCTCACTATAGTAATGCCAAATACATGGATGCTAAATGTGGTTTGGGCGCACTGCAAGGCTCAGAACGAGGGGGAGACTCGACTTTGCGAGAGTGGATATTGCTGGATTGGTTTATAGAAACAAAGTTGCTTTTCAAGAGCCTTTGAGCCACTAATAATGTGGGAACCTCTGTTTTTCCACTGACAGATGATAGACTTCAGTGGGGACTTGTTTTTTGTGAGATGAGTAGAAGTTTTTATTGGTATTATTTTCACCTATAACATTATTTGGCTTTTTTATTCCATATTTGGGAGGCAGGATGAACAAACAGTTGGACACCACGCTCTACTGGTTCATCCTATGAGGTTTTCTATTAGACTGTGAACTGTCATTGTCGTGAATACTTCAATATTTTTTCATAACTTACCATTTTTACAGTTTAAGGAGAAATCTTAAAAAATATATAATTAGAGTATTTTTTATTCAAAAATAATAATTGGTTTTATTTTTGGCAGATGACTGTACCAGGAGATCAAAAGGACAGCTGACTTCTTCAATTTTTAAATCTGATGATCTTGAGATACCACAGGATACAATTGAAGTGAATGCCATTACTACAGATATACCATCATTCCTTCACAGCAAAGATCTGTCATCTGATCCTTTCAAACAGGTCCTGTCTCCTGATTCATTAATGACTACTAATGAAAATCAAAGTCTCAAAATAAGCATTAAAAACCACACTATTCCTAATTCAAAGAAGCCATTTTCACTTTCAGAATATGGACATAGTTTTCCCCTCGAAAAGTCTTTTCTTAAATATCAGAACTTTAACGCAACAGAGGATAGATTTTTTTGTTTCAAGTGTGGGAAATGTTTTAACCAGAAATCAAATCTTGTTAATCACCAGAAAACCCACACAGGGGAGAAGTCATTTTCTTGTTTAGAATGTGAAAAATGTTTTACAAAGAAATCAAGTTTTATCAGACATCAGAGAACTCACACAGGGGAGAAGCCTTTTTCCTGTTCAGAATGTGGGAAATGTTTTAAACAGAAATCACATCTTGATAACCACCAGAAAACCCACACAGGAGAGAAGCCATTTTCTTGTTTAGAATGTGGGAAATGTTTTACATTGAAATTAACTTTTATCAGACATCAGAGAACTCACACAGGGGAGAAGCCTTTTTCATGTTCAGAATGTGGGAAATGTTTTAACCAGAAATCAGATTTGGTTAACCACCAGAGAACTCACACAGGGGAGAAGCCTTTTTCCTGTTCAGAATGTGGAAAATGTTTTAACCAGAAATCAGATCTGGTTAAGCACCAGAGAACTCACACAGGGGAGAAGCCTTTTTCCTGTTCAGAATGTGGGAAAAGTTTTAACCAGAAAGCGCATCTTAATAGCCACCAGAGAAGTTACACAAGGGAGAAGACATTTTCATGTTCTTAATGTGGGAAATATTTTACATGGAAATCAACTCTTAATAGACTTCAGAGAAGTCACACAGAGGAGAAGCCTTTTTCATTTTTAGTCAAAAATTGTCTCTTCTTAAAGGGTTGTCCACTACTAGGACAACTATTTTCTCATTCCTCATGTTTGGCCTTGTTAAAATAAACACACCTCCCATTCTGGCGCCGTTCTATTGGTGTCACAACTTGTGTTTCCGGGGCTCACATAATGTTGTTACATCATACAATCCTGCTTCCAATCAACGCCGCCTTCGGACCTATTGAACATTAACAGGAAGGACATGGCCTGGACATAGCACCAAGAGAATGCACACACTGAAAGCACTCTCTTCTGACTGTGTTCCTGGGGGGAATTATAAACAGCCTCAAAAATGACCTCCGATATGGGAAAGAAAGACTAGATCGGAGGTAAATCTGAGGTCCTCCACATCTGTCAGCATGTCTGATATGCAGTGTTTCTTATTGAAAGTCTTATCATCCTGCTCCAGAGCCACTACTGCCTCAGCTCAGCTTGGAAAAAGAAGCAGTCTTAACCCTCATGATGCCAGACAGCTTAAGCCTGTAAGTCCTTCACCAACTTCTCTCTTAATGTAGGGCTCACAAGAAAACAGCTCCACAAATCTCCCTGTACTCTCACCGAAGCACATACTGAGCCGTGCTTGCTTCACAGGGAAATTTACTCCCCCAGCCACAGGGGATTCGGATATGGGGAACACCATAATTGATTTGTATTTTATATTGCGTCTATCCCTACTAAACAAGAGATAGATCAATATATACAAAGGCTGGAGACCACATACAAAACTGAAATATGTCCCTTCACTTCTAGCCGGTCACAGCTTACTAACAAGGTACAGAGATTAGAGGCTGATATCGTACAAGTTGTGGCCATCACAATGCTCATAAACAAACACTGGATCTTCACAGCCAGCAAATAAACAGTCTGTTTAATTTGGTTGATGACTGTGAAGACACGAGGTCTTCCTTGGGTGCAACGCTACTCAGACAACACAGGGTGTGGGTAAAACAGTGTGGCAATACTTTATTGAACCACAAAGTGGACAATAAACAGATAGCACAGAAAATACCCTAGATGGTACAACATTACACAGTCTCACCCTTCCGCTGGCCCGCCTGGGATAGAATAGCTGCGACTTTGGGATTTCCAGGGCCATCTACCTGAACCAGTGGTCCCCCACTTTTGGCGGGCCCCCACAGAGAGGAAGTAGTGGCAAGCTTAGGAAGTTGACAGTCCATCTAGGTACAAGGCCAGGAGACCTGAGGATCCCAACCTGGCCTATCCAAGAGTTTCCATGGGGCCAGATCACTGCCTGGTCCCAATCTGGCTTCTCCGAATGTCTCTCTGGTTCAGCAATGGTCAATGGATCTCATCTGTATTCCTGAAGTTGGGGCCATAGTCCCCTAAGCTGACATGCTATAGAATGACACCGAATAGAGGCAGAGACCCCTTTTTTATAGTTCACAAATGTCCTTGCAGCCATCATTCACAGGTCAAGGGTCAGAAATGAAAGTGGAAGGGGCTCATGACTCATTGTTTGAGCATTTAATCAACTTGCATAGTTTGTCCTCCATTGCTCGGCAAAGAAACAACTCCCTGGCTGGTATAATATGTAATCCGCAGATTATCAAACAGTATTGCTCCATGACACTATCTTGCAAGATTTGCAAACAATAATCTGCAATACATCTTAACTCAAGTGTCAGCATTGTGGTCACTGCATTCTGAGTCTTCTATCCTTTGGATTACGAGCTCGGAGAGATTGAGACACAGGACAGGATGTGTGTCAAACAAGCTCTAAACTTTATTACAAAGCATGGGTTTTATATCCACTCTGAAGGCAGGAAACGTATTTACCATATATGGTTTTATTATACAATTTTAGCACACAAAGACTGATTTCTATTCTCGTGCTTGTGTTGAAACATTCAATCGGACACATTGAATTAGACACATTAAATCAGATACATTCTGATGACTAGCAAGGACGCATTATTGATTCAAGAAGGAACATTCACAGCTGGTGTTTTTTGACCTAAAGTAACTTTCAGACTTATATAGCATAGATGGGGTCTTTAAACTTAAGGGGCCTCATCTTCTGCTATAACATTCCATCCTTTTGTTCCTTCATTTATCAATATGAATCTCTATATTTTCTTTTAGTACACCACTGAATACATATTAGAAAAAGCTTAAAAAAACAAATAAACCGCAAGACACATTAGCAAAACCTGTAAAATAGCTTGCACTATACCAGCCAAGCACCCACCGATACCTTTAAACCAATTAGCAGGATTTAGAAAGGAAAAGGTGTTTGCCCACCAGGAATCCTGATTCTTGAGGTTGGCCTCATCATAAAGCTTCCTTAGTTTTACAACGTCCTCTAACTTATGTTTCAGCGTCAATACACTAGAATTGTCTATATAATGGCAGCATGCGGGCCCTATTATCTGAACAGTTCACCCAAAAGTTTATCTCTTCCCATGAGACTGGAACAGTGAGAAAGGGTATGCTAGTGGATGTCACAGGGGCATGTGTACATATCCAACAATTAGCAATGGTCTGGTTTTGCTCCTTTAGTCCATCGATTAGAGCAAGATGGTGTTTAATGAATCTATTGTCGTCTCCATCTGTGGTGCTCAACGTAGTCCATGCACCTGTTGCCGTAAGGATGCAGGTAAGTATAAACAATGTCTTCATTCTTTGTCCGCTGGTTCTCCTAGTATCTTTTTGCAATGGGACGCGTGGATCCAGGTCTCTTTTCCCTCTAGCTTAACGGCTGTGCTTGTGGTCAGCAGAACTTGAAAGGGTCCGTCAAACCGTGGATCTAGGCTTTTCCTCATGTGTCTTTTTATAACCACCCAGTCTCCAGGTTGCAGCGTATGGCTTCTAGAGTCTTGATCTGGATCTGGAAGAGAACTGAAGACATTATCATGTACTTGCTTGATCTTTTTGTGTAAAGCCCTCATGTAGGAACTTAGCACATGGTTATTCATTTCTAATGCTTGCGGATAGAAACACCCTAGGCTGGGTACGTTGCCAAACAATATCTCATATGGAGAGAGTCCAGTCTTTCTATTAGGCGTGTATCTTACTGAAAACAGAGCAAGCGGTAAACAGTCCGGCCATGGTTTTCCTGTCTCAGCCATGGCTTTCTGAATTTTTAATTTCAATGTCCCATTCAGTCTTTCCACTTTACCACTACTTTGTGGGTGATATGGGGTGTGGAATGCTTGTTGAATTCCTAGAGCTGACATGACTACATTCATTATTTCACCTGTGAAGTGTGTACCTCTGTCACTCTCAGTTACCTCTGGTACCCCATACCTGCAGACCACCTCCGCAAGCAGTTTCTTTGTGGTTGCCGCAGCCGTGGCTTTGGCAATCGGGAAAGCCTCTGGCCATCCTGAGAACAAATCAATACAGACCAACACATATTCCCATGATCCTGACTTTGGCAGCTGAATATAATCAATTTGCAGTCTCTGGAATGGATAGAGGGGCCGGGGGGGGTGTTTGGGTGGTGTTTTAACTACTCTACCCTGATTATGTGTAGCACATATCATGCACCCTTGTACCAGGTTTTCAATACAGGTGAAGAATCCTGGTGCCACCCAATGTTTCTGCATCACACTCATCACAGCTGTTTTAGATTGGTGTACCGGCCCATGTAGCATCTGGGCAGCCGCTGGGTACAGTGCCCTTGGAAGGCATCGTCGTGTCCCTTTCCCCCATACCCCATTTGCTTCATTCAGGCATGCACCTTCCTTTAACCACTTATCAACCTCCTCCTTTTGAGCCTGAGCCTGCATTTGGGATAAGATATCCTCCGACACAAAGGGGTTTTTAGGGGCACTTAACTGACGTACTGTTGACCCTTGTTGCGGCTTACAGGCTGCTGTTTTTGCCGCTGCATCTGCCATCGCGTTACCTCTGCTTACCTGGTCGGTGCGTCTGGTATGTGCTCTTATCTTTATGACAGCTACCTTTTTGGGTAGTTGTAGTGCATCAATTAACTGCTGGACCGCATCAGCATTCTTAATGGGGTGTCCTGCTGCCGTCAGGAAACCTCTTGACTTCCATATGGGACCAAAATCATGCGATATACCGAATGCGTACCTAGAATCTGTGTAAATGTTAACAATACTACCTTCCGCTAGTTTACAGACCTCGGTTAGGGCCCTAAGTTCAGCTTCTTGAGCCGATTGGTGTGGGAGCATTGGTTCTGCCTTGATTACTGCATTGAGGGAGACAACTGCATATCCAGTATGGAAAGTACCTGAATCGTCCTGATGACGGGATCCATCTACAAAAAATTCAAAATCTGCATTTTGTAATTCATGTTCAAATACAGTAGGTAAACCTGCCGTTTCTTGTGCCATTATTTGTACACAGTCATGAGGAACTTCCTCTCTTGGATCTTCCTTATAAAGCACAGTACCTGACCCCTCCTTTAGATCCGAGAGAGGTAACAAAGTTGCTGGGTTCAGGGTAGTACACCTCTGTAAAGAAACATTGGGAGGCATTAACAGTGCACATTGTAACCTGAGATGACGTGCTGCTGAGAGGTGAGCGGGTTGCACTTGGTTCAATATAGTGTAGACATCATGAGGTGTTAGAACGGTGAGCGGGTGGTCAAGAACAATGTCTGCGGATTTATGGAGTAATAGTCCAACAGCATGCAGAGCACGTACGCAGGATGGTGCACCTCTGGCTACCGCGTCTAATCTGCCACTAAAATAGGCAACAGGTCTCTGATTATCACCGTGTGTTTGAGTTAAAACTTCTGCTGCATGTCCAGCTTGTTCATGAAGGTACAGAGTAAATGGGAGCTCATAATTAGGGGTACCCAAAGCTGGAGCAGCCAAAATACGGTTTTTGAGAGAATAAAAACAGTCTATTGCCTCTGGTGTTAGTACAAAAGGTGTTGGAGTAAGACAGTCATAGAGGGGCTGCATCAAAATAGAGACGGCATGAATCCACTGTCTGCAATAGGAGACAAGTCCAAGAAAAGTTCTGAGGGCTGCAACATTAATGGGGACGGTGAATGCCTGTACTGCTTGTTTGCGTGCATTTGTTAAATGACGAGCTCCTGGTGTAATGCAATGTCCCAAAAAGGTGACTGAAGATTTACAAAACTGAAGCTTATCTTTCGATGCCTTGCAGCCAGAGTGATAAAGAAACAACATAAGCGATATAGTTGCACTATGACATTGTTTCCTGGAGGGGGCACAAATGAGCAGGTCATCGACATATTGCAAAACAACGATATGTGGTTCAGACCATCCCTCCAGTATTTCCTGCAGACTTGCAGTGTCATTGTGGGTGAATTCTGGGCACCCTGTGGCAACACTGTCCATGTATATTGACTACCCTGGAATGTGAAAGCAAACAGGTACTGGCAGTCAGGATGTAATGGTACACTGAAAAATGCATTTGCCAAATCGACCACTGAAAAGCAAAGAGAGTTAGAAGGTATCTGTGACAGAAGAGTATGCGGGTTGGGCACAACTGGTGTTAGAAGTTCAGTGGCTTTGTTAACCAACCGAAGGTCATGGACCTTTCTATATGCGGCTGGTTGTCCTGGCACGCTCTTTTTCTTTACTGGGAACAGGGGAGTGTTGCAAGGGGACTGGGTTTTGACTAGGACTCCCCTCTGTAGTAATTTTTGGACTTGCTGGGCTATGGCATTCTCCTGAGCCGAGCTAAGGGGATACTGCTTCTGTTGAGGCAAAATTGCTCCTGGTTTTAATTTTACCATTACTGGTTGAACTCTTAACCTACCAACATCTGTTTTGTCTGAGGCCCAAAAATCATGTGACACAGCATGCTCCAATATCGGGGGAAACACATTTTTCTCTTCTATGCTGGCAATATCTAGTGACATAATTTTGCAAAGGGTACTTGGTTTTAAACCTGGGGTCATGGTGACAGTGCCATCGGGATGATACTCAATATGTGCTTGTAATTGGGACAACACATCATTTCCCAATAAATTACATTGGCCTCGGGGCGATACCATGAGCTGGCTATGTACAGTAGCTCCTTGAATTTGCAGGGGAATTCTCTTAGTGACAGGGAGCAGGACAGACGGGGAATTGAATGGGGTGGCAATGACATGATGTGAAAAATCAGTGTCAGTGTATGGCCAATCACCTTGCGTAATTACTAAATTGTCGGCCCCCGTTTCTACTTGGAAATCAATTTCATGTCCCCCTGGTAGGTTCACCTGCACTTTACAACTGGGAGTTGGGGGTAAGGAGATGAGGGGGTTCATGTGCAAGCTACCCTCATCCTATGGGGGCGTTGTTTGGTCGGCTGGAGGACTCGTACTCTCAGCATTTGGATATGGGTTTGTCCTACAGTCCTTTCTAAAATGTCCTGGTTTTTACATCCGTAACACAGTTTCTGTCCTCCTCCTTCAGTCCGTCCTCTGCCTCTGTTGTTTCTGGGGGCCGTCTCTATTATATGTATTCTGGCAGCTCTTTTTGCCTGCGCTATGTCATGCTGTGCCCCCTGAGCTATTCTAGCTAAATCTTCTGCCTTCACTGATCTCCAGTCCGGTGTACTTGCTTTTACCTTCTCTGCAATCTCCTTCTTTAGTCCATTCATGAAAGCACTTGCTAATACCCTCTCACTAGTCTTATTTGCGGGATTGAACCCCATTTCTGACCAGGTTTTCATAGAAATAATCCTTAGGATCTTCCTCCTTCCCCTGCACTCTATCTTCTAGTGTAACTTGCTTTTCTGCTTGCCTGTCTTTACATGCTTTTACCAACGCTTTTACGTACAGAACCCCAGCTGCTGCATCATTAGCCTCCGCTACATCAGGGCCTGTTCTATTGTCATATTGTTTATAAGTTTCGTCCGTCAGTCTGTCATACCGAGCTTCATCTGCCAATTTCCCCTTAATTACCCCTTGCAGATCTATTCTAGTGGCATGGTACGTATCCTGTATGGTGGTGATCATTCTAGCGAAACCCATAGGGGACTGGGATTGGTCTGGCAGCTGGGAGATCAACGCCAACTGCTCTGAAGGACTCCATGGTCTATACATTAACATTGTGCGAGCTTCCTGACCTGGAACAACTGCGTCCCCCCCGCTGCTGCTGCTCCCGGTGCTCCTGGCACAACTACCGTCCTCATTGGGAATAGACTAGCTGGGTGGGGTCTCGGTCCTCCACATGCCACACAAATATCTACTGTCAAGGGGTTTTGCTGTCCACATCTGGGGCAAACCCAGCAATTGGGTTCCTGAGAATTCTGGTACTGGGTTGGGGGTGAGCTGGGTGACGTCAGGAGCGGACAGGGAGAAAAATCTGTCACTCCGGTTTTTGTCAGTCTGTAACGTCCGTCTCCTAATTCTTCAATCTTTCCTTCAAAATGAGCACATGCATTCATCCATACATCTAACAGACCCTTATCTTTCAGCCATCCATGATAGCAGTTAAAGAAGGATTTCCATTTTTCTCCATTCATCTCTCCATTCTCATTCATTCCCTCTTTACACAATATTTTGTCAATTCCAATCAGTGCCTGTTTCCCTTCTCTGCGTACCACTAAGTCTTTGGCTATAATGCCTTCCTTGGCATTTTGGTTCCCCATTTTTCGGTTCTCCTCACTTAGAGTAGACTCCTCAGTCACTTAGACAATGGTCACTTAGACAATGGGCCACAAAGGTTTCTGGACCATTCCACTACTAGCCTTCCAGGACTTATACGAGAACCAGAAAAACAGACCAAAAAACACCAATCCCGAGACACACCCACAACACAATCATCGGAGAGACCTTGAACTCTACTGCCACCTCTTGGAAGTAGCAATCCTAAAAGTCAATATTGACTTTTTAACAAACTAGAGTTCAAGTTCTCTTCCTCTCTGAAGAGACAATTTGCATATTTCCCAGAGGAGCATTGCGGCTTGAAAAGTCTCCTCATCTGACGTGCTTAGCATGTCGCTCTCCGCAAGGAGAAACGTTACTTCTTAGATAAGTTCATATTTTAGAACGGCATTGAGTTCACATGATACTACTGTAATATCAGGCTGTATTACTTTACTTGCTTTATATTCCATGGTTCCCCCTAATAGGAACCCTAGGGCTGAAGGTTTGACGTACGCATGTAAAGACAACCCTCAGTTAGGGACTTGCATTGGGATCTGCTTGTTTCGCAATTTCCTACAGTTCGATATATTCATAATCTATACTTCTTAGACACTGAGAGGTAGACGTTACTATCTACCGTCTATACTTCCTCTTTTCTCTTAATCTTTCTCTCCTCCCCTCCACTCTTTTTTTTCATATAATATGGCACAACTCAAAACTTGTTCATTAAGTGTCAGAGGACTTAATGTACCAGAGAAAGGAGCTCAAGTGTTTTATCATAGTCATAAACAGCACGTACATTTTCTCTTTCTTCAGGAGTCACACTTTAGAGGCGATCATATACCTCAGATTACTAATAGATATTATTCATCTTGGCGTCACAGTACAAATGCTGATTTGAAGTCTAAGGTGCTGAGTATAGGCCGGCACAGATCACTGCTGCATACTATTGTAGAAACACTGTCTGACACGGAGAGGAGGTTCGTGTTTGTTAAGATCTCGATATACTCCACAATTTTGACTTTGGCAAACTGCTATCTCCCTAATTGTGACCAAATTAAGACATGCCGTCATTACTTAAACAAACTAAATAGTTTTGGTGAGGACCTTATCATCATTGGAGGTGACTTTAATTTTGTCTTGGATCCTTCTTTAGACGCGTCCCGGGGCTGGAGTCACCAATCTAAATCAAAATCAAAATCTTTACTAAATGTGCTCTGGTTTCTCCAACTGGTCGATGTATGGAGGATACTACATCCAGACGTAAAAGATTATACGTATTATTTTCCTTTACACAATGCATATAGCCTGTAACGGGTCTGGGAGGCGGAACCTCTGAGCTACTATACAAGGGGGCGGTCCTTGTAAGGGAGCGGGTGGCGCCCAGGGAAGACGGGCAGGCAGTCACAGCAGGTGACCGGGACAGTCTCTGGGTGAACGGGCTGGAGGTCACGGCAAGTGACCGGGGCAGTCTCTGGATGAACGGGCAGGAGGTCACGGCAAGTGACCGGGGCAGTCTCTGGATGAACGGGCAGGAGGTCACGGCAAGTGACCGGGGCAGTCTCTGGATGAACGGGCAGGAGGTCACGGCAAGTGACCGGGGCAGTCTCTGGGTAAAGGGTAGGTACGACCTGTGATGGCTGAGCCTCCAGGTAGGCTAGCAGGCAGATGGTAGATGTGTGCTCCCAGGTGAACAAGCGAGAGTCTCTGGATAAACAGGTGGTCACAGCATGTGACGGCGGAGCCTCCAGGTAGGCCAACAGACAGGCAGCAGATGAGTGCTCCCAGGTGAGCGGGCAGGAGTCTCTGGAATGGCAGGTGGTCACAGCACGTGACGGCGGAGCCTCCAGGTAGGCCAACAGACAGGCAGCAGATGAGCGCTCCCAGGTGAACGGGCAGGAGTCTCTGGAATGGCAGGTGGTCACAGCACGTGACGGCGGAGCCTCCAGGTAGGCCAACTGACAGGCAGCAGATGAGCGCTCCCAGGTGAGCGGGCAAGAGTCTCTGGAATGGCAGGTGGTCACAGCACGTGACGGCGGAGCCTCCAGGTAGGCTAGCAGGCAGGTAGCAGATGTGCGCTCCCAGGTGAGCGGGCAAGCTGGTCCATAGACAGACTGACAGGAGTAGGAAGGCAGACCGTCGGACCTCAGGCTAGCAAGCAGGTAGGAGGAATGTCAGGCAGGAAACAGACAGCAAACTGGCAGGATTCTGGCAGGTAACTGGCAGGTAACTGGCAACGGGACCTGAGGGCTGAAGCAGAGTAGTGAACAGTGCAACAACATTGCTCGGGCACCTCCATTTTGGAGGAGGTGCCTTATATATGGTGAAGTCCTCCGGCCATTGGCCGGGGACTCCTTAGGATGGCGTGCGCGGCCCCTTTAAGAGGGAGGGAGCGCGCGCCCTAAGCACAGTGGCCGGGAAGGAGCGCGCGCTGCCAGCAGAGCGGGAGGAGGACGCCGGGCTCAGAGCAGAGGGGTGAGGGGAACAGCGTCCCTGCCTAGCAGAGGGCAGGGACGCCGGCGCTACAGTACCCCCCCTTTTAGGCCCCCCCCTTTTTAGGCCAGAGAGAAATTTAGCTAGGATGAGAGGGGCATGGATGTTCTCCCGGGGCTCCCACGTTCTCTCTTCAGGACCAAACCCCTTCCAATCTACTAGAAAAAAGGTCTTCCCTCTTACCCTTTTGGTGGCCAGAATGTTCTCTACCTCAAATTCGTTTTCAGCGGAAACCGGAGCAGGAGGCGTACCTGTAGACTTGGAAAAAGAGTTAAGTACCACAGGTTTGAGGAGAGATACATGGAAGGAGTTAGGGATCCGCAAGTTGGCCGGGAGTTTCAATTTATAGGCCACCGGGTTGATCTGACTGATGACCTCCAGAGGACCAATGAACCGAGGCCCTAACTTATAGGAAGGAATCTTGAGCCGGACATACTTGGACGAGAGCCAGACCTTATCCCCTGGACGGAATTGAGGAGGATCCAGACGTTTTTTGTCAGCATGTCTTTTCATACGCTCGGATGACAGAAGGAGTGCGGACCGGGTACTCTCCCATATGGAGGAAAATTTGTTAACAAGAGATTCCGCAGCCGGATTGTCCACCGAAGTGGAGACGGGAAATGGGATCCGAGGATGCTGACCGAAGACTACAAAAAACGGGGATTTGGAGGAAGATTCGCTCTCGTGATTGTTGTAAGAAAATTCGGCCCATGGCAGGAGATCCACCCAGTCTGAATGGTGGGCATTAACGAAGTGCCGGAGGTAACTGGTCAGGTTCTGATTGATCCGCTCCACTTGACCATTAGACTGTGGGTGGTAAGCGGAGGAGAAGTCCAGGGTGACATCTAGCAGTTTACAAGTGGCTCTCCAGAAGCGTGAGGTGAACTGTACCCCACGATCCGACACTATGTGGAGGGGCAGTCCATGAAGACGGAAGATGTGGCGGATAAAGTCTTTAGCCAGCTCGGGTGCAGACGGGAGGCCTGGCAGGGGAACGAAATGAGCCATCTTGGAAAAGCGGTCAGCGACCACCCAAATGACCGTACAACCGGCAGAGACGGGGAGATCAGTTATAAAGTCCATTGCTATATGCTGCCAGGGGGCAGCAGGTACTGGAAGCGGAAGGAGGCAACCGGCTGGCAGATGTCTCGGAACCTTGTTGCGGGCGCAGGACACACAGGCAGAAACAAAGTCTATTACGTCCTTGTGCAGGGTAGGCCACCAGTAGTGCCGGGTAATAAGCTGGAGGGTCTTTTTCTGACCGGCGTGGCCAGCTAGTTTAGACGAGTGACCCCAGTGAAGGATCTTCTCCCGATCAGGTACTGATATGAATGTCTTACCGGGAGGGAGACGATTTAGACTCACGGGAGCCACCTGCATTACTCTGGCGGGATCGATGATGTGTTTCGGTTCCTCCTCGAGATCAGACACCAGAAAGGATCGGGACAAGGCGTCCGCCTTGATGTTTTTGTCAGCCGGGCGAAAATGAAGAATAAAATCAAAGCGAGCAAAAAACAAGGACCACCGAGCTTGGCGCGGGTTAAGTCTCTGGGCATGCTGGAGGTAAGCCAAGTTCTTGTGGTCAGTGTAAATTATTACCGGGTGAAGAGCCCCTTCGAGCAGGTAACGCCACTCCTCCAATGCCAGCTTGATGGCCAATAACTCTCGATCTCCTATGGAATAGTTGCGCTCAGAAGAGGAGAAGAGTTTGGAGAAGAAGCCACAAGTTACCATTCTCCCGGAAGATGATTTTTGGGTAAGTACCGCTCCGGCTCCAGAGGAGGAGGCGTCAACCTCCAGGAAGAACTGCTTGTTGCCATCTGGGCGATGCAGCACCGGGGCGGAAGAGAAGGCCTGTTTTAGGGAAAGAAAGGCCTCCTCTGCTTCAGGCGGCCACTCTCTGGGATTAGTGCCCTTACGGGTGAGCGCGGAAATTGGGGCAGTCCGGGAAGAGAAGTGCGGTATGAAGAGGCGGTAGTACTTGGCGAAGCCCAGGAACCGCTGAATGGCCTTCAACCCCTCCGGTCGGGGCCATTTCTCGATGGCAGACAGTTTCTCTGGATCCATTCGTAGGCCGGTCTGAGAAATAATGTAGCCCAAAAACGGAAGCGAGGTCTGCTCAAAGAGGCACTTCTCATATTTAGCGAAGAGGTGATTCTGCCTGAGCCTGAGCAGGACCTGACGAACGTCCCTCCGGTGAGTCTGGAGATCCGGAGAGAAGACCAAGATGTCGTCCAGGTACACCACTACGCAGGAGTAGAGAAGGTCCCGGAAGATGTCATTGACCAACTCTTGAAAGACGGCAGGAGCGTTACAGAGACCAAAGGGCATTACCAGATATTCATAGTGGCCGTCCCGGGTGTTGAATGCAGTCTTCCATTCATCCCCTTGACGGATACGGACCAGGTTGTACGCCCCACGGAGGTCCAGTTTGATGAAGATTCTAGCCCCCCTCAGACGATCAAATAATTCTGGAATGAGCGGAAGGGGGTACTTATTCTTCACCGTGATCTGGTTAAGGCCTCTATAGTCTATACAGGAACGGAGAGAGCCGTCCTTCTTTTTTACAAAAAAGAAGCCTGCTCCCGCCGGGGAGGTAGTTTTCCGGATGAATCCCCTGGCCAAATTCTCCTCAATATATTCGGACATCGACCGGGTCTCGGCAGCGGACAATGGGTAAATACGCCCACGGGGAGGCGTAGTACCGGGTAACAGGTCGATAGGACAGTCGTATGGTCTATGAGGGGGTAATGTCTCTGCCTCCTTTTTATTAAAGACATCAGCAAATGACCAATAGGGAATCGGAAGTCCAGGTAGATTAGTTGGGGTAGGAGAAGGACGGGCGGGATGAACAGGAACCAAACAAGTCTTATGACAGTCCTGTCCCCAGCGAAGGACTTCTCCGGTCTGCCAGTCAAGCACGGGTGCATGTCTCTGGAGCCAAGGTAGACCTAGTAAGAGGGCGTGAGAGAGTCCAGGCAGAACATGAAAAGAGATGCTCTCAGAATGCAGCATTCCCACCTGCAGAGTTATGGATTCGGTGATGAGTTGGATGGGACGTGGTAAGAGGCCCCCATCCACAGCAGCGACAGATAAAGGTATAGCCAGAGGTTTGGTGGGAATGCGGTATTTTTCTACCAGGCCCTGTGAAATAAGATTCCCGGCCGCTCCAGAGTCAAGTTGGGCTAGTTCGAAATAACGATTCTCCCCGCAGATAATTGAGACTGACAGCAGCAGAGATGGAGAGGATTTATTCTTGTCTAGGTCGACCTCTCTGAGCGAACCTAGACACAGGCGTTTCCCAACCTCTCCGGGCAGGTACGGATCCGGTGCTCCTTACTGCCACAGTAGAAGCAGCTCCCCTCGGCACGGCGTAAGTCCTGACGGGTTTTGACCATTTTGGTCTGGTCGACCTGCATAGGCTCAGGAGAGTGTACCTGGGGAGAAACGGAGGGAGTGACGGGTTTCTGAAAAGTAGGAGCTAGACGTGGAAACCTCCTCTCACGGGTGACTTCTTTGGCACGCTCCTGGAACCGTAGGTCAATCCGGGTGGCAAGAGTTATTAGGTCATCGAGAGTGGTAGGAATGTCTCGACCGGCGAGTTCATCTTTAATACGGCCGGACAGACCCTCCCAGAAGACAGATACCAGAGCGTCGTTATCCCAGGCCAGCTCCGAGGCAAGGGTACGGAACCGTATGGCATATTGGACCACGGTGAGACTTCCCTGACGGAGGCGTAGCAGAGATGATGCGGATGAGGTCTTCCGTCCGGGTTCGTCGAAGACTTTCCGGAAAGCCGTGAGAAAGGCAGGCAAGTCGGACACCAGGGGGTCTCCTCTCTCCCATAGAGGATTTAGCCAGGCCAGGGCCTCCCCGGTGAGATGGGACATGATGAAGGCAATTTTGGCCCTGTCGGAGTTAAACTGGTGGGACAGGAGTTCAAAGTGCAGGGTGCACTGATTTATAAAGCCCCGAGCCTGAGCGGAGTCGCCTCCGAAGCGAGGAGGTGCAGAAAGCCGGGGTCCGGGATAGGATACCATAGTATTGGTGGGCAGCGGAGCTGCCGGATTGCGAGTCATGGCACTGGCGGTGGTTGCTGGTGGAGCAGTCAGAGTGTCCAGGCGAGTATTGACATTCCGCAGGTGACCCAGGATGGAATCCTGTTGGGACCTCTGACGGGACAGTTCATGACACAGGTCCGAGAGTGAGGGAGCTTGGGTGCCACCGGGTTCCATGGCCCGAGCAAACTGTAACGGGTCTGGGAGGCGGAACCTCTGAGCTACTATACAAGGGGGCGGTCCTTGTAAGGGAGCGGGTGGCGACCAGGGAAGACAGGCAGGCAGTCACAGCAGGTGACCGGGACAGTCTCTGGGTGAACGGGCTGGAGGTCACGGCAAGTGACCGGGGCAGTCTCTGGATGAACGGGCAGGAGGTCACGGCAAGTGACCGGGGCAGTCTCTGGATGAACGGGCAGGAGGTCACGGCAAGTGACCGGGGCAGTCTCTGGATGAACGGGCAGGAGGTCACGGCAAGTGACCGGGGCAGTCTCTGGATGAACGGGCAGGAGGTCACGGCAAGTGACCGGGACAGTCTCTGGGTGAACGGGCTGGAGGTCACGGCAAGTGACCGGGGCAGTCTCTGGATGAACGGGCAGGAGGTCACGGCAAGTGACCGGGGCAGTCTCTGGATGAACGGGCAGGAGGTCACGGCAAGTGACCGGGGCAGTCTCTGGATGAACGGGCAGGAGGTCACGGCAAGTGACCGGGGCAGTCTCTGGGTAAAGGGTAGGTACGACCTGTGATGGCTGAGCCTCCAGGTAGGCTAGCAGGCAGATGGTAGATGTGTGCTCCCAGGTGAGCAAGCGAGAGTCTCTGGATAAACGGGTGGTCACAGCATGTGACGGCGGAGCCTCCAGGTAGGCCAACAGACAGGCAGCAGATGAGCGCTCCCAGGTGAGCGGGCAGGAGTCTCTGGAATGGCAGGTGGTCACAGCACGTGACGGCGGAGCCTCCAGGTAGGCCAACAGACAGGCAGCAGATGAGCGCTCCCAGGTGAACGGGCAGGAGTCTCTGGAATGGCAGGTGGTCACAGCACGTGACGGCGGAGCCTCCAGGTAGGCCAACTGACAGGCAGCAGATGAGCGCTCCCAGGTGAGCGGGCAGGAGTCTCTGGAATGGCAGGTGGTCACAGCACGTGACGGCGGAGCCTCCAGGTAGGCTAGCAGGCAGGTAGCAGATGTGCGCTCCCAGGTGAGCGGGCAAGCTGGTCCATAGACAGACTGACAGGAGTAGGAAGGCAGACCGTCGGACCTCAGGCTAGCAAGCAGGTAGGAGGAATGTCAGGCAGGAAACAAACAGCAAACTGGCAGGATTCTGGCAGGTAACTGGCAACGGGACCTGAGGGCTGAAGCAGAGTAGTGAACAGTGCAACAACATTGCTCGGGCACCTCCATTTTGGAGGAGGTGCCTTATATATGGTGAAGTCCTCCGGCCATTGGCCGGGGACTCCTTAGGACGGCGCGCGCGGCCCCTTTAAGAGGGAGGGAGCGCGCGCCCTAAGCACAGTGGCCGGGAAGGAGCGCGCGCTGCCTGCAGAGCGGGAGGAGGACGCCGGGCTCAGAGCAGAGGGGTGAGGGGAACAGCGTCCCTGCCTAGCAGAGGGCAGGGACGCCGGCGCTACATAGCCGTAGAGACTTTTCCTTAATTAGCCATCACTTGCTTACATGGCATCATTCATCTCAGATAGGAATTGCTGTATGGTCAGATCATGCTCCTGTATATTGTAACCTGATTATACCTGACTCCACGAAGGCTTCAGATGTTGGAACTTAAATGATAATCTGCTGCAAGACTCATTCTGTGTCTCAGACCTTCTTGAGACTATAGACTCCTTCACAAATATATGAGCATGATGAAACTGCCTTACCATTTCAATTCTCAGTACTAGATATGGGGCCCTCTCGAGAGAATGACCTAAAATGTCCTACACTAAAGTTAATACATAAGGTGTGGGAGAGGTGTAAAAATATTCTGGGGATTGGAAAGTACACAAGCTATACTAGTTTATGACACAACTATAACTTACCAGAGCTACATAAACTAAAAATTGTTAGTGAGTGGGAGGATAGGGGTATATGTTTGGTGTCACAACTCTTGAGGGATGGATTATTCAAGAGCTTTGAACAAATAAAGGCAGATTTTAACCTTCCACATAGGGTGTTTTATCAATATGTGCAAATACGTCATGCGTATAGTACACAATTAGAATTAACGTCATACTGATTGATAGACATCACCCAATAGATACCATTGCTACAGCGGTGGATAAAAAAGGCCTAATATCCCTTATTTATAGGCAGTTACTGGCCCTACATTTGGATCAATATCCTTTCATAGTTAAGAGAGAAATGGGAGGAGGATGTGGGTCCCTTATCTGAGGAGCAATGCGGGGAATACTGGATTTAACACTTAAGCTTTCCTTGTCGAAGTCACTAAGAATGTCCCAAATTCGTCTCATTCATAGGATATATAGATCCCAAGTATTTTATTTAAAATTTGAATACGAACGGATGACACATGCCCTAGATGTGGTCAAAATGACGCCCACCTGATGCATATGATGTGGGAATGTGTAAATATTGGCGACTACTGGAAGGGGGTGATCACTCTTGTACTATCTGTATTTGGGATACAACTTCAGTTGGAACCTAAAATCTGTTTCCTAGGACTCCTGGGAGAGGACGTAGACCCAGACTTCCATATGGCAATAGCCAGCTCAAGAATATTATTCCAAGGCAGAAAGTTGTTGGCACTACATTGGATAGACAATTCTCCCCCAACGATAACAGAACTAAAATCCAGGATAAATAACACGCTATGCTTGGAAAGAGAGGATTATATAAAAAGGAATACTCTCAAGAAATCCATACACCTATTGGAACCATGGTTAATTACCCCAGGTATTGCTTTAGAAAACCTTCTCAGAAATACTATACTGGACCGTTTATCCATTTCCTTACAGTAAACCCGGAATTTATACCCTGATACCCAAGGTGTCAGCAAATAATTGTCTCAGTCCACACAATTGTCCCTTCTTAAATTCTTAAATATATTCTTTTTCTTTCGATGTCCCAGTAGGGAAAAAAAATAAGTCAGGAAGTATTCAGATATTTATGTACAAATGTAAAATTACTATTCCAAAACATTGTACTATAGAGCGATATTGTGTTTTATATCATTGTAAACCGGTTGTTGTATTGTTTACTGGTTTTTCTTTCTTTTTATTTTTTTTGTCACAAAGTTTGTTTAAAAAAACCAAAATGTTGTTTTTCTTTTATTAAATAAAAATGATCGGATTGAAAAAAGAAACGAGCAAAGATCTTTAACAGATCGAACGTACACAAAATATCAAGATCGCATGTGAAGGTTCTCGTACGAATTTGCAGATAAATGTGGTCTCTCATTGGCAAGGAGGTTACATCGACGCATGCAAAGAACATACGTATCCAAAATAAAAGGGGCACCCAGGCTATAAATTCATAACCCCACTGACATAGCGGAAGCAATTCATTACTGTTATAGCTCACTACATAATATTCATAGACAATACCGCGACATGCCACTGTAGCACCCCGAGGACTCGGCTGCTACAGGGGTATTGCACCTCGAACCAGAGGTGTGGTATTCCACTCCCGGGTAAGGATGGAGTGTGGGACTGAGCTCAGAAGGCTGCATGCACTACATACATCCCATTTCCGGGGGACAGAACTACGGTACTCCCACCAGATAAATGTGCAGGTACGACAGCGTCTGTCCCTGGCTGGAGTGGGAGGGGGGTGGAACATCCCAGTAGTGTAGGGGCAGATAGGGGAGGGGCTCTGGGCATAGAGATAGGAGCCCATTGGGTGCTAGTCACCTGGGCTCACACATAGAGGGAGTATATAAGGTGGGCACCATCTTAGATCAGGGTCAGTCAGACAGTCCAGGAGAAGCAGAGCAGAGGAGCTCAGCCAGGAGGGCTGACAGGGAGCTGTGGCTCCGGCTGGGCCCAGCTCCAGGGCCAGGCCTGAAGCAGAGAGGAAGAAGAAAGGCCCAGAGACGCAGAGCCAGAGGGAACCCTGAGATCCCAGAATTAAGCCAGGAGGGTGAAGGGTTGGCAGAAGAGGGCACCGGATCCCAAGCTGGCGGAGGCAAAAGTAACCCTTAGCCAGGAACCGGAGGTCGTGGTCAAGCTTTGCCACGACCCTCACCACATCCACCAGGAAGGTACACCAAGAGTAGGGTCAGGAAAGCCAGAGAAGGTTTTGCCACCAGGAGGCCCAAGGGAACCGGACAAAGGTGGATCCCTGGTGGGGACGGCCAGCAGAGAGAGAAAGTGAAGGGAGCTCAGGACCACGCTCCGGAACTGCCTGGGGGTTAGCCGAGTCCCACACCTGGTGAATGCAGCACGGCTCGGGTGGTCACACAAGGCCAGAGTGACTGAAGGAACACCAGTGAGTAAAAAACCCTGAAACTGCATCTCACGTCTCTGACTCTCCTTTCTGCACTATCACTACCCCCATCATCCGCACCAGCTGCCCTGAGGCCATACCCCTCCCGTTGGGGGTTATACCACCATCGCTGCACCCATACTACCGGCCTCAGCGGACTGTTCTGCAGCGGCGGCCTTGTGACCGCAAATCAACGGGTGGCGTAGTCGACACTTAACAACATCTACAAAGACTGCCACACACTTAGTTTGACACCCTGGGCACGGACCGGGTCACCGCCACGAGGACTACTACCCCTGTCAGATCCGGCTCCGGGTATCCCCTGAACATGGCCCAGGGGGCGCGTCACCACCTAATATTCTTGAAACAAAAATTGACAATTATATTATGGACACTGACTTTCCTTCCTTACAGACCCCTGAGCAGGAGATACTAGACAAAGCTTTCACTGAACAATGGATAGGAGAGGCCAATAAATCATTCCCTATCGGGAAGAGCCCTGGGCCAGATGGATTCAATAATAGATTTTATAACATGTTTGCACCTCAGTTATTACCATTTTTATCAAAAGTGTTCAATTATATCTCAGAAGCCTCCCCCTTTGCTCCTCAATCACTTGAGGCTCATATACAGTGTATATTGTTTTATCAAAGCCTGGAAAAGAATTAAATGCCTGCCCTAATATTCATCCAATATCATTAATGTAGACATCAGCATATTCTCTAAAATGATTGCACCATGGTTCTCCCACTATCTATCCTCAATTGTTAGCAACGATCAGGTTGGCTTCGTTAAGGGTAGAGAAGTGCGAGATAATACAAATAAAACATTGTTGTTCATTTCACATGCAAAAGCAAAACAAAACAGGGGACCCCAATGTGTCTTGTTTCTGTGGACGCTGAAAAAGTGTTTGACAGAATGCATTGGTCTTTCTTGAAGAGCACATTGCCACAAATTGGGTTGCGCTCTTTCTTCTTAACTAAAATTCTATCCTTCTACCCTGACCCTAAAGTCTCCCTGACACATTTTCTATAAAAATGAGACAAAGCAAGAGTGTCCCTTATCACCTCTCCTATACACAGCAGATGGAACATTAAGCTGTAGCATTATGTAAAAATCCAGATATTAGTGGAGTTACTATAGACTCACATCACTATAAACTAGCTCTATACGCAGATGACTTGCTGCTCTATGTTTCAAACCCAATTATCTCATTTCCTTCTATAATAAAGGAAGTCGAAAAATTCTGCCATGTAAGCAATTTTAAAGTCAACTATTCTAAATCAGAAGCCATGAACATAACACAATAGCTAATTTTTAACTTTCCCTTTAAGTGGCAGAAAGACACACCTAAGTACCTCGGTACACAAATTCCAGGGAACATGGATGATCTGTATAGTTTACATTAGAACCTTATCCTTGAACAAACGAGATCATTTCCTGCATGATAATGCCCAGTCTCATGCTGCACATAACACATCTGCATCTCTGGCTGATATAGGCATAAAAGGGGACAAACTTATGGTGTGACCCCCATGCTCCCCTGACCTCAACCCCATTCAGAACCTCTGGAGCATCATCAAAAGGAGTGTCTATGATGGCGGGAGGCAGTTCACATCTAAGCAACAGCTCTGGGAGGGTATTCTGTCCTCATGCAAAACAATTGAAGCAGAAACCATCCAAAACCTGACAAATTCAATGGACGAGAGAGTTCAGAAGCTCCTTTCGAACAAGGGGTCCTATGTGCAAATGTAACATCACCTAGAATAAAGTTTTGAGTTGAAAACTGTTTGATTTCAGTTTGCAATAACCTGCTAATGCTTATAATTTCAAAAATGACCATTTTTTTTGTTCTTTATTAAAATGAAAAGGTTGAAAACTCTGCTGTGCATAATAATTTGGAACATGCATTTTGAGTGCAGTTTGAGTTTTTTATTTTTTTAAAAATATACTGTTATCATAGGCAGTTTGTACAAAAACCTTTCAATTGTACTCTAATAGTTATTTGACTGGAAAATTACAATGACTGCAATTCATATAGGTAATTTGGGAACATCTGAGAAAATATTATTTGCATAATAATTTGGAACACAGTGTATTGTCATTTTGTTCGGAATTAAATACATACAGAAAAAGGCGTATACACTAGTTATGGAAAGTTACAAAGAGAGAAAAACAACATATGGGTAGATAAGATATGAAAACCCTGTAGTCTAACAGTAAGTATTCTGTTAAAGAGATAAGGAAGAGAAGACTGTTCTGAAGAGGTAAGCAGATATTCACAAACCTTAAGAATCACTTGTCATTCTTATTTCAACTGAATGTCATTCTATATCTAAAATGCCTTTTATATATTTTAATATATCAATAAACATTAAAATAAGCAATGACTTTATTACAATTATTATAACATTCCCTCATCTTGTAATAAATCATCTATCTGTAAACATCGAAGCTTTTGTTTTCCTTTGACAGATTTCACAGAAGTTCTTCATATAACAGTTTTAGTAATCTGGTGGGAGATTATTATGTCCGGGATCATAATCATAGAGTTCCAAATTTTCCATTCCTTCATTGGATTCCAAAGTTTTTGTTATGGCAGAGTCAATCAATCTTCGAACAAGTCCTCTAATGCACGGAATAGCACAGCATCCACAAACGATCAGACAACTAGTCACGATGGCAAGAGATATCAACGCAGAAGTGAATAATTCAGACCGTTTAACAAACCATCCTTCAATATATCATCATATCCATAGTTTTCAGCTAATTCATTAGACAGGGCAGTCAGTCCATCAAGAGCATTGGAGATACTTCCATCAGGAGCTGTATTATTAGGAATTATTAGGAACAAAATCCTCCAAACATTTTTCATACACCTCCTTTTTCTGCTAAGAGCATGTCTAGGGCCATTCTATTCTGCCAAGCCATGAGAGACATTGGTCCTAATTGCTCAGCTATCCCTTTAACTGCGTCTCAGGTATAATTACTAGTGTTGAGTGAACATGCTCGATACTGCTCGGTACTCGCCCGAGCATCTCACTACTCGGGATGTTCGGCGAGCACCGAGCATTTTCGGGTTACTCGGGCGGGAGCTCGGGTCTCCGCCCCGCACGTTTGGCGCTCTTTACAGAGCCAATAAACATGCAGGGATTGCCAGCCAGTCACTGTAATGCCGCAGCCATGTAGTTTGGGCGCATTACAGTGATTGGCTGGCCGCACAGTGTCATCTCGAGTGATCAGACAGTGTAGGGCCAGTGCTGCTGAGCTAGGGAGAGATTTATACGCCGAAATAGTTAGTGTAGGGTCTCTAAAGCCTGCAAAATCAAACAGTCCTTCTCAGGACTAATATCCATCGCAGTGGTTATACCAGCAAATGCTGCATTACAGTCCTGTGTGCTCCTGTTGGTCAAATTGCTAGACTTATCACCCCGGTCTCAGGGGCCAGGAAAAAAAAATTTTTTTCATCTAAATCCTGTATTTTTTTCCCCCAGTAGGTCTGTCCAAATACGTGTCTTATTAACCTTTTGTTATTCCCCTCCCCCCCCCCAAAAAAAAATGAGTGTGTCTGTGACTGTTCAGACACCAATATATCTGTTTAAAAGAGTCTGGTCTAGGCCGGAAAAATATAACTGTGGTTTTGCAGTTCCATGGGTGAAATCTCTGTATTATCCTGTTTTGGGCATTTTTTGCCGTAAAAAAAACGTAATAGTGTCTCCCTGACTGGTCAGACACCAATATATCTGTTTGAAAGAGTATGGTGTAGGCCAGAAAAATATAACTGTGGTTTTGCAGTTACACGGTTCAAATCTCTGTATTATCCAGCTTTTGGTATTTTTTCCGTAAAGAAAAACAGTAATAGTGTTTCCCTGATTGTTCAGACACAAATATATCTGTTTGAAAGAGTATGGTGTAGGCCAGAAAAATATAACTGTGGTTTTGCAGTTCCATGGTTCAAATCTCTGTATTATCCAGCTTTTGGTATTTTTTCCGTAAAGAAAAACAGTAATAGTGTCTCCATGAATTGTTCAGACACAAATATATCTGTTTGAAAGAGTCTGGTGTAGGCCAGAAAAATATAACTGTGGTTTTGCAGTTCCACGGGTCAAATCTCTGTATTATCCTGTTTTTGGCATTTTTTGCCGTAAAAAAACCCCGTAATAGTGTCTCCCTGACTGGTCAGACACCAATATATCTGTTTAAAAGATTCTGGTGTAGACCAGAAAAATATAACTGTGGTTTTGCAGCTCCACAGGTCAAATCTCTGTATTATCCTGTTTTTGCCATTTTTTGCCATAAAAAAAAACGTAATAGTGTCTCCCTGACTGGTCAGACACCAATATATCTGTTTAAAAGAGTCTGTGTAGGCCAGAGAAATAGAACTGTGGTTTTCCTCTTCCACAGTTCTAATCTCCTTTTTATTACCCTTTTTCTATTGATAGAGCGAGTGTAAGCTATTTTACTTAATTTACAATGGGCAAGGCACGTGGCAAGGGACGTGGAACTGGACGTTCTGGTGATGGTGCATGTAGAGGATGGGGCCGTGGCCAAGGTGAAAATGTGCCACAACCAACAGCCACATCTTCTCGCTCCCACTTCTTGACCGAATTACTAGGGAACCACACTACAATACCAGTATTGCGAACTGATCAGTGTGAACAGGTTATTAATTGGATTGCAGATAATACTTCCAGTTACCTGGGCACCACCACCTCCGATCTGTCTTCCACACGGTCAAGTTTTAGTAGCCGTGAGTCTAGACCACATACTCCTCCTCACCCTGATGCTCCTTCCTCCCACCATGCCGAGTGTCGTCAGACAGCAACTGATCCCACACTTGGACACTCGGAAGAGCTGTTCACTAGTCCATTTCCATATTTGTGCCCCTCACCTGCTCCACTTGAAGTGGTAGAAGAGGAGATCCCATGTAGCGATGCCCAAATATTTGAACAGCCACGACCACAGGAAGTCGACGCTGGCAATTTGTCACAAGAGGTGGACGATGACGAGACACAATTGCCCCGAAGTGAGGAGGAGGATCGTGGTGCGCAAGTGGAAGAGGAGGAGGTGGTGGATGATCTAGTAACTGACCCAACGTGGCAGGAGGACACGCAGAGCGAGGCCAGCAGCACACAGGGGAAGGGAGGCAGAGTACCCCAACAGGCAGGAAGAAACAGTGTGGTGGCCGCACACAGAAGGCGGGCAACAGCTCCCCGTAACACCAACACGAGGGACATTGCCAGTACAACCAGTAGGTCTTCCAGAGTCTGGAATTTTTTTAAAGACTCTGCTGATAACCCCAAAAAAAGGCCATTTGTACCACCTGCCATGCCAGCATCAGCAGGGGTGACAAAACTACCAGCCTGACCACCACCAGCATGATCAGGCACATGGCAGCAAAGCACCCGACTTTGTGGGGCGAACCCCAGGGTCCACGAACAGTGTCAGTGGGTGTCACCACTGCTTCTTCCGCTGTTGTGCGTGTAATAGAACCCCCTGTTGTGCGTGCAAGGCAATCTCCTGTCCATACTGCACGCAAAGATGCCCCCTCCTCTGTCTTCACTTGTTATGGCAGTTTCTAAAGAAACAGCATCAACGTCCACGTCCATGTCCCACCGCAGCGTTCAATTGTCCATATCCCAGACCTTTGAACGAAAGCGCAAATTCGCAGCCAACGCCCCACAGGCCACAGTCCTAAATTCGCACATTTCACGACTGCTTGCATTGCAAATGCTGCCTTTTAAGCTGGTGGAGACGGAATCCTTCCGCAACCTTATGGCAGTGGCCGTCCCTTGGTACTCGGTCCCCAGCCGACACTATTTTTCCCGGTGTGCCATCCCCACACTACACAAGCACATGTCCCAAAACATCTGCCATGCCCTCAACAACGCAGTTACTGGGAGAGTCCACCTGACAACGGACACGTGGACAAGTGCTTGTGGCCAGGGATGGTACATCTCCCTGACGCCACACTGGGTAAACATAGTGGAAGCCGGGACCCAGTCAGACCTTGGGACGGAACACATCCACCCCACACCGAGGATTGCGGGCCCTATGTCAGTCAGAGTTGCCCCCACAGTGTACAGCTCCTGCACCTCATCCTCCTCCTCCTCATGTTCAGCCTCCATCTCAGATATCACCACATCAGTTACAAGCTGGAAGCACTGCAGTACTGCCTCAGCGAAGCGGCAACAGGCTGTGCTGAAACTCATAAGCTTAGGTGATAAACCTCACACTGTTTGTGAGTTGTGGATAGCTGTGAAAGAGCAGGCAGATCTGTGGCTGACACCGCTGAACCTACATCCAGGCATGGTTGTGTGTGACAATGGCCGTAACCTGGTGGTGGCTCTGAGGCGAGGCGAGATCACACACGTACCATGCCTGGCTCATGTGCTTAACCTCGTGGTTCAGCGGTTTCTTAAATCGTACCCCGAGTTGCCAGATCTGCTCGTCAAAGTACGCAGCCTGTCAGCTCATTTTCGCAAGTCGGCTACAGCTTCCGCCGCCCTTGCTGTGTTGCAGCAGCGTTTGCAGCTTCCGGCACACCGACTGGTGTGTGATGTCCCCACACGTTGGAACTCTACCCTCCACATGTTGCAAAGGATTTGTGAGCAGAAGAGAGCAGTTGTGGAGTACCAGCTGCAACAAGGCCGTCGATATTCAGGTCAGACTCCACACATAAGACCTCAGGAGTGGACCTGGATGTCTGACATATGTACCATCCTGACAAACTTTGAGGAGTCCACCAAGATGGTGAGTGGCGATGACGCCATCATTAGCACCAGCATCCCACTTGTCTGTCTTTTGCAACGTTCTCTGCAGAGAATTAAAGAGGAGGCATTGCAGCCAGAGTATGATGAGATGGATCAAGAAGCGGTAGCGGGCGATTACACACAGCCCAGCCTCATCTCATCCCAACGTGCATTGGGGGACAATGAGGGAGAGGAGGAGGAGGAGAAGGAGGAAGAACAGGAGCTGGTATCATGCGCTGTAGATGGTAGTACCTGTACAACTGTCATACCGTCGGTTCAGCGTGGGTGGCCTGAGGACAGGGGGGGAGGAGGAGGAGGAGAACATGGTCAGTCGTCATCTTGGTGAGGACACGGAAGTCTTGCCCGTTACCAGTCTGGCACGCATGTCTGACTTCATGTTACGCTGCCTTAACTGTGACCCTCGCGTTGTAAAAATGTTGGGTGACAGTAATTACTGGTTGGTGACACTTTTAGACCCCCGCTACAAGGAGAACTTTCACTCTCTTATTCCTGAGGTGGAGAGGTCTACAAAAATGGGGCAGTACCAGAAGTTGCTTCAGAACTGTTAAAAAATTCCCATCTGAACACGCTAGCGGCAGAGGTCACAGTTCGTTGACCAACCAAGGCGTACAGGCGAGAGAGACGCAACTCCAATCCAGCAGAGTCAGGGGAACACTGTCAACATTCTGGGACAGTTTTCTGAGACCCGCCCAGCTTACAGGCCCTGAGGCGCGGGGTACTCTCACAAGGAGTGGAAAGTTTCAAAAGATGGTGAGGGAGTACCTTGCCGGCCGTACCAGCATCCTCTGTGATTCCTCTGTGCCTTTTAATTATTGGGTATCCAAGCTGGACACTTGGAATGAACTCGCTCTGTACGCCTTGGAGGTCCTGTCCTGCCCTGCCGCTAGCGTGTTATCGGAGCGTGTTTTTAGTGCCACTGGGGGAATTATAACTGATAAGCACACTCGCCTGTCAACTGACAATGCTGACAAGCTGACCCTTATCAAAATGAACAAGGGCTGGATTGGGCCAGACTTCTCATCACCACCAAATGACAGCAGAGTAACATAAAGTCAAATCCACTGTGTTATTTCGGGAGGTGTATTCCCATGCACCGCTTCACACCCACACATGGGTATACGCTTCCTCATTTCGGTTGTATTTTGCTCTTCTTCTTATCCTCAGCCTCCACCACCAGTATACCACCAGGATGACCTTGGTCCGTGTTGCCAGCATTGCAAGTTCCTCCCTCATAATTTTTGGCAGCTTTTGCTTGGAAGGCATAGGCAAAGACTATGGGAGACCCACTCCCCAATAATGGGAATAATGTTTTTAAGATGCTGTACTGCATGGCTCTTCCAAGGAGCATTAAAACCGTCTTGTTAAGCTACTGCGACCTCCACCATTCTTCCAAGGGGCATTAAAACCATCTTGTTAAGCTACTGTGACCTCCACCACTCTTCCAAGGGGCATTAAAAGCGTCTTGTTAAGCTACTGCGACCTCCACCACTTTTCCCAGGGGCATTAAAACCATCTTGTTAAGCTACTGCGACCTCCACCACATTTTCAAGGTGCATTGATATTATCTTTTTATTCCACTGTGACCTCCACGTCTCTTCCAAGGGGCATTAAAACAGTCTTGTTAAGCTACTGCGACCTCCATGTCTCTTCCAAGGGGCATTAAAACAGTCTTGTTAAGCTACTGCAACCTCCACGTCTCTTCCAAGGGGCATTAAAACCGTCTTGTTAAGCTACTGTGACCTCCACGTCTCTTCCAAGGGGCATTAAAACCGTCTTGTTAAACCATTCTGAGCTCCACAGCTCTTCCAAGGGGCATTGAAATGTTGTTTTTAATTAACTATAACCTCCATGACTCTTCCAACGGGCATTGCATTTCCTCCTAATTTAGTCAGATTTTGCTTTTCAATGCATAGGCGAACACTAAGGGAGACCCACTCCCCAATAATGTGTAGAAGGCTTTTAGTATGCTGTAATCCACGTCTGTTTCAAGGGCCATTGCAGTTCCTCATAATTTTTGAAAAGCCTTCCATTCACTGCTTAGGCCAACAGTGCACAGGAGACCCAGTTGCTATAAATGGAAAAAACGGTTTAGTTAAGGCCCTCTGACCTCGATGTCACTTTCAAGGGGCATTGGAGTGCCTCGAAATTTTTGGTAGGCATTGCATTCACTGTATGCCCTATAACTGTGTAGCCGAACTGCTCCTTTTGGTACAGAAACATATCCTACAAGACATGTGTGGTTGACTGGTCTGATATTGATGTGAATGGTCCCTGTTCCTCCTGCTCTTTCTCCTTTGCCACCACTTCTTCCATCATTCATCACTTGAAGCTTGTTTTAACGGGAGTCATAGAACTGGGATAGTAGCAGGAAAACATCCAGCAATCCTCGGAGGAGGTAGGATATGCACCAAAACGCTGACCACCTCAGGCCTAGCCGCTACTACATACATGCGCTTGCATTCCAAGAAACAGAAAGCTAAGGAGATGGATGGCCTCATGATCATGAATAATTTACTCTTTTTGAACTTTGTGTTGAAACTTGATTGACCCAGGATCCGCAATCTTCTATGTCTGGAGGACGTGTTGCATCCCAGTGTCCAACTGTGTCCCGGCTTCCACAATATTAACCCAGTGTGAAGGCGTGAGATGGACCATCCCTGGCCACATTCACTTGTCCACGTGTTTGTGGTTAGGCTGTCCTTCAAATAGGGGCGGCTGGGGACCGTTTATGGACACCCGGCCGCCCCCAGGCGGCTGGGGACTGTGTGTGGACACCCGGCCGCGGGGCAGCTGGGGACCGAGTATGGACACCAGGCCTCCCCCTGGTGGCTGGGGACCGAGCGTGGACACCCGGCCGCCGGGCAGCTGGGGACTGAGTATGGATACCAGGCCGCCGACGCAGCCATGACGTGGTGGCCAGATTCCGCCTCCACATGCCTAAAAGGCCCAATTTCAAGTGCAAGCGAGCTAGCAGTATGGTATTGCAGCCTGGGGGTGGGTGGCAGGCTGCACACTTACGCTTGCATTCCAAGAAAACAAAGCAGATGATAACTTCTATCATCATCATGCTCCTCACCTTGGCACTCTCAACTCCCCTGATGGAGAAGCCAGGGCCCATCGGAGGAGTCTGGTTCTCTGGTGGGCTCGTCCAATGCTGCCCTAAAGCAGGCTGGGCTAAGAAAAGTGTGTCGGGGGAAGTTGACAGGAGAAATAGGGGCGGCTGGGGACCGTTTATGGACACCCGGCCGCCCCCAGGTGGCTGGGGACCGAGCGTGGACACTCGGCCGCCGGGCGGCTGGGGACTGAGTATGGACGCAGCCATGACGTGGTGGCCAGATTCCGCCTCCACATGCCTAAAAGGCCCAATTTCAAGTGCAAGCAAGCTAGCAGTATGGTATTGCAGCCTGGGTTTGGGTGGGTGGCAGGCTGCATACTTGCACTTGCATTGCAAGGAATGGGAGAGGTACAATTGAACACTGCCCTGGGACAAGGACTTGCACGGGGATAGTTGCAAGTCTGCATCTTCTGATGCGGCAAGGATCACTTCTGATGGGCACACTTTTAGGCAGTGACCTGGGTGTCAGAGATGCTTCCAGGGCTCTTCCCCATGCTGTTCCCATGTCTTTTCAGCACTGTATGCATGTGTCACACAGCAAATGGCCAGATAAGATTGTAAAATGTTAAAATGACATTTCCCGGTGAATGCATTTGTCACGGTTGAAAGCAATACAAAAGTGCAAAAACGCATAAAAAATGCTACTTGTGAACATAGCCCAAGGTGTGGAGGAGTATTTTTGTTTTCGGTTATTTATTTTACCTTATACACAAGTCTTTATGCTGGAAAGGAAGTTCCTTAACATATTTCACAGGAAAACCGTTTCAGTTTCGTTTTTGAACGTTTTATTGTGAGCCTGTAAAAGTGGCTTAATACCTTTAACCACGTTGTTGACAGCAGTGACCTGGGGGTCAGAAATGCTTCCTGAGGCGATGCCCATGCTGTCCCCATGTCTTTTGAGCACTGTCACTATCGTTTTGGGCACTTTTTAGGCTTTCTACAGACTGCCGGGGGTGCCGCCGCAAAAATGCTCGGGTCTCCCATAGACTAACATTGGGCTCATTGCTCGGGTCGAGCACCCGAGTATCACGGTGAGCTCGGCCCGAGCTTCAAGCACCCGAGCATTTTAGTGCTCGCTCAACACTAATAATTACAAATCTCTTCTGGTTGTCATATATGTAATTAATCCAATCTATATTCTTATAGTCACCCACAAATTATGGATTCCCACCCGGCTGCTATCTGGTTCCTAGCCTTGTATTGGTTGGGTACTCCCCTGGGAACTCCAAAGGCATCTATGTAAATACTAGCATCAAAGGATCCTCAGGGGGTTTCACGCTTCAGTCTCTTTCCACTACATACCTTTGTCCATATCCCTGTTGACAACAGGTGGAACGGTATGCATGATTAGCTGGGCCACTGCACAATCCCCTCTGGAATCATGTGGTAATCTGTCTCTTATCCTTTTATCACCGCATAGCCACCATATATCCACTCTCAGGGTTGTATAGTTTGACCATAAGGCTGAGTACTTGGAACTGTGGGAGACATTGATTCGTTCTCTACAAAAGTCGTCCTGGAGCTCACCTAAGTCGTGCTCATGCCCTGGGAGACTAAAACAAGTATAGTTACCATGATAAGCAATCACCTGTCGTGGGATATCCGGTTTCTCAAGTGGGGGAAATAAATATGATAATGTTTTGCATTTCCCTTCCATTTTTGAGGGGACATAAGTCACACTATATAACTTAATTATACACTATTCCTGATACATCAGCTCCTATGACATATAACCTTTGAGCCCTCATCTTAGGGTTTAAAGTTATCGATAGATGGTTACAATTATCCTTATTTGTGCAAGGGGAGGTTTCTTTTTTCCTAATGGAGAGTCGGGCTTTTAAGTCTGTGTAGCCATAAGGCTTATACCCATAATCTTGTGCCGCTGTTGTCCATGCTACTTTATGCCAGTCAACACACATTCGGCCTCTCCTGCTATTTGAACTTATGATACAAACATACTTATCGGACTTTGCGAATATGACAGCTTGTTCCTTATCTCTGCATCCTTTATATAACAGGCCGAAGTCTACTATGCTAGTCTGCTAGTCCTGTCTGATTTCAAAAGTAAGATTTAAGGTCTTAAATCCGCAACCATTCCACCGCACTGGCCTTTCCTTTCCTGCTGAATCCATTATTCTCCAATCTCCCATTACCCTGGCCACAAAAAATATACATGTAACTGTAGCGCCCCGAGGGCTCGGCCGCTACAGGGGTATTGCACCTCTTCCAGAGGTGTGATATTCCACTCCCGGGTAAGGATGGAGAATGGACCAGGGCTCAGTTAGCTGCATACAGCACACACACCCCATTTCCGAGGGACAGCTCAACGGTGCTCCCATTAGACAGAAATGCAGGCACGACAGACCATGTCCCTGGCTGGAGTGGGGAGGGGGGAGGAATACCCAGTGATGTAGGAGCAGAAGGGGACGGTTCCTGAGTGTAGGTAGGAGCCGATTGGTTGCTGGTCACCTGGGCTCATGTTCTAGAGGGAAGTATAAAAGGTGGGCACCATCTTAGTTATGTGTGAAGTCCAGTCAGAGAAGACAGGGAGCAGAGGCTCTGTAGGAGCTCTGCTCAGAGGCAGGCCTAGAGAAAAGGCCGGAGCCTGAGAGGAGAAGGAGAAGTGGGCCTGGAGAAGAGGCCAAAGGAAGGAGGAGAAGAAGGAACAGGAAAGAAGGAGAAGAGAGAGAGAAACAGAGGGGCTTAGGAACAAGAAGGTGGAAGGGACCCTAAGAACCCATGAGAATACCGGGTGAAGAGTCAGGCAGATTAAGGGTACCGGATCCCAAGTTGGTGGAGGAGAAACTACCCTCAGCCAAAGACCGGAGGTCGTGATCATTTATTGGTGCGACACCTCATCAAACCTGCTAGGAAGGCACCATATAGGACAGCGGGGAACGGGGCCCACGTTTACCCGCGCAGATCCGCGGCAGCTGGACAAAAGTGGGTCACTGGTGAGGCAGGCCAGAGAAAGGACAGAAGGGGGTCCTGAGCCATACTTCTGAACTGCCTGGGAGTTGACCGAGCCCCACACCTGGTGGACGCAGCACGGCTCGGGCGGTCACTACCGGTGCCGAAGTGACCCGGAGCACATGAACTGTGAGTAAAAGACATTGGATTGCAGTACGTTGTCTGTGTACTTTCTCGCTCCTCCAGCACTACCGGTACTGGGACTCCCTGCACCATCACCCCCAGCATCTTATTGCACAACCCTGGGACTACACTCTTCCCTTGGGGAGTTAAACAACCTCAGCTGCGTACACCATCAAGCTCAGGGTATTACCTTGCAGCAGAGGTTCATAATAACTGCAATCCACGGGTGGCGTAGTCAGACATTATCAACAGTACATAGCAGACTACCATTGGTCTGACCACCCTGAGCCACGGGACCGGTTCGCCACTACTACTCCCATCGTCTCCCTATTGCCCGGCTCCGAGTGCCCCACGGCCCAGGGGGCGAGTCAGCTTTGGCTTAGTCGGCAGGATCGCTACCAGCCCGCCACAAACGGGTATTGCGCGGCTGGAAAGAGACTGTTTCACTGTGTTAAAAATGGCGCCCGCCCCAGAAGAACGAGCGCCATAATGTGCGCACCAAAAGACCACAGGAAGCCACCTCCCATCGTGGGCCAGGTCCCAGAATGGCACCAAAGAAGGAGCCCACCCCCAACAGCCATGAGCGCGGCTGTGGAGATGTCCATCAAGGTGGGGGGGCTGCCCCTGAAAGTGATTGTCACCAAATTGCCCCGGGACCACCCCCAATGGGGGTGGGAGGAGAAGAAAACTGTGGGGCAGGGCGCGGTTGGGATCAGTCTAGACCAGGGGTCTCAAACTCGGTTAAGTATATGGGCCGCACATAGAAAAAATTTGAATTTAAAGGGCCACATTCTTTGTAGGATGATATGAAATTTTTAATCATACCATATTATTTTTTTCTACACACCGTTTGGATCATTTTTTGAACATTTTTGGCTGTTTTTATTTTATTCTTTTAAATGGCATTCTTTTTATGGGCTATGATATAGTTTTATAGTTTTTACAAGTTTACAGTTTTACAGCTTTTGCAATTTTTATCTCCTTTTGTGTCCTCTAATTGGCCACATACAGTGATTTTTTTCCTTACAATTAGCACCATATAGTAATTCTGACCAACTTTTTATAGTAATGTCCCCATCTTGTAGTAGTTTCCCCCATCTTGTAGTAATGTCTCGATCCTTGTCTGCATCCTGTAGTAATGTCGCCCATCTTGTTCCTCATCTTGTAGTAATGTGCCAATCCTGGTCCCCATCTTGTAGTAATGTGCCCATCCTGGTCCACATCTTGTAGTAATGTCCCCCATCTTGGTCCCCATTGTGTAGTAATGTCCTACATCTTGGTCCCCATCTTGTAGTAATGTCCCCATCCTGGTCCCCATCTTGTAGTAATGTGCCCACCCTGGTCCCCATCTTGTAGTAATGTGCCCATCCTTGTCCGCATCTTGTAGTAATGTGCCCATCCTGGTACCCATCTTGTAGTAATGTGACCATCTTGGTTCCCATCTTGTAGTAATGTGCCCATCCTGGTCCCCATCTTGTAATAATGTGCCCATCCTAGTCCCCATCTTGTAGTAATGTGCCCATCCTGGTCCACATCTTGTAGTAATGTGCCCATCCTGGTCCCCATCTTGTAGTAATGTGCCCATCCTTGTCCCCATCTTGTAGTAATGTGCGCATCCTGGTCCCCATATTGTAGTAATGTACCCATCCTGGTCCCCATCTTGTAGTAATGTGCCCATCCTGGTCCCCATCTTGTAGTAATGTGACCATCTTGGTCCTCATCTTGTAGTAATGTGCACATCTTGGACCTCATCTTGTAGTAATGTGCTCATCCTGGTCCCCGTCTTGTAGTAATGTGTCCATCCCGGTCCCCATCTTGTAGTAATGTGCCCATCCTGGTCCCCATATTGAGTAATGGCCCATGCTGGTCCCTAATTTGTAGAACATTCAACTTAAAAGAATCACTGACTTTGGCTGCCCTCAGGACCACGCTGCAATCATTATGGGAGGCTCCGGGGCCTGTGGGCCGCATTAAGCAGTCTCAGGGGCCGCATGCGGCCCTCGGGCCGCGTGTTTGAGACCCCTGATCTAGTTCAACCCATAGCCTAACATATTGATCCAGAGGAAGGCAAAAAAAAACATGTGGCAAACACTAAGCTCCACATTGGGGAAAAAAATTCCTTCCCGACTCCATACGACAATCAGACTAGTTCCCTGGATCAACGCCCTATCAAGGAGTCTAGTATATATAACATGTAATATTATACTTTTCAAGAATGGCATCCATGCCCTTCTTAAATTTTAATAGTGAATCACTCATTACATCATGTGGCACAGAGATCCATAGTCTCACTGCTCTTACAGTAAAGAATCCCCGTCTGTGATTATGATTAAACCTTCTTACCTCCAGACGTAGAAGATGCCCCTTTGTCCCCGTCTCTGGCCTCAGAGTAAAAAGATCAGTAGACAGGTCTTTGTACTGTCCCCTCATATACTTGTACATAGTAATAAGATCGCCCCTAAGCCTTCTTTTTTCCATAGTAAATAACCCCAAGTGTAATAACCTGTCTTGGTATTGCAGACACCCCAGTCCTCTAATAACCTTGGTCGCTTTTCTCTGCACCCTCTCTAGTTCAGCTATGTCTTTCTTATACACCGGAGACCAAAACTGTACACAGTATTCTAAGAGTGGTCGCACTAATGACTTGTACAGAGGTAAAATGATGTTCTCCTCATGAGCATCTATGCCTCTTTTAATGCATCCCATTATTTTATTTGCCTTTGCAGCAGTTGCCTGACACTGGCCACTAAACGTGAGCTTGTCGCCCACCAATACACCCAGGTCTTTTTCAGTGACAGTTTTGCCCAGTGTTTTACAATTAAGCATATAATTATAAATTTTATTTCCTCTGCCCAAGTGCATTACCTTACATTTATCCCCATTAAAGCTCATTTGCCATTTATCAGCCCAAGCTTCTAGTTTACATAGATCCTCCTGTAATATAAAATTGTCCTCCTCTGTATTGTTTACCCTGCAGAGTTTAGTGTCATCTGCAAATATTGAAATATTACTCTGTATGCCCCCTACAAGGTCATTAATAAATATGTTAAAAAGAAGGGGGCCCAATACTGACCCCTGTGGTACCCCACTGTTAACTGAGACCCAGTCTGAGTGTTTTCCATTAATAACCACCCTTTGTTTCCTATCACTGAGCCAATTCTTAACCCACATACATATATTTTCCCCTATCCCCAATGTTCTCATTTTATGTATCAGCCTTTTGTGTGGAACCGTATCAAAAGCTTTTGAAAAGTCCATATACACAACATCCACTGCATTTCCTTGGTCCAGTCCAGAACTTGCCTCCTCATAAAAACTCATCAGATTAGTTTGACAGGAACAGTCCCTCGTAAACCCATGTTGATATTGGGTCATGAGGTTATTCCTCTTCAGATACTCTAGTATAGCATCTCTTAGGAAACCCTCCAGGATTTTACCCACAGTAGAGGTTAAGCTTACTGGCCTATAATTTCCAAGTTCAGTTTTTGTCCCCTTTTTGAATATTGGCACCACATTTGCTATACGCCAGTCGTGTGGTACAGACCCTGTTATTATGGAGTCTTTAAAGATTAAAAATAATGGTCTATCTATGACGTTACTTAATCCCTGCAGCACTCGCGGGTGTATCCCATCCGGGCCCGGGGATTTGTCAACTTTTGTGATTTTTAGATGCCACCGTACTTCCTGCTGGGTTAAGCAAGTGACATTTAATGGAGAATTTTTGTTATCACTAATCATGTTTTCTGTCATGCGATTTTCTTGTGTAAATACGGTTGAAAAAAAATCATTTAGCATATTGGCTTTTTCCTCATCCTCATCCACCATTTCACCCAGACTATTTTTAAGGGGGCCAACACTATCATTTTTTAGTTTTTTACTATTTATGTAGTTAAAGAAAATTTTGGGGTTATTTTTACTTTCTCTGGCAATGAGTCTCTCTGCCTCAATCTTTGCTGCCTTGATTTGGTTTTTACGTAATTTATTTAATTTTCTATATTTATTTAATGCCTCATCGCTACCTACTTGCTTTAGTTCTCTAAATGCTTTCTTTTTGTCACTTATTGCGCCCCTTACAGCTCTATTTAGCCATAGTGGTTTTCTCCTATTTCTTCACAAAGGGTATATATTGTGCACAGGTCCTATTCAGGATGTTAATAAATGTCTCCCATTTGCTTTGTGTAGTTTTATGTATCAGGATATCGTCCCAGTTTATTGCACTAAGATCATCTCTAAACCGTTGGAAATTTGCCTTCCTGAAGTTTAGTGTCCTTGTAACCCCTCTACTACACATCTTATTAAAGGATACATGAAAACTTATTATTTTGTGATCACTATTACCCAAGTGCCCCCCAACTCATATATTTGATATGCGGTCTGGCCTATTGGTTAATATTAGGTCTAGTAGTGCCCCCCTTCTTGTTGGGTCCTGAACCAGTTGTGAAAGGTAATTGTCTCTCATAGTTGTCAAAAACCTATTACCTTTGCTTGAACTACATGTTTCTGTCCCCCAATGTATTTCAGGGTAGTTGAAGTCTCCCATAAAAATGACTTCTCCTTGAGTCGCTGCTTCATCTATTTGCTTTATGAGGATATTCTCCGCTACTTCCATTATTTTTGGAGACTTATAACAAACCCCTATCAGTAATTTATTATTTTTTCCCCCTCCCGTCCCCCTCCCATTATCTCCACCCACAGGGACTCTACATTTTCATTAGATTCACATATATCCTCCCACAAGACGGGTTTTAAGGATGATTTTACATATAAACACACCCCTCCCCCTCGCTTGTTTGTACGGTCATTTCTGAACAGACTATAGCCCTGTAAATTAACTGCCCAGTCATGGCTCTCATCCAGCCACGTCTCAGATGTCCCTACCATGTCATAATTATTTTCCAATAAAATTAATTCTAATTCCTCCATTTTGTTGGTGAGGCTTCTGGCATTAGTGTACATGCATTTTATGTATCTCTCTGTAACTCTATTCCTTCTTACTTTATTGACTGTTCTAACCCCACCCCCAATTTCTTTATTTGTGCCCAGGTCACTATCTGCACTATCTACCCCACCTATAAAATGAATACCCTCCCCCCCAATCCCTAGCTTAAACACTCCTCCAACCTTCTAGCCATTTTCTCCCCCAGCACAGCTGCACCCTCCCCATTGAAGTGCAGCCGGTCCCTAGCGTAGAGTCTGTAGCCAAATGAGAAGTTGTCCCAGTTCTCCAGGAGCCCAAATCCCTCCTTCCTACAACAGTTCTTGAGCCACTTATTTATCTACGTAATCTTCCGTTGCCTCTCTGGGGTGGCACATGGTACAGGTAGTATTTCAGAGAATACCACCTTGGAGGTCCTTGCTTTCAGCTTGCAGCCTAATTCCCTGAAATCATCTTTAAGGACCTTCCACCTACCTCTAACTTTGTCATTTGTGCCAATGTGCACCATGACCGCTGGGTCCTCACCAGCCCCTCCCAGTAATCTGTCAACCCGATCAGCGATGTGCCGAACTCGAGCGCCAGGTAGGCAGCACACTGTTCGACGATCCCTGTCTTTGTGACAGATTGCCCTATCTGTTCCCCTAATAATTGAGTCCCCCACTACCAGCACCTGCCTGGCCTGCCCTGCTCTCCTATTTCCCTCTTTACTGGAACTGACACTCCTCCGGCTTTCAGGGGACATGCCGTGCTGCAGCAGTGCTACCCCTGTACCATCACTCCCCTCATCTGCCAACTTTACAAACTTATTGGGGTGTGCTAGATCAGGACTAGCCTCCTTGGCACTCTTCCATCTACCCCCCCTTCTAACTGTCACCCAGCTAGCGGCCTCACTGTCCTGCAGCTCCCGACTACCACCCTCCCCCACATCTAGCCCAGTGAGTTGCTGCTCAGTGAGCAGCAGACTCCTTTCCATATTGTCAATGGATCTAAGTGTTGCCAGCTGCTCATTTAGATTCAGTACCTGGGCTTCCAAACGCACAACATGCACACATCTCGCGCAGCAGTAAGCAACCCCGACCGGCTGTTCAAGGAATGCATACATGTGGCAAGATGTACACTGGATAGCATTGTCAATAATGGAGTTTGTTTCCTAATGGGGATTGCAATAGACAGAATGTTAAGTAAAAAGAAAAGTAAAGAATTAATAAAATACAGACAGCAATTCAGTCCAAAGTCCTCCCTTCCAAACTCCCTGAATCCAAAGTCACTGAAAAACAAGTCACACACTTACTTTTGTTACTTTCGTTCGCACTTGCGCTCCGGTCACACTCAGCTCGTTTACACTCGCAAACTAAGAAATATAAAGAGTTTTTTTTTTTTCCCCCTTTTCCAGCAATGCACCCTACAGCTCAATACACTTCCAAAGGACTGGATGCCCAACCAGCTGCCCCTTATAAACCCTTAATTATGACCCCTCCCCCTTAATTAACCCCTTGTGAGTATAGCTACACCTCAGGGTTTTAGTACAATGTAGTTAACCCTTAAATGCACTATTAGTAAACTAAGAAACTGTAAAACTGTAGTGAGAAAATAGGTTTTAAAAAGCCCAATAAAGCTAAACAGGTAGAAAAGCACTCAGCAGGTCACAATGCAGCAACTCAAAGCAATTCACACAGGTATTTTCTGCAGGATTCCCAAATACCTCTTCACTGAAAAACAAGTCACACACTTACTTTCGTTCGCACTTGCACTCCTGTCACACTCAGCTCATTTACACTCGCAAACTAAGGGATTTAAAGAGTATTTTTTTCCCCCTTTCCAGCAATGCACCCTACAGCTCAATGCACTTCCAAAATGTTACTGTTCTACCGTTTATGAGGACTCTTGTCAAATGTGTGTGGTCAGCAATCGTATCTGTCCTGTGCCTGAGACAAGCTGCAGCCAATGGTCACCCAGAATAATGGTTCCCTCAGAATTCCAATGAATTCATGTAACTGTTCTAGCCCCTATTTGAACTTAGGCAGTGTGCTTGTAATACATATGATTACAATAACTGTGAGTGCAATACAGAGAACCAGTATACGAGGAGTCCTACACTGCCATTTATGATGAAGGAATCCATAACACCTGATAATCATATGTGGCATGCAGAAGTAGTGCTGTTGCATAAAAAGCATACAGAAACTAGAGGGGTTAACACAGTCACAAGAGACAAGGAGTGGTTAGCAGAGCCCCGGGGGATTGTGGGGAACTTATTTACTATTATGGCTGCAGCCAAAGGGAGAGGTGGTGTGGGTGATCTGTACCTCACAATAGTGCAGGAAAGAGAACAGGATTCAAGTCCAGGGTGAGGCTCAACACAGGTCAGAAACCCTGCACTGGTAGTTCAGGAGGTCTATCATTGGGCAGGAAGATAAGGACTGGAAGGAATTGGGCACAAATATCATCTTCCTCATCAAACCCCCCCCCCTCCATCTCCATGCAGGATAAAGAATGTTGTGTACAATTGAGTCCTTGGGAAGGAAAAACCTGTGGATTTGTATGCATTAAAACTGTGCTGTACTGCGCTAACCGATAATAGACTGTGTACTGCTGTGCTGCAAAGGAGACTGTACTGTTATTACTGGAGCCTGTTGCTCAAAGAGACATTTATATTGAACTGGCCGTGACTCATTAAATGTTACTGTTCTTCCTTTTATGAGTACTCTTATCAAATGTGTCTGGTCAGCAATTGAATCTGTCCTGTGCCTGTGACGAGCTGCAGCCAATGGTTGCCTGTAATAACGGTTGACCCATGATTCCAACAAATTCATGTAACCGGTCTCGCCCATATCTGAACTCAGCCGGCGTGAGTGTAACACATATGATTACAACATCTGTGAGCGCAATACAGAGGACCAGTTTACAAGGAGTCCTACACTGCCTTTTATGATGATAATCATATGTGGCATGCAGAAGTAGTGCTGTTGCTTCAAAAGCATCTAGCAGCTAGAGGGGTTAACACAGTCACAGGAAACAGGGAGTGGTTAGCAGAACCCCAGGGGGATTTTTGGGAACCTGTGGACTATTCTGGCTGCATCCAAAGGAAGAAGTGGTGTGTGTGCTCTATATCTCACAAAAGTGCAGGAAAGAGAAAAGGATTCAAGTCCAGGGTGAAGCTCAACACAGGTCAGATACCCTGCACTGTTAGATCAGAAAGTCTCTCATCAGGCAGGAAGATAAGGACTGGAAGGAATTAGGTCACAGAGATCATTGTCCTCATCAACTCCCCCTCCATCTCCATGCAGGATAAAGAATGCTGTGCACAATTGAGTCCTTGTGAAGGAAAAACCCGTGGTTGTGTATCCATTAAAACTGTGCTGTACTGTGCTACCAGATAATAGACTGTGTACTGCTGTGCTGCAAAGGAGGCTGTATTGCTATTACTGAAGCCTGTTGCTCAAAGAGACATTTACATTGCACTTGAAATGCCTCATTAAATGTTACTGTTCTACCGTTTATGAGTACTCTTGTTAAATGTGTCTGGTCAGCAATTGAATCTGTCCTGTGCCTGAGAGAAGGTGCAGCCTATGGTTGCCAAGAATAACGATTCCCCCAGGATTCTAACAAATTCATATAACCGGTCTCGAACCTATCTGAACTTAGGCGGCGTGCATATAACACATATGATTACAATACCGGGGAGTACAATACAGAGGACCAGTACACTAGGTGTCCTACATTGCCATTCATGATGAAGGAATCCATATCACCTGATATAAGTGGCATGCAGAAGTAGTGCTGTTGCTTCAAAAGCATCCAGCAACTAGAGGGGTTAACACAGTCACAAGAGACAGGGAGTGGTTAGCAGAGCCCCAAGGGGATTGTGGGGAACTTGTATACTATTCTGACTGCAGCCAAAGAGAGAAGTGGTGTGTGTGATCTGTATCTCACAAAAGTGCACGAAATAAAACAGGATTCAACTCCAGGGTGAAGCTCAACACAGGTCAGATACCCTGCACTGTTAGTTCAGAAAATCTATCATTGGGCAGGAGTATAATGACTGGAAGGAATTGTGTCACAGAGATCATCTTCCTCATCAACCCCCCCCCCTCCATCTCCATGCAGGATAAAGAATGATTTGTACAATTGAGTCTTTGTGACGGAAAAACCTGTTGTTGTGTATCCTTTAAAAAATGTGCTGTACTGTGCTACCAGATAATAGACTGTGTACTGCTACGCTGCAAAGGAGACTGTACTGTTATTACTGGAGCCTGTTGCTCAAAGAGACATTTACATTGCACTTGCCGTGCCTCATTAAATGTTACTGTTCTACCGTTTATGAGGACTCTTGTCAAATGTGTCTGGTCAGCAATTGAATCTGTCCTGTGCCTGAGAGAATCTGCAGCCTATTGTTGCCCGTAAAAACAGTTACCCCCAGTATTCCAACAAATTCATGTGTCCGGTCTCGCCCCTATTTGAACTTAGGCGGTGTGCATATATTACATATGATTACAACACCTGGGAGTGCAATACAGAGGACCAGTATACGAGGAGTCCTACACTGCCATTCATGATGAAGGAATCCATATCACCTGATATATCTGACATGCAGAAGTAGTGCTGTTGCTTCAAAAGCATCCAGCAACTAGAGGGGTTAACACAGTCACAAGAGACAGGGAGTGGTTAGCAGAGCCCCAGGGGGATTGTGGGGAACTTGTATACTATTCTGGCTGCAGCCAAAGCGAGAAGTGGTGTGTGTGATCTTTATCTCACAAAAGTGCAGGAAATAAAACAGGATTCAACTCCAGGGTGAAGCTCAACACAGGTCAGATTCCCCGCACTGTTAGTTCAGAAAGTATATCATTGGGCCGGAAGATATGGACTGGAAGGAATTGTGTCATAGAGATCATCTTTCTCATCAACCCCCCCTCCTTCTCCATGCAGGATAAAGAATGCTGTGTACAATTGAGCCCTTGTGACGGAAAAACCTGTGGTGGTGTATCGATTAAAAATATGCTGTACTGTGCTACCAGATAATAGACTGTGTACTGCTATGCTGCAAAGGAGACTGTACTGTTATTACTGGAGCCTCTTGCTCAAAGAGACATTTACATTGCACTGGCCTTGCCTCATTAAATGTTACTGTTCTACCGTTTATGAGGACTCTTGTCAAATGTGTCTGGTCAGCAATTGAATCTGTACTGTGCCTGAGAGAAGCTGCAGCCTATGGTTGCCCAGAATAACGGTTCCCCCAGGATTCCAACAAAGTCATGTAACCGGTCTTGCCCCTATCTGAACTTAGGCGACGTGCGTGTAACAGATATGATTACAATATGTGTGAGTGCAATACAGAGGACCACTATACGAGGAGTCCTACACTGCCATTTATGATGAAGGAATCCATATCACCTGATAATCATATGTGGCATGCAAAAGTAGTGCTGTTACTTCAAAAGCATCCAGCAACTAGAGGGGTTAACACAGTGACAAGAGACAGGGAGTGGTTAGCAGAGCCCCAGAGGGATTGTGGGGAATTTGTGTACTATTCTGACTGCAGCCAAAGGGAGAAGTGGTGTGTGTGATTTCTATCTCACAAAAGTGCAGGAAAGAGAACAAGATTCAAGTCCTGGGTGAAGATCAACACAGTTCAGATACCCTGCACTGTTAGTTCAGGAAGCATGTAATTGGGCAGGAAGATAAGGACTGGAAGAAATTGTGTCACAGAAATCATCTTCCCCCTCCCCCCCCCTTTCTCCATCTCCATGCAGGATAAAGAATGCTGTGTACAATTGAGTCCTTGTGAAGGAAAAACCTGTGGCTGTGTATCCATTAAAAATGTGCTGTACTGTGCTACCGGATAATAGACTGTGTACTGCTATGCTGCAAAGGAAACTGTAGAATTATTACTAGAGCCTGTTGCTCAAAGATATATTTACATTGCAATGTCCGTGCCTCATTAAATGTTACTGTTCACTGTTCATAAGGAATCTTGTCAAATGTGTCTGGTCAGCAATTGAGTCTGTCCAGTGCCTGAGAGAAGCTGCAGCCTATGGTTGCCCGGAATAATGGTTCCCCCAGGATTCCAACAAATTCATGGAACCGGTCTCGCCCCTATCTTAACTTAGGCGGCGTGCGTGTAACACATATGATTACAATATCTGTGAGTGCAAAACAGAGGACCAGTATACGAGGAGTCCTAAAATGCCATTCATGTTGAAGGAATCCATATCACCTGATAATCATATATGGCATGCAGAAGTAGTGCTGTTGCTTCAAAAGCATCCAGCAACTAGAGGGGTTAACACAGTCACAAGAGACAGGGAGTGGTTACAAGAGCCCCAGTGGATTGTGTGGAACTTGTATACTATTCTGGCTGCAGCCAAAGGGAGAGGTGATGTGTTTGATCTGTATCTCACAAAAGTGCAGGAAAGAGAACAGGATTCAAGTGCAGGGTGGAGCTCAACACAGGTGAGATACCCTTCACTGTTAGTTCAGGACGCCTATCATTGGGCAGGAATATAAGGACTGGAAGGAATTGTGTCACAGAGATCATCTTCCTCATCACCCCCCCCCCCTCCATCTCCATGCAGGATAAAGAAGGCTGTGTACAATTGAGTCCTTGTGATGGAAAAACCTGTAGTTGTGTATCCATTAAAAATGTGCTGTACTGTGCTACCAGATAATAGACTGTGTACTGCTATGCTGCAAAGGAGACTGTACTATTATTACTGGAGCCTGTTGCTCAAAGAGACATTTACATTGCACTGGCCGTGCCTCATTAAGTGTTACTCTTCTGCCGTTTATGAGGACTCTTGTCAAATGTGTCTGGTCAGCAATTGAATCTGTCCTGTGCCTGAGAGAAGCTGCAGCCTTTGGTTGCTCGGAATAACGGTTCCCCCAGGATTCCAACATATTCATGTAACCGGTCTCGCCCCTATCTGAACTTAGGCGGCGTGCGTGTAACACATGATTTCAATATCTGTGAGTGCAATACAAAGGACCAGTATACGAGGAGTCCTACACTGCCATTTATGATGAAGCAATCCATATCACCTGATACTGATATGTGGCATGAAGAAGTAGTGCTGTTGCTTCAAAACCATCCAGCAACTAGAGGGGTTAACTACATGAAGGATACAACAGCAGCTTTTCACCGTCTAGACAATGTACATCTGACATCAAATATGACCATGGTGGTTGCTGATGTTGAATCACTATATACTTCAATAAAACACCAAGATGGTTTGAGAGCAGTTTCCTTTTTTCTGAAGTCAAGCAATATAGAATCGGAATTGTCCGAACTACTCCTAATTTTATTGGAGTTCGTTCTCACACACAATTATTTTGTTTTTGATAGGCAGATTTTTCTTTAGACTCAGGGGACTGCGATGGGTGCGGCTTGCGCACCCAGTTATGCAAATTTATTTCTAGGGGCGTGGTAAAGAGACATCTTCATGGTAAATGCAGTACCAGGTATTGAGAAAGTGCAACAATGAATGAGGTTCATAGATGATGTCTGGTTTATTTGGGAGGGCACGGACTCTGAACTTGAGTGCCTGATGAACAATTTAAACCATAATGACATCAACGTCAGACTCTCCTATAAAAGTGGTAGAAATTTGGCCTTTCTTGATATTAACATTACCACACTACCCAATGGAGCTCTACACACTGATGTGTTTAGAAAACCCACGTCAACCAATTCTCTACTACATGCGAGCTCATCTCACCCTGTATCAACTATTAAAGGTATCCCAGTAGGGCAGTTTTTAAGATTGAGACGTATATGTTCAGATGAGTCATCCTTTGAAAGACAAGCGGCGGATCTAAAAGGGCGCTTCAGGGAAAGAGGGTATAATCGTCGTCAAATTCAGGGAGGCTATCTCAGAGCAAAACAAACATCTCGTAATGATGTTTTGTATACTACGAAACCAAGTCACTCCAGTGTTATCACAAATCCAATTCGACTGATAACAACCTTCAATAACCAATGGACAGGTTTTAAAAACATTATACAGAAACACTGGGGTGTACTACAAGTTGATCCTGTTCTTAGAAAGTGTCTACCAGAATATCCCTCCATAGTGGCACGTCGATCAAAAAATCTGAAAGATCTTCTTGTCCATAGCCACTATGAGGGGAGACAAAATACAACTACCTGGTTAAGCACAACAGGATTTTTTCCTTGTAATCATTGCAAAGCATGCAATAATATGGTCAAAGCCAAGGATTTCAGAAACTCATCAGGTACAAGGACCTATGCGATAAAGCATCATCTCACATGTTCATCAAAAGGTGTGATCTATTTTGCAGAATGTCCATGTAAAAAAATATACATTGGACTGACTACAAGAGAATTGAGAATAAGAACTTGGGAACATGTGAGAGATATTGAAAAAAGCATAACGGTTGAAGACATTACCCAACTCAAGACTCTTCCCAAACATTTCCACTTATATCATCAAAGTGATGCTAGTTTACTCAAAGTCAAAGCTATTGATCAGATCTCTATGGGTTCAAGGGGAGGGAATCTTGCGAGACTCCTAGCTCAAACTGAAAGCAAATGGATTTTCAGGCTTAAAACGGTCGCACCTACAGGTCTTAATGAAAATTTTGGCTTTAAAGCCTTTTTGTGATTATTCTCTATAATTGTACTAGTTCTGGTTTACTTGGGTGGGAAGGGAAGTGTTTTTATGTCATTTGTTTTTATTGTTTTTTAACTGATTTTTCTTTTATACTAGATTGATCATCTTATAAGTGGCCATAGCTGTTTCATGACATGCTATATGCCATCTGGACCCTGGATGGAAGATTCTGCTGTTTTGGGATCTTTGCAGAGATCCTAACATCAACTATTCATTGATGGGACACCTTTGTCTTCTCTTTACATGAAATGACAGAGCTTGTGCTGGAGAACAATAAGCATCAGCATTGTAATATGACCATATAAATTTCTATGAAGTCATCATGGAATTCTGGACTTATAATCTATTTTATCTCCTTGCCTAGTGACCCTAGGACGAGAACGGGACTAACTTTTTTTTTTTTTTTAATAATTTATGGTCAATAATATATCATTTACCCACGCAGCTATTTATATTTGAGCACTTATATATTATTCACACTGTATAGTGCACATATGTTTTTCTTTCACAGCATAATTCATGGATTCTTTAACAATAACCTATTCACATACTCCACATGTATTTATATAGTTTTATGTCACATTATATTTAGCCCTATCTATTCATCTTCACCAATTTTATTTGTTCAAATACATTGCTTTACACATTAAAGTTCATATATAGTATATTTGATCAGGAACAAACAAATCCACTTTTTTATATAATATATTAAATTTTAATAATAATTATTATAAAAAAATCTTTTAATACACCCCTACACACTCAATTACTCTTTCACTCACTTTGGTGTTTTTATCACAATTATTATTCCTATTATTCCACACATCAACATATGTTTTTAGGCTCACTGATTATTTCAATTAGAATCTCCACACTTACTTCCATCCACCTGTCAGTGTGCATGTGCCTTTTTTCCTGCACTCCTGGCTTCGGGATATCTGTCCATAGCGGGAGCGCACGCACAGCGCGTCTCATGTTGTCATGGGAACGCTGATAGCGTGCGCTCCAAGGGACGGAAACCGGAAGTCACATGTTTGGGTGATGTGGGCAGGGCATTCATGCGCCATCTATGTCAGACGTGGGTCCCATCACGTGACATATTTCATGATCCCCATTGGTCCAAGCCACACATAAGATCAGCACACTTCCTGGCCTACACCACGCCCCCTGAGGAAGACATTGAATGAAACGTGCATAGGGGTCGAGGGGCTCCGCACCACTCCAGCTACAGCATTGAATTCCTGTTTTGGTATGTTACCTGATGTATATATTTGCACACTATATGATCTGCAATATTGATTTGTTGCCTCATAATTTGTATTAGAGAGCAATATATATTATTCTCATTGTACCTAAGGGAATCAGTATATTTATACATATGCAATTTAAGTTAGGTGCTATACGAGATCCCCTCACAGTTTGGAGGTGCCGTTTTTATATGTAAGTCTTCATGTATATTTTAAATAATAAACTTTATACCTTGCTGAATTAAGTTGAGTCTCCAGCTATATTTTGTGCACATTGAGACAAAACTCTTTGATGGAAATATGAGGAAAAATAGTAGTATTCAAGGGGTTAAAATAGGTATCAGGACTTATAAGACAGCATTATATGCAGATGATCTCCTCCTCTATGTATCTCAACCTCAGACATCTCTTCCTTCCTTAATGAAGGAGTTCGACAGATTTGGGTTCCTGAGTAATTTCAAAGTTAATTACTCAAAGTCGGAGGCATTAAACGTGTCATTGCCACAGAGAGAGGTTAAACAGGTAATGGACAGCTTCCCTTTTAAGTGGAAATCGGAGGCGATAAACTACTTGGGAGTGCTCATCTCTTCTGACTCTTCAAAACTCTATGCGATAAATTACCAGTCCCTTTTGGAAAGTACATGTAAAGATATACTGAATTACAGTAAACTGAGAATGTCCTGGTTTGGCAAAATGAATGCCGTAAAAATGGATATACTTCCCCGTTTTTTATACATTTTTCAAACTGTCCCTATCTCTCCCCCATGCAGCTTTTTCAGCAAATTACGTACAGCATTAATTAGGTTTGTGTGGGGTAAAGGTAGACCTAGGATTAGTATGCAGACTTTAAATCACCCTAAAAAAGCTGGTGGAGCTGGATTTCCGAATTTTAAAATATACTTTCAAGCCTCTGCTATGGGTCGCCTTGTAGACTGGCACTATAACTCTTTGACCAAACAATGGGTCACTGTTGAGCAGGAGGGAGTAGTTGTTCCTTTGAAGCATCTTCCTTGGCTCTTCGCCTCAGATGTTTTCTCAATTGGAGGTTTATCAGAACTGACTAGGGGTACAATTAAAATTTGGCATGCAATTATGAAAAAACACTTTTCCTCTAGTACAATCAGCCCTCTTATGCCATTATTCTCCAATCCCTCCTTCCCTCCTGGATATTTGAGGTACTCTTTCTTGGGATGGAGAGCTAGGGAGGATATTCGCCTTCTACAGATATTCGAAAATGGTACATTTCCGTCATTCAACACAATACAAGATAGGTATCCATCTAGAAAACTCCAGTGGTTGGAATATTTACAGTTGCAATCGTTTTTGTCGTCTAGGGGGGCAGCGCCCCTATTCCAGTGTACACTATCTTCCTTTGAGAGACTGTTTTTGCAGGAATCTCCTCCCAACCATGTAATATCCCTGCTTTATAATTGTTTGATGGGGGTAAATATCTCAGGAAAGCTTAATTTTCAACATAAGTGGGAACAGGAATTGGGACACATCATACCCTCGTCAGACTGGGAAAAAGGTTTCTTGTTTACACACAAAATGTCAGTTGCAAATTATGCGCAGGAGAAAAATTTCAAAATTATGGCAAGGTGGTATCAGTATCCTGTGAAACTCCACTCCATGTTTCCGGCAACTTCAGACATGTGTTGGCGATGTGGAGTGGAAAAGGGATCTATGCTCCACATTTGGTGGGAATGTAGTAGGATCAAACCTCTGTGGGAAAAAATATTTTCCAATTATAACCTAATCACTGGAAATAGGGTTGAAAATTGCCCTGAGATAGCCCTACTTTCCATCCTGCCTTCATCAATTAGATCCCAAAAAAAAGATATTTTGAAAATCGTACGGTGATTCCACATTACTGGAAATCACCTCAAACCCCTCAAATCTCAGATTGGTATAATGAAATGGCTAATATCTGCAGAATGGAGGAACTCTCTGCTGATTTCAATGATTGCGCTGATAAATTCATGAGGATCTGGAGTGCTTGGATCCTGTTCCAGAACTCGTCGGAGTTTCACAGGCTATTTGAGAAAAGACTGATGAATAGGCGAATTGGATCCGGATTGGTGCTGGAAATGATTAGTGAAACTAAAAAGGAACCTTAGTTCAGACTCCCCTGCTCCGTTTCCATTCCTTAACCCCTTCTCTCCTTTCTTATTTTCTCTTTCATATTACTTCTTCTCTTGCTCTTCCCATCCCCCCCCTCCTTTTTTTTTTTTTTCTTCTGTTTTTGTACTGTCGATATTTGATATATGTAATTGGTTTCCATTGTTGGAATGGATAAAGTAATGTTTATACTGCTGGATAAAAGGTGCTGCAGTCTTATCAGAAAAGTAGTAAAATATATGAGTATACATGTGAGTATACGCTGTTTTGACTATTGAGACTGAGCACTGGCTTCTACTGATGTCCGTTTTGTATATTTATGTCTTTTCTCATTTCAATAAAAAGAGATTATACTAAAAATGTGCTGTACTGTGCTACCTGATAAAAGACTGTGTATGGCTGTGCTGCAAAGGAGACTGTACTGTTATTACTGGAACTTGTTGCTCAAAGAGACATTTACATTGCACTGGCCTTGCCTCATTAACTGTTACTGTTCTACCGTTAATGTGGACTCTTGTCAAATGTGGCTGGTCAGCAATTGAATCTGTCCTGTGCCTCAGAGAATCTGCAGCCTATGGTTGCCCGTAATAACAGTTCCCCCCAGGATTCCAAGGAATTCATGTAACCGGTCTCGCCCCTATCTGAACTTAGGCAGCGTGCGTGTAACACATATGATTACAATATCTGTGAGTGCAATACAGAGGACCAGTTTACGAGGAGTCCTACACTGCCATTTATGATGAATTAATCCATATCACCTGATAATCATATGTGGCATGCAGAAGTAGTGCTGTTGCTTCAAAAGCATCTAGCAACTAGAGGGGTTAACACAGTTACAGGAGAGAGGGAGTGGTTAACAGAACCCCAGGGGGATTGTGGGGAACTTGTGTACTATTCTGGTTGCAGCCAAAGGGAGAAGAGGTGGGGGTGATCAGTATCTCACAAAAATGCAGGAAAGAGAGCAGGATTCAAGTCCAGGGGGAAGCTCAACACAGGTCATACGCCCTGCACTGTTAGTTCAGGAAGTCTATCATTGGGCAGGAAGATAAGGACTGGAAGGAATTATGTCACAGAGAGTATCTACCCATCAAACCCTTCCCACTCCATCTCCATGCAGAATTACAATATCTGTGAGTGCAATACAGAGGACCAGTATACGAGAAGTCCTACACTGCCATTTATGATGAAGGAATCTCTATCACCTTATAGTCATGTGTTGCATGCAGACGTAGTGCGTTTGCTTCAAAAGCATCCAGCTACTAGAGAGGTTAACACAGTCTCAAGAGACAGCGAGTGGTTAGCAGAGCCCCAAGGGGATTGTGGGGAACTTGTGTACTATTCTGGCTGCAGCCAAACGGGAGAAATAGTGTGTGTGATCTGTATCTCACAAAAGTGCCGGAAACAGAACAGAATTCAAGTCCAGGGTGAAGCTCAACACAGGTCAGATACCCTGCACTGTTAGTTAAGGAAGTCTATCATCAGGCAGGAAGATAAGGACTGGAAGGAATTATGTCACAGAGAGTATCTCTCTGATCAAACCCTCCCCCCTCCATCTCCATGCACTATTACAATATCTGTGAGTGCAATACAGAGGACGAGTATACTAGAAGCCCTACACTGCCATTTATGGTGACGGAATCCATATCACCTGATAATCATATGTAGCATGCAGAAGTAGTGATTTTGCTTCAAAAGCATCCAGCAACTAGAGAGGTTAACTCAGTCATAAGAGACAGGGAGTGGTTAGCAGAGCTCCAAGGGGATTGTTGGGAACTTGTGTACTATTCTGGCTGCAGCCAAAGGGAGAAGTGGTGTGTGTGACCTGTGTCTCACAAAAGTGCATGAAAGAGAGCAGGATTCAAGCCCAGGGTGAAGCACAACACAGGTCAGACACCCTGCACTGTTAGTTCATGAAGCCTTTCATTGGGCAGGAAGATAAGGACTGGAAGGAATTGTGTCACAGTGATCATCTTCCTCATAAACCCCCCCCCCCCTCCATCTCCATGCAGGATAAAGAATGCTGTGTACAATTGAGCCCTTGTGAAGGAAAAACCTGTGGTTGTGTATCCATTAAAAATGTGCTGTAATGTGCTACCAGATAATAGACTGTGTACTCCTATGACACATAGGAAACTGTACTGTTATTACTGGAGCCTGTTGCTAAAAAAGACATTTACATTGCACTGGCCGTGCCTCATTAAATGTTACTGTTCTACTGTTTATGAGGACTCTTGTCAAATGTGTCTGGTCAGCAATTGAATCTGTTCTGTGCCTGAGAGAAGCTGCAGCCGTTGTCCGGAATAACGGTTTCCCCCAGGATTTCAACAAATTCATGTTACCGGTCTCGCCCCTATCTGAACTTAGGCGACGTGCGTGTAACACATATGATTACAATGCCTGGGAGTGCAATACAGAGGACCAGTATACGAGGAGTCCTACACTGCCATTTATGATGAAGGAATCCATATCAAATGATAATCATACTAGCTATTGAACCCGTTCTGCACCCGGGTGGTGAGCATTTTTATTGGTATATGGTCTCCCATGCTGGTATGTGCTGCCCCCATCCTGGTATTTGTGCTGCCCCCATCCTGTTTCCACCATCCTATCCTGGTATCCATGGCACCCCTCATCCCCATTCTGGAATGCATGGCACCCCTCATTCCTATCCTGGTATCCATGGCACCCCTCACCCCCAATCCTGATATCCATGGCACCCCTTACCCCCAATCCTGGTATGCATGGCACCTCTCACCCCCAATTCTGGTATGCATGGCACCCCTCACCCCCAATCCTGGTATGCATGGCACCCCTCATCCCCAATCCTGGTATGCGTGGCACCCCTCATCCCCAATCCTGGTATGTGTGGTACTCCTTATCCCTGTCCTGGTATGCATGGTACCCCATCCCTAATCCCTATCCTGGTATGTATGGCATCCCTCATCCTGGTATGCATGGGCCCCTCACCCACATCCTGGTATGCATGGCACCCCTCATCCCCATCCTTGTATGCATGGCCCCTCATCCAAATCCTGGTATGCATGGTACCCCTCATCCCGAATCCTGGTATGCATGGCACCCATCATCCCAAATCCTGGTATGCATGGCACCCTCATCCCCAATCCCAGTATGCATAGCACCCCTCATCCCCAATTCAGGTATGCATGGCAACCCTCGTCCCCAATCCCGGTATGCATGGCTCCCTCATCCCCAATCCTGGTATGCATGGCACCCCTCATCCCCAATCCTGGTATGCATGGCACCCCTCATCCCCAATCCTGGTATGCATGGCACCCCTCATGCCCAATCCCGGTATGCATGGCAGCCCCTCATGCCCAATCCCGGTATGCATAGCACCCCTCATCCCCAATCTCGGTATGCATGGCACCCCTCATTCCCAATCCTGGTATGCATGGCTCCTTCATCCCCAATCCTGGTATACATGGTACCCCTCATCCCTATCCTGGCCTACATGGTACCCCTCATCCCTATTCTGGTATGTATGGTACCCCTCATCCTGGTATGCATGGCACCCCTCATCCCAGAAACCTGGTATGCATGGCACCCAATCCCTAATTCTAGAATGCATGGCACCCCTCATCCTTATCCTGGTATGCATGGTACCCCTTCATTCTTATCCTGGTATGCATAGTACCCCTCATCCCTATTCTGGTATGCATGATACCCCTCATCCTGGCATGCATGGCACCCCATCCCTCATCTTGGTATGCATGGTACCCTGCATTCCTATCCTGGTATGTATGGTACCCCTCATCCCTATACTGGTATGCATGGCTCCCCTCACCCCCCAATCCTGGTATGCATGGTCCCCTCACCCCCCAATCCTGGTATGCGTGGTCCCCTCACCCCCCAATCCTAGTATGCATGGTCCCTACACCACCCCATTCCTGGTATGCATGGGCCCCTCATCCCCCAATAATGGTATGTGTGGTACCCCTCATCCTGGTATGCATAGCCCCCATCCCCCAATCCTGGTATGTGGTACCCCTCAACCCCCAATTCTGGTATGCATGTTCCCCTCACCCCACCCAATCCTGGTATGTGTGGTACCCCTCACCCCCAAATCCTTCTATGCATGGTCCCCTCACCCCCCAATCCTGGTATGTGTGGTACCCCTCAACCCCCAATCTTTGTATGCATGGTCCCCTCACCCACCAATCCTGGTATGCGTGGTACCCCTCACCCCCAATCCTTGTATGCATGGTCCCCTCACCCACAAATCCTGGTATGCATGGTACTCCTCACCCCCAATCCTTGAATGCATGGTCCCCTCACCCACCAATCCAGGTATGCATGGTACCCCTCATTCCACAATCTTCTTATGCATGGTCCCCTCACCCCCCAATCCTGGTATGTGTGGTACCCGTCACCCCCCAATCCTGGTATGAATGGTCCCCTCACCCTGCAATCCTGGTATGTATGGTCCCCTCACCCCCAATCCTGGTATGTGTGGTACCCCTCATCCTGGTATGCATGATCCCCTCAACCTCCAATCCTAGTATGTGTGCCCCCCTCACCCTCCAATCCTGGTATATGTGGCCCCTCACCCCCCAATCCTGGTATGTCTGGCCCCCTCAACCCCCAATCCTGGTATGTGTGGCCCACTCATCCCTTTCACACTGTACACACATACAAAAAAATAAACAGTTATACTCACCTTTATTCTCTGTGCTCCTGCACTGCTGCGTCCTGTTCTGCCTGAGGCCGGGGGAGGAGTGTGGCGCCGGACGACCGAACTGTCCGGCGCCATTTTGCTGAAGACACACTGTAAATGTCATCAGTAAAATGGCGCCGGATAGCGCTATGCGCATGCGCCGATGCGACGTTTCACTCCTTCCCCGGTCTCCGGTGAAGAGAGGCGCCGTGGCAACGCTCCTCCCAGTCAGGTAAGTATGTAAGTATGGTGCTGGAGATCATGTTATGCGTTCAGTGCCTATGCATACCGCGATCTCTGGTGCAATACACTCCTCTTACCTGTAACGGCTGGATGCGTGATTCTGTCTGAAGTCAGACTGCGCGTCGCACATGCGCAGTCTATAAAGGCGTCAGACAAAAACACGCATCCCCAGTTATATTATAGATGTGGCATGCAGAAGTAGTGCTGCTGATTCAAAAGCATCCAGCAACTGGAGGGGTTAAAACAATCACAGGAGACAGGGACATTTACGTTGCACTGGCCATGCCTCATTAAATGTTACTGTTTTACTGTTTATGAGGACTCTTGTCAAATGTGTATGATCAGCAACTAAATCTGTCCTATGCCATAGAGAAGCTGCAGCCTATGGTTGCCCGGAATAACGGTTCCCCCAGTATTCCAACATATTCATGTAACCGGTCTCGCCCCTACCTGAACTTAGGTGGCGTGGGTGTAACACATGATTTCAATATCTGTGAGTGCAATACAAAGGACCAGTATACGAGGAGTCCTACACTGCCACTTATGATGAAGGAATCCATATCACCTGATAATGATATGTGGCATGCAGAAGTAGTGCTGTTGCTTCAAAAACAAAAGTGCGGGAAAGAGAACAGGAATCAAGACGTGAATGAAGGTCAACACAGATCAGATAGACTACACTGTTAGTTCACTTAGTCTACCACTGGGCAGGAAGATAAGGACAGGAAGGAATTGTGTCTCAGAAATCATCTTCCTCCTCAAACCCTCCTCCATCTTCATGCACGATAAAGAATGCTGTGTACAATTGAGTCCTTGTGAAGGAAAAACCTGTGGTTGTATATCTATTAAAAATGTGCTGTACTGTGCTACCGGATAATAGACTGTGTACTGCTATGCTGTAAAGGAGACAGTACTGTTATTACTGGAGCCTGTTGCTCAAAGAGACATTTACATTGAACTGGCCATGCCTCATTAAATGTTACTGTTCTACCATTTATGAGGACTCTTCTAAAATGTGTCTGGTCAGCAATTGAATCTGTCCTGTGCCTGAGAGAAGCTGCAGCCTATGGTTGCCCGTAATAGCAGTTCCCCCAGGATTCCAACGAATTCATGTAACCGTTCTCGCCCCTATCTGAACTTAGGCGGCCAGCGTATAACACATATAATTACAATATCTGTGAGTGCAATACAGAGGACCAGTATACGAGGAGTCCTACACTGCCATTTATGATGAAGGAATCCATATCACCTGATAATCATATGTGGCATGCAGAAGTAGTGCTGTTGCTTCAAAAGCATCCAGAAACTAGAGTGGTTAACACAGTCACAAGAGACAGGGAGTGGTTAGCACAGACTCAGGGGGATTGTGGAGAAATTGTTTACTATTCTGGCTGAAGACAAAGGGAGAAGTGGTGTGTGTGATCAGTATATCACAAAAGTGCGGGAAAGAGAACAGGATTCAATTCCAGGATGAAGCTCAACACAGGTCAGAAACCCTGCACTGTTAGTTCAAGAATTTTATCATCAGGCAGGAAGATAAGGACTGGAAGGAATTATTTCACTGAGAGCATCTCCCTCATCAAACCCTTCACCCCTCCATCTCCAAGCAGTATTACTATATCTGTGATTGCAACACAGAGGACCAGTATATGGGAAGTCCTACACTGCCATTTATGATGAAGGAATTCCTATCACCTTATAATCATATGTAGCATGCAGAAGTAGTGCTCTTGCTTCAAAAGCACTCAGCAACTAGAGAGGTTAACACACTCACAAGAGACAGCGAGTGGTTAGCAGAGCCCCAAGGGGAATGTGGGGAACTTGTGTACTATTCTGGCTGCAGCCAAAGGGAGAAGTAGTGTGTGTGATCTGTATCTCACAAAATTGCAGGAAAGAGAGCAGGATTCAAGTCGAGGGTGAAGCTCAACACAGGTCAGATACCCTGCACCGTTAGTTCAAGAAGTCTATCATTGGGCAGGAAGATAAGGACTGGAAGAAATTGTGTCACAGAGATCATCTTCCTTATCAACCCCCCCCCTCCATCTCTCTGCAGGATAAAGAATGCTGTGTACAATTGAGTCCTTGTGAAGGAAAAACTTGTGGTTGTGTATCCATTAAAACTGTGCTGTACTGTGCTACCGAATAATAGACTGTGTACTGCTGTGCTGCAAAGGACATTGTACTGTTATTACTGGAGCTTGTTGCTCAAAGAGACATTTACATTGCTCTGGCCGTGCCTCATTAAATGTTACTGTTCTACCGTTTATGAGGACTCTTGTCAAATGTGTCTGGTCAGCAACTGAGTCGGTCCTGTGCCTGAGAGAAGCAGCAGCCTATTGTTTCCCGGAATAACGTTTCACCCTGGAATCCAACAAATTCATGTAACCGGTCTCGCCCTTATTTGAACTTAAGCGGCGTGCGTGTAACACATATGATTACAATATCTGTCAGTGCAATACAGGGGACCAGTACAGGAGGAGTCCTACACTGCCATTTATGATGTAGGAATCCATATCACCAGATAATCATATGTGGCATGCAGAAGTAGTGCTGTTGTTTCAAAAGCATGCAGCAGCTAGAAGGGTTAAGACAGTCAAAAGAGACAGTGAGTGGTTAGCAGAGCCGAAAAGGGATTGTGGGGAACTTGTGTACTATTCTGGCTGCAGCCAAAGGGAGAAGTGGTGTGTGTGATCTGTATCTCACAAAATTGCAGGAAAAGTCCAGGGTGAACTCAACACAGGTCAGATAACCTGCACTGTTAGTTCAAGAAGCCTATCATTGGGCAGGAATATAAGGACTGGAAGAAATTGTGTCACAGAGATCATCTTCCTCATCAACCCCCGCTCCATCTCCATGCAGTATAAAGAATGCTGTGTACAATTGAGTCCTTGTGAAGGAAAAACCTGTGGTTGTTTATCCATTAAAAATGTGCTCTTCTGTGCTACCGGATAATAGAATGTGTACTGCTGTGCTGCAAAGGAAACTGTACTATTATTACTGGAGCCTGTTGCTCAAAGAGACATTTACATTGCACTGGCCGTGCCTCGTTAAATGTTACTGTTCTACCGTTTATGAGGACTCTTGTCAAATGTGTCTGGTCAGCAAGTGAATCTCTCCTGTGCCTGAGAAAAGCTGCAGCCTATGGTTGCCCGGAATAACGGTTCCCCCAGGATTCCAACAAATTCATGTAGCCAGTCTCGCCATTATCTGAACTTAGGCGGCATGAATGTAGCACATATGATTACAATATCTGTGAGTGCAATACAGAGGTCCAGTATACGAGGAGTCCTACACTGCCATTTAAGATGAAGGAATCCATATCACCTGATAATCATATGTGGCATGCAGAAGTAGTGCTGTTGCTTCAAAAGCATCCAGCAACTAAAAAGGTTAACACAGTCAAAAAAGACAGGGAGTGGTTAGCAGAGCCCCAGGGGGATTGTGGGGAACTTGTGTACTATTATGGCTGCAGCCAAAGGGAGAAGTGGTGTGTGTGATCTGTATCTCACAAAATTGCAGGAAAAGTCCAGGGTGAACTCAACACAGGTCAGATAACCTGCACTGTTAGTTCAGGAAGCCTATCATTGGGCAGGAAGATAAGGAATGGAAGGAATTGTGTCACAGAAATCATCTTCCTCATCAAACCCCCCCCACTCCATCTCCATGCACGATAAAGAATGATGTGTACAATTGAGTCCTTGTGAAGGAAAAACCTGTGGTTGTGTATCCATTAAAAATGTGCTGTACTGTGCTACCTGATAATAGACTGTGTACTGCTATGTTGCAAAGGAGACTGTACTGTTATTACTGGAGCCTGCTGCTCAAAGAGACATTTACATTGAACTGGCCATGCCTCTTTAAATGTTACTGTTCTGCCGTTTATGAAGACTCTTGTCAAATGTATCTGGTCAGCAATTGAATCTGTCCTGTGCCTGAGAGAAGCTACAGCTTATGGTTGCCCAAAATAAAGGTTCCCCCAGGATTCCAACAAATTAATGTAACCGGTCTCGCACTTATCTGAACTTAGGCGGCATGCATGTAGCACATATGGTTACAATATCTGTGAGTGCAATACAGAGGACCAGTTTACGAGAAGTCCTACACTGCCATTTATGATGAAGGTATCCATATCACCTGATAATCATATGTGGCATGCAGAAGTAGTGCAGTTGCTTCAAAAACATCCAGCAACTAGAGAGGTTAACACAGTCGAAAGAGACAGGGAGTGGTTAGCTCAGCCCCAGGGGGATTGTGGGGAACTTGTGTACTATTACGGATGCAGCCAAAGGGAGAAGTGGTGTGTGTGATCTGTATCTCACAAAAGTGCAGGAAAGAGAACAGGATTCAAGTCCAGGGTGAAGCTCAACACAGGTCAGATACCCTGCACTGTTAGTTCAGGAAGTCTAAGATTGGGCAGGAAGATAAGGACTGGAAGGAATTATGTCACAGAGATCATCTTCCTCATCAAACCCCCCTCCATCTCCATGCAGGATAAGTATGCTATATACAATTGAGTCCTTGTGAAGGAGAAAACTGTGTTTGTGTGTCCATTAAAACTGTGCTGTACTTTGCTGCTGGATAATAGACTGTTCGCTGCTGTGCTGCAAAGGAGACTGTACTGTTATTACTGGAGCCTGTTGCTCAAAGAGACATTTACATTGCACTGGCCGTACCTCATTAAATGTTACTGTTCTACAGTTTATGAGGATTCTTGTCAAATGTTTCTGGTCAGCAACTGAATCTGTCCTGGGCCTGAGAGTAGTTGCACCCTATGGTTGCCCGGAAAAACGGTTCCCCCACAATTCCAACAAATTCATGTAATCGGTCTCGCCCCTATCTGAACTTAGGCGGCGTGCGTTTAACACATGATTTCAATATCTGTGAGTGCAATATAGAGGACCAGTATACGAGGAGTCCTACACTGCCATTTATGATGAAGGAATCCATTTACCTTGATAATCATATGTGGCATACCGAAGTAGTGCTGTTGCTTCAAAAGTATCCAGCAACCAGAGGGGTTAACACAGTCACAGGAGACAGGGAGTGGTTAGCAGAATCCCAGGGAGATTGTGGGGAACTTGTGTAATATTCTGGCTGCAGTCAAAGGGAGAATTGGTGTGTCTATCTGTATCACACAAAAGTGCAGGAAAGAGAGCAGGATTCAAGTCCAGGGTGAAGCTCAATACAGGTCAGATACCCTGCACTGTTAGTTCAGGAAGTCTATAATTGGGCAGGAAGATGAGGACTGGAAAGAATTGTGTCAAAGAGAGCATCTTCCTCATCAAACCCTCCTCCCCTCCATCTCCATGCAGGATAAAGAATGCTGTGTACAACTGAGTCCTTGTGAAGGAAAAGCCTGTGATTGTGTATGCATTAACACTGTGCTGTACTTTGCTACCGAAAAATAGACTGTGTACTGCTGTGATGCAAAGGAGAATGTACTGTTATTACTGGAGCATGTTGCTCAAAGAGACTTTTACATTGCACTGGCCGTGCCTCACTAAGTGTTACTGTTCTACTGTTTATGAGGACTCTAGTCAAATGTGTCTGGTAAGCAGTTGTATCTTTTCTGTGCCTGAGAGACGCTGAAGCCTATGGTTGCCCAGAATAACGGTAACCCCAGGATTCCAACAAATTCATGTAACCGGTCTTGCCCCTATATGAACTTAGGCGACGTGCGTGTAACACATATGATTACAATATCTGTGAGTGCAATACAGAGGACCAGTATAAGAGTAGCCCTACACTGTCATTTATGATGAAGGAGTCCATATCACCTGTTAATCATATGTGGCATGCAGAATTAGCCCTGTTGCTTCAAAAGCATCCAGCAACTAGAGGGGTTAAGACAGTCACAAGAGACAGGGAGTGGTTAACAGAGCCCCGGGGGATTGTAGGGAACTTGTGTACTATTCTGGCTGCATCCAAAGGAAGAAGTGGTGTGTGTAATCTGTATCTTACAAAAGTGCAGGAAAGAGAACAGGATTCAAGTCAAGGTTGAAGCTTAAAACAGGTCAGATTCCCTGCACTGTTAGTTCAGGAAGTCTATCATTGGGCAGGAAGAAAAGGACTGGAAGGAATTGTGTCACAGAGATCATCTTCCTCATCAAACCCACCACTCCTCCTTCTCCATGCAGGATAAAGAATGCTGTGTACAACTGAGTCCTTGTGAAGGAAAAACCTGTGGTTGTGTATCCATTAAAACTGTGCTGTACTGTGCTACCGGATAATAGACTGTGTACTGCTGTGCTGCAAATGAAACTGTACTGTTATTACTGGAGCCTGTTGCTCAAAGAGACATTTACATTGCACTGGCCAAGCCTCCTTAAATGTTACTGTTCTACCGTTTATGAGAACTCATGACAAATGTGTCTGGTCAGCAATTGAATCTGTCCTGTCCCTGAGAGAAGCTGCAGTCTATGGTTGCCCGGAATAACGGTTCCACCAGGATTCCAACAAATTCATGTAAGCGGTCTCGCACCTATCTGAACTTAGGCGGCGTGCATGATTACAATATCTGTGAGTACAATACAGAGGACCAGTATACGAGGAGTCCTACACTGCTATTTATGAAGAAGGAATACATATCACCTGAAAATCATATGTGGCATGCAGAAGTAGTGCTATTGCTTCAAAAACATCGAGCAACTAGAGGGGTTAACACTAGTGTTGAGCCACCCCCGTAGTGTTCGGGTTCGGTTCGTCGAACACCGGGATGTTCGAGGAACTGTTCGTCGAACTGTTCGTCGGACACCTTAGAACACCGTCGAACACCGTTAAAACCAATGGCAGGCAAACGAAAACACATAGAAACACATAGAAAACACCTTCAAAGGTGTCCAAAAGCTGACAAACTGCTCAGAAGACGCTCTCTTTAAAAAAGCCGGCCGGCAATTCAGCAGCGGCATACACCGGTACCCGACAATTTAGACAAGAAGGAATAGAGCATCACACATAGATTAGATAGATAGAAACATGTCAGTCACATATATAAGAAGTACAGTGACAGTGTTGGTTACTGTACTTGTCATTTAGTGTAAAGGATTTATTTTAAAAAATATTAGTGTTTTCATGCACCGTCTCTTTAAAAAAGCCGGCCGGCAATTCAGCAGCGGTACCCGACAATTTAGAACAGAAAGAATAGAGCTTCACACATAGATTAGATAGATAGAAACATGTCAGTCACATATATAAGAAATACAGTGACAGTGTTGGTTACTGTACTTGTCATTTAGTGTTAAAATAAAGGATTTATTTAAAAAAAAATTGGCGTGGGGTTCCCCGTAATTTTAGTCTCTAGCGGAGGTTAAGCAGATACCTGGGGCAGATGTTTGAAGCCTGGGAAGGGGGTAATACCCATGGAGCTTCCCAGGCTACTAATATCAGCCGCTAGCTGAATGCCTAGCCTTTACTAGCTATTAAAATGGGGGACCCCCCCAAAAAATGACATGGGGTCCCCCCTATTTTAATAGCTAGCAAAGGCTAGGCAGCCAGCTGGGGGCTGATATTAATATCCCAGGAAGGGTGCCATGAATATTGGCCCCCTCCCAGGCTAGAAACACCAGCCGTCAGCTGCCCCAGAAATGGCGCATCCATAGGATGCGCCAATTCTGTCACTTAGCCTCGCTCTTCCCACTGCCCTGTAGCGGTGGCAGTGGGGTAATAGGGCTGGGGTTGATGTCAGCTTATAATGCCAGCTGACATCAAGCCTAGGTTAGTAATGGAGAGGCGTCTATAAGACACCCCCATTACTAACCCCATAGTCAAAGTTAAAAAAAAAACACAAACACCCAGAATAAAGTCCTTTAATTGAAATAAACACACAATTCTTTATTGTTCTAAATTAAACCATACTTACCATCACGCCTATTCCAGCTGAAGCCAACGATCTCCTGCAATAAAAGAAAAATAATAAAGCAACATCATCCTTACCTTTCCATGGTTCCCAGGACAGCTTCAGCTCTGCTACATCGAGATGACAGGCTGGACCGCAGCAGAAAGCAGCCTTCCAGCCTGTCATCCCGCAGACACTGATAAGCGCAGGCTTGCTTGCGCTCCTCAGTGTCTCGCTGTGACGGCATCCAGATGTGCCGAGTTCATGTCCAATGAACTCAGCTCACTTCATGCACGTCACTGACAGCGTGGGAAAATTCTCCTGCACTCAGCACTTCAGCGTGAGAATTCTCCCACGCTGTCAGTGACGTGCATGAGGTGAGCTCATGTCCAATGAACTCAGCTCACTTCATGCACGTCACTGACAGCGTGGGAAAATTCTCCTGCACTCAGCGCTTCAGCGTGAGAATTTTCCCACGCTGTCAGTGACGTGCATGAGGTGAGTTCATGTCCAATGTTCTCAGCTCACCTCATGCATGTCACTGACAGCGTGGGAGAATTCTCACGCTGAAGCGCTGAGTGCAGGAGAATTTTCCCACGCTGTCAGTGACGTGCCTGAGGTGAGCCGAGTTCATTGGACATGAACTTGGCTCATCTGGATGCCGTCACAGCGAGACACTGAGGAGCGCAAGCATGCCTGCGCTTCTCAGTGTCTGCGGCATGGCAAGCTGGATGGCAGCGTTCTGCTGCGATCCAGCCTGTTATGTGAATGTAGCAGAGCTGAAGCCGTCGTGGGAACCATGGAAAGGTAAGGATGATGTTGGTTTATTATTTTACTTTTATTGCAGGAGATCGTTGGCTTCAGCTGGAATGGGTGTGACGGTAAGTATGGTTTAATTTAGAACAATAAAGAATTGTGTCTTTATTTCAATTAAAGGACTTTATTCTGGGTGTTTGTGTTTTTTTTTAACTTTTACTATGGGGTTAGTAATGGGGGTGTCTTATAGACGCCTCTCCATTACTAACCTGGGCTTGATGTCAGCTGGCATTATAAGCTGACATCAACCCCAGCCCTATTACCCCACTGCCACCGCTACAGGGCAGTGGGAAGAGCGAGGCTAAGTGCCAGAATTGGCGCATCCGTAGGATGCGCCATTTCTGGGGCGGCTGACGGCTGGTGTTTCTAGCCTGGGAGGGGGCCAATATTCATGGCACCCTTCCTGGGCTATTAATATCAGCCCCCAGCTGTCTGCATAGCCTTTGCTAGCTATTAAAATAGGGGGGATCCCACGTCATTTTTTTTTAGGGGTCCCCCATTTTAATAGCTAGTAATGGCTAGGTATTCAGCTGGGGGCTGATAGTAGTAGCCTGGGAAGCTCCGTAGGTATTACCCCCTTCCCAGGCTTCAAACATCTGCCCCAGCCGTCTGCTTAACCTCAGCTAGAGCCTAAAATTATGGGGAACCCCACGCCAATTTTTTTTTAAATAAATCCTTTATTTTAACACTAAATGACAAGTACAGTAATCAACACTGTCACTGTACTTCATATATATGTGACTGACATGTTTCTATCTATCTAATCTATGTGTGATTCTCTATTCCTTCTATTCTAAATTGTCGGGTACCGCTGCTGAAATGCCGGCCGGCTTTTTTAAAGAGACGGTGAATGAAAACACTATTATTTTTTTAAATAAATCCTTTACACTAAATGACAAGTACAGTAAGCAACACTGTCACTGTACTTCATATATATATGTGACTGACATGTTTCTATCTATCTAATCTATGTGTGATTCTCTATTCCTTCTATTCTAAATTGTCGGGTACCGCTGCTGAAATGCCGGCCGGCTTTTTTAAAGAGACGGTGAATGAAAACACTATTATTTTTTTAAATAAATCCTTTACACTAAATGACAAGTACAGTAAGCAAGACTGTCACTGTACTTCATATATATGTGACTGACATGTTTCTATCTATCTAATCTATGTGTGATTCTCTATTCTTTCTATTCTAAATTGTCATGTACCGGTGTATGCCGCTGCTGAATTGCCGGCTTTTCATGTTTCACTGTGAGCACTGTTCCCATCGATTTGGGCAATCACTGTAATGCCACAACCACCATGGCTGTGGCATTACAGTGAGTGGCAGACAATCCCTGCATGATTGGTGCTCTAAATAGCGCCAGACATGCAGGACACGCTTTTTGTGCACGAACATTTATCGAACATAACCTCGAACAGTCGAATTTTTTGCAAATCGCTCAGGTTCGTCGAACAACTCGAACACCGCCCAAAACAGCTCGAATTTGAGATTGGCGAACAGTTCTAGTCGAACACCGCTCATCTCTAGTTAACACAGTCACAAGAGACAGGGAGTGGTTAGCCGAGCCCCAGGGGGATTGTGGGCAACTTGTTTACTATTCTGGCTGCAGCCAAAGGGATAAGTGGCGTGTGTGATCTGTATCTCACAAAAATGCAGGAAAGAGAACAGGATTCAAGTCCAGGGTGACGCGCTCAACACGGGTCAGATACCCTGCGCTGTTAGTTCAGGAAGTCTATCATTGGGCAGGAAGATAAGGACTGGAAGGCATTTTTTTCACAGAGATCATCTTCCTCATAAAACTCACCCTTTCTCCATCTCCAAGCAGTATAAAGAATGCTGTGTACAATTGAGTCCTTGTGAAAGAAAATACTGTGGCTGTGTATCCATTAAAACTGTGCTGTACTGTGCTACCGGATAATAGACTGTGTACTGTTGTGCTGCAAAGGAGACTGTACTGTTATTACTGGAGCCTGTTGCTCAAAGAGACATTTACATTGCACTGGCCGTGCCTCATTAAATGTTACTGTTCTACCGTTTATGAGGACTCTTGTCAAATGTGTCTGGTCAGCAATTGAATCTGTCCTGTGCCTGAGAGAAGCTGCAGCCTATGGTTGCCCGGAATAATGATTCCCCCAGGATTCCAACAAATTCATATAACCGGTCTCGCCCCTAACTGAACTTAGGCGGCATGCGTGTAACACATATGATTACAATACCTGGGAGTGCAATACAGAGGACCAGTATACGAGGAGTCCTACACTGCCATTTATGATGAAGGAATCCATATCACCTGATAATCATATCTGGCATGCAGAAGAAGTGCGGTTAATTCAAAAGGATCCAGCAACTACAGGGGTTTAGACAGTCACAAGAGACAGGGAGTGGTTAGCAGAGCCCCAGGGGGATTGTGGGGAATTTGTGTACTGTTCGGACTGCAGACAAAGGGAGAAGTGGTGTGTGTGATCTGTATCTCACAAAAGTGCAGGAAAGAGAACAGGATTCAAGTCCAGGGTGAAGCTCAACACAGATCAGATACCCTGCACTGTTAGTTCAGGAAGCCTTTCCTTAGGCAGGAAGCCTTTCCTTAGGCAGGAAGATAAGGACTTGAAGGAATTGTGTCACAGAAATCATCTTCCTCATCAAACCCCCCCTCCATCTCCATGCACAATAAAGAATGTTGTCTACAATTGAGTCCTTGTGAAAGGAAAAATCTGTGGTTGTGTATCCATTAAAACTGTGCTGTACTATGCTACCGGATAATAGACTGTGTACTGCTGTGCTGCAAAGGAGACTGTACTGTTATAACTGGAGCCTGTTGCTCAAAGAGACATTTACATTGCACTGGCCGTGCCTCATTAAATGTTACTGTTCTACCGTTTATGAGGACTCTTGTCAAATGTGTCTGGTCAGCAATTGAATCAGTCCTGTGCCTGAGAGAAGCTGCAGCCAATGGTTGACCGGAATAACAGTTCCCCTAGGATTCCAACAAATTCATGTAACCGGTCTCGCCCCTAACTGAACTTAGGCGGCATGCGTGTAACACATATGATTACAATACCTGGGAGTGCAATACAGAGGACCAGTATACGAGGAGTCCTACACTGCCATTTATGATGAAGGAATCCATATCACCTGATAATCATATCTGGCATGCAGAAGAAGTGCGGTTAATTCAAAAGGATCCAGCAACTACAGGGGTTTAGACAGTCACAAGAGACAGGGAGTGGTTAGCAGAGCCCCAGGGGGATTGTGGGGAATTTGTGTACTGTTCGGACTGCAGACAAAGGGAGAAGTGGTGTGTGTGATCTGTATCTCACAAAAGTGCAGGAAAGAGAACAGGATTCAAGTCCAGGGTGAAGCTCAACACAGATCAGATACCCTGCACTGTTAGTTCAGGAAGCCTTTCCTTAGGCAGGAAGCCTTTCCTTAGGCAGGAAGATAAGGACTTGAAGGAATTGTGTCACAGAAATCATCTTCCTCATCAAACCCCCCCTCCATCTCCATGCACGATAAAGAATGTTGTCTACAATTGAGTCCTTGTGAAAGGAAAAATCTGTGGTTGTGTATCCATTAAAACTGTGCTGTACTATGCTACCGGATAATAGACTGTGTACTGCTGTGCTGCAAAGGAGACTGTACTGTTATAACTGGAGCCTGTTGCTCAAAGAGACATTTACATTGCACTGGCCGTGCCTCATTAAATGTTACTGTTCTACCGTTTATGAGGACTCTTGTCAAATGTGTCTGGTCAGCAATTGAATCAGTCCTGTGCCTGAGAGAAGCTGCAGCCAATGGTTGACCGGAATAACAGTTCCCCTAGGATTCCAACAAATTCATGTAACCGGTCTCGACCCTATCTGAACTTAGGCGGCGTGCGTTTAACACATATGATTACAATATCTGTGAGTGCTATACAGAGGACCAGTATACGAGGAGTCCTACACTGCCATTTATGATGAAGGAATCCATATCACCTGATAATCATATGTGGCATGCAGAAGTAATGCTGTTGCTTCAAAAGCATCCAGCAACTAGAGGGGTTAACACAATCACAAGAGAAAGGGATTGGTTAGCAGAGCCCCAGGGGGATTGTGGGGAACTTGTGTACTATTCTGGCTGCAGGCAAAGGGAGAAGTGGTGTGTGTAATCTGTATCTCACAAAAGTGTAGGAAATAGAACTGGATTCAAGTCCAGGGTGAAGCTCAACACAGATCAGATACCCTGCACTGTTAGTTCAGGAATTCTATAATTGGGCAGGAAGATAAGAACTGGAAAGAATTGAGTCACAAATATCATCGTCCTCATCAATTCCCCCCCTCCATCTCCATGAAAGATAAAGAATGATGTGTACAATTGAGTCCTTGTGAAGGAAAAACCTGTGGATGTGTATCCATTAAAACTGTGCTATACTGTGCTACCAAATTATAGACTGTGTACTGCTGTACTGCAAAGGAGACTGTACTGTTATTACTGGAGCTTGTTGCTCAAAGAGACATTTTCATTGCTATTGCCGTACATCATTAAATCTTAATGTTCTACCCTTTATGAGGACTCTTGTCAAATGTGTCTGGTCAGCAATTGAATCTGTCCTGTGCCTGTAAGAAGCTGCAGCCTATGGTTGCCCGGAATAACGGTTCCCCCAGGTTTCCAACAAATTCTTGTAACCGGTCTCGCCCTTATCTGAACTTAGGCGGCGTACGTGTAACACATGATTTCAATATCTGTAAGTGCAATACAAAGGACCAATATACGAGGAGTCCTACACTGATATTTATGATGAAGGAATCCATATTAACAGATAATCATATGTGGCATGCAGAAGTAGTGCTGTTGCTTCAAAAGCATCCCGCAACTGGAGGGGTTAACACAGTCACAAGAGACAGGGAGTGGTTAGCAGAGCCCCAGGGGGATTGTGGGGAAATAGTGTGCTATTCTGGCCGCAGCCAAAGGGAGAAGTGGTGTGTGTGATGTGTATCTCACAAAAATGCAGGAAAGAGAACAGGATTCAAGTCCAGGGTGAAGCTAAACACAGGTCAGATACCCTGAACTGTTAGTTCAGGAAGCTTATCATTGGGCAGGAAGATAAGGACTGGAAGAAATTATGTCACAGAGATCATCTTTTTCATCATACCCCCCCCCCTTCTCCGTGCACGATAAAGAATGCTGTGTATAATTGAGTCCTTGTGAAGCAGAAACCCGTGGTTGTGTATCCAATAAACCTGTGCTGTACTGTGCTACCGGATAATAGACTGTGTACTGCTGTACTGCAAAGGAGACTGTACATTTATTACTGGAGCCCGCAGCTCAAAGAGACATTTACATTGTACTGGCTGTGCCTCATTAAATGTTACTGTTCTACCATTAATGAGGACTCTTGTCAAATGTGTCTTGTGAGCAATTGAATCTGTCCTGTGCCTGAGAGAAGCTGCAGCCTATGGTTGCCCACAATAGCAGTTCCCCCAGAATTCCAACTAATTCATGTAACCGTTCTCGCCCCTATCTGAACTTAGGCGGCATGTGTTTAACACATATGATCACAATACCTGTGAGTGCAATACAGAGGACCAGTACACGAGGAGTCCTACACTGCCATTTATGATGAAGGAATCCATATTACCTGATAATCATATGTGGCATGCAGAAGTAGTGCTGTGCTTCAAAAGCATCCAGCAACTAGAGGGGTTAACATAGTCGCAAGAAACAGGGAGTGGATAGCAGAGCCCCAAGAGGATTGTGGGGAACTTGTGTACTATTCTGGCTGCAGCCAAAGGGAGAAGTGGTGTGTGTGTTCTGTATCTCACAAAAGTGTAGGAAAGAGAACAGGATTCAAGTCCAGGGTGAAGCTCAACACAGGTCAGATACTCTGCACTGTTAGTTCAGGAAGCCTTTCATTGGGCAGGAAGATAAGGACGGGAAGGAATTGTGTCACAGAAATCATCTTCCTCATCAAACCCCCTCGCCATCTCCATGCACGATAAAGAATGCTGTGCACAACTGAGTCATTGTGAAGGAAAAACCTGTGGTTGTGTATCCATTAAAAATGTGCTGTACTGTGCTACCTGATAATAGACTGTGTACTGCTATGCTGCAAAGGAGACTGTACTGTTATTACTGGAGCCTGTTGCTCAAAAAGACATTTACATTGCACTGGCCATGCCTCATTAAATGTTACTGTTCTACCGTTTATGAGGACTCTTGTCAAATGTGTCTGGTCAGCAATTGAATCTGTCCTGTGCCTGAGAGAAGCTGCAGCCTATGGTTGACCAGAATAACGTTTCCCCCAGGATTCCAAGAAATTAATGTAACCGGTCTCACCCCTATCTGAATTTAGCCGGCGTCTGTGTAACACATATGATTACAACATTTGTGAGTGCAATACAGAGAACCAGTTTACGAGGAGACCCACACTGCCATTTATGATGAAGGAATCCATATCACTTGATAATCATATGTGGCATGCAGAAGTAGTGCTGTTGCTTCATAAGCATCTAGCAACTAGAGGGGTTAACACAGTCACAGGAGACAAGAAGTTGTTAGCCGAACCCCAGGGGGATTGTGGAGAACTTGTGTACTATGCTGGCTGCAGCCAAAGAAAGTAGTGGTGTGTGTGATCTGTATCTCACAAAATTGCAGGAAAGAGAACAAGATTCAAGTCCAGGGTGTAATTTAACACAGGTCAGATACCCTGCACTGTTAGTTCAGGAAGCCTTTCATTGGGCAGGAAGATAAGGACAAGAAGGAATTGTGTCACAGAAATCATCTTCCTCATCAAACCCCCTCGCCATCTCCATGCACGATGAAGAATGCTGTGCACAACTGAGTCATTGTGAAGGAAAAACCTGTGGTTGTGTATCCATTAAAAATGTGCTGTACTGTGCTACCTGATAATAGACTGTGTACTGCTATGCTGCAAAGGAGACTGTACTGTTATTACTGGAGCCTGTTGCTCAAAAATACATTTACATTGCACTGGCCATGCCTCATTAAATGTTACTGTTCTACCGTTTATGAGGACTCTTGTCAAATGTGTCTGGTCAGCAACTGAATCTGTCCTGTGCCTGAGAGAAGCTGCAGCCTATGGTTGACCAGAATAACGTTTCCCCCAGGATTCCAAGAAATTAATGTAACCGGTCTCGCCCCTATCTGAATTTAGCCGGCGTCTGTGTAACACATATGATTACAACATTTGTGAGTGCAATACAGAGGACCAGTTTACGAGGAGACCCACACTGCCATTTATGATGAAGGAATCCATATCACCTGATAATCATATGTGGAATGCAGAAGTAGTGGTGTTTCTTCAAAAGCTTCTAGCAACTAGAGGGGTTAACACAGTTACAGGAGACAGGGAGTGTTTAGCAGAACCCCAGGTGGATTGTGGGGAACTTGCGTACTATTCTGGCTGCAGCCAAAGAGAGAAGTGGTGTGTGTGATCTGTATCTCACAAAAGTGAAGGAAAGAGAACAGGATTAGAGTCCAGGGTGAAGCTGAACACAGGTCAGATACCTTGCACTGTTAGTTCAGAAAGTCTATCATCGGGCAGGAAGATAAGGACTGGAAGGAATTGTGTCACAGAGATCATCTTCCTCATCAAATCCCCCCTCGATCTCCATGCAGGATAAAGTATGCTGTGGACAATTGAGTCCTTGTGAAGGAAAAACCTGTGGTTGTGCATCCATTAATACTGTGCTGTACTGTGCTACCCAATATTAGACTGTGTACTGATGTGCTGCAAAGGAGACTGTACTGTTATTACTGGAGCCTGTTGCTCAAAGAGACATTTACATTGCACTGGCCATGCCTCATTAAACGTTACTGTTCTACCGTTTATGAGGACTCTTGTCAAATGAGTCTGGTCACCAATTGAATCTGTCCTGTGCCTAAGAGAAGCTGCAGACTATGGTTGCCCGGAATAACGTTTCCCCCAGGATTCCAACGAATTCATGTAACCGATCTCGCCACTATATGAACTTAGGCGGCGTGCGTGTAACACATATGATTACAATATCTGTGAGTGCAATACAGAGGACCAGTATACGAGGGGCCTTACACTGCCATTTATGATGAAGGAATCCATATCACCTGACAATCATATGTGGCATGCAGAAATAGTGCTGTTGCTTCAAAAGCATCCAGCAACTAAAGTGGTTAGGACAGTCACAAGAGTCAGGGAGTGGATAGCAGAGGCCCTGGGGATTGTGGGGAACTTGTGTACTGTTCTAGCTGCATTCAAAGGAAGAAGTGGTGTGTGTGATCTGTATCCCACAAAAGTGCAGGAAAGAGAACAGGATTAGTGTTGAGCGAACATGCTCGACACTGCTCGGTACTCGCCCGAGCATCACGCTACTCGGGATGTTCGGCGAGCACCGAGCATTTCCGGGTTACTCGGGCGGGAGCTCGGGTCTCCGCCCTGCATGTTTGGCGCTCTTTACAGAGCCAATGAACATGCAGGGATTGCCAGCCAGTCACTGTAAGGCCGCAGCCATGTTGTTTGTGGGCATTACAGTGATTGGCTGGCCGCACAGCGTCACCTCGAGTATTTAAAACCGGGCGCCGCCATCTTGGACACAGTCGCTCCGGATCAGACAGTGTAGGGACAGCGCTGCTGATTTAGGGAGAGATATATCCTGCAAAATAGTTAGTGTAGGGTCTGTAAAGGCTGCCAGATCAAACAAACAGTCCTTCTCAGGACTAATATCCATCCCAGATATAGCAGGCAGGCAGGCAGGAAGGCTGTATAGGAGACACACTGGTTATACCAGCAAACGCTGCATTACAGTCCTGTGTGCTGCTCCTGTTGCTGAAATTGCTGGACTTAGCTCCAGGTCCCGGGGGCCAGGAAAAATCCTTTTTTTTTTATCAAAATCCTCTTTTTTTTTTCCTCCTTCACAATGTACAAATACCCATCTTATTAACCTTTTGGTGTCCCCCCCCCCAAAAAAAAAAAGTGTGCCTCTGATTTTTCAGACACAAATATATCTGTTGAAAATAGTCTGGTGTAGGCCAGAGAGACAGAAGTGTGCTTTTGCTGTTCCACGGTAAAAAATCTCTATTATCCTGCTTTTTGCATTTTTTGCTGTAAAAAAAAAAAAAAAATAGTGTCTCCCTGATTTTTCAGACACAAATATATCTGTTGAAAATAGTCTGGTGTAGGCCCGAAAAATACAAGTGTGGTTTTGCAGTTCCACGGTACAAACCTCTGTATTATCCACTTTTGGGCCATTTGTATCTAAAAAAAACAGTTTGAGTGTGTCGCTCACTGTTCAGCCACAAATATATATATATTTTAAAAAGCCTGGTATACACCAGTAAATTATTACTGTGGTTTTGATGTTCCACGGTAAAACATCTCTATTATCCTGTTTTTGGCATTTTTTGCTGTATAAAAATAATAATAGTGTCTCCCTGATTTTTCAGACACAAATATATCTGTTGAAAATAGTCTGGTGTAGGCCAGAGAGACAGAAGTGTGCTTTTGCTTTTCCACGGTAAAAAATCTCTATTATCCTGCTTTTTGCATTTTTTGCTGTAAAAAAAAAAAAATAGTGTCTCCCTGATTTTTCAGACACAAATATATCTGTTGAAAATAGTCTGGTGTAGGCCCGAGAAATACAAGTGTGGTTTTGCAGTTCCACGGTACAAACCTCTGTATTATCCACTTTTGGGCCATTTGTATGTAAAAAAAACAGTTTGAGTGTGTCGCTCACTGTTCAGACGCAAATATATATATATTTTAAAAAGCCTGGTATACACCAGTAAATTATTACTGTGGTTTTGATGTTCCACGGTAAAACATCTCTATTATCCTGTTTTTGGCATTTTTTGCTGTATAAAAATAATAATAGTGTCTCCCTGATTTTTCAGACACAAATATATCTGTTGAAAATAGTCTGGTGTAGGCCAGAGAGACAGAAGTGTGCTTTTGCTGTTCCACGGTAAAAAATCTCTATTATCCTGCTTTTTGCATTTTTTGCTGTAAAAAAAAAAAAATAATAGTGTCTCCCTGATTTTTCAGACACAAATATATCTGTTGAAAATAGTCTGGTGTAGGCCCAAGAAATACAAGTGTGGTTTTGCAGTTCCACGGTACAAACCTCTGTATTATCCACTTTTGGGCCATTTGTATCTAAAAAAAAACAGTTTGAGTGTGTCGCTCACTGTTCAGCCGCAAATATATATATATTTTAAAAAGCCTGGTATACACCAGTAAATTATTACTGTGGTTTTGATGTTCCACGGTAAAACATCTCTATTATCCTGTTTTTGGCATTTTTTGCTGTATAAAAATAATAATAGTGTCTCCCTGATTTTTCAGACACAAATATATCTGTTGAAAATAGTCTGGTGTAGGCCTAAGAAATACAAGTGTGGTTTTGCAGTTCCACGGTACAAACCTCTGTATTATCCACTTTTGGGCCATTTGTATCTAAAAAAAACAGTTTTTTTCTGTTCAGCCGCAAATATATATATATTTTAAAAAGCCTGGTATACACCAGTAAATTATAACTGTGGTTTTGCTGTTTCACGGTAAAAAATCTCTATTATTCAGGTTTTGGTAGTTTTTTCCGTAAAGAAAAACAGTAGTGTCTCCTGACTGTTGTGACACAAAAATATATCTGTTGAAAATAGTCTTGTGTAGGCCCGACATCCCAGTGTGGTTTCGCAGTTCCACGGGTCAAATCGCTGTACTATCCAGTTTTGGGCCTTTGGTATCTAAAAAAAAGCAGTTTGAGTGTGTCGCTCACTGTTCAGCCGCAAATATCTCTATTTAAAAAAGTGTGGTATACCCCAGTAAACAATAACTGTGGTTTTCCTCTTCCACGGTTCTAATCTACTCTTTATTACCCTTTTTCCATTGATAGTGCAAGTGTAAGCTATTTTACTTCATTTACAATGGGCAAGGCGCGTGGCAAGGGACGTGGAAGTGGACGTTCTGGTGATGGTTCGTGCAGAGGACGGGGCCGTGGCCAAGGTGAAAATGTGCCACAACCAACAGCCACATCTTCTCGCTCCCACTTCTTGACCGAATTACTAGGGAAGCACAGAACAACACCAGTATTGAGAACTGATCAGTGTGAACAGGTTATTAATTGGATAGCAGACAATACTTCCAGTTACCTGGGCACCACCACCTCCGGTCTGTCTTCCACACGGTCAACTCTTAGTAGCCGTGAGTCTCGACCGCATACTCCTCCTCACCCTGATGCTCCTTCCTCCCACCATGCCGAGTGTCGTCAGACAGCAAGTGATCCCACACTTGGACACTCTGAAGAGTTGTTCACTGGTCCATTTCCATATTTGGGCCCCTCGCCTGATACGCTTGAAGTGGTGGAAGAGGAGATCCCATGTTGCGATGCCCAAATATTTGAACAGCCACGGCCACAGGAAGTCGACGTTGGCAATCTGTCACAAGAGGTGGACGATGACGAGACACAATTGCCAGGAAGTGAGGAGGAGGATCGTGGCGCGCAAGTGGAAGAGGAGGAGGTGGTGGATGATCTAGTAACTGACCCAACGTGGAAGGAGGACATGCAGAGTGAGGCCAGCAGCACACAGGGGGAGGGAGGCAGAGTACCCCAACAGGCAGGAAGAAGCAGTGTGGTGGCCGCAGACAGAAGGCAGGCAACCGTTCCCCGTAACACCAACAAGGGGAACGTTGCCAGTACAAGCGGTAGGTCTTCCAGAGTCTGGAATTTTTTTAAAGACTCTGCTGATAACCCCAAAAAGGCCATATGTTCCACCTGCCATGCCAGCATCAGCAGGGGTGACAAAACTACCAGCCTGACCACCACCAGCATGATCAGGCACATGGCAGCAAAGCACCCGACTTTGAGGGGCGAAACCCAGGGTCCACGACCAGTGTCAGCGGGTGTCACCACTGCTTCTTCCACTGTTGTGCGTGCAATAGAACCCCCTGTTGTGTGTGCAAGGCAATCCCCTGTCCATACTGCATGTAAAGATGCCCCCTCCTCTCAGTCTTCACTTGTTATGGCAGTTTCTCGAGAAACAGCATCAACGTCCACGTCCACGTCCCACCGCAGCGTTCAATTGTCCATATCCCAGACCTTTGAACGAAAGCGGAAATTCGCAGCTAACACCCCACAGGCCACAGTCCTAAATTCGCACATTTCACGACTGCTTGCATTGGAAATGCTGCCTTTTAGGCTGGTGGAGACAGAATCCTTCCGCAATCTTATGGCGGTGGCCGTCCCTCGGTACTCGGTCCCCAGCCGACACTATTTTGCCCGGTGTGCCATCCCCGCACTACACAAGCACGTGTCCCAAAGCATCTGCCGTGCCCTCAACAACGCAGTTACTGGGAGAGTCCACCTGACAACGGACACGTGGACAAGTGCTTGTGGCCAGGGACGGTACATCTCTCTGATGGCACACTGGGTAAACATAGTGGAAGCCGGGACCCAGTCGGACCTTGGGACGGAACACATCCTCCCCACACCGAGGATTGTGGGCCCTATGTCAGTCAGAGTTGCCCCCACAGTGTACAGCTCCTGCGCATCCTCCTCCTCCTCCTCCTCCTCATGTTCAGCCTCCATCTCAGATATCACCACATCAGTTACAAGCTGGCAGCATTGCAGTACTTCCTCCGCCAAGCGGCAACAGGCTGTGCTGAAACTCATAAGCTTAGGTGATAAACCTCACACTGCTTGTGAGTTGTGGACAGCTGTGAAAGAGCAGGCAGATCTGTGGCTGAGACCGCTGAACCTACATCCCGGCATGGTGGTGTGTGACAATGGCCGTAACCTGGTGGCGGCTCTGAGGCGAGGTGAGATCACACACGTACCATGCCTGGCTCATGTGCTTAACCTCGTGGTTCAGCGGTTTCTTAAATCGTACCCCGAGTTGCCAGATCTGCTCATTAAAGTACGCCGCCTGTCAGCTCATTTTCGCAAGTCGGCTACAGCTTCCGCCGCCCTTGCTGTGTTGCAGCAGCGTTTGAAGCTTCCAGCACACCGACTGGTGTGTGATGTTCCCACACGTTGGAACTCTACCCTCCACATGTTGCAAAGGATTTGTGAGCAGAAGAGAGCAGTTGTGGAGTACCAGCTGCAACAAGGCCGTCGATATTCAGGTCAGACTCCACACATAAGACCTCAGGAGTGGACCTGGATGTCTGACATATGTACCATCCTGACAAACTTTGAGGAGGCCACCAAGATGGTGAGTGGCGATGACGCCATCATTAGTGTCAGCATCCCACTTGTCTGTCTTTTGCAACGCTCTCTGCAGAGAATTAAAGAGGAGGCATTGCAGCCAGAGTATGATGAGATGGATCAAGAAGCCGTAGCGGGCGATTACACACAGCCCAGCCTCATCTCATCCCAACGTGAATTGGGGGACAATGAGGGAGAGGAGGAGGAGGAGGAGGAGGAAGAACAGGAGCTGCTATCATGCGTTGTAGACGGTAGTACCTGTACAAGTGTCATACCGTCGGTTCAGCATGGGTGGCCTGAGGACAGGGGGGAGGAGGAAGAGGAGGAGGAGGAGGAGAGCATGGTCAGTTGTCATCTTGGTGAGGACACGGAAATCTTGCCCGTTACCAGTCTGGCACGCATGGCTGACTTTATGTTACGCTGCCTTAACCGTGACCCTCCCGTTGTCAAAATGTTGGGTGACAGTCATTACTGGTTGGTGACACTTGTAGACCCCCGTTACAAGGAGAACTTTCACTCTCTTATTCCTGAGGTGGAGAGGTCTACAAAAATGGGGCAATACCAGAAGGCCCTTGCTGCAGAACTCTTAAAAAAATTCCCATCTGAACACGCTAGCGGCAGAGGTCACAGTTCGTTGCCCAACCAAGGCGTACAGGCGAGAGAGATGCAACTCCAATCCAACAGAGGCAGGGGAACACTGTCAACGTTCTGGGACAGTTTTCTGACACCCGCCCAGCTTACAGGCCCTGAGGCGCGGGGTACTCTCACAAGGAGTGGAAAGTTTCAAAAGATGGTGAGGGAGTACCTTGCCGATCGTACCAGCGTCCTCCGTGATTCCTCTGTGTCTTTTAATTATTGGCTATCTAAGCTGGACACTTGGAATGAACTCGCTCTGTACGCCTTGGAGGTCCTGGCCTGCCCTGCCGCTAGCGTGTTATCGGAGCGTGTTTTTAGTGCCGCTGGGGGAATTATAACTGATAAGCGCACTCGCCTGTCAATTGACAATGCTGACAAGCTGACCCTTATCAAAATGAACAAGGGCTGGATTGGGCCAGACTTCTCATCACCACCAAATGACAGCAGAGTAACATAAAGTCAAATCCACTGTGTTATTTCGGGAGGTGTATTCACATGCACCGCTTCACACCCACACATGGGTATACGCTTCCTCATTTCGGCTGTTTAATCTTCTTCTCCTTATCCTCAGCCTCCACCACCACTATACCACCAGGGTGCCAGCATTGCAAGTTCCTCCGTCCTAATTTTTGGCAGCTTTTGCTGGGAAAGCATAAGCAAATACCATGGGACACCCACTCCCCAATAATGGGACTTATGTTTGTAATATGCTGTACTGCATGGCTCTTGTAAGGGGCATTGCAAGTTGCTCCATCCTAATTTTTGGCAGCTTTTGCTGGGAAAGCATAAGCAAATACTATGGGAGACCCACTCCCCAATAATGGGACTTATGTTTGTAATATGCTGTACTGCATGGCTCCTGTAAGGGGCATTGCAAGTTGCTCCGTCCTAATTTTTGGCAGCTTTTGCTTGCAAGGCATAAGCAAATACTATGGGACACCCACTCCCCAATAATGGGACTTATGTTTGTAATATGCTGTACTGCATGGCTCTTGTAAGGGGCATTGCAAGTTGCTCCGTCCTAATTTTTGGCAGCTTTTGCTTGCAAGGCATAAGCAAATACTATGGGACACCCACTCCCCAATAATGGGACTTATGTTTGTAATATGCTGTACTGCATGGCTCTTGTAAGGGGCATTGCAAGTTGCTCCGTCCTAATTTTTGGCAGCTTTTGCTTGCAAGGCATAAGCAAATACTATGGGACACCCACTCCCCAATAATGGGACTTATGTTTGTAATATGCTGTACTGCATGGCTCTTGTAAGGGGCATTGCAAGTTGCTCCGTCCTAATTTTTGGCAGCTTTTGCTTGCAAGGCATAAGCAAATACTATGGGACACCCACTCCCCAATAATGGGACTTATGTTTGTAATATGCTGTACTGCATGGCTCTTGTAAGGGGCATTGCAAGTTGCTCCGTCCTAATTTTTGGCAGCTTTTGCTTGCAAGGCATAAGCAAATACTATGGGACACCCACTCCCCAATAATGGGACTTATGTTTGTAATATGCTGTACTGCATGGCTCTTTTAAGGGGCATTGCAAGTTGCTCCGTCCTAATTTTTGGCAGCTTATGCTTGGAAAGCATAAGCAAATACCATGGGACACCCACTCCCCAATAATGGGACTTATGTTTGTAATATGCTGTACTGCATGGCTCTTGTAAGGGGCATTGCAAGTTGCTCCGTCCTAATTTTTGGCAGCTTTTGCTTGCAAGGCATAAGCAAATACTATGGGAGACCCACTCCCCAATAATGGGACTTATGTTTGTAATATGCTGTACTGCATGGCTCTTTTAAGGGGCTTTGCAGTGCAGTTCAGGGTCTTTACTGATGATTATAAGGTAGACCCTCCCGGGAGTACTGGCTAGCATAAGAGGCCTGGTCAGTCTGTGAGCAAGCAGGAGTTCCCCTGGCCAGGTGGAGTTGTAGGCCTCCCCGTCTGTCTGCACTCTTCCTGGCTACCTTGCTGTAAGCGGGTAGAAGTAGCCCACGTCCCTGAGTGTACCGTGTAGTGCTCACCCGTATGGCTGGTGACTTGGGGCCTTCTGTTAGCCTCCGCTCCACGACGGCGGTGCTGGTCCCTTGCTTGTGACTGAGCCTCAGGGCTTCTATGGCCAGAGGACCTGAAATCCCCTGCCGGCTGGTTTCTGCTGCTGGATATATAAGTCCTCACAGCTTCGGACTCCTGTGTCCGGTTCCTATTGTCTTCTGCCAGGGCGAGCTCTGCTCAGCTTCCAGCCCCTGGTCTTTAGCTCCTAGCTCCTACAGAGCTCCTTGCTGTTACTTTCCCTTGCTCTCACTCTGACTCTGACTGTTCTCTGTTCTCTGACTCACTCAACCCCACCCCAGATCCAGTTTATAAGGGCAGAATTCTCCCCTCCCAGGACTGGGGCAGGAGGATGTTGCATGTTTAAGGGATCCTGACCAGGAAACCTCCCACTTGCTCTCCGACGTAATCTCTATTACTGTGGTGACCAGACCCCTGGGGTGCCACACATGGCTCTTGTAAGGGGCATTGCAGTACCTCATAATTTTTGGAAAGCCTTCCATTCACTGCTTAGGCCAACAGTGCACAGGAGACCCAGTTGCTATGAATGGAAAAAAAGGTTTAGTTAACGCCCTCTGACCTCCATGTCATTTCCAAGGGGCATTGGAGTGCCTCGAAATTTTTGGTAGGCATTGCACTCACTGTATGCCCTATAACTGTGTAGCCGAACCGCTCCTTTTGTTACAGAAACATATCCTACAAGACATATCTGGTTGACTGGCCTGATATTGATGTGAATGGTCCCTGTTCCTCCTGCTCTTTCTCCTTTGCCACTACCTCATCCATCATTTATCACCTGAAGCTTTGTTTTAACGGGAGTCATAGAACTTGGATAGTAGCAGGAAAACATCCAGCAATCCTCGGAGGAGGTAGGATATGCGCCAAAACGCTGACCTCCTCAGGCCTAGCCGCTACTACATACATGCGCTTGCATTACAACAAAACAAAGCAGATGCTAACTTCTATCATCCTCATCATGCTCCTCACCTTGGCACTCTCAACTCCCCTGATGGAGAAGCCAGGGCCCACCGGAGGAGTCTGATAGTCCGGTGGGCTCGGCCAATGCTGCCCTAAAGCAGGCCAGGCTAAGAAAAGTGTTGGACAGGTTACCGGTACAAATAGGGGTGGCTGGGGACCGAGTATGGACACCCGGCCACCCCCTGGAGGCTGGGGAGCAAGCGGGGACACCCGGCCACCAGTAGGCTGGGGACTGAGTATGGATACCAGGCCGCCAACACAGCCATGACGTGGTGGCCAGATTCCGCCTCCACATGCCTAAAAGGCCCAATTTCAAGTTCAAGCAAGCAAGCAGTATGGTATTGCAGCCTGGGGGTGGGTGGGTGGCAGGCTGCATACTTGCGCTTGTATTGCAAGGAATGGGGGAGGTACAATTGAACACTGCCCTGGGACTAGAACTTGCATGGGGATAGTTGCAAGTCTGCATCTTCTGATGCGGCAAGGATCACTTATGATGGGCACACTTTTAGACAGTGACCTGGGAGTCAGAGATGATTACAGGGGTCTTCCCCATACTGTTCCCATGTCTTTTCAGCACTTTATGCATGTGTCACACAGCACATGGCCAGATAAGGTTGTAAAATGTTAAAATTACATTTCCCGGTGAATGCATTTGTCATAGTTGAAAGCAATACAAAAGTGCAAAAACGCATAAAAAATGCTACTTGTGAACATAGCCGAAGGTGTGGAGGAGTATTTTTGTTTTTGGTCATTTATTTTAACTTATACACAAGTCTTTTCCCTGGAAAGGATGTTGCTTAACATATTTCACAGGAAAAAAGTTTCACTTTCATTTTATTGTGAGCCTGTAAAAGTGGCTTAATACCTCTGACCACGTTGTTGACAGCAGTGACCTGGGGGTTAGAAATGCTTCCTGGGGGCGATCCCCATGCTGTCCCCATGTCATTTGAGCACTGTCACTATCGTTTCGGGCACTTGTTAGGCTTTTAAAAGACTGCCGGGTGTGCCACCGCAAAAATGCTCGAGTCTCCCATAGACTAACATTGGGCTCGTTGCTCGGGTCGAGCACCCGAGTATCACGGCGAGCTCGGCCCGAGCTTCGAGCACCCGAGCATTTTAGTGCTCGCTCAACACTAAACAGGATTCAAGTCCAGGGTGAAGCTCAACACTGTTCAGATACCCTGCACTGTTAGGTCAGGAAATCTATCATTGGGCAGGAAGATAAGGACTGGAATGAATTTTGTCACAGAGATCATCTTCCTCATCAAACCACCCCCTCCTCCATCTCCATGCAGGATAAAGAATGCTGTGTACAATTGAGTCCTTGTGAAGGAAAAACCTGTGTTTGTGTATCCATTAAAACTGTGCTGTAATGTGCTACTGGATAATAGACTGTGAACTGCTGTGTTGCAAAGGAGACTGTACTGTTATTACTGGAGCCTGTTGCTCAAAGAGACGTTTACATTGCACTGGCCGTGCCTCATTAAATATTACTGTTCTACAATTTATGAGGACTCTTGTCAAATGTGTCTTGTTAGCAATTGAATCTGTCCTGTGACTGAGAGAAGCTGTAGCCTAAGGTTGCCCGCAATAACAGTTCCCCCAGGATTCCAACGAATTCATGTAACCGGTCTTGCCCCTATCTGAAGTTAGGCGGCGTGCGTTTAACACATATGATAACATTACCTGTGAGTGCAATACAGAGGACCAGTATACAAGGAGTCCTACACTGCCGTTTATGATGAAGCAATCCATATCACCTGATAATCATATGTGGCATGCAGAAGTAGTGCTGTTGCTTCAAAAGCATCCAGCAGCTAGAGGGGTTAACACAGTCACAGGAGACAGGGAGTGGATAGCAGAACCCCAGGGGGATCGTGGGGAACTTGTGTACTATTCTGGCTGCAGCCAAAGGGAGAAGAGGTGTGTGTGATCTGTATCTCACAAAAGTGCAGGAAAGAGAACAGGATTCAAGTCCAGGGTTAAGCTCAACACAGGTCAGATACCCTGCATTGTTAGTTCAGGAAGTCTATCATTGGGCAGGAAGATAAGGACTGGAAGGAACTGTGTCACAGAGATCATCTTCCTCATCAACCCCCCCATCTCCATGCAGAATAAAGAATTCTGTGTACAATTGAGTCCTTGTGAAGGAAAAACCTGTGGTTGTGTATCAATTAAAACTGTGCTGTACTGTGCTACCTGATAATAGACTGTGTACTGCTGTGCTGCAAAGGAGACTGTACTGTTATTACTGGAGCCTGTTGCTCAAAGAGACGTTTACATTGCACTGGCCGTGCCTCATTAAATATTACTGTTCTACCATTTATGAGGACTCTTGTCAAATGTGTCTGGTCAGCAATTGAATCTGTCCTGTGCCTGAGAGAAGCTGCAGCCTATGGTTGCTCGGAATAACGGTTCCCATAGGATTCCAACAAATTCAAGTAACCGGTCTCGCCCCTATCTGAACTTAGGCGGCGTGCGTGTAACACATGATTTCAATTTCTGTGAGTGCAATACAAAGGACCAGTATACGAGGAGTCCTACACTGCCATTCATGATGAAGGAATCCATATCACCTGATAATTATATGTGGCATGCATCAGTAGTGCTGTTGCTTCAAAAGCATCCAGCAACTAGACTGGTTAATACAGTCGCAAGAGACAGGTAGTGGTTAGCAGAGCCCAAGTGAGATTGTGGGGAATTTGTGTACTATTCTAACTGCAGCCAAAGGGAGAAATGGTGTGTGTGATCTGTATCTCACAAAAGTGCAGGAAAGAGAACAGGTTTCAAGTCTTTGGTGAAGCTAAACACAGGTCAGATACCCTGCACTGTTAGTTCAGGAAGTCTATCACTGGGCAGGAAGATAAGGACTGGAAGGAATTGTGTCACAGAAATGATCTTCCTCATCAAACCCCCCTCCATCTCCATGCGCGATAAAGAATGCTGTGTATAATTGAGTCCTTGTGAAGGAAAAACCTCTGGTTGTGTATCCATTAAAAATGTGCTGGCGTGTCCTGGCTATGGAGGAGTGAAGTCGCAAGGTTGTTTGCTCCCGTCCCTGGCCCAGCTTCGGGGCATGCGTATCACATTAAATCGAGCCATAATACTGCCAATGCCAGCAAAAAAGAAAAGGAACATAACGCAGATCAGTGTGAGTACTCAGTGGGCCCCTCCAACAAACATTACACGCTATCTGAGAAGCACTGCACCCGCTCCTCCTGCACGAGCGGGATCTAAGATGGCATCTGCTGACCCTGCACAGCGCTCCTCCGCTCCTGCATCGGAGGCTCAGTGCCCCCGTGGTAAACGCTCCCCCGCATCAAGATCAACAGACCGGGCGATATCTTCGTCGGTGGAGGCTCCTCAGGCGTGGGAGACCACAGGAGGCCTCATCGTCACAGCTACAGGGGACTCGCTCCGGTCCAAGATGGCGGACCCTGGCTTCGCGCCTCCGGGATTCAGGTGCGTGGTGGGGGATAGTTCCGTGCCCCAAACCCCGGACACTTCAGACTCGGCAGTACTTACCTCTGCTGCAGGTCCGGACCTGCAGGGACCCCAGTGGTCCACCGATGATCAGAGATCCCGTGAGAGAGGCTCCTTCCCTGCATTATTATGCTCTCCTTCTCCTGGCTGCTCAGAGGAGAGCCAACAGGATGACTTATGACAGGATGACTTATCTCAGCATGAGGCAGTGTGGAGAGATCTCAGAGCCCGAATACGAGCTATTCCAACCAGGGAAGACATGGAGTCCTATATGTCCAGACTGAAGTCCTCCTACAGAGCTGAAACAGCTGCCATTAGAGGGGACATGCAAGAGTTAACAGAAAAAGTGTCTGCTGCTGAGTCACATACAGCATCCATCGCCCAACAAGTTAAATCTCATGAACAAACTTTGTCCTCCCACTCATACCAACTGGAATACCTAACAGACTTGATAGACGATATTGAGAACAGAGGAAGGCGCAATAATATTAGGATTAGAGGACTTCCAGAGGCAACTGAACACCATAAATTGGATGAGACACTACGCCATTTGTTCAACTCTATCCTGGGTCGGTCCTTAGAGAGTGAGTTGGAGCTTGACAGGGCCCATAGATCCCTGGGTCCCAGATCCTCTGACATGTCAAAACCTCGAGATGTGATTTGCTGGGTTCATAAATATAAAACCAAAGAAAGCATCTTAATAAAGGCCAGAAAAATGGATTCTATTCTATACCAAGAACATCCTGTACAACTCATGTCTGATTTATCACGTCACACACTACAGAAGAGGAGGACATTAAGACCACTATTAGAGTTTTTGAGACAGCAGAACATATTATATTCTTGGGTTTTCCCTTTCCACCTACAAGTCCGCCACTCGGGGGTTTTACATGTGGTATGTTGCCCTTGAGACGTCCCGGCTTTTGTTACGGGCTTGGGGATCCCCCACTTATCTATATCATCAGAGGATTGGCCAAGTCTCCCGGGAGGCCCCAAGTCGGATCTCAATTCACAATCACAAAAAGTGACAAGAAACAAAGCCAGAGAAGATTCTAGAAGAGAGATCAATAGAAAACACGTTTCCGATGCCCCAGATTGAAACGTCTCTCATAAAAAGGACCTGTGGTCAATTCTCTAGCCCTTAGTGCTAGTCAAGCTGGAGAAAGACATTACAATGTTATGTTCCTCTAAAATGTTCTCAACGTTGAGTATAGTTGATATTTTGAATACCTCACTTATATGACTGGTTATCAGTGACAAGAATTGATTGTACTATGTCAATAATATTCAGTTCTTGGGAGGTATAGATATTATCCCATAAGGTTATGCAATATATTGATTTAATATAGTGATAAGCTGATGTTAATCTATGACAGTTTTTGGCTGCCTTTATATCAAAGCTTTAGTACAAAAATGTTTGGCCTGATGTCTGGGCTTGGGGGGGACGGCTCCTCGGTAGAATGCCCATCCTCTCAAGGGGTTTACACACTGCTGGCAGGTGTAAAATATACTTATTTCCCCTCATTAGATTGTTTTTCTTCAATCTAATTTAGAATTTTATTCTTGTTCTCCTTTTGCTTTCTCTTCCCTTCCCCCTTTTTTTTCTTTTACATATTTTGTACTTTCTTCTCACTTTTCTTTATATTTCCATTTCTCATCTCACCCCACCCCTCTCCTCACCCTTGGTAATCATGTCATCTATTAAAGTATGTTCATTGAATGTAAAAGGCTTTAATGTCCCACAGAAACATTCTCAAATTTTATACTCTATGCACAAACAAAAAGTTCAGGTTCTTATGCTACAAGAGACGCATTTTAAAATGGGGCATTTGCCTGTTCTTGGTGATAGGTATTATTCTCGATGGTTTCACAGCACTAATCCGGATTCACGCTCTAAGGGTGTATCCAAAGCCATACACAAATCGTTGGCTTACACTATCATGGATCCTCTCATTGATGATCAAGGCAGATATGTGTTTTTAAAATTTAAAATAGCAGAATCAATATATACAATAGCAAACTGGTACCTCTCTAACAATGATCAGATCCCCACATGTAGGTCCTTTTTAACATCCCTCTCTGAATTTGCAGAAGGTGTTCTGATTGCAGGTGGAGACTTTAACTTCACATGGAATCCCGCGCTAGACTCATCCTCTGGAAGGGGTGTCGTCCCTTTGAGAAAGCTTCGATCATTGAAGCGGGCCATCCATGCCCTCAGATTGACAGACGTTTGGCGAATCTTAAATCCTCATGGTAAGGATTACACATATTTTTCTCCTGTGCATGGTTCATATAGTCGCATTGATTTCTTCCTGTTGAGTCATCACGCTCTTTCTTGGAACCCATCTGCTACAATAGGCGACATGTTGTGGTCTGATCATGCTCCAATTTTCCTATCCCTATCTATTCCTTCCCTTGTCCGATGCTCGTGGACATGGAAAATGAATGATCACCTTCTCAAGGACAGTATCTGCATAGCAGAATTAAAAGATTCTATCGATTCTTTTATACAAATTCACAAAACAGATCAGACCTCAACTCCTCTGCAATGGGAAACTCTAAAATGTGTCATGAGAGGCGTGTTGATTAAACATGGTTCAAGACTCAAAAAAGAGAGAACCCAGAGGGTGAATGACCTATTGAGACAGATACACATACTGGAGATATTGCACAAACATACATTGTTACCTAATACACTTGCAGAACTATCAAAAAAAGGAATGATCTCAAGATCTTGTTTGAGCAAAAATATCTAAGACACAGGGAGCAAACTAAAAAAAATTTTTATGAATCGTCGGATAAATGAGGACGGGCACTCTCAAGGTTGCTTCATCCTCGCTCTGTGGCAACATACGTTCCATATATCAAGAAACAGAATGGGGAGGATGCCCATAACCCTACAGAAATTATCGAGATATTTCACTCATACTATGAGAAGTTATATAATATCAAAGGGCAATATTCTGATCTCTGTCCCTCTGACCTAACCACCCGAATTAAAGAGTATATACAGGATACTTCTTTACCATCTTTAGATAGCCAGGTTTCTGGGGAACTGGAAAAAGACATAACTGAGGAGGAGGTCAATCTTGCTATTCAATCTACACCATCTGGTAAAAGTCCTGGCCCAGACGGATTTACCCCAGCATTCTATAAGTCCCTTAAAACTCAACTATCCACTATTATGCATAAAACCTTTAATTCATTAAATGATAAGACATGTTTTGTCCCCCAATCACTGGAAGCTAATATTAGTGTTCTCCCTAAACAGGGTAACGATCTTACAAGTACGGCTAATTATAGACCCATATAATTAATAAAAGTAGACATTAAAATACTCTCCAAAATCTTAGCAGAAAGACTGGCCCCATTGTTACCCTCTCTTATAAACACAGATCAAGTAGAATTTATTCAGGGCCGAGAGGCAAGAGATAACACTATTAAGACCATGTTGCTAATCTCCAAAGCTAAAAGCAACTCCGTACCTATGGGCCTTTTATCTGTTGATGCAGAGAAGGCCTTTGATAGGGTTCATTGGGGATTTATGAGGAAGCGTTAAGCCAAATAGGCATTGGACCACGATTTTTTACAGTTGATTTTCTCCTTGTATTCAGGCCCTACTGCCAGAGTTAGGGTTAATGGAACCCTGTCCTCACCCTTTAAGATACAAAATGGGACTAGACAGGGGTGCCCATTGTCCCCCCTTCTGTACGTGATAGTGATGGAACACCCGGTCAACGCTATAAGGAAAAATAGTAGTATTCAAGGGGTTAAAATAGGTATCAGGACTTATAAGACAGCATTATATGCAGATGATCTCCTCCTCTATGTATCTCAACCTCAGACATCTCTTCCTTCCTTAATGAAGGAGTTCGACAGATTTGGGTTCCTGAGTAATTTCAAAGTTAATTACTCAAAGTCGGAGGCATTAAACGTGTCGTTGCCACAGAGAGAGGTTAAACAGGTAATGGACAGCTTCCCTTTTAAGTGGAAATCGGAGGCGATAAACTACTTGGGAGTGCTCATCTCTTCTGACTCTTCAAAACTCTATGCGATAAATTACCAGTCCCTTTTGGAAAGTACATGTAAAGATATACTGAATTACAGTAAACTGAGAATGTCCTGGTTTGGCAAAATGAATGCCGTAAAAATGGATATACTTCCCCGTTTTTTATACATTTTTCAAACTGTCCCTATCTCTCCCCCATGCAGCTTTTTCAGCAAATTACGTACAGCATTAATTAGGTTTGTGTGGGGTAAAGGTAGACCTAGGATAAGTATGCAGACTTTAAATCACCCTAAAAAAGCTGGTGGAGCTGGATTTCCGAATTTTAAAATATACTTTCAAGCCTCTGCTATGGGTCGCCTTGTAGACTGGCACTATAACTCATTGACCAAACAATGGGTCACTATTGAGCAGGAGGGAGTAGTTATTCCTTTGAAGCATCTTCCTTGGCTCTTCGCCTCAGATGTTTTCTCAATTGGAGGTTTATCAGAACTGACTAAGGGTACAATTAAAATTTGGCATGCAATTATGAAAAAACACTTTTCCTCTAGTACAATCAGCCCTCTTATGCCATTATTCTCCAATCCCTCCTTCCCTCCTGGATATTTGAGGGACTCTTTCTTGGGATGGAGAGCTAGGGAGGATATTCGCCTTCTACAGATATTCGAAAATGGTACATTTCCGTCATTCAACACAATACAAGACAGGTATCCGTCTAGAAAACTCCAGTGGTTGGAATATTTACAGTTGTAATCGATTTTGTCGTCTAGGGTGGCAGCGCCCCTATTACAGTGTACACTATCTTCCTTTGAGAGACTGTTTTTGCAGTAATCTCCTCCCAACCATGTAATATCCCTGCTTTATAATTGTTTGATGGGGGTAAATATCTCAGGAAAGCTTCATTTTCAACATAAGTGGGAACAGGAATTGGGACACATCATACCCTCGTCAGACTGGGAAAAAGGTTTCTTGTTTACACACAAAATGTCAGTTGCAAATTATGCGCAGGAGAAAAATTTCAAAATTATGGCAAGGTGGTATCAGTATCCTGTGAAACTCCACTCCATGTTTCCGGCAACTTCAGACATGTGTTCGCGATGTGGAGTGGAAAAGGGATCTATGCTCCACATTTGGTGGGAATGTAGTAGGATCAAACCTCTGTGGGAAAAAATATTTTCCAATTATAACCTAATCACTGGAAATAGGGTTGAAAATTGCCCTGAGATAGCCCTATTTTCCATCCTGCCTTCATCAATTAGATCCCAAAAAAAAGATATTTTGAGATTTTGTTTAACAGCAGCTCGTACGGTGATTCCACGATACTGGAAATCACCTCAAACCCCTCAAATCTCAGATTGGTATAATGAAATGGCTAATATCTGCAGAATGGAGGAACTCTCTGCTGATTTCAATGATTGCGCTGATAAATTCATGAGGATCTGGAGTGCTTGGATCCTGTTCCAGAACTCGTCGGAGTTTCACAGGCTATTTGAGAAAAGACTGATGAATAGGCGAATTGGATCCGGATAGGTGCTGGAAATGATTAGAGAAACTAAAAAGGAACCTTAGCTCAGACTCTCCTGCTCCGTTTCCATTCCTTAAACCCTTCTCTCCTTTCTTATTTTCTCTTTCTTATTACTTCTTCTCTTGCTCTTCCCCTTCGCCCCCTCCCTTTTTTTTTTCTTTCTTCTGTTTTTGTACTGTTGATATTTGATATATGTAATTGGTTTCCATTGTTGGAATGGATAAAGTAATGTTTATACTGCTGGATAAAAGGTGCTGCAGTCTTATCAGAAAAGTAGTAAAATATATGAGTATACATGTGAGTATACGCTGTTTTGACCATCGAGACTGAGCACTGGCTTCTACTGATGTCCGTTTTGTATGTTTATGTCTTTTCTCATTTCAATAAAAAGAGATTATACTAAAAATGTGCTGTACTGTGCTACCGGATAATAGACTGTGTACTGCTATGCTGCAAAGGATGCTGTACTGTTATTACTGGAGCCTGTTGCTCAAAGAGACATTTACATTGCACTGGCCATGCCTCATTAAATGTTACTGTTCTACCGTTTATGAGGTCTCTTGTCAAATGCGTCTTGTCAGCAACTGAATCTGTCCTGTGCCTGAGAGAAGCTGCAGCCTATGGCTGCTGTAATGCAGCAGCTTGCTAGCATTACTGTAAATGGTCCAGGATGTGTTTACCGGTCCATGTTCCTTCCCCTTTAACTGACTGGTCACATGACTGTGACATTACCCAGGTCCTGTATGCACAGTAAAGCTCTGTACACATGACTGGGACAGCACACAGGACATATACACACAGCTGACTGATCACATGACTGTGACATCGGCAAGGTCCTGTCAGTATGTGGCTGTCTGTGCACAGCATATATAAACCCTGCTTAATTTGAGACAGGTGTGTTCGGTGTGAGGCGTGAGGCCTGTGCTCCGTGTGTGTGTGTGTGTGTGTGTGTGTGTGTGTGTGTGTGTGTGTGTGTGGGACAACGTTTGTGAGAGGCCTAGTGAGGCCGAGTGAGGCCGAGTGAAGCCTGGCAGCCTGGCAGCCTGAAGGCAAAGACTGGATCCTGTGCGGATGCTAGTGGCCTTGGAAGGCAGCGGCTTTGGAGTGAAGCCTGGTACCTGAAAGGTCGAGCATGGATCCTGTGTGGATGTCAGTGGCCTTTGAGGGAGAGCCGGCTTGAGTAAGAGTCCTGAAAGGCAGAGCCTGGATCCTGTGTGGATATCAGTGGCCTTTGAGGGAACGACGGCTAGAGACCCCTACCTGGGAAGCCACAAAGCCACAGTGGTGGCAAGCGTAATGGACTGCAGCAGCTAAACCCGGCAAAGGTAATACCCTGTGCTATATGGACATTGTGATATGAACATTGCTACTTTATTACCTTGCCGTAAGCTGTAACCTGGAGCAAGTGGGCCGGTGTGCCACTTGGCTGATGAACATTGTGTTTATGTGTGTCGGCGTGCCACGGAGTTGGACCCGGTGAACTGTGGCTTATGATGTAATAAACTGCAGCTTTGTGAGAAAAACGTAAAGACATTGCACGTGTGCATTGATTGACGCAGCGAAGCGAGTTACCCCCAGTATGATGACTAGCGCTGCCTTACACTGCCCAGAATAACGGTTCCCCCAGAATTCCAACAAATTAATGTAACCGATCTCGCCCCTATCTGAACTAAGCCGGGGTGCGTGTGACACATAAGATTACAATATCTGTGAATGAAATACAGAGGACCAGTATACGAGGAGTCCCACACTGCCATTTATGATGAAGGAATCCATATCACCTGATAATCATATGTGGCATGCAGAAGTAGTGCTGTTGCTTGAAAAGCTTCCAGCAACTAGAGGGGTTAACAAAGTCACAAGAGACAGGGAGTGGTTAGCAGAGCCCCAGGGGGATTGTGGGGATCTTGTATACTATTGTGGCTGCAGCCAAAGGGAGAAGTGGTGTGTGTGCTCTCTATCTCACAAAAGTGCAGGAAAGAGAACAGGATTCAAGTCCAGGGTGAAGCTCAACACAGGTCAGATACCCTGCACTGTTAGTTCAGGAAGTCTATCATCGGGCAGGAAGATAAGGACTGGAAAGAATTGCGTCACAGAGAGCATCTTCCTCATCAAACCCTCCCCCATCCATCTCCATGCAGGATAAAGAATGCTGTGTACAATTGAGTCCTTGTGAAGGAAAAGCCTGTGGTTGTGTATGCATTAAAAATGTGCTGTACTGTGCTACCGGATAATAGACTGTGTACTGCTGTGCTGCAAAGGAGACTGTACTGTTATTACTGGAGCCTGTTGCTCAAAGAGACATTTACATTGCACTGGCTGTGCCTCATTAAATGTTACTGTTCTACCGTTTATGAGGACTTTTGTCAAATGTGTCTGATCAGCAATTGAATCTGTCCTCTGCCTGAGAGAAGCTGCAGCCTATAGTTGCCCGAAATAACGGTTCCCCCAGGATTCCAACAAATTCATGTAACAGGTCTCGCCCCTATCTGAACTTAGGCGGCGTGCGTGTAACACATATGATTACAATATCTGTGAGTGCAATACAGAGGACCAGTATATGAGGAGTCCTACTCTGCCATTTATGATGAAGGAATCCATATCACCTGATAATCATATGTGGCATGCAGAAGAAGTGCTGTTGCTAAAAAAAGCATCCAGCAACTAGAGGGGTTAAGACAGTCACAAGAGATAGAAAGTGGTTAGCAGAGCCCTTTGGGATTGTGGGGAATTTTTGTACTATTCTGGCTGCATCCAAAGGAAGAAGTGGTGTGTGTGATCTGTATGCCACAAAAATGCAGGAAAGAGAACAGGATTCAAGTCCAGGGTGAATTTCAAAACAGGTCAGATGCCCTGCACTGTTAGTTCAGGAAGTCTATCATCAGGCAGGAAGATAACAACTGGAAGGAATTGTGTCACAGAGAGTATCTTCCTCATCAAACCCTCCCCCCATCCATCTCCATGCAGGAGAAAGAATGCTGTGTACAATTGAGTCCTTGTGAAGAAAAAGCCTGTGGTTGTATATGCATTAAAACTGTGCTGTACTGTGCTACCGAAAAATAGACTGTGTACTGCTGTGCTGGAAAGGAGAGTGTACTGTTATTACTGGAGCCTGTTGCTCAAAGAGACATTTACATTGCACTGGCCGTGCCTCACTAAATTTTACTGTTCTACTGTTTATGAGGACTCTTGTCAAATGTGTCTGGTCAGCAATTGAATCTGGCCAGTGCTGGAGAGAAGCTGCAGCCTATGGTTGCCTGGAATAACGGTTCCCCCAGTATTTCAACAAATTCATGTAACCGGTCTCGCCACTATCTGTACTTAGGCGGCTTGAGTGTAACACATGATTACAATATCTCTGAGTGCAATACAGAGGACCAGTATACGAAGAGTCCTACAATGCCATTTTTGATGAAGGATTCCATATCACCTGATAATCATATGCAGTATGCAGAACTAGTGCTTTTGCTTCAAAAGCATCCAGCAACTAGAAAGGTTAACACAGTCACAACAGACAGGGAGTGGTTAGCAGAGCCTGAAGGGGATTGTGGGGAACTTCTGTACTATTCTGGCTGCAGCCAAAGGGAGAAGTGGTGTGTGGTCTGTATCTCACGAAAGTGCAGGAAAGAGAACAGGATTCAAATCCAGGGTGAAGCTCAACACAGTTCAGATACGCTGCACTGTTAGTTCAGGAAGCCTATCATTGGGCAGGAAGATGAGGACTGGAAGGAATTGTTTCAGAGATCATCTTCCTCATCAAACCACCCCCCCCTGCAGGATAAAAAATGCTGTGTACAATTGAGTCCTTGTGAAGGAAAAGCCTGTGTTTGTGTATCCATTAAAAATGTGCTGTACTGTACTACCGGATAGTAGACTGTGTACTGCTATGCTGCAAAGGCGACTGTACTGTTATTACTGGAGCCTGTTGCCCAAAGAGACATTTACATTGCACTGGCTGTGCCTCATTAAATGTTACTGTTCTACAGTTTATGAGGACTCTTGTCAACTGTTTTTGGTCAGCAATTGAATCTGTCCTGTGACGGAGAGAAGCTGCAACCTATGGTTGCACGTAATAACGGTTCCCCCAGTATTCCAAAAAATTCATGTAACCGGTCTCGCCCCTATCTGAACTTAGGCGGCTTGAGTGTAACACATGATTACAATATCTGTGAGTGCAATACAGAGGACCAGTATATGAGGAGTCCTACACTGCCATTTATGATGAAGGAATCCATATCACCTGATAATCATATGCAGCATGCAGAAGTAGTGCTGTTGCTTCAAAAGCATCCAGCAACTAGAGGGGTTAACACAGTCACAAGAGACAGGGAGTGGTTAGCAGAGACCCAGGGGGATTGTGGGGAACTTGTTTACTCTTCTGGCTGAAGCAAAAGGGAGAAGTGGTGTGTGTGCTCTGTATCTCACAAATGTGCACGAAAGAGTACAGAAGTCAAGTCCAGGCTGAAGCTCAACACAGGTCAGATACCCTGCACTATTAGTTCAGGAAGGTTATCATCAGGCAGGAAGATAAGGACTGGAAGTAATTATGTCACAGAGATCATCTTCCTCATCAACACCTCCCCCTCCATCTCCATGCAGGATAAAGAATGCTGTGTACAATTGAGTCCTTGTGAAGGAAAAACCTGTGGTTGTGTATCCATTAAAACTGTGCTGTACTATGCTACCGGATAATAAACTGTTTACTGCTGTGGTGCAAAGGAGACTGTACTGTTATTACTGGAGCCTGTTGCTCAAAGAGACATTTACATTGCACTTGCCGTGCCTCATTAAATGTTATTGTTCTACCGTTTATGAGGACTCTTGTCAAATGTGTCTGGTCATCAATTGAGTCTGTCCTGTGCCTGAGAGAAGCTGCAGCCTATGGTTGCCTGGAATAATGGTTCCCCCAGGACTCCAACATATTCATGTAACCGGTCTCGCCCCTATCTGAACGTAGGCGGCGTGCGTGTAACACATGATTTCAATATCTGTAAGTGCAATACAAAGGACCAGTATACGAGGAGCCCTACACTGCCATTTATGATGAAGGAATCCATATCACCAGATAATCATATGTGGCATGCAGAAGTAGTGCTGCTGCTTCAAAAGCATCCAGCAACTAGAGGGGTTAACACAGTAACAAGAGACAGAGAGTGGTTAGCAGAACCCCAGGGGGATTGTGGGGAACTTGTGTACTATTCTGGCTGCAGCCAAAGGGAGAAGTGGTGTGTGTGATCTGTATCTCACAAAAGTGCAGGAAAGAGAACAGGATTCAAGTCCAGGGTGAAGCTCAACACAGGTCGGATACCCTGCACTGTTAGTTCAGTAAGCCTATGATTGGGCAGGAGGATAAGGACTGGTAGGAATTGTGTCATATAGATTACCTTCCTCATCAAACCCCCCCTTCTCCATGCAGGATAAAGAATGATGTGTACAATTTAGTCCTTGTGTAGGAAAAACATGTGGTTGTGTATCCATTAAAACTGTGCTGTACTGTGCTACCGGATAATAGACTGTGTTCTGCTGTGCTGCAAAGGATACTGTACTGTTATTACAGGAGCCTGTTGCTCAAAGAGACATTTACATTGCACTGGCCGTGCCTCATTAAATGTTACTCTTCTACTATTTATGAGGACTCTTGTCAAATGTGTCTTGTGAGCAATTGAATCTGTCCTTTGCCTGAGAGAAGCTGCAGCCTATGGTTGCCCACAATAACAATTCCCCCAGGCTTCCAACGAATTCATGTAACCGGTCTCGCCACTATCTGAACTTAGGTAGCGTGCGTGTAACACATATGATTACAATACCTGTGAGTGCAATACAGAGGACCAGAATACGAGAAGTCCTACACTACCATTTATGATGAAGAAATCCATATCACCTGTTAATCATATGTAGGATGCAGAAGTAATGCTGTTGCTTCAAAAGCATCCAGCAACTAGAGGGGTTAACACAGTCACAAGAGACAGGGAGTGTTTAGCAGAGCCCTAGGGGGATTGTGGAGAATTTGTGTACTATTCTCACTGCAGCAAAAGGCAGAAGTGGTGTGTGTGATCTGTATCTCACAAAACTGCAGGAAAGAGAACAGGATTCAAGTCCTGGGTGAAGCTCAATACAGGTCAGATACCCTGCACTGTTAGTTCAGGAAGCCTATCATTGGGCAGGAAGATAAGGACTGGAAGGAATTGTGTCACAGAATTCATCTTCCTCATAAAAGCCCCTCCCTCCTCCTTCTCCATGCACAATAAAGAATGCTGTGTACAATTGAGTCCTTGTGAAGGAAAAACCTGTGGTTGTGTATCCATTAAAAATGTGCTGTACTGTGCTTCCTGATAATAGACTGTGCACTGCTATGCTGCAAAGCAGACTGTACTGTTATTACTGGAGCCTGTTGCTCAAAGAGACATTTACATTGCACTGGCCGTGCCTCATTAACTGTTACTGTTCTACCGTTTATGAGGACTCTTGTCAAATGTGTCTGGTCAGCAATTGAATCTGTCCTGTGCCTGAGAGAAGCTGCAGCCTATGGTTTCCCGTAATAACAGTTCCCCCAGGATTCCACCGAATTAATATAACCGGTCTTGCCCCTATCTGAACTTAGGCGGCGTCCGTGTAACACATATGATTACAATATCTGTGAGTGCAATACAGAGGACCAGTATACGAGGAGTCCTACACTGTCATTTATGAAGAAGGAATCCATATCACCTGATAATAATATGTGGCATGCAGAAGTAGTGCCATTGCTTCAAAAGCATCTAGCAACTAGAGGGGTTAACACAGTCACAAGAGACAGCGAGTGGTTAGCAGTGCCCCAGGGGGATTGTGGGGAACTTGTGTACTATTCAGACTGCAGACAAAGCAAGAAGTGGTGTGTGTGATCTGTATCTCAGAAAAGTGCAGGAAAGAAAACAGGATTCAAGTCCAGGGTGAAGCTCAACACAGTTCAGATACCGTGCACTGTTAGTTCAGGAAGTCTATCATTGGTCAGGAAGTTAAGGACTGGAAGGAATGGTCTCACAGAGACCATTTTCCTCATCAACCCCCCCCCCCTCCATCTCCATGCAGGATAAAGAATGCTGTGTACAATTGAGTCCTTGTGAAGGAAAAACCTGTGGTTGTGTATGAATTAAAAATGTGCTGTACTGTGCTACCGGATAATAGACTGTGTACTGCTGTGCTGCACAGGAGACTGTACTGTTATTACTGGAGCCTGTTGCTAAATGAGACATTTACATTGTACTAGTAGTGCCTCATTAAATGTTACTGTTCTACTGTTTATGAGGACTCTTGTCAAATGTGTCTGGTCAGCAATTGAATCTGTCCTGGGCCTGAGAGAAGCTGCAGCCTATGGTCACCCAAAATAAATGTTCCCCCAGGATTCCAACGAATTCATATAACTGGTCTCACCCCTATCTGAACTTTGGTCGCGTGCGTGTAACACATATGATTACAATATCTGCAAGAGCTTTACAGAGGTCAAGTATTCAAGAAGTCCTACACTGCCATTTATGATGAAGGAATACATATCACCTGATAATCATATGTAGCATGCATAAGTAGTGCTTTTGCTTCAAAAGCATCCAGCAACTAGAGAGGTTAACACAGTCACAAGAGACAGGGATTGGTTAGCAGAGCCCCAAGTAGATTGTGGGGAACTTGTGTACTATTCTGGCTGCAGCCAAAGGGAGAAGTGGTGTGTGATCTGTATCCCACAAAACTGCAGGAAAGAGAACAAGATTCAAATCCAGGGTGAAGCTCACCACAGGTCAGATACCCTGCACTGTTCCTTCAGGAAGCATATCATTGGGCAGGAAGATAAGGACTGGAAGGAATTGTGTCACAGAGATCATCTTCCTCATCAACCACCCCCTCTCCTCCATCTTCATGCAGGATAAAGAATGCTGTGCACAATTGAGTCCTTGTGAATGAAAAACCTGTGTTTCTGTATCCATTAAAACTGTGCTGTACTGTGCTACTGGATAACAGACTGTGTACTGCTGTGCTGCAAAGGAGACTGTATTATTATTACTGGAGCCTGTTGTTCAAAGAGACATTTACATTTCACTGGCCGTTCCTCATTAAATGTTACTGTGCTACTGTTTATGAGGACTCTTGTCAAATGTGTCTGGTCAGCAATTGAATCTATCCTGTGCCTGAGAGAATCAGCAGCCTATGGTAGCCCGGAATAATGGATCCCGCATGATGCCAACAAATTCATGTAACCGGTCTCAACCCTATCTAAACTTAGGCGGCGTGCATGTAACACATATGATTAAAATATATGTATGTGCAATACAGAGGAACGGTATAGGAGGAGTCCTACACTGCCATTTATGATGAAGGAATCCATATCACCTGATAATCATATGTGGCATGCAGAAGTAGTGCTGTTGTTTCAAAAGCATCCAGCAAATAGAGGGGTTAACACAGTCACGAGAGACATTGAGTGGTGAGCAGAGCCCTAGGGGGATTGTGGGGAACTTGTTTACTCTTCTGGCTGCAGCCAAAGGGAGAAGTGGTGTGTGTGCTCTGTATCTCACAAAAGTGCAGGAAAGAGAACAGCATTCAAGTTCAGAGTGAAACTCAACACAGGTAAGATACCCTGCATTGTTAGTTCAGGAAGTCTATCAATGGGCAGAAAGATAAGTACTGGAAGGAATTGTGTCACTGAGAGTATCTCTCTAATCAAAGCCTCCCCCCCTCCATCTCCATTCAGGATTACAACATCTGTGAGTGCAATACAGAGGACCAGTATGCGAGAAGTCCTACACTGCCATTTATGATGAAGGAATACCTCTCACCTTATAATCAAATGTAGCATGCAAAAGTAGTGCTTTTGCTTCAAAAGCATCCAGCAACTAGACAGGTTAACACAGTCAAAAAGACAGGGAGTGGTTAGCAGAGCCCCAAGGGGATTGTGGGAAACTTGTGTACTATTCTGGTTGCAGCCAAAGGGAGAAGTAGTGTGTGTGATATGTGTCTCATAAAAGTGCAGGAAATAGAACAGGATTCAAGTCCAGGGTGTAGCTCAACACAGGTCAGACACCCTGCACTGTTAGTTCAGGAAGCCTACTATTAGGCAGGAAGATAACGACTGGAAGGAATTGGGTCACAGAGATCATCTTCCTCATCAACCCCCCCCCATTTCTCCATCTCCATGCAGGATAAAGAATGTTGTGTTAATTTGAGTCCTTGTGAAGGAAAAACCTGTGGTTGTGTATCCATTAAAAATGTGATGTACTGTGCTACCTGATAATAGACTGTATACTCCTATGCTGCAAAGGAGACTGTACTGTTATTACTGGAGCATGTTCCTCAAAGAGACATTTACATTGCATTGGCCGTGCCTCAATAAACGTTACTGTTCTACCGTTTATGAGGACTCTTGTCAAATGTGTCTGGTCAGCAATTGAATCTGTCCTGTGCCTGAGAGAAGTTGCAGCCTATGGTTGCCCGTAATAACAGTTCCCCCAGTATTCTAACAAATTCATGTATCCGGACTCGCCCCAATCTGAACTTAGGCGACGTGCGTATAACACATATAATTACAATAACTGGAGTGCAATACAGAGGACCAGTATACGAGGAGTACTACACTGCCATTTATGATAAAGGAATCCATATCACCTGATATATGTGGCATGCAGAAGCAGTGCTGTTGCTTCAAAAGCATCCAGCAACTAGAGGGGTTAACACAGTCACAAGAGAGAGGGATTGGTTAGCAGAGCCCCAAGGGGTATTGTGGGGAACTTGTATACTATTCTGGCTGCAGCCAAGGGAGAAGTGGTGTGTGTGATCTGTATCTCACAAAAGTGCAGGAAAGAGACCAGGATTCAAGTCCAGGGTGAAGCTCAACACAGGTCAGATACCGTGCACTGTTAGTTCAGAAAGCCAATCATTGGGCAGGAAGATAAGAACTGGAAGGAATTGTGTAACAGATAGTATCTCCCTCATCAAACCCTCTCCCCTCCAACTCCATGCAGGATAAAGAATGCTTTGTACAATTGAGTCCTTGTTGAAGAAAAACCTGTGCTTGTGTATGCATTAAAACTGTGCTGTACTCTGCTACCAGATAATAGACTGTGTACTGCTGTGCTGCAAAGGAGACTGTACTGTTATTACTGGAGCCTGTTGCTCAAAGAGACATTTACATTGCACTGGCAGTGCCTCATTAAATGTTACTGTTCTACCATTTATGAGGACTCTTGTCAAATGTGTCTTGTAAGCAATTGAATCTGTCCTGTGACTGAGAGAAGCTGTAGCCTATAGTTGCCCGCAATAACAGTTCCCCCAGGATTCCAACGAATTCATGTAACCGGTCTTGCCCCTATCTGAACTTAGGCGGCGTGTGTCTAACACATATGCTTACAATACCTGTGAGTGCAATACAGAGGACCAGTATACGAGGAGTCCTACACTGCCAATTATGATGAAGCAATCAATATCACCAGATAATCAAATGCGGCATGCAGTAGTAGTGTTGTTGCTTCAAAAGCATCCAGCAACTAAAGGGGTTACCACAGTCACAAGAGACAGGGAGTGGTTAGCAGAGCCCCAGGGGGATTGTGGGGAACTTGTGTACTATTCTGGCTGCAGCCAAAGGGAGAAGTGGTGTGTGTGTTCTGTATGTCACAAAAGTGTAGGAAAGAGAACAGGATTCAAGTACAGGGTGAAGCTCAACACAGTTCAGATACCCTGCACTGTTAGTTCAGGAAGTCTATCATTGGGCAGGAATATAAGGACTGGAAGGAATTGTGTCACAGAGTTCATCTTCATCATCAACCCCCCCCCCCCCCCATCTCCATGCAGGATAAAGAATGCTGTGCACAATTGAGTGAGTCCTTGTGAAGAAAAACCTGTGTTTGTGTATCCATTAAAATTGTGCTGTGCTACCGGATAATAGACTGTGTACTGCTGTGCTGCAAAGGAGACTGTAATGTTATTACTGGAGCCTGTTGCTCAATGAGACATTTACATTGCACTGGCCATGCCTCATTAAATGTTACTGTTCTACCGTTTATGAAGACTCTTGTCAAATGTGTCTGATCAGCAATCGAATCTGTCCTGTGCCTGAGAGAAGCTGCAGCCTATGGTTGCCCGGAATAATAGTTCCTCCAGAATTCCAACGAATTTATGTAACCGGTCTCGCCCCTATGTGAACTTAGGCGGCGTGCGTGTAACAGATATGATTACAATACCTGGGAGTGCAATACAGAGAACAAGTAAAAGAGGAGTACTACACTGCCATTTATGATGAAGGAATCCATATCACCTGATAATCATATGTGGCATGCAGTTGTAGTGCTGTTGCTTCAAAAGCATCTAGTAACTAGAGGGTTTAACACAGTGACAGGAGACAGGGAGTGGTTAGCAGAACCCCAGGGGGATTGTGGGGAACTTGTGTACTATTCTGGCTGCATCCAAAGGGACAAGAGGTGTGTGTGATCTGTATGTCACAAAAGTGCAGGAAAGAGAACAGGATTCAAGGCCAGGGTGAAGCTCAACACAGGTCATATACCCTGCACTGTTAGTTCAGGAAGTCTATCATTGGGCAAGAAGATAAGGACTGGAAGGAATTATGTCACAGAGAGTTTCTCCTTCATCAAACCCTTCCCCCTACATCTCCATGCAGAATTACAGTATCTGTGAGTGCAATACAGAGGACTAGTATACGAGAAGTCCTACACTGCCATTTATGATGAAGGAATCCTATCAACTTATAATCATGTGTGGCATGTAGAAGTAGTACTTTTGCTTCAAAAGCATCCAACTACTAGAGAGGTTAACACAGTCACAAGAGACAGGGAGTGGTTAGCAGAGCCCCAATGGGATTGTGGGGAACTTGTATACTATTCTGGCTGCAGTCAAAGGGAAAAGTGGTGTATGTGATCTGTATCTCACAAAAGTGCAGGAAAGAGAACAAGATTCAAGTGCAGGGTGAAGCTCAACACAGGTCAGATACCCTGCACTGTTAGTTCAGAAAGTCTATCATCAGGCAGGAAGATAAGGACTGGTAGGAATTATGTTACAGAGAGCATCTCCCTCATCAAACCCATCCCCACTCCATCTCCATGCAGAATTACAACATGTGTGAGTGCAATACAGAGGAACAGAATAGGAGGAGTACTACACTGCCATTTATGATGAAGGAATACATATCACCTGATAATCATATGTGGCATGCAGAAGTAGTGCTGTTGTTTCAAAAGCATCCAGGAATTGGAGGGGTTAACACAGTCACAAGAGACAGGGAGTGGTTAGCAGAGCCGCGGGGAATTGTGGGGAACTTGTGTATTATTCTGGCTGCATCCAAATAAAGTAGTTGTGTGTGTGATCTGTATCCCACAAAAGTGCAGGAAAGAGAACAGGATTCAAGTCTAGGGTGAAGCTCAACACAGGTCAGATACCCTGCACTGTTAGTTCAGGAAGTCTATCATTGGGCAGGAAGATAAGGACTGGAAGGAATTCTGTCACAGAAATCATCTTTCTCATCAACCCCCCCCCCCCCCCATCTCCATGCACGATAAAGAATGCTGAGTACAATTGAGTCCTTGTGAAGGAAAAACCTGTGGTTGTGTATCCATTAAAAAGGTGCTGTACTGTGCTACCTGATAATAGACTGTGTACTGCTGTGCTGCAAAGAAGACTGTACTGTTATCACTGGAGCCTGTTGCTCAAAGAGACATTTACATTGCACTGGCCATGCCTCATTAAATGTTACTGTTCTACCGTTTATGAGGACTCTTGTCAAATGTGTCTGGTCAGCAAGTGAATCTGTCCTGTGCCTGAGAGAAGCTGCAGCCTATAGTTGCCCGTAATAATAGTTCCCCCAGGATTCCGACAAATTCATGTATCTGGTCTCGCCCCTATCTGAACTTAGTCGACGTGCATATAACACATATGATTACAGTACCTGGGAGTGTAATACAGAGGACCAGTATACCAGGAGTCCTACAATGCCATTCATGTTGAAGGAATCCATATCACCTGATATATGTGGCATGCAGAAGTAGTGCTGTTGCTTCAAAATCATCCATCAACTAGAGCGGTTAACACAGTCACAAGAGACAGGGAGTGGTTAGCAGAGCCCCAGGGGGATTGTGGGGAATTTGTATACTATTCTGGCTGTAGCCAAAGGGAGAAGTGGTGTCTGTATCTCACAAAAGTGCAGGAAAGAGAACAGGATTCAAGTATTCAAGTCCAGGGTGAAGCTCAACACAGGTCAGATACCCTGCACTGTTAGTTCAGGAAGTCTTTCATTGGGGAGAAAGATAAGGACTGAAAGGAATTGTGTCACAGAAATCATCTTCTTCATCAAACCCCCCCTCCATCTCCATGCACGATAAAGAATGCTGTGTACAATTGAGTCCTTGTGAAGGAAAAACCTGTGGTTGTGTGTCCAACAAAAATGTGTTGTACTGTGCTACCGGATAATAGACTGAGTACTGGTGTGCTGCAAAGGAGACTATACTGTTATTACTCGAGCCTGTTGCTCAAAGAGACATTTACATTGCACTGGCCATGCCTCTTTAAATGTTACTGTTCTACCGTTTATGAGGACTCTTGTCAAATGTGTCTGGTCAGCAATTGAATCTGTCCTGTGCCTAACAGACGCTGCAGCCTATGTTTGCCTGGTATAACGGTTCCCCCAGCATTCCAACAAATTCATGTAACTGTTCTCGCCACTATCTGAACTTAGGAGGCGTTCGTGTAACACATATGATTACAATATCTGTGAGTGCAATACAGAGGACCAGAATACGAGGAGTCCTACACTGCCATTTATGATGAAGGAATCCATATTACCTGATAATCATATCTGGCATGCAGTAGTAGTGCTGTTGCTTCAAAAGCATCCAGCAACTAGAGGGGTTAACATAGTCACAAGAGACAGGGAGTGGTTAGCAGAGCCCCATGGGGATTTTGGGGACTTGTGTACTATTCTGGCTGCAGCCAAAGGGAGAATCATAGAATCATAGAATGGTAGAGTTGGAAGGGACCTCCTGGGTCATCTGGTCCAACCCCCTGCTCAAAGCAGGATTCACTAAATCATCTCAGACAGATGTCTGTCCAGCCTCTGTTTGAAGACGTCCATTGAAGGGGAACTCACCACCTCTCGTGGCAGCCTGTTCCACTCATTAATCACCCTAACTGTCAAAAAGTTTTTTCTAATATCTAATCTGTGTCTCCTCCCATTTAGTTTCATCCCATTGCTTCTAGTCTTTCCTTGTGAAAATGAGAATAAAGATGATCCTTCTACAATGTGACAGCCCTTGTGGTGTGGTGTGTGAACTGTTTCTCACAAAAGTGCAGGAAAGAGAACAGGATTCAAGTCCAGGGTGAAGCTTAAAACAGCAGGTCAGAAACCCTGCACTGTTAGTTCAGAAAGTCTATCATTGGGCAGGAAGATAAGTACTGGAAGGAATTGTCTCATAGAGATCATTTTCCTCATCAAACCCCCCCCCCCCATCTCCATGCAGGACAAAGAAAGCTGTGTACAATTGAGTCCTTGTGAAGGAAAAACCTGTGTTTGAGTATCCATTAAAAGTGTGCTTTACTGTGCTACTGGATATTAGACTGTGTGCTGCTGTGCTGCAAAGAACACTGTATTTTTATTACTGAAGTCTGTTGCTCAATGAGACATTTACATTGCACTGGTCATTCCTCATTAAATGTTACTGTTCTACCATTTATGAGAACTCATGTCAAATGTTTCTGGTCAGCAATTGAATCTGTCCTGTGCCTGAGAGAAGCTGCAGCCTATGGCAGCCCGAAATAACAGTTCCCCCAGGATTCCAACGAATTCATGTAACCGGTCTTGCCCCTATCTGAACTTAGGCGGCGTGCGTGTAACACATATGATTACAATATCTTTGAGTGCAATACAGAGGACCAGAATACGAGGAGTCATACACTGCCATTTGTGATGAAGGAAATGCATATTACCTGATAATCATATGTGGCATGCAGAAGTAGTGCTGTTGCTTCAAAAGCATCCAGCAACTAGAGGGCTTAACACAGTCACAAGGGATAGGGAGTATTTAACACAGCCCCAGGGGGATTGTGGGGAACTTGTGTACTATTCTGGCTGCAGCCAAAGAAAGAAGTGGTGTGTGTGATCTGTCTCACACAAAAGTGCAGGAAAGAACAGGTTTCAAGTCCATGGTGACTCTCAACACAGGTCAGATACCCTGTGCTGTTAGTTCAGGAAGTCTATCATTGGGCAGGAAGATAAGGACTGAAAGGAATTATGTCACAGAGATCATCTTCCTCATCAAACCCCCCCTTCCTCCATCTCCATGCAGGATAAAGAATGCTGTGTACAATTGAGTCCTTGTGAAGGAAAAACCTGTGGTTGTGTATCCATTAAAAAGGTGCTGTACTGTGCTACCTGATAATAGACTGTGTAGTGCTATGCTGCAAAGGAGACTGTACTGTTATTACAGGAGCCTGTTGCTCAAAGAGACATTTACATTGCACTGGCCGTGCCTCATTAAATGTCAGCAAGTGAATCTGTCCTGTGCCTGAGAGAAGCTGCAGCCTATAGTTGCCCGTAATAATAGTTCCCCCAGGATTCCGACAAATTCATGTATCTGGTCTCGCCCCTATCTGAACTTAGTCGACGTGCATATAACACATATGATTACAGTACCTGGGAGTGTAATACAGAGGACCAGTATACCAGGAGTCCTACAATGCCATTCATGTTGAAGGAATCCATATCACCTGATATATGTGGCATGCAGAAGTAGTGCTGTTGCTTCAAAAGCATCCATCAACTAGAGCAGTTAACACAGTCACAAGAGACAGGGAGTGGTTAGCAGAGCCCCAGGGGGATTGTGGGGAATTTGTATACTATTCTGGCTGTAGCCAAAGGGAGAAGTGGTGTCTGTATCTCACAAAAGTGCAGGAAAGAGAACAGGATTCAAGTATTCAAGTCCAGGGTGAAGCTCAACACAGGTCAGATAAAAAAACCTGTGGTTGTGTATCCATTAAAACTGTGCTGTACTGTGCTACAGGATAATAGACTGTGTACTGTTGTGATGCAAAGGATACTGTACTGTTATTACTGAAGCCTGCTGCTCAAAGAGACATTTACATTGCACTGACCGTGCCTCATTAAATGTTACTGTTCTACCGTTTATGAGGACTCTTGTCAAATGTGTCTGGTCAGCAATTGAATCTGTCCTGTGCCTGAGAGAAGCTGCAGCCTATGGTTGCCTGGAATAACGGTTCCCCTAGGATTCCAACAAATTAATGTAACCGGTCTCGCCCCTATCTGAAATTAGCCGGCGTGAGTGTAACACATATGATTACAATATCTGGGAGTGCAATACAGAGAACCAGTATACGAGTAGTTCTACACTGCCATTCATAAAGAAGGAATCCATATCACATGATAATCATATGTGGCATGCAGAAGTAGTGCTGTTGCTTCAAAAGCATCCAGCAACTAGAGGGGTTAACACAGTCACAGGAGACAGGGAGTGGTTAGCAGAACCCCAGGGGGATTGTGGGGAACTTGTGTACTATTCTAGCTGCAGCTAAAGGGAGAAGTTTTGTGTGTGATCTGTATCTCAAAAAAGTGTAGGAAAGAGAACAGGATTCAAGTCCAGGGTGAAGCTCAACACAGGTCAGATACCCTGCACTGTTACTTCAGAAAGTAGATCATCGGGCAGGGAGATAAGGACTGGAAGGAATTGTGTCACAGAGATCATCTTCCTCGTCAACGCACCCCCTCCATCTCCATGCAGGATAAAGAATGCTGTGGACAATTGAGTCCTTGTGTAAGAAAAACCTATGGTTGTGTATCCATTTAAACTGTGCTGTATTGTGCTACCTGATAATAGACTGTGTACTGCTATGCTGCAAAGGAGACTGTACTGTTATTACAGGAGCATGTTGCTCAAAGAGACATTTACATTGCACTGGCCGTGCCTCATTAAATGTTACTGTTCTACCGTTTATAAGGACTCTTGCTAAATGTGTCTGGTCAGCAATTGAATCTGACCTATGCCTGAGAGAAGCTGCAGCCTATGGTAGCCCGTAATATCAGTTCCCCCAGTATTCCAACAAATTCATGTATCCGGTGTCGCCCTTATCTGAACTTAGGTGGAGTGCGTATAACACATATGATTACAATACCTGTGAGTGCAATACAGAGGACCAGTATACGAGGAGTCCTACACTGCCATTTATGATGAAGGAATACATATCACCTGATAATCATATGTGGCATGCAGAAGTAGTGCTGTTGCTTCAAAAGCATCCAGCAACTAGAGGGGTTAACACAGTGACAAGAGACAGGGAGTGGTTAGCAGAGCCCCAGGGGGATTGTGAGGAATTTGTGTACTATTCTGACTGCAACCAAAGTGATAAGTGGTGTGTGTGATCTGTATCTCACAAAAGTGCAGGAAAGAGAACAGGATTCAAGTCCAGGGTGAAGCTCAACACAGGTCAGATACCCTGCATTGTTAGTTCAGGAAGTCAATCATCAGGCACGAAGTTAAGGACTGGACGGAATTATGTCACAGAGAGTATCTCCCTCATCAAATCCTTCCCCCCGCTCCATCTCAATGCAGGATTACAACGTCTGTGAGTGCATTAGAGAGGACCAGTATCAGGGTGCGTGGACTGGCCGAGTATGTGAGCAGACATGAGGCAGAGGAGCTCCTGTAACCCTGTCCTGTAATCCTTCCTGCCCGAGGGAAACATTGCATTTGAAAGAACTTACCAGGTGGCCTGGGGTCTCAGGAGTGCGGGGGAGCAATCGGTGGTGCAGTACGGGATGACCCGGCGAGACAGCAAGCACAGACAGGCGGCCAGCACATCGCAGCACGAGGGCCAAAATGGCGCCGCGGCCTCTGAGGCGGGGACCGAGACTCCAAGGCAGCGGGAGAAGCGCATGGAGGTGGCGAACCGGCTCTCCAAATATGTGCATGGCGGAGGAGCTGGGGAGCTTGCACCCGATCGGAATGTGCAGTCATTAAAAAGCACGGTAACGGAGGGGGATGTGGAGAGGGCAGCGGTGGAGGCACAGGAGAAGCCATATCAAAGGAAAGTACAGACTCCCAATCCAACAACTACCCCCAGCAGAGAGGCTCAGGTTACCAGTGGTGCTGACTTAGTGGCAGAGGATGATGAGCCTACTTTAAAGGATGTGCGGCTGGCTATCTCACATAGTAAAGCAGATCTCACTGAACATATAGGGTCTGTGAAAGTGGACATATCTCATATACGCCATGACTTGCAGAAAATGAGGGAGCGCCTCACTGCAACAGAAGGCAGAGTGGGGGATTTGGAAGATACTGTGACTCCTATGACTAAAACACTTAAAACAGCTACTGACTCTATCAACTATTTACTCAACAAAGCGGATGATCTTGAAAATCGTCTGAGAAGAAATAACGTGCGTATTGTGGGTGTGCCTGAGAAAGCAGAGGGCAGAGAGGTGGTGGATTTTTTTGAGACATGGCTGCTGCAATCCTTTGGAAAAGATAAATTCTCTAAAATGTTCGCTATTGAGAGGGCACACAGGGTCCCCACCAGACCTCCACCACCTGGGGCACCGCCACGTACAGTCTTAATTAAAATGCTGCATTTTCGTGACAGAGATAAAATCTTACAATTGGCGCGGTCGGCTAACGATTTATGTATAGAGGGGGCGAGAGTATCCTTCTATCCTGACTTCTCTGTGGAGGTTCAAAGGAGACGTGCCCAATTTCAAGATGTCAAGCGCAGATTGAGAGCACTTCAAGTACCCTATGCAATGTTATATCCTGCATGGCTGCGAGTCATAGCAATGGGTGAAACTCATTTCTTTGATTCACCAAAGGAGGCTGCAAAGTGGCTGGACTTAAAAGAGAGACAGATCCGGGCGGGCTGACGCCAATTTTGAGAAAATTCTTGACAGAATATAATATAATAATCCAGGGATTTTGAATTCTAGTGGATAATACTCCTCTGTTGCCTACTGAATCTATGTTCATAAATGTTATGATTGTTATTTTACAGTTATTGTATACTGCTTATAACCTGGCTTTCATATATACCTCGGGCAGGCCAATATACTTATATAGTTGTTGAGGTGCTGGTTTCACCTACAATGTATAGGCAGGGTTAAGACACTCTGCCGTTTGAATGTTCTGGGAACGTTGTGTGGGGGGGAAATGAGGGAGTCTCTGATGCAACTTATGTTACGGCGCCTCGTGTGCTTAAGGCGTGTTAAGTTGCATGAGGCTAAATACCAGACTCTTCATGTTACGGCTGTTGGTATTCATTTGATTAAGGGGAGGGGTGTTAAATGAGGTAGTGAGGGGGGGTAAAAGAACAGAATTTACTTTGTTTGGTGCAGACTGTGTATTATTACAATACCATAATCTTGATGGTCAGACGCACGAGTGGGTGCGGGGAGGTGCATGTGACAGTCCATTTTCAATCGTTAAAACATGGTCAAGCAGATTAATATAGTATCCTGGAATGTTAGAGGTATGGGAGATCACAACAAAAGATTTGCGGCACTTAAATATCTTAAGGAATATCGGGATTCGATAATCTGTCTACAAGAGACGCATTGCAATATGGAGGCCGCTGCGGCACTGAGCAAGCTTTGGAGGGGGCCAGCCTATCATTCTACACATAGTACTTACTCTAGTTTCAGGTCCAGTTGAGACAACCATTCATGAAATTGGTTCTCCAGAGCTGACCACAACTCCTCAGCTGTGTGACTCACATTTCCCAGACATTTCAAAGTAAAAACCGCCTGATGACGTTGAGCCCTACTGCCAGCATAGTAAGGAGGTGTGCAGGATCCCTTCTGCGCAGTTAGAAAGCTTGTGGCATGACCAGACAGGCTTTGGGTGCAGGTGGAGGACCGAGAGGAGGTTGAGGAGGCAGAAGCAGTGGAGGAACTTTGAGATAAAGAGGATTGACGCACAACTCGTGGGGACGGCAAGACTTGGACAGCAGCCCCTTGTCCTGCTGTCACCATAGTTACCCAGTGCCCAGTCAGCGACATGTAACGCCCCTGTCCATGCCTACTCGTCCAAGTGTCTGTGGTGAAATGCACCCTGTCACACACAGAGTTTCTCAAAGAAGCGGTGATGTTGTGTGCGACATGCTGGTGGAGCGCAGGCACACCTTTCTTTGAGAAGTAGTGCCGACGGGGCATCTGGTACTGGGGCACTGCGACGGACATAAGGTCTCGAAAATCCTCTGTGTCCACCAGGCGGAAAGGCAGCATTCTGTAGCCAAGAGCTTGCAGATGGTGAAATTCAACCTCTTAGCTTTCTCATGGCTAGGAGGAAATGGTCTTTTACTTGTCCACATCTGAGGGACCGAGGTCTGGCTATTGTGCTTAGACGGGGTTGATAAGGGTGTCCCCGGCAAACTGCCGGTCTGTGAGGAAGATGCAGGCGGACATGTTAGGTTGCCTTGATCCAAAGGTGGTGCTATCGATGTCGGACAGTGCTCAACACCAGCTGGTGTTACCACCTCCAAAGAAAATGATGACCTGCCAATCACGCTGGCTGTTGCGGGTAAAGAGGTGGCAGGTCTGCGTCCCAAAACAGGTGTGACTGCTGTCCCCCCAGTCACAGAGGATGAAGAGGCCGCGGATGCACAAGATATGGCAGACGGTGGTTGGCCCGGCCGGCTAGGCCGCATTGTAGCACAGTGAGCTTCCCACTGCAACTTATGCTTCATGTCCATGTGCCGGTTCATGCATGAAGTACTCAAACTATGTATTTTTTGGCCTCTACTTAGCTTTTGCTGACAAATGTTACAGATAACACAAGTTGGGTCATCTTTATCGATCTGAAAAAATGCCCAGGCTATGCAAGGCTTAGCACCCATGCGACCTGAAGAGCCACCACGACTTGTGGTGAGAGGCAGAGTTGTGTTTGAGGATGCAGTTGTTGACGTGCTTCCAGTACTACGTCTCTGTCCAGGAAGGCGTAACCTGACCTCGTCGTCACTAGCATTCTCCTCCACCTCCTCTGCTGACCTCATCTCTTGGCTGACTGTGGGTTGACAGTAAGTGGGATCTCCAACCTCATCATCATCACCCTGTGCGTTATCACACCCGTCGTCCTCAGAGCCAACCTCTTCCTGCCCTGACAAAAAACTAAAGTTGTCGCTCCAATCAGGTATTTGAGTCTCATCATCGTCTTCCTCATTGTCTCCACCAACAGGAGTTACAGTTTGGGAATGAGGGTCTACATTATGGTCAGAACCTTCAGCGTCGGGTCCTGGATCCGACTCATAAAGATTCTGGGCATCAGTGCAGATCATTTCCTCGTCTGGATTCACAGAAGCGCTGGAGCCGACCTCTGATTCCCAGGCTATAGTATGAGTAAACAGCTCTGCAGACTCAACCATCTGTTCTACCTCATACTCAGGCGGGCAGCTGGAGATTTGGGAGCTGTGAGGAAGCAAGTGCGATTGGGGTGACACCTTTGAGGACTGGAGTATTTGTGATGTTGAAGTTGATGTGGAGGAGAGCCCACTTAAAGGAGCACTTGATATCCGTTGAAGCACCTGCTGTTTTTGTGCCTCATCTGGAATTTGTAGCGATTGGCGTGGCCGTAAGAAAGGGATCTTATCACATTGTCCGCTAAAAGAAGTAGACATTTTAGTTTGGCTGGAAGATGGTCTTTCTTCTGCAGATGTTACTGTTGCTTTAACACCTACCCCACGGACACAACCTTTTTTCCCCTTCCCAACACGCCTATTCCCCTTTCCACCAGCAGCAGGCCTTTTTCCACTCATTTTGGTGGTTAACTAATTCACAACTCTGGAGTTGTTTGCACAAAAAAACAATGGATGGTAACCGAGCAGAGCTGAGTGGCCAAACTGTGGTATTAGGCCAAAACTATTGGCTGGGTTAGATGCAGAAAAAAATTATATTCAATTTGCAACCTGATGGAGGTCAGTATAGATGGACTAATAGACCAAGTTCCACACACTGCTAGAAGCCCAAATATTTTTTCAGAGCTAGATGCAGAAAAAAATTATATTCAATTTGCAACCTGATGGAGGTCAGTATAGATGGACTAATAGACCAAGTCCCACACACTACTAGAAGCCCAAATATTTTTTCAGAGCTAGATGCAGAAAAAAATTATATTCAATTTGCAACCTGATGGAGGTCAGTATAGATGGACTAATAGAACAAGTCCCACACACTGCTAGAAGCCCAAATATTTTTTCAGAGCTAGATGCAGAAAAAAATTATTTTTAATTTGCAACCTGATGGAGGTCAGTATAGATGGACTAATAGACCAAGTCCCACACACTGCTAGAAGCCCAAATATTTTTTCAGAGCTAGATGCAGAAAAAAATTATTTTTAATTTGCAACCTGATGGAGGTCAGTATAGATGGACTAATAGAACAAGTCCCACACACTACTAGAAGCCCAAATATTTTTTCAGAGCTAGATGCAGAAAAAAATTATATTCAATTTGCAACCTGATGGAGGTCAGTATAGATGGACTAATAGAACAAGTCCCACACACTGCTAGAAGCCCAAATATTTTTTCAGAGCTAGATGAAGAAAAAAATTATTTTTAATTTGCAACCTGATGGAGGTCAGTATAGATGGACTAATAGACCAAGTCCCACACACTGCTAGAAGCCCAAATATTTTTTCAGAGCTAGATGCAGAAAAAAATTATATTCAATTTGCAACCTGATGGAGGTCAGTATAGATGGACTAATAGAACAAGTCCCACACACTGCTAGAAGCCCAAATATTTTTTCAGAGCTAGATGAAGAAAAAAATTATTTTTAATTTGCAACCTGATGGAGGTCAGTATAGATGGACTAATAGACCAAGTCCCACACACTGCTAGAAGCCCAAATATTTTTTTCAGAGCTAGATGAAGAAAAAAATTATTTTTAATTTGCAACCTGATGGAGGTCAGTATAGATGGACTAATAGAATGATGCTATGCCCAAAAGGTTTTACTTCACTAGGTGCAGTAAAAAAATTGGTATTCTATACACAGGTGGTGTAGCTTGCAACACAGATAGGCTACTCCACTGACTAACACACTCTGCAATAGGCCAAAAAGGATTAGCTTTGCTAGATTTAGCCAAATGCTGTGAAAAAAACTTGCACAGCACTGGCACAGACCTGCCTGGCAAAAACTGATAGGAACTGATGTAACTTAGTCCTGAAAAGGACTGCAATTACAATTAGTCTGTACTCCCAACCTATCTATTTAAGAGCACAGACCTGCCTGATAAAAGTCGTAGGAAATGCTGTAACCTAGTCCTTAAAAGGACTGCAATCACAACTATTCCCTACTCCCAAGCTATCTGTAGATTTGTGCGAAAATTGGCTTGAAATTAACAAGGTATAGCGCACACAGCAACAGCGGTGCCGTCTAACACGCAGCTGCAGCAGTGAGAAAATGGTGGCGACGGGGAAAATGGCTGGGTCTTATAGGGCAAGGACATGTGACATACACTGCCAATGACACATGCCCTTGCTTGTGTGAAAAAAAGCACTTCGCTCCGTGTGTGCGCTGCTGATAGGCTGACAGATTGCACCTCCACACTGTAAATGCGGGAAAAAGAAAAAAAATGGAGATCTTAATTATTCCTGCAGAGATCCATTCCCTGCCCCTCCCCCTGCCCCGCTGTACACTCAAACTGCGTATTAACATTAATTTTCATCATTACTGAGAAAAAATCCAGTTATGATTTTGGTGCACGAACAGTTATCGAACATAACCTTGAACAGCCGAATTTTTTTCAAATGGTTCGTGTTCGCCGAACGGCTCGAACACCACCCAAAACAGCTCGAATTTGAGATTGGCGAACAGTTCGAGTCGAACAACGCTCATCTCTACTCATTATATGTTACTGTTCTACCGTTTATGAGGACTCTTGTCAAATGTGTCTGGTCAGCAATTGAATCTGTCCTGTGCCTGAGAGAAGCTGCAGCCTATGGTTGCACGGAATAACGGTTCCCCCAGGATTCCAACAAATTCATGTAACCGGTCTCGCCCCTATCTGAACTTAGGCGGCGTGCGTGTAACACATAAGACTACAGTATTTGTGAGTGCAATACAGAGGACCAAAATATGAGGAGTCCTACACTGCCATTTATGATGAAGGAATCCATATCACCTGACAATCATATGTGGCATACAGGAGTAGTGCTGTTGCTTCAAAAGCATCCAGCAACTAGAGGGGTTAACACAGTCACAAGAGACAGGGAGTGGTTAGCAAAGACCGGGTGGATTGTGGGAAACTTGTTAACTATTCTGGCTGTAGCCAAAGGGAGAAGTTATGTGTATGATCTGTATCTCACAAAAGTGCAGGAAAGAGAACAGGATTCAAGTCCAATGTGAAGCTCAACACAGGTCAGATACCCTGCACTGTTAGTTCAGAAAGTCTGTCATTAGGCAGGAAGATAAGAACTGGAAGGAATTGTGTCACAGAAATAATCTTCCTCATCAGACCCCCCCTCCATCTCCATGCAGGATTAAGAATGCTGTGTACAATTGAGTCCTTGTGAAGGAAAAACCTGTGGTTGTGTATCCATTAAAACTGTGCTGTACTGTGCTACTGGATAATAGACTGTGTACTGCTGTGCTGCAAAGGAAACTGTACTGTTATTACTGGAGCCTGTTGTTTAAAGAGACATTTACATTGCACTGGCCAAGCCTCATTAAATGCAATACAGAGGACCAGTATACAAGGACTCCTACACTGCCATTTATGATGAAGGAATCCATATCACCTGATAATCATATGTGGCATGCAGAAGTAGTGCTGTTGCTTCAAAAGCATCCAGGAACCCCTCTAGGGTTAACACAGTCACAAAAGACAGGGAGACATTAGCACAGCACCAGGGGTATTGTGGGGAACTTGTTTACTATTCTGGCTGCAGCCAAAGGTAGAAGAAGTGTGTATGATCTGTAACTCACAAAAGTGCAGGAAAAAGAACAGGATTCAAGTCCAGGTTGAAGCTCAACACAGGTCAGATACCCTGCACTGTTAGTTCAGGAAGTCTATCATTGGGCAGGAAGATAAGGACTGGAAGGAATTATGTCAAAGAAATCATCTTCTTCATCAAACTCTCCCCCCTCCATCTCCATGCAGGATAAAGAATGTTGTGTACAATTGAGTCCTTGTGAAGGAAAAACCTGTGGTTGTGTATCCATTAAAACTGTGCTGTACTGTGCTACCAGATAATATACTGTGTACTGCTATGCTGCAAAGGAGACTGTACTGTTATTACAGGAGCCTGTTGCTCAAAGAGACATTTACATTGCACTTGCCGTGCCTCATTAAATGTTACTGTTCTACCGTTTATGAGGACTCTTTGTCAAATGTGTCTGGTCAGCAATTGAATCTGTCCAATGCCTGAGAGATGTTGCAGCCTATGGTTGCCCGGAATAACGGTTCCCCCAGGATTCCATAGAATTCATGTAACTAGCCTCGCCCCTATCTGAAATTAGGGGGCGTGCGTGTAACACATATGATTACAATACCTGGGGTGCAATACAGAGGACCCGTATACGAGGAGTCCAACATTGCCATTTATGATTAAGGAATACATATCACCTGATAATCATATGTGGCATGTAGAAGTAGTGCTCTTGCTTTAAAAGCATCCAGCAACTAGAGGGGTTAACACAGTCACAAGAGACAGGGAGTGGTTAGCACAGCCCCAGGGAAATTGTGGGGAATTTGCATACTATTCTGACTGCAGCGAAAGGGAGAAGTGGTGTGTGTGGTCTGTATCTCACAAAAGTGCAGGAAAGAGAACAGGATTCAAGTCCAGGGTGAAGCTCAACACAGGTCAGATACCCTGCACTGTTAGTTCAGGAAGTCTATCATTGGGCAGGAAGATAAGAACTGGAAGCAATTGTGTCACAGATATCATCTTCCTCATAAAACCCCCCACTCTTCCATCTCCATGCAGGACAAAGAATGCTGTGTACAATTGAGTCCTTGTGAAGGAAAAACGTGTGGTTGTGTATGCATTAAAACTGTGCTCTACTTTGCTACCAAATAATAGACTGTGTACTGCTGTGCTGCAAAGGAGACTGTACTGTTATTACTGGAGCCTGTTGCTCAAAGAGACATTTACATTGCACTGGACGTGCCTCATTAATTGTTACTGTTCTTTCATTTATGAGGACTCTTGTCAAATGTGTCTGGTCAACAATTGAATCTGTCCTTTGCCTTAGAGAAGATGCAGCCTTTGGTTCCCCGGAATAACGGTTCCCCCAGGATTCCAACAAATTCATGTAACCGGTCTTGCCCCTATCTGAACTTAGGCGGCGTGCATGTAACATATATGATTACAATATCTGTGAGTGCAATACAGAGGACCAGTATACAAGGAGTCCTACACTGCCATTTATGATGAAGGAATCCATATCACCTGATAATCATATGTGGCATGCAGAAGTATTGCTGCTGCTTCAAAAGCATCCAGCAGCTAGAGGGGTTAACACAGTCACAGGAGACAGGGAGTGGTTAGCAGGACCCCAGTGGGATTGTGGAGAACTTGTGTACTATTTTGGCTGCAGCCAAAGGGAGAAGTGGTGTGTGTGATCTGTAACTCACAAAAGTGCAGGAAAAAGAACAGGATTCAAGTCCAGGTTGAAGCTCAACACAGGTCAGATACCCTGCACTGTTAGTTCAGGAAGTCTATCATTGGGCAGGAAGATAAGGACTGGAAGGAATTGTGTCACAGAGATCATGTTTTTCATCAAACTCCCCCCCCTCCATCTCCATGCAGGATAAAGAATGCTGTGTACAATTGAGTCCTTGTGCAGGAAAAACCTGTGGTTGTGTATCCATTAAAACTGTGCTGTACTGTGCTACCAGATAATAGACTGTGTACTGCTGTACTGCAAAGGAGACTGTACTGTTATTACTGGAGCCTGTTGCTCAATGAGACATTTACATTGCACTGGTAGTGCCTCATTAAATGTTACTGTTCTAGCGTTTATGAGGACTCATGTCAAAAGTGTCTGGTCAGCAATTGAATCTGTCCTGTGCCTTAGAGAAGCTGCAGCCTATGGTTGACCGAAGTAACAGTTCCCCCAGGATTCCAACGAATTTATGTAAGCGGTCTCGCCACTATCTGAACTTAGACGGAGTGCGTGTAACACATATGATTACAATATCTGTGAGTGCAATACAGAGGACAAGTATACGAGGAGTCCTACACTGCCGTTTAAGATGAAGGAATCCATATCACCAGATAATCATATGTGGCATGCAGAAGGAGTGCTGTTACTTCAAAAGCATCCAGCAACTAGAGGTGTTTACACAGTCACAAGAGACAGGGAGTGGTTAACCGAGCCCCAGGAGGATTGTGGGAAATTTGTTTACTAATCTGGTTGCAGCCAAAGGGAGAAGTGGTGTGTGTGATCTGTATCTCACAAAAGTGCAGGAAAGAGAACAGGATTCAAGTCCAGGGTGAAGCTCAACACAGGTCAGATGCCCTGCACTGTTAGTTCAGGAAGTCTATCATCAGGCAACAGGCAGGAAGATAAGGACCGGAAGGAATTGTGTCACAGAGAGTTTCTCCCTCATCAAACCCTCCCCCCGCAATCACCATGCAGGAAAAAGAATGCTGTGTACAACTGAGTGCTTGGGAAGGGAAAGCCTGTGGTTGTATATGCATTAAAACTGTGCTGTACTGTGCAGCCGTATAATAGACTGTGTACTGCTGTGCTGCAAAGGAAACTGTACTGTTATTACTGGGGCATGTTGCTCAAAGAGACATTTACATTGCACTTGCCGTGCCTCATTTATTGTTACTGTTCTATCGTATATGAGGACTCTTGTCAAATGTGTCTGGTCAGCAATTGAATCTGTCCTGTGCCTGAGAGAAGCTGCAGCCTATGGTTGCCCGGAATAATGGTTCCCCCAGGATTCCAACATATTCATTTAACCGGTCTCGCCACTATCTGAACTTAGGCGGCGTGCGTGTAACACATATGATTACAATATCTGTGAGTGCAATACAGAGGACCAGTATACGAGGAGTCCTACACTGCCACTTATGATGAAGGAATCCATATCACCTGATAATCATATCTGGCATGCAGAAGTAGTGCTGTTGCTTCGAAAGCATCCAACAACTAGAGGGTGTTAACCAGGGGTGGATTAAGAGTAGCAAGGGCCCCGGGCAGTTTAGAAGGCGCGCCCCCCCCCCCCCACCTGATTTATCACGTGACATGTCACATGATCCCCTGTGATAGATCATGTGATAGTTCACGGGAAATTAATTTGGCACAATATTAATTGTGCTGCCTCATCTGAAAGCAGCACAATATTGGGGCAGATACCCTGATTCCAGCGATGTGTCACTTTTTCAGCTGCTTGTTGTCATTTTGAGAAAATCACCGTTTTATCTGCTGCAGACCTAGCAGCTCTCTGAATGCTGCGCTCTGTATAGCCCCGCCCACACCACTGATTGGCAGCTTTCTGCCCATGCTCAGTGTACACAGAAATCTACTGATCAGTGATGGGGGTGGGGTCCTACAGAACTTACTAGTCATCTAGTGATAATTACCTTCTGACAAATCAATGATTTTATCAAAACAACACTAAGCAGCCCAGTAAGTGACACATTACTGGAATCAGTGCCTCTAACCCTACATTATGCTGCTCTCAGATTAAGTGGCAAAAACCTGATGACAGATTCCCTTTAAAGGAGCTGTAAACACAAAAAAGTTTGTATAAAAAAAAAATACAAGCCATTTGTGAAATTAACTTTTTTTTCATTGTTAATTCACATTAGACTGTATCTTCAACACTTTTGTCAGCAGGTCTTATTACAGACTCTGAATAGGGCAGCTCTCTCCCTCTCCCTCAGCAGAAAGTCACAACATGGTTAAAAAACGGGATCTTTTATGATTTTCTCATAATAAATAAAAAAGGACATGCAAGTCCTCCAAACTATTTTCCGTTTCTCTATAGGGGAGGTACGAAATCTTTCTTGTTCTTTAGTTGATCACATGTCAAAAAGGCAAAGCATTTACTATGAACTCGCCTAAAAAAATATACACTTGGAGAGTAATATCATCATCTGCATGTAAATATTCCTTGACTCTAAGGGCTCGCTCACACTGTCGTATAACACGGCCGAATGCTATGTGATGCTTTATCGGATAGGACTCGGTCCTATGTTATACTATGGGACAGTGCAGATCTGCGATTATTGGCATGAGAAAATAATCTCATTCGATATTCGGACCATGTGCACCCATACAAGTCTATGGGTGCACGTAAAACATTAGACTGCACTCGGATGTCATCCAAGTGCAGTCCGATGAACACACAGAGACTATGGAGAAGATGGAGAAAGTAAGTTCTCCATCTTCTCCATATCTGTGCTGCGAGAGAATCGGATCACACTCAGTTGAAGCTCTGACAGAGTTTGAGCCAAGTGTCATTAGCATAATTGGCCCTATTCTCTTGCATGAGAGAATATATGGCTTAGTGAGTGGACCCTAAAACTGAATAGTAGTGACGGACAGGCACCTCACAAGCGGGATCCATGTAGCTCTCAGATGTCGTGTAGGTAGGGCTTCATTCCATGGGGTAGGGCTTAATTTCAAGGTATATAAAAAAAAATGGACTTCAAATAAAAATTAAATGAACACAAAAAGCACTAATTGAATTATTTTTTTCGTATTTATGTTTGCAGCCCCTTTAAAAACCCTTTGAGGACCAAGGCACATATATGTCCCATAGTTTTAAACTGGAAAAAAATTTGATTGAATAAAATTTAAGGTCCTCGAAGGTTTAAGTAGGTCATAAATTCATATGAATACTTGCTCATACAATTGCACATGCCAAAAGATGAAGAAGAACAGAATCAAAAATATGACATTAAGTGGAGCACTTACAGGTATTCAAGGTGAAAGAGACCAGCAAAGGCATCGTCTCGAATGAGAGTAAATGAGATAGAATTCAACAAGCTGAAAATGAAGACAGCAGGTTAGAAGCGAACCAGACTTTATGTTGCTCAGAATTAGTCAAGCAGAATTTATTGACTGCTCTTGCAAAGCACTGAGACTCCCGCTGTGTATAGATGGCGCCGTGCGGCCTCCCGCTGTGTATAGATGGCGCTGTGCGGCCTCCCGCTGTGTATAGATGGCTACGTGCGGCCTCCCGCTGTGTATAGATGGCTACGTGCGGCCTCCCGCTGTGTATAGATGGCACCGTATAGATGGCTACGTGCGGCCTCCTGCTGAGTATATGTGTATAGATGGCTACGTGCGGCCTCCTGCTGAGTATAGATGCCGCACAGCGCCCCCCCCAGAGACAGCAGGAGGCCGCACAGCGCCATCTATACTCAGCGGGAGGCCGCACGTAGCCATCTATACACAGCGGGAGGCCGCACGGCGCCCCCACCAGAGACAGCAGGAGGCCGCACAGCGCCATCTATACTCAGTGGGAGGCCGCACATAGCCATCTATACACAGCGGGAGGCCGCATGGTGCCCCCCCGAGACAGCAGGAGGCCGCACAGCGCCATCTATACTCAGCGGGAGGCCGCACGTAGCCATCTATACACAGCGGGAGGCCGCACGGCGCCCCCCCAGAGATAGCAGGAGGCCGCACAGCGCCATCTATACTCAGCGGGAGGCCGCACGTAGCCATCTATACACAGCGGAAGGCCGCACGGCGCCCCCCCAGAGACAGCAGGAGGCCGCACAGCGCAATCTATACTCAGCGGGAGGCCGCACAGCGCCATCTATACACAGCGGGGAGCCGCACGGCGCCATCTCTACACAGCAGGGGGCCGCACGGCGCCATCAATACACGGCGGGGGGCCGCACGTCGCCATCTATACATAGCGGGGGGCCGCACGTAGCCATCTATACACAGCGGGGGGCCGCACGTAGCCATCTATACACAGCGGGGGGCCGCACGGCGCCCCCCCCCAGATACAGCAGGAGGCCGCACAGCGCCAACTATACTCAGCAGGAGGCCGCACGCAGTCACGCACACACACAAACATATACAGACATATACATACACACATAAACACATTTGAAACACAAAAATACATATAAACAGACATGACACAATGATATCTGCCCACACACACACAAACAGACATCACACAATGATATCTGCCCCCCCACACACATACAAACAGACATCACACAATGACATCTGCCCACACACACACAAACAGACATCACACAATGACATCTGCCTACACACACACACACACAAACAGACATCACACAATGACATCTGCCTACACACACACACACACACACAAACAGACATCACACAATGACATCTGCCTACACACACACACACAGACATCACACAATGACATCTGCCCACACACACAAACAGACATCACACAATGACATCTGCCCACACACACACACAAACAGACATCACACAATGACATCTGCCCCCCCCCCACACACACACACACAGACATCACACAATGACATCTGCCCACACACACACACAGACATCACACAATGACATCTGCCCACACACACATACAAACAGACATCACACAATGACATCTGCCCACACACACACACAAACAGACATCACACAATGACATCTGCCCACACACACACACACAAACAGACATCACACAATGACATCTGCCCACATACACACACACACACAGACATCACACAATGACATCTGCCCACACACACACAAACACACACACACACAGACATCACACAATGACATCTACCCACACACACACAAACAGACATCACACAATGACATCTGCCCACACACACACACAGACATACACACACAGACATCACACAATGACATCTGCCCACACACACACACACACACAAACAGACATCACACAATGACATCTGCCTACACACACACAAACAGACATCACACAATGACATCTACCCCCCACACACACATACAGACATCACACAATGACATCTGCCCACACACACACACACACACAGACATCACACAAACAGACATCACACAATGACATCTGCCCACACACACACAGACATCACACAATGACATCTGCCTACACACACACACACAAACAGACATCACACAATGACATCTGCCCACACACACACACAGACATACACACACACAAACAGACATCACACAATGACATCTGCCCACACACACACAGACATCACACAAACAGACATCACACAATGACATCTGCCTACACACACACACACATCACACAATGACATCTGCCCACACACATACATACACACACACACACATACATACACACACACACACACACATACACACTCACCATCCCCCGGCTCGGCTCCAGTCCTCAGGCTCTTCGGTGCAGCACTGCAGGCCGCGTGCGCACTGCGTGACGCCACAGCTAGGAGAGACGGCCGCGCACAGGGCCGTGTCTCCTAGCAGTGACGCGGCCGGGCCAGCACAGGGAAGTTAACTGCTGCAGTGCTGGCCCGGCCGATGAAGAAGTAGCGGCGGCCGCTGCTGGGGGAGCGGTACGGGGCCCCCCCTCCCGCCACTGCTACCGGTATGTGCCGCGGCGGCCCGCACATATAATGAGGGCAATCTGGCATTAGACACCCCGCCCGGAGCCGCGGGCCCTCTGCAGGCTCGGGGCCCCGGGCGGTCGCCCGGATTGCCCTCATTATAATCTGCCTATGGTGTTAACATAGTCACACGAGACAGGGAGTGGTTAGCACAGCCCCAGGGGTTTGTGCGGAACTTGTGTGCTATTCTGGCTGCATCCAAAGGAAGAAGTGGTGTGATCTGTATCCCACAAAAGTGCAGGAAAGAGAACAGGATTCAAGTCCAGGGTGAAGCTCAACACAGGTCAGATACACTGCACTGTTAGTTCAGGAAGTCTATCATTGGGCAGGAAGATAAGGACTGGAAGGAATTGTGACAAAGAGATCGTCTTCCTCATCAAACCCCCCCTCCTCCATCTCCATGCAGGATAAAGAATGCTGTGTACAATTGAGTTCTTGTGAAGGAAAAACCTGTGGTTGTGCATCCATTAAAATTGTGCTGTACTGTGCTACCGGATAATAGACTGTGTACTGCTGTGCTGCAAAGGAGACTGTATTGTTATTACTGGAGCCTGTTGCTCAAAGAGACATTTACATTGCACTGGCCATGCCTCATTAAATGTTACTGTTCTACCGTTTAAGAGGACTCTTGTCAAATGTGGTCAGCAATTGAATCTGTCCTGTGCCTGAGAGAAGATGCAGCCTATGGTTGCCCGGAATAATGGTTCCCCAAGGATTCCAACAAATTCATGTAACCGTTCTCGCCACTATCTGAACTTAGGCGGCTTGCATGTAACACATATGGTTACAATATCTGTGAGTGCAATACAGAGGACCAGTATACGAGGAGTCCTACACTGCCATTTATGATGAAGGAATCCATATCACCTGATAATCATATCTGGCATGCAGAAGTAGTGCTGTTGCTTCAAAAGCATCCAGCAACTAGAGGGGTTAACCTAGTCACAAGACAGGGAGTGGTTAGCAGAGCCCCAGGGGGATTGTGGGGAACTTGTGTACTATTCTGACTGCAGCCAAAGGGAGAAGTGGTGTATCTGATCTGTATCTCACAAAAGTGCAGGAAAGAGAACAGGATTCAAGTCCAGGGTGAAGCTCAACACAGGTTAGATATCCTGCACTGTTAGTTCAGGAAGTCTATCATTGGACAGGAAGATAAGGACTGGAAGGAATTTCATCACAGAGATAATCTTCCTCATCAAATCCTTCCCCCCTCCATCTCCATGCAGGATAAAGAATGCTGTGTGCAATTGAGTCTTGTGAAGGAAAAACCTGTGGTTGTGAATCCATTAAAAGTGTTCTGTACTGTGCTAACGGATAATAGACTGTGTGCTGCTGTGCTGCAAAGGAGGCTGTACTGATATTACTTGCGCCTGTTTCTCAATGAGACCTTTACATTGCAATGGCCATGCCTCATTAGTAACATAGTAACATAGTTTTTAGGGTTGAATGAAGACTAAAGGCCCCGTCACACTAAGCGATCTCGCTAGCGAGATCGCTGCTGTGTCACGGTTTTGGTGACTCACCAGCGACCTCACCAGCGATGTCGCTATGTGTGACACTTTGCAACGATCAGGCCCCTGCTGTGAGGTCGCTGATCGTTGCAAAGTGTCCTGGACCATTTTTTGGTCGTTGGCCTCCCGCTGGCCAGCACACATCGCTGTGTGTGACCAGCGGGACCAACGATCTGGCTGGTAACCATGGTAAATATCGGGTTACTAGGGGCACGCGCGCACTTAGTAACCCGCTGTTTACCATGGATACCACTCTGCTACAGTGAGCGGAGGCTCCAGCGCACCGTAGCAGAGTGGTATCCATGGTAAACAGCGGGTTACTAGGGGCACACGCGCACTTAGTAACCCGATATTTACCATAGTTACCAGCCTGCTCCTGCTTAAGCAGCAGGCTGGTAACGGGAGCAGGACATCGTGGAACGATTCTTTCCACGATATAGCTGCTCCCCTCATCGCTGGTGAGCCTGCCTGTTTGACAGCTCACCAGCGATGTATTAGCGATGCAGCAACGATCCCTGACAGGTCGTATCGTTGTCGGTATCGCTGCTGCATCGCTTAGTGTGACGGGGCCTTAAGTCCATCTAGTTCAACCCATAGCCTAACATGTTGATCCAGAGGAAGGCAAAAAAAACATGTGGCAAACACTAAGCTCCACATTGGGGGAAAAAATTCCTTCCCGACTCCATACAACAATCAGACTAGTTCCCTGGATCAACGCCCTATCAAGGAATCTAGTATATATAACCTGCAATATTATGCTTTTCAAGAAAGGCATCCATGCCCTTCTTAAATTTTAATAGTGAATCACTCATTACATCATGCGGCAGAGAGTTCCATAGTCTCACTGCTCTTACAGTAAAGAATCCCCGTCTGTGATTATGATTAAACCTTCTTGCCTCCAGACGTAGAAGATGCCCCCTTGTCCCCGTCTCTGGCCTCAGAGTAAAAAGATCAGTAGAAAGGTCTTTGTACTGTCCGCTCATATACTTGTACATAGTAATAAGATCATCCTTAAGCCTTCTTTTTTCCACAGTAAATAACCCCAAGTGTAATAACCTGTCTTGGTATTGCAGACCCCCCAGTCCTCTAATAACCTTGGTCGCTCTTCTCTGCACCCTCTCTAGTTCAGCTATGTCTTTCTTATACACCGTAGACCAAAACTGTACACAGTATTCTAAGTGTGGTCGCACTAATGACTTGTATAGAGGTAAAATTATGTTCTCCTCATGAGCATCTATGCCTCTTTTAATGCATCCCATTATTTTATTTGCCTTTGCAGCAGTTGCCTGACACTGGCCACTAAACGTGAGCTTGTCGTCCACCAATACACCCAGGTCTTTTTTAGTGACAGTTTTGCCCAGTGTTTTACAATTAAGCATATAATTATACATTTTATTTCCTCTGCCCAAGTGCATTACCTTACATTTATCCCCATTAAAGCTCATTTGCCATTTATCAGCCCAAGCTTCTAGTTTACATAGATCCTCCTGTAATATAAAATTGTCCTCCTCTGTATTGATTACCCTGCAGAGTTTAGTGTCATTTGCAAATATTTAAATATTACTCTGTATGCCCCCTACAACGTAATTAATAAATATGTTGAAAAGAAGGGGGCCCAATACTGACCCCTGTGGTACCCCACTGTTAACTGAGACCCAGTCTGAGTGATTTCCATTAATAACCACCCTTTGTTTCCTATCACTGAGCCAATTCTCCGTACACCTCGTACACGCGCTGCTCCGCTCCGCACACCTCGTACACGCGCGGCTCCGCTCCGCACACCTCGTACACGCGCGGCTCCGCTCCGTACGCCTCGTACACGCGCGGCTCCGCTCCGTACGCCTCGTACACGCGCGGCTCCGCTCCGTACGCCTCGTACACGCGCGGCTCCGCACCGTACGCCTCGTACACGCGCGGCTCCGCTCCGTACGCCTCGTACACGCGCGGCTCCGCACCGTACGCCTCGTACACGCGCGGCTCCGCTCCGTACGCCTCGTACACGCGCGGCTCCGCTCCGTACGCCTCGTACACGCGCGGCTCCGCTCCGTACGCCTCGTACACACGCGGCTCCGCTCCGTACGCCTCGTACACACGCGGCTCCGCTCCGTACGCCTCGTACACACGCGGCTCCGCTCCGTACGCCTCGTACACACGCGGATCCGCTCCGTACGCCTCGTACACACGCGGCTCCGCTCCGTACGCCTCGTACACACGCGGCTCCGCTCCGTACGCCTCGTACACACGCGGCTCCGCTCCGTACACCTCGTACACGCAGCTCCGCTCCGTACACCTCGTACACACACGGCTCCGCCCCGCACGCCTCGTACACACACGGCTCCGCACACACGTGGCTCCGCTCCGTACACCTCGTTCACACGCGGCTCCGCTCCGTACACCTCGTACACACGCGGCTCCGCTCCGTACACCTTGTACACGCGCGGCTCTGCTCCTTACGGCTCGTACACACACGGCTCCGCTCCGTACACACGTGGCTCCGCTCCGTACACCTCGTTCACACGCGGCTCCGCTCCGTACACCTCGTACACACGCGGCTCCGCTCCGTACACCTCGTACACACACGGCTCTGCTCCGTACACCTCGTACACACGCGGCTCTGCTCCGTACACCTCGTACACGCGCGGCTCTGCTCCGTACACCTCGTACACACACGGCTCTGCTCCGTACACCTCGTACACACACGGCTCCGCTCCGTACACCTCGTACACACACGGCTCTGCTCAGTACACCTCGTACACACACGGCTCTGCTACATCCACACTGTAAACCCCTCCTGACCCCACACATAAACTTCAGCTCATCCAGCACCATGACAACCAGCACAGCAGAGTCCTGCATCCACTGAGGCCCCTGATCATGTGACCCCTGACTCCTCCCCTCCTGTGACCTCATCACAGCTCCTGTGCGCACAGAGCAGCCATATATGTGGTGGCGGCTCTGCAGGTGGAGGTATGTGGAGACCCCATTACTGGGCGCAGGGGGCATTAACCCCTTCAGCGCGGAGACTCTTTTGGGGTCTTGTGTTGCCCCTTTATAAGAATCATAAGGTTTTTGTTCTGTTTCCTGTAATAGATACATACGACCCAACTATGGAGACAGGAAGGGAGGAAACGTATTGTTCTCATAGTACAGGGCCCCTTTACTGCCCCACAGTGTAATGCCCCCATTATGCCCCTTATGCAGGATGTATGATGCCCCCCACACAGTGTAATGCCCCCATTATGCCCCTTATGCAGGATGTATGATGCCCCCCACACAGTGTAATGCCCCCATTATGCCCCTTATGCAGGATGTATGATGCCCCCACACAGTGTAATGCCCCCGTTATGCCCCTTATGCAGGATGTATGATACCCCCACATAGTGTAATGCCCCTTATGCAGGATGTATGATGCCCCCACACAGTGTAATGCCCCTTATGCAGGATGTATGATGCCCCCACACAGTGTAATGCCCCCATTATGCCCCTTATGCTGGATGTATGATGCCCCCACACAGTATAATGCCCCCATTATGCCCCTTATGCAGGATGTATGATGCCCCCCACAGTGTACTGCCCCCATTATGCCCCTTATGCAGGATGTATGATGCCCCACACAGTGTAATGCCCCCATTATGCCCCTTATGCAGGATGTATGATGCCCCCACACAGTGTAATGCCCCCATTATGCCCCTTATGCAGGATGTATGATGCCCCCCACAGTGTACTGCCCCCATTATGCCCCTTATGCAGGATGTATGATGCCCCACACAGTGTAATGCCCCCATTATGCCCCTTATGCAGGATGTATGATGCCCCCCACAGTGTACTGCCCCCATTATGCCCCTTATGCAGGATGTATGATGCCCCACACAGTGTAATGCCCCCATTATGCCCCTTATGCAGGATGTATGATACCCCACACAGTGTAATGCCCCCATTATGCCCCTTATACAGGATGTATGATGCCCCACACAGTGTAATGCCCCCATTATGCCCCTTATGCAGGATGTATGATACCCCACACAGTGTAATGCCCCCATTATGCCCCTTATACAGGATGTATGATGCCCCCACACAGTGTAATGCCCCCATTATGCCCTTATGCAGGATGTATAATGCCGCCACACAGTGTAATGCCCCCATTATGCCCCTTATGCAGGATGTATGATGCCCCCACACAGTGTAATGCCCCCATTATGCCCCTTATGCAGTATATATGATGCCCCCACACAGTGTAATGCCCCTATTATGCCCCTTATGCAGTATGTATGATGCCCCCACACAGTGTAATGCCCCCATTATGCCCCTTATGCAGGATGTATGATGCCCCCACACAGTGTAATGCCCCCAATATGTCCCTTATACATTATGTATGATGCCCCCACACAGTGTAATGCCCCCATTATGCCCCTTATGCAGTATGTATGATGCCCCACACAGTGTAATGCCCCTATTATGTCCCCTATACATTATGTATGATGCCCCCCCACAGTGTAATGCCCCCATTACGCCCCTTATGCAGGATGTATGATGCCCCCACACAGTGTAATGCCCCCATTATGCCCCTTATGCAGGATGTATGATGCCCCCACACAGTGTAATGCCCCCATTATGCCCCTTATGCAGTATGTATGATGCCCGCACACAGTGTAATGCCCCCATTATCTCCCTTATGCAGGATGTATGATGCCCCCACACAGTGTAATGCCCCCTTTATGCCCAATATACAGGATGTATGATGCCCCCACACAGTGTAATGCCCCTTATGCAGGATGTATGATGCCCCCCACACAGTGTAATGCCCCCATTATGCCCCTTATACAGGATGTATGATGCCCCCACACAGTGTAATGCCCCCATTATGCCCCTTATATAGGATGTATGATGCCCTCAAACAGTGTAATGCCCCCATTATGCCCCTTATACAGGATGTATGATGCCCCCACACAGTGTAATGCCCCCATTATGCTCCTTATGCAGGATGTATGATGCCCCCACACAGTGTAATGCCCCCATTATGCCCCTTATGCAGGATGTATGATGCACCCACGCAGTGTAATGCCCCCATTATGCCCCTTATGCAGTATGTATGATGCCCGCACACAGTGTAATGTCCCCATTATGCCCCTTATGCAGGATGTATGATGCCCCCACACAGTGTAATGCCCCCATTATGCCCCTTATACAGTATGTATGATGCCCCCCACAGTGTAATGCCCCCATTATGCCCATTATACAGGATGTATGATGCCCCCACACAGTGTAATGCCCCTTATGCAGGATGTATGATGCCCCCCACACAGTGTAATGCCCCCATTATGCCCCTTATACAGGATGTATGATGCCCCCACACAGTGTAATGCCCCCATTATGCCCCTTATACAGGATGTATGATGCCCCCACACAGTGTAATGCCCCCATTATGCCCCTTATACAGAATGTATGATGCCCCCCACAGTGTAATGCCCCCATTATGCCCCTTATACAGGATGTATGATGCCCCCACACAGTGTAATGCCCCCATTATGCCCCTTATACAGGATGTATGATGCCCCCACACAGTGTAATGCCCCCATTATGCCGCATATGTACTATGTATGATGCCCCCCACAGTGTAATGCCCCCATTATGCCCCTTATGCAGTATGTATGATGCCCCCACACAGTGTAATGCCCCCATTATGCCCCTTATGCAGGATGTATGATGCCCCCACACAGTGTAATGCCCCCATTATGCCCCTTATGCAGTGTGTGTGATGCCCCCACACAGTGTAATGCCCCCATTATGCCCCTTATGCAGGATGTATGATGCCCCACACAGTATAATTCCCCCATTATGCCCCTTATGCAGTATGTATGATGCCCCCACACAGTGTAATGCCCCCATTATGCCCCTTATGCAGTATGTATGATGCCCCACACAGTGTAATGCCCCCATTATGTCCCTTATACATTATGTATGATGCCCCCACACAGTGTAATGCCCCCATTATGCCCCTTATGCAGTATGTATGATGCCCGCACACAGTGTAATGCCCCCATTATGTTCCTTATGCAGGATGTATGATGCCCCCACACAGTGTAATGCCCCCATTATGCCCCTTATACAGTATGTATGATGCCCCCCACAGTGTAATGCCCCATTATGCCCATTATACAGGATGTATGATGCCCCCACACAGTGTAATGCCCCTTATGCAGGATGTATGATGCCCCCCACACAGTGTAATGCCCCCATTATGTCCCTTATACATTATGTATGATGCCCCCACACAGTGTAATGCCCCCATTATGTCCCTTATACATTATGTATGATGCCCCCACACAGTGTAATGCCCCCATTATGCCCCTTATGCAGTATGTATGATGCCCGCACACAGTGTAATGCCCCCATTATGTCTCTTATGCAGGATGTATGATGCCCCCACACAGTGTAATGCCCCCATTATGCCCCTTATACAGTATGTATGATGCCCCCCACAGTGTAATGCACCCATTATGCCCATTATACAGGATGTATGATGCCCCCACACAGTGTAATGCCCCTTATGCAGGATGTATGATGCCCCCCACACAGTGTAATGCCCCCATTATGTCCCTTATACATTATGTATGATGCCCCCACACAGTGTAATGCCCCCATTATGTCCCTTATACATTATGTATAATGCCCCCACACAGTGTAATGCCCCCATTATGCCCCTTATGCAGTATGTATGATGCCCGCACACAGTGTAATGCCCCCATTATGTCTCTTATGCAGGATGTATGATGCCCCCACACAGTGTAATGCCCCCATTATGCCCCTTATACAGTATGTATGATGCCCCCCACAGTGTAATGCACCCATTATGCCCATTATACAGGATGTATGATGCCCCCACACAGTGTAATGCCCCTTATGCAGGATGTATGATGCCCCCCACACAGTGTAATGCCCCTATTATGCCCCTTATACTGGATGTATAATGCCCCCATTGTGCCCCTTATACAGGATGTATGATGCCCCCACACAGTGTAATGCCCCCATTATGCCCCTTATACAGGATGTATGATGCCCCCACACAGTGTAATGCCCCCTTTATGCCCCTTATACAGGATGTATGATGCCCCCACACAGTGTAATGCCCCCATTATGCCGCATATGTACTATGTATGATGCCCCCACACAGTGTAATGCCCCCATTATGCCGCATATGTACTATGTATGATGCCCCCCACAGTGTAATGCCCCCATTATGCCCCTTATGCAGTATGTATGATGCCCGCACACAGTGTAATGTCCCCATTATGCCCCTTATGCAGGATGTGATGCCCCCCACAGTGTAATGCCCCCATTATGCCCCTTATACAGTATGTATGATGCCCCCCACAGTGTAATGCCCCCATTATGCCCCTTATACAGTATGTATGATGCCCCCCACAGTGTAATGCCCCCATTATGCCCATTATACAGGATGTATGATGCCCCCACACAGTGTAATGCCCCCATTATGCCCCTTATACAGGATGTATGATGCCCCCACACAGTGTAATGCCCCCATTATGCCCCTTATACAGGATGTATGATGCCCCCATTATGCCCCTTATACAGGATGTATGATGCCCCCACACAGTGTAATGCCCCCATTATGCCGCTTATGTACTATGTATGATGCCCCCCACAGTGTAATGCCCCCATTATGCCCCTTATGCAGTATGTATGATGCCCCCACACAGTGTAATGCCCCCATTATGCCCATTATGCAGGATGTATGATGCCCCCACACAGTGTAATGCCCCCATTATGCCCCTTATGCAGTATGTATGATGCCCCCACACAGTGTAATGCCCCCATTATGCCCCTTATGCAGGATGTATGATGCCCCCACACAGTGTAATGCCCCCATTATGCCGCTTATGTACTATGTATGATGCCCCCCACAGTGTAATGCCCCCATTATGCCCTTTATGCAGAATGTATGATGCCCCACACAGTGTAATGCCCCTTATGTAGTATGTATGATGCCCCCACAGTGTAATGCCCCCATTATGCCCCTTATGCAGGATTTATGATGCCCCCACACAGTGTAATGCCCCCATTATGCCCCTTATGCAGGATGTATGATGCCCCCACACAGTGTAATGCCCCCATTATGCCCCTTATGCAGGATGTATGATGCCCCCACACAGTGTAATGCCCCCATTATGCCCCTTATACAGGATGTATGATGCCCCCACACAGTGTAATGCCCCCATTTTGCCCCTTATACAGTATGTATGATGCCCCCACACAGTATGATGCCCCCACACAGTGTAATGCCCCCATTATGCCTCTTATGCAGTTTGTATGATGCCCCCACACAGTGTTATGCCCCTTATGCAGGATGTATGATGCCCCCACACAGTGTAATGCCCCCATTATGCCCCTTATGCAGGATGTATGATGCCCCCATTATGCCCCTTATACAGTATGTATGATGCCCCCACACAGTGTAATGCCCCTTAATCAGGATGTATGATGCCCCCACACAGTGTAATGCCCCCATTATGCCTCTTATGCAGTTTGTATGATGCCCCCACACAGTGTAATGCCCCCATTATGCCTCTTATGCAGTATGTATGATGCCCCCACACAGTGTAATGCCCCCATTATGCCTCTTATGCAGTATGTATGATGCCCCCACACAGTGTAATGCCCCCATTATGCCCCTTATGCAGGATGTATGATGCCCCCACACAGTGTAATGCCCCCATTATGCCCCTTATGCAGGATGTATGATGCCCCCACACAGTGTAATGCCCCCATTATGCCCCTTATACAGGATGTATGATGCCCACATTATGCCCCTTATGCAGTACTAGATGGTGGCCCGATTCTAATGCATTGGGTATTCTAGAATAGGTATGCGGCCGACCGGGTGTAATCAGCAGAGCTGTGTTTAAATTTGGCGCCAAAATCGCTGATTGGTCGCGTTCGGCAACCGCGACCAATCAGCAAAGCGGTGTTTAAATTTGGCGGCAATATCGATGATTGGTCGCGGGCGGCGGCCGCGACCAATCAGCGAACCGTGTTAGTGAGGACTGGAGAGCGTGTTTAAATTTGGCGCCAATACTGCTGACTGGTCGCGGCCGCCGACCGCGACCAATCAGCAGAGCGATGCAGAGCGGTGTTTAAATTTGGCACAAAAAGCGCAGATTGGTCGCGGCCGGTGGTTGCGACCAATCAGCAGAGTGATGTTTAAATTTGGCGCCAATACTGCTGATTGGTCACGGCCGACAACCGCGACCAATCAGCAGAGCGGGGTTTACATTTGGCACAAAAAACGCAGATTGGTCGCGGCCGGTGGTTGCGACCAATCAGCAGAGTGAGGTTTAAATTTGGCGCCAATCTCGTTGATTGGTCGCGGCTGGAGTCCGCAACCAATCATCAGAGCGTTGTTTAAATTTGGCGCCAATCTCGCTGGTTGGACGCTTCCGGCGTCCGCGTCCAATCAGCACAGCAGTGTTTAACTGTCGCGGCAAGATCGGTGATTGGTCGCGGCCGCTATTTAAATGTGGCGCCCAAATCGGTGATTGGTTGCGGGCAGCAGCCGCGACCAATCAGCAAAGCAGTGTTTAACTTTAGCGCCAAGATCACTGATTGGTCGGGTGTGGAGAGCGCAACCAATCAGCGAATCATATTGGTGAGGAGCGGGGAGCGGAATCGTATTAGTGAGGACCGGGGAGCGCCGCTGCCTGTGCGGATACTTCTGCTGCGAGAACCCGGGACATGAGCGACTGCTTGCAGCAGAAGTATCCGCACAGGCAGCGCCGCTCCCCGGTCCTCCCTTCACACCCTAGCCGCTGATGTCCCCACAGTATCTGCATGGTGTTACAAAGGTCCGGACATTTGTGTTAAAAATCGCTGATTGGTCGCTGGCGCTGCTCGCGACCAATCACCGATCTTGGCTCCACATTTAAACACCGCTGTGCTGATTGGTCGCCGACGCTGGGCGCGACCAATCACCGATTTTGGCGCCACATTTAAATTTAAATAGCGGCCGCGACCAATTGGATGTCAGTGCCGCTCCCCGGTCCTCCCTTTACACCCTAGCCGCATGGATGTCAGCGGCGCTGCCTGTGCGGATACTTCCGCTGCAAGAACCCGGGACATGAGCGGGCGCTCGCAACAGAAGTATCCCGACCCGCAGCTCCACTCCCCGGTCCTCCCTTCACTCCCTAGCTGCTGATGTCCCCACAGTATCCGCATGGTGTTACAAAGATCCGGACATTTGTGTTAAAAATTTAAATATCGGCCGCGACCAATCACCGATCTTGGCGGCAAATTCAAACACCGCTGTGCTGATTGGTCGCCGACGCTGTTCGCGACCAATCACCTATTTTGGCGGCACATTTAAATAGCGTCAGCACAGCGGTGTTTAAATGTGGAGCCAAGATCGGTGATTGGTCGCGGCCGATATTTAAATTTGGCGCCCAAATCGGTGATTGGTCGCGAGCTTCGCCAGCGACCAATCAGCGATTTTTAACACAAATGTCCCGGACCTTTGTAACACCATGTGGATACTGTGGGGACATCAGCGGCTAGGGTGTGAAGGGAGGACCGGGGAGCGGCGCTGCGGGTCGGGATACTTCTGCTGCGAGCGCCTGCTCATGTCCCGGGTTCTCGGAGCAGAAGTATCCGCACAGGCAGCGCCGCTGACATCCTTGCGGCTAGGGCGTGAAGGGAGGACCGGGGAGCGGCACTGACATCCAATTGGTCGCGGCCGCTATTTAAATGTGCCGCACAAATCGGTGATTGGTCGCCGACTTGGCCCGCGACCAATCACTGATCTTGCGGCGAAAGTTAAACACTACTGTGCTGATTGGTCGCGGACGCTGCCCGCGACCAATCACCGATTTGGGCGCCAAATTTAAATATCGGCCGCGACCAATCACCGATCTTGGCTCCACATTTAAACACCGCTGTGCTGATTGGTCGCCGACGCGGCCGATATTTAAATTTGGCGCCCAAATAGGTGATTGGTCGCGGGCAGCGCCAGCGACCAATCAGCGATTTTTAACACAAATTTCCGGACCTTTGTAACACCATGCGGATACAGTGGGGACATCAGCGGCTAGGGTGTGAAGGGAGGACCGGGGAGCGGCGCTGCGGGTCGGGATACTTCTGCTGCGAGCGCCCGCTCATGTCCCTGGTTCTCGCAGCGGAAGTATCCGCACAGGCAGCGCCGCTGACATCCAATTGGTCGCGGACGCTATTTAAAATTGCCGCACAAATCGGTGATTGGTCGCTGTCTTGGCCCGCGACCAATGACTGATCTTGGCGCCAAAGTTAAACACTATTGTGCTGATTGGTCGCGGACGCTGACCGCGACCAATCACCGATTTGGGCGCCAAATTTAAATATCGGCCGCGACCAATCACCTATCTTGGCTCCACATTTAAACACCGCTGTGGTGATTGGTCGCGGCCGAAATTTAAATTTGGCTCCCAAATCGGTGATTGGTCGCCGACGCTGCCCGCGACCAATCAGCACACCGGTGTTTAAGTTTTGCGCTAAGATCAGTGATTGGTCGGGTCCGAAGACCGCGACCAATCATCGAATCGTCTTGGTGAGGACCGGGGAGCGGCGCTGCCTGTGCGGCTACTTCCGCTGCGAGAACCCGGGACATGAGCGGGCGCTCGCAGGAGAAGTATCCCGACCAGCAGCGCCGCTTCCCGGTCCTCTCTTCCGCATGGAGGTCAGCGGCGCCGGCGGTCCTTCCGCTGATACCTGCCGGGAGATGAGCGCCGCGCGCCGCTCATCTCCCGGCTGCATCTCCGTCCCGCAGATGGGTCCGGCAGTCGGGTTCCTTCTGCTGTTGCCGACCGGGAGATGAGCGCCTCGCGCCGGTCATCTCCCGGCTGCATCGCCGCTGAGCTCCGTCCCGCAGATGAGCCGCTAACGGCCGCCATCTTTTTTTAGAAATCCCCCGGCGCTGATTGGCCGCTGCCGGACCAATGAGCGACGCGGGATTTCCTGGACTGATAGACAGACAGACTGATAGACAGACAGACAAACTGATAGACAGACAGACGGGATAAGACGATTATATATATAGATGTATAATGCCCCCATTATGCCCCTTATGCAGGTTGTATGATGCCCCCACACAGTGTAATGCCCCCATTTTGCCCCTTATACAGTATGTATGATGCCCCCCCACAGTGTAATGCCCCCATTATACAGGATATAAACAATAGAACCGAATTCTATGATAATGTAACATCCACATATTTGGTATTACGGGTACTCTACTGTATAACTCATAGCCTATAAAGAATATAGAGTATCTACCCAAACAGAGACAATTCTTCAACGATATATAAATGGTGTTAAAACATCAAGATTTATTAGAACATTTAAAAGACATATCAATATAGATAAAAATAGCAGGCCATCAGGGGTTGAATACACACAAACAGTGCAGCAAACAGAAGTAAGTCCTCATGGGGAGATCTGACCAAGAATACACAGGCTTGCAAAGTGATGTGTATTATTACGAATCAACAATAAGTTACATACATGTACAAAGGGGTACAAAATTACAAACTGTAGAGCCACCAAAAGCACAAGCCTGCAAAACATCAAAGGTCAGTAAAAAAGCCTCACTAGGTACTCAATAATCACGTGATCGTATATCTGATCACACAGACAAGTTTGTTTGTGAGGCTCACCCATGCAGGTATAGGGACCAATAGCAGCACTGAAGCCCCATATGTCTTTTAAATGTTCTAATAAATCTTGATGTTTTAACACCATTTATATATCGTTGAAGAATTGTCTCTGTTTGGGTAGATACTCTATATTCTCCATTATACAGGATGTATGATGCCCCTTATGCAGGATGTATGATGCCCCCACACAGTGTAATGCCCCCATTATGCCTCTTATGCAGTATGTATGATGCCCCCACACAGTGTAATGCCTCTTATGCAGTATGTATGATGCCCCCACACAGTGTAATGCCCCCATTATGCCTCTTATGCAGTATGTATGATGCCCCCACACAGTGTAATGCCCCCATTATGCACCTTATACAGTATGTATGATGCCCCCATTATGCCCCTTATGCAGGATGTATGATGCCCCCACACAGTGTAATGCCCCCATTATGCCCCTTTTGCAGGATGTATGATGTCCCCACACAGTGTAATGCCCCTTATGCAGGATATATGATGCCCCCATTATGTCCCTTATACATTATGTATGATGCCCCCACACAGTGTAATGCCCCCATTATGCCCCTTATGCAGGATGTATGATGCCCCCACACAGTGTAATGCACCCATTTACCCCTTATGCAGGATGTATGATGCCCCCACACAGTGTAATGCCCCCATTATACCCCTTATGCAGGGTGTATGATGCCCCCACACAGTGTAATGTCCCCATTATGCCCCTTATGCAGTATGTATGATGCCCCCATACAGTGTAATGCCCCCATTATGCCCCTTTTGCAGGATGTATGATGCCCCCACACAGTGTAATGCCCCTTATGCAGGATATATGATGCCCCCACACAGTGTAATGCCCCCATTATGTCCCTTATACATTATGTATGATGCCCCCACACAGTGTAATGCCCCCATTATGCCCCTTATGCAGGATGTATGATGCCCCCACACAGTGTAATGCCCCCATTTTACCCCTTATGCAGGATGTATGATGCCCCCACACAGTGTAATGCCCCCATTATACCCCTTGTGCAGGGTGTATGATGCCCCCACACAGTGTAATGTCCCCATTATGCCCCTTATGCAGTATGTATGATGCCCCCATACAGTGTAATGCCCCCATTATGCCCCTTTTGCAGGATGTATGATGCCCCCACACAGTGTAATGCCCCTTATGCAGGATATATGATGCCCCCACACAGTGTAATGCCCCCATTATGTCCCTTATACATTATGTATGATACCCCCACACAGTGTAATGCCCCCATTATGCCCCTTATGCAGGATGTATGATGCCCCCACACAGTGTAATGCCCCCATTTTACCCCTTATGCAGGGTGTATGATGCCCCCACACAGTGTAATGTCCCCATTATGCCCCTTTTGCAGGATGTATGATGCCCCCACACAGTGTAATGCCCCTTATGCAGGATATATGATGCCCCCACACAGTGTAATGCCCCCATTATGTCCCTTATACATTATGTATGATGCCCCCACACAGTGTAATGCCCCCATTATGCCCCTTATGCAGGATGTATGATGCCCCCACACAGTGTAATGCCCCCATTTTACCCCTTATGCAGGATGTATGATGCCCCCACACAGTGTAATGCCCCCATTATACCCCTTATGCAGGGTGTATGATGCCCCCACACAGTGTAATGCCCCCATTATACCCCTTATGCAGGGTGTATGATGCCCCCACACAGTGTAATGTCCCCATTATGCCCCTTTTGCAGGATGTATGATGCCCCGACACAGTGTAATGCCCCTTATGCAGGATATATGATGCCCCCACACAGTGTAATGCCCCCATTATGTCCCTTATGCATTGTGTATGATGCCCCCACACAGTGTAATGCCCCCATTATGCCCCTTATGCAGGATGTATGATGCCCCCACACAGTGTAATGCCCCCATTTTACCCCTTATGCAGGATGTATGATGCCCCCACACAGTGTAATGCCCCCATTATGCCCCTTATGCAGTGTGTATGATGCCCCCACACAGTGTAATGTCCCCATTATGCCCCTTATGCAGTATAATATAATTCCAGTGTCGGTAAATGAGACGAGAATTAGCGTTATGGAAGATGAGTCTATGAGAAACGTATTCAGCTGCAGACTCCGAGGAAGAAACTGCTTGTTGTCTGTGGCCTAAAATATATAGGTTTTTTTAGAAACAAAATACTTTAAAATAATAAATTCCCATGATATGTTTCTCTAGTTATCTCCAGTAATTGTATTATTACACAGGATTTTTATGATGTTACATCGGCTCATCATCTTCTCATTCAGGTTTCTACAATATCGGATCCTCTCAGTGAAGATCTTCTATATAAGAGAATTTTTCAGAATTACCATCAAAGATGGATATGGACAAAGACAAGATGGCGGAGAGGATATTACACGTCACCCTAGAGATCCTCTTCCGACTTACTGGAGAGGTGAGAGATTCTGATGACGTCACATTACATCATTCTTATCTATGGGAATAACAGATGGACAGAACTGGAGAGGTGAGGACTCTGGAAATGTCTGGAGTGAGATTTAATAATGTGTCTCTCCATAACCAGGATTACACAGTAGTGAAGAAGACCTCTAGTGAGCGCCATCAAGAACCTGTGTCTGAGGGATGGGGAAGACCCCTGAGCTCAATCATTGGGCCTCCACCTCATCCTCTGATGCATGAGGACATCAATGACCAGAAGATCCTAGAACTCGCCTACAAGATGATTGAGCTGCTGACTGGAGAGGTGACACTGCTGGGAATGCTGGGACATTATACAGTAACGCTATGAAGGGATCGGGGGGATGACGGTATCATTGTATGTGTCAGGTTCCTATAAGGTGTCAGGATGTCGCTGTCTATTTCTCCATGGAGGAGTGGGAGTATTTAGAAGAACATAAAGATCTGTACAAGGACGACATGATGGAGGTTCCCCAGCCCCTCACATCACCAGGTAATAGACAGGACTAAATACACACGGCCTATAATTATCTGTATGCAAAGAACGAATCCCGTCCCTGTATGTGTTTCCTCCAGATCTATCCAGTAAGAGGACAACACCAGAGAGATGTCCCCGTCCTCTTCTTCCACAGGACTGTAAACAAGAAGATCCCAATGTTCCTCAAGATCATCAGGTAGATGGAGAGAAGGTGTCATGAGATTTCCCCTATGATGTGTAGACGGCTGTGAAGGTCTTGTGCTCAGTCTTGTTTTATCCACCAGTATTCTATGTTTTATACTTGTTTAATGAGAACGATGCAGATGGCAGGATTAGAGCCGATCATAGATGGGACTCCATCTGTCTGTGACTTTCATAATATTTGTTTCAGGTTGAAGATCTGACCAATATTAATACTACAGAGAGATATGTGAGGGGTGATGAGTGGTGTAAAGAGGAGATTCCTACATATGACTACCCAGGTGAGTAGTAACCACTAAAGCAAGAGAAGTCACAGATTCTTATCAGTCGCAGGCTGTGGATGGTTTACCGGTCATTTAGGCTGGCCATATCACAATCGTGTGACCACCATTTTGCACCTAGACCAAAACCTTCTCTTCCACCAAAAACTGTTCAAATGACTTTGGGCATTGAAAGCCCTTTTCTATACGACTTACAACCTGGAAGAGTCACCTACCAACTGAAGAAGAGATTCCTACATATGACTACCCAGGTGAGTAGTAACCACTAGATGAAGAAAAGTCACAGATTCTTCTCAGTCCCCGTATCACGGGGTTACCGCAACAGTTTGGAGTCAGAAGACCTCAGCGCCGGATGGCTCCTACTCCAGCTCCGAGAAGAAGCACTTCTCCGTCATTTTAATTGTGTTCATTTCTTCTGTCAGAAGAGGGGTTAAACGGCCATGTTGGAAATCCCTGTGCTCACAGCTGAGCTCGGTTAGCCACTAATTTTCACCTTTACAACCTGGGCTCTGATACTAATTCTTGTCAGAGATAGCTTTTGCTGCATGACTAATGGAGGGAGAGGAGTGCTTATAAGAAGGAGAGTTGGAGAAATTATTTGTGACTGTTGTCTGGTTTGTATGTGTGGTAGAATCATAGAATGGTAGAGTTGGAAGGGACCTCCTGGGTCATCTGGTCCAACCCCCTGCTCAAAGCAGGATTCACTAAATCATCCCAGACAGATATCTGTCCTGCCTCTGCATGAAGACATCCATTGAAAGGGAACTCACCACCTCTCGTGGCAGCCTGTCCACTCATTGATCACCCTAACTGTCAAAAAGTTTTTTCTAATATCTAATCTGTGTCTCCTCCCATTCAATTTCATCCTATTGCTTCTAGTCTTTCCTTGTGCAAATGAGAATAAAGATGATCCTTCTACAATGTGACAACCCTTGAGATATTTGTAGACCACTATTAAGTCTCCTCTCGGTCTTCTTTTTTGCAAGTTAAACATTCCCAAATCCTGTAACCGTTCCTCATAGGACATGATTTGCAGACCGGTCACCATTCTGGTCGCTCTTCTCTGAACTTGCTCCAGTTTGTCGATGTCTTTTTTAAAATGTGGTGCCCAAAACTGAACACAGTGTTCCAGATGAGGTTTGACCAAAGAGGAGTAAAGTGCGATAATGACTTCACGTGTTCTAGACTGTATGCTTCTGTTAATACATTCCACAATTGTGTTTGCCTTTTTTGCTGCTGCATCACACTGTTGACTCATGTTCAGTCTATGATCTATTAGTATACCTAAGTCTTTTTCACATGTACTGTTGCTTAGCTCTATTCCTCCCATTCTGTATATGCTTTTTTAATTTTTATTGCCCAGATGTAGTACTTTGCATTTTTCCCTGTTAAAAACCATTATGTTAGTTGCTGCCCACTGCTTCAGTTTATGTAGGTCTTTTTGAATCCTCTCTCTCCTGTAGTATTAGCTATTCCTCCTAGCTTTGTGTCATCAGCAAATTTAATCAGTTTACCCTCAATTCCTTCATCTAAATCATTGATAAAAATGTTGAACAAAACAGGACCCAGGACAGAGCCCTGTGGTACCCCACTTGAGACATTCATCCAACTGGATGTGAAGCCATTTACGACCACTCTTTGAGTCCGATCACTAAGCCAGTTATGAATCCATTTAACAGTTGCCTTGTCCATTCCATACTTGGTAATTTTTTCAATAAGGATGGTGTGAGATACTTTGTCAAATGCTTTGCTGAAGACAAGATATACTATATCTACAGCATTTCCCTGATCCACCCAGTCAGTGATTCTGTTATAGAAGGAAATTGTTAGTCTGACATGACTTGTTAGTTACAAACCCATGCTGACTCTGGTTAATCACTTCATTCTTATCCAGGTACTTGCATACATGTTTTTTAATAATTTGTTCAAAGATCTTTCCTGTTATAGATGTCAGACTCCCCAGCCTATAGTTCCCTGGGTCCACCTTCTTCCCCTTTTTGAAGATAGGAACAACATTTGCTCTTCTCCAGTCTTCTGGGACTTCTCCTGTTCTCCAAGAATTTTCAAAGATTATGGAGAGTGGTTCTAAAATTTCTTCTACGATCTCCTTCAGTACTGTGGGGTGTAATTCATCTGGACCTGGAGACTTGAACTCATTTATGTTAGCTAAATATTCCCTCACAATCTTTCTGTTTACAGATAACTTGGATTCTTCTATTCCTTTAATAGGACAGTGAAGATCAGTTGATGTTACATTTTCTTTCTGAGAGAAAACTGATGCAAAATAGGAATTAAAAAGTTCGGCCTTCTCAACATCCTTTCTTACTATTTCGCAATTTTCATCCTGTAAAAATCCTATAGCATCTTTGACTTTTCTTTTACTTTTGACATACCCCCAAAATCCTTTTTTATTGCTTTTGACATCTCTTGCAAGCCTTAATTCATTGTCAGCTTTAGCTAACCTGATACGTGCCCTGTAGGATCTGCAGACTGCATTATAATCTTCTTTAGATATGCCTCCCTCTTTCCATTTGATAAACATTTCTTTCTTTCTTTTTAGCATGTGTTTAAGTTCTGTGTTCATCCATCCTGGTTTCCTTAAATGCTTCCCATTCTTCCTACTTTTCGGGATTGTTAACGATTGTGCTTTGAGAATCTCATTTTTAAAAATTTCCCATCCTTCCTGGACATTTTTGTCCTTAAGGACATCCAGCCATTGGATCTCTGCTATTCTTTTTCTGAGTCGCTTAAAATCTGCCTTTCTGAAATCTAACCTTGAAGTTTGAGTCTTCACATGTCTTCCTCCTCTAGTTATCCAAAATTCTATAATGGCATGATTGCTGCCTCCTAGGGTCCCAGACACTTTTACCTCCTCAACCATTTCCTCCCTGTTTATAAGGATTAGATCCAAAGTAGTAGATTCCCTTGTATTCTCCCCTACCTTTTGGAAGATAAAGTTGTCAGCAAGAGAGGATAAGAATTTGCTTGACCTGTTAGCTTTACTTGAGAGAGATTCCCAACAAATGTCTGGATAGTTGAAATCTCCCATAACCACTACGTCATAATTTTTGGAGAACTTGGTCATTTGATACATAAAGAGTTCATCCATATCTTCAGCTTGCCCAGGTGGCCTGTAGTAAATGCCTACAATGGTGTCCTTTCCGTTGTTCTCTCCTTGTATTCTTGGTAATTCCTTATCCTTCTCCATTTTGGTTTATTTCCCTACCTTCACACTCCTGTGTTTTCCTCTGTTATATGTGATTGAATATTTCATATGCCTGGAGTTTTCTGTTAACCCCTGTCTGTGTAGCCCTGTTTGTCGGGTTGGTGTTCTACTGTGCACAGTAGCGCCCCCTTCTCTGGGTGGGGGGAGAGAATAGACGGAGGGCTAACTCGCGAGTTAGGGTGAGGGCGGAGGCTCCGGCATCCTCACCTTCAGAGGTAGCCTGGGGAATAGGGCGAGCTAGGGCACCCCCTAGTGTTATGGACAGGGTAGGAGCCCCTAGTCACCCGACAGCTGTGTCGTGACATTATCTCTGACCGCAACTGTTTCTTCTGATCCATGATGGATCCTGTTACTGCTCTGACGAGGCAATTGCAGCAGCTCAGTCTGAAGGTGACAGATTTTAAGCACGGTGGTCTTGCAGTTCCATAATACAGGAGGTGTGGGAGTCTCGTCTCTCAGACAAACCGTAGTGGAGCCCAAGGTTGTGTTGCCTGACAGGTTCTCTGGGGGATGGGACAAGTTTGTGGTTTTCAAAGAGGCCTGTAACTGTACTTTCAGGCTATGTCCGGTTTCCTCAGGTACAGAGGAGCAACAAGTGGGGATAGTAATCTTTCTTCTTCAGGGGGATCCCCAAGCATGGGCATTTTCTCTCCCGTCTGACTCACAATCGCTTCAGATGGTGGAGGGGTTTTTTTGGGCTCTGGGCCTTATTTATGATGACTCAGATCGCGTCTCCTTAGCCGAGTTCACATTGCTCCAACTTCGGCAGGGAGACCGGCCGGCGGAGGAATATTGCTCTGAGTTTAGGAGGTGGGCCACGGATACCAAGTGGAATGTCCCCGAACTCCGTAGTCTGTTTTGTGAGGGGCTTACGGTAAGGGTGAAGGACGCCTTGGCCCTGTATGAGACTCCTGACTCCCTTGAGACAGCCATGTATCTGGCGATTCGAGTTTATCGCCGTCTTCGCCAGTGACATAGGGAGTCACCCCCGTGTGTGGGAGGTCCGGGGTCCAGGGAGGTCAGTGTGGCGTCACCAGAGGAACCCATGCAGGTGGGTGCGACATCTTCTTCTGTGAAATTGCCGGTAGTCCGGCGTAAGCTAGGAGTGTGTTTCTTTTGTGGGGAAAAGAGGGCCATTTCTTCAGTACGTGTTCTTCCCGTCCCCATAGTAAACAACCGTCGGAAAACTTGATGGCCCGTGTTTCGGGGAGGTTAGCAACTCGGGTGTACTTATCACCTCTGTGGGTAGGACACAGTTTTTTCTACCAGCCGTAGTTCATATGGGCGAAGTTAAGGTGGAGGTGTCAGCCTTTCTGGACAGTAGGCCGGGGTTTAACTTGATGGACTCTTGGTTTGTCCAGGGCCAAGGCCTCAGCCCACATACCCTGTCCAGACCCATACCGATAATTGCCATCGACTCCGCCCCCTTGAGACAGGGGCTCTTTACTCAGTGTAACTTGCGGCTTCAGGTCGGGGCCATACACACCAAGGTGTTATACTGTTATGTTCTAGAGGGTCTTCTCTCACCCGTGGTAATCGGACTCCCTTGGATCGCTCTGCACAATCCAGTGGTAGATTGGCAGACTCAGGAGGTTGTAAAATGGAGTGGATATTGCCAAGGACACTGCTTGGGTACCCAGTTAGCTATGGTGGATACCCAGTCTATGCCTAGTTACCTGTCGGATTTTGGGGATGTTTTCTCGGAGCAGGGGTGCCAAGAACTCCCTCCCCATCATCCCTATGATTGCGCCGTAAATCTCGTGCCTGGGGCCTAGCTGTCTAAAAGCAGACTCTACAATGTTTCTGGTCCGGAGAGACAGGACATGAGAGATTACATCACGGAAAGCCTGGCTAGGGTCATATCAGACCATCCTCTTCCCCAGTTGCCGCTGGGTTTTCCTTTGTAAAAAAGAAAGATGGGGTTTACGCCCCTGCCTGGATTTCCGTGAAGTTATTGCGATCACTGTCCATGATCCTTATCGTCTTCCGCTCATTCCAGACCTCGTTAACCAAATAGTTCTGTAAGATGGATCTCAGGGCGAACGAATAATCTCATATGCATTAAAGAGGGAGATGAGTGGAAGACCGCATTCAATACGCCTGAAGGACACTGAATCTGGTGATGCCTTTTGGGTTAACAAACGATCCCGCCGTCTTTCAACACTTTATAAATGACATCTGTAGCCATGTGATAGGCAGGTTTTTGGTTATCTACCTTGATGACATGATGATGGTTTTCACATGGATCCAGTGAAAGTCCGGGTGGTATTGGATTGGGATCATCCGGAGAATTTGAAGGCGTTACAAAAGTTTTTAGGTTTCTCCAACTACTACCGCAAGTTCATAAAGAATTTTTCGGTAGTAGCCAAACCTCTTACTGATATGACCAGAAATGGGATGGACTTCTCCAGGTGGTCCAGTCCAGCCAGGGAGGCATTTCATACATTGAAAAGGTGTTTTTCTTCTTCGCCGATTCTTATACAGCCTGACGTCTCTTGATCTTTTATCGTTGAGGTCGGTGCGTCTCAGGTATGAGTAGGGGCTGTTTTGTCGCAGGGTGCGTCTCCTGGTAAATGGCAACCATGTGCTTATTTCTCTAAAAAACTGTCACCTGCCGAGAGAAATTATGACAATGATAACAAGGAACTCTTAGCTATCAAATGGGCTTTTGAGGAGTGGCGTCATTTTTTTGGAGGGGTCGGTCCACCCTGTGATGGTAGTCACGTATCATAAGAATCTGGTATACCTAAAATCGGCGTCTAACACCTCGTCAGGCTAGATGGGCATTGTTCTTTATCAGGTTTAACTTCTTTATAACATGTAGGCCGGGGAACAAAAGCATTAAGGAAGATGCCTTGTCCCGTTGCTTTCCTGGGGTAGGAGATAAGTGTGAACCGGTACCTATTCTTCAAAATGGCGTCTATATGCTCCGATCTGGAAAGAGAGGTTGTTGACGCTGGGGGGCCTTCCTGCTGCCTGTCCACTTGGTAAACTGTTTGTTCCTGTAAATCTCCGTCTTATAGTCCTCAGCGAACATCACGATTCGGTGTTGTCCGGACATCCTGGTAATAAAGCAAACGCGGATCTGCTTACTCTGCATTTTTGGTGGCCAGGTGCTCATAAGGTTGTCCGGGAGTAAGTAGCCACCTGCAGTGTCTGTGCGCGTTCAAAGACCCCTCATACTCGTCCGTCGGGGGCTCTCCAACCTTTGGAGATTCCCAGTAGACCTTGGACTCGCTTATCGGTCGATTTTTATCACAGATCAACCCGTGTAGGCGGGGAATACTGTAATCCTTGTAGTGGTTAATAGATTCAGTAAAATGTCTCATTTTGTCGCATTACTAGCCAAATGCCAAATCCTTTCCTCAAGTTTTCGTCAGGGAAATAATTATATTACATAGGATTCCGACCGACATTGTTTGTTTCTGATGAGGGGTGCAGTTTGTCTCCAAGTTTTGGAGGGCAGTTTGCACCCATTTGGGGATCCATTTTTCCCTTTCTTCCGCGTTTCACTTGCAGTCTAATGGGCATACGGAGCGAGTTAACCAGAATCTGGAGATGTATTTTGTATCTGAAAGTCAGGAGGACTGGGTTACTTATTTACCGTTAGCCGAATTCGCTGTAAATAATCGTTGTCAGGAATCGACTGGTAAGCCCCCGTTTTTTGGGGCATATGGGTTCCATCCCCAGTTCAGTTCATTTATTGGTAATCGCCCTTCTGGATTACCGGAGGAGGAACGTTTTTTGTCTTCTATTTTCACCATTTGGCAGGTGGTTACTAATAATTTGAGGAAGATGGGATCCAAATATAAGAGTGTGGCTGATCGGAGACGTTTGGTGGGTCCGGACCTGTGTGTGGGTGACTTGGTGTGGCTGTCTTCCAGGAACATGAAGTTGAAAGTTCTGTCTTGGAAACTGGTTCCCAGGTTTATCAGTCCTTGTAAAGTCATAACTGTCGTCAATCCCGTAGCATTTTGCCTTGCTTTACTGCCTACCTTTTAGGATCCCTAATGTTTTTCATCGTTCTCTCCTCAAAAAGTATGTTGTATCTACATAATAACGTAGGTTGAATAAAGACCTAAGTCCATCAAGTTCAACCTTTCTCCCCCAATTGTACTCCCTACACTAACACTTCACTAACTTACTAACTTACTGGAACTAGGCCTCACAGTTGTATTATTACCATTTTTATTATTACTGCACTATTACAATTACAGATGAACCAGTTTATAATTTTTTAATTTGTTTTATTTATTGTATTACTCTTATGGTATTACTAAAATCCCCAGGACACCTTCAGCCAATTTACATCACGGGAAAAAATTCCTTCTTGACCCCAAGAAAAGGCAATCAGTACAAGAACCCTGGATCAAATGTACTACTATAGGTGTAACGTTTTGTCTAATTTAACTGTAACCCACAATGTTAGGTGTATCAAGGAAATCGTCCAGCCCTTTTTTGAAAGCTGATAAAGTGTCTGCCATTACTACCTCTTGTGGTAGGGCAGTCCACAGCCCGACTGTTCTGACTGTAAAGAACCCTTTCCTGTTTAGGTGCCGGAATCGCCTTTCTTCCAACCGTAATGAGTGCCCCCCTGGTCCTTAGTATAGTCTTTGGAAGGAATAAGTCATGTGCTAGACCTTTGTACTGGCCACACATAATATTAAAGAAGTTGTCCAGTACTTTATATTACACCCCCAATGTATCCCCCCGGGGCCCCTAAGGATTTTTGCAAATAGCTTACGTTGCTGTTTCTGCCTGTGAGCGGCACTATCCTTGACCGCTCACAGGCATCACATGACCCGGCGCTGACATCACGACAAGTGAGGCGTGACTCCGTGCTGGGGTCCCTGCGGTGGCTGCTGGGTTGTGGGCGGGGTTATCCCCCGCGTCGCACCCAGCATCCACCGCGCTGAACATGAGAAATCCCCATAAAGTGACTCCATTTTAGAAATGATAATGCTTAGGGAGTTAATCTATAGGAGTATTGTCAGGAAACGACACTGGAGGAATCCTACAATATCCCACCACTGCCGTCAATTTGTCAGGTTCGCACACACACTATCCCGATTACTCACTACGTAGTTACCGGCAAGCGAGCAGTGAGCATATGGCGTACACACCTCCGAATTTCAGCGCATGGAATATATGTATGTGCCCCTGTACGATCACTGCCAGCTTCACAATAACCCAATTAATATTATTTACTGCCACCACCGATCAGATTTGAAATACAGGCCTGATCGGGCGCCTGCTTTCTGGTAGCATATGGCTTTGGGGGAGGAACAATTACAGGACTATTAAATTTTATATTTAATACAAAGGGAGGCAGTGTTAAGGAAAAAAATATACAAAAGGTTTTACAAAGGGGGACAGTACAATACATATGCAGTTACACAAAATAAAATGGGATTAAAAGAAGAAATTACTAGACAGATCGCAGAGACAATTCAGTTTAGCTGGAGGGAAGCACTCCAATTCTGACCGTTATGGAACGGGACCCGTGCTACAAAATATGTAACTTCTGGCAAGAGTATAAACTAATGGACAGCAGGATCTTTTATGCCGAAGGGGGGCCCTGCCCACACACTCCCCAGTGATGACCTCACGTGAGCTGGGTGCCACACTTCATGTTTTTACTATAATCTCGAACTTCAGCGATAACTCCTTGCTGGTTGATCGCAGAAGTTTGCAAGTGATACCATATTTTTTGTTACGAATTTACCTTTCTAGACTAGACATGCCATAGGTGCTGTCTGTTATTTTTGTACTTTTGGCATTACAGCTCACCAGCGGGGCGTATAGATATGGAAAAATATGCGTATTGTTACTTAGCTAATCCCGCTGCTAAAAATGTGTCCCATCACAGTCGGAATTATTGAAACTCCGATATTCCATATTTCATGTGTTTGCCTGCGAGGCTGCAGATTGAACACATGCAAATGAGGGTGACCCTGCTTTGTGCGGAGTACGAATTCATTTGAAGCTTAAACGAGCTGTTTCCTCTGTCTTTCAATCCCATATGCTCAGGTGTCTATTTATCACAGGTCTCTTCTACTAAGAGCTCCATTTGTGTGGTATTTAGCCTGGGGGAATTGAGTTTGCCACCTCTTGTGTGTACTGCTATTTGTATAGAAGCCATTTAGAGTTTTAAGCTCTTGGCCCTTTGACAAATGGTATGGGTGAGGGAGGATGAGTGAGAGGGATTTCAGAGGGAGAGAGAAATTCTTAACATTTTCTATGACATCTGACCCCTCTTTGAGGTAGCGTAGGGGCCGATTTACACATCGCCCTTTAAGTCTACCTCCTCGTCATCCCCTTGACGGGACAGCCCATCTGCGTTGCCATGTTCACTACCCTTCTTATGCTGAATGATAAAATCATGCTGCTGTAGAGCTAGGCTCCACTGTAGATTTGCCATTGTCACCGGACACCCGGTGCAGCCAGCTGAGGAGGTGTTGTCTGCCACTATGCTGAAGCTGTGCCCGTATAGATAGGGCTGCAGCTTCCATAGGGCCCACACTATAGCGAGGCACTCCTTCTCCACAGTGGCGTATGCCACTTGCAGAGTTAAGAGCTTGTGGCTGAGGAACATCACAAGATGCTCTTCCCCCTGCCCGTTTACCTGGCTGAGCACAGCACCCAAGCCAAACGCAGCTGCATCCGTTTGTAATACAAACTGCCAGGCGAAGTCCCAGGGCCTCCAGAACTGGGGAACTTGCCTCGGGCAGCTTTGAGCACCGTGAAGGACTTCTCACAGTCAGCTGTCCGGTTGACTGTCAGCAGTAGCTTCTTTTTCGTGAGGATATAACCTGCTTCTTGGTTTTGGGAGAAGGCCTTCCCGGGCTCTGGCTTCAGAGTTCCGCCACCCACTCAATGTCTGAGGTACTGCACCTCCGTCATGCCTACCTGACACTTTCCCAGCTTTATAGTCAACCCAGCGCCCTTGACCCGCCTGAGCACCTGCTCCAGGTGTTCCTCCCAGGTGGGACTGAAGACAGCAATGTCATCCAGGTAAGCAAACACCTCTAGTCCCTCGATCAGCTGGTTGACTAATCGCTGGAAAGTAGCAGGTGCATTCCTCATGCCAAAGGGCATGACGAGGGATTCATACAGCCCGAACGGTGTAGTGAAGGCGGACCTCTCCTGGGCCTCCTTGGACATAGGAATCTGCCAGTATCCTCGACTCGGGTCCATAATTGTCAAGTACCAGGCCCCTGCTAAGCGATCCAGCTGCTCATCGATACGTGGCATTGGGTATGCATTGGGAGCTGTTATGGCATTTAGCCTCCTGTAGTCCACGCAGAACCGGGTGGTCCGGTCCGGTCCATTTTTGGGAATACGACTACAGGCGAGGCCTACACACTTTTTAACCTTTGGATCACCCCCAGGCGCAACATTTCATCTATCTCCGCCTTCATGTCTTTCTGCGCCTCTAGAGAGACACGGTAAGCGAATTGACTTACTGGGGGATGACTCCCTGTGTCCACCTGGTGGACAGCTACCTGCGTCCTCCCTGGTACACCCATGAAGATGGTCAGGTAAGGCCGGAACACCTCCCGCAGCTGGGACTTCTGGTCCGTGGATAGCTGCGGGTTGAATTCTGCATCCTCAATAGAGCCGCATTCCCGGGCTGCAGCCAGTAAGTCCACTAGGACCTCTGTCTCACCTTCTTTGGAGACGCTACACACAGGAAGGGCATAGGCTTCTCTGTCATGATGAGCTTTCATCATGTTGACGTTGGAAGACCTTCTGCCTCTTCCTGGCGTGGTCAATGGTGACCACGTAGTTCACATCATTGAGGTGCTGGCATATGGGGTATGGTCCTTCCAAGGCCGTCTGAAGTTTGTTCTGGGTCATTGGGACTAGGACCCACACCTTCTGACCCACTTCATACACCCGCTCCCGGGCATTCTGGTCATACCACAGCTTCTGGCTGGCCTGGGCCTGCACCATATTCTCTATGTCCAGCCGCGTGGTTTTTTTTTTGTTTTTTTTTTTTTAAAAAGGAGGGTTTTTTTTTTTTTTCTCCTCTCCTCTTCCTGCATTTTCTTCAGCATGTGTACCATCCAGGAGCTTGCTCAACGCTTCGAAGGGCTGACTCTGGAGGTTGCCTATCTTCAGCAGTACGTGTGTAAATACCCTGCAGAACACTATGAAGAACCTAAGGTAGGATTACCTGAGTGTTTCTCGGGGAAACGACAGGATTTTTTTTTATTTAAAAATGCTTGTTTGTTGTATTTTCGGCTCAGACCTAGATCTTCTGGTAGTGAACTACAGCGTGTAGGAATTATTATGTCTCTATTGCGTAAGGAACCTCAAATCTGGGCGTTTTCCTTGTCTCCTGATGATCATGGTCTGAGGTCTGTGGAGCCATTTTTTGATGCCATGGGATTGCTATATGATGATCCTGATCGAGTTACATCAGCTGAGGCAGAACTCAGACGCTCAACAGGGTTCTCTAGATGCTGAGAGTTATTGCACCCTGTTCAGACGATGGTCTGCAGAGGTCAGGTGGAATGACCCTGCACTCAAGTTTCAGTTTCTGGCAGGCTTGAGTGAAAGGATTAAAGATTTGCTCATTGCATTCCCTGCACCTGATTCTTTGCAAGTTGCCATGCAGTTAGCTATCCGTGTGGATAGAAGGTTGAGGGCGAGACAGAATGAGGAGAAGTTTCCTGTATTGTTGGATTCTGTTTCTCACAATATTCCTGCCGATACTGGGGAACCTATGCAGGTCGGGGCAATGTCATCCCGTTCCAGGGAGAGGGACAGGAGGTTCTCTGAGTGACTTTGCTTGTATTGCGGTAAGGCTGATCATTTTTTAAAGCAATGTGAGGTTCGCTTAAGGAAAGAAAAAAAAAAAAAGGTCAGTAGAAATAACACTCCCGTTCGCATTGCGTTTTTATGTTCTGCTGGGGTGTTTTTTCCTGGTAATACCACCTGTCAGGGTCGTTTGATTGAGTTTCAGGTTATGGTGGATTGTGGTTCTGCAGTTAATTTGATTGATCAACACTTTCTTGAAAAGTATAAGTTTGATTCTGAACCTTTGTCGTCTCCTTTTCCTGTGGTGGCGATTGATAATACTCCCCTGGAGCATGGGAGCATTCTTCGAAAGGTCACTGGGTTTCCGCTTACTATAAATATGGAACATCAGGAGCAGATTGACTTATTTGTACTTGCTAAGTTGCCTTCCCCGGTCGTCCTGGGGTTGCCCTGGTTAAAAGTGCATAATCCTTTGCTGGACTGGTCGTCTGGTTCTATAAGATCCTGGGGTCAGGGGTGTTATTATAAGTGTTGTAATGTTCACATTGCGGCTCTTGTGAAGGGGGAGTTACCTGAACCCATTCAGGATTTTTGGAGGGTTTTTTCATAGGTGGAGTCAAAAGCTTTACCACCTCATAGAGATTACGATTGCGCTATTGACTTTGTCCCTGATGCTAAACTCCCTAAGAGTCGGTTGTTTAATCTGACAATTCCCGAGAGGGAGGCTTTGAAGGAGTACCTTCAGACTAGTTTAGCTGCAGGTCACATAAGACCCTCTAAGTCTCCTGTGGCGGTTGGGTTCTTTTTTGTCAAAAAGAAGGATGGGGGTCTTAGGCCATGTCTGGATTTTCGGGAGATTAGTAAGATCACTGTGCGCAATCCTTACCCGTTACCACTTATTCCGGATTTGTTTAACCAATTGACCGGAGCTATATGGTTTTCTAAGATTGACCTTCGTGGGGCATATAATTTGCTGCGGGTGAAGGACGGAGATGAATGGAAGACAGCTTTTAACACCCTGGAAGGACATTTTGAGTGTTTGGTGATGCCTTTTGGGTTTACTAACGCCCCTGCATTTTTTCAAAATTTCATCAATGACATTCTGAGACCCTTGATCGGTAGGAGTGTTATTGTTTATCTGGATGACATTTTGATTTATTCATCGGATCTTGAGTCTCATTGGCAGAGAGTCCGCGAAGTTCTTCAGATACTGAGAGATAATACACTCTTTGCTAAATTGGAGAAGTGTCAGTTTGCTGTCCAGAAAATTATTTTTTTGGGTTACTTTGTCTCTTGTGATGGTTTTGAGATGGACCCGGTTAAAGTTCAGGCTGTGCTGGAGTGGCTGAGGCATGAGGGTTTGAAGTTCGTACAGAGGTTTTTGGGGTTTGCCAATTATTACAGGAAATTCATAAAGAATTTCTCTGTCATCGCAAAACCCATTACTGATCTCACCAAGAAGGGTGCTAATACTGTCCAATGGTCCAATGAGGCTATTGAAGCTTTTGAGTATCTCAAGGAGAGGTTCAGCTTTGCACCTGTTCTTATCCAGACGGATGAGACCAGGCCATTTTTGATTGAGGTGGATGCCTCATCTATAGGCGTAGGGGCAGTTCTGTCCCAGAAGGGTGAGGATGGGGTGCATCCCTGTGCTTTCTTTTCAAAAAATTTTTCGGAGACAGAGCTCAACTATGATGTTGAAAATCGTGAGTTGTTGGCTATTAAACATCCTATACAGGTTTTCACTGATCATAAGAATTTGATTCATCTGGACGCAGCTAAACGTTTGAATGCCCGGTTCAATTTTTCCGTAACCTTAGTCCCGGCGACAAAGAATGTTAAGGCTGACGCTTTGTCTCGTAGGGAGAAGTGTATTTTGCAGAGAGGGGTGGTGGTGGCCGCATTGGATTCTGAGTTGGAGAATAGCATCCTAGGAGCTCAGAGGGCGGCACCAACTAGCACTCCGTGTGGTAAATTGTTTGTGCCTAGAGCCTTGAGGAGAGCGTTGTTTGTTGAATGTCATGAGTCTCGGTTGGCGGGTCACCCAGGGATTTCGGAAACTAAGAAATATATTGGTCGGAGTTTCTGGTGGCCAGGGTGGCAAAGGGAAGTCATCAAGTGGGTGCGTCAGTGTTCTGTGTGCGCTAGGTCGAAGGCCTCTCACTCGCCGGCTGTGGGGTTGCTATGCCCCTTGGAAGTTCCTAGTTCGCCATGGACGCACCTTGCCATGGATTTTATCACCAATCACCGAGGGTTTTTCTGTCATCTGGGTTGTTGTGGACCGGTTTAGTAAAATGTCATCTGGTTCTGTTCAACAAGTTACCTTGCGCCAAGACTCTTGCTAAAGCTTTTGTGAAGGAGATTGTCAGGTTCCATGGTGTTCCCACTGACATTGTTTTCGATAGAGGACCACAGTTTGTAGCTCGCTTTTGGTGTGCTTTTTGTGACAGATTGAAAAATTCATTTGTCATTCTCGTCGGGGTATCATCCAGAATGGACAGACTGAAAGGAAGAACCAGGATGTCGAACAGTTTTTGAGATGTGGCAGACAATTAGGAAATGTGGTCAGAATTTCTACCACTTGCGGAGTTTGCCCTTAATAATCATACTTCTTCCTCGGCTGGTTGTTTTCCTTTTTTTTTTTTGGTGTACTGGCAGGTATCCATCTTTTGGTCCATTTTCCAAACTTGGGGCTGCTGTACCGGAGGAGCACAATTTTTCTGGTGATTTGGAGAGGGTTTGGGCCAGTGTACGCTAACAGGAGATCAAAAAGGTATTTTGACAAAAAAAGAAAGGAGTTCTTGTTTGCTGTTGGGGATATGGTTTGGTTGTCCTCTAGGAATCTTCGTTTGAAAATTCCTTCTAAAAAACTGGGGCCTAAATTTGTGGGTCCTTTCAAAGTGGTTCAGATTGTCAACTCGGCAGCTGTGAGGTTGGGCATTCCCTCGTCCTGGAGGATTAATTCTGTGTTTCATGTGTCGTTAATTAAGAAGGCGCACACGCCTGATAAGCAGGCGAAGCCTACTGTTCCTCCTGTTGATGAGGACGGTGAACTTGAGATTTCTTGCATTTTGGATTCCAGGTGGCATAGAGGAAGATTACAGTATCTTGTGTCCTGGAGAGGTTTCAGCCCCGAGGATAATTCCTGGGTGAAGGCCGAGGACGTCTCGGCCTCAAGGCTAATTAAGGCTTTTCACAGGAGTTTTCCTGGTAAGGCTCGGCCTATAGGATCCAGAGGATCCTCGTAAAAGGGGAGGTACTGTTAGAATCTATTTTGTTTTACTATCTGCCATCTTGTTGTGGTTTGCTGGCTTCTAGTCTTTTCCTCTGGTGCTGTGTTTCTTGGTCACTTGATATTTGCACTCTTTATTATCCAGCACCTGGCCCCACATTCCCTGTTGTGTGTTGTAACGCTCGTGCTCTGGCTAAGTAGCCTGGTTTAGTTCTTCTTGCTTTGGACTATTGTTATCCTGAGACTTCTTATTCCACCAGTTTTTGTTTCCTTTAATTTTTGTTTCTGCAACTAACTTTTCTGTTAGGAGGTCTCCTGCTTTTGCTCCCAGTCCTTAGATCTTTTAGGGACCCCTTTCCTACAGGTCTTCGTTTGAGTTCAGTGCAGGAGTTTAGGTGGGGCTATTCATAAGGAATAGGGCACCCACCCCAGCGTAGGGTAAAGCTGAGTCTCAGTGCAGGGACAGCTTTTCCCTCCTATTCCTTAGTTCTAAGTTGCAGAACATAGCAATCCTCTGGAATGCTCTATCTTGGCTGGCAAAGAGATCAGGGGAGCCTTGGGTGCACGCCCTGACTTCCCCACTCTTTGATATGTGATACAGGAGCGGCAGTAGTTGGCAACATCTGTCCCCATTTGGGGCCAATAGAAATGGTGCAACAGCTGGATCTTGGTTTTGCGGATCCCCAAGTGTCCAGCTAGTGGAATCTCATGGGAAACCCGCAACAACTCCTCTCTAAACTGATAGGGCATGACCAACTGTCTTTCCCTCATCCACTCCTGTTGGGGGTTACATGGGACCGTTTCCCGGTACAACCTCCCCTGATCCCAGAATACCCTCTCCTTATTGGATTCGGAGATGAGCTTCTCTGCGAGGTCCCTTAACGCCTTTAGACTGGCATCTGAGTGCAGAGCCACCTGGAACTCTTGGCTGGAGGTAGCCAGGAACGACGTTAAGGCCCCAACCTCACTGGAACCATCTGGGACCGGCTCTGGGTCCACAGCCAGTTCTGTTGTCCCACCAGGTGATGAGGGCCCAGAAGGCAGCGCATCGCGTGCGGTCTGGGCACTCATTCTAAGGGTGACAGCGGCTATGTAGGCCGTCTCCCCGGAGGACAACAACCCTTTCCTATCAGCCTGATAGACTATGGGTACCACCTCCTCATCATCCCCCAATACCTCAGGAGCCATGCCAATCATGGGGCTGCTACGACCGGCCATGTCACCGTCCGTTGCGACACTGGTGGGCGGCACGGGACCACTAGCTTCAAAGTCTCCGTGCCTGCTCCCTTTGCCCTTAGCACTCACGCTGGCTCCTTTTTGGGGGTCCTCAGCAACATCACCCTGCAGTGTTACATGACTGAGCACTCCTGTACCACAAGACATAGTATCATCATGCATCATATCAACGTTCACATAATCAGCATTTTCATCACAGGAATTATCAGATCTGGGAGGGTCGTCAGGAACATATTGGGCAACCAACCATCCCAGAGCAGTTCCCAATAGAACATTTGTTGGGAGGTTCTCGGACACCCGCACTTCCCGTAACCCCCTCCCCTCCCCACACCCCAGTCTAGGAAAACCAGGGCTATTGGCAAAGGACGGTGAACACCCCCAATCACGGTGACAGTCAAGGTTTTCCCAGGGATAAGGTCTTCGGGGGACACCAACTCACGGCAGATGAGGGTTCGTTCGGCTCCAGTGTCCTTGAGCCCCATAGTGACTTTATCACCCATGGTGACTGATTGTAACAGACCCCCCTAACCGCCCCACCCACAAAAAGAACAGCTGCAGTAGGCTCCTGGGCCTTAGGTGTGGGATTCTTCTTCTGGCTCTGCGGGCAGGTGAGGCTGATGTGACCAGTCCTGTCACAGGTATAGCACCGGCGTGAGTCCGATGTGGGCCGGCTGGGTGGAACACTGGGGGTGGTTGTCGGCTTACCCCCTTTCCAGCTGGCGGCGGCCGACTTCTGAACCTCTGGTGTGTGGTTGGCTTCATAGGCATCCGCGATCTGGGCTGCTTTGGCGGCCTCCTTTGGCTCCTGGTCCAGCACAAACTGTCGCACTTCCACTGGGCAAAGACGAAGAAACTGGAAACTGGTCATTCACCATCACATCCTTCAGGTCCTCAAAGGTGGTGACTGACAGTCCTCGGACCCACTACTCAAATTTGGTTCTGAGCTCATCCACCACATCACTGTAGCTATCATGTGGTCCACATTGGAGGGCTCTGAACTTCTTCTGGTAAACTTTCCTGGGGTTAAATACCTGCCCCACTGGGCTTCAGGCAGCTGGTACTGCCTGCAGGCTTTTTTCAAATCCCCGCAGAAATATGTCCAAGTCTCCATCTTTTTCCATCACAGGAAAATGCTCCGTATGTCGTTTAAAGCTGTTGGCACTGTTGGATTCACGGGTCTGCATGGAGGATGGCTCCTTATGAATCCGGGCAAGCTCCAGCTGGTAATGTCGCTCCCGCTCAGCAGCCTCTCGGTCAGCTTTTCGCTCCTCTCTGTCAGCTTGGACCTTATGCTCGGCTCTCTCAGCCTCTCGCTCCTGGAATTTCAAGATCAGCTGCAGTCATCTGTCATGATTGTCTGCGGCGAGCTGCTCCAAGGCCATCTGCAGGTGGGGGTCCACACTACACTGGCTGCGGGTCTGGCTGGTACTCACAGGTGGGATCCCTGCAGCAGCATAATCCGGGCCTTGGCTGGCCGCCCCATCATCAGGGCTCCGCTGTCAAACGGGCTCTGCAGCACCTTGCAACAGTTCCGCAATCATTTTGTGCTTGGTCTTGCCCGTGGGCTCAATCTGTCGTAGCTCACAGAGGGCCGTGATAGTGTCCTCTGACTGCTGGTGGTACCATGGCTCTCCAAATAAAAGATAGGACAGAAAAACAAGAGAAGGAGGTGATGCTACTGCTACGCATACAGTAATGTCCCAGATAAAAAATAATAAAACACTGAGTCTGATTCCTTAAAACTTTAAACAGAATTCTCGCAAGAACCGTGCAAGTTTTCAGTGACAGGAATGATTGCTCAATCCATCCACTGATATTCTGTAATATCCCACCGCTTGCCACCAGTTGTCAGGAAACAACACCGGAGGGATCATACAATATCTCACCTCTGCCATCAATTTGTCAGGGGTTCGCACACACACAATCCCTATTACTCACTACGTAGTTACCGGAAAGCAAGCAGTCGGATTATGGCGTACACAACTCCGAATTCCAGGTCATGGAATATGTGTATATGCCCCTGTACGATCACTGCCAGTTTCACGATAACCCAATTAACCCCTTTACAACCCAAGGTGGTTTGCACGTTAATGACCAGGCCAATTTTTACAATTCTGACCACTGTCACTTTATGAGGTAATTACTCTGGAACGCTTCAACGGATCCCCCTGATTCTGAGAATGTTTTTTCGTGACACATTGTACTTCATGATAGTGGTAAAATTTCTTCAATATCACTTGCGTTTATTTGTGAAAAAAACTAAAATTTTGGCAAAAATTTTGCAATTTTCAAAATTTGAATTTTTATGCCCTTAAATCAGAGAGATATGTCACACAAAATAGTTAATAAATAACATTTGCCACATGTCTACTTTACTTAACAGCACAATTTTGGAACCAATTTTTTTTTTTATTAGGGAGCTATAAGGGTTAAAAGTTGACCAGTGGCTTATCATTTTTCCTACAAAATTTACAAAACCATTTTTTTAGGGACCACATTTGAAGTCACTTTGAGGAGTCATTATGACAGAAAATACCCAAAAGTGACACCATTCTAAAAACTGCACCCCTCAAGGTGCTCAAAACCACATTCAAGAACTTTATTAACCCTTCAGGTGCTTCACAGAAATTTTTGGAATATGGAAGAAAAAAATGAACATTTAACTTTTTTTTCACAAAAATCTTACTTTAGACCCAATTTTTTTTATTTTTGCAGGGGTAACAGGAAAAAATGGACCCCAAAATTTGTTGTGCAATTTCCCCTGAGCACGCAGATACCCCATACGTGGGGAAAAAGTACTGTTTGGGCGCACGGCAGGGTTCGGAAGGGAAGGAGCACCATTTGACTTTTTGAATGTAAAATTTGCTTGAATAATTAGCGGGCGCCATGTTGCATTTGGGGAGCCCCTGATGTGCCTAAACAGTGGAAACCCCCCACAAGTGATGCCATTTTGGAAACTAGACCCCTCAGGGAACTTATCTAGATGTATGGTGAGCACCTTGAACGTCCCAGGTGCTTCACAGAAGTTTATAACCTTGAGCTGTAAAAATAAAATTTTCACATTTTTCCCACAAAAATGTTTTTCAGCCCCCAATTTTGCATTTTCATAAGGGTAACAGGAGAAATTGCACCATGCAGTTTGTTGTGCAATTTCTCCTGAGTAAGCCGATACCCCATATGTGGGGAAAAAAACACTGCTTGGGCATACGGCAGGGTTCGGAAGGGAAAGAGCATCATTTGACTTTTTGAATGTAAAATTTGCTTTAATAATTAGCGGATGTGCCCCTGATGTGCCTAAACAGTGGAAAACCCCCACAAGTGACACCACTGGAAACTAGACCCCTCAGGGAACTTATCTAGATGTGTGGTGAGCACTCTGAACCCCCAAGTGCTTTACAGAAGTTTATAACATGGAGCCGTGAAAATAAAAAAAATCAAACTTTTTCCACAAAACTGATGTTTTAGCCCCAATTTTTTTATTTTGACAAGGGTAAGAGGAGAAAATGGACCACAAAAGCTGTTGTGCAATTTCTCCTGAGTACGCCAATACCCCATATGTGGGGAAAATACAGTGTTTGGGCGCACGGCAGAGTTGAGAAGGGAAGGAGCACTGTGTGACTTTTTGAACGCAAAATTGGCTGGAATTGAGAGCGGACGCCATATCACATTTAGAAAGTCGCTGATGTGCCTAAATAGTGGAAACCGCTCACAAGTGACCCCATTTTGGAAACTACACCCCTCAAGGATTTTATCAAGGGGTATAGTGAACATTTTGAACCCAGAGGTACGACACAGAATTTGATAACATTAGGTCATCATATTGAATAAGTTGTCATTAGTCTTGAGCGCAAGTGCTCGCTACTTGAGTTTGCATTGGGTACTCGGGTATGCACCATGTATCGCGCATGCTCGAGTGACATGCTTGAATCCCCGCTCGCATGTTTCATGGTTATTAGACACCCAAAAAAAAAAACATGCAGGGATCGCTCGTGCATGGCAGGCAATCCCCGCATGTTTTTTTTGGCCACAAAGCATATGGGGCAGAGACTCGAGCATGTCACTCGAACACCCGTGATACTCAGTGCATACCAGAGCACCCGATGCAAACTCAAGTAGCGAGCACTTGCGCTCAACACTAGTGGCCATATCGTCATCTTTTTTTTTTTTTTTTATTACTTTTGAAAAAAATACCAACCCTAATCCTAGCCCAACTCTATTCCTAACCCTATCCCCAACCCTAGCCCAACCCTAACCCTAGCCCTAGAGTATATTTTTTACGCCGTTACTCGTGCGGTATAAGTGATTAGACGACTTTATTCTTTGGGTCGGTGTGATTACAGCGATACCAGAATCATGTCGGGTTTTTATGCTTGACAGCTGTCACACATTAGAAGACGCATTTTTTTGTAAAATCTAGTTTTTGCATCGCCATATTTTGAGAACTATAATTTTTCCATATTTTGGCCTACAGAGTCATGTAACAGCTTTTTTTTGCGGGATGAGTTGACGTTTTTATTGGTACCATTTTCAGGCTTGTGACATTTTTTGATCGCTTTCTATTCCGATTTTTGGGAGGCAGAATAAACAAAAACCAGCAATTCCGGAATTGTTTTTGTAGAGGTTTTTCTTATGCTGTTCCACGTGTGGTAAAATTGATAAGGGAGCTTTATTCTTTGGGTCAGTACGTTTACAGCGGTACCACATTTATATAGTTTTTCTATGTTTTGGCGCTTTTACACAATAAAAGCTATTTTATAGAAAAAAATATTTTTCTGCATCTCTTTATTCTGAGAGCTATAACTTTTTTATTTTTTCCGGCTGATTGAGCTGCATGGTGGAAAAAACAAGATTACGTTTTCAGCGGTACCATTTTTATTTATATTTGTCTTTTTGATCGCGTGTTATTACATTTTTTGTTTGGCGGTATGATGATAAATGCTTTTTTTTTTTTTTTTTTTTAACCGTGTTCACTAAAGGGGTTAACTAGTGGGACAGTTTTATAGGTCAGGTCATTCCGGACGCGGAGATACCAAATGTGTGTACTTTTATTGTTTGTTTGTTTGTTTTTTTTTCATAATATTTATTGATGGGTACATTATATTTTTATTTTTGGTGGATTTTTTTTTTATTTTTTTTTATATTTTTACAATTTATTTATTTTTCATTTTTTAACACTTTTTGGACTTTTATACTTTGTCCAACTATGGGACTTTCACTTTTTACATTCTCATCGCCTGTATAGCATACGGATGGAGCACCATCCCTGTGCTATACAGGCTGTCAGCGCTGCTGATGCAGAAGATACTTTGGTCATGCACTGCGCATGACCAAAGTATCTTCCTGCTGTCAGGTGACCCGGATGTTGTCATGACGACATCGGGTCGTCATGGCAACATCCGGGAATCTGCGGCAGACAGCGCTGGAGGCCGAGAGAGGAGGTGAGTATTGCGATCACCTCCCCTTGCCCTCCCAATTCTTCGATCACAGCATTGCCAGAGTTAATGTGCCGGGAGTGGTGCAGGACTGCTCCCAGCACATAGCACCGGGTGTCAGCTGTGACAATCAGCTGACACCCGGCGACGATCGCGCCCACACAGCATGAGTGCGGGCGAAATCAACAGGGCGTACTAATATGTACCTGGCTCTTAAAGCCCACGCCGCAGGTACGTATTAGTACTCCTTGGCCTGTAAAGGGGTTAATATTATTCCCTGCCACCACCGATAAGATTTTAAATACAGGCCTGATCGGGCGCCCGCTTTCTGGTAGCATATGGTTACCCACCGTAAATTAAGTGGGTTCTTCTCACTATAGTAATGCCAAATACATGGATGCTAAATGTGGTTTGGGCACACTGCAAGGCTCAGAAGAGAAGGGAACATTTGACTTTGGGAGATCAGATATTGCTGGATTGGTTTATGGAAGCCATGTTACTTTTCAAGAGCCTTTGAGCCACTAATAATGTGGAAATCTCTGTTTTTCCACTGACAGATAATGGACCTGAGTGGGGACTTGTTTTTTTGCAGAATAAGTAGAAGTTTTATTGGTATTATTTTCACCTACATAACATAACACATACGTGTTTTGTGGCATCTTATTCCATATTTGGGAGGCAGTATGAACAAACATTGAACACCACGCTCTACAGGTTCATCCTATAGGGTTCTCTATTAGACTGTGAACTGTCATTGTCTTGGTGAATAATACAATTTTTACTGACAGTTTAAGTAGAAATGTTCAAGGATATTTTATTCAAAAATAATTGTTTTTTTCTTGGCAGACGACTGTACCAGGAGATCAGAGGGACAGCTGACATCTTCAATTTTTAAATCAGATGATCTTGTGATCCCACAGGATACAACTGAAGTTAATGCCATTACTCCAGATATACCATCATCCATTCACAGCAAAGATCTGTCATCTGATCCTTTTAAACAGGTCCTGTTTTTTGATTCATTACTGACTACTAAGGAAAAGCAAAGTCACAAAATAAGCATTAAGAAACAAATTGCTCCTAAAGCAAAGAAGCCATTTTCACTTTCAGAATATGGAAATAGTTTTCCTCTCCAAAAGTCTTTTCTTAAACATCAAAACATTCACACAGTGGAGAATAGATTTTCTTGTTCCAAGTGTACGAAGTGTTTTAACCAGGAATCAAAACTTGTTCAACACCAGAGAACTCACACAGTGGAGAAGCCATTTTCCTGTTCAGATTGTGGGAAATGTTTTATGAAGAAATCATCTCTTCTTAGTCATCTGAGAACTCACACTGTGGAGAAGTCTTTTTCCTGTTCAGAATGTGGAAAATATTTTCGACATAAATGTAGTCTTGTTATGCACCAAATAACGCACACAGGGAAGAAGCCTTTTTCATGTTCAGAATGTGGGAAATGTTTTAACCGAAAAGCATATCTTAATAGCCATCAGAGAACTCACAGAAGGGAAAAGCCTTTTTCCTGTTCAGAATGTGGGAAATGTTTTAAATGGAAATCAGACGTTGTTAAGCACCAAAGTACCCACACAGGGGAGAAGCCTTTTTCATGTTCAGAATGTGAGAAATGTTTTAGCCAGAAAGCGGAGCTTGATAGCCACCAGAGAACTCACACAGGGGAGAAGCCTTTTTCATGTTTAGTATGTGGGAAATGTTTTAAACAGAAATCGCATCTTGTTATTCACCAGAGAACCCACACAGGTGAGAAGCCTTTTTCATGTTCAGAATGTTGGAAACGTTTTCACAGGAAATCACATCTTGTTAGGCACCAGAGAACCCACACAGGGGAGAAGCCTTTTTTTTGTTCAGAATGTGGGAAATTTTTTGCACAGAAATCAAATTTTGTTACTCACCAGAAAATTCACAAAGGGGAGAAGCCTTTTTCCTGTTCAGAATGTGGGAAATATTTTACACAGAAATCAAATTTTGTTACGCACCAGAAAATTCACAAAGGGGAGAAGCCTTTTTCCTGTTCAGAATGTGGGAAATATTTTAAACATAAATGGAATCTTATTATTCACCACAGAACTCACACTGGGGAGAAGCCTTTTTCATGTTCAGAATGTGGGAAATGTTTTATCCAGAAATCCTATCTTGTTAGACACCAGAGAACCCACACAGGGGAGAAGCCTTTTTCCTGTTCAGAATGTGGAAAATGTTTTGTGAAGAAATCCTCTCTTCTTAGTCACCACAGAACTCACACAGGGGAGAAGCCTTTTTCATGTTCTTAATGTTGGAAATGTTTTACATGGAAATTAACTCTTAATAAACATCTGCTTAGTAAACATCAGAGTGTCACGATTCCTCCGCTCAGTAGGTCTTGGAAGCTGTGACTGACGGCTCAGTCGTCCAATCGGGTTCAGTTGTATGCTGAGCTGTTGATGTTTTAATGAACAGCTCAGCCGTCTAATCTGAATCTGAGTGGTGCTGAGCTTCTTTCAGGTGTTCCCTGTTCCAGTTGATTACCCAGTTACTTAGTTGAGCTGTCAGTCTTAGACCTCTGCCAGACGTAGCATCTTCTCAGTGGTGTGCCTAGTATTTCTGTGCTCTGTTTGTCCTTTGCTGTCTGACTTTGGACCTCGTTCTGACCATCCATTTGCCTAGCCCCTTTGCTCTGATCTGCTATTTTCCTGGTATTCTGACCTCAGATCATTACTTGACTTCACCTTTGTTTTTTAACTTTAGTTTTCTATGTGCTCTCTTGGTATCTGACCCCAGAAGTTTGACTACTCTGCTTCACAGCCTGTCCATGAGTGGTGACTAGCGTCAAATTACGCCTGGCTTATACTTTTTTCCCCACCACTGGATCCAGTTGGTGCACTCTGTGATCAGGTGGTGAATATGACCCATATGGTCCAGGAACTGGTCAGGGAATACCAGAAGCTAGGATCTTCACAGTCCCAGCTGCAGGGTCAGTTTTGCTTCTCAAAGCTGTCCGCTACCGACTGTAGTAATGACTTCGATACCAGCTGACGTGCCGTTGGTCTCCTAAACCAGTAGTATATGGGAAGGAAAGAAAAGTGGTAGATAACAGTAAATCCGGGTCCAAACTAGAATAAGAATAATTATTACAGTCTATGCGTTTCAAAGTACCATACTTCCTCCTCAGGACAAAAAAAAACATATGACAAGTCACAGAACTCTGCCATACAGTGGGGTGAAAAAGTTTTTGCTCCCTTTCTGATTTCTTATTCTTTTACATGTTTGTCACACTTAAATATTTCAGATCACAAAGCAAATGTCAATATAAGTCAAAGATAAGTAAACATAAAAAGCAGTTTTTAAATCAAGGTCTTTATTATTAAGGGAAAAAGAAATCCAAACCTATAGGGCCCTGTGTGAAAAAGTGATTGCCCCCTAAATGTAATAACTGGTTGGGCCACCATTAGCAGCAACCACTGCAATCGAGCGTTTACGATAACGGGTAATGAGTCTTTTACAACTCTCTGGAGGAATTTTTGCCTACTCATCTTTCAAAATTGTTGTAATTCAGCCGCATTGGAGGATTTCCGAGCATTATTTGCCTTTTTAAGGTCATGCCACAGCATCTGTCGGATTAAGGTCAGGACGTTGACTAGGCCACTCCAAAGTCTTAATTTTGTTTTTCTTAAACCATTCAGAGGTAGACTTGCTGGTGTGTTTTTGGATCATTGCCCTGCTGCATAACCAAAGTGTGCTTCAGCTTGAGGTCACAAAGAGATGGCCAGACATTCTCCTTCAGGATTTTTTGGTAGACAGTAGAATTCATGGTTCCATTTACCAAAGCAAGTCCTTTAACTGAGGCAAGTGAGGCCTGCAGTTCTTTGGATGTTGTTGTGGGGTCTATTGTGACATCTTTGATGAGTCGTCACAGCACTCTTGGAGTAATTTTGGTCGGTCGGCCACTCCTGGGAAGGTTCATATTGTTCCATGTTTTCGCCATTTGTGGATAATGGCTCTCACTGTGGTTCGCTGCAGTCCCAAAGCTTTAGAAATGGCTTTATAACCTTTTCCAGACTGATAGGTCTCAATTACTTTTTTTCTCATTTGTTCCTGAATTTCTTTAGATTGCAGCATGATGTCTAGCTTTTGAGGATATTTTGGTCCACTTCAGGCATGTCCTATTTAACCGCTTCCCGACCGCCCACTGTAGATAAAAGTCTGCAGCGCCGACGTTTAAAAACGGTGGGTGGTCCCACAGCGCTCAGGACCCCCAGGGTCCTGCAAGCGCTGCGGGTGCAGTGCAGAGCGATAGCTCTGACAGGGAACATCATCGGGACCTGATTGGATCAGGTCCCAGTGATGTTAACCCTTTGCTGTCTTCTATATGCCGCGATCTATAGTGATCGCGGCATATAGAAGATAGTAAGAGGAGAGGGGGTCGTATACTTACCTCTCCGACGACCCCTGATACCTTCCAGGACCTGGCGTTGCTATGGCAGCTGGAGGTCACATGACCGCTTCCAGATCTGACCGCCTCCTGAAGCCTGGCAGGACACACTGACTGTGAAACAGTCAGCAAAGATCTCATGTAATGTAATACATGTCTATTACATTACATGAGATCAGTGATCAGAAAAATAAAAATTAATGTCCCATACAGGGACTAAGTAAACATGTAAAAAAAAAATTTTTCAAACTACTAAAAAAAAATCACAAAATAAATAAAATATTAAACCGATAAATCCGTATATTTATGCAAAAACAAAAAAAGTACAGATATTTGGTATCGCCGCGTCCGAAACAACCCAAGCTATAAAACTGTCACACTAATTAACTCCTGCTGTGCACACCGTAATAAAAAATAAATAAAAAACGGAGCAAAAAACTATGCTTTTTCCTCATATCGCCAAACAAAAAGTGGAAAAAAATGCGATCAAAAAGCAAAATGGAAATAAAAATGGTACCGCTGAAAACGTCATCTTGTTCTGCAAAAAACAAGCCGCCATACAGCTCCATCAGCCAAAAAATAAAAAGTTATACCTCTCAGAATAAAGCAATGCAAAAAAAATATTTTTTCTATAAAATTGTTTTATTGTGTAAAAGCGCCAAAACATAAAAAAATATACAGTAAGTGTAGTATCGCTGTAAACGTACTGACCCGAAGAATAACGCTGCCTGATCACTTTTACCACACGCAGAACGGCATAAAAAAACCCTCAAAAAACAATTCCTGAATTGTTGGTTTTTGTTAATTTTACCTCCCAAAAAACGGAATAGAAAGCGATCAAAAAATGTCACGTACCCAAAAATGGTACCAATAAAAATGTCAACTCGTCCCGCAAAAAACAAGCCGTCACATGACTCTGTCGGCCGAAATATGGAAAAATTATAGCTCTCAAAATATGGCAATGCAAAAACTAGATTTTGCAAAAAAAAGCGTCTTTTAGTGTGTGACAGCTGTCAGTCATAAAAACCCGATATAAATCTGATATCTCTGTAATCGCACCGACCCGAAGAATAAAGTAATCTCATCACTTATACCGCACGAGGAACGGCGTAAAAAATAAATAAAACCAATTCCTCACCTGCTACTGATTTGTTTATTATGTCTCCCAATGTGCTCACCACACATCTAGATAAGTTCCCTAAGGGGTCTAGTTTCCAAAATGGTGTCCCTTGTGGGGGGTTTCCACTGTTTAGGCACATCAGGGGCTCCCCAAATGCAACATGACGTCCGCTAATTATTCAAGCAAATTTTACATTCAAAAAGTCAAATGGCGCTCCTTCCCTTCCAAACCCTGCCGTGCGCCCAAACAGTGGTTTTCCCCCACATATGGGGTATCGGCGTGTTCAGGAGAAATTGCACAACAAATTTCATGGTGCAATTTATCCTATTACCCTTTATGATAATGCAAAATTAGGGGATGAAAAACATTTTTCTGGGAAAAATGTGAAAATTTTATTTTTACAGCTCAATATTATAAACTTGTGTGAAGCACCATGAGGTTCAAGGTGCTCACCACACATCTAGATAAGTTCCCTAAGGGGTCTAGTTTCCAAAATGGTGTCACTTGTGGGGGGTTTCCACTGTTTAGGCACATCAGGGGCTCTCCAAACGCAACATGGTGTCCGCTAATTATTCAAACAAATTTTACATTCAAAAAGTCTAATGGCGCTCCTTCCCTTCCGAACCCTGCAGTGCGCCCAAACAGTGGTTTTCCCTCACATATGGGGTATCAGCGCGCTCAAGAGAAATTGCACTAAAAATTTTGGGGTCCATTTTTTCCTGTTACCCCTGTGAAAATAAAAAAAATTGGGTCTAAAGTAACATTTTTGTGAAGAAACTTAAATGTTAATTTTTTTCTTCCACATTCCAAAAATTCCTGTGAAGCACCTGAAGGGTTAATAAACTTCTTGAATGTGGTTTTGAGCACCTTGAGGGGTGCAGTTTTTAGAATGGTGACACTTTTGGGTATTTTCTGTCATAAAGACCCCTCAAAGTGACTTCAAATATGATGTGGTCCCTAAAAAAATGTTTTTGTAAATTTTGTTGGAAAAATGAGAAATCGCTGGTCAACTTTTAACCCTTATAGCTCCCTAACAAAAAAAAATTTGGTTCCAAAATTGTGCTGATGTAAAGTAGACATGTGGGAAATGTTATTTATTAACTATTTTGTGTGACATATCTCTCTGATTTAAGGGCATGAAAATTCAAAGTTTGAAAATTGCAAAATTTTCAAAATTTTTGCCAAATTTCCGATTTTTTCACAAATAAACGCAAGTGATATCGAAGAAATTTTACCACAATCATGAAGTACAATATGTCACGAAAAAACAATCTCAGAATCAGCGGGATCCGTTGAAGCGTTCCAGAGTAATTACCTCATAAAGGGACAGTGGTCAGAATTGAAAAAATTGGCCCGTTCACGAAGGCAAAAACAGGCTCTGGCGCGAAGTGGTTAAGTGATTTCTTGATTGAAAACAGGTGTGGCAGTAATCAGGCCTCTATGTGGCTAGGGAAATTTAACTCAACTTCCCAAAGATGTGATAAACAATTTTTAATTTATGTTTTAATGGGGGGAGCAATCACTTTTTCACACAGGGCCCTGTAGATTTGAATTTCTTTTTCTCTTAATAAAGACCTTCATTTAAAAACTGCATTTTGTGTTATCTTTGTCTAGTATTTTAATTTGCTTTGTGATCTGAAACATTTAAGTGTGACAAACATGCAAAATAAGAAATCAGGAAGTGGCAAACACTTTTTCACACCACTGTATATAAACCATTGTGAATTTGAAAAAAATGTGGCGCCAAAAAAAGCAAGGCTCTGGAGTCGGTAAGCAAAACCTCCAACTCCGACTCCTCAATTTCCATGACACCGACTCCGACTCCACGACTGTCTCCCTCATACATGGCTCATGTTTAAGTGATAAGATTCATCTCAGCTAAAAGTCTAGACCCTTAGATCAGGAACAGGAAATACATTTATAGGACATTTCATAACTTTCCCAAATTGTATGAAAAAATATTCCCCACAAACTGCATTGAACTACTGTACCCAAATTATTATATATTTTAGGAGTCTGAGTCGGTCCGTTTTATACCAACTCCACGATTCTGACTCCGACTACACAGCCCTGAAAAAAAGAATACATGATATGTAAAAGTTCATCTTGGGCAGTTTAACATTGTAAATAATTTCAGAAGAAATGATGATAAAAGGTTTGAAATTATATAATTTCATATTGTTTCTAAGATTAATGAAATTGAGAAAATAAAAATAATAAAATGCACGTTTGTGGTGATAAGTTTCATCTAAAGATACTGTAAATATAGTGTGATGTAAAAATATCTTTTTTTAGGTCAAAATATTGATATTGGCGTGAGCGTTGTGATCTTGGCGTGCCACAGAGAAGCGTGAATGAAGCAGAGGATTATAAAAATAAAAAAAAAAGGGGGGCAATTGGGGTGTGTAGAACCATAAATGTATTAAGTAGTGGATTGTTTATTTTAAGCGTGAATGTATAAGAGAAATAAGATACTAAAGGACTGCCCATAGAAATCGCTAAGAGAATAGCGTGGGAAAAAATCTATGCTGCTGGGAAAGTCCCTCCGCTGAACTTAGATGAACTCAGCATTCGGGGATAACCCAGCTGCTAGAGTGAGAGGCTGGGTGAAATTGTGACGTAACGCGGGAAAATTTTAGTACAATCCTCCAGAGAAACCGTGAAAGAGGAATAAAGAAGAGATCTTCGAGCAAAATGAGTGGCAAAACAAAAAATGAAGCGGGAGTGAGTTCAATTCCCACTCGAAATAACAAATTGAGGTAAACTATTGTGCCCTCTCGTTATGAAGACTGTATTCACCAGAGGAGGCTTACGCTTTCCTTGCCTCTGACATGGATTCAGGCAGTGAAGAAGATCCCACATTCCTTTATTCCCCCCACCCCACCCCCCATCTAGTGAGGAGGAACCACCAGCAAAGCACAGTAGTAGCCAGGTAACCCCTTTTGCAATTGATCCCATGTGGACTGCATGCATCCCCTGAAAATTAACAGCCTGTTAATCCAGATTTCATCGGCAGCTCAGGAATCCAATTTGACAGTACAGGCCTCACTGAAATTGACTTTTTCAAATTCTTTTTCAGCGAGGAAATAATAAATCTTATGATGGACCAGACAAATTACTATACTATATCCATCAATTTTTCGCCCAAAATCCCACGTCATCAGACGCCAGATGGACACCTGTAAATGCAGCAGAAATTATGACATTTTGGGGCATTGTGCTACATATTCCAAAATAACAAGAGCTTCAGCAATACTGGAGTACTGATATTCTCTACGGCACACTGGTATTCCGTTTGGCCATGACAAGGACACGATTTGAATTGATCCAAACATTTTTGTATTATACTGATATTGCGCAGTGTCCTCCCCGAGACAATCCTAACTTTAAAATTTGGCCAGTAATTGACCACTTCAGCAGAAAATTTGCTGAGGTGTACAACCCCCAGAGACATCTCTATGAATCTCTGGTTATTTTCAAAGGGATGCTAAAATTCTGACAACACCTGCCCAATAAGAGGACCAGGTATAGAATTAAACTGTACAAGCTGTGCAAGAGTACCTCAGGGTACAACACCCACAGATTTAGGGTCTACAAAAGGGAAGGACATCCAGATTGATCCCCCTGAATGCCCCCCCTGTCGTGGGGTTGAGAGGAAAAATTTTGTGGGAATTGCTGCATCCACTGCTGGATAAGGGTTATCACCTCTACATTGATAACTTTTACACCAGCATCCCGCTTTTCAAGACACTCTCTGTTGGAGGTACAGTTGCATGTGGCATCGTGCGAAAAAATCAGAGAGGCCTCCCTAAGCTGCTAATTGGGCAACTTCTGAGAAAGGGCGAAAGCAGAGCCAAATGCAGCGACAACATGCTGGTGGTAAAGTATAAGGAAAAGAGGGATGTCCTTATCTTGACCACAATACACCATGACAACAGCTCCCATGTCACTGTCCGAGGTACCACAACACAAGTCCCAAAGCCAGATTGTAACTTGGATTATAATAAGTACATGGGGGTGTAGATCTCTCAGATAAGGTCCTGAAACCATACAGTGCCATGCGAAAAGCTACAGTAAGGTACAAAAAATTGGCTGTGCACATTGCACAGCTGGCACCAAAAGAAATCTAATAATTACTATAAAACTATGACTCTACATAGTAACATAGTTTGTAAAGCCGAATAAAGACTTGCGTCCATCAAGTTCGACCTGTTAGTTCTGTAATTGCTAAAGTTGATCCAGAGGAGGGCAAAAACCCCAAATGATTTAGCCAATCTTCACCTGAGGAAAAATTCCCTCCCGACTCTGAAACCAGCAGTCAGAATAAATCCCTGTATCAACCTACTATTTTATTTTATTTTTAAGTATACGCTGAAATCTGCCTGGTATCTAGAAATGCATCCAGTCCCCGCTTGAACTGGTGTAGTGAATCCGACATTACCGTCTCCTCACTCAGTGAATTCCATATTCTCACTGCTCTTACCATAAAGAACCCCTTCCTATGTTGGTGCTGAAACCTTTTCTCTTCCAGTCTTAGTGAATGCCCTCTTGTTACCTTAATATCCCTCCTTTTGAACAAATCCCGGGCAAGGTCTCTATACTGTCCCCTAACATATTTGTACACATTTATTATGTCCCCCCTCAACCTTCTCTTTTCCAGGCTGAATAGTCCTAGTTTTGCCAACCTCTCTGGGTATTGCAGTCCCTCCATTCCCTTTATTAATTTTGTTGCCTTCCTTTGTACCTTTTCAAGCTCATTTATATCCTTTCTATATATTGGGGCCCATAACTGAGCACAGTATTCCAAGTGTGGTCTGACCAGTGCTTTGTACAGTGGAAGAACAATGTTCTCATCCTTTGCAGCTATACCTCTTCTGATACATCCCATTACCCTGTTTGCCCTTACAGCAGCGGCCTGACTTTGGGCACTCCAATTTAGTTTGCTATCAATCAAGATGCCCAAGTCCTTCTCCATCTCTGAATTCCCCAATGATTTCCCATTCAGTGAGTACTGGTAACTTCCATTTTTCCTTCCCATATGTATGACCTTACATTTCTCCTCATTAAACCTCATTTGCCATTTAATGCTCCACCTACCCAGCTTATCCAAATCCCTCTGTAGGTCTGCACTGTCCTCTTTTGTATTAATTGTTTTACATAACTTTGTGTCATCTGCAAATATTGATATTTTACTATTTATCCCGTTGACTATGTCGTTAATAAAGATATTAAATAACATTGGGCCTAGCACAGACCCCTGTGGTACCCCACTAGTGACGCTTACCCAATCTGAGTATATTCCATTTATAACCACCCTCTGCCTTCTATCCCTTAGCCAGTTTGCTACCCACTTGCAAACATTTTCCCCCAGCCCCATCATTCTCATTTTGTATACCAACCTATTATGTGGCACGCTATCGAACGCTTTTGAGAAGTCGAGATACACGACATCCACTGGTTCCCCCTGATCTAATCAAGAGCTAGCCTCCTCATAGAAGTCAATCAGGTTTGTTTGGCAGGAGCGATTCCTCATGAATCCATGTTGGTTCGGGATTAAAAGATTATTAGCATCAAGATGCTCCGTAATTGCCTCTTTAATGAAGCTTTCAAAAATTTTGCCCACAACGGACGTCAGACTCACCGGCCGATAGTTTCCGGCGTCACTTTTTGCTCCCTTTTTGAATATTGGCACTACATTCGCCTGTCGCCAATCAAGTGGTACAGACCCAGTCTCAACAGAGTCCTTAAATATAAGATGTAACGGGTCTGGGAGGCGGAACCTCTGAGCTACTATACAAGGGGGCAGTCCTTGTAAGGGAGCGGGTGGCGACCAGGGAAGACGGGCAGGAGGTCACAGCAGGTGACCGGGACAGTCTCTGAATGAACGGGCAGATGGTCACGGCAAGTGACCGGGGCAGTCTCTGAATGAACGGGCAGATGGTCACGGCAAGTGACCGGGGCAGTCTCTAGGTAAAGGGTTGGTACGACCTGTGGCGGCTGATGATAGACGTGGGCTCCCAGGTGAGCAGGCGAGAGTCTCTGGATGAACGGGTGGTCACAGCATGTGACGGCGGAGCCTCCAGGAAGACCAACAGACAGGCGGCAGATGAGCGCTCCCAGGTGAGCGGGCAGAAGTCTCTGGACAGGCGGGTGGTCACAGCACGTGACGGCAGAGCCTCCAGGTAGGCTAGCAGACAGGCAACAGATGAGCGCTCCCAGGTGAGCGAGCAGGAGTCACTGGACAGGCAGGTGGTCACAGCACGTGACGGCGGAGCCTCCAGGTAGACTAGCAGGCAGGTAGCAGGTGTGTGCTCCCAGGTGAGCGGGCAAGCTGGTCCATAGACAGACTGACAGGAGTTGGAAGGCAGACCGTCGGACCTCGGGCAAGCAGGCAGGTGGCTGATGTGCGCTCCCAGGTGAGCGGGCAGACTGGTCCTTAGACAGACTGACAGGAGTAGTAAGGCAGACCGTCGGACCTCAGACTAGCAGGCAGGTAGCAGATAATCAGGCAGGAATCTGGCAGGTAACTGGTAGGTAACTGGCAGGTAACTGGCAACGGGACCTGAGGGCTGAAGCAGAGTAGTAAACAGTGCAACAACATTGCTCGGGCACCTCCATTTTGGAGGAGGTGCCTTATATATGGTGAAGTCCTCCGGCCATTGGCCGGGGACTCCTTAGGACGGCGCGCGCGGCCCCTTTAAGAGGGAGGGAGAGCGCGCGCGCGCGCCCTAATCACAGTGGACGGAAAGGAGCGCGCGCTGCCAGCAGAGCGGGAGGAGGACGCCGGGCACGGAGCAGGGAGGTGAGGGGAACAGCGTCCCTGCCTAGCAGAGGGCAGGGACGCCGGCGCTACAGTACCCCCCCATTTAGGCCCCCCCTTTTTTAGGCCAGACAAAAATTTAGCTAGGATAAGAGGGGCATGGATGTTCTCCCGGGGCTCCCACGTTCTCTCCTCAGGACCAAACCCCCTCCAATCTACTAGAAAAAAGGTCTTTCCTCTTACCCTTTTGGTGGCAAGAATGTTCTCTACCTCAAACTCGTCCTCAGCAGAAACCGGAGCAGGAGGCGTACCTGTAGACTTGGAAAAAGAGTTAAGTACCACAGGTTTGAGGAGAGATACATGGAAGGAGTTAGGGATCCGTAAGTTGGCCGGGAGTTTTAATTTATAGGCCACCGGGTTGATCTGACTGATGACCTCCAGAGGACCGATGAACCGAGGCCCTAACTTGTAAGAAGGTATCTTGAGTCGGACATATTTAGACGAGAGCCAGACTTTATCTCCAGGACGAAATTGTGGAGGATCCAGGCGTTTTTTGTCAGCGTGTCTTTTCATCCGTTCGGACGACTGGAGGAGTGCGGATCGTGTACTCTCCCAAATGGAGGAAAATTTGCTAATGTGAGATTCCGCAGCCGGGTTGTCCACAGAGGTGGAGACAGGAAAAGGAATCCGAGGATGCTGACCGAAGACTACAAAAAACGGGGATTTGGAGGAGGATTCGCTCTCGTGATTGTTATAGGAGAACTCGGCCCATGGTAGGAGATCCACCCAGTCAGAATGATGAGCATTAACGAAGTGCCGGAGGTAACTGGTCAGGTTCTGATTGATCCGCTCCACTTGACCATTAGACTGTGGGTGGTAAGCGGAAGAGAAGTCCAGGGTGACGTCTAGCAGTTTACAAGTGGCTCTCCAGAAACGTGAGGTGAACTGTACCCCACGATCCGACACGATGTGGAGGGGCAGGCCATGAAGACGGAAGATGTGGCGGATAAAGTCTTTAGCCAGCTCGGGTGCAGACGGGAGACCAGGCAGTGGAATAAAGTGAGCCATCTTGGAAAAGCGGTCAGCAACCACCCAAATGACCGTACAACCGGCAGAGACGGGGAGATCAGTTATGAAGTCCATAGCAATAAGCTGCCAGGGGGCAGCAGGCACAGGAAGCGGAAGAAGGCGACCGGCTGGCAGGTGTCTCGGGACTTTGTTGCGGGCGCAGGACACACAGGCAGAAACAAAGTCTATTACGTCCTTGTGCAGGGTAGGCCACCAGTAGTGCCGGGCAATAAGCTGGAGGGTCTTTTTCTGACCGGCGTGGCCAGCTAGTTTAGACGAGTGACCCCAGTGTAGGATCTTCTCCCGATCAGGTACTGATACGAACGTCTTACCGGGAGGGAGACGATTTAGGCTCACGGGAGCCACCTGCATTACTCTGGCGGGATCGATGATATGTTTAGGTTCTTCCTCGAGATCGGACACCAGAAAGGATCGGGACAAGGCATCTGCTTTGACGTTTTTGTCAGCCGGGCGAAAATGAAGAACAAAATCAAAGCGAGCAAAAAACAAGGACCACCGGGCTTGGCGCGGGTTAAGTCTCTGGGCATGCTGGAGGTAAGCCAAGTTCTTGTGGTCAGTGTAAATTATTACCGGGTGAAGAGCCCCCTCGAGTAGGTAACGCCACTCCTCCAATGCCAGTTTGATGGCCAATAACTCTCGGTCTCCTATGGAATAGTTGCGCTCAGAAGAGGAGAAGAGTTTGGAGAAGAAGCCACAAGTTACCATTCTCCCGGAAGATGATTTTTGGGTAAGTACCGCTCCGGCTGCAGAGGAGGAGGCGTCAACTTCCAGGAAGAACTGCTTGTTGCCGTCCGGGCGATGCAGCACCGGGGCGGAAGAGAAGGCCTGTTTTAGGGAAAGAAAGGCCTCCTCTGCTTCGGGCGGCCACTCTTTGGGATTAGTACCCTTACGGGTGAGCGCGGAAATTGGGGCAGTCCGGGAAGAGAAGTGTGGTATGAAGAGGCGGTAGTAGTTGGCGAAGCCCAGGAATCGCTGAATGGCCTTCAACCCCTCCGGTCGAGGCCATTTCTCGATGGCAGACAGTTTCTCTGGATCCATTCGTAGGCCGGTCTGAGAAATAATGTAGCTCAAAAACGGAAGCGAGGTCTGCTCAAAGAGGCACTTCTCGTATTTAGCGAAGAGGTGATTCTGCCTGAGCCTGAGCAGGACCTGACGAACGTCCCTCCGGTGAGTCTGGAGATCCGGAGAGAAGACCAAGATGTCGTCCAGGTACACCACTACGCAGGAGTAGAGAAGGTCCCGGAAGATGTCATTGACCAACTCTTGAAAGACGGCAGGAGCGTTACAGAGACCAAAGGGCATAACCAGATATTCATAGTGGCCGTCCCGGGTGTTGAATGCCGTCTTCCATTCATCCCCCTGACGGATACGAACCAGGTTGTACGCCCCACGGAGGTCCAGTTTGGTGAAGATTCTAGCCCCCCTCAGACGATCAAATAACTCCGGAATGAGCGGAAGGGGGTACTTATTCTTCACCGTGATCTGGTTAAGGCCTCTATAGTCTATACAGGGACGGAGAGAGCCGTCCTTCTTTTTGACGAAAAAGAAGCCTGCTCCCGCCGGGGAGGTAGATTTCCGGATGAATCCCCTGGCCAGATTCTCCTCAATATATTCGGACATTGACCGGGTCTCAGCAGCGGATAAAGGATAAATACGCCCACGGGGAGGAGTAGTACCAGGTAACAGGTCGATAGGGCAGTCGTATGGTCTATGAGGAGGTAGTGTCTCTGCTTCCTTTTTATTAAAGACATCAGCATAAGACCAATAAGGAATCGGAAGTCCAGGTAGATTAGCTGGGGTAGGAGAAGGACGGACGGGATGGACGGGAACCAGACAGGTCTTATGGCAGTCCTGTCCCCAGCGAAGGACTTCTCCGGTCTGCCAGTCAAGCACGGGTGCATGTCTCTGGAGCCAAGGTAGGCCTAGCAAGAGGGCGTGAGAGAGTCCAGGCAGAACATGAAAGGAGATACTTTCAGAATGCAGCATTCCCACCTGCAGAGTAATGGATTCGGTGATGAGTTGGATGGGGCGTGGTAAGAGACCCCCATCCACGGCAGCAACAGACAAGGGTACAGCCAGAGGTTTGGTGGGGATGCGGTATTTCTCTACCAGGGACTGTGAAATAAGATTCCCGGCTGCTCCAGAGTCAAGTTGGGCTAGTTCGAAATAACGGTTCTCCCCGCAGACGATTGAGACTGACAGCAGCAGAGATGGAGAGGATTTATTCTTGTCTAGGTTGACCTCTCTGAGCGAACCTAGACACAGGCGTTTCCCGACCTCTCCGGGCAGGCACGGATCCGGTGCTCCTTACTGCCACAGTAGAAGCAGCTCCCTTCGGCACGGCGTAAGTCCTGACGGGTTTTGACCATCTTGGTCTGGTCAACCTGCATAGACTCAGGAGAGTGTACCTGGGTAGAGACGGGGGGAGTGACGGGTTTCTGAAAAGTAGGAGCTAGACATGGTAACCTCCTCTCACGGGTGACCTCTTTGGCACGCTCCTGGAACCGTAGGTCAATCCGGGTGGCAAGAGTTATTAGGTCATCGAGAGTGGTAGGAATGTCCCGACCGGCAAGTTCATCTTTAATACGGCCGGACAGACCCTCCCAGAAGACGGATACCAGAGCGTCGTTATCCCAGGCCAGCTCCGAGGCAAGGGTACGGAACCGTATGGCATATTGGCCCACGGTGAGACTTCCCTGACGGAGGCGCAGCAGTGATGATGCGGATGAGGTCTTCCGTCCGGGTTCGTCGAAGACTTTCCGGAAAGCCGTGAGAAAAGCAGGCAAGTTGGACACCAGGGGGTCTCCTCTCTCCCATAGAGGATTTAGCCAGGCCAGGGCCTCCCCGGTGAGATGGGACATGATGAATGCAATTTTGGCCCGGTCGGAGTTAAACTGGTGGGACAATAGTTCAAAGTGCAGGGTGCACTGATTTATGAAGCCCCGAGCCTGGGCGGAGTCGCCTCCAAAGCGAGGAGGTGCAGAAAGCCGGGGTCCAGGGTAGGATACCATGGTATTAGTGGGCAGCGGAGCTTCCGGATTGCGAGACATGGCACTGGCGGGGGTTGCTGGTGGAGCAGTCAGAGTGTCCAGGCGAGTATTGACATTCCGCAGGTGACCCAGGATGGACTCCTGTTGGGACCTTTGACGGGACAGTTCATGACACAGGTCCGAGAGCGAGGGAGCTTGGGTGCCACCGGGTTCCATGGCCCGAGCAAAACTGTAACGGGTCTGGGAGGCGGAACCTCTGAGCTACTATACAAGGGGGCAGTCCTTGTAAGGGAGCGGGTGGCGACCAGGGAAGACGGGCAGGAGGTCACAGCAGGTGACCGGGACAGTCTCTGAATGAACGCGCAGATGGTCACGGCAAGTGACCGGGGCAGTCTCTGAATGAACGGGCAGATGGTCACGGCAAGTGACCGGGGCAGTCTCTAGGTAAAGGGTTGGTACGACCTGTGGCGGCTGATGATAGACGTGGGCTCCCAGGTGAGCAGGCGAGAGTCTCTGGATGAACGGGTGGTCACAGCATGTGACGGCGGAGCCTCCAGGAAGACCAACAGACAGGCGGCAGATGAGCGCTCCCAGGTGAGCGGGCAGAAGTCTCTGGACAGGCGGGTGGTCACAGCACGTGACGGCAGAGCCTCCAGGTAGGCTAGCAGACAGGCAACAGATGAGCGCTCCCAGGTGAGCGAGCAGGAGTCACTGGACAGGCAGGTGGTCACAGCACGTGACGGCGGAGCCTCCAGGTAGACTAGCAGGCAGGTAGCAGGTGTGTGCTCCCAGGTGAGCGGGCAAGCTGGTCCATAGACAGACTGACAGGAGTTGGAAGGCAGACCGTCGGACCTCGGGCAAGCAGGCAGGTGGCTGATGTGCGCTCCCAGGTGAGCGGGCAGACTGGTCCTTAGACAGACTGACAGGAGTAGTAAGGCAGACCGTCGGACCTCAGACTAGCAGGCAGGTAGCAGATAATCAGGCAGGAATCTGGCAGGTAACTGGTAGGTAACTGGCAGGTAACTGGCAACGGGACCTGAGGGCTGAAGCAGAGTAGTAAACAGTGCAACAACATTGCTCGGGCACCTCCATTTTGGAGGAGGTGCCTTATATATGGTGAAGTCCTCCGGCCATTGGCCGGGGCCTCCTTAGGACGGCGCGCGCGGCCCCTTTAAGAGGGAGGGAGAGCGCGCGCGCCCTAAGCACAGTGGACGGAAAGGAGCACGCGCTGCCAGCAGAGCGGGAGGAGGACGCCGGGCATGGAGCAGGGAGGTGAGGGGAACAGCGTCCCTGCCTAGCAGAGGGCAGGGACGCCGGCGCTACATAAGATATAACGGTCTGTCTATCACATTACTTAGTTCCCTTAGTACCCGTGGGTGTATGCCATCAGGTCCTGGTGATTTGTTTATTTTAATGTTACTGAGGCGTTTCTGTACCTCAACTTGGGTTAGATTTGTCATACTTAATGGAGGATTAAGCTTGTCATTTCTCATTTCTCCTGTTAGTTCTATTTCCTTTGTGAAAGTTGTCAAAAAAAAATTATTTAATAGATTAGCTTTATCCTCATCTTTCTCTATGATTTTGCCTTCAACACTTTTTATCCGTCCAATATTATCCGATTTAATCCTTTTACTATTTATATACGTAAAGAACAGTTTGGGATTTGATCTACTTTCCCTAGCAATACGTTTCTCTGTTTCCTCCTTCGCTATTTTTATTTGTTTTTTACAGGTTCTCGTTTTTTCCTTGTAACACATTAGTGCCTCCTTACTGTTTTCCTGTTTTAATCTCTTGAATGCCTCTTTTTTGCTATTTAACGCCCCTTTTACGTTCTTGTTCAACCATATTGGTTTCCTCTTATTTCTGGCCCTTTTATTCCCATACGGTATATACCTCTCGCACTGAGTATTCAGAATTCTTTTGAAGGTTTCCCATTTACTATTCGTATTCCTTTGATTAAGAACTTTGTCCCAGTCAATAAGTTGAAGGTTTTCTATCAGCTGATCAAACTTCGCCCTCCTAAAGGTTAATGTTTTTGTTGTTCCCTTATTGATAACCCTACTGAAGGGCATTTTGAAGTCGATAATATTATGATCGCTATTACCTAGGTGCCCCCCTATCTGTACCTCAGTTATTCTATCAGGCCTATTAGTCAATATTAAGTCCAACATGGCCTTCCCTCTCGTTGGTTCCTGCACTAGTTGGGAGAGATAATTATCCTTAATACTTGTCAAGAACCTTTTTCTTTTCTGAGATCTACATAATTCCTTGAGGGGTGTAGTTTCCAAAACAGGGTCACTTTGGGGTTTTTCTACTGTTTAGGCACATCAGGGGCTCTCCAAACACGACATGATGCACGCAGACCATTCCATCAAAGTCTGCACTCCAAACAGTCACTCCTTCCCTTCCAAGCCCTACCATGCGCCCAAACAGTAGTTTTCCACCACATATAGGGTATCTACGTACTCAGGAGAAATTGCACAACGGTTTTTGAGGTCCATTTTCTTTTGTTACCCTTGTGAAAATGAAAACATTTGGGCTAAAAAAAACATTTTTGTGGAATAAAATGGATTTTTTTTTCATGGCTCAACGTTATAAATTTCTGTGAAGCACATTGGGGTTCAAGGTGCTCACCACACATCTTCCTTGAAGGTCCTAAAATGGTGTCACTTGTGGTTTTTTTCACGGTTTAGGCACATTGGGGGCTCTCCAAATGCGACATGGCTTCCGCTCTCAATTCCAGCCAATTTTGCATTCAAAAAGTCAGACGGTGCTCCTTCCTTTCTGAGCCTTGCCGTACACACACAAGGCTGCACTGCGTACATGTATGGTTCCGCTCTGTGTACACACACGGCTCTGCTCCGAACACATCGCGCACACTCGGCTCCGCTCTGAACACGTCATCTATATGTGGATCAGCTCCATACATTTTGCACACAGACAGCTCCACTCTGTACGTGTTGTACACAGACTGCTCCACTCCGTACAAGCAGGGCTCCGCTGCATACAAGTTGTGGAAACACGTGGGTCAGTGGGTGCTCTCGTCTGCTGGCCCAAGATCACATGGAACAGGGTTCATCCCACTGAATGCCCGCTCACCTTTCCTGTGGGCAGAACACTACTCGGACAACACAGGGTGAGGGTAAAACAATGTGGCAATACTTTATAGAACCACCAACAGATAATAACATATAGAACAGCCCAAACACAAATACACAAGATGGTGCAAATTACAGAGTCTCACCCTTCTGCTGACTCGCGGGGATTAGAGCAGCTGCAACTTCGGTGCTTCCTGGGCCGATTACCCCCACTAGCAGCACCCAGCTTTTGGCAGCACCCAAAGAGAGGAGGTAACGACAATCTTAGTGAGCTGACCAAGTGCAGTGAAGTATGTAGCCACATGACCTGATTGTTCCAACCTGGATTTTTCAAAAAATCTCTGAGGGTTCAGCGATGGTCAATGGAGCAGATCTGTATTCCTCCTGCTGGAGCCGTGGTCCCCTAAGCTGACATCCTGTAGAGTCTTTCCTGCAACAGAGGAAGATCCCCTTTAACCCCTTCCCGACCGGCCACTGTATATAAACATCGGCACTGCCTGGGCTCTGTGCAGCACCGACATTTATAAGTGGTCGGTGGTCTCGCAGCGCTCAGAACCCACAGGGTCCTGCAAGCGCTGTGGGTGCGGTGCAGAGTGACAGCTCTGACAGGGGACATCATCGGGACCTGATTGGATCAGGTCCCAATGATGTTAACCCTTTGCTATCTTCTAGATGCCGCGATCTATAGTGATCGTGACATTTAGAAGATAGTGAGAGGAGAGGGGGTCGTCCACTTACCTCTCCAACAGCCCCCCTGATGTCTGAGAGGACCTGGCGTTGTCATGGCAGCCGGAGGTCACATGACCGCCTCCGGGTCTGCCATGTACGGTGTCCTGCTAGGCTCAGCGTGTAGCTGAGTCTAGCAGGAGATAATGACAGTTTTACACTGTCAGCAGAGCTCTCATGCAATGCAATGCATGTCTATTGCATTGCATGAGAACAGTGATTAGAAAAATAAAAATTGATGTCCCATACAGGGACTAAGTAAAAATGTAAAAAAAAGTTTGAAAACCTTTTTTAAACTGTTAAAAAAAAATCACAAAATAAATAAAAATAAATAAATAAAATATTAAACCAATAAATCCGTATATTTATGCAAAAACAAAAAAAGTACACATATTTGGTATCACCGCATCCGAAACAACCCGATCTATAAAAATGTCACACTAATTAACTCCTTCTGTGCACACCATAAAAAAATAAATAAAAAATGCAGCAAAAAACTATGCTTTTTTATCATATCACCAAATAAAAAGTGGAATAAAATGCGATCAAAAAGTCAAATGGAAATAAAAATGGTACCGCTGAAAACGTCATCTTGTTCTGCAAAAAAAAGCCATCATACAGCTCCATCAGCCGAAAAATAAAAAGTTATAGCTCTCAGAATAAAGCGATGTAAAAAAAATATTTTTCCTATAAAATTGTTTTATTGTGTAAAAGCGCCAAAACATAAAAAAAATGCGGTAAGTGTAGTATCGCTGTAAACGTATTGACCCGAAGAATAACGCTGCCTTATCACTTTTACCACACACAGAATAGCATAAAAAAAAAACTCAAAAAAACAATTCCCGAATTGTTGGTTTTTGTTCATTTTACCTCCCAAAAAACGGAATAGAAAGCGATCAAAAAATGTCAAGTACCCAAAAATGGTACCAATAAAAATGTCAACTCGTCCCGCAAAAAACAAGTCCTCACATGACTCTGTCGGCTGAAATATGGAAAAATTATAGCTCTCAAAATATGGCGATGCAAAAACTAGATTTTGCAAAAAAAAGCGTTTATTAGTGTGTGACAGCTGTCAGTTATAAAAACCCGATATAAATCTGGTATCGCTGTAATCGCACCGACCTGAAGAATAAAGTAATCTAATAATAATCATAGTTTTTATTTTTATAGCGGCAACATATTCCGCAGCACTTTACAAATTTTAGGGGGGACATATACAGACAATACAGAATAAGCATATCTCATATCGAAAGGAGTAAGGGCCCTGCTCACAAGCTTACAGTCTATGAGGAAATGGGGGAGACACAAAAGGTAAAAAGTACATATATTGTATAATGCAGCCTTGATATACTAAATAGGATAAATAATAATACATGGACTGGTCGCCAGCAAGTATGTGTACAGTCCTGACCGAGGCTATTATGTGCATGGTTGGTATGAACCTGAAGTTGAAGAAGATTTTAATATGGGGGAAAACTGGGACGGACAGAGTGTGTTTAGGCGATACGCCAGCCTAAAGAAATGTGTTTTTAGGGTTCGCTTAAAACTGTGGGTATTGGGAATTAATCGAACTGTCTCGGGTAGTGCATTCCAAAGAATTGGCGCAGCACGCGAGAAATCTTGGAGACGGGAGTGGGAAGTTCGGATTATGGAGGATTTTAATTTTAAGTCATTTGCAGAACGGAGGGCACGTGTAGGGTGGTAGACTGAGACGAGAGGAGATGTAGGGGGGTACTGAAGCATGGAGCGCTTTGTGGGTAAGCGTGATAAGTTTAAATTGAACTCTATTGGATGGGCAACCAATGCAATGACTGGCACAGGGAAGAGGCATCGGTGTAGCGGTTGGCGAGGAATATGATCCTGGCTGCTGCGTTATGGACGGATTGGAGAGGGGAGAGTTTAGTAAGAGGGAGACCGATTAGTAGAGCATTGCAATACTCAAGACGAGAATGAATAAGAGCTACAGTAAGAGTTTTTGCCGAGTCAAAGGTGAGAAAAGTCCTGATTCTTGAGATGTTTTTGAGGTGTAGATGACATGAACGAGCAAGTGATTTGATGTGAGGAGTGAAAGAAACATCTGAATCAAAAATGATCCCAAGACAGCGGGCTTGTTGCTGGGGAGTAATGGTTGAGCCACAAACGGAAATGGCAATATCGGGCACAGGTAGGTTAGTGGAGGGAGGAAAGACGAGTAGTTCAGTTTTTGACAGATTCAGTTTTAGGTAGAGGGAGGACATAATGTTAGACACAGCAGAAAGACAATCACTGGTCTTTTGTAGTAATGCAGGGGTGATGTCTGGAGCAGATGTGTATAATTGGGTGTCATCAGCATAGAGATGGTACTGAAAACCGAATCTGCTGATTGTTTGTCCAATAGGAGCAGTGTATAAGGAGAAAAGAAGGGGGCCTAGGACTGATCCTTGAGGAACCCCGACAGTAAGGGGAAGTAGGGAGGAGGAGGAGCCGGCAAAAGAAACAGAGAAGGAGCGGTCAGAGAGATAGGAGGAGAACCAGGAGAGAACAGTGTCCTTGAGGCCAATAGTGCGGAGCATAGTGAGGAGGAGCTGGTGATCCACAGTGTCGAATGCTGCAGAGAGATCCAGGAGAATCAGAAGGGAGTAGTGACCATTAGATTTAGCTGTTAGTAAATCATTAGAGACTTTAGTGAGGGCAGTTTCAGTAGAATGTAAAGAGCGGAAACCAGATTGTAAAGGGTCAAGAAGAGAGTTGTCTGAGAGATAGCGGATGAGACGGGAGTGGACCAGGCGTTCCAGGAGTTTAGAGATAAAGGGAAGATTGGAAACAGGTCTGTAGTTGGCCGTGCAGTTCTGGTCAAGGGATGTTTTTTTAAGTAATGGTTGTATCCTGGCATGTTTAAAAGAAGAGGGAAAGATACCAGATGAGAGGGAAAGGTTGAAAATTTTAGTTAGGCGAGTGGTGACAGCTGGAGCAAGGGACTGAAGGAGATGTGAGGGAATAGGGTCACTGGTGCAGGTGGTAGGGCGAGAAGATGCAAGGAGCCTGATCACTTCATCTTCCGTGACTGGTTCGAAGTCAGAAAGTCAGCAAGACACAATGTGGCGGGGGAGAGCATGCATAACATTTGGGGATTGGGAGAAAATTTCCTGTCGGATATGGTCAATTTTTTCTTTGAAATAATTGGCCAGATCGTCAGCGCTAAGGTTTACCAAGCGTTTCCCAAGCGTTTACGCTGCGGAAACTCCGCAGCGTAAACGCTTGAAAAACACATCGTGGGCACACAGCCTAATACTGAAGATATCAGGGGTTCTGAGAAAAGAAGAAGCTGCTTATACTGCTGTCCACACTGAGGGTTTTTTTAATCTAATACTAGAGATACCAAAAGTCCTGAGGTAAGATTCCCGTGAAGAACCTGAAGGGTTAATAAACTTCTTGAATGTGGTTTTGAGCACCACGAGGGGTGCAGTTTTTAGAATGGTGTCATTTTTGGATATTTTCTGTCATAAAGGCCCCTCAAAGTCACTTCAAATGTGATGTGGTCCCTAAAAAAATGTTTTTGTAAATTTTGTTGGAAAAATGAGAAATCGCTGGTTAACTTTTAACCCTTAGAACTTCCTAACAAAAAAAAATGTTGGTTCCAAAATTGTGCTGATATAAAGTAGACACGTGGGAAATGTTATTCATTAACTATTTTGTGTGACATATCTCTCTGATTTAAGGGCATGTAATTCAAAGTTTGAAAATTGCAAAATTTGCAAAATTTTCGCCAAATTTACGATTTTTTCACAAATAAACGCAAGTCATATCGAAGAAATTTTACCACTATCATGGAGGACAAGATGTCACAAAAAAATAATCTCAGAATCAGGGGAATCCGTTAAAGCGTTCCAGAGCTATTACCTCACAAAGTGACAGTTGTCAGAATTGAAAAAATTGGCCTGGTCACGAAGGCGAAAACAGGCTCTGGCGCGAAAAGGTTAATAATGCACAACTGTTCTTCAAGCCATCATCTACATGTCCAAGGAAAGGTGAGATGAGGTCATCTCTCATTGTTTGAGTATTTAATCAATCTGCATAGTTTGTCCTTCACTGTTTGCCGGTCAACATATTAGCAAATATCAATTGTTCAATGACTCTGCATCCCTGTCCTCCAAACATAGCAACACAATATGCTGCAACAACATCAACTCAAGAGTCAACATTCAGGCTCATATAACAATGACTTATGTCTCTTGACCCACCAAAGAAACACGTTTGGCTTAATTAAGGGGAAATGCTGTGTCGTCACAAAAGCACGGCTTTGCTCTGAACACATAGTACATGAACGGCTGCACTCCATATACTTCGTACACGAGCGGCTCCTCTCAGTACATGTAACACACACACACACACAACTCCGCTCCATACATGTCGTACACACATACGGCTTCCATCTGTAAACGTCATTCAAACACACGGCCAGACAGAGACGCCGTCTTTCTCACCTCCCCGCTCCCCGTCCTCCTGCGCTCCTCTTCCTGCTGCTGCCGGCGCGCGCAGCTTCCCGTGCACTGTGCTTAGGGCGCGCGCGCGCTTCCTCTCTCTTAAAGGGGCCGCGCGCGCCGTCCTAAGGAGTCCCCGGCCAATAGCCGAGGGTCCTCCCATATATAAGGCACCTCCTCCAAAATGGAGGTGCCTGAGCAAAAGTTGTTGCACAGTGTTTCTGACCTCTGCTTCAGCCCTCAGGTCCCGCTGCTAGCCTGACTACCAGTCTTGCCCGCCAGCCTGTTTCCTGCCTGTTACCTGCCGTGCCTGCCAGCCCGCTCACCTGGGAGCACTTGCCTGTTACCTGCCTGTTACCTGCCGTGCCTGCCAGCCCGCTCACCTGTTAGCACTTGCCTGTTATCTGCCTGTTACCTGCCGTGCCTGCCAGCCCGCTCACCTGGGAGCACTTGCCGTGACCACCTAGAGACTCCTGCCATCACTTGCCGTGACCACCTAGAGCCTCCTGCCGTCACTTGCCGTGACCACCCGTTAACTATCCAGAGACTTCTGCCTGCCTGTTGTGTCCACCCGCTATACCGGTCAGTCCCAGTCTGCTGACCCGTGGGAGCCACCTGCTCTCTTACAAGGTCGTCCCCAGAGGTACACCTGGTCCCTCTGCTCGGTCCCTCCCTGGTCACGGAGTCGTTAGCCGCCGTACAACCAGGGTCAGTCTGAATTGATACTTAGTCACGCCCCTCTGGGTCCCTCCTTGCACCGTGGCACAGCGGCTCCACCACCCGGATCCGTAACAGCTTGCTCAGGCCCTGGAACCCGGTGGCCCTCAGACACCCGCAATATCCGACCTGCACCAGGAGGTCTTACATCAGAGGGATCAACAGGAGTCGGTCCTGTCCTACCTGCGGTCTGTTAACTCTCACCTAGGTGCATTATCCGATCTGTCTGTGTCCTTCTCTGGTCAGGCAGCGCCTACTTCCGCGGCACCAACTACTCCTTGTAATGCCATGAACCGGAGAGTGCCTGGATGGGTGTAACTAAGTATCTGCCCGATCCGACCAAGGTCGCACGACGGCATACGACGCCAGTGCACCAGGAAGGAACCGGGCAGAGGGACCAGGTGCTACTCCAGGTCAGACCCCAGACACGGCTGTTGACCCACACAGGGGAATACTGGAACAGGCAGGTTAAGCTGGCACACAGACTGGTGGGTATAGGCAGACACGGCTGGAATGCAGACGGGTGGATGCTGGCGAACACGACCAGTATGCAGGCAGGGAGGTACTGGCTGGTACGACAGGTTGGAGCACAGAGTGGATAGGACCCAGTTCAGACTGGGACTCAGGAACAGAACCGCAGATGCGGTGGACAAACACAGCAGAGTGAGACCGCCCGGAGCGGCGAGCAAGACGAGGCCGCCTGGAGCGGCGAGCAAAGGGTCAGAGCAGGACGAGACTGCCGGAGCAGCGAGCAAAGGGTCAGAGCAGGACGAGACTGCCGGAGCAGCGAGCAAAGGTTCAGAGCAGAGCGAGACTGCCGGAGCAGCGAGCAAAGGGTCAGAGCAGAGCGAGACTGCCGGAGCAGCGAGCAAAGGGTCAGAGCAGAGCGAGACTGCCGGAGCAGCGAGCAAAGGGTCAGAGCAAGACTGCCGGAGCAGCGAGCAAAGGGTCAGAGCAGAGCGAGACTGCCGGAGCAGCGAGCAAAGGGTCAGAGCAGAGCGAGACTGCCGGAGCAGCGAGCAAAGGGTCAGAGCAGAGCGAGACTGCCGGAGCAGCGAGCAAAGGGTCAGAGCAGAGCGAGACTGCCGGAGCAGCAAGCAAAGGGTCAGAGCAGAGCGAGACTGCCGGAGCAGCGAGCAAAGGGTCAGAGCAAAGCGAGACTGCCGGAGCAGTGAGCAAAGCAGAGCGAGACTGCTGGAGCAGTGAGCAAAAGCAGAGCAGAGCGGAAACCGCAGGAGCGGTGAGCAAGGCAGAGCAGAGCGGAAACCGCAGGAGCGGTGAGCGAGGCAGGGCAGAGGGGACAGGGCTCTGTTCACACGGAACAGACAGGAAGGGTCAGAGCAGAGCGAGACTGCCGGAGCAGTGAGCAAAGCAGAGCGAGACTGCTGGAGCAGTGAGCAAAAGCAGAGCGGAAACCGCAGGAGCGGTGAGCAAGGCAGAGCAGAGCGGAAACCGCAGGAGCGGTGAGCAAGGCAGGGCAGAGGGGACAGGGCTCTGTTCACACGGAACAGACAGGAAGGGAAAGGCAGAACCAGATACCCACAGGGTACTTGCAGTGAAGTAGCGAGCAAAGGGTCAGAGCAGAGCGAGACTGCCGGAGCAGCGAGCAAAGGGTCAGAGCAGAGCGAGACTGCCGGAGCAGCGAGCAAAGGGTCAGAGCAGAGTGAGACTGCCGGAGCAGTGAGCAAAGCAGAGCGAGACTGCTGGAGCAGTGAGCAAAAGCAGAGCAGAGCGGAAACCGCAGGAGCGGTGAGCAAGGCAGAGCAGAGCGGAAACCGCAGGAGCGGTGAGCGAGGCAGGGCAGAGGGGACAGGGCTCTGTTCACACGGAACAGACAGGAAGGGAAAGGCAGAACCAGATACCCACAGGGTACTTGCAGTGAAGTAACGAGTGGACCACAAACTCACAAACAGAAGTACAGTGACAACGAGCAGGAGTTAGGTACGAGTTCAGACACTGCAGCAAGATACAGGAGTGGGTCTAGGTATGCAGCCCCTAGAAGGCGGAAGGAACAGGCTAGAAGCGTGTTCAGACAGGGACAGGCAAGATACAGGAGCGGGTCTAGGTATGCGGCCCCTAGAAGGCAGAACGAACAGGCAAGGAGTGTGTTCAGACGGGCCTGGAATTACAGCCTCCAGGAAAGGCAGAAAGACAGCTGGCTAGAGTGCACAGACAGGACACAGTTCAGACACGGAAACTGATACCGCAAGGCAGGAAACATAGACAGGACCTGGCACATCAGTGACAAGAAGCCAACTGACAGAACAAGATGCTCAGGCAAGGATTCCAGGGAGGAGCTAGGTTAAATACCAGGTGACAGACAGCAATAGGCTGAGGATGCATTAGGGGTGTGTCTGCAGCAGCTACAAGAAACAGGAAGTTCAGCGGGCGTCGCCCTAAGCAGACACAGCAGAGCAAAACAGACAATATGGAAAGAAGCCAAAGTGATAGTCTGGACTGGAAATCAAGTGCGCGCTCTTGCACAGTGGGAGATGGACCACTATGCAAGGACGCCGCCAGGTATGTTACACTCCTATTATGGCGTCCGGCTATGGACCCCGGCTCTCGGCACCTCCACGTTTTTCTGGCAACCCCGCCTTAGCTCGGGGTTTCATAAACCAGTGCACACTGCACTTTGAACTCTTGGCACATCAGTTCATCTCCGACCAGGCCAAGGTGGCATTCATCATGTCCCGTCTCACTGGGGAAGCACTGGCATGGCTAAATCCCCTGTGGGAGAGAGGGGATCTCCTCGTGTCCGACCTATCGTCTTTCCTCGCTGCTTTCCGGAAAGTCTTCGATGAACCAGGATGAAAATCCTCTTCAGCCTCCTCTCTGCTACGTCTCCGCCAAGAGAGTCTCACCGTGGGCCAATATGCCATACGGTTCCGTACCCTCTCTGCTGAGCTTGCCTGGGATAACGAGGCTCTGGTGTCCGTCTTCTGGGAGGGCCTTTCTGGCCGGATTAAGGATGAGCTAGCCGGTCGGGACATTCCTACCACCCTGGATGACCTGGTGTCACTCGCTACCCGGACTGACATCCGGTTCCAAGAACGCACCAAAGAGACCACCCGGGAGGGAAAATTCCTCCGCCTTGCTCCTACTTTCCAGAGACCTGCCTCTCAACCAGTCACTCCCCGGGCCCACTTGCTCGAACTCATGCAGATCGACCAGACCAAGATGGTCAAATCTCGCCAAGAGTCACGTAGAGCCGAGGGGAGCTGTTTCTATTGTGGCAGTAAAGAGCACCTGATCCGTTCCTGCCCGGAGAGGCCAGGAAACTTCAGTGTCTAGGACCGCTCGGAAAGGTCATCCTAGGCAAAAGTAAGCCCTCTCCATCCCTGACTTTGTCTGTCTCTATATCCTGGGGAGAGAACCGTCTCTTTGAAATTGCTCATCTGGATTCTGGAGCTGCTGGAAACCTCATTTCCCAGTCCCTGGTAGAGAGATACCGAATTCCCACCAAACCTCTGGCTGAACCATTGTCCGACGCCTCCAAGGATGGAAGACTCCTTCCGGTGACCATCCTGCTTGTCACTGAGCCCCTAACCCTGCAGGTGGGAATGCTGCACTCGGAGAAAATCTCCTTCCATGTGCTGTCCGGACTCTCTCACTCCCTATTGCTAGGTCTACCCTGGCTCCAGACACATGAACCCGTGCTGAACTGGCAATACGGTGAAGTACTCCGGTGGGGGCAGCACTGCCATAGGACCTGCCTGATTCCGGTTCGCTCGACTCGTCCTCCACCTACCCCAGCTAATTTACCCAGTCTACCGGCTCCTTACTGGTCCTACGCGGATGTCTTCGATTAAAAGGAAGCAGAGACACTGCCACCTCATAGACCATATGATTGCCCGATTGACCTGGTACCTGGCGCCACTCCACCCCGTGGGCGTATTTACCCGTTGTCGGCAGCCGAAACCCAGGCCATGTCTGAGTACATTGAGGAGAATCTAGCTAGGGGATTCATCCGGAAATCTACCTCCCCAGCTGGAGCCGGATTCTTCTTTGTCAAAAAGAAGGATGGTTCGCTACGCCCCTGTATTGATTATAGAGGACTCAATCAGATCACGGTAAAAAACAAATATCCCCTGCCGCTCATCTCCGAGTTGTTTGATCGCCTTAAGAGCGCCAGGATCTTTTCCAAGCTGGATCTACGTGGAGCGTATAACCTGGTCCGAATCCATCAAGGAGATGAGTGGAAGACGGCATTCAATACCCGCGACGGTCACTATGAGTACCGTGTGATGCCCTTCGGTCTCTGCAATGCTCCCGCTGTCTTCCAAGAATTGGTCAACAACATCTTCCGTGATCTTCTTTACTCCTGCGTGGTGGTATACCTGGACGATATCTTGGTCTTCTCTCCGGATCTTCCCACACACCGGAGGGATGTTCGTCAGGTCCTGCTTAGGCTCAGGCAGAACCACCTCTATGCAAAATACGAGAAGTGCCTCTTCGAGCAGACCTCTCTTCCATTCCTGGGCTACGTTATCTCCCAGACAGGCCTACGAATGGATCCTGAGAAGCTCTCCGCTGTCCTAAAGTGGCCCCGTCCGGAGGGGTTGAAGGCGATTCAGCGATTCCTGGGCTTCGCCAACTGCTATCGTCTCTTCATCCCGCACATCTCTTCTCGGGCTGCTCCCATATCTGCGCTCACCCATAAGGGAGCAAATCCCAATGAATGGTCACCCGAAGCTGAGGAGGCTTTCCTTTCCTTAAAGCAAGCCTTCTCCTCGGCCCCAGTGCTGCACCGTCCGGATTGCAACAAACAGTTCTACCTGGAGGTTGATGCTTCCTCCTCCGGAGCCAGAGCGGTGCTCACCCAAAAGTCTTCTTCCGGGAGAATGGTAACCTGCAGCTTCTTCTCCAAACTCTTCTCCTCCTCGGAGCGCAACTATTCTATAGGAGACCGAGAACTGTTAGCCGTTAAATTGGCGCTGGAGGAGTGGCGTTACCTGCTTGAAGGGGCCCTATACTCGGTGATCATCTATACGGATCACAAAAACCTGGCATATCTACAGAATGCCCAAAGACTCAACCCGTGCCAGGCCCAGTGGTCTTTGTTCTTCGCCCGCTTCGACTTCGTCCTACACTTCCGCCCGGCGGACAAGAATGTCAAAGCCGACGCCTTGTCCCGTTCCTTCTTGTCCTCCGATCAAGAGGAGGAGCCTATGCACATCATCGACCCCTCCAAAGTGATGAATGTGGCCCCCTTGGATCTGGCTCGTCTTCCACCCGGTAAGACGATTGTAGCAGTACCGGATCGTGTGAAGGTTCTTCACTGGGGTCATTCATCTAAACTAGCCGGCCATGCTGGCCAAAAGAAGACCTTCTTGCTCATCGCCCGGCATTACTGGTGGCCTACCCTGCGCAAGGATGTGGTAGGCTTCGTCTCAGCCTGTTCGTCCTGTGCCCGCAACAAAGTTCCCAGACATCTACCAGCTGGTCGTCTCCTGCCTCTTCCCGTACCTGATGCTCCGTGGCAACACATTGCTATGGACTTTATCACCGATCTCCCTGTCTCTGCCAGTTGTAAAGGCATTTGGGGGGTCGCCGACGGCTTTTATGAAATGGCTCACTTCATCCCTCTGCCTGGTCTCCCGTCTGCATCAGTGCTGGCTAAGGACTTCTTCCTCCACATCTTCCATCTCCATGGCCTACCCCTCCACATCGTGTCGGATCGAGGGGTTCAGTTCACCTCTCGTTTCTGGCGAGCTACATGTAAGCTGCTGGATGTCACCCTGGATTTCTCCTCCACTTATCATCCACAATCCAATGGTCAAGTGGAGTGGATCAACCAGATCTTTACCAGCTACCTCCGGCACTTTGTTAATGCTCACCATACTGATTGGGTGGATCTCCTGCCATGGGCCGAATTCTCCTACAACAACCATGAGAGCGAATCATCTTCCAAGTCTCCGTTCTTTATAGTTTATGGTCAACATCCCCGGATTCCGTTTCCCATCTCCGCTTCTATGGACAACCCTGCCGCGGAGTCTCTGGTCAGCGAATTTTCCATCATTTGGGAGAGTACTAGGTCCGCACTTCTTTAGTCCTCCGAGCGGATGAAGAGACATGCTGACAAGAGACGTCTGGATCCGCCTCAATTCCGTCCGGGAGACAAGGTTTGGCTCTCCTCCAAACATGTTCGGCTCAAAATACCCTCCTGCAAGTTGGGCCCCCGGTTCATCGGTCCATTTGAAGTCCTTAAGCAAATCAATCCAGTGGCCTACAAGTTAAAACTCCCAGCCACCTTACGGATTCCCAACTCCTTCCACATATCTCTCCTCAAACCAGTTGTCTTTAACTCTTTTTCCAATAATCCAGGTTCTTCCCCTGCTCCGGTTTCTGCTGAGGACTAGTTTGAGGTAGAGAATATTCTGGCCACCAAGAGGGTAAGAGGAAAAACCTTTTTTCTGGTGGACTGGAAGGGGTTTGGCCCAGAGGAGAGAACTTGGGAACCCAGGGAGAACATCCATGCCCCGCTTCTCCTTGAAAAATTTCTTTCTGGCCTAAAAAAGAGGGGGCGTAAAGGGGGGGTACTGTAGCATCGGCGTATCTGCCCCCTGCCAGGCAGAGAAGCCGTCTTTCTCACCTCCCCGCGCGGCGTCCTCCTGCGCTCCTCTTCCTGCTGCTGCTGGCGTGCGCAGCTTCCCAGGCACTGTGCTTAGGGCGCGCGCTTCCTCTCTCTCAAGAGGGCCGCGCGCGCCATCCTAAGGAGTCCCCAGCCAATAGCCGAGGGTCCTCCCATATATAAGGCACCTCTTCCAAAATGGAGGTCCCCGAGCAAAAGTTGTTGCAGTGTTTCTGACCTCTGCTTCAGCACTCAGGTCCCGCTGCTAGCCTGACTACCAGTCTTGCCCGCCAGCCTGTTTCCTGCCTGTTACCTGCCGTGCCTGCCAGCCCGCTCACCTGGGAGCAATTGCCTGTTACCTGCCAGCCCGCTCACCTGGGAGCACTTGCCTGTTACCTGCCGTGCCTGCCAGCCCGCTCACCTGGGAGCACTTGCCGTGACCACCTAGAGACTCCTGCCGTCACTTGCCGTGACCACCTAGAGCCTCCTGCCGTCACTTGCCGTGACGACCCGTCAACTATCCAGAGACTTCTGCCTGCCTGTTGTGTCCATCCGCTATACCGGTCAGTCCCAGTCTGCTGACCCGTGGGAGCCACCCGCTCTCTTACAAGGTCGTCCCCAGAGTAGCACCTGGTCCCTCTGCTCGGTCCCTCCCTGGTCACGGAGTCGTTAGCCGCCGTACAACCAGGGTCGGACTGAGTTGATACTTAGTCACGCCCCTCTGGGTCCCTCCTTGCACCGCGGCACAGAGGTTCCACCACCCGGATAGGTAACACTGTACATACAGCTCCGCCCCGTACACCTTGTACACATGGCTCCACACTGTACACATCATACACGCACAGGTCCACTCTGTACACATATGGCTCCTCTCGTATACGTCATACATGCACGGCTCCACTCCGTATACACACACGGCTCTTCTCTGTACACATTGCACATACATGGCTCCGTTCCGTATATACAGTACAGACCAAAAGTTTGGACACACATTCTAATTTAAAGATTTTTCTGTATTTTCATGACTATGAAAATTGTACATTCACACTGAAGGCATCAAAACTATGAATTAACACATGTGGAATTATATACTTAACAAAAAAGTGTGAAACAACTGAAAATATGTCTTATATTCTAGGTTCTTCAAAGTAGCCACCTTTTGCTTTGATGACTGCTTTGCACACTGTTGGCATTCTCTTGAAGAACACACATGCCTCCGCTCCGTACACGTCACACACACATGGCTCTGCTCCGTTCACCTCCTATACACATGGCTCCGCTCTGTACACGTCAAACACATATGACTCTGCTCCGTGCATGTCATATACACAAGGCTCCGCTTCGCAAGCCTAGTACACGCATGGCTCCACTCTGTACCCCACGCACAAGCGCGGCTCCGCTCCGTACGCCTCGTACACACGCAACTCCACTCCGTACGCCTCGTACACGCGTGGCTCGGCCCCGCACGCCTCGTACACGCACGGCTCAGCCCCGCACGCCTCGTACACGCGCTGCTCCGCCCCGCACGCCTCGTACACGCGCTGCTCCGCCCCGCACGCCTCGTACACGCGCTGCTCCGCCCCGCACGCCTCGTACACGCGCGGCTCGGCCCCGCACGCCTCGTACACGCGCGGCTCGGCCCCGCACGCCTCGTACACGCGCGGCTCGGCCCCGCACGCCTCGTACACGCGCGGCTCCGCCCCGCACGCCTCGTACACGCGCGGCTCCGCCCCGCACGCCTCGTACACGCGCGGCTCCGCCCCGCACGCCTCGTACACGCGCGGCTCCGCCCCGCACGCCTCGTACACGCGCGGCTCCGCCCCGTACGCCTCGTACACACACGCGGCTCTGCTCCGTACGCCTCGTACACACACGCGGCTCTGCTCCGTACGCCTCGTACACACACGGCTCCGCTCCGTACGCCTCGTACACACGCGGCTCTGCTACATCCACCCAGTAAACCCCTCCTGACCCCACACATAAACTTCAGCTCATCCAGCACCATGACAACCAGCACAGCAGAGTCCTGCATCCACTGAGGCCCCTGATCATGTGACCCCTGACTCCTCCCCTCCTGTGACCTCATCACAGCTCCTGTGCGCACAGAGCAGCCATATATGTGGCGGCGGCTCTGCAGGTGGAGGTATGTGGAGACCCCATTACTGGGCGCAGGGGGCATTAACCCCTTCAGCACGGAGACTCTTTTGGGGTCTTGTGTTGCCCCTTTATAAGAATCATAAGGTTTTTGTTCTGTTTCCTGTAATAGATACATACGACCCAACTATGGAGACAGGAGGGGAGGAAACGTATTGTTCTCATAGTACAGGACCCCTTTACTGCCCCACAATGTAATGCCCCCCATTATGCCCCTTATGCAGGATGTATGATGCCCCCACACAGTGTAATGCCCCCATTATACCCCTTATGCAGAATGTATGATGCCCCCCACACAGTGTAACGCCCCCATTATGCCTCTTATGCAGGATGTATGATGCCCCCACACAGTGTAATGCCCCCATTATGCCCCTTATACAGGATCTATGATGCTTCCACACAGTGTAATGCCCCCATTATGCCCCTTATGCAGGATGTATGATGCCCCCCACAGTGTAATGCCCCCATTATGCCCCTTATGCAGTATGTATGATGCCCCCACACAGTGTAATGCCCCTTATGCAGGATGTATGATGCCCCCCACAGTGTAATGCCCCCATTATGCCCCTTATGCAGGATGTATGATGCCCCCACAGTGTAATGCCCCCATTATGCCCCTTATGCAGGATGTATGATGCCCCCACAGTGTAATGCCCCCATTATGTCCCTTATGCAGTGTGTATGATGCCCCCACACAATGTAATGCCCCCATTATGCCCCTTATGCAGGATGTATGATGCTTCCACACTGTGTAATGCCCCCATTATGCCTCTTATGCAGTATGTATGATGCCCCCCCACACAGTGTAATGCCCCCATTATGCCCCTTATGCAGTATGTATGATGCCCCCCACACAGTGTAATGCCCCCATTATGCCCCTTATGCAGTATGTATGATGCCCCCATTATGCCTCTTATGCAGTATGTATGATGCCCCCACACAGTGTAATGCTTCCATTATGCCACTTATGCAGTATGTATGATGCCCCCCCCCACACAGTGTAATTCCCCCATTATGCCCCTTATGCAGGATGTATGATCCCCCCACACAGTGTAATGCCCCCATTATGCCCCTTATGCAGTATGTATGATGCCCCCACACAGTGTAATGCCCCCATTATGCCCCTTATGCAGTATGTATGATGCCACCACACAGTGTAATGCCCCCATTATTCCCCTTATACAGTATTTATGATGCTACCACACAGTGTAATGCCCCCATTATGCCCCTTATACAGTATTTATGATGCTACCACACAGTGTAATGCCCCCATTATGCCCCTTATGCAGTTTGTGTGATGCCCCCACACAGTGTAATGCCCCCATTATGCTTCTTATGCAGGATGTGTGATGCTCCCACACAGTGTAATGCCCCCATTATGCCCCTTATGCAGGATGTATGATGCCCCCACACAGTGTAATGCCCCCATTATGCCCCTTATGCCGGATGTATGATGCCCCCACACAGTGTAATGCCTCCATTATGCCCCTTATGCAGTATGTATGATTCCCCCACAGTGTAATGCCCCCATTTTTACCTTATGCAGTATGTATGTTGCCCCCACACAGTGTAATGCCCCCATTATGCCCCTTATGCAGTATGTATGATGCCCCCACACAGTGTAATGCCTCTTATGCAGTATGTATGATGCCACCACAGTGTAATACTGCATAAGGGGCATAATGGGGGTATGTATGATGCCCCCACACAGTGTAATGCCCCCATTATGCCCCTTATGCAGGATGTATGATGCCCCCACACAGTGTAATGCCCCCATTATGCCCCTTATGTAGTATGTATGATGCCCCCACACAGTGTAATGCCCCCTTTATGCCCCTTATGCAGGATGTATGATGCCCCCACACAGTGTAATGCCCCCATTATGCTCCTTATGCAGGATGTATGATGCCCCCTACACTGTATAATGTTCCCACAGTACCGCCATCCCCCCCCCCACACAGTATATTGATACCACAGTACCACTATCCCACCCACACAGTATAATTTTCCCACATTACCGCCATCACTCCATACACAGTATAATGTTTCCACAGTACCGCCCCCCCCACACAGTATATTGATACCACAGTACCACTATCCCCCCATACATTATAATGTTCCCACAGTAGCGCCATACCCCTACATAGTATAATGGTCCTACAGTACTGCTATCCCTCCATATACAGTATAATGATCACACAGTACCGCCATCCCCCCACACACTATAATGTTCCCACAGTACCACTATCCCCCCCCACACAGTATAATGTTCCCACAATAGCGCCATGCCCGTACACAGTATAATGTTTCCACAGTACCACTATCCCCCTCCACACAGTATATTGTTCCCACAGTACCGCCATCCCTCCATACAGTATAATGTTCCCACAGTACCACCCCCCCCCCCACAGTATAATGTTCTCTCAGTATTGCCACCCCCCACACACAGTATAAGGGTCCCATAGTACAACTACCCCCCCCCCCACACACACAGTATAATGTTCCCACAGTACCGCCATCCCTCCACACATAGTATAATGTTCCCACAGTATCGCCATCCCCCGATACACAGTATAATGATCCCACAGTACCTCCTGAGGTCCTGCAGTTAGAATAAGTCCTGAAGGGTACATGCCCACGATCCGGACTAGCAACATTTTGGACACAGCTCACCTGCGCTGCGCCCAAAACGCTGTGTTCTACAGTTGAAGCAGAGTGGATGAATTTCTATAAATCCCATGCCCACTGTGCTTCTATTAGACACTGCGTAAACTCACCCGCAGCACAGGTCTATGAGCTGCAGCATGTCAATTTCCACAATACAATGTATAGGATGCGTTACATCCGCATGATTCAGTGGACACATGCAGATTTAACTGCGTGATTAGAATGCAGCGCTTTGGACGCAACTGAATTAATCCCTCTGGAAAATGGATTTCCCTTTGGCTGCTCCCCTACATGTAGACCCTCGAGCATGTATACATGCATGTAGAGGAGCAGACCTTACTAGATATCGATGCTTTGTACAGTAATATATCGCATGAGGATGGTATCAGAGGAGTAAGACGTTTATTGAAATCGAGATCAATAGAGTGTAGCAGACATAATGACTTCATGGAGGATCTTCTAAAATTCCCTCTTACTCATAACTTCTTTCTTTTTGACAGGAAGTACTTTCACCAGTTCAGGGGTACTGCGATGGAGACCCCCTGTGCCCCCTCGTATGCTAAGCTATTCCTGGGCTGGTGAGAGGAAACCATAATATTGAGGGATGATCATAAGTGGTGGCATCCATATATTGGGGTACAGTATAGATATATTGTCATTTTTATCATCTGATCAGGGACGAGTGAACAATTTCTTGAATTTGTCTGGGAACTCAATATCCATAGAGTGGGCCTTAGATTTATATCAGAGTTTAATTATTACCAGCTGCCTTTCCTGGATGTACTAATCAAGAAAGAACGGGATGGGATCCTAGGGACACACACCAGTGAGCGGCGACGCCATTGTCATTCCTTAGGGTGCCAACCTCCGCGGCTAGGCAGTTACAGCTTTTTTTAGGTACAGCATATGGTAAGATAGTGACTATCAATTATTCAGCAGAATCATTGTTTACATCTGATTATATCAATCCACAACAAGCCATTCAGCAGGTAATTTTGCTAGCTTTAACCCCTTTCTAGCATTATGCATAACAATACGTCCCTGTGCCATGGGCCTTATGGACCAGGGACGTATTATTATGTGTAGCATCGGCTTCTCTGCCCCCTGACAAGCAGAGACGCCGTCCCCCTTAGCACCGGTCTCCTGGCCCGGCGTCTTCCGGCTCTCCTGCTGATGCTGCCGGTGCGCGCAGCTTCCCGGGCACTGTGCTTAGGGCGCGCGTGCTCCCTCCCTCTTAAAGGGGCCGCGCGCGATTTCCTAAGGAGTCTCCGGCCAATGGCCAGAGGACTTCTCATATAAAAGGCACCTCCTCCAAAAGGTGCCCGTGCAAGGTTGTAGCTCTGTATACTTATTCTGCTTCAGCCCTCAGGTCCCGCTGACAGCCTGACTGCCTGTCCAGCCCGCCAGCCTGACTGCCTGTCCAGCCCGACTGCCTGTCCAGCCCGACTGCCTGTCCAGCCCGCCAGCCCGACTGCCTGTCCAGCCCGCCTGCCTGTCCAGCCCGCCAGCCCGACTGCCTGTCCAGCCCGACTGCCTGTCCAGCCCGCCAGCCCGACTGCCTGTCCAGCCCGACTGCCTGTCCAGCCCGCCAGCCCGACTGCCTGTCCAGCCCGACTGCCTGTCCAGCCCGACTGCCTGTCCAGCCCGCCAGCCCGACTGCCTGTCCAGCCCGACTGCCTGTCCAGCCCGACTGCCTGTCCAGCCCGACTGCCTGTCCAGCCCGACTGCCTGTCCAGCCCGCCAGCCCGACTGCCTGTCCAGCCCGACTGCCTGTCCAGCCCGCCAGCCCGCCAGCCCGACTGCCTGTCCAGCCCGCCAGCCCGACTGCCTGTCCAGCCCGACTGCCTGTCCAGCCCGACTGCCTGTCCAGCCCGACTGCCTGTCCAGCCCGCCAGCCCGACTGCCTGTCCAGCCCGCCAGCCCGACTGCCTGTCCAGCCCGCCAGCCCGACTGCCTGTCCAGCCCGACTGCCTGTCCAGCCCGACTGCCTGTCCAGCCCGACTGCCTGTCCAGCCCGACTGCCTGTCCAGCCCGCCAGCCCGACTGCCTGTCCAGCCCGACTGCCTGTCCAGCCCGCCAGCCCGACTGCCTGTCCAGCCCGACTGCCTGTCCAGCCCGCCAGCCCGACTGCCTGTCCAGCCCGACTGCCTGTCCAGCCCGACAGCCCGACTGCCTGTCCAGCCCGACTGCCTGTCCAGCCCGACTGCCTGTCCAGCCCGACTGCCTGTCCAGCCCGACAGCCCGACTGCCTGTCCAGCCCGACTGCCTGTCCAGCCCGACAGCCCGACTGCCTGTCCAGCCCGACTGCCTGTCCAGCCCGCCAGCCCGACTGCCTGTCCAGCCCGCCAGCCCGACTGCCTGTCCAGCCCGACTGCCTGTCCAGCCCGACTGCCTGTCCAGCCCGACTGCCTGTCCAGCCCGACAGCCCGACTGCCTGTCCAGCCCGACTGCCTGTCCAGCCCGACAGCCCGACTGCCTGTCCAGCCCGACTGCCTGTCCAGCCCGACAGCCCGACTGCCTGTCCAGCCCGACTGCCTGTCCAGCCCGACTGCCTGTCCAGCCCGACTGCCTGTCCAGCCCGACTGCCTGTCCAGCCCGACTGCCTGTCCAGCCCGACTGCCTGTCCAGCCCGACTGCCTGTCCAGCCCGACTGCCCGACTGCCTGTCCAGCCCGACTGCCTGTCCAGCCCGACTGCCTGTCCAGCCCGACTGCCTGTCCAGCCCGACAGCCCGACTGCCTGTCCAGCCCGACAGCCCGACTGCCTGTCCAGCCCGACAGCCCGACTGCCTGTCCAGCCCGACAGCCCGACTGCCTGTCCAGCCCGACTGCCTGTCCAGCCCGACTGCCTGTCCAGCCCGACTGCCTGTCCAGCCCGACTGCCTGTCCAGCCCGACTGCCTGTCCAGCCCGACAGCCCGACTGCCTGTCCAGCCCGACAGCCCGACTGCCTGTCCAGCCCGACTGCCTGTCCAGCCCGACTGCCTGTCCAGCCCGCCAGCCCGACTGCCTGTCCAGCCCGACTGCCTGTCCAGCCCGACTGCCTGTCCAGCCCGACAGCCCGACTGCCTGTCCAGCCCGACTGCCTGTCCAGCCCGCCAGCCCGACTGCCTGTCCAGCCCGCCAGCCCGACTGCCTGTCCAGCCCGCCAGCCCGACTGCCTGTCCAGCCCGACTGCCTGTCCAGCCCGACTGCCTGTCCAGCCCGACTGCCTGTCCAGCCCGACAGCCCGACTGCCTGTCCAGCCCGACTGCCTGTCCAGCCCGACTGCCTGTCCAGCCCGCCAGCCCGACTGCCTGTCCAGCCCGCCAGCCCGACTGCCTGTCCAGCCCGACTGCCTGTCCAGCCCGACTGCCTGTCCAGCCCGACTGCCTGTCCAGCCCGACTGCCTGTCCAGCCCGACTGCCTGTCCAGCCCGACTGCCTGTCCAGCCCGACTGCCTGTCCAGCCCGACTGCCTGTCCAGCCCGTCCAGCCCGACAGCCCGACTGCCTGTCCAGCCCGACAGCCCGACTGCCTGTCCAGCCCGACAGCCCGACTGCCTGTCCAGCCCGACTGCCTGTCCAGCCCGACTGCCTGTCCAGCCCGACAGCCCGACTGCCTGTCCAGCCCGACTGCCTGTCCAGCCCGACAGCCCGACTGCCTGTCCAGCCCGACAGCCCGACTGCCTGTCCAGCCCGACAGCCCGACTGCTTGTCCAGCCCGACAGCCCGACTGCCTGTCCAGCCCGACTGCCTGTCCAGCCCGACAGCCCGACTGCCTGTCCAGCCCGACAGCCCGACTGCCTGTCCAGCCCGACAGCCCGACTGCCTGTCCAGCCCGACAGCCCGACTGCCTGTCCAGCCCGACAGCCCGACTGCCTGTCCAGCCCGACAGCCCGACTGCCTGTCCAGCCCGACAGCCCGACTGCCTGTCCAGCCCGACAGCCCGACTGCCTGTCCAGCCCGACAGCCCGACTGCCTGTCCAGCCCGACAGCCCGACTGCCTGTCCAGCCCGACAGCCCGACTGCCTGTCCAGCCCGACTGCCTGTCCAGCCCGACTGCCTGTCCAGCCCGACTGCCTGTCCAGCCCGACTGCCTGTCCAGCCCGACTGCCTGTCCAGCCTGACTGCCTGTCCAGCCCGACTGCCCGACTGCCTGTCCAGCCCGACTGCCTGTCCAGCCCGACTGCCTGTCCAGCCTGACTGCCTGTCCAGCCCGACTGCCCGACTGCCTGTCCAGCCCGACTGCCTGTCCAGCCCGACTGCCTGTCCAGCCCGACTGCCTGTCCAGCCCGACTGCCTGTCCAGCCCGACTGCCTGTCCAGCCCGACTGCCTGTCCAGCCCGCCAGCCCGACTGCCTGTCCAGCCCGACTGCCTGTCCAGCCCGACTGCCTGTCCAGCCCGACTGCCTGTCCAGCCCGACTGCCTGTCCAGCCCGACTGCCTGTCCAGCCCGACAGCCCGACTGCCTGTCCAGCCCGACTGCCTGTCCAGCCCGACTGCCTGTCCAGCCCGACTGCCTGTCCAGCCCGACTGCCTGTCCAGCCCGACAGCCCGACTGCCTGTCCAGCCCGACAGCCCGACTGCCTGTCCAGCCCGACTGCCTGTCCAGCCCGACTGCCTGTCCAGCCCGACTGCCTGTCCAGCCCGACTGCCTGTCCAGCCCGACTGCCCGACTGCCTGTCCAGCCCGACTGCCCGACTGCCTGTCCAGCCCGACTGCCCGACTGCCTGTCCAGCCCGACTGCCCGACTGCCTGTCCAGCCCGACTGCCTGTCCAGCCCGCCAGCCCGACTGCCTGTCCAGCCCGCCAGCCCGACTGCCTGTCCAGCCCGACTGCCTGTCCAGCCCGACTGCCTGTCCAGCCCGACTGCCTGTCCAGCCCGACTGCCTGTCCAGCCCGACTGCCTGTCCAGCCCGACAGCCCGACTGCCTGTCCAGCCCGACAGCCCGACTGCCTGTCCAGCCCGACAGCCCGACTGCCTGTCCAGCCCGACAGCCCGACTGCCTGTCCAGCCCGACAGCCCGACTGCCTGTCCAGCCCGACAGCCCGACTGCCTGTCCAGCCCGACAGCCCGACTGCCTGTCCAGCCCGACTGCCTGTCCAGCCCGACTGCCTGTCCAGCCCGACTGCCCGACTGCCTGTCCAGCTCGACTGCCCGACTGCCTGTCCAGCTCGACTGCCCGACTGCGTGTCCAGCCCGACTGCCTGTCCAGCCCGACTGCCTGTCCAGCCCGACTGCCTGTCCAGCCCGACTGCCTGTCCAGCCCGCCAGCCCGACTGCCTGTCCAGCCCGACTGCCTGTCCAGCCCGACTGCCTGTCCAGCCCGACAGCCCGACTGCCTGTCCAGCCCGACTGCCTGTCCAGCCCGACTGCCTGTCCAGCCCGACTGCCTGTCCAGCCCGCCAGCCCGACTGCCTGTCCAGCCCGACTGCCTGTCCAGCCCGACTGCCTGTCCAGCCCGACTGCCTGTCCAGCCCGACTGCCTGTCCAGCCCGCCAGCCCGACTGCCTGTCCAGCCCGACTGCCTGTCCAGCCCGACTGCCTGTCCAGCCCGACTGCCTGTCCAGCCCGACAGCCCGACTGCCTGTCCAGCCCGACTGCCTGTCCAGCCCGACTGCCTGTCCAGCCCGACTGCCTGTCCAGCCCGACTGCCTGTCCAGCCCGACTGCCTGTCCAGCCCGACTGCCTGTCCAGCCCGACTGCCTGTCCAGCCCGACAGCCCGACTGCCTGTCCAGCCCGACTGCCTGTCCAGCCCGACTGCCTGTCCAGCCCGACTGCCTGTCCAGCCCGCCAGCCCGACTGCCTGTCCAGCCCGACTGCCCGACTGCCTGTCCAGCCCGACTGCCTGTCCAGCCCGACTGCCTGTCCAGCCCGACTGCCTGTCCAGCCCGACAGCCCGACTGCCTGTCCAGCCCGACAGCCCGACTGCCTGTCCAGCCCGACAGCCCGACTGCCTGTCCAGCCCGACAGCCCGACTGCCTGTCCAGCCCGACAGCCCGACTGCCTGTCCAGCCCGACTGCCTGTCCAGCCCGACTGCCTGTCCAGCCCGACTGCCTGTCCAGCCCGACTGCCTGTCCAGCCCGACTGCCTGTCCAGCCCGACTGCCTGTCCAGCCCGACAGCCCGACTGCCTGTCCAGCCCGACTGCCTGTCCAGCCCGACTGCCTGTCCAGCCCGACTGCCTGTCCAGCCCGACTGCCTGTCCAGCCCGACAGCCCGACTGCCTGTCCAGCCCGACTGCCTGTCCAGCCCGACTGCCTGTCCAGCCCGACTGCCCGACTGCCTGTCCAGCCCGACTGCCCGACTGCCTGTCCAGCCCGACTGCCTGTCCAGCCCGACTGCCTGTCCAGCCCGACTGCCTGTCCAGCCCGACTGCCCGACTGCCTGTCCAGCCCGACAGCCTTTACCTCCATCCCATTTATAAGGCAAGAAATCCCACTTATTAAACCTGACAGGGCACACCTGTGAAGTGAAAACCATTTCCGGTGACTACCTCTTGAAGCTCATCAAGAGAATGCCAAGAGTGTGCAAAGCAGTCATCAAAGCAAAAGGTGGCTACTTTGAAGAACCTAGAATATAAGACATATTTTCAGTTGTTTCACACTTTTTTGTTAATTATATAATTCCACATGTGTTAATTCATAGTTTTGATGCCTTCAGTGTGAATGTACAATTTTCATAGTCAAGAAAATACAGAAAAATCTTTAAATGAGAAGGTGTGTCCAAACTTTTGGTCTGCACTGTATATATTCTAAAAAAAACAAAACAATAAAAGTACATATATTTGGTATCGCCACGTCTGGAGCGACCTGACCTATAAAACTGTCCCACTAGTTAACCCCACCGTAAAAACAAGAATAAAAAAAAAACAAAGCAAAAAAACGGTGCTTGATCATCGTACCGCCGAACAAAAAGTAGAATAAAACACGGTGAAAAAGACAAATGTAGATAAAAATGGTATTGCTGAAAACGTCATCTTGTCCCGCAAAAAAACAAGCCGCCATACAGCTCCATCAGCCGAAAAATAAAAGTTCTAACTCTGAGTAAAGCAATGCAAAAAAAATGTTTTTTTTCTATAAAATAGCTTTTATTGTGTAAAAGCGCCATAACATAAAACGATATAAATGTAGTTTAGCTGTAAACGTACTGACTCGAGGAATAAAGCTGCCTTATCAATTTTACCACACATGGAACGACATAAAAAAATCCCAAAAAACAATTCCTGAATTGTTGGTTTTTCTTTATTCTACCTCCCAAAAATCGGAACAGAAAGCGATCAAAAAATGTCACATGCCCAAAAATGGTACCAATAAAAATGTCAACTTGTCTCGCAAAAAACAAGCCGTCACATGACTCTGTCGGCCAAAATATGGAAAAATTATAGCTCTCAAAATATGACGATGCAAAAACTAGTCTTTGCAAAAAAAAAGTCATTTAGTGTGTGACAGCTGTGAATCATAAAAACCCGATATTAATCTGGTATCACTGTAATCGCACCGACCCGAAGAATAAAGTCATCTAATTATTAATACCGCTGCCTCTTTATAGTGAATGGATTCTTCAGGATAGGGTTAGGGTTGTGTTACGGTTGCGTTGAGGTTAGGGTTGTGTTGGGGTTAGGATTAGGATTTTTTTCAAAAGTAAACAAAAAACAAATGATGACGATATGGCGACTAGTGTTGAGCCCAAGTGCTCACTACTTGAGTTTGCATCGGGTGCTCGGGTATGCACCGAGTATCCTTGAGTGACATGCTGGAGTCCCTTCTCTCTCCTGACATTATCTGTCGGGAGGCCCCCAAATACATTATATAGTCGACAAAAGCCCTGAAATCAGTGTTTTCATGCATCTTTAGTCTAATGTGTATGGGGGCGTTAAAAGGTAACTTATTGGACGCTGCCTCTGATCTGGCCTAATAAACTTTCGTTCACCATTATTAGGCTTTTAAGTGTCATAGTAAAAAAGCAGCCCCATACTATCGAGTATTTGAAGGGAGGGGTATTCAGCTGAACTCTGTCAAACCTTCTTGGATGACATGTTTGCTTTTGACAGCAGCAAGTGGTTAAACTGCCAGGGTTTTTGTGCAGTCACACCTGTGCCATCCCTGCAGTGTACATCTATGTTCTGTTCTGGTGCCCAAAAGTTTTGTTTTTTTTAAAACAAATGTTTAACGTGTTAAAAAAATAACAAAATGTGTCTTATGCTTTTTGCATGTCTCTTTCTTTTTACAAGAATTGTTGGTGCCAATTTTATTTTGAAACATTTTAATATCTGCTTTTTTACGGAGTTTTTCTTGTAATATAGGAAAGCCTAAGGTCAGAAATAAACCCCATAAATCACTGTACATGGAAACTTTGGTATCAAATCATTTCTGTCTACGGTGTTTGTTCAAATAAAAAAGCTTTTAGAAATTCCTCAAACTTCTGTGTGTGAATCAGACATGAAATCTAACGTGATAGAAGATTAGTCTGAGGAAGACGGGAAACATTCATATAGACGACCGGTGGTGATGTAGTCAGTGACGGACTCTGGCCAAATATGTTTCTAGAGCCGTAATAGAAGATGAGGATGTCATCCTCATCATGAAGTAGTTATTTCTCATGTCACGTGTAATGAATATCTCCTGCAGTATTGCTAATGCCGATTCCAGTGTCGGTAAATGAGACGAGAATTAGTGTTATGGAAGATGAGTCTATGAGAAATGTATTCAGCTGCAGACTCCAAGGAAGAAACTGCTTGTTGTCTGTGGCTTAAAATATATAGGTTTTATTACTAGATGTAAAGAACAAAACTAAATACTGTAAAATAATAAATCTCCTCATATATTTCCCTTATTATCTCCAGTAATTGTATTATTACACAGGATTTTTATGATGTTACAACGGCTCATCTTCTTCTCATTTAGGTCTCTATAATATCGGATCCTCTCAGTGAAGATCTTGTATATAAAATCATTTTCCTGATTTACCCATCAAAGATGGATATGGACAGAGACAAGATGGCGGAGAAAATATTACACCTCACCCTGGAGATCCTCTTCCGGCTTACCGGAGCGGTGAGAGATTCTGATTATGTCACATTACATCATTCTTACAGTTGTGCTCAAAAGTTTACATACCCCGGCAGAATTTTTGCTTTCTTGGCCTTGTTTCAGAGAATATGAATGATACAAAAAAAACTGTAAATTCCTGCCATGTCTAGCATGAACTGCGCGCTTGAGATCTCCATGGAGTGGCTCAATGATATTGAGGTCAGGAGACTGAGATGGCCACTCCAGAACCTTCACTTTGTTCTGCTGTAGCCAATGACAGGTCGACTTGGCCTTGTGTTTTGGATCGTTGTCATGTTGGAACATCCAAGTACGTCCCATGCGCAGCTTCCGGGCTGTTGAGTGCAAATTTACCTCCAGTATTTGCTGATATCATGCTGCATTAATCTTTCTTCAACTTTTACCAAATTTCCTATACCTTTGTAGCTCACACATCCCCAAAACATCAGCGATCCACCTCTGTGCTTTACTGTTGGAATGGTGTTCCTTTCATCATAGGCCTTGTTGACCTCTCTCCAAATGTAACGTTTATGGTTGTGGCCAAAAAGTTCAATTTTGGTCTCATCACTCCAAATTACCTTGTTCCAGAAGTTTTGAGGCTTGTCTCTGTGCTGTTTGGCGTATCATATGCGAGATACTTTGTGGTATTTGCGCAGTAATGACTTTCTTCTGGCGACTCAACCATGCAGCCCATTTTTCTTCAAGTGCCTCCTTATTGTGCATCTTGAAACAGCCACACCTCTAGTTTCAGAGAGTCCTGAATTTCAGCTGATGCTATTTGTGGGTTTTTCTTCTCATCCAGTACAATTCTCCTGGCAGTTGTTGGTCTACGTGACCGTGGTTTGGTTTTTACAGAGCCCCTGATTTTCCATTTGTTAATCACAGTTTGAACGCTGCTGACTGGCATTATCTATTCCTTGGATATCTTTTTGTATCCCTTTCCTGTGTTATACAGTTCAACTACCTTTTCCCATAGATCCGTTGACAATTCTTTTGCTTTTCCCATGAGTCTCAATCCAGAAATGTCAGTGACTGGATGAAAGATGCAAGAGTCTGTCTGGATCCTAGGGGTAACGTTTCTCCTTATGGAGAGTGACACACCAGCTCTGGCACGTCAAGGTAAGGAGGCTTATTCGCCATGCAATGCTCCTCTGGGAAATTTAATATGCAAATTGACTCTTCAGAGAAAAAGAGGACTAGTACTTTATAGCACCACCCATTGGAAGCAGCAATCCTACAAGCTGCTGTACAGGAAAATGTTTAATTGCTTAGATGATCAGGGACTACACAATTTCCCTTCAAATTCAACTCTATAAACCCATCTCAAATTCTAACAAGCATCTGAAACTTATGTAGAATCCAGTGTCTTATAAAATTGGAAGTGCAAAGTATGAGAACTGATTTGGCTAGGTGAGAGGCTCTGGACTGAGGTCTAAGGGGTAACTTTTCTCCTTATGGAGCCAAATCAGTTCTCATACTTTGCACTGACGAGGGCCAACAGCCCGAAACACCGTGTCTGTAAATTGAGATTCTGAAGAGGCAATTTGCATATTAAATTTCCCAGAGGAGCATTGCACGGTGAATAAGCCTCTTTACCTTGACGTGCCAGAGCTGGTGTGTCACTCTCCATAAGGAGAAACGTTACCCCTTAGACCTCAGTCCAGAGCCTCTCACCTAGCCAAATCAGTTCTCATACTTTGCACTGACGAGGGCCAACAGCCCGAAACACCGTGTCTGCAAATTGAGATTCTGATTTGGCTTTTATCCTAAGTCATATTGCACGACTCGTTAAAGGGTTGATTGTGACTTGTAGGATTGCTGCTTCCAATAGGTGGTGCTATAGAGTACAAGTCCTCTTTTTCTCTGAAGAGGCAATTTACGTGTCTGGATCCCAGAAACTCACTAGGCTTTTATGCACACACACTGATTACAAGCAAACAGGTTACAGGTTAGGATGTTACCTTTAGTAGCCATTTAAACCCATTTGTGTCCAATTCTGAGCATGTTACCAGGCCAAAATCACCAGGGTATGTGAACTTTTGATCAGGGTCATTTGGATGTTTTTGGTTGTCATTAAGATTTAAAAAGAGACAACACAGTAGTTTGACAATAAATGGCTTCACGCAACCAATAACCATGAGTGGAGAAAAAGTATTTTTGTTATCATTTATATTTTCTGAAACAAGGCCAAGAAAGCAAAAATTCTGCCGGGGTATGTAAACTTTTAAGCACAACTGTATCTATGGGAATAACAGATGGACAGAACTGGAGAGGTGAGGACTCTGGAAATGTCTGTAGTGAGATTTATTAATGTGTCTCTCCATAACCAGGATTACACAGTAGTGAAGAAGACCTCTAGTGAGCGCTGTCAGAACCCTGTGTCTGAAGGATTGGGAAGACCCCTGAGCCCAATCACAGGGCCTCCACCTCACCTCTTGATACATGAGGACATCAATGACCAGAAGATCCTACAACTCACCTACAAGATGATTGAGCTGCTGACTGGAGAGGTGACACTGCTGGAAATACTGGGACATTATAAAGTAATTCTGTGAAGGGATCGGGGGGATGACGGTATCATTGTATGTGTCAAGTTCCTATAAGGTGTCAGGACGTCACCGTATATTTCTCCATGGAGGAGTGGGAGTATTTAGAAGGACACAAAGATCTGTACAAGGACATCATGATGGAGGTTCCCCAGCCTCTCGCATCACCAGGTAACAGACAGGACTAAATACACACGGCCTATAATTATCTGTATGTAAAGAATGAATTCAGTCCCTGTATGTGTTTCCTCCAGATCTATCCAATAAGAGAACAATACCAGAGAGATGTCCCCGTCCTCTTCTTCCTCAAGACTGTAAACAAGAAGATCCCAATGTTCTTCAGGATTATCAGGTAGATGGCGAGAAGGTGTCATGAGATCTCCCCTATGATGTGTAGACGGCTGTGAAGGTCTTGTGTTCAGTCTTGTTTTATCCACCAGTATTACATGTTTTATACTTGTGTAATGTGAACAGTGGAGATGGCAGGATTAGAGTTGATCATAGATGTGACTTTTACAATATTTGTTTCAGGGTGAAGATCTGACCCATATTGATACGGCAGAAACATATGTGAGAGATGATGAGCGATGTAAAGAGGAGATTCCTACATATGACTACCCAGGTGAGTAGTAACTACTAAATGCAGAGAAGTCATAGATTCTTCTCAGTCAGCAGCTGTGGCTGCTTTATCGGTCGTGTAGTCCGGCCGTATCACAATTGTGTGATCACTATTTTGCTGCTAGACCACAACACTCTCTTCCACCAAAAACTAATCAAATGACTTTGGCCATTGAAAGCCCTTTACTCTAGAACTTACAACCTTGAGGATCCCCTTACTCCTGGGATTATGAGATGCTGACCCTAACCTGCCCAGATATGTAAACCACAAAGCCAAACAAAAGCGTACGTAGAATGTGCTGACAAGTTAGAAAATCACTTGAAGAAGCGGAGGGTAATGATGCTGTTTGCTTCCTATATCCCTAATTTCCTATTGGATGAATCTACCTTCTCTCCCTTCGGTGCTGCTGAATGTGCTCATATGGTCCCTACAAGACCAGGTCCAGTCTTTCTGACCAAACTTCACTTTTATGATCGACAACATTAAATGTGCAGTGAGGGCCAAGTGTAAATTTCTGTACAATAACAACAGAGTTTCCCTTTATCCTGACTTTTCAGTTTCTTTTCAAACCAACTAACTTCAAACAGGATTGTGATAAACTATACAGAAAACATTACACCTGTGCCATGATATATCTCTAAGCTGTGCGTGGCTGATGACTGTAATATACATTTATTCACGTCTGCAGGAGATGTGTCGGCATAGCTCGAGCCATGGTTTCATGGATTCACGCCTTGTCATAAATTCCATAAATTCTGTACGATAGTTTGATTGTGATGGGATCGGCCTGACTCACTTATGTGACTCTGTAACTCCCTCGTAGTCTTTAAAAGTAGGTCTCTATTACCTCTTCCCAATGCCAGAGGTTTAAATTTAAGACGCCTCCGCTCTGCATTATTATAAAAAGTTCTCTTTGAATGTCTAATATTTCTTCTTGAAACATATCTGACAGAAAATATTGTCCCTTCTCATAGTTTAGATTGTCAAGAACCACCGAGCCCCATACTCCAATTACCCCAGAGACGTTTCACCGCTAGTTACTCATTTTTTATTGATGAAGACTGTTGAGTTTGATCATTTCAGTAGATGTGTTTATTGTCTATAGTCACAGTTTTGACTACAGTAGTTAGTTCCCCAAATCCTCTTATTTAACCCCTTCCTGCAGCCAGTTTTTTGTTCCTAATCAGGCCCCATTTTTCAAATCTGACGTGTGTCACTTTATGTGGTGATATCTTTGGAATTCTTCATAAAGGATAATAAGAAACAGATGGACCTTACAAATTATTTTCCAACTCTTCTTGAATCCAGCAATGCCCTATATATGGTTGTACACTACTGTCTGGGCACATGGCAGGTAAAGAAGGGAAGATGCGCCATTTAGCTATTTGAATGCAGATTTTGCTGTAATAGTTTGCAGACACAATGTATTGGGGGCGCAGTTCACGGTCACCTGGCAGCTCAAAAGATGACCACCACGAGCCGGCTTGGCGATATCTACTCTGTTTTCAAATCCCATGGATTGCCTTGCTCGTCACACTTTCACCCCTCTATGTGGACCTGAACATACACAGAGACCCGTAACCTTGGACCTTGGTGTTACCTACTCTTCTGTAGTGTGACATGGCAAGAAGAAAAGTCAGGTAGCCGAGTCAGAACCGAGAGGGCATAGAAAATACAAAATCAGAAGACACGAGTAGTCCGGAAACAAATACACAATCCGGGAGCTGAGCACAGATGACTGAACCAGTGGAGAACAAGGTTGTATCTGGCAGCTTCCAGCAATATGCTTCCAGCTTTAGTAGGGTGTGGTGCTCTCCAGTTGGCTGAAGTAAGAAGCTGATTACTCCAACTGGACAGCACACACCCATACTGCCAGACTGGATGGTACTACAGGTCCTAGGCACCCTAACCTTAGTGGCTTGACAGAACCTGCGCCACCCAGAGCTTCTGGTCCCTATATCTCCTCCATTACCTCTGCTGCCTGCAGAATGAATAAGGCGGCTCCTGGTGACAGCAGCAGACGTCACAGGAGCAGATCCCAGAGGAGATGGGACACACCATTTACAGAAGCCCTAATATAACTAAATGAAAGAAAACCAGAGCAGTTGAAATCCCCATAAAGTGAGTCCATTTTGGAATTTATAACCCTCAGTGAATTAATCTATAGGAGTAGTGACTATTTTGACTCCACAGTGTTTTTCTGGAAATGTACCATTTTATTACCCAATACATTGTGCCCAGATTGTGCTTCTGGAGACACACACACCGTAAATTCAGTGGGTTCTTCTCGCTATAGTAATGCCAAATACATAGATGCTAAATGTGGTTTGGGCACGCTGCAAGGCTCAGAAGTGGGAGATTTGACTTTGGGAGAGCGGATATTGCTGGATTGGTTTATGGAAGCCATGTTGATTTTCAAGAGCGTATGGCGCCACTAATGTGGAAACCTCTGTTTCTCAAAACACCTTCCACGACAGCATTGGAGGATATCGTCAACGCCCTATTTGGGGACAGGAACACAGAGAAGTTAAAAGCCCCTCCGCACCATGAATCGCCAGTGTTTTCCTGTCCCCCTTGGGGCATGGAGAGGTCCTGCAGTACTGTCTGGCCGGCAGGGCAGCATCGTGCTTACGTTTTTTTATACTTGCCGGGCAGTGGTCGGTCGGGGTGCTCCCTCCATTCTGCTCCCGATGGGGACCGTCTCAGTCTTCCTGCGCCTCATAGAGGGTAAAGCAGGCCAGGTAAATTTCATGCCGGAAGCCTGTTTCAACTCTCCAGCATCTCCTCCTTCCTCCGGCGGTCTGTGCGCGTGCGCCGGAAGTGACATCAGAAGGTCCTGGTCACTTCCGGTCTATACGTTTCACGCTGGAACGTACGATGTTTGCACACTTCCCAGAGCCGGCATGCAAGGGATGGCACGCCCGTTGGCCCGCAGGTGACCTGAAGGGGAAGGGAGCAGGTGTTCCTTGCTGGAGGCACTTTTTTTCTATAAAAACCTGCCAGAAGACGTCACCAGGTAAGGCTATCTCCATCATGGAGGGTGACAGAGCCAGTATCCCTGCATCTGCAGAGCCCAGCACGTCCCCTCTCTTAGGAAGACAAGGCCCCCGCTACTAAGAAGGATAAGAACCAGTCCCGTAGATGTGGTATCTGCGCTAAAAAACTGCCCCCATTCTATAGGAAGAAATTGTGCCAACCCTGCACGGATAACCTTGTTAAAGAAGAAAACCCCTCGTTAATAGAGGAGCTTGGGTCACTGGTTAGACAAGAAGTCCAGGTCATCAAGCAGGAGGTCAAGGCATCCATTGCCCCTGCCCAACTATACCTCCTCTATACCCTCTCTCCCTAAGAAGAGAAGGATTCAGGAGGTAGATTCAGAAGTGTTTTCCATTGAGGCCAGTAGTTCTGCCTCAGACCATTTTGAAGAGAGAGCATTCTTAGGTTCCGGCAAAAGGATGGAGACTGGTAGATATTATTTCTCATCAGATAACTTGGAGGAGTTACTTCATTCCACCAGGGGTACTATGGGGCTAGAAGAGGTTGAGGTTCCCTATTCTGTTCAGGATGAAATGTTTAGGGGCCTTAAATCTAAAAAGCAAATTGGATTTCCAGTTCATGAGGTCATTAGAGATCTCAATCGCCAGAAATGGGAAGCCCCGGAAAAACCGTCTCACCACCCCTCGGAATTAAAACATAGATTTCCACTGGAGGGTGAAGAATTTGAGTGGGACATTCCTAAGGTAGATATCCAGGTGGCAAGGGTAGTGAGAAAAACCTCGCTCCCCTTTGAAGACTCATCCGAATTTAAAGGACTCCTTGGACCGTGAAATGGAAAGCTTCCTTAAAAAATCATGGGAAACCTTTTCTGCCTCTCTTAAGGTCAATATCTCTTGTGTGGCCAGATCCCTCTTCAAGTGGCTAGCCCAACTGGAGGAACATCTGTCCCGGGGCACATCTAGAGAAGACCTGCTAGATTCCATTCTCCTCCTTCAAAAAGCCACAGATTTCTTGGCGGATGCCTCTTCGGAGTCAGTCCGAATCGTGGCCAGAGCAGCTGTTTTATCCAATACCGCTCGCTGCGCACTGTGGCTTAAAACGTGGAGTGGAGATATTACCTCTAAAGGTAAAACTCTGCTCCATCCCCTTTCAGGTGAAATATGTATTCGGGCCAGACCTGGATGATATCCTGGAAAAGGCCTCGGACAGAAAAAAAACCCTTCCTGAGCAGAAACAAGCTAAGAAGCGTTCCTTTCAACTTCCTCAGAATAATCCCTCCCAATATAAAGAGAAGGGAAAGTCTGGGCACTGGGCCTACCCTAAAGGAGGCAAGGGCCGTAACATCCTTGTACCTCAGCAACAGCAGCAGGAGAGGCAATGACTTGATCCGTGTCGGGGGGGGGGGGGGCGTCTCTCGGGTTTGTTTCCCCTGTGGCAGGCAATATCTTCATGCCAGTGGATCCTCAATACCATCAAAGAGGGTCTTCTCTTGGAATTCGAAACTCACCCCCCTCAGGTCCTACGGGTCACTTCCCTTCCTTCTCGGAGAGCTTAGGACCTGTTATCAGTCGGTCTACAGGACCTTCTGAATTCCGGGGTAATATCTCCAGGGAAGGGACGGGTCATTACTCAAAACTATTTATAATACGGAAACCTTCGGGGACCCCGCTCATCTTAATCAACCTGAAGTCCCTGAACCACCACATCAAGTACAGATTATTCAAGATGGAATCCATAAGATCAATTATGCCACTAATAGGGAAAGAGTATGTGATGGCAACTATAAATTTAAAGGACGCTTATTATCATGTGCCAATCCATCCGTCCCACAGGAAGTTTCTACGCTTCGCAATCTCCAGGGACAATATGAGGAAACACTACCAGTACAACGTACTGCCGTTTTGCATCTCTTCAGCACCTCAGGTGTTTACAAAGATTATGGCCGAAGTCATTGCGCTCATTCAAAAATAGGGTGTTTTTATAATTCCATATCTGGACGACATGTTGATCATAGCCCTTTCCGTGGTGACCCTCAATCTTCATGTGTCCAGAACCTTAGAAACTCTCCGCTCTTTAGGGTGAATTCTAAACACCAAGAAATCCAAGCTCCTTTCTTCATCAAGGAGAAGATTCCTGGGTGTCCTACTAGACTCCAACAAGCAAACTTCATTCCTTCCGCTGGAGCATCAAACAGCTCTCAGAACCGAGGTTTCGATTTTCAGACACCAGAAAAACCCAACCTTGATAACAACCATGTCATTATTGGGGTCGATGACTGCTTGTATCCAGTCGGTATCATGGGCTCAGTCCCACTCAAGGCTCCTTCAGCATCATATCCTGAAATCCTGGAACAGATGGGGGACTTGCTAAACAAACAGACCAGGACCCCCAGTAGGGTAAAGGCTTCTCTTTCTTGGTGGCTAATCTCCCAGAATCTTCAGAGGGAGATCTTTTGGATGCAATACCCTCTGATTACAATGACTACTGATGCCAGCATACTAGGTTGGGGAGCCATGGTGGCTCACACTCCTTTTTCAGGGCTAATGGAGTCACGAGATGAGTATCAAATCCTCCAACTTCAGGGAGCTAAAAGCAGTAGAAGAAGCGCTTAGAGCCGCAGTCAACCTGGTCCAGGGGGGCTAACATCAAAATACTCTCGGACAATATGACTACAGTCGCCTTCCTTCGTCATCAAGGAGGTACAAAGAGAGAGTCTGACACAGGTTGCGGGTCGAATATTCTCCTGGGCAGAACATCATCTTCTATCACTTTCGACAGTTCACCTGAAGGGCTCAGACAACACACAAGCAGACTTTCTAAGCATAAAAGACATCCATCCAGGTGGCGTTAGAGTGTATTAAACAATAAAAGGTTTGTGTGTTATAACCTTAATTCCCTGTCTAGTTGTTCTATCGCTTCCCTAACACCGCACAATTCCTTCTTTCTTGATTTTTAAGTAGAAAAGACATCCATCCAGGAGAATGGAGCCTAAATCTTCAGGTGTTCCTGTCACTTGTATTAAAATGGGATCTCCCCGAGGTGGATCACTTTGCTAGTTGCCTAAACGCAAAAGTTCCTCTCTCCTTCTCTCTGGACAGAAGAGAAAATGCCATAGAGTTGGACGCATTAGCTCATCCTTGGCACTTCAAACTGGTTTATGCATTTCCTCCAATTCCCCTGCTGTCAAAAACTATCCAGAAAATCCAGTTAGAGAAAGTTGCCACAATTCTGGTTGCCCCTCTGTGACCCAATAGGCCCTGGTTTGGAGCCATCTCAGAACTCTGCCTGGATGGTCCGATGATACTTCCACAGGTCAACATCCTTCTCTCACAGGGCCCACTATTCCACCCAAATCCTCAGTGGCTAAACCTTGCAGCCTGGTTAATGAAGCCGAGATCCTAAGATCTAAAGGTCTTTCTGAGAAAGTCATAAGAACTCTTCAGCAAAGCAGGAAACCAGTAACCAATGCCATATACGGCAAGATATGGAAAAAATGTTTATCTTGGTGTGCTCCGGAAACTCCTGATCCCCTACACCCTAAAATAGCTCGGATCCTTGACTTTCTACAGAGAGGATTGGAGTTGGGACTTAAACCTAGTACTCTTAAAGTGCAGATTTCAGCCCTAAGCTTTATGTTCCATCAGGATCTGGCCTCCCATAGATGGATCAAGAGATTCATGACTTCGGCACTCAGACTTCATCCGAGAATTCAGATTCATGTCCCAAATTGGAATCTCAACGTGGTGCTCAAGGGTCTAACTCTCTCTCCCTTCGAGCCACTATCCTCCAGCACGATACAATCTCTCTCTCTCTTAAGACTGCCTTTTTAATAGCCATCACTTCAGCTTGAAGAGTGGGAGAATTGCAGGCTCTCTCTATCAGAGAACTCTATATGAATGTCACCGAGGACAGAATTACACTTCGTCTAGATCCTTCATTTCTCCTTAAGTTGGTCTTAGAATTTCATCGCTCTCAAGAGGTCTTCCTTCCCTCCTATTGCCAGAACCCAACCAAATCAAAGGAAGCAGAGTTTCATCTCCTAGATGTCCGCAGAGTTGTTCTTCACTATATTCACCAAGCTGAGTCTTGGAGAGTGGACCAGAATCTCTTTATCCAACACTCAGGGCATAACTGAGGAAGGACGCTAAATCCACTACAGCAAACTTGATTAAGAAGGCAATCAGCGAAGCTTGCATCAACCAACAGCTAGCTCCTCCGATTTGTTCTGAAGGCACATTCTACCAGATCTACATCAGCTTCCTTGGCCGAAAGAGCGGGTGCATCTTCAGAGCAGATCTGCAGGGCAGCTACATGGTCTTCCCTTCACACATTCTCCAAACATTATAGATTAGATCTGTCATCTAGTAGGGATTTAGCTTTTGGTAGGAAAGTCCTCCGAGCTATTGTCCTTCCTTAGTAAAATATTGTTGGTATTCCTCCAATGCTGTTATGGAAGGCGTTTTGAGAAAATAGAATTAGTCCTTACCGGTAATTCATTTTCTAGGAGCCTTCCACGACATCACGAATTTCCGTCCCTTCTCGGTTCTTGGATTTCCATATAACTGTCAGGTAACCATTTCCAGGTGATCTTAGTAAACACTGGCGATTGACGGTGGGGCTTTTAACCTCTCTGTGTTCCTGTCCCCCAATAGGGCGTGGACGACATCCTCCAATGCTGTCGTGGAAAGCTCCTAAAGAACGAATTACCGGTAAGGACTAATTCTATTTTTTCCATTGATAGATGATGGACCTGAGTGGGGGCTTGTTTTTTTTGTGAGATGAGTAGAAGTTTTTATTGGTATTATTTTCGCCTACATTCCATATTTTATTCCATATTTGGGAGGCTAGAATGAAGAAACAGTTGAACACCACGCTCTACTGGGTCATCCTATGAGGATTTCTATTAGACTATGAACTGTCATTGTCTTGTTTGTCTTGTGAATAATTCAGTATTTTGGTGTGCATTTTTTTTCTTCTTTTTGACACTGCGCTTTTTGTCTCTTTTTGGTACATCATGTTAGAAATAAAGCAGATTTGTTTTTGATACTTTCTGGTATATAGCTTTGACAAAACTTAATATTGATACAGTCGTGTACAGATGCTTTTTTAACGCATTTACGCTACATGTGTGTTTTTTACCTGCATATTTTCTGCATCAATGGCAAGTCTATGGAAATAATCCACACATAAAACAATGTACACCCAACACGCACAGCAGGTCAGTTTATGCAGCCTAAACAAAGCACAGAGGGTGTGAGATTTCTATGAATCCATCCACTCTGCTGGACTTGTAAGACGCTATGTTTTTTGCGCACTGACAATATGCAGCATCAAAAACTCACCAAACGCTCATTATAGGAACCCAACCTTATGTGTCTTTTTTATCATTTTTTGCATTCTCTGGCAGTTTCTGTAATCTGTCTTAAGAAAGCACCACATACATATGAGCTACTGTTTTACATCTTAATCTTTTCCACAAGCCATGGAGATTTAATTTGATACAGGAAATTGCACCTCACATAAGAAGTGGACTTTCTCTTCCTGCCAGATGACCATTAAAAATTATTTTTCTGCATTTCAAAAACTGCCCTCAAATACATGGCATGACAAGATCAGGCAAAAATGACTCATTACAAGAAGAAAGAAAATACAGTCTCCTGGAAAAATAACGCTATAACAGGGTGCATTTAAGGAAATAGGAAAACTTACTGTAGAGATCTGTCCCTATTGCACATTTCAAATCTCCAGAGAAGAGATGACAGTACCAAAGTCACCTGGGATTTTATAACTAGTGTAATGCAGTGCTAGTCATCACGCTGGGGGACACTCGCTTCACCGGGTCAATTAAAGCACACATGCAACGTTTTCCAGTAACATGAAATCCAGCAGTTTATTACACTTCATAACTGCTTATCACACAGTCCATCTCAGTGGCTCACCGGCATGTTTACACACATAACATCCAAGAGCCTTTCAAGTGGCAGACAGGCCCACTTGGCTCCAGTTACAGCCTTCAGCAAAGTAACTATATCAATGTCCATATAACGCACCGCTTTTACCTTTTTCCAGGTCTAGCGGTTTCCATCAGATTTGTTCTGCCACAGCTGTGGCTTTACGGCTTCCCAGATGGGGGTCTCCAGCCCTCGTACCTTCCAAGGCTACTGGCATATCTTTACACACACAGGGATCCAGCCTCTGCCTTTCAGGACTCTTGTCTTCCAAGCCTCTTGCCCTCCAAAGCTACTGGCATCTCTTACCCACAAGGATCCAGCCTCTGCCTTTCGGGCTTCACTAGGCCTCACACTCTATTGGTGTCCCACACGCGGAGAACAGGCCTCACGCCTTTCTCCCTGTTTCAAAACCACCAGGATTTATATATCCTTCAGTGCACACAGGACCTGTGATGATGTCACAGTCCTGTGATCAGTCACCTGAGGGAGACGTACATGGTCAGCTAGAACACACCCCCTGGACCATTACAGTAATGCCGCAAGCCGCTGCATTACACTAGGCAGCAATAAGCAGCCATTTCTAGAATCCGCTCTGTGACAGGGAAGGCTACTGTATACCGCAGTGACTTCCACAGCAGACCTCTCCAGCAGGGAGATGGATCCACGAACTTATAGGCAAAGTGTCCTGATCTGCATGGACAACAATCTGCAAACCAAGCTGGATCTCAGCGGTGATAGTGCTAATGGGTTCACTGTCCCTCTTAGCAGGCAGGGTCTCCAAGGGTTTTGGATGGAAAGAGGCAAATACAATGATGGCATGTGGTTAAGTCTGTAAAAAGTCCAGGAGCAGTTATATGCCACCTGGAACCTGTTCCATATTTTCAACTTCATTAGTGGCGGCTGGAGACCAGACCTGTAACCTTTGACATCTTCTTTGTGGGCTGTCGCTGCTCAGCAAGATGGGGTCCTTCCTGCTCTGCAAGGTGCTGGTCCGTGTCCTGAGCAGTTGAGGAAGCTGTGGCTTTCAGAGTTTTTTTAATATTTGTCACTTCTGTTTCTATTGCTGCTGTGTACGGATGTGGTTTCTTTTTGTATTGGTTTGCCCTCACCACTTGCTGTTCAATCCCCATTTAAGATGGCTTCACAACCATCAAACCACTCTTGACAGGTTTTCACAATGCTACTTATGTCCTTCTTGGGAATGGTCCCGTCCAATGCAGAAATCAACTTCTAGCACATGATGATTGCATTGATCCAGTTTGCCCTGAATGATGTATGTGTAAACTGCTTCTATGATTAGATCCTCCAACTCTCGGAGATTCCTCATGTCTAAATCTTTCAGCAGCACAAATTATGGAATGCACTTCATCCTGGACACAAGGCTCACAATTGTCAGGTGTTTAATACAACATGATCTGGATATGTCCCATAGGCAAACAAATTTAGGAGCTGTAAGTAGCCAGAATGTGGACTGTCTGCAAGCTCTTGTACTGTGGGTAAATTTAGAAGTTCTCCAAATACATAGACTCCTGGGGCGTCTAATACTTGGTTGATAAGGGCTGGAAGAGCTGAGCCTTTAGTGACTTTGGCTAGTAAGATGAATTGCTCCAGGACACTACTGGTTGGCTTCTGTTCTCCTGCCATGCTACAGCTAGGGGTCGAAAAGCTTATGACTTCGCTGTTTTGGTCAGGACACACTCTATCCTGGTCTACCATGTGGTTGTCAGGCAGCCATGACAGCTCCGGTTCCGCTGGAATTAATAATTCAGTATTTTAACGCAACTTCCCATTTTTACTGACAGTTTAAGTAGAAATGTTCAAAAATATTAAATTTAAGGATATTTTATTAAAAAATAATAATTGTTTTTTTTCTTGGCAGATGACTGTACCAGGAGATCAGAGGGACAGCTGACATCTTCAATTTTTAAATCAGATAGTCTTGAGATCCCAGAGGATATAATTGAAGTGAATGCCATTACCTCAGATATGCCATCATCCCTTCACAGCAAAGATCTGTCATCTGATCCTTTGAAACACATCCTGTCTTCTGATTCATTACTGACTACTAAGGAAAATCAAAGTCACAAAATAAGCATTAAAAAACGAACTGCTCCTAAAGCAAACAAGGCATTTTCACAATCAGAATATGGAAATAGTTTTCCACTTGAAAAGTCTTTTCTTCAACATCAAAACATTCACACAGCAAAGAATAGATTTTCATGTTCCAAGTGTGGGAAATGTTTTAACCAGAAATCAAATCTTGTTAGACACCAGAGAACTCACACAGGGGAGAAGCCATTTTCCTGTTCAGAATGTGAGAAATGTTTTCCACAGATATCAACTTTTATCAGACATCAGAGAACTCACACAGGAGAGAAGCCTTTTTCATGTCCAGAATGTGGAAAATGTTTTACAGAGAAATCAAATCTTGCTACACATCAGAGAACCCACACAGGGGAGAAGCCTTATTCGTGTTCAGAATGTGGGAAATGCTTTAGCTTGAAAGTGCATCTTGATAGACACCACAGAACCCACACAGGGGAGAAACCTTTTTCATGTTCAGAATGTGGGAAATGTTTTAGCTGGAAAGCGCATCTTGATAGACACAAGAGAACCCACACAGGGGAGAAGCCTTTTTCATGTTCAGAATGTGGGAAATGTTTTAACCGAAAAGCGCATCTTGATAGACACCAGAGAATCCACACAGAAGAAAAGCCCTTTTTCTGTTGAGAATATGGAAAATGTTTTATGAAGAAATCATCTTTTCTTAGTCACCAGAGCAGTCACTCAGGGGAGAAGTCTTTTTCATGTTTTTAATGTGGGAAATATTTTACTTGGAAATCAACTTTTAAAGAAACCTGTCACCAGCAAAAACACTATTAAACCTGCAGATATGGGCTTAATCTGCAGGTTAATAGCGTTACTAACTTATCCGGAGCTTGCATGTAGCCAAACGTTGTGGTGAGAAAATGAAGTTTATTCTCCCCGGCAGCATTCGCTTTCAGTAAGTGGGGGCGGCGTCAGCACAGGTTCAGTCACCGCTATGAGAATACGAAGGGGCGTCTGTAAGCAGAGCAGTGATTGAACCAGTGCTTGCACTGCCCCCCTGATTGAAACCGAATGCTGCCGGGGAGAATAAAGTTAATTTTCTCCCCACAGCATTCAACTACGTGCAGGGGCCGGGTAGGTTAGCCCATAGCTGCAGGTAAATATCATTTTTGCTGCTGACAGGTTCCCTTTAATCCCTTCACAACCTATAAATACATCATAGGTTGCCTCCCTCTTTTTGGTGTGGGCTCCAGCGCTGAACTCGCATGGTTTTAGCACATGACAGCTGATCTGATCAGCTGTCATGTGTCCCCTAACAGGTGCGGGTGGAATCATGATCCATCTCCGGCTGTTAACATGTTAAATGCTGCTGTCAATCTCTAACTGCGGCATTTAACATGATCGCGCCGGAAGTGCATCATTAGTTCCGGCCATTGGCGCCGTTGTCACATTAACGTGGATTGCAGATGGGTTGATATGACAACCCAGGGTCGGCAGGAGAGCCCTGTGGTGGTCACTGCTGATCTGCCCTGTGGCCGACGTTCATAGCAGTTGATCAATTCTTCTACACATAGCAGGGCTCCAGCCCTGCTATATGTAGCACAAGCGATCAGAAGATTGCAGCGTCAAGTCTCCTAAGAAGACTATTGAAACCAGTAAAACAAAATGTAAAAATGTTATATATAGTGGTGGCCAAAAGTATTGGCACCCCTGCAATTCTGTCAGATAATACTAAGTTTCTTCCTGAAAATGATTGCAATCACAAATTCTTTGGTATTATTATCTTCATTTAATTTGTCTTCAATGAAAAAACACAAAAAGAATTGTCCTAAAGCCAAATTGGAAATAATTCCACACCAAACCTAAAAATGGGGGTGGGCCAAAGTATTGGCACTGTTTGAAAAATCATGTGATGCTTCTCTAATTCGTGTAATTAACAGCACCTGTAACTTACCTGTGGCACCTAACAGGTGTTGGCAATAACTAAATCACACTTGCAGCCAGTTAACATGGATTAAAGTTGACTCAACCTCTGTTCTGTGTCCTTGTGTGTACCTCATTGAGCATGGAGAAAAGAAAGAAGACCAAAGAACTGTCTGAGGACTTGAGAAACCAAATTGTGAGGAAGCATGAGCAATCTCAAGGCTACAAGTCCATCTCCAAAGACCTGAATGTTCCTGTGTCTTCCGTGCGCAGTGTCATCAAGAAGTTTAAAGCCCATGGCACTGTGGCTAACCTCCCTAGATGTGGACGGAAAAGAAAAATTGATGAGAGATTTCAACGCAAGATTGTGCGGATGGTGGATAAAGAACCTCGAATAACATCCAAACAAGTTCAAGTTGCCCTGCAGTCCGAGGGTACAACAGTGTCAACCCGTACTATCCGTCGGCGTCTAAATGAAAAAGGACTGTATGGTAGGATACCCAGGAAGACCCCACTTCTTACTCCGAGACATAAAAAAGCCAGCCTGGAGTTTTCCAAAACTTACCTGAGAGCCTAAAACGTTTTGGAAGAATGTTCTCTGGTCAGATGAGACAAAAGTAGAGCTTTTTGGGAAAAAGCATCAACATAGAGTGTACAGGAAAAAAAAGAGGCATTCAAAGAAAAGAACGCTGTCCCTACAGTCAAACATGGCGGAGGTTCCCTGATGTTTTGGAGTTGCTTTGCTGCCTCTGGCACTGGACTGCTTGACCGTGTGCATGGCATTATGAAGTCTGAAGACTACCAACAAATTTTGCAATGTAGGGCCCAGTGTGAGAAAGCTGGGTCTCCCTCAGAGGTCATGGGTCTTCCAGCAGGACAATGACCCAAAACACACTTCCAAAAGCACTATAAAATGGTTTGAGAGAAAGCACTGGAGACTTCTAAGGTGGCCAGCAATGAGTCCAGACCTGAATCCCATAGAACACCTGTGGAGAGATCTCAAAATGGCAGTTTGGAGAAGGCACCCTTCAAATATCAGGGACCTGGAGCAGTTTGCCAAAGAAGAATGGTCTACAATTCCAGCAGAGCATTGTGAGAAACTCATTGATGGTTATCGGAAGCGGTTGTTCGCAGTTATTTTGGCTAAAGGTTGTGCAACCAAGTATTAGGCTGAGGGTGCCAATACTTTTGTCTGGCCCATTTTTGGAGTTTTGTGTGAAATGATCAATGATTTGATTTTTGCCTTGCAAGCAAATTGAATGAAGATAATAATACCAAAGAATTTGTGATTGCAATCATTTTCAGGACGAAACTGAGTATTATCTGACAGAATTGCAGGGGTGCCAATACTTTTGGCCACCACTGTATATATACAGTACCGACCAAAAGTTTGGACACACCTTCTCATTTAAATATTTTTCTGTATTTTCATGACTATGAAAATTGTACATTCACACTGAAGGCATCAAAACTATGAATTAACACATGTGGAATTATATACTTAACAAAAAAGTGTGAAACAACTGAAAATATGTCTTATATTCTAGGTTCTTCAAGGTAGCCACCTTTTGCTTTGATGACTGCTTTGCACACTCTTGCCATTCTCTTGAGCAATGTTGAGTGAGGGAGCGTGACGCTCCCCTCAATTCCCCTCTGTGTCTGATGTCACTGATGCAGACACTGACAGTGGGTGCAATGACGTCACTACACTGAGCCCACTGTGCTGAGATGTGCGGGCGTTCGCTACAGAGATTGGAGCAGCGGGAGAACAAGGAGGAGTGCATCCTACTCTGTAGAGGCTGATGAGGAGTGCACCCTACTCTGTGGAAGGCCGATGGGGAGTGCACCCTACTCTGTGGAGGCAGTTGGGGAGTGCATCCTACTCTGTGGAGGCCGATAGGGAGTACCGCGCATAATGATGGGATTAGATACACCGGTCTGGGGAACATCGCACATGATGGGATTAGATACACCGGTCTGGGGAGTATTGCGCATGATGTGATTAGATACACCAGTCTGGGGAACATCACACATGCTGGGATTGGATATCTCTTCACTTTATACTGTGTTTCTTACTTGAAGCTGCGATCATCTGATCTCTACTATACATAGCAAAATACACATGCGCTCATACACACAGGAAAATAGACAAATTCTCACACACAGGATAACACGCATGCTCGCTCAGGAAAATGCACGCGCACGCTCACACACAGGAAAATACGCATGCTCACACACAGAAAAATACACACGTGGTGTAATACATAACCCCGCTCTGTCCACTTCTATGGGAACAATGTCACAGCATTTGGAATTTTTTCCCATTTTCCAGTGCACTATATGGTAAAATCAATGATGCAATTCAAAAGTACAACTCGTCCTGGGAAAAAAAAAGCCCTCACACTGCCATATTGACAGAAAAATAAAAAAAATTGTGGCTCTGAGAAGACGGGGAGCAAAAAGCGAAAACACAAAAATGGAAAATCCTAACGTCTTGAAGGGGTTAATAAACATCAGAAGTCACACAGTTGAGAAGGTTTTTTCATGTTCAGAATGTGGGAAATGTTTGAACTGAAACTTGTATCTTCCTAAAGTTGTTGTCCACTATTAGGACAACCCCTTGTCATTCCTCATGTTTGGCCCTATTAAAATAAAATCACTCATACTCTGCCCCCGTGCCGGCACCATTCCAGCCGTGTCGTCACTTGCGTTCTCGGGGCTCATGTGAGGTTGTTATATCTCACGAGCCCTGTGCCCAAACAGTGCCGGCTTCATTGTCCCCACCTTTGGACGTATTGAACATCAACAGGAAGCCAGGGCTGCTGCTGCTCTTTGACTTCCTCATGATGTTTGATGTCTGAAGGTCGTGACAGTGACACCAGCTCTGGTGGGGCGCAGGGCTCACATGACTCAACATCCTCACATGAGCCCCAGGAATGGAAATGCTGACACCACAGGAACAGCATCGTCATGGAAGGTATATATAAGTATTTTTCATAGGACCAAACATGAATGAGAAGGGATTGACCAGGTAGTTGGCAACCCTTTTAAACATCAAAAATCCCACACAGTGAAAAGTCATTATCATACCTAGAGTGTGAAAAATGAATTACTGTAATCGTATTTTGTTGACCATCAAAAATAACTCCGACTGGGAGAAACTATATATGTTATTGACAAATTGTACAAAATCATATAACAGACAGTTGTATAATTAAATGAGAAAGTGAAATTGCTTTAGAACTTACTGTAGTTTTTCGACCAAGATACACTATTAGAAGAAAAAAATCTTGCTAATATGTGAGTGCATCTTACAGACTGGAGGCAGCTTCCTGTTTCAGAAGAGAACAATGAGACCATGTTCTTCCTGATCACTGAGATAGCTGCTCTCCCCCAGCCCCACACTTACATATCTGATTGGTGCAGAGCAGAAGAGGAAGATACCGGAACCTGTACAGAGGCTACACATTCTGAGTGAGCAGCTGAAGAACCTTCCACGCGACTAGCTCAAGGACCTTTCAGATCATGTAACACTGTTTTACATATTTTCAAAAGTTGTCAGGTTCAGTTATGAAATTACATTTCTTAATGAGTTCAAGTCTGACAATGAAAATTTTTAGTTCCCTCGTTTCTATGATATCAAAGTTTTCCTTTTACTGCTACATATAATTAATGCATAAAAATTTCAGTACTTTGGAACATTATTATTTTTTGTTAATATAAAAATGCTGAATATTTTATGCCAATTTTCTGATATTTAGAGGAAATTTAGCAACAATTCAAATAATTAAAACATGTCTAAACCATTCACTATTGTGAATTATAAGCAGTTACATAAATTGCACTACAAAATTTGGTTCTCATTCAGTGACAACTTTTTTGCTTGTCTCTTGTACTCCATCAGATCTTCTCTTACAATTGACCAACAATAAACTGTAAGCATTGATGGATTCCATTTTCCTTGATATCTTTTCTCTATAGCCGCAATATCTTGGTGAAATCTCTCACTGTGCTCGTCGCTCACTGCTCTGTAATTTTGTGGAAAAAGGTCTGGATGTGAATGTAAGAAATTAATCTTTTAAAATATGGGACCAAGGAAGAGAAGGTAGCAATGGTTTACTCTTATTACTGGGGAATTTCTGGGGGTTTCTGTGGAGCATACTAGACCATACTAAGGACTAGGGGGCAGTCAATACAGGTGGAAGAATGGACATTCCGGCATACAGGAAAGGGTTCCTTACAGTTAGAGCAGTCAGACTGTGGAAAACCCTACCACAAGAGGTAGGAATGGCAGACACTGCAACCGCTTTTTTTTTTTTAAAAAAGGGCTGGATGATTTCATCAAAATATACAAAATATGGATGCCACCTCCAGAGAAAAAAAAAACTAGACATAACATGATTAAAAATATAACAAAATATATCCCTGTTCTCTACCAAGATGATAGATTACGTGGTATTTTAAATAAGGGCTATAGATGTTTTGCAAGGAGGTGGAAATCAAAAACGCACCAATACTGTAACCTGGCTAATGACCAAAGGATTCCATAAATGTTTTGGCAAGAAATGTAGTATTACACTAAAAAATGAATGATCATTTCAACATTAACTCTTTCATTAATTGTGAAACATGTTATGTGGTTTACTGCATTGAATGTACTTCTTGTGGGGTTAAATATATAGGCTGTACTAGCTGTAAATTTAAGAAAAGGATCTCCGAACATATTTACATCATTAATAATAATAATTACCTATTCAGGAGCTGTTAAGCTATGTTCACACACGTTGTGTTTTGCTGAGTATTTTGCCGCAGATTTTTATGCAAATTTTCAGATGCGTCTAGCAGTACCAGCAAAGTCTATGAGAAACCAGAATTCTCTGTTCACACAGGTTACTTTTTGTTTGCTGTGTATTTTGTTCCTTGGTTGTGTTTTTGGAAAATAGAGCATGTCACTTCTTTCAGCGTTTTTGCAGCAAAAAACGCACCTGCTTTTTTTTCAGCGTTTTTTCACCCATAGGGAGTAATGGGTGGTCAAAAAATGCAGCAAAAACGCACCAAATCCTGCGTTTTTAACACAGCTATTTTCCTGACAGAGAAGTTAGCAGCAGATTTGCAGCAGAAAAAAACACGTGTGTGATCATAGCCTTAGACCTTTTTTTGGAGCGACATGAGGGAAAATTGGATAGTTTTTGTTTCTTTGGCATAGAGAAAGTTAAAACTCCAAAAAGAAGTGACAGCTGGCAACATACATGATTTATGAGAGAAGCATGTTTAGATTAAGGGAATGAAGTACAAAACTGATACCATGTTTATTTATTGAAATGTCTTCGACGTTTATACAATATACTATTGTTCCTTTTTTCATTGATGAGAACATTCTCTCATATAACTTTTTATCATTCGTTTCACATGCTTTTAATATGTATATATACATAGTTTTTCTGTGTTAGATGTTTTGTATAATTATGAATTTGTTGCACATGTGTGATGTCTCCTTTTATAAGCATCATTCCACTTTGTAACCAGTATACTCTATGACTATGAGCCAGAAACGCATCAGTCTGTTTTTTGCTGACATGTGGAAATTTTAATTACTTTTTGATATGAAATAAAGTTGAAGATCTTTATCTGGAGGTGCCGTCCATATTTTGTATATTTTGATGGATTTCTCTGCAGGTCAGCAGCTTTTGGACAAGGCACTCCTTTGGAAACAGGAGCGCTAAAGACATAGTACGGTGAGATTCCACTTTGGCTTTCTACAAGACTAGATGATTTTCTCAGTACATATAACAAATTGGGTTATAGATAACTTAGTGACAACAAATGTATAATTGGTGGAGAAAGATTGAACTACGTCTTTTTTCAACCTATGTAACATCCTCATGTTTCTGTATGGTGACCTCCACCCCAGGACATTCAGAACTTATCTGAGAAAATTCACCAAAGTGGGGATGAAAACCATAATTACAAAAAAAAAGGCCACGTTCCTGTGGACTGATTGATCTGACTATTTAAAGGGAAGATGTCATAAAAAATATGTTTCAACAACTGAAAAAATGTAAAGTCTTAATGTTTTTAATTTTTTTTAAAAAAATATTTGTTTTTAATGAAGTAAAATATGAAAAATAATTTGAAAAAGTTTGGTATTTCCACTTTTAAACACTAGGGGGAGCAGCTGCTGAAATTTGCCATGGAAACCTAGTGTACAACTAGCTCACATTACGACTGCAGTAAATGTGGCCTGGATCTGGTCATGTGTGTGATGTCGCTCCTCTCCTCCCCTTCTGAGTGTTTCTAAAAAGATAAGAAAGAATGAAGCTTAGGATCACAGTGTGGAGCCATTTTGTTGGTGACTGCCAGTGATACTGACAAGTACAGTATCACTGAGGACAGCGGTCAGCGCTCATTCTGTTAGATGATGCTTCTAGTTGTATCATAAGCTGGGGTTAGATACGCGGAGTGTATCACGTGTGTGATTACACACGATTACAGTAACACGCTGGGAATAGATACAGGTCTCAATGTAGTGTATCACATGCGGCCGATGTGGGGCCCGTGAGCTTTGGAGGGGAGGGCCCGTCCTCGCAAATTCAACTGTATCGACTGGTTGCCGATACAGTTGAAAGCAATGTTGAGTGAGGGAGCGTGACGCTCCCCTCAATCCCCCCTCTGCGTCTGACGTCACTGATGCAGACACTGACAGTGGGCGCAATGACGTCACCACACTGAGCCCACTGTGCTGAGATGTGGGGGCGTTCGCTACAGAGACCGGAGCAGCGGGAGAACAAGGAGAAATGCATCCTACTCTGTGGAGGCTGATGAGGAGTGCACCCTACTCTGTGGAAGGCCGATGGGGAGTGCACCCTACTCTGTGGAGGCAGTTGGGGAGTGCATCCTACTCGGTGGAGGCCGATAGGGAGTATCGCGCATAATGATGGGATTAGATACACCGGTCTGGGGAGTATTGCGCATGATGATGTGATTAGATACACCAGTCTGGGGAGTATCACACATGCAGGGATTAGATATCTTTTCACTTTATGCTGTATTTCTTACTTGAAGCTGCAATCATCTGATCTCTACTGTACATAGCAAAATACACATGCGTTCAAACACAGGAAAATAGACAGACAAATTCTCACAGGAGAACACACGCATGCTCACTCAGGAAAATGCACGCGCACGCTCACACACAGAAAAATGCACACGCACGCTTACACACAGGAAAATGCACACGCACGCTCACACACAGAAAAACACACGTGGTGTAATACATGACCCCGATCTGTCCACTTCTATGGGAGCAGTGGTGCAATGTGTGACCTCGCTCTGTCCACTACTATGGGAACAGTGGTGTAATACCTGACCCTGCTCTGTCCACTTCTATGTGAGCAGTGGTATAATGTGTGACCCCGCTCTAGCCACTTCTATGGGAGCAGTGGTGTAATGTGTGACCCCGCTCCATCCACTTCTACAGGAGCAGTGGTGTAATGTGTAACCCCACTCTGTACACTTCTATGGGAGCAGTGGTGTAATGTGTGACCTCGCTCTGTCCACTTCTATGGGAGCAGTAGTGCAATGTGTGACCCCGCTCCGTACACTTCTATGGGAGCAGTGGTATAATAGATAAATGTCCTATAAATATATAATTTCACATGCCCCTACATATAATAAACATGCACTCTTTAGTGCTTTCATGTGGCACTAAAGGGCATTTACCCTAAAAAAAAAAAAAAAAAACTGCGTTGGGTCCCCCCTTGCCTATTTTTGGTAACGAGCCAAGGTAAAGCAGACAGCAGCGGGTGTATATTATCAGGCTGGAAAGGTGCCTGGTTATTGGGCCCTTCCCAGCCTAAAATTAACAACCCGCAGCCACACCAGAAGTGTTGCATCACATTAGGATGCGCTAATTCTGGCGCTTTGTCCACCTCTTCCTGATTGCCACCGCACCAAGGCAATCAGGGTAACGGTAGTTAGGGTTGATGACAGTTGTGATTTGTCAAAAATCACAGCTGCCATCAACCTCTGGGGTTAGTAATGGAGAGGGGTCTATCAGACACCCCCACCTCTAACTCACTAATGGAAAATAACAGAAAAATAAATGTTATTTGAATAAAGACTCCACGACACTTTTTCTGGTTCACCAATTTATTTTTGAAAAACAAAAACATGCAGGTCTAACGTAGTCCATGGTTTTCCCACGACAATCCCCCAATCCAACATCCAAAGGCTATGGAGCCTTGTTCAGAGAACGATGCTCCATAGGCCGTAGCAGCAGACACTCCGGGTCCCGCTGCGCTATTCCAGACTCAGCGGCTGTGGTGAGCAGTGACGTAACTTCACCGCTCATCAGAGTCGCTGAGCCCTCTGTATAATGGCCCCATATAGTGCCCCACAGTCTAATGGCCCCTTATAGTGCCCCACAGTCTAATGGCCCCATATAGTGACCTACAGTATAATGGTCCCCTATAGTGCCCCACAGTACAATGACCCCCTATAGTGCCTCACAGTATAATGGCCCCCTATAGAGCCCCACAGTATAATGGCCCCATATAGTGACCTACAGTATAATGGCCCCATATAGTGCACCATACTATAATGGCCACATATAGTTTACCATACCATAATGTGCTCCATACTATAATGTGCCTCACATATTGCTCCACAGTATAATGGCTTCATATAAGGCGCCACAGTATAATGACGTCATATAGTGCCCCACAGTAGAATGTGCCCCAAAAAGTGCATCCTGGTGTATATGGCTCCCATCATCCTCCTCCCTGCGTGTATGGCCCCTGTAAGGCAGCACTAGACATCATAATGGGGGATACTCGCTTCACCGGGTAAATTAAGCACACGTGCAATGGCTTTCCGTTATTTCACAATGCTCAGCATTTAATTACTTCATAAACCGCATATGACCGGGTCCAACTCAGTGGCACGCCGACACACATATATATAATATTCACGAGCCAAGTGACACACCGGCCCACTTGCTCCAGGTACAGCCTTCAGCAAGGTAATAACATAGCAATGTCCATATTAATGTCCATATAGCACAGGGTATTACCTTTGCCGGGTTTAGCTGTCTCAGTCCATTACTCCGCCACCACTGTGGCTTTGCGGCTTCCCAGGTAGGGGTCTCCAGCCGTCGTTCCCTCAAAGGCCACTGACATCCACACAGGATCCAGGCTTTGCCTTTCAGGACTCTTCCTCAAACCTCTGCCTTCCAAGGCCACTAGCATCCACACAGGATCCAGTCTCGACCTTTCAGGTTGCCAGGCTTCACTCGGCCTCACTAGGCCTCACATGGTCGGTGTCCCACACACACGGGAACAGGCCTTACGCCTCTCTCACAGAACACACCTGTCTCTCATCAAGCAGGGTTTATATATGCATCCCGTGCGCACACACACACATACTGACAGGACCTTGCTGATGTCACAGTCATGTGATCAGACAGACATTGTGTGCGCGCAGGACCTGTGCTATGTCACAGTCATGTGACCAGTCACCTGAGGGGAAAGGTACATGGTCAGGTAAAACACATCCTGGACCATTACCGTAATGCCAGCAAGTCGCTGCATTACATATCCCCCCCCCTCTGTTCAAACTTGTGGGGTTGAACACATAATATACACAATGACATTATAACCCCCAGTTCACATAGAGACCATGTACTTTACAATTGTGCTACTCAGCCCCTGGAACATTAGTCAACGACATTAGCCCATTCCTTAGGGACCTACCATTTGTCACTGTCACTGACTTCGTCAGGTCACCTTTCCGGGTCGTTACCTTGTCAGAGCTCCCCCGCTCCCAGCGGTCAGTTGTAACCTTGTCAGGTCTCCCCCGCTCCCAGCGGTCAGTCGTAACCTTGTCAGGTCTCCCCCGCTCCCAGCGGTCAGTCATACAGTGGTGTGACTCACATGCCCTGGTATCTAAGGTCCGGTTCGACTCCGTACTGTCCCGTCCTCTATTGGGTCGTTTGTATGGGCTGCTCAAACCTGAGTTACTGGAGGTCTCACTACCTCTAAACCCACGCCCACTACTCTCAGGACATCTTGAAAGGTCCCTAACTCCAGCTATAGCTGTTCTGTTATTTAAGGGGCACTTTCTCTGTCTGGTCTCATAATTTCTAGACGGCTGCCATCTTCTGCTACTCAGATGATGCTGTCTATCCACTCGCAGTCTAGCGAGATTCAACTGTTCTACTTCTCGCAGGTAGGTCACTCGGTACTCCAACAGCATGCGCATATATCCCAGGTTTTCTTCTGTTCCTACAACGGAGAATGATACCATGCCGTCTTCGTCTGGTATCCAGTCCTGACGATCACGTGGACTGCTTACTTTCACCACACCAGACTTCTTGACCATCATCTGCATGGCTCGACCATTTCTCCCAACGAGCTTCCTCACCAGAACATGAGGCACCCGGATGACCTCTTCACGCATACTGTGAGCTTTCCTCATCAACTCCAGTTGTCTAACGGCTTGTTCCGTCTTCAACCGGAGAAACCGCTTTGTGCGAATACATCGCCAGTGCATGTCACTTAGGATAGCCACCCTCTTCACTGTGACTTCGGTCGTGGACAGGACCACCAGCTGTTTAGCTTCTGAGGTCAAGTACACCTTACAGGCTCCCACGGCCTTCTTAAACTCCTCGTGCACGGACTCACTGGTGCATTCTTCCCTCAAATCCTCGGGCACATCTACGAGGCACTTGTACCAAGACGTTTCGGTCTCACCAGTGGTTTCCATACGATCAACCAGCTCAGGGTTCAGGGACAACTGACTTTCAGCTTCTTCCCCCTTTACGCTTCCCCTGAGTTGACTCACAGCTACAAATTCACCAATTTTCGTCTTGACCACTTCCATCTCATATTTATCTGTGGTTAACACTCTCTTAGCTCTCCTCAGGCCCACCCTCTCTTGGTATAAGGGAGTGAGTGCAACGTGTTCGCCCTTTTCCTTCTCCAAGAAGGCCTCGTTCACTGAGTGATACTTTGTCAGGCGACTTTTGAGCCCGGAAACTTCTTCCTCTAGCTCCGCCACTCGCCTCTCAGCGGCCCGTCTCTGAAGCTCCTCTTGCTTCCAATGGGTTTGTAGCGACTCCTTGATCTCGGCTCCTACATCCACCGAATCATCCAAGCTCACATCACTTGAGGAGGTATCTGCTTCATACCTCCCATCACCAGCAGCCCACTCCTGGCCCTGGTCTGTGGCTTCTCCGATAGACTCCTCCATCTGCTTCTGCTCGGCCTCCATCTTGCTGAGCCTTTCCTTAAGGCACGTCTCTGCCCTCTGGAGATTATCACAGAACGTCCGCAGCTCCTTCACCTGAGCTTCCAGACCTAAGGTCTTTCTGCGGAGATCACCATTTTCATTACGGGTGTCCTGCAGAGTGGTCTCAACCACTTGGCGTATGTGCTCTGCATCCACCTTTTGCTTCACCTGTATCAGCTCTACGTGTACCAGGGAGAACCTATCTTTCAACTCACACAGCTCATATTCAAACTCCGCCTTGTCAAGCCCCAACTGAAAAACCTCCTCTTTATTTCTCTGGAACTTTTCCTTCCAATTGTTGACTTCCTTGCTGTTTACCTCCAGTTCTCGCTGCAAGTTCCTCACAACCTGGTTTATTTTCTGCCGTTCAGACTCCAGGCCCAGCTGGTCTGAGGACACGATCTCCAGGTTTCCACATAGTTGCTGCACGTCACTCTGACCCTGCTGGCTGATAGGCTCCAGCTCTTGGTCACGACTGGCCGCCTCCTCTTTCAGGGCTGTCAGATCCTTCTGACTCGGTACCGTACCGGAGGTTGCTACTGGCAACGTCACCTCCTCTTCTGCCTCGGAAGGAGGATCCACCCTTGAAACAAAGGTACACCATACTACATTTTCCTTATTTTCACTTTCAGCCAAGTCTACAGGAGCAACCTTTTTGTGGCCCTTGCGCCGTCTACGAGATGGGGACTCTCTCACCTTGTCTAACCCCTCCTGACTGAACTCTCTCTCTACTTTCATAGTGTCACAGTCAGCTACGGGGTCTGTGTCACTCTCCATGGTGTTGTGGACTAATAGGTCACCTCCCACTTTGACGTCACCCCCTTCTACTGGAGCTACCCCTTTATCAACGGTCACATTGTCATTTTTAGGAGGTACCAACCCACCACCAGTAATTTTTTTTGATTTTCTATCCTCCACGCTGTTTTGAACAACCGCCCCTTTTTTAGACTCCGCCCCCTTTTCAACAACCACACCGGCAGGGGAATTTTTACAAGAAAAATCAACAATAGTCTTAGGACTCAGTTCACAACAGCTCTTACCACCTCCCCGGGCACTCTGGGACAATAATGGCGCCCCCGGAGAGTTCACAGAATGGTCCGCTGCCGCCTCTCTGTAACGGGCCAACAGCTCCTGCCCTTCCTGCACCACGACCTCTTGTCGTTTTTCCCATACCTGCTGTTTCTCAAATGCCTGCTGCGAGTCCTGTTGTTGTTTCTCCCATACCTGCTGTTGTTTCTCAAATGCCTGCTGTGAGTCCTGTTGTTGTTTCTCCAATGCCTGCTGCTGCGACTCCAATGCCTGCTGCGAGTCCTGTCGCTGTTTCTCAAATACCTGCTGCTGCGACTCCAACAGGCATTTCAATCGCTCAACAGCTTCAGACTCATCTGCTGCTCCCTTCACAGCCATCATTATCTGCTCCTGCATTTCTTCAGGAAACTCCATTATGCCGAAGAGCGATTGCACACGGTCATCTAACTCCTTCTCCATTCCGTCTGGAGATACTGCACCATTCATGGCCATCACGGTACACACTAGACACTTTACACCGCTCTCCCCGAAAATTTTCGTGGCCCCGCCGAGCCACCGCAAAACCGGATTTGAGTGCGACGACAATCTTCACAACCCCGCCGAGTTGCAGCAAACAACCGGATTTGAGTGCGATGACAATTTTCGCAACCCCGCCGAGTTGCAGCAAACAACCGGATTTGAGTGCGACGACAATCTTCGCAACCCCGCCGAGTTGCAGCCAGATGCTTTAATCCACACTCGTCGTCCTGTGCTGTTGCCCGCATTCTCGAACCATATGTAAGGCAGCACTAGACATCATAATGGGGGATACTCGCTTCACCGGGTAAATTAAGCACACGTGCAATGGCTTTCCGTTATTTCACAATGCTCAGCAGTTTATTACTTCATAAACCGCATATGACCGGGTCCAACTCAGTGGCACGCCGACACACATATATATAATATTCACGAGCCAAGTGACACACCGGACCACTTGCTCCAGGTACAGCCTTCAGCAAGGTAATAACATAGCAATGTCCATATTAATGTCCATATAACACAGGGTATTACCTTTGCCGGGTTTAGCTGTCTCAGTCCATTACTCCGCCACCACTGTGGCTTTGCGGCTTCCCAGGTAGGGGTCTCCAGCCGTCGTTCCCTCAAAGGCCACTGACATCCACACAGGATCCAGGCTTTGCCTTTCAGGACTCTTCCTCAAACCTCTGCCTTCCAAGGCCACTAGCATCCACACAGGATCCAGTCTTGACCTTTCAGGTTGCCAGGCTTCACTAGGCCTCACACGGTCGGTGTCCCACACACACGGGAACAGGCCTTACACCTCTCTCACAGAACACACCTGTCTCCCATCAAGCAGGGCTTATGTATGCATCCCGTGCACACACACACATACTGACAGGACCTTGCTGATGTCACAGTCATGTGATCAGACAGACATTGTGTGCGCGCAGGACCTGTGCTATGTCACAGTCATGTGACCAGTCACCTGAGGGGGAAGGTACATGGTCAGGTAAAACACATCCTGGACCATTACCGTTATGCCAGCAAGTCGTTGCATTTCACCCCCCATTATCCTCCTCCCTGTGTTTATGGCCCCCATTATCCTACTCCCTGCTTGTATGCCCTATATTATCCTCCTACCTGCGTGTTTGGCCCCCATTATCCTCCTATCTGCGTGTATGGCCATCATCATCATCCTCCCGGTGTGTATGGCCCCCATCATCATCCTCCTCCCATTGTGTATGGTCCCCATCATCCTCCTCCTGGCTTGTATGGCCCCCATCCTCTTCCTCCCGACATGTATGGCCCCCATCATCCTCCTCCTGGTAAATATGGCTTCATATATTCAATAAAATAAAAAACTCTTGTACTTACCTTCTTTGCACTTCCACGCAGCACTGTGTCCTGTTCAGTGTGTTTAGGGCACAGCAGATGAATGATCTCTCTGCTGTGCCCTTAACAGGTCGGCGTTGATCTGCAGCCTGTAGTGTAATACTGACAGGCCAAGATAGCCGCCGCACATACTCACCCCGGACCTCCGCCACCACCTGCGACCACCTCCTCCTCTTGCTCCTCCTACTCTGCCACCTGGGACGGCTCCTGACTGTCATTGCACACACTGAAAAGTGTGTGCAATGACAGGGGAAAATGAAGCCCGCACTAACGGTGTGGGCTTCAATAAAATGGCTGCTATCCCCTCCCACAGCTGTGACCTGGACGCGTGCCCAGGTTGCAGCTAGAGGCAGGAGCGGCCTCTATTGTAAAACATGGACAGATGAGTCCACTGTCTTTCTGGAATTGGCAATGGAGCCAATTCCCTGGCAGGCCAGTAATTATAGACTTTAGCATGTGCACAAACTTCACAAACTGGTACAAAATTTTTACTATCATTATTCATAGACAGCCACCAAAAAAGTCTAGTAATAGCTTTCTGCACAGCTGTGACCCCAGGGTGACCACTCAAGATGGAATCATGAAACTTCTGCAAAAGGCGCAATCTTAGGTACACAATCAGGGTCGGACTGGGGTGTCTGGGGCCCACAGGGAGAACTGACTCTAGGGACCCACCTACAGCCATATGCAAATATCTGTTATCTGCTCTCCCTGTTATAGTGGAGCATTGACTGGCGGCTCCTGCACATCTACTGTGCAACACTAACTGGAATGTAGAATTACTGTAGTTTGCATTAAAGGGCTTCTTTGGTTAAAACAAGTTATCACCGATCCATGGGCTCTACAGGATAGGTGATAACTTATTGATCGCTTGGGTCCGAACATTGGAAAACGCACCTATCGGAAGAATGAGGAAGTTTTATCCCTGACAGGACACTTATCCCCATTTTAAAATGCAGCGACAGCTGGGACGTCTGACCGCAGCTCCATTCATTCTCTTGGGGGCTTCCAAAAAAGAGCAGCGCTCACAGCCACTGAAGGAATGAATGGATCAGTGGTCGCATCTCACATGCCGCTCCAGTCTAATGGGGAGAAAAGCTCCACATTCTGCCAATTGTGTCCCAGCAGTCAGACCCCCACCAATCAATATTATCACTGATCCTGTGGAGAGGTGATTACTTGTTTTCACCGGAGAACCCCTGTAAGTGCATCTCTGCTGCTCTGGTCCAAGTATTTAATCTCTAAAGCCACGGCCCAACTATCAGTATTTGGTCAGTATCCGGTCAGTATTTTTTTTTCGGGAGTGGGAGCCAAAACCAGGTGAGGAACAATCAGAGAAAAGGTAGAATAGAAACAAGTCACCAATTCTGCATTTATCACCCACCTACTTGATTTGGCAGCGACTACTGAGAAAAAATACTAACCAAATACTAATGGTGGGGCTGTGGCCTAATGGAAAAAAATCTTTTCCTAGTTAATATCAGCAAGAACAAAATGACCGCCATACACAACACAGTTCACTATATCAACACCAATAATACCACATACAAAAGGGACAAATATCGCCACACCATGACTAGATCACATATTACCACCACATAGTGACCGAATAATACCACATACAAGGAACAAATATGGCCACACCATGACCAGACCACATATTACCACCCCAAAGTGACCAAATACCACAATACTGATCATGAATACAAACCACAATACTAACAACCCTGCTATTACCACCAGCGACATTATACACAGGAGCTCTGTATGTAGTGTCAGTGTACAGGTAACACAGTGATCCCCAGTGATATTATACACAGGAGCTCTGTATGTAGTGTCATTGTACAGGTAATACAGTGATCACCAGTGATATTAAACACAGGAGCTCTGTATATTGTGTCAGTGTACAGGTAACACAGTGATCACCAGTGACATTATAAACAGCAGCTCTGTATATAGTGTACAGATAATATAGTGGTCACCAGTGACATTATACACAGAAGCTCTGTATATAGTGTATACGTAATACAGTGATCACCAGTGACATACACAGGAGCTCTGTATATACTATATACACACGTGGTCAGAATTGTTGGTACCCCTCGTTTAATGAAAGAAAAACCCACAATGGTCACAGAAATAACTTGAATCTGACAAAAGTAATAATAAATTAAAAATCTATGAAAATGAAGAAATGAAAGTCAGACATTGCTTTTCTGCTTCCACAGAATTTAAAAAAAAATTAAACTCATGAAATAGGCCTGGAAAGAAATTATGGTACCCCTGAAAATAATGTGACAAAAGGGACATGTTAAATCAAGTTGTGTCCACTAATTAGCATCACAGGTGTCTACAATCTTGTAATCAGTCAGTGGGCCTGTGTAACGGGTCTGGGAGGTGGAACCTCTGAGCAACTATACAAAGGGGCAGTCCTTGTAAGGAAGCGGGTGGCTCCCAGGGAAGGCGGGCAGGCAGTCACGGCTAGTGACGGGGACAGTCTCTGGGAAAGAGGGCAGGAGGTCACGGCAAGTGACGGGGACAGTCTCTTGACAGGCGGGTGGTCACGACAAGTGACGGGGACAGACTCTTGACAGGCGGGTGGTCACGGCAAGTGACGGCTAAGCCTCCAGGTAGGCTAGCAGGCAGATAGCAGGTGGACGCTCCCAGGTGAGCGGGCAGGAGTCTCTGGACAGACAGGTGGTCACAGCAAGTGACGGCTGAGCCTCCAGGTAGGCTAGCAGGCAGGTAGCAGGTGGATGCTCCCAGGTGAGCGGGCAAGACTCTCTGGACAGGCAGGTGGACACAGCAAGTGACGGCTGAGCCTCCAGGTAGGCTAGCAGGCAGGTAGCAGGTGGACGCTCCCAGGTGAGCGGGCGAGAGTCTCTGTACAGGCAGGTGGTCACAGCAAGTGACGGCTAAGCCTCCAGGTAGGCTAACAGGCAAGTAGCAGGTGGACGCTCCCAGGTGAGCGGGCAAGAGTCTCTGGACGGGCAGGTGGTCACAACACGTGACGGCAGAGCCTCCAGGTAGGCTAGCGGGCAGGTAGCAGGTGAGCGCTCCCAGATGAGCGGGTAAGAGTCTCTGGACGGGCAGGTGGTCACAGCACGTGACGGCAGAGCCTCCAGGTAGGCTAGCGGGCAGGTAGCAGGTGAGCGCTCCCAGGTGAGAGGGCAGACGGATCCATAGACAGACTGGCAGGGCTGGTAGGCAGACTGTCGGACCGCAGGAATGTTAGCAGATAGGCACGTATCAGGCAGGTATCAAACAGGAAACTGGCAGGTAACTGGCAGGTAACTGGTAACGGGACCTGAGGGCTGAAACAGAGTGATAGGATATGCAACAACATTGCTCGGGCACCTCCATTTTGGAGGAGGTGCCTTATATATGGAGAGATCCTCCGGCCATTGGCCGGGGACTCCTTAGGACGGCGCACGCGGCCCCTTTAAGAGAGGGGGAGCGCGCGCGCGCCCTAAGCACAGTGGCCGGGAAGGAGCGCGCGCTGCCAGCAGAGCGGGAGGAAGACGCCGGGCACGGAGCGGAGAGGTGAGGGGAACAGCATCCCTGCCTAGCAGGAGGCAGGGACGCCGACACTACAGTACCCCCCCCTTTAGGCCCCCCTTTTTTAGGCCAGACAGAAATTTATCAAGGATGAGAGGGGCATGTATGTTCTCCCGGGGCTCCCACGTTCTCTCCTCAGGACCAAACCCCTTCCAATCTACTAGAAAAAAGGTCTTTCCTCTTACCCTTTTGGTGGCCAGAATGTTCGCTACCTCAAACTCGTTTTCAGCAGAAACCGGAGCAGGGGGCGTACCTGTAGACTTGGAAAGAGAGTTAAGTACCACGGGTTTGAGGAGAGATACATGGAAAGAGTTAGGGATCTGCAAATTGGCCAGGAGTTTCAATTTATAGGCCACCGGGTTGATCTGTTTGATAACCTCCAGTGGGCCGATGAACCGAGGCCCTAACTTGTAGGAAGGGGCCTTGAGCCGGACATACTTGGACGAGAGCCAGACTTTATCTCCAGGACGGAATTGTGGAGGATCCAGGCGTTTTTTGTCAGCGTGTTTTTTCATCCGCTCGGACGACTGAAGGAGTGCGGATCGGGTACTCTCCCAAATGGAGGAAAATTTGCTAACAAGAGATTCCGCAGCCGGATTGTCCACCGAGGTGGAGACGGGAAATGGGATCCGAGGATGCTGACCGAAGACTACAAAAAATGGGGATTTGGAGGAAGATTCGCTCTCGTGGTTATTGTAAGAGAATTCGGCCCATGGTAGGAGATCCACCCAGTCTGAATGGTGGGCATTAACGAAGTGCCGGAGGTAACTGGTCAGGATCTGATTGATCCGCTCCACTTGACCATTGGACTGTGGGTGGTAAGCGGAGGAGAAGTCCAGGGTGACGTCTAGCAGCTTACATGTGGCTCTCCAGAAGCGTGAGGTGAACTGAACCCCACGATCCGACACGATGTGGAGGGGCAGGCCATGGAGACGGAAGATGTGGCGGATAAAGTCTTTAGCCAGCTCGGGTGCAGACGGGAGGCCCGGCAGGGGAATGAAGTGAGCCATCTTGGAAAAGCGGTCAGCGACCACCCAAATGACCGTACAACCGGCAGAGACAGGGAGATCTGTTATAAAATCCATAGCTATATGGTGCCAGGGGGCAGCAGGTACTGGAAGAGGAAGGAGGTGACCGGCTGGCAGGTGTCTCGGAACCTTGTTGCGGGCGCAGGACACACAGGCTGAAACAAAGTCTATTACGTCCTTGTGCAGGGTAGGCCACCAGTAGTGCCGGGAAATAAGCTGGAGGGTCTTTTTCTGACCGGCGTGGCCAGCTAGCTTAGACGAGTGACCCCAGTGTAGGATCTTCTCCCGATCAGGTATAGTTACGAACGTCTTACCGGGAGGGAGACGATTTAGATTCACGGGGGCCACCTGCATTACTCTGGCGGGATCAATGATGTGCTTAGGTTCCTCCTCGAGATCAGACACCAGGAAGGATCGGGACAAGGCGTCAGCTTTTATGTTTTTGTCAGCCGGGCGAAAATGAAGAACGAAATCAAAGCGAGCAAAAAACAAGGACCACCGGGCTTGGCGCGGGTTAAGTCTCTGGGCACTCTGGAGGTAAGCCAAGTTCTTGTGGTCCGTGTAAATTATTACCGGGTGAAGAGCCCCCTCGAGCAGGTAACGCCACTCCTCCAGTGCCAGCTTAATGGCCAATAACTCTCGATCTCCTATAGAATAGTTGCGCTCAGAAGAGGAGAAGAGTTTGGAGAAGAAGCCGCAAGTTACCATTCTTCTGGAAGGAGACTTTTGGGTAAGTACCGCTCCGGCTCCAGAGGAGGAGGCGTCAACTTCCAGGAACAATTGTTTGTTGCCGTCCTGACGATGCAGCACCGGGGCGGAAGAGAAAGCCTGTTTTAAGGAAAGAAAGGCTTCCTCTGCTTCGGGCGGCCATTCTCTGGGATTAGTACCCTTACGGGTGAACGCAGAGATTGGGGCAGTCCGGGAAGAGAAGTGCTTTATGAAGAGGCGGTAGTAGTTGGCGAAGCCCAGGAACCGCTGAATAGCCTTCAACCCCTCTGGTCGAGGCCACTTCTGGATGGCAGACAGTTTCTCAGGATCCATTCGTAGGCCGGTCTGAGAGATTATGTAGCCCAAAAACGGAAGCGAGGTCTGCTCAAAGAGGCACTTCTCATATTTAGCGTAGAGGTGGTTCTGCCTGAGCCTGAGCAGGACCTGACGAACATCCCTCCGGTGAGTGAGAAGATCCGGAGAGAAGACCAAGATGTCGTCCAGGTACACCACTACGCAGGAGTAGAGAAGGTCCCGGAAGATGTCATTGACCAACTCTTGAAAGACGGCGGGAGCGTTACAGAGACCGAAGGGCATTACCAGGTATTCATAGTGGCCGTCCTGGGTGTTGAATGCCGTCTTCCATTCATCCCCCTGACGGATACGGACCAGGTTATAGGCCCCACGGAGGTCCAGCTTGGTGAAGATTCTAGCCCCCCTCAGACGGTCAAATAATTCCGGAATGAGCGGAAGGGGGTATTTATTCTTCACCGTGATCTGGTTAAGGCCTCTATAGTCTATACAGGGACGGAGTGAGCCATCCTTCTTTTTAACGAAGAAGAAGCCTGCTCCCGCCGGGGAGGTAGATTTCCGGATAAATCCCCGGGTCAGATTCTCCTCAATATATTCAGACATGGACCGGGTCTCAGCAGCGGACAAAGGGTAAATACGCCCACGGGGAGGAGGAGTGCCGGGCATCAGGTCGATTGGGCAGTCGTATGGTCTATGAGGGGGTAATGTCTCTGCCTCCTTTTTATTAAAGACGTCCGCGTAAGACCAATTGGGAACCGGAAGTCCAGGTAGATTGGCTGGGGTAGAAGAAAGACGGACAGGATGAACGGGAACTAAACAAGTCTTATGGCAGTCCTGTCCCCAGCGAAGGACTTCTCCAGTCTGCCAATCAAGCACGGGTGCATGTTTCTGAAGCCAAGGTAGGCCTAGCAAGAGGGCGTGAGAAAGTCCAGGCAGAACATGAAAGAAGATGCTCTCAGAGTGCAGCATTCCCACCTGCAGTTATGGATTCGGTGATGAGTTGGATGGGACGTGGTAAGAGGCCCCCATCCACGGCAGCGACAGATAAGGGTACAGCCAGAGGTTTGGTGGGAATGCGGTATTTCTCTACCAGGGACTGAGAAATGAGATTTCCGGCAGCTCCAGAGTCAAGTTGGGCTAGTTCAAAATAACGGTTCTCCCCGCAGATGATAGAGACCGACAGCAACAGAGATGGAGAGGGTTTCCTCTTGTCTAGGATGACCTCTCTGAGCGATCCTAGACACAGGCGTTTCCCGACCTCTCCGGGCAGGAACGGATCCGGTGCTCCTTACTGCCACAGTAGAAGCAGCTCCCCTCGGCTCGGCGTAACTCTTGACGGGTTTTGACCATCTTGGTCTGGTCGACCTGCATAGGCTCGGGTGAGTGCGCCTGGGGAGTAGCAGGAGAAGTGACGGGTTTCTGAAAGGTAGGGGCAAGACGTGGAAACCTCCTCTCACGGGTGACCTCTTTGGCGCGCTCCTGGAACCGGATGTCAATCCGGGTGGCAAGAGTTATTAAGTCGTCGAGAGTGGTAGGAATGTCCCGACCGGCGAGTTCATCTTTAATACGGCCGGACAGACCCTCCCAAAAGACAGACACCAGGGCGTCGTTATCCCAGGCCAGCTCCGAAGCAAGGGTACGGAACCGTATGGCATATTGGCCCACGGTGAGATTTCCTTGACGGAGGCGTAGCAGAGATGATGCGGATGAGGTCTTCCGTCCCGGTTTGTCGAAGACTTTCTGGAAAGCCGTGAGGCTGGCAGGTTGGACACCAGGGGGTCTCCTCTCTCCCATAGAGGATTTAGCCAAGCCAGTGCCTCCCCCGTGAGATGGGACATGATGAAGGCTACTTTGGCTCGGTCGGTGGAAAACTGGTGTGCCAACAGTTCGAAGTGCAGAGTGCACTGGTTAATGAAGCCCCGGGCCTGGCAGGGATCTCCGCCAAAACGAGGAGGGGCGGAGAGGCGGGGACCGGGAAGAGATGCCATAGTGTTGATGGGCAGCGGCGGTGTCGGGAAAGTAAGTGTGCGAGTGGAGTCAGCTCCCGATGAGGTAGTCAATGTGTCCAGGCGGGAGTTAACACTACGCAGGTGACTCAGGATGGACTCCTGTTGGGACCTCTGACGGGAAAGTTCATGACATAGGTCCGAGAGCGAGGGAGCTTGGGTGCCACCGGGTTCCATGGCCCGAGCAAACTGTAACGGGTCTGGGAGGTGGAACCTCTGAGCAACTATACAAAGGGGCAGTCCTTGTAAGGAAGCGGGTGGCTCCCAGGGAAGGCGGGCAGGCAGTCACGGCTAGTGACGGGGACAGTCTCTGGGAAAGAGGGCAGGAGGTCACGGCAAGTGACGGGGACAGTCTCTTGACAGGCGGGTGGTCACGGCAAGTGACGGGGACAGACTCTTGACAGGCGGGTGGTCACGGCAAGTGACGGCTAAGCCTCCAGGTAGGCTAGCAGGCAGATAGCAGGTGGACTCTCCCAGGTGAGCGGGCAGGAGTCTCTGGACAGTCAGGTGGTCACAGCAAGTGACGGCTGAGCCTTCAGGTAGGCTAGCAGGCAAGTAGCAGGTGGACGCTCCCAGGTGAGCGGGCGAGAGTCTCTGGACAGGCAGGTGGACACAGCAAGTGACGGCTGAGCCTCCAGGTAGGCTAGCAGGCAGGTAGCAGGTGGATGCTCCCAGGTGAGCGGGCAAGAGTCTCTGGACGGGCAGGTGGTCACAACACGTGACGGCAGAGCCTCCAGGTAGGCTAGCGGGCAGGTAGCAGGTGAGCGCTCCCAGATGAGCGGGTAAGAGTCTCTGGACGGGCAGGTGGTCACAGCACGTGACGGCAGAGCCTCCAGGTAGGCTAGCGGGCAGGTAGCAGGTGAGCGCTCCCAGGTGAGAGGGCAGACGGATCCATAGACAGACTGGCAGGGCTGGTAGGCAGACTGTCGGACCGCAGGAATGTTAGCAGATAGGCACGTATCAGGCAGGTATCAAACAGGAAACTGGCAGGTAACTGGTAACGGGACCTGAGGGCTGAAACAGAGTGATAGGATATGCAACAACATTGCTCGGGCACCTCCATTTTGGAGGAGGTGCCTTATATATGGAGAGATCCTCCGGCCATTGGCCGGGGACTCCTTAGGACGGCGCGCGCGGCCCCTTTAAGAGAGGGGGAGCGCGCGCGCGCCCTAAGCACAGTGGCCGGGAAGGAGCGCGCGCTGCCAGCAGAGCGGGAGGAAGACGCCGGGCACGGAGCGGAGAGGTGAGGGGAACAGCATCCCTGCCTAGCAGGAGGCAGGGACGCCGACACTACAGTACCCCCCCCTTTAGGCCCCCCTTTTTTAGGCCAGACAGAAATTTATCAAGGATGAGAGGGGCATGGATGTTCTCCCGGGGCTCCCACGTTCTCTCCTCAGGACCAAACCCCTTCCAATCTACTAGAAAAAAGGTCTTTCCTCTTACCCTTTTGGTGGCCAGAATGTTCGCTACCTCAAACTCGTTTTCAGCAGAAACCGGAGCAGGGGGCGTACCTGTAGACTTGGAAAAAGAGTTAAGTACCACGGGTTTGAGGAGAGATACATGGAAAGAGTTAGGGATCTGCAAATTGGCCAGGAGTTTCAATTTATAGGCCACCGGGTTGATCTGTTTGATAACCTCCAGTGGGCCGATGAACCGAGGCCCTAACTTGTAGGAAGGGGCCTTGAGCCGGACATACTTGGACGAGAGCCAGACTTTATCTCCAGGACGGAATTGTGGAGGATCCAGGCGTTTTTTGTCAGCGTGTTTTTTCATCCGCTCGGACGACTGAAGGAGTGCGGATCGGGTACTCTCCCAAATGGAGGAAAATTTGCTAACAAGAGATTCCGCAGCCGGATTGTCCACCGAGGTGGAGACGGGAAATGGGATCCGAGGATGCTGACCGAAGACTACAAAAAATGGGGATTTGGAGGAAGATTCGCTCTCGTGGTTATTGTAAGAGAATTCGGCCCATGGTAGGAGATCCACCCAGTCTGAATGGTGGGCATTAACGAAGTGCCGGAGGTAACTGGTCAGGATCTGATTGATCCGCTCCACTTGACCATTGGACTGTGGGTGGTAAGCGGAGGAGAAGTCCAGGGTGACGTCTAGCAGCTTACATGTGGCTCTCCAGAAGCGTGAGGTGAACTGAACCCCACGATCCGACACGATGTGGAGGGGCAGGCCATGGAGACGGAAGATGTGGCGGATAAAGTCTTTAGCCAGCTCGGGTGCAGACGGGAGGCCCGGCAGGGGAATGAAGTGAGCCATCTTGGAAAAGCGGTCAGCGACCACCCAAATGACCGTACAACCGGCAGAGACAGGGAGATCTGTTATAAAATCCATAGCTATATGCTGCCAGGGGGCAGCAGGTACTGGAAGAGGAAGGAGGTGACCGGCTGGCAGGTGTCTCGGAACCTTGTTGCGGGCGCAGGACACACAGGCTGAAACAAAGTCTATTACGTCCTTGTGCAGGGTAGGCCACCAGTAGTGCCGGGAAATAAGCTGGAGGGTCTTTTTCTGACCGGCGTGGCCAGCTAGCTTAGACGAGTGACCCCAGTGTAGGATCTTCTCCCGATCAGGTATAGTTACGAACGTCTTACCGGGAGGGAGACGATTTAGATTCACGGGGGCCACCTGCATTACTCTGGCGGGATCAATGATGTGCTTAGGTTCCTCCTCGAGATCAGACACCAGGAAGGATCGGGACAAGGCGTCAGCTTTTATGTTTTTGTCAGCCGGGCGAAAATGAAGAACGAAATCAAAGCGAGCAAAAAACAAGGACCACCGGGCTTGGCGCGGGTTAAGTCTCTGGGCACTCTGGAGGTAAGCCAAGTTCTTGTGGTCCGTGTAAATTATTACCGGGTGAAGAGCCCCCTCGAGCAGGTAACGCCACTCCTCCAGTGCCAGCTTAATGGCCAATAACTCTCGATCTCCTATAGAATAGTTGCGCTCAGAAGAGGAGAAGAGTTTGGAGAAGAAGCCGCAAGTTACCATTCTTCTGGAAGGCGACTTTTGGGTAAGTACCGCTCCGGCTCCAGAGGAGGAGGCGTCAACTTCCAGGAACAATTGTTTGTTGCCGTCCGGACGATGCAGCACCGGGGCGGAAGAGAAAGCCTGTTTTAAGGAAAGAAAGGCTTCCTCTGCTTCGGGCGGCCATTCTCTGGGATTAGTACCCTTACGGGTGAACGCAGAGATTGGGGCAGTCCGGGAAGAGAAGTGCTTTATGAAGAGGCGGTAGTAGTTGGCGAAGCCCAGGAACCGCTGAATAGCCTTCAACCCCTCTGGTCGAGGCCACTTCTGGATGGCAGACAGTTTCTCAGGATCCATTCGTAGGCCGGTCTGAGAGATTATGTAGCCCAAAAACGGAAGCGAGGTCTGCTCAAAGAGGCACTTCTCATATTTAGCGTAGAGGTGGTTCTGCCTGAGCCTGAGCAGGACCTGACGAACATCCCTCCGGTGAGTGAGAAGATCCGGAGAGAAGACCAAGATGTCGTCCAGGTACACCACTACGCAGGAGTAGAGAAGGTCCCGGAAGATGTCATTGACCAACTCTTGAAAGACGGCGGGAGCGTTACAGAGACCGAAGGGCATTACCAGGTATTCATAGTGGCCGTCCTGGGTGTTGAATGCCGTCTTCCATTCATCCCCCTGACGGATACGGACCAGGTTATAGGCCCCACGGAGGTCCAGCTTGGTGAAGATTCTAGCCCCCCTCAGACGGTCAAATAATTCCGGAATGAGCGGAAGGGGGTATTTATTCTTCACCGTGATCTGGTTAAGGCCTCTATAGTCTATACAGGGACGGAGTGAGCCATCCTTCTTTTTAACGAAGAAGAAGCCTGCTCCCGCCGGGGAGGTAGATTTCCGGATAAATCCCCGGGCCAGATTCTCCTCAATATATTCAGACATGGACCGGGTCTCAGCAGCGGACAAAGGGTAAATACGCCCACGGGGAGGAGGAGCGCCGGGCATCAGGTCGATTGGGCAGTCGTATGGTCTATGAGGGGGTAATGTCTCTGCCTCCTTTTTATTAAAGACGTCCGCGTAAGACCAATTGGGAACCGGAAGTCCAGGTAGATTGGCTGGGGTAGAAGAAAGACGGACAGGATGAACGGGAACTAAACAAGTCTTATGGCAGTCCTGTCCCCAGCGAAGGACTTCTCCAGTCTGCCAATCAAGCACGGGTGCATGTTTCTGAAGCCAAGGTAGGCCTAGCAAGAGGGCGTGAGAAAGTCCAGGCAGAACATGAAAGAAGATGCTCTCAGAGTGCAGCATTCCCACCTGCAGTTATGGATTCGGTGATGAGTTGGATGGGACGTGGTAAGAGGCCCCCATCCACGGCAGCGACAGATAAGGGTACAGCCAGAGGTTTGGTGGGAATGCGGTATTTCTCTACCAGGGACTGAGAAATGAGATTTCCGGCAGCTCCAGAGTCAAGTTGGGCTAGTTCAAAATAACGGTTCTCCCCGCAGATGATAGAGACCGACAGCAACAGAGATGGAGAGGGTTTCCTCTTGTCTAGGATGACCTCTCTGAGCGATCCTAGACACAGGCGTTTCCCGACCTCTCCGGGCAGGAACGGATCCGGTGCTCCTTACTGCCACAGTAGAAGCAGCTCCCCTCGGCTCGGCGTAACTCTTGACGGGTTTTGACCATCTTGGTCTGGTCGACCTGCATAGGCTCGGGTGAGTGCGCCTGGGGAGTAGCAGGAGAAGTGACGGGTTTCTGAAAGGTAGGGGCAAGACGTGGAAACCTCCTCTCACGGGTGACCTCTTTGGCGCGCTCCTGGAACCGGATGTCAATCCGGGTGGCAAGAGTTATTAAGTCGTCGAGAGTGGTAGGAATGTCCCGACCGGCGAGTTCATCTTTAATACGGCCGGACAGACCCTCCCAAAAGACAGACACCAGGGCGTCGTTATCCCAGGCCAGCTCCGAAGCAAGGGTACGGAACCGTATGGCATATTGGCCCACGGTGAGATTTCCTTGACGGAGGCGTAGCAGAGATGATGCGGATGAGGTCTTCCGTCCCGGTTTGTCGAAGACTTTCTGGAAAGCCGTGAGGCTGGCAGGTTGGACACCAGGGGGTCTCCTCTCTCCCATAGAGGATTTAGCCAAGCCAGTGCCTCCCCCGTGAGATGGGACATGATGAAGGCTACTTTGGCTCGGTCGGTGGAAAACTGGTGTGCCAACATTTCGAAGTGCAGAGTGCACTGGTTAATGAAGCCCCGGGCCTGGCAGGGATCTCCGCCAAAACGAGGAGGGGCGGAGAGGCGGGGACCGGGAAGAGATGCCATAGTGTTGATGGGCAGCGGCGGTGTCGGGAAAGTAAGTGTGCGAGTGGAGTCAGCTCCCGATGAGGTAGTCAATGTGTCCAGGCGGGAGTTAACACTACGCAGGTGACTCAGGATGGACTCCTGTTGGGACCTCTGACGGGAAAGTTCATGACATAGGTCCGAGAGCGAGGGAGCTTGGGTGCCACCGGGTTCCATGGCCCGAGCAAACTGTAACGGGTCTGGGAGGTGGAACCTCTGAGCAACTATACAAAGGGGCAGTCCTTGTAAGGAAGCGGGTGGCTCCCAGGGAAGGCGGGCAGGCAGTCACGGCTAGTGACGGGGACAGTCTCTGGGAAAGAGGGCAGGAGGTCACGGCAAGTGACGGGGACAGTCTCTTGACAGGCGGGTGGTCACGGCAAGTGACGGGGACAGACTCTTGACAGGCGGGTGGTCACGGCAAGTGACGGCTAAGCCTCCAGGTAGGCTAGCAGGCAGATAGCAGGTGGACTCTCCCAGGTGAGCGGGCAGGAGTCTCTGGACAGTCAGGTGGTCACAGCAAGTGACGGCTGAGCCTTCAGGTAGGCTAGCAGGCAAGTAGCAGGTGGACGCTCCCAGGTGAGCGGGCGAGAGTCTCTGGACAGGCAGGTGGACACAGCAAGTGACGGCTGAGCCTCCAGGTAGGCTAGCAGGCAGGTAGCAGGTGGACGCTCCCAGGTGAGCGGGCGAGAGTCTCTGGACAGGCAGGTGGTCACAGCAAGTGACGGCTAAGCCTCCAGGTAGGCTAACAGGCAGGTAGCAGGTGGACGCTCCCAGGTGAGCGGGCAAGAGTCTCTGGACGGGCAGGTGGTCACAGCACGTGACGGCAGAGCCTCCAGGTAGGCTAGCAAGCAGGTAGCAGGTGAGCGCCCCCAGATGAGCGGGTAAGAGTCTCTGGATGGGCAGGTGGTCACAGCACGTGACGGCAGAGCCTCCAGGTAGGCTAGCGGGCAGGTAGCAGGTGAGCGCTCCCATGTGAGCGGGCAGACGGATCCATAGACAGACTGGCAGGGCTGGTAGGCAGACTGTCGGACCGCAAGAATGTCAGCAGATAGGCACGTATCAGGCAGGTATCAAACAGGAAACTGGCAGGTAACTGGCAGGTAACTGGTAACGGGACCTGAGGGCTGAAGCAGAGTGATAGACTATGCAACAACATTGCTCGGGCACCTCTATTTTGGAGGAGGTGCCTTATATATGGAGAGATCCTCCGGCCATTGGCCGGGGACTCCTTAGGACGGCGCGCGCGGCCCCTTTAAGAGAGGGGGAGCGCGCGCCCTAAGCACAGTGGCCGGAAAGGAGGGCGCGCTGCCAGCAGAGCGGGAGGAAGACGCCGGGCACGGAGCGGAGAGGTGAGGGGAACAGCGTCCCTGCCTAGCAGGAGGCAGGGACGCCGACGCTACAACCTGTATATAGGGCTACAGATACTCACTGTGAGGTTTGGTGACATGGTGTGTACCACACTCAACATGGACCAGAGGAAGCAAAGGAAAGAGTTGTCTCAGAAGACTAGAAAGAAAATTATAGAAAAGCATGTTAAAGGTAAAGGTTATAAGACCATCTCCAAGCAGCTTTATGTTCCTTTGACTACAGTGTCACATATTATTCAGAAACTTAAGATCCATGGGACTGTAGCCAACCTCCCTGGACGTGGCCACAGGAGGAAAATTGATGACAAATCAAAGAGACCGATAATACGAATGGTAACAGAAGAGTTCAGGAAAACTTCTAAAGAGATTAAAGGTGAACTTCAAGCTCAAGGAACATCAGTGTCAGATCGTACTATCCATCATTGTTTGATCCAAAGTGGACTTCATGGGAGACGACCAAGGAGAACACCATTGTTGAAAAAAAAAATAATAAAAAAGCCAGACTGGAATTTGCCAAACTACATTTTGACAAGCCACAAAGCTTCTGGGAGAATGTACTATGGACAGATAAGACAAAAATGGAAGTTTTTGGCAAGGCACATCAGCTCTATGTTCACAGATGGAAAAATGAAGCATATCAAGAAAAGAACACTGTCCCTACTGTGAAACATTGGGGAGGCTGTTATGTTCTGGGGCTGCTCTGCTGCATCTGGCACAAGGTGTCTTGAATCTGTGCAGGGTACAATGAAATCTCAAGACTATCAAGGGATTCTAGTGAGAAATGTGCTGCCCAGTGTCAGAAAGCTTGGTCTCAGTCGCAGGTCATGGGTCTTGCAACAGGATAATGACCCAAGAATGGCTAAGAGGAAAACACTGGACTATTCTGAAGTGGCCTTCTATGAGCCCTGACCTAAATCCTATTGCGCATCTTTGGAAAGAGCTGAAACATGCCGTCTGGAAAAGGCAACCTTCAAACACGAGACAACTGGAGCAATTTGCTCATGAGGAGTCGGCCAAAATACCTGTTGAGAGGTGCAGAAGTCTCATTGACAGTTACAGGAATCGTTTGATTGCAGTGATTGCCTCAAAAGGTTGTTCAACAAAATATTAAGTTAAGAAGAACCATCATTTCTGTCCAGGCCTATTTCATGAGGTTAATTTTTTTTTAATTCTGTGGAAGCAGAAAAGCAATGTCTGACTTTCATTTGTTCATTTTCAAAAATTTGTAATTTATCAGATTCAAGTTATTTGTGTGACCATTGTGGGTTTTTCTTTCATGAAACGAGGGGTACCAACAATTTTGACCACGTGTGTAGTGTAAGTGTACATGTAATACACTGACTCACCAGTGACGTCTCTAGGTGAAGTCCTTCATCTTCGCTTTTCTTCTTCATCAGGCACAGACGGCCATCACTGCTTCCAGCCAGGAATCGTCTCTGCAGAAAATAACACACAGTTACCAATAACTGATCTCTTCTAGAGAATATTCCCACTTTTCCCCCCTGACTTCTACACTATACCAGTTGAATAAAAAAAGCAACATAATGCCATCCTGCACAGTAACAGGACTCCTCTTTTGTCCCATCCCATGGAAAACACTTTCCTAAAAAGTAAATTATATTACAGAAGTAATAATGTAATAATAATAATTGGAATCTAAAGTAATAATGTTCCCCACTGGCCACCATAAATTAATAAAGTATGTTCCTCAATCTGGCCCCCAAACAGTAATTAAGTCCCTTGTCCAGCCAGGCACCCCCATATGTCCCTTCTGGCCCCCATATGTCCAGGGTGGCCTCTCCATATATTTATCCTAGCCCACATGTATCGAGCCAGCCCTCCCCCCCATATATCCATCCTAGCCCCCCATGTGGCCAGCCTGCCCCCCCACATATCCATCCTTGCCTCCATGTTTCCAGCCTGCCCCCCCCATATATCCATCCTGGACTCCATGTATCCATCCTGACACCCCCCTGCATATATCCCTTCTGGCCCCCATTTGTCCAGTGTGACCCCTCCATATATTTATCCTAGCACACGTGTATCGAGCCTTCCCCCTCCCATTTTCCCATACTAGCCCCCATGTGGCCAGCCTGCCCCCCCATATCCATCCTTGCCTCCATGTTTCCAGCCTGCCCCCCCATATATCCATCCTGGATTCCATGTGTCCAGCCTCCCTCCCATATATCCATCCTGCCCTTCCCCCCTGCATATATGCATCCTGACACCCCCCCATATGTCCATCCTGCCCCCCATATATCCATCCAGGCCTCCATGTGTCCAGCCTGCCCCCCATATATCCATCCTGGCCTCCATGTGTCCAGCCTGCCCTCCCATATATCCGTCCTGGCCTCCATGTGTCCAGCATGCCCCCCCATATATCCATCCTGACCTCCATGTGTCCAGCCTGCCCCCCCCATATATCCATCCTGGCCTCCATGTGTCCAGCCTGCCCCCCCATATATCCATCCTGGCCTCCATGTGTCCAGCCTGCCCCCCATATACCCATCCTGCCCACCCCCCTTTGCCTGGGTCCAGCCAGGGTCCCCCCTTGTGTGTCCAGCCAGGGCCCCCCCCTTGTGTGTCGAGCCAGGGCTCCCCCTTGTGTGTCCAGCCAGGGCCCCCCCTTGTGTGTCCAGCCAAGGCCCCCCCTTGTGTGTCCATCTGGGCCCCCCCTTGTGTGTCCAGCCAAGGTTCCCCCTTGCGTGTCCAGCCAGGGCCCCCCTTGTGTATCCAGCCAGGTCTCCCGCCTCATGTGTCCAGCTTGGCCCCCCTCGTGTGTCCAGCTTGGCCCCCCTTGTGTGTCCAGCCAGGGTTCCCCCTCGTGTGTCCAGCCAGGGTTCCCCCTCGTGTATCCAGCTGGGCCCCCCTTGTGTGTCCAGCCAGGGTTCCCCCTTGTGTGTCCAGCCAGGGCCCCCCTTGTGTGTCCAGTCGTCTCCCCCCTTGTGTGTTCAGCTGGGCTCCCCCTTGTGTGTCCAGCCAGGGTTCCCCCTTGTGTGTCCAGGCAGGGTCCCCCCTTCTGTGTACAGCAAAGGCCCCCCCTTGTGTGTCCAGTTGGCTCCCCCCTTGTGTGTCCAGCTGGGCCCCCCTTTGTGTGTCCAGCCAGAGTTCCCCCTTGCGTGTCCAGCCAGGGCCCCCCTTGTGTATCCAGCCAGGGCTCCCACCTCATGTGTCCAGCTTGGCCCCCCTCGTGTGTCCAGCCAGGGTTCCCCCTCGTGTGTCCAGCCAGGGTTCCCCCTCGTGTGTCCAGCTGGGCCCCCCTTGTGTGTCCAGTCAGGGTTCCCCTCTTGTGTGTCCAGCCAGGGTTCCCCCTTTTGTGTCCAGTTGGCTCCCCCTTGTGTGTCCAGCTGGGCCCCCCTTGTGTGTCCAGCTGGGCCCCCCTTGTGTGTCCAGCCAGGGTTCCCCCCCTGTGTGTCCAGTCAGGACCCCCCCTGTTGTGTCCAGTCGGCTAACCCCTTGTGTGTCCAGCCAGGCTACCCCCTTGTGTGTCTGTCCAGCTGGGCCCCACCTTGTGTGTCCTGCTGGGCTTCCCCTTGTGTGTCCAGCTGGGCCCCCCCTTGTGTGTCCAGCCAGGGGCCCAGACCATTACACACACACACACACACACACCTCTTACCTTCCAGCGCTCCCGTGCGGTGTCCTCCTTCTCCTGAGTTGCGCGCATCCTTCACAGCAGGCGCATGATGATGACGTCATACGCCGGCCTGCGAAGGGAGACGCGCAGCTTCAGCTGCTTCACAGGGATGTGCGCCGCGGTGGTTCAGGTAATGAACGCCACGTGCGCGCGTCCCTGCATACACTGTGCCTGCGCTTTTAAAGGGCCCGTGCCCCACCGGGAAAATTCCCAGTATCCCGCCAGCCCAGACCGGCCCTGTACACAAGTACAAATAATTTGGACCCAGGACTGGTGGAGGAGCCATGACTGGACTCTATGGACCTCAGCTTCCAACTCCAAGAATACCACAGAAACCACCATGCCTTTAGGTAGAATGAAGGATGGGGGTTCTGGAGGAGAAACTCAACTAAAACTGTGTGAGGGAAGTTTCACATGGCCGGACATTTCCGGTACCGGAAAAACTTGTACTTGTATTCCCCTTGTGTGGTACATGTGTGGCAATGATGTGCCGCATCAGGATCACACGTACCGACGTCTGGGAATCAGTGGTACAGTTCGTACTGTTCCCAAGCGCAAGGTGCTGAACACTGCCCTCATCATTGTCCCTTGCTCACGCTGTGATCAGCATGAGCAAGGGACAGTGTTGGGAGTAGTAGTCGGCTCTCGCAGTGTCCATGTGTAAAAATAAGAATAAAATAATAAAATCCATATACTCATCTGTCCGGAGATGTCCCTCGCTCCAAAGTGTCTCCATCTGCCTCATTATGGTGGGTGGTTCCGTCGGGGGTCTAGTCTGAATCACATTTTTGTTGGAATTACACAGAAACCCCGACATAAGTGCTCAGCATAGACTGGCGATCCAGTCTTATTCTGGAAGCAATCGAAAATTACCCCAAAATGTTACCAATAAAACCCCTAATTTATCCCACACAAAACCAGCCCCCTCTCAGGTTCGTCATCTGTCACTGTCCCAAGTTACTGGTAGAACAAAGACTCTGGAAATGCGACAGCTCCCTACCCCTCAAATAAAATCCAGTAAATTCTGTGTTCCCAAATCCAAATACCCACCCCAGTGTGCCTAAACTGCAGTAAGTGGTCACATGTTTATCATTATTGTAGTGGAGAGAGCATTTAACAATTTTCTGGATGTGTGTCACCAGGAGAAATGTATGGGGGCGCTACAATGTATAGGGGGCGCACTACACTTTATGGGGGCACAATATATGGGCAGTAAGTTGGCATATTTGCAATTCTCCAGAATCAAGCCTGGTGTAGATGTTACATAATAGTCACTGCAGCCATAGATTAATTCATTGGGATGTGTAATTTCAACAATGGGGTCACTTTTGGGGGTTTTCTGCTGTTCAGACAGCTTTGGGGCTCCACAAATGTCGCCCACAAAGTATTCTTCAAATGTGATGTGCTCCGTAAAAAATGGTTTTGTAAATTTTGTTGGAAAAATGAGAAATCGCTGATCAACTTTTGAACTTTATACGTTTTTGTTTAAAAAATTGTGCTGATGTAAAGTAGACATGTGGGAAATGTTATTTATTAACTATTTTGTGTGACATATCTCTCTGATTTAAGGGCATAAGAATTCAAAGTTTGGAAATTGCAAAAATTGCTAAATTTTCAAATTTTCTCCAAATTTCCATTTTCCCAAGCAAACGCAAGTCATAGCAACGAAATTTTACTACTATCATGAAGTACAATATGTCACGAAAAAACAATCTCAGAGTCAGTGGGATTCCTTGAAGCGTTTCAGAGTTATTACCTCATAAAGTAACACTGGTCAGAATTGTAAAATTTGGCTTGGTCATTAAGGACATAATTGGCTCCGTCCAGCACATTAACCCCCAAAATGCTGCAATCGAAGTCGATTGTAGCATTCCAGGAGCAAGGGGAGGTTAGCGCCGATACTTACCTCCTCCGCCGATGTCCAGCAATGTCTGTGTCGGGTCCTGGATGTTGTCATGGTGACCCGACGTAGTCATGACAACATCTGGGTCACCAGACAGCAAGAAGTTACTTTGGTCATGCGCAGTGTGCTCCCTGTACTATGCAGCCGGTCAGACAGAAAAAAGTGAAAGTCCCATAGTGGGACAAAGTGTCAGAAAGTGAAAAAAAAATTGTAAAAATATTTCTAAAAAAATGAAAAAAAGAATCCCCCAAAAATAAAAATATACTATACCCATAATATTTATTTATTTATGATGAAAAGAAAAAAATAAACCAATAAAAGTACACATATTTGGTATCGCCGCATCCGGAATGACCTGACCTATAAAACGTCCCACTAGTTAATCCCTTTAGTGAACACGGTAGAAAAAAAAACAACAAACGAAGCAAAAAACGATGCTTTATCACCATACAAAAAATGGAATAAAAAGACAAATGTAAATAGAAATGGTACTGCTGAAAACGTCATCTTGTCCCGCAAAAAATAAGCCGCCATACAGCTCCATCATCCGAAAAATAAAAATGTTATAGCTCTCAGAATAAGGCGATGCAAAAAAAATATTTTTTCTATAATATAGTTTTATTGTGTAAAAGTGCCAAAACATAAAAAAAATTATATAAATGTGGTACCGCTCTAAACTTACTGACCCGAAGAATAAAGCTGCCTTATCAATTTCACCATATGCAGAACGGCATAAAAAAAAAAACAATTCCTGAATTGTTGGTTTTTGTTTATTCTGCCTCCTAAAAATCGGAATAGAAAGAGATCAAAAAAAGTCACGTGCCCGAAAATGGTAACAATAAAAATGTCAACTTGTCCCACAAAAAACAAGCCGTCACATAACTGTCGGCCAAAATGTGGAAAAATTATAGCTCTCAAAATATGATGATGCAAAAAAAAAAAGAGTCTTTTAGTGTATGACAGCAGCCAAACATAAAAACCCGATATGAATCTGGTATCATAGTGGTACTTGCGCTGGATGTATAAGACGTAGGATAAAAGGCATAAAATATATATACAGTAAGTGACAATAATTTAAAACACATTCATAATTTTATTAAAGGGATGTTCACAATATTAGGTAGGGAGAGGGGTTTTAAAAATAAAACACAATTTGTTAAGATTGAATATAAATCCGCGGTGGAGATGACTGCGGAGTAGCAGTAGTAGTATGGCATGTACTAGTAAAGTGCGTATGATTCCAGGTGTATCCTGCGGGAAGAGGAGAGGATGAGAGTTAGATGATGGGTGATTGTCCCTGGTTGAATGCATAGAAATTGAATTTGGATAAAATTTTGAAAATTGTGAAATTTTCGCCAAATTTCTGATTTTTTCACAAATAAACGCAAGTGATATCGAAGAAATTTTACCACTATCATGAAGTACAATATGTCACGAAAAAAACAATCTCAGAATCAGTGGGATCCGTTGAAGCGTTCCAGAGTAATTACCTCATAAAGTGACAGTGGTCAGAATTGTAAAAATTGGCCTGGTCATTAACGTGCAAACCACCCTCATGGGTAAAGGGGTTAAACTGGTTCATTCTCAAAAGCAAACTACAACAGAAAACAGAACTAATTCAACTTGGGAACGCCCCTAAGCCACTATATCTGGAGTGACCTTTCACCTCCAAGGAGTAAAAATCTAGATGGTATCACAATGGCTAATTTAAAAATTAAAAGAGACATAAGTATATCTCTCTCGGCATCAGATAGGCCTCCAGCCTTAGCTCCTATTAGCACCATACCCTACTTCTTAGACCCCAACTTTGAAGACATCTATGATTTATGGTGCCATCTACCATATTACACAGTTTCTCAACTACTCACTGACAAAATCCCCATGGTAAACTCCTGGCCAAAAGAGGCCACAAAACAACTCAGAAATTTCTTGCAATATTCTGGTCGTGGATCGACTTACTATCCAAATTCCCCTCTCCCAAAATGCTTTTAGAATTTATCATCCCCTCTGAATTTTTTTAAACCAATTTACATAATCTCCTGGGAAAGGGAACTAGGTATCTCATTAAAAGATTCAGAGATTAAAAGGATACTAGCAAATTCGCAAGGTTTCACTAGATGTGCTTTACTCCAAGAAAATGCATATAAAATCCTAACTAGATGGTACAGAACACCGGAATTTCTACACCACCTGGGTCTGTCAAGTTCTAAAATATGCTGGAGATGCAACTCTGGACTGGGAAACATGACGCATATTTTCTGGTCATATACCCTGATACAAGGATTCTGGCAGGAAGTAAACTAAACACTTAGATCCCTGCTTATCATGCCCAAATTTCTATCTCTTTAAGAAATCCTACTCTCTTGTCCCTCCCCTAATTCTACAGCTAAAAAAACATGACCCTCTCACCTTAATGATCGGAGCTGCCAAACATTTAATACCAAAACATTGGAAAAGCCCTATTCCCCCTACGCATTCAGAATGGCAAGACAAAGTCAGACTGATCTACAGAATGGAAGAAATCTCGAGTTGGGAGGCACACACACATACGCTATTTTTAAAATCTTAAAAACATATTTTCCCTTAGTCCTATAAGTCAAAAAGAGTTCTAATAGTTGGACCTTTACATGGTGGATTAATATCCACATAATACATTGTATCTACTTGTCAGACATCTTACTTATTGAAGTTGGTTCTTGTAACATAACCTACAACCCCTGGCAAAAATTATGGAATCACCGGACTCGGAGGATGTTCATTCAGTTGTTTAATGTTGTTGAAAAAAAGCAGATCACAGACATGGCACAAAACTAAAGTCATTTCAAATGGTAACTTTAGGGCTTTAAGAAACACTAAAAGAAATCAAGATTAAAAATGTGGTACTCAGTAAGGGAAATTTTTTTCAGACCAAGCAGAGGGAAAAAATTATGGAATCACTCAATTATGAGGAAAAAATTATGGAATCATGAAAAACAAACACACAAAAGAACACTCCAATACATCACTACTATTTTGTTGCACCACCTCTGGCTTTAATTGCAGTCTCTGAGGCATGGACTTAATGAGTGACAAACAGTACTCTTCATCAATCTGGCTCCAACTTTCTCTGATTGCTGTTGCCAGATCAGCTTTTGCAGGTTGGAGCCTTGTCATGGACCATTTTCTTCAACTTCCATCAAAGATTTTCAATTGTATTGAGATCCAGACTATTTGCAGGCAATGACATTGACCTTATGTGTCTTCTTTCAAGGAATGTTTTCACAGTTTTTGCTCTATGGCAGGATGCATTATCATCTTGAAAAATGATGTCATCATCCCCAAACATCCTTTCAATTGATGGGATAAGAAAACTGTCCAAAATATCAATGTAAACTTGGGCATTTATTGAAGATGTAATGACAGCCATCTCCCCAGTGCCTCTACCTGACATGCAGCCCCATATCATCAATGACTGTGGAAATTTGCATGTTCTCTTCATGCAATCATTTTTATAAATCTCATTGGAACGGCACCAAACAAAAGTTCCAGCATCATCACCTTGCCCAATGCAGATTCGCGATTCATCACTGAATATGACTTTGATCCAGTCATCCACAGTCCACGATTGCTTTTCCTTAGCCCATTGTAGCCTTGTTTTTTTCAGTTTAGGTGTTAATGATGGCTTAGGTTTAGCTTTTCTGTATGTAAATCCCATTTCCTTTAGGCGGTTTCTTACAGTTCGGTCACAGACATTGACTCCAGTTTCCTCCCATTCGTTCCTCATTTGTTTTGTTGTGCATTTCCTGTTTTGGAGACATATTGCTTTAAGTTTCCGGTCTTGACGCTTTGATGTCTTCCTTGGTCTACCAGTATGTTTGCCTTTAACAACCTTCCCATGTTGTTTGTATTTGGTCCAGATTTTAGACACAGCTGACTATGAACAACCAACATCTTTTGCAACATTGCGTGAGGATTTACCTTCTTTTAAGAGTTTGACAATCCTCTCCTTTGTTTCAATTGACATCTCTCGTGTTGGAGCCACGATTCATGTCAGTCCACTTGGTGCAACAGCTCTCCAAGGTGTGATCACTCCTTTTTAGATGCAGACTAAGGAGCAGATCAAATTTGATGCAGGTGTTAGTTTTGGAAATGAAAATTTACAGGGTGATTCCATAATTTTTTCCCCAGAATTGAGTGATTCCATAATGTTTTCCCTCTGCTTTGTCTGAAAAAAATTACCCTTACTGAGTACCACATTTTTAATCTTGATTTCTTTTAGTGTTTCTTAAAGCCCTAAAGTTGCCATTTGAAATGACTTTAGTTTTGTGCCATGTCTGTGATCTGCTTTTTTTCAACAACATTAAACAACTGAATGAACATCCTCCAAGCCCGGTGATTCCATAATTTTTGCCAGGGGTTTTAGATAACAATATAAGCTAACTTTGTTTTAGACATCTTTATCTATCAGGAGGAAATCTAGATATGCAATATTTTTTTTTCATAGGCCATATATAAAGTCAAGACTCTATAACTAGTTCTTGAAAACATTTGTACCAATTGTGTAAAAATGTGTTTATTTGTTCATTTGTTTATATTGATCTATGTTTCTAAGTGTTATCCTTATGTTTTTGGCTATAAAATTCAATAAATAAAGAATTTGTAAAATAAAAACCTAATAATTTATGGTGGTCATAGTTAGTGTTGAGCGAATTTGTTCGGCATTTCAAATTCAGGCTTGTGTTCGTGGTTCCGGCTTGTTCGCGCCAAAAAATCGTCTCTGCCTATGAACATCCCTGATTTGCCACACTGTCACGCAGATGTTATCCCGAATTTGAAATGCCGAACAAATTCGCTCCACAGTAGTCATAGTGTACCTGCAGAAGAAATGCTGACCAAGTGATATTACAATGGAAATCAATGTTGCAACATGTGAAAAATATCCATGAGTGGTCTGGTCCTGAACCCTATATTGCATGTGAGCATTTACCACTCACTGCGGAGAAATTGGATAATATCAAATGGCTGAAGCCTACATCAACAGCCATGACCCTACATAGTTTGTAAAGCCGAATAAAGACTTGCGTCCATCAAGTTCGACCTGTTAGTTCTGTAATTGCTAAAGTTGATCCAGAGGAGGGCAAAAACCCCAAATGATTTAGCCAATCTTCACCTGAGGAAAAATTCCCTCCCGACTCTGAAACCAGCAGTCAGAATAAATCCCTGTATCAACCTACTATTTTATTTTATTTTTAAGTATACGCTGAAATCTGCCTGGTATCTAGAAATGCATCCAGTCCCCGCTTAATTTTGTTGCCCTCCTTTGTACCTTTTCAAGCTCATTTATATCCTTTCTATAAATTGGGGCCCATAACTGAGCACAGTATTCCAAGTGTGGTCTGACCAGTGCTTTGTACAGTGGAAGAACAATGTTCTCATCCTTTGCAGCTATACCTCTTCTGATACATCCCATTACCCTGTTTGCCCTTACAGCAGCGGCCTGACTTTGGGCACTCCAATTTAGTTTGCTATCAATCAAGATGCCCAAGTCCTTCTCCATCTCTGAATTCCCCAATGATTTCCCATTCAGTGAGTACTGGTGACTTCCATTTTTCCTTCCCATATGTATGACCTTACATTTCTCCGCGTTAAACCTCATTTGCCATTTAATGCTCCACCTACCCAGCTTATCCAAATCCCTCTGTAGGTCTGCACTGTCCTCTTTTGTATTAATTGTTTTACATAACTTTGTGTCATCTGCAAATATTGATATTTTACTATTTACCCCGTTGACTATGTCGTTAATAAAGATATTAAATAACATTGGGCCTAGTACAGACCCCTGTGGTACCCCACTAGTGACGCTTACCCAATCTGAGTATATTCCATTTATAACCACCCTCTGCCTTCTATCCTTTAGCCAGTTAGCTACCCACTTGCAAACATTTTCCCCCAGCCCCATCATTCTCATTTTGTATACCAACCTATTATGTGGCACGCTATCGAACGCTTTTGAGAAGTCGAGATACACGACATCCACTGGTTCCCCCTGATCTACTCGAGAGCTAACCTCCTCGTAGAAGTCAATCAGGTTTGTTTGGCAGGAGCGATTCCTCATGAATCCATGTTGGTTCGGGATTAAAAGATTATTAGCATTAAGATGCTCCGTAATTGCCTCTTTAATGAAGCTTTCAAAAATTTTGCCCACAACGGACGTCAGACTCACCGGCCGATAGTTTCCGGCGTCACTTTTCGCTCCCTTTTTGAATATTGGCACTACATTCGCCTGTCGCCAATCAAGTGGTACAGACCCAGTCTCAACAGAGTCCTTAAATATAAGATATAACGGTCTGTCTATCACATTACTTAGTTCCCTTAGTACCCGTGGGTGTATGCCATCAGGTCCTGGTGATTTGTTTATTTTAATGTTACTGAGGCGTTTCTGTACCCCAACTTGGGTTAGATTTGTCATACTTAGTGGAGGATTAAGTTTGTCACTTCTCATTTCTCCTGTTAGTTCTATTTCCTTTGTGAAAGTTGTCGAAAAAAAATTATTTAATAGATTAGCTTTATCCTCATCTTTCTCTATGATTTTGCCTTCCTCACTTTTTATCGGTCCAATATTATTTGATTTAATCCTTTTACTATTTATATACGTAAAGAACAGTTTGGGATTTGATCTACTTTCCCTAGCAATACGTCTCTCTGTTTCCTCCTTCGCTATTTTTATTTGTTTTTTGCAGGTTCTCGTTTTTTCCTTGTAACACATTAGTGCCTCCTTACTGTTTTCCTGTTTTAATCTCTTGAATGCCTCTTTTTTGCTATTTAACGCCCCTTTTACGTTCTTGTTCAACCATATTGGTTTCCTCTTATTTCTGGCCCTTTTATTTCCATACGGTATATACCTCTCGCACTGAGTATTCAGAATTCTTTTGAAGGTTTCCCTGCTGAAAGGAATAGTAGAAAACAAAAATCTTCTACAGAACATAAGACAAACCAACTACTTCTGTCACACAGGAGAATTGGCATTGTATTAGTGTATTTTTAAAATACCAGCCTAAGCGTTTACATCTCTTTATTGATGGCATGATTGCTTGCAGCCAGTTGGCAGCCTTGGACCACAATAGTAATGTTAGTAGGTTGAAGGTTGTGGTGGAATATGACAATGAAACAACTTATTGCACTGACAGCGTTAGACACCATCTTGAATTTTCAAAAGCACGCAAAGCTCGGGTTGTAAAATACTTATATGAGCCCACATCAAGATTTGCTACAAGACATTCGAATTATGAAACAGGAACTTCAAAGCACCTGGAGATCGAAACGCACAGAGTTACCATCAAATATTGCTTCTGTCCCGAAGCCGGATAAACAAATCATTGAAGAGCATGCAACCCACTACTAAAGTTTAACAACATGTCATGTCTAAAAATAACAGTCTAACTAATACTTGTAGGAGGTGTTCTTTAACACCGGGCAACAAGTCAGTAGTGACTGTATGTAAATGCAGACTTGTGATTCCCACATCACACACAGGGGGCGAGCGGCCATGTGACTGCAAGTATATGATTACGATACTTCCAATGGTGTCGGCACTGTGTCTCCCAGTGATTGCATCACAGTGTAACGTTATGTGAACCCTGTGGCCGGTCAGTGGCCGCTTCACTGTCTTCACCTTAGTAAAAATCGCTTACATCTGGAGGAAGAGGAAAAGCAGCATCAGCGCTCACGTCCTACAGATATAAGTGGTTGGTCAGAAGGTGGGAGAGTGAAGCGGCCACTGATTGGCCACAGAGTGACTGCTGACTTGTATTTGATGACCGCTCAACCCTTTTAATGCATGGTCTGGTTCAGCATGTTTTGTATAAAAACTTTTGTTTAAAGCAAGTTATTATTGTTTTTGTACTAAATATGTTATGTTTAATTAAAAATATTGTTAATTAATAAAAAAAAAAATTACACTTAACACTACTTCTACGGTGAATATTTTTCATAACCTTGTATAATTAAAATGTCCAGTCATGTACAAAAACATATTTTGCATTTATTTTAACATAAGTTACAATAAAAACTGGAACATATAGTTTAAATAGTAGAAACATTAATTCAATTTTTAAATTATTAATCATTAAACACGAATAAAAAAAAGTTACAGAATGTACGTACACATGCTACATAACTGCTAATAAATTTGGAACACTCAACTATCCAATACATATGAAACAGCCTCGTTCAGACGAATGTAAAATACTTGCAGTCACAGACCTAAACTATTGTCAGTCACCGACCTCGGACAATATGCTGTCTGTGAATTAAAGCTTAATCGAAGCAAAAAATGAATATTATTAAAAATGTATATGTGTGGGTAGGGGACCTGTGGATGTTGGGGACGCCACGTAACACCAGTGTCCTCCCCTTCAGGGTCAGGATATTTATCTCTTATTGTATTAACTGCACATGAAGGAATGGGCACACGATGGGGTTCTCCCAAAAAACCATATCTCATGCTGGTGAGACTTCTGTACGCCGATAGTCGCAGATACCTGGGTGTTAGAAAAATAACATATAATTTATTTACATTCTATTTAACATTGTATAGCGTATAGATGTAAAGAAGGTTGTAATTATTTTGATTACAGGGAACAAGTCTATAAACACTATTTTCCTGCAGATATAGTGGTGATCTGCAGATAATTAGCATTAGGGCTCTCACCACCTTATAAATCACAAGCGCTATCTGATGGTTTACTGGATAACACACTCACCCATGTTTTTCAATGGGGCGGTGCAGATGAACAATTTGTTTCACTGACATTTTCTCTGTTAAAAAAAAAAATAACAGCCTGCTGTGATCTGACTCTGAAATGACATGCCACTCACACATTCAAGTCTATGGATGCAGAAAAAAAATCAATCGGATGACTTACAGAGCCACAGTTTGGCATGTGATTTTTACAAATACAGGGCATCAGTCACTAAGTAGTGGACAACTCCTTTAAGGCAACAAGTTATATATCCTATCAAAAATCTATTTATTTGGCCCTTTGTTTATCATGGAAAAATATATTGATGACCTAGCCTATTGGTCGTTTGATTAAGATCATTGGCGGTTGAACACGATGACCCACGCTGTGATTCACAACCTGAACTTGCTTATGCAAATTTGGATAAGGCAGATAAATCCGGTCAGGATGTATAGCGGCCGGGGCAGGATGTATAGCGGCCGGGGCAGAATGTATAGCGGCCGCCGGGGCAGGATGTATAGCGGCCGCCGGGGCAGAATGTATAGCGGCCGCCGGGGCAGAATGTATAGCGGCCGCCGGGGCAGAATGTATAGCGGCCGAGGCAGGATGTATAGCGGCCGCCGGGGCAGGATGTATAGCGGCCGGGGCAGGATGTATAGCGGCCGAGGCAGGATGTATAGCGGCCGCCGGGGCAGGATGTATAGCGGCCGAGGCGGGATATATAGCAGCCGAGGCGGGATGTATAGCGGCCGGGGCGGGATGTATAGCGGCCGGGGCGGGATGTATAGCGGCCGGGACAGGATGTATAGTTGTTAGCACCACGCCGGATTCCTGCTCTGACAGGCAGGGTCTCTGGCGTGTTACTTCACTCACCCGCGCTGCGGTTGATGCTTCCCTCCCCCGTGCTGTGTCTGCTTCCAGCAAGGCTTCCAGTCATGTGCTTAGGGCACTTGCTATTACGTCCCCAGCCAATGGCTGTGGGACATTACATATATATTGCTTCCTCCCCACTAGGGAGGTGCCTGAGCAACCTTCCTGTTTCACAGTCGAAGTTGTTAAGGTTGCATACCAGTCCTCCTGCTGCACTCTGGTGCGAATCCTGCCTGTTGCACTCTGGTGCGAATCCTGCCTGCTGCACTCTGGTGCGAATCCTGCCTGCTGCTCCATCCAGTTTGTTCTACTGGGTCCAGGTGCTGCGCGCCCGTTAGTCTGTCCTGAAGTGGCATCTGGCGTTCATCGGGAGCCAAGTCTAACCTCACCATCAGAGGCTCTAGTGAACAGTCTGGTGCTCGCTTAGTCACGCCCCTCCAGGCTCTCTGCGGTCCATGGCACAGTGGTTCCACAAACCACGTCCGTGACAATAGTGTCCGGGGCAGGATGTATAGTGGCCGAGGCAGGATGTATAGTGGCCGGGGCAGGGTGTATAGTGGCCGGCTGGCAGGGTATATAGTGGTCGGGGGGCAGGGTATATAGTGGCCGAGGCAGGATGTATAGCGGCCGGACAAGGATGTATAGCGGCCGGGGCAGGATGTAGAACGGCCGGTGCAGGATGTAGAGCGGCCGGGGCAGGACGTAGAGCGGCCGGGGCAGGATGTACAGCGGCCGGGGCAAGATGTACAGCGGCCAGGGCAAGATGTACAGCGGTCGGGGAAGGATGTATAGTGGTCGGGACAAGTATTCAATCGAGAGCACATTGTTTGCTTTATGTATGTGATAAACTGGCCTTTGATATTTAGAGAACATTTTAATGATTATTACTTACCGATTACATGTCATGTCGATTACATTGTCTTTCTGTCAGTTGACGGCCAGACTGGATAATCCGGATTTGAAAGTCTCTTGACAGAATCTGTGTTGAGCTGGGGATCGTCCGTCACACATTAGTGAGTTTCTAAAATATGTGACATAGATTGACACTCATGGCTGCAGATGCCTTCTTCTACTGTTGGCATTGCAGAGCATTATCTGTGCTCAACAATCTTCCATGTGGATCTGGTGTTTGAGTTGGACGTTCCTCACTGTGGATCATTTTGGAATCACCATGGGTTAAGTCAGTTTTCTTCATCTACACGACTCTGCAGTCTGTCTAGCAAGGCTTGCAATCCCTTAAAAAGAACAAATAACTCATATTATGGTACAGACTTTGGTCTTGTGAGCTGCACTTCAAAAATGTTTTCTTAATTTGGGTTAACATTATAAGTTAAAAACATGAATGGATTAAAAAAAATTACACACAGTATATGTTTATACCCTTTGATAGAGGTTTTGTTTTTTTAGAATAGGTCATCAATACATATTAGACTGCGGTGGGATGTAGCAGCCAAGATAAACTATTTATTTCAACTTTAGAAGTAAAAGTGTACAGTGCAGAACACCGTTGCCACACCAGTACACCACACGCTATTAGCTGGAGCTCGGTACTGCTGAAAAACTTCAAAAATATATAACTTGAGAAGATTTGCAGCATCCGGCACCACCACTTATTAAACTGTGATGGAGCAGTGGTGTCAGCACCACAGACTTAGCTCCAGGAGACCCCGAACTGTGATCTAATCAATTACTTTATCAATGAACAATTAGAAATCAATGTAATCCCAAGGTTATGTGCTAACTAATATACCTACAGAGTTAAGGCCCCGTCTCACATAGCGATATCGCTAGCGAGATCGCTGCTGAGTCACGGTTTTGGTGACGCAACAGCGACCTCACCAGCGATGTCGCTATGTGTGACACTTTGCAACGATCAGGCCCCTGCTGTGAGGTCGCTGATCGCTGCAAAGTGTCCTGGACCATTTTTTGGTCGTTGGCCTCCCGCTGGCCAGCACACATCGCTGTGTGTGACCAGCGGGACCAACGATCTGGCTGGTAACCATGGTAAACATCGGGTTACTAGGGGCACGCGCGCAATTAGTAACCCGCTGTTTACCATGGATACCACTGCTACGGTGCGCGGAGGCTACTGTTCACCTTAGCAGAGTCGTATCCATGATAAACATCGGGTTACTAAGTGCGCGTATGCCCCTAGTAACCCGATGTTTATCATGGATACGACTCTGCTAAGGTGAACGGTAACCTCCCGCGCACCGTAGCAGAGTGGTATCCATGGTAAACAGCGGGTTACTAGGGGCACACGCGCACTTAGTAACCCGATGTTTACCATAGTTACCAGCCTGTTCCTGCTTAAGCAGCAGGCTGGTAACGGGAGCAGGACATCGTGGAACGATTCTTTCCACGATATCGCTGCTCCCCTGATCGCTGGTGAGCCTGCCTGTTTGACAGCTCACCAGCGATGTATTAGCGATGCAGCAACGATCCCTGACAGGTCGTATCGTTGTCGGGATCGCTGCTGCATCGCTTAGTGTGACGGGGCCTTTAGAACCTTGAGGGGGATGAGTTGAAGTTGGTCTGACTTCATCATCATCATCACCATCATCCTCTGTTTCTTCCTGCAAATAAAAAATACAAATTAGCATAATAATAATGCAACTAAATAGACCTTAGAATGAAAATGTAGAATTATACTTAACAAATTCTTACCTCAGAAGTTGGATCAATGTCTGACTCTGATTCATAATCAATTAGTTCAGCAGCAAAAGTTCACGAGACTATTGGTAAACACGACATGTAAAAGTAGATTATTTTAGTGTTAAAAAAACCAACAATAATATTAGACATTAATATTAGCACTATGCATATTCCATTTACAGTATACTGTATATAATGGGATTGTCCAGTAATTTACATTGATTGTTTAGCCTAAGGATAGGTGATAAAAATAAAATCAGCAGTTATTGGCATCAGTGGCCAGACATCAACAGCAACAGCAACGTCAACTACCTGGTGGACATGGCCAGGTAATGCACTTCTGCCCTAATGGAAATGAACAAGGTTAGATCTGCAGCACCACACTGTGGCTGCCGTACAGTGGGAGCGAGGAAGATCTCTCTGCTGTCGGTGCCAATAACAGCTGATTGGTGAGGGTGCCGGATGTCGTATCGCCATTCCAGTGATGACCAATCTGAAGGAAAGGCCATAAATATAAAGTAATGCACAAGTACTGAACAATCCCTTTAATATATGATACATAAACTGTTTGTGATCTATAAGATGCACAGAGTATGTTTCATTCACTATGTAACCATCGTTATACCCATGACAGCAGTCTGTGCATCAGGGTGCATGAGAACGAGTTGCCATCCATCATCTCATGCCTGGCCATCCTGCTAACAGACAAATTTGAAGGGGTTGTCCATCATCAGACTACAAGTCTGTAGTCACTCAGGGTGAATGGAGACTTGTGATTCCTCACATCACACACACACAGGGAGCGAGCATCATGTGAGTGCAAGTATGTGATTTGAATACTTCCAATGGTGTTGGCACTGTGTGTCTACCGGCGATAGTGTCACAGTGTGTCATTATGTGAACCTTGTGGCCGGTCAGTGGCCACTTCACTGTCTTCGCCTTAGTAAAAATCGCTTGCATCTGGAGGAAGAGAAAAAGCAGCATCAGCGCTCACATTCTACAGATAGAAGTGGTTGGTCAGAAGGTGGGAAGAGTGAAGCGACCACTGATTGACCACAGGGTTCGAGTGAGGTCACACTGTGACGCAATCGCTGGGAGAGACACAGTGCCGACACCATTGGAACGTACAGGCACTGGAATTGAGTAAACATACAGACTAAGAAGGGGCTGTTAGAATAGTGGACAAACCCTTCAAAGTTCATATATAGTTTTATATATATTGTCATAGAAAATATTAAGAAAATTTCTCTCTCCTACCTCCACTATACTATTTGTCAAAAGAGTTATAACCAGTTGCTCATATGCAAATAGCAGAAGCCACCAAGTGTCCAGGCTAATTAACACATCAAATGGAAAGACAGAGTTGATGAATAGACACCTTGGTGAGGAGGATACAACTCCTTTGAGTTTCAAAGGAATTCTTTCACACGTCACACAATAGCACCCTCATTTGGAAAGTCTTTTTGCTCAACAGAAATCTGCAGTCTCGCCGGCACCAACATGAAATATGAAATGTAGGGGTTTCTATAATACCGATTGCAATGGGACACATTTTTAGCGGTGGGGTTAGCTAAGGAACAATATGCACATGTTTCAGTATCTGCACGCCCCGCTGGTGAGCTATAATGCAAAAGTACAAAAATAACAGTCACAGATATGCCATGTGTAGTCTCTAAAGAAAGGTAAATTCGTAAGAAAAAATATGGCATCACTTGCTAACTTCTGCGATCAACCAGCGAGGAGTTATCGCAGAAATTAGATATTTTAATAAAACCATGAAGGCTAGAGCCAAGCCCAAGTGAGGTCATCACAGGGGAGTGTGTGGGCAAGTCCCCCCTTCGGCATAAAAGATCCAGTGAAAGATGGATCAATACTCATGCAGGAAGTTACATAATTTCATGTAGCACGGGTCGCGTTACATAATGGCCAGAATTGGGGTGCTTCCCTCCAGTTAAACTGAATTGTCTCTGCAATCCGTACAGTAAGTTTTTTATATTAATCCCATTTATTTTCGTGTAACTGCATATTATGTACTGTATTGTCTCTCTTTGTAAAGCCTTTTGTATATTTTTCATAAACACTGCCTCCCTTTTGGATTAAATATAAGATTGAATAGTCCTATTTCTTTTGCTCTGTAATCGTTCCTCCCCCGAAGCCATACACTACCAGAAAGCAGGCGTCCGATCAGGCCTGTATTTCAAACTTGATAGGTGGTGGCAGTGAATAATATTAATTGCGTTATCGCGAAGCTGGCATTGATCCTATTGGGCTTATACATATATTCCACGTGTTGGAATTTGGAGGTGTATATGCCATACGCTCACTGCGCGCTTGCCAATACCTCTGTAGTGAGTAATTGGGATCACGTGTGTGCGAATCCCTGACAATCCTGACAAAGTGACGGCAGCAGTGGGATATTGTATGATCCCCCCGGTGTCGTCCCTGACACATAACATAATTATATTATATTATATATATATAGACATATCTGACTCTGCATCAAAATATTCAAGTGTATAATATATGTATACGAATAACAATTTTTTTTCTTACATACATACACATAAAAATATATATTTGTGTGTGTATATCAGGGTTGACATAACACTGGTGCAATCTGTGCAGCCAAGAGGCAAGGGGAGTCATTTCTACCTCCAGAGAAGGTGGAATTGTGCATTATGATGAGCTGTAATGGTATGTGCACACCATCCGTACTGTCAGTGCTTTGAATGCAGTATACTTTATGTTGCGTCCAAAGCGCTGCACGCAGGTGAATCTGCATGTGTTCATTGAACCATTCACCGCATCCTATACATTGTAGTGATAGAATTTCTCTTTCAGAGACTAGCGGCTCCGCAAGAGAAATGGAAATGCTGCGGTCTGGAAAGACACGCCGCATGTCCGTGGGTGATCCGCAGGTGCACGGGGTCGCATAGTGGGCATAAGATTTCTTGAAATCCCATCCACTATGCTGTAACATCCGGCCACTGCGGATTGCACACAGCGAATACTGATAGGGTGCACATACCCTTGTACTGCAAAGGGCCCATATACCGTTTCTGAAACAGGGGTCTCTCCTGTATATGAGCCCTTATAGTGTAAAATACACACACATATAATATGCACACAAGTATATGTAGATGGACATATATACCCACACATGTAGTGTGCATTTACTTATATGAGACATATGTACAGTGAGATCTCTCTATATAATATATCTATACTAATACTAATTTCTATATATACTATGAAATATATCATAAAGAGCAAAAGATAAAACCTTTATTACCATGGCTGTGCAGTCCTTGGTGCTGGGGCTTGTGACACTGATGTCATGTCTCTTAAGTAGTGTTGAGCGATACAATCCGATATTTCTCGATATCGGAAGGTATCAGACCGATACCCAAAAAATATCGGATATCGCAGATTCCGATACCGGAAACCAATGCAAGTCAATGGGACACAAATATCGGAATGAAAATAAACCCTTTCTTTCCTTGTAGGTTAATTCTACATGATGGAAAACAACTAAGAATAATGTAGAATGTATTGGGGGAGGTGGGAGAGACAATAAAGGCATAGAGGTTTAGCCCAATCAAATGGAATAGAAGGAATTAATATTTTTTTTAAGACGTTCTGAGTTACGGAAATATTGACTATGTTAAGTTTTTTTATATTTTGTCAGATATTTATGTTTCACTACTTCCATGCTCTTCACCTTCTTTTTTACTTCTCCCACACTTTCTCCTTCATCATCCTCAGCATCAGCATCTTTTTCATCAACTTCTTCTTCACCTTCTTCATCTTCTTCTTCTTCACCTTCTTCGTATGATTCTTTTTTTTTTACATTCTTCATATTCAACTATTCTACTTCTTCATATTCTTCTTCTTCATCATATTCTTATTTGTGACAGGCATTCCTGTAGTTGTTATCTATAAAAGTTGGAACATTACACCTTTCGTTCTGCCCGTCACAAAAGATTTACAACAGGATTTGTCCATGTTCAGTTTGGCCTGCAGCAGCAGGTCTTTTCCAGGGGCACCACGAGGAGGAATGGACTCACCCGCATACACTGCTTAGTCTTCTTCTGCTTATAATTTAGATAATATCTTTTGCTCTGATTTTTAGTCTTATGCTTAATGTTCTTCTGCTTTTTGTTCTGCAGCTTCTTGTACTTCTGCTTCTTGGTTTTCTGTCTCTTGTTCTTCTGTATCTTGGTGGTTGTCTTCTTGTTCATCTTCTTCAGGGTCATCTTCTTGGTCTTCTTTGGGGTGGTCTTCAGGGTCGTCGTCTTAAGGGTCGTCGTCTTCGGGGTCCTCGTCTTCTTCGGGGTGGTCTTCAGGGTCCTCGTCTTCGGGGTCCTTGTCTTCTTTGGGGTGGTCTTCAGGGTCGTCGTCTTCGGGGTCCTTGTCTTCTTCGGGGTGGTCTTCAGGGTCCTCGTCAGGGAGATCCAGAGTGATTACCAAGATCCATTTCAAAAAGCTTGAACTTGGAAATGTAGCAGAAGGTACAAGAAGGCTGAGGAACTGTTGAGAACCAGCTGACAGTACTGGAACCCGGATGGGTAGCAGAAGGTACAAGAGCCAATGGAACTACCGAGGACCAGCTGACGGTACTGGAACTCGGTTACTAAGCAGGAGGTACCTGTGCCAGAAAGCACTACCAAGGACCAGCAGACGTTGGTGGAACTTGGATACCGAGAAGGAGGCACCTAAGCCAAAGGCACTGCCAAGAACCAGCTGACGGTACTGGAGCTCGGATGGGTAGCAGAAGGTACCAATGAAAAAAAAAAGTTGCAAGGCCACGAGCTGGCCGCAGTTAAAGAAACCCACAGTACTACAGGGGGTGCTTGTCCTATTGGCACTATGGAACCAGCCTTCATTGCCAGATCCCGCAGCCCACATAGCAGTCACCTAAACTGCAGGCACCATAGAGTCGGCTAACCCGACCGCAACACGACAGGACAACGCATTGGAGGCAAAGTGACGTTGACACTACCCAGAAACAGCTGGCGTGCTGGAACCAGGCTGGGCAGGAGGGAGTACCCGTGCCAAAGACACTGCTGGGAAACAGCTGGCGGTGCTGGAACCCAGGGTAAATACTAAAAACAGAGTGGAGCCAGAGGCCTAATTGGAGCAATTTTAAAATCAGTAGTAGACTAGTAGTGTGAATGTGGACAGAGCAGGAGAAATTGCCGTACACACAGCAGGGGAACAGCTGACGTTACTGAACCCCAATAACACGGCAGCAAACGTTGACTGTGCAGATGGCACTTCTGAGCAGCAACTAGCGGTGTTGGAGCCCAGGGTAAATACTAAAAACAGAGGAGCCAGAGGTGTAATTGGAGCAAGTTTTAAATTAGTAGTACAGTGGATGTGGACAGAGCAGGAGAATTTGCCGGACACACAGCTGGGGATCAGCTGACGTTACTGAACCCTAATAACACTGGAGCAAGCGTTGACTGTGCAGACGGCACTTCTGAGCAGCAACTGGCGGTGTTGGAGCTCAGAGATTACAGTTCAGGTGGTAGAAACATGAACACAACAGGAGACCTGGATACTGTTGCCAACCAATTATTTATTCTGGAAGAGGACTGGCAAATTCATGCGAGATCCAGGCCTTGTTCATTTTCAGAAAATTAAGCCGGTCAATGTTATTGGAGTATAGGCGCATGCGACGGTCTGTTAGTACACCACCTGCGGCACTAAAGACGCGTTCCGATAATACACTAGCAGCAGGGCAAGCCAGCACCTCCAATGCATACTGGCTAAGCTCTGGCCATGTATCCAGCTTAGAGACCCAAAACTTGAAGGGGGAAGAGCCGTCAGGGAGTATACTGAGAGGGCAAGACATGTAGTCTGTCACCATCTGACGGAAACGTTGCCTCCTGCTGACTGGAGCCATCTGTGATGGTGTAGACATTTGTGGCGGCGGGGACACAAAACTTTGCCACATTTGGGCCATACTGGTCTTGCCTTGTGCTGAGGCGCTGCTTCTGCTCCCTCTTTGTGCAGAGCTTCCTCCACTGCCTCGACGTACTGAGTTGCTTTGTAAAGCACTAGCAGCACTGCTCTCGGTTGGAATGGAGAACATGATGGAATGCACCAGTGCGTCTTGGTACTCCCGCATTTTACACTCCCGGTTCAACGGTGTTATGAGGCTTTGTAAGTTGTCTCGGTAGCGAGGATCTAGGAGGGTGGACACCCAATAATCAGCCGTGTTGAGAATGTGGGCGATGCGGCGGTCGTTTCTCAGGCACTGCAGCATGAAATCAACCATGTGCTGCAGACTGCCAACTGGCCAAGAAACGCTGTCCCTGCTTGAGGCGTGATCTCTGCCTGCTCTGCATCACCCCACCCTCGCTCTAGATACTGACTACTAGAGCATTGTGTACCTCCCTCCTCTGGACAGATGTCTTCCTCCTCCATTGACTCCTCCTCATCCTCCTCACAAAGTGTCCCCTGCCTAGGCCTTTGTGAGGAACCACGTTGCGCAGACTGTACAGAAGCAGATGGCATTTGTGACTCCTCATCCTCCACCTCTTCCAAAACCTCATCCCTTAGTGCTTGCAGTGTTTTTTTAAGCAGGCAGATAAGGGGGATAGTCATGCTGACTACATCATCTGCACTCGCCATCCACGTGGAATAATCGAAGGCACGCAAAACGTGGCAAATGTCCTTCATAGAGGCCCACTCAGTGGTGGTAAAGTGTGAACGGCGCGCACTGCGACTTGTTTGCGCCTGCTGCAGCTGTTACTCCATTACTGCTGCCTGCTGCTCACACAACCTCTCCAACATATGTAACGTTGAATTCCACCTGGTGGGTAGGTCACATATGATGCGATGTTCCGGAAGACGTAATCGGCGCTGCAGAGCTGCAATGCGCGATCTTGCGTTGCTGGAACGCCGCAAGTGAGCGCACTATGCGGACCTTGTGCAGCAGTGCATCAAGATCCGGATAGTCCCTCAAAAAACTCTGCACGACCAAGTTGAGCACATGTGCCAGACATGGGATGTGAGTGAGGTTGCCTAGGCCCAGAGCTGCAACCAGATTTCGGCCATTGTCACACACTACCATGCCTGGCTGGAGATTCCCTGGCACAAACCACACGTCGCTCTGCTGCTTGATGGCATTCCAGAGCTCCTGCGCTGTGTGGCTTCGATTCCCCAAAGAAATTAATTTTAATACGGCCTGTTGACGTTTGGCAACGGCTGTGCTCATATCGGTCATCATAACAGGTAAACCGTTCACGGGTCGATGTGGAGGTAGACCGTGACGGCTCCTGCAGCGCTGATTCAGAGGAACTGGAGTATGAGGAGGAGTCAATGTGTACAGACTGGATTCCTGCAATCCTTGGAGTTGGCAGAACACGTACAGCGCCACTCTCAAGATCTGTACCCGGCTCCACAACATTTACCCAATGGGCAGTGAGGGAAAGGTATCGTCCCTGTCAATGCTTACTGGTCCACGCATCGGTGGTCAGGTGGACCTTGCTACTGACGGCATTTTGTAGCGCATGTTTAATTTTTCCCTCCACATTCTGTTGCAGGGCAGGGACGGCTTGCCTGCTGAAATAAAAGCGGCTGGGCTCGTTGTATTGTGGGACTGCCAATGCCATAAAGTTACGGAAGCTGTCAGTCTCCACCAGCCTGAATGATAGCATTTCAAGGGCCAGTAGTTTTGCAATGCCAGCATTCAGAGCCTGTGCTCAGGGGTGGTTTGCCGAGTATGGGCGCCTTTTCTCCCATGCCTGTGCTAACGATGGCTGTACACTGGCCTGGGAGTGTGAGGATGACAGGGAACGTGGAGCTGTGGGTGGAATTACACTGTGTCTCTGTACAACAGTGCCAGAGGTTCTTCCATGGCGATCCTGTGAGGAAGCCGAACCAGCTGTGTGTGAGCTGGAGGAAGAGGCTACAACACGAGCTGAAGAGGTGGTAGGTGGCGCTGTAGGTTGGTCTAGGTCTTCAGTGTGTTTTTGTAACTCCACCACGTGCTTGGTCCGCACATGTTTTCACATATTTGGTATTGAGGTTGCTGACACTTTTCCCTCTTTTCACCTTCTGATTACACAGCTTGCATTTGACAAAGCAAATGTCATCTGCAACTGTGTCAATAAAGGACCAGGCACTGCAAGTCTTGGGAGCACCCGCTTTGGATTTTGGAAGAGCCATGCTCCTAATGGGTGCCGAAGTGGAGGCTCCAGGCAACCAAGTCTGCCCCCTCCCTCTCCCTCCTTTTTGGGCCGTTCGGGGAATCTCTTCCTCAGAGCTGCTCCCACCACCTTCCTGTCTCTCACACCATGATGGGTCAAGGACCTCATCATCTACACCACCCTCTTCAAACAACTGCTTCTCTTGGGTAGTCTCGACAGCACAGTACGCACCAGAAAGTGGAACCTGAGTCTCATCATCAGATGCGTACTGAGGTGTGCTGCTGACCATAGGCACTGGCCCACCCGCCTCTTCAGATTCAGAGAGACAAAACGGTTGCGCATCACTGCATACTAACTCTTCTTCAAATTCTCGAATTCTGCTTGGCTGGCCCCCTCTTTCCAAGCCAAGAGATTCAGAGAACAGAAGTAGAGATGGCTCCTGTCCAGGGCTCTCTGACTGCCTGGGCAATTTGGCAGGTGGTGAAGAGACAGATGGGTGCTCTTCAGTGCTCAGGACCTGAGAGGATCTGGAACTAATTGAAGTCGATGCGTTAGCTGCCATCCATCCGACAACGGCTTCAATTTGGTCCTCCCACAGCAGTGGGGTACGGCTAGCTCCTACAAAGCTCACGACCACATGCCTTACTCCCTGCCTTCTTCATCTTGGTAGACTGATAAAGATAGGCAGAAAAGTACTAAGGGCTTAGTGTGCTTATTCCTGAACAGCTGCTAACAGGTATAAGAAACACAAATTTTATAAAGTGTGGACTAGACTTTAATATGAGCTAATGTGGCCTACACAACTGTAAAGTGGAGTGTTTGGTGAACTTTATGTAGGTTTTTTTTGTCACAAAAAGACCCTGGATGTGCCCAAAGATGTAAAACCGATAGTATCACAAACTTTTTGTAGCTATTACAATGCAGGAAGGTAACCTACAATGCAATAGATGAGGCTACAAAAAAATAGGCAAATACTAATCTGGCTGGGGCTGCAGGGCACAATGCTGCAGAAAGGCTCCTCTATCTACTCCTATATAGTGTGTTTGGAACCAATGTAGCTGAATACGGATGGAACCAACACACTAATAGGAGAAATCAGGAAAAATGATCAATTAGCAAAAAAGGACAATGTATGAGGCAGTGACGCACGCTGAGCGGACTACAATCAGACGTGGCTGAAGCACACACTACAGCGTGAGCTGCACTCACACACACAGACCTTGCAGACAGCGGTGAACAGCACAGAGAACTGTGCACTAGCGCTGCAAGGCACAGCGATTTATAAAGTAGCTTGGGTAAAGCACAATAGAGCAAATAGTTAGCTAAAACTGTCCCTCAAAACAACAGCGTCCTATCCCTAACTGAATTCACAGCAGAGTGAGCTCAAAATGGCGGCGGCGGCTTTTATAGTGCATCATGACATCATTTCAGCAGCCAATCACAACCATGCCATTAGTTAACATGCCTACATGCCTAATAGGATGTGCCCACACTTCTTAGGATCCTCATTGGCTGAATAAAATGAAACTGGCTCATTGCATTATGGGAACTTCCGATTCCGGTATACGATATTCTAAAAGTATCGGAATAAAGTATCGGAATTCCGATACCGCAAATATCGGCCGATACCCGATATTTCAGTATCGGAATGCTCAACACTACTCTTAAGCCATAGGTGCTTGTGTCACAATAAGATGCTACAGATTGAAGATAGAGGAGGGTGTGTGTGCTAGGTGCTGGCTTACAGGCCAGTGCAATGCATGATGGAACTTGTAGTTTTAGAACACAGGAAGTCAGGAGACGGGAAGTTGTCGATTAACCCCATTAGAAGAGGAACATCTTCTGGTATCCCTCGCAATTTTACATTGTTTCCTCGAAATCCACTAGTTTAGTTTGTATTGCTTACAATTCGTCTGAGAGTTCATTATGTGCAGCTATCAGCTTGTTGTGTGATTTCGCAAAGTCTCCCATTTTATTTTCTCTTATCTAGTTCCTTAGTTACAGTTTGTATAGTCAATAATAAAGTGGTAAAGTCCTACTGCATAAAACTGCTGCCACCAGCATGTCTCTAAGGAAGTTGCCTGATGCTGGTTCATCTGAGGTGGTGAACTGTGCCAGTGCTATTGAATAACTAGATATAGCAGAGCTGGATGTCTCCCCTGCTGACACTTGCAACTCCTCCTCCAGCCTCTGTCTGTGTGAAGCTGGATTAACTGTGGAAGAGAAAATATCCCTACATCAAACTGTTTGACAGCTTTAATACATGTGAGGAATGCTTATTTCTTTCGCCTTCCTCACATGTATTAAAGCTGTCAAACAGTCGCAAATCATGTTCACGGGAGTGATTCAAATATATCACAGAGTACGCTGAAGATACTCAGTATTCGCCCGAGAATACTCGCCGAAAGGGTTAACCGAACATACTCGCTCATCATTATATGTGACATATCTCTCTGATTTAAGGGCATGAAAATTCAAAGTTTGAAAATCGCTAAATTTCCAACATTTTCGCCAAATTTCCGATTTTTTAACAAAGTACCGCAAGTGATATTGAAGAAATTTTTACCACTATCATGAAGCACAATATGTCACGAAAAAACAGTCTCAGAATCAGGGGGATCCGTTAAAGCGTTCCAGAGTTATAACCTGATAAAGTAACAGTGGTCAGAATTGTAAAAACTGGCCTGGTCATTAACGTGCAAACCACAATCCGAGGTAAAGGGATTAAGGCAAATAAGTGGAATATTTTGCAATGGTCGCGTCAGTCACCAGATCTCAACCCCATCGAGCTGCATTTCACAGGCCGTAGACAAAACATAAGGCAGAAAGACCCACAAACAAGCAATAACTGATGTCAAGTGCAGTGAAGGAGGCAAAGCCTCACAAAGGAGGAAACCCAGCCTTTGACATCCATGGCTTCCAGACTTCAGGCCATCATTGCTGCAAAGGATTCTCTTCAAAGTATTAAACATGCCTGCCATTTCTTTGAGCTGGACAATATATTCATGTAGTTTCCCATGGCTGGGTGTCCAACAGCCGGGTCTCGGTACTTCTCAGTCCTTATCACGTACACTCTACTTGACAAATGGTAAGGTTTTAATATTAGAAGTTAGAACCATCCCGAATAGGGTCACCGAGGCGTGGTGGGATGGCTTTTACATTTTTTTTTTAACAAAATGATGTTAACTAAGCACCTTATATTATTTTCATGCACTCACTATTGTTGTTCATTTACTGCAAGAGTATTTACTTACTATGTTTTTATCTTGGGTCTTTTAAAGTATTAAACATGAACATTTTACTTATGGTAAAGTTAATTTGTCCAATTACTTTTGAGCTGCTGAAATGAGGAGGCTTCGTAGAAAAATGGTTGCAATTCCTAAACATTTCACAGGATATTTTTGTTTAACTCATTTAATTAAACCTGAAAGTCTCCACTTCATTTACATCTAAGTTGTTTCATTTTAAATCCTAATAAGTAGCCTGCAGAGCTGAAATCACAAAGATTCAGTCACTGTCCAAATATTTCTGGACCTATCTGTATTCATATATTTACACTATATGGACAAATATTGCGTCTCTTGCCCCCAAAACAAAACCAAAAATGTTCTCCTGCCCCTTTTCCTAACTCCCAATCCCCAACTAGAGAAGGACATTCGGAGTTGCCAATCCTCCCTCTATTGCAGACTTCTGGAGATAAAGCATCTTCAGCCTCGGCTCTTTACCTCCCACAGACAACATGGTGGGAAAACGAAACACTTTCTATAATCAGTTATTTTTTATTACAGGTTTTGGGTTTTTTAAAGGGAAATTACAATAAAATGTAGAATAAATCCCTTTCTCATCCAGTCCTGTAGTAATGACTTTATCAGGTTTTATAGGAGGGTTCGTCTGACTCCATCTTATGTTATCAATATCTGTGCGAGAAACAGGAGACGTCCGAGCGCAGTTTTACCGAGTGTCCAGTGTCAGTGTCATGGTACATAGTTTTCCCTGTCCTGCATTTCTGTATAAAATGTCATGATGTGATGTAAGTACCCATGGCCTTTCCCAGATCTTTGTTCCTCAACCATAATTTAACTTGGGCTTGTGTCAACAACGTTAGAGGACTCCCCATTGTTCTCTTAAGCAGGGGGAGAACTCACAGTACACATCTTTATAGACACATCGGAGCCATGCCATGGACTAAACCATCGACTAGGAGGGGGGAAACCTCTCCTCCCCTACCCTTGGGCTGTTCCCGGTAGCCCAAGACAATGGACTTATGCGTGACCAGTGTTGTGTTGGGAGATCTCTGGAGGAAGAAGAGTGGGGGCTCTTTGCTGCGGCAAGACCTCACGCCCGTTGGTGATTGTGGACTTATTATGGACCTTAGGAATAACATGGATTTTTGATTTGGTATGCTGCCCGCCTTAATAAACCCCGTTGGATCGTTCTTAGTCCGGTGGTCTCTTCTTGCTCTGCCGCATACCCCGTCACAGTCAGTTCTTCTACATCTGATAAAGAGAAGCGGTGTCTCCAACCGCACCTGGGGGGTATACGGCTGTCTACAGCATACACACACGGCTCCGTACACACGGCTCCGCTCCGTACACACATGGCTCTGTACACACACGGCTCCGTACATACACGGCTCTTCTCCGTACACCTCGTATATATAGGGATCCGTACACGCGCGACTCCGCTCCGTACACCTCGTACACGCGTGGCTCCGCTCCGTACATCTCCTACACTCGCGGCTCCGCTCCGTACACGCGCGTCTCCTTATGCCTCGTATACGCGTGGCTCCGCACACCTCGCACACGCGCGGCTCTGCTCCGTACACCACGTACATGCGCGGCTCTGCTCCGTACACCTCGTACACGCGCGGATCTGCTCCGTACACCTCGTACACGCGCGACTCTGCTCCGTACACCTCGTACACGCGCAGCTCTGCTCCGTACAACTCGTATACGTGCGGCTCTGCTCCGTACACCTCGTACACGTGCGGCTCCGCTCCGTGCACCTCGTACACGTGCGGCTCCGCTCCGTACACCTCGTACACATGTGACTCCGCTCCTTACACCTTGTACACACGCGGCCAAGCTCCGTACACCTCGTACACACGCGGCTCTGCTCCGTACACAAGTAGCTCCGCTCCGTACACCTCGTACACACGCGATTACGCTCCGTACACCTCGTACACGCGCAGCTACGCTCCGTACACCATGTACACGCGTGGCTCTGCTCCGTACACCTCGTACACGCGCGGCTCAGTACGCCTCGTACGCGCGCGGCTCCGCTCTGTACGCCTCGTACGCGCGCGGATCCACTCGGTACGCCTCGTACGCACGCGGCTCCGCTCCGTACGCCTCATACGCGTGCGGCTCCGCCCCGTACACCTCGTACGCGCGCGGCTCCGCCCCGTACACCTCGTACGCGCGCGGCTCCGCCCCGTACACCTCGTACGCGCGCGGCTCCGCCCTCCTCGTACGCGCGCGGCTCCGCCCCGTACACCTCGTACGCGCGCGGCTCTGCTTCGTACACCTCGTACGCGCGCGGCTCCGCTCCGCACACCTCGTACGCGCGCGGCTCCGCTCCGTACACCTCGTACACACACGGCTCCGCTCTTTACACCTCATACACACGCGGCTCCGCTCCTTATACCTCGTACACACGCAGCTCAGCTCCGTACACCTCGTACACACGCGGCTCAGCTCCGTACACCTCGTACACACGCGGCTCTGCTCCGTACACACGCGGATCTGCTCCGTACACCTCGTACACACGCGGCTCTGCTCCGTACACCTCGTACACATGCGGCTCTACTCCGTACACACGCGGTTCCGCTCCGTACACCTCGTACACACGCGGCTCCGCTTCGTACAACTCGTACACACGCGGTTCCGCTCCGTACACCTCGTACACGCACAGCTCTGCTCCGTACACCACGTACACGCGCGGCTCTGCTCCGTACACGCGTGGCTCTGCTCCGTACACCTCGTACACACGCGGCTCTGCTCCGTACATCTCGTACACGCGCGGCTCTGCTCCGTACACGCGCGGCTCTGCTCCGTACACCTCGTATGCGCGCGGCTCTGCTCCGTACACCTCGTACACGTGCGGCTCCGCTCCGTACACCTCGTACACGCGCGGCTCCGCTCCATACACCTCGTACACACGCGGCTCCGCTCTTTACACCTCGTACACATGCGGCTCCGCTCCTTACACCTCGTACACACGCGGCTCAGCCCCGTACACCTCGTACACACGCGGCTCTGCTCCGTACACACGCGAATCTGCTCCGTACACCTCGTACACACGCGGCTCCGTTCCGTACACCTCGTACACACGCGGCGCCGCTCCGTACACACGCGGCTCCGCTCCGTACACCTCGTACACACGCGGTTCCGCTCCGTACACGCGCGGCTCCGCTCCGTAAACCTCGTACACACGTGGCTCCGCTCCGTACACGAGCGGTTCCGCTCCGTACGCCTCGTACACGAGCGGTTCCGCTCCGTACGCCTCGTACACGTGCGGCTCCTCTCCGTACGCCTCGTACGCGCGCAGTTCCGCTCCGTACACCTCATACACGCACGGCTCTGCTCCGTACACCACGTACACGCGCGGCTCTGCTCCGTACACCTTGTACACGCGTGGCTCTGCTCCGTACACCTCGTACATGCGCGGCTCTGCTCCGTACACCTCGTACACGCGCGGCTCTGCTCCGTACACCTCGTACACGCGCGGCTCTGCTCCGTACACCTCGTATACGCGCGGCTCTGCTCCGTACACCTCGTGCACGTGCGGCTCCGCTCCGTACACCTCGTACACGCGCGGCTCCGCTCCGTACACCTCGTACACGCGCGGCTCCGCTCCGTACACCTCGTACACGCGCGGCTCCGCTCCGTACACCTCGTACACACGCGGCTCCACTCTTTACACCTCGTACACATGCAGCTCCGCTCCTTACACCTCGTACACACGCGGCTCAGCTCCGTACACCTCGTACACACGCGGCTCTGCTCCGTACACACGCGGATCTGCTCCGTACACCTCATACACACGCGGCTCCGCTCCGTACACCTCGTACACACGCGGCTCCGCTCCGTACACACGCGGTTCCGCTCCGTACACCACGTACACACGCGGCTCCGCTCCGTACACCTAGTACAGACGCGGCTCCACTCCGTACACACGCGGTTCCGCTCCGTACACCTCGTACACGTGCGGCTCCGCTCCGTACACCACGTACACGCGTAGCTCTGCTCCGTACACCTCGTACACGCGTGGCTCTGCTCCGTACACCTCGTACACGCGCGGCTCAGTACGCCTTGTAAGCGCGCGGCTCCGCTCTGTACGCCTCGTACGCGCGCGGCTCCGCTCGGTACGCCTCGTACGCACGCGGCTCCGCTCCGTACGCCTCGTAAGAGTGCGGCTCCGCCCCGTACAACTCGTACGCACGCGGCTCCGCCCCGTACATCTCGTGCGAGCGCGGTTCTGCCCCGTACACCTCGTACGCGCGCGGCTCCGCTCCGTACACCTCGTACACACGCGGCTCCGCTCTTTACACCTCATACACATGCGGATCCGCTCCTTACACCTCGTACACACGCAGCTCAGCTCCGTACACCTCGTACACACGCGGCTCAGCTCCGTACACCTTGTACACACGCGGCTCCACTCCGTACACACGCGGTTCCGCTCCGTACACCTCGTACACACGCGGCTCCGCTCCGTACACCTCGTACACACGCGGTTCCGCTCCGTACACCTCATACACACGCGGTTCCGCTCCGTACACTTCGTACACGCACAGCTCGGCTCCGTACACCACGTATACGCGCTACTCTGCTCCGTACACCTCGTACACGCGTGGCTCTGCTCCGTACACCTCGTACACGCGCGGCTCTGCTCCGTACACCTCGTACACGCGCGGCTCTGCTCCGTACACCTCGTACACGCGCGGCTCTGCTCCGTACACCTCGTACACGTGCGGCTCTGCTCTGTACACCTCGTATACGAGCGGCTCTGCTCCGTACACCTCGTGCACGTGCGGCTCCGCTCCGTACACCTCGTACATGCGCGGCTCCGCTCCGTACACCTCGTACACATGCGGCTCCGCTCTTTACACCTCGTACACATGCGGCTCCGCTCCTTACACCTCGTACTCACGCGGCTCAGCTCCGTACACCTCGTACACACGCGGCTCTGCTCCGTACACACGCGGCTCCGTTCCGTACACCTCGTACACACGCGGCTCGTTCCGTACACCTCGTACACACGCGGCTCGTTCCGTACACCTCGTACACACGCGGCTCGTTCCGTACACCTCGTACACACGCGGCTCCGCTCCGTACACACGCGGTTCCGCTCCGTACACCTTGTACACACGCGGCTCCGCTCCGTACACCTCGTACACACGCGGTTCCGCTCCTTACACCTCGTACACGCACGGCTCTGCTCCGTACATCACGTACACGCGCGGCTCTGCTCCGTACACCTCGTACACGCGCGGCTCTGCTCCGTACACCTCGTACACACGCGGCTCGTTCCGTACACCTCGTACACACGCGGCTCCGCTCCGTACACCTTGTACACACCCGGCTCTGCTCCGTACACCTCGTACACACACGGCTCCGCTCCGTACACCTCGTACACACGCGGCTCTGCTCCGTACACCTCGTACACGCGCGGCTCTGCTCCGTACACCTCGTACACGCGCGGCTCTGCTCCGTACACCTCGTACACGTGCGGCTCTGCTCCGTACACCTCGTATACGAGCGGCTCTGCTCCGTACACCTCGTGCACGTGCGGCTCCGCTCCGTACACCTCGTACATGCGCGGCTCCGCTCCGTACACCTCGTACACATGCGGCTCCGCTCTTTACACCTCGTACACATGCGGCTCCGCTCCTTACACCTCGTACTCACGCGGCTCAGCTCCGTACACCTCGTACACACGCGGCTCTGCTCCGTACACACGCGGCTCCGTTCCGTACACCTCGTACACACGCGGCTCGTTCCGTACACCTCGTACACACGCGGCTCGTTCCGTACACCTCGTACACACGCGGCTCGTTCCGTACACCTCGTACACACGCGGCTCCGCTCCGTACACACGCGGTTCCGCTCCGTACACCTTGTACACACGCGGCTCCGCTCCGTACACCTCGTACACACGCGGTTCCGCTCCTTACACCTCGTACACGCACGGCTCTGCTCCGTACATCACGTACACGCGCGGCTCTGCTCCGTACACCTCGTACACGCGCGGCTCTCCTCCGTACACCTCGTACACACGCGGCTCGTTCCGTACACCTCGTACACACGCGGCTCCGCTCCGTACACACGCGGTTCCGCTCCGTACACCTTGTACACACGCGGCTCCGCTCCGTACACCTCGTACACACGCGGTTCCGCTCCGTACACCTCGTACACGCGCGGCTCCGCTCCGTAAACCTCGTACACACGTGGCTCTGCTCCGTACACGCGCGGTTTCGCGCCGTACACCTCGTACACGTGCGGCTCCTCTCCGTACGCCTCGTACGCGCGCGGCTCCGCTCCGTACGCCTCGTACGCGCGCGGCTCCGCCCCGTACGCCTTATACGTGCGCGGCTCCGCTCCGTACACCTCGTACGCGCGCGACTCCGCTCCGTACACCTCGTACGTGCGCGGTTCCGCTCCGTACACCTCGTACACGCACGGCTCTGCTCCGTACACCACGTACACACGCGGCTCTGCTCCGTACACCTCGTACACGCGCGGCTCTGCTCCGTACACCACGTACACGCGCGGCTCTGCTCCGTACACCTCGTACACGCGCGGCTCTGCTCCGTACACCACGTACACGCGCGGCTCTGCTCCGTACACCTCGTACACACGCGGCTCCGCTCCGTACACACGCGGTTCCGCTCCGTACACCTTGTACACACGCGGCTCCGCTCCGTACACCTCGTACACACGCGGCTCCGCTCCTTACACACGCAGTTCCGCTCCGTACACCTCGTACACGCGCGGCTCCGCTCCGTACACCTCGTATACGCGCGGCTCCTCTCTGTATTCTGTACGCCTCGTACGCGCGTGGCTCCGTACGCCTCATACGTGCGCGGCTCTGCTCCGTACGCCTCGTACGCGAGCTGCTCCGCTCCGTACGCCTCGTACGCGTGCGGCTCCGCTCCGTACGCCTGATACGTGCGCGGCTCCGCTCCATACACCTCGCACGCGCGCGACTCCGCTCCGTACATCTCGTACGCGCGCGGCTCCGCTCCGTACGCCTTATACGTGCGCGGCTCCGCTCCGTACACCTCGTACGCGCGCGACTCCGCTCCGTACACCTCGTACGCGCGCGGCTCCGCTCCGTACACCTCGTACGCGCGCGGCTCCGCTCCGTACACCTCGTACACGTGCGTCTCCGCTCCGTACACCTCGTACTCATGCGGCTCCGCTCCGTACACCTCGTACACACGCGGCTCCACTCCTTTCACACGCGGTTCCGCTCCGTACACCTCGTACACACGCGGCTCCGCTCCGTACACCTCGTACACACGCGGCTCCGCTCCGTACACCTCGTACACACCCGGTTCCGCTCCGTACACCTCGTACACGTGCGGCTCCGCTCCGTACACCTCGTACACGCGCGGCTCCGCTCCGTACACCTCGTACACGCGCGGCTCCGCTCCGTACACCTCGTACACACGCGGTTCCGCTCCGTACACCTCGTACACACGCGGCTCCGCTCCGTACGCCTCGTACACACCCGGCTCTGCTCCGTACACCTCGTACACACGCGGCTCTGCTCCGTACACCTCGTACACACGCGGCTCTGCTCCGTACACCTCGTACACACGCGGCTCTGCTCCGTACACCTCGTACACACGCGGCTCTGCTCCGTACACCTCGTACACACGCGGCTCTGCTCCGTACACCTCGTACACACGCGGCTCTGCTCCGTACACCTCGTACACACGCGGCTCTGCTCCGTACACCTCGTACACACGCGGCTCCGCTCCGTACACCTCGTACACACGCGGCTCTGCTCCGTACACCTCGTACACGTGCGGCTCCGCTCCGTACACCTCGTATACACGTGGCTCTGCTCCGTACACCTCGTACACACGCGGCTCTGCTCCGTACACACGCGAATCTGCTCCGTACACCTCGTACACACACGGCTCCGCTCCGTACACCTCGTACACACTCGGCTCTGCTCCGTACACCTCGTACACACGCGGCTCTGCTCCGTACACCTCGTACACGCGCGGCTCTGCTCCGTACACCTCGTACACGCGCGGCTCCGCTCCGTACGCCTCGTACACACGCGGCTCTGCTCCGTACACCTCGTACACGCGGCTCCGCTCCATACACCTCGTACACACGCGGCTCTGCTCCGTACACCTCGCACACACGCGGCTCTGCTCCGTACACCTCGTACACACGCGCCTCCGCTCCGTACACCTCGTACACACGCGGCTCTGCTCCGTACACCTCGTACACGTGCGGCTCCGCTCCGTACACCTCGTATACACGTGGCTCTGCTCCGTACACCTCGTACACACGCGGCTCAGCCCCGTACACCTCGTACACACGCGCCTCCGCTCCGTACACACGCGGTTCCGCTCCGTACACCTTGTACACACGCGGCTCCGCTCCGTACACCTCGTACACACGCGGCTCCGCTCCTTACACACGCAGTTCCGCTCCGTACACCTCGTACACGCGCGGCTCCTCTCTGTATTCTGTACGCCTCGTACGCGCGTGGCTCCGTACGCCTCATACGTGCGCGGCTCTGCTCCGTACGCCTCGTACGCGAGCTGCTCCGCTCCGTACGCCTCGTACGCGTGCGGCTCCGCTCCGTACGCCTGATACGTGCGCGGCTCCGCTCCATACACCTCGCACGCGCGCGACTCCGCTCCGTACATCTCGTACGCGCGCGGCTCCGCTCCGTACGCCTTATACGTGCGCGGCTCCGCTCCGTACACCTCGTACGCGCGCGACTCCGCTCCGTACACCTCGTACGCGCGCGGCTCCGCTCCGTACACCTCGTACGCGCGCGGCTCCGCTCCGTACACCTCGTACACGTGCGTCTCCGCTCCGTACACCTCGTACTCATGCGGCTCCGCTCCGTACACCTCGTACACACGCGGCTCCACTCCTTTCACACGCGGTTCCGCTCCGTACACCTCGTACACACGCGGCTCCGCTCCGTACACCTCGTACACACGCGGCTCCGCTCCGTACACCTCGTACACACCCGGTTCCGCTCCGTACACCTCGTACACGTGCGGCTCCGCTCCGTACACCTCGTACACGCGCGGCTCCGCTCCGTACACCTCGTACACGCGCGGCTCCGCTCCGTACACCTCGTACACACGCGGTTCCGCTCCGTACACCTCGTACACACGCGGCTCCGCTCCGTACGCCTCGTACACACCCGGCTCTGCTCCGTACACCTCGTACACACGCGGCTCTGCTCCGTACACCTCGTACACACGCGGCTCTGCTCCGTACACCTCGTACACACGCGGCTCTGCTCCGTACACCTCGTACACACGCGGCTCTGCTCCGTACACCTCGTACACACGCGGCTCTGCTCCGTACACCTCGTACACACGCGGCTCTGCTCCGTACACCTCGTACACACGCGGCTCTGCTCCGTACACCTCGTACACACGCGGCTCCGCTCCGTACACCTCGTACACACGCGGCTCTGCTCCGTACACCTCGTACACGTGCGGCTCCGCTCCGTACACCTCGTATACACGTGGCTCTGCTCCGTACACCTCGTACACACGCGGCTCTGCTCCGTACACACGCGAATCTGCTCCGTACACCTCGTACACACACGGCTCCGCTCCGTACACCTCGTACACACTCGGCTCTGCTCCGTACACCTCGTACACACGCGGCTCTGCTCCGTACACCTCGTACACGCGCGGCTCTGCTCCGTACACCTCGTACACGCGCGGCTCCGCTCCGTACGCCTCGTACACACGCGGCTCTGCTCCGTACACCTCGTACACGCGGCTCCGCTCCATACACCTCGTACACACGCGGCTCTGCTCCGTATACCTCGCACACACGCGGCTCTGCTCCGTACACCTCGTACACACGCGCCTCCGCTCCGTACACCTCGTACACACGCGGCTCTGCTCCGTACACCTCGTACACGTGCGGCTCCGCTCCGTACACCTCGTATACACGTGGCTCTGCTCCGTACACCTCGTACACACGCGGCTCAGCCCCGTACACCTCGTACACACGCGCCTCCGCTCCGTACACCTTGTACACACCCGGCTCTGCTCCGTACACCTCGTACACACACGGCTCCGCTCCGTACACCTCGTACAAACACGGCTCCGCTCCGTACACCTCGTACACACTCGGCTCTGCTCCGTACACCTCGTACACACGCGGCTCTGCTCCGTACACCTCGTACACACGCGGCTCTGCTCCGTACACCTCGTACACACGCGGCTCTGCTCCGTACACCTCGTACACACGCGGCTCCGCTCCGTACACCTTGTACACACACGGCTCCGCTCCGTACACCTCGTACACACGCGGCTCTGCTCCGTGCACCTCGTACACACGCGGCTCCGCTCCGTACACCTTGTACACACACGGCTCTGCTCCGTACACCTCGTACACGCGCGGCTCCGCTCCATACGCCTCGTACACACGCGGCTCTGCTCCGTACACCTCGTACACGCGGCTCCGCTCCATACACCTCGTACACACACACGCGGCTCTGCTCCGTACACCTCGTACACACGCGGCTCTGCTCCGTACACCTCGTACACGAGCGGCTCCGCTCCATACGCCTCGTACACACGCGGCTCTGCTCCGTACACCTCGTACACGCGGCTCCGCTCCATACACCTCGTACACACACACGCGGCTCTGCTCCGTACACCTCGTACACACGCGGCTCTGCTCCGTACACCTCGTACACACACGGCTCCGCTCCGTACACCTCGTACACACGCGGCTCTGCTCCGTACACCTCGTACACACGCGGCTCCGCTCCGTACACACGCGGTTCCGCTCCGTACACCTTGTACACACGCGGCTCCGCTCCGTACACCTCGTACACACGCGGTTCCGCTCCGTACACCTCGTACACGCGCGGCTCCGCTCCGTAAACCTCGTACACACGTGGCTCTGCTCCGTACACGCGCGGTTTCGCGCCGTACACCTCGTACACGTGCGGCTCCTCTCCGTACGCCTCGTACGCGCGCGGCTCCGCTCCGTACGCCTCGTACGCGCGCGGCTCCGCCCCGTATGCCTTATACGTGCGCGGCTCCGCTCCGTACACCTCGTACGCGCGCGACTCCGCTCCGTACACCTCGTACGTGCGCGGTTCCGCTCCGTACACCTCGTACACGCACGGCTCTGCTCCGTACACCACGTACACACGCGGCTCTGCTCCGTACACCTCGTACACGCGCGGCTCTGCTCCGTACACCACATACACGCGCGGCTCTGCTCCGTACACCTCGTACACGCGCGGCTCTGCTCCGTACACCTCGTACACGCGCGGCTCCGCTCCGTACACCTCGTACACGCGCGGCTCCGCTCTTTACACCTCGTACACATGCGGCTCCGCTCCGTACACACGCGAATCTGCTCCGTACACCTCGTACACACGCGGCTCCGTTTCGTACACCTCGTACACACGCGGCTCCGCTCCGTACACACGCGGTTCCGCTCCGTACACCTTGTACACACGCGGCTCCGCTCCGTACACCTCGTACACACGCGGCTCCGCTCCTTACACACGCAGTTCCGCTCCGTACACCTCGTACACGCGCGGCTCCGCTCCGTACACCTCGTATACGCGCGGCTCCTCTCTGTATTCTGTACGCCTCGTACGCGCGTGGCTCCGTACGCCTCATACGTGCGCGGCTCTGCTCCGTACGCCTCGTACGCGAGCTGCTCCGCTCCGTACGCCTCGTACGCGTGCGGCTCCGCTCCGTACGCCTGATACGTGCGCGGCTCCGCTCCATACACCTCGCACGCGCGCGACTCCGCTCCGTACACCTCGTACGCGCGCGGCTCCGCTCCGTACGCCTTATACGTGCGCGGCTCCGCTCCGTACACCTCGTACGCGCGCGACTCCGCTCCGTACACCTCGTACGCGCGCGGCTCCGCTCCGTACACCTCGTACGCGCGCGGCTCCGCTCCGTACACCTCGTACACGTGCGTCTCCGCTCCGTACACCTCGTACTCGTGCGGCTCCGCTCCGTACACCTCGTACTCGTGCGGCTCCGCTCCGTACACCTCGTACTCATGCGGCTCCGCTCCGTACACCTCGTACACACGCGGCTCCACTCCTTTCACACGCGGTTCCGCTCCGTACACCTCGTACACACGCGGCTCCGCTCCGTACACCTCGTACACACGCGGTTCCGCTCCGTACACCTCGTACACACGCGGCTCTGCTCCGTACACCTCGTACACACGCGGTTCCGCTCCGTACACCTCGTACACGCGCGGCTCCGCTCCGTACACCTCGTACACGCGCGGCTCCGCTCCGTACACCTCGTACACGCGCGGCTCCGCTCCGTACACCTCGTACACACGCGGTTCCGCTCCGTACGCCTCGTACACACCCGGCTCCGCTCCGTACGCCTCGTACACACCCGGCTCCGCTCCGTACACCTCGTACACACGCGGCTCTGCTCCGTACACCTCGTACACACGCGGCTCTGCTCCGTACACCTCGTACACACGCGGCTCTGCTCCGTACACCTCGTACACACGCGGCTCTGCTCCGTACACCTCGTACACACGCGGCTCTGCTCCGTACACCTCGTACACACGCGGCTCTGCTCCGTACACCTCGTACACACGCGGCTCTGCTCCGTACACCTCGTACACACGCGGCTCCGCTCCGTACACCTCGTACACACGCGGCTCTGCTCCGTACACCTCGTACACGTGCGGCTCCGCTCCGTACACCTCGTATACACGTGGCTCTGCTCCGTACACCTCGTACACACGCGGCTCTGCTCCGTACACACGCGAATCTGCTCCGTACACCTCGTACACACACGGCTCCGCTCCGTACACCTCGTACACACTCGGCTCTGCTCCGTACACCTCGTACACACGCGGCTCTGCTCCGTACACCTCGTACACGCGCGGCTCTGCTCCGTACACCTCGTACACGCGCGGCTCTGCTCCGTACACCTCGTACACGCGCGGCTCCGCTCCGTACGCCTCGTACACACGCGGCTCTGCTCCGTACACCTCGTACACGCGGCTCCGCTCCATACACCTCGTACACACGCGGCTCTGCTCCGTACACCTCGCACACACGCGGCTCTGCTCCGTACACCTCGTACACACGCGCCTCCGCTCCGTACACCTCGTACACACGCGGCTCTGCTCCGTACACCTCGTACACGTGCGGCTCCGCTCCGTACACCTCGTATACACGTGGCTCTGCTCCGTACACCTCGTACACACGCGGCTCAGCCCCGTACACCTCGTACACACGCGCCTCCGCTCCGTACACCTTGTACACACCCGGCTCTGCTCCGTACACCTCGTACACACACGGCTCCGCTCCGTACACCTCGTACACACACGGCTCCGCTCCGTACACCTCGTACACACTCGGCTCTGCTCCGTACACCTCGTACACACGCGGCTCTGCTCCGTACACCTCGTACACACGCGGCTCTGCTCCGTACACCTCGTACACACGCGGCTCTGCTCCGTACACCTCGTACACACGCGGCTCTGCTCCGTACACCTCGTACACACGCGGCTCCGCTCCGTACACCTTGTACACACGCGGCTCCGCTCCGTACACCTCGTACACACGCGGCTCCGCTCCGTACACCTCGTACACACGCGGCTCTGCTCCGTGCACCTCGTACACACGCGGCTCCGCTCCGTACACCTTGTACACACACGGCTCTGCTCCGTACACCTCGTACACGCGCGGCTCCGCTCCATACGCCTCGTACACACGCGGCTCTGCTCCGTACACCTCGTACACGCAGCTCCGCTCCATACACCTCGTACACACACACGCGGCTCTGCTCCGTACACCTCGTACACACGCGGCTCTGCTCCGTACACCTCGTACACGAGCGGCTCCGCTCCATACGCCTCGTACACACGCGGCTCTGCTCCGTACACCTCGTACACGCGGCTCCGCTCCATACACCTCGTACACACACACGCGGCTCTGCTCCGTACACCTCGTACACACGCGGCTCTGCTCCGTACACCTCGTACACACACGGCTCCGCTCCGTACACCTCGTACACACGCGGCTCTGCTCCGTACACCTCGTACACACGCGGCTCCGCTCCGTACACCTTGTACACACACGGCTCTGCTCCGTACACCTCGTACACGCGCGGCTCCGCTCCATACGCCTCGTACACACGCGGCTCTGCTCCGTACACCTCGTACACACACACGCGGCTCTGCTCCGTACACCTCGTACACACGCGGCTCTGCTCCGTACACCTCGTACACACGCGCCTCCGCTCCGTACACCTTGTACACACCCGGCTCTGCTCCGTACACCTCGTACACACACGGCTCCGCTCCGTACACCTCGTACACACACGGCTCCGCCCCGTACACCTCGTACACATGCCGCTCGGCTCCGTACACCTCGTACACATTCGGCTCTGCTCCGTACACCTCGTACACACGCGGCTCTGCTCCGTACACCTCGTACACGCGGCTCCGCTCCATACACCTCGTACACACACACGCGGCTCTGCTCCGTACACCTCGTACACACGCGGCTCTGCTCCGTACACCTCGTACACGAGCGGCTCCGCTCCATACGCCTCGTACACACGCGGCTCTGCTCCGTACACCTCGTACACGCGGCTCCGCTCCATACACCTCGTACACACACACGCGGCTCTGCTCCGTACACCTCGTACACACGCGGCTCTGCTCCGTACACCTCGTACACACACGGCTCCGCTCCGTACACCTCGTACACACGCGGCTCTGCTCCGTACACCTCGTACACACGCGGCTCCGCTCCGTACACCTTGTACACACACGGCTCTGCTCCGTACACCTCGTACACGCGCGGCTCCGCTCCGTACGCCTCGTACACACGCGGCTCTGCTCCGTACACCTCGTACACGCGGCTCCGCTCCATACACCTCGTACACACGCGGCTCTGCTCCGTACACCTCGCACACACGCGGCTCTGCTCCGTACACCTCGTACACACGCGCCTCCGCTCCGTACACCTCGTACACACGCGGCTCTGCTCCGTACACCTCGTACACGTGCGGCTCCGCTCCGTACACCTCGTATACACGTGGCTCTGCTCCGTACACCTCGTACACACGCGGCTCAGCCCCGTACACCTCGTACACACGCGCCTCCGCTCCGTACACCTTGTACACACCCGGCTCTGCTCCGTACACCTCGTACACACACGGCTCCGCTCCGTACACCTCGTACAAACACGGCTCCGCTCCGTACACCTCGTACACACTCGGCTCTGCTCCGTACACCTCGTACACACGCGGCTCTGCTCCGTACACCTCGTACACACGCGGCTCTGCTCCGTACACCTCGTACACACGCGGCTCTGCTCCGTACACCTCGTACACACGCGGCTCCGCTCCGTACACCTTGTACACACACGGCTCCGCTCCGTACACCTCGTACACACGCGGCTCTGCTCCGTGCACCTCGTACACACGCGGCTCCGCTCCGTACACCTTGTACACACACGGCTCTGCTCCGTACACCTCGTACACGCGCGGCTCCGCTCCATACGCCTCGTACACACGCGGCTCTGCTCCGTACACCTCGTACACGCGGCTCCGCTCCATACACCTCGTACACACACACGCGGCTCTGCTCCGTACACCTCGTACACACGCGGCTCTGCTCCGTACACCTCGTACACGAGCGGCTCCGCTCCATACGCCTCGTACACACGCGGCTCTGCTCCGTACACCTCGTACACGCGGCTCCGCTCCATACACCTCGTACACACACACGCGGCTCTGCTCCGTACACCTCGTACACACGCGGCTCTGCTCCGTACACCTCGTACACACACGGCTCCGCTCCGTACACCTCGTACACACGCGGCTCTGCTCCGTACACCTCGTACACACGCGGCTCCGCTCCGTACACACGCGGTTCCGCTCCGTACACCTTGTACACACGCGGCTCCGCTCCGTACACCTCGTACACACGCGGTTCCGCTCCGTACACCTCGTACACGCGCGGCTCCGCTCCGTAAACCTCGTACACACGTGGCTCTGCTCCGTACACGCGCGGTTTCGCGCCGTACACCTCGTACACGTGCGGCTCCTCTCCGTACGCCTCGTACGCGCGCGGCTCCGCTCCGTACGCCTCGTACGCGCGCGGCTCCGCCCCGTATGCCTTATACGTGCGCGGCTCCGCTCCGTACACCTCGTACGCGCGCGACTCCGCTCCGTACACCTCGTACGTGCGCGGTTCCGCTCCGTACACCTCGTACACGCACGGCTCTGCTCCGTACACCACGTACACACGCGGCTCTGCTCCGTACACCTCGTACACGCGCGGCTCTGCTCCGTACACCACATACACGCGCGGCTCTGCTCCGTACACCTCGTACACGCGCGGCTCTGCTCCGTACACCTCGTACACGCGCGGCTCCGCTCCGTACACCTCGTACACGCGCGGCTCCGCTCTTTACACCTCGTACACATGCGGCTCCGCTCCGTACACACGCGAATCTGCTCCGTACACCTCGTACACACGCGGCTCCGTTTCGTACACCTCGTACACACGCGGCTCCGCTCCGTACACACGCGGTTCCGCTCCGTACACCTTGTACACACGCGGCTCCGCTCCGTACACCTCGTACACACGCGGCTCCGCTCCTTACACACGCAGTTCCGCTCCGTACACCTCGTACACGCGCGGCTCCGCTCCGTACACCTCGTATACGCGCGGCTCCTCTCTGTATTCTGTACGCCTCGTACGCGCGTGGCTCCGTACGCCTCATACGTGCGCGGCTCTGCTCCGTACGCCTCGTACGCGAGCTGCTCCGCTCCGTACGCCTCGTACGCGTGCGGCTCCGCTCCGTACGCCTGATACGTGCGCGGCTCCGCTCCATACACCTCGCACGCGCGCGACTCCGCTCCGTACACCTCGTACGCGCGCGGCTCCGCTCCGTACGCCTTATACGTGCGCGGCTCCGCTCCGTACACCTCGTACGCGCGCGACTCCGCTCCGTACACCTCGTACGCGCGCGGCTCCGCTCCGTACACCTCGTACGCGCGCGGCTCCGCTCCGTACACCTCGTACACGTGCGTCTCCGCTCCGTACACCTCGTACTCGTGCGGCTCCGCTCCGTACACCTCGTACTCGTGCGGCTCCGCTCCGTACACCTCGTACTCATGCGGCTCCGCTCCGTACACCTCGTACACACGCGGCTCCACTCCTTTCACACGCGGTTCCGCTCCGTACACCTCGTACACACGCGGCTCCGCTCCGTACACCTCGTACACACGCGGTTCCGCTCCGTACACCTCGTACACACGCGGCTCTGCTCCGTACACCTCGTACACACGCGGTTCCGCTCCGTACACCTCGTACACGCGCGGCTCCGCTCCGTACACCTCGTACACGCGCGGCTCCGCTCCGTACACCTCGTACACGCGCGGCTCCGCTCCGTACGCCTCGTACACACGCGGTTCCGCTCCGTACGCCTCGTACACACCCGGCTCCGCTCCGTACGCCTCGTACACACCCGGCTCCGCTCCGTACACCTCGTACACACGCGGCTCTGCTCCGTACACCTCGTACACACGCGGCTCTGCTCCGTACACCTCGTACACACGCGGCTCTGCTCCGTACACCTCGTACACACGCGGCTCTGCTCCGTACACCTCGTACACACGCGGCTCTGCTCCGTACACCTCGTACACACGCGGCTCTGCTCCGTACACCTCGTACACACGCGGCTCCGCTCCGTACACCTCGTACACACGCGGCTCTGCTCCGTACACCTCGTACACGTGCGGCTCCGCTCCGTACACCTCGTATACACGTGGCTCTGCTCCGTACACCTCGTACACACGCGGCTCTGCTCCGTACACACGCGAATCTGCTCCGTACACCTCGTACACACACGGCTCCGCTCCGTACACCTCGTACACACTCGGCTCTGCTCCGTACACCTCGTACACACGCGGCTCTGCTCCGTACACCTCGTACACGCGCGGCTCTGCTCCGTACACCTCGTACACGCGCGGCTCTGCTCCGTACACCTCGTACACGCGCGGCTCCGCTCCGTACGCCTCGTACACACGCGGCTCTGCTCCGTACACCTCGTACACGCGGCTCCGCTCCATACACCTCGTACACACGCGGCTCTGCTCCGTACACCTCGCACACACGCGGCTCTGCTCCGTACACCTCGTACACACGCGCCTCCGCTCCGTACACCTCGTACACACGCGGCTCTGCTCCGTACACCTCGTACACGTGCGGCTCCGCTCCGTACACCTCGTATACACGTGGCTCTGCTCCGTACACCTCGTACACACGCGGCTCAGCCCCGTACACCTCGTACACACGCGCCTCCGCTCCGTACACCTTGTACACACCCGGCTCTGCTCCGTACACCTCGTACACACACGGCTCCGCTCCGTACACCTCGTACACACACGGCTCCGCTCCGTACACCTCGTACACACTCGGCTCTGCTCCGTACACCTCGTACACACGCGGCTCTGCTCCGTACACCTCGTACACACGCGGCTCTGCTCCGTACACCTCGTACACACGCGGCTCTGCTCCGTACACCTCGTACACACGCGGCTCTGCTCCGTACACCTCGTACACACGCGGCTCCGCTCCGTACACCTTGTACACACGCGGCTCCGCTCCGTACACCTCGTACACACGCGGCTCCGCTCCGTACACCTCGTACACACGCGGCTCTGCTCCGTGCACCTCGTACACACGCGGCTCCGCTCCGTACACCTTGTACACACACGGCTCTGCTCCGTACACCTCGTACACGCGCGGCTCCGCTCCATACGCCTCGTACACACGCGGCTCTGCTCCGTACACCTCGTACACGCAGCTCCGCTCCATACACCTCGTACACACACACGCGGCTCTGCTCCGTACACCTCGTACACACGCGGCTCTGCTCCGTACACCTCGTACACGAGCGGCTCCGCTCCATACGCCTCGTACACACGCGGCTCTGCTCCGTACACCTCGTACACGCGGCTCCGCTCCATACACCTCGTACACACACACGCGGCTCTGCTCCGTACACCTCGTACACACGCGGCTCTGCTCCGTACACCTCGTACACACACGGCTCCGCTCCGTACACCTCGTACACACGCGGCTCTGCTCCGTACACCTCGTACACACGCGGCTCCGCTCCGTACACCTTGTACACACACGGCTCTGCTCCGTACACCTCGTACACGCGCGGCTCCGCTCCATACGCCTCGTACACACGCGGCTCTGCTCCGTACACCTCGTACACACACACGCGGCTCTGCTCCGTACACCTCGTACACACGCGGCTCTGCTCCGTACACCTCGTACACACGCGCCTCCGCTCCGTACACCTTGTACACACCCGGCTCTGCTCCGTACACCTCGTACACACACGGCTCCGCTCCGTACACCTCGTACACACACGGCTCCGCCCCGTACACCTCGTACACATGCCGCTCGGCTCCGTACACCTCGTACACATTCGGCTCTGCTCCGTACACCTCGTACACACGCGGCTCTGCTCCGTACACCTCGTACACGCGGCTCCGCTCCATACACCTCGTACACACACACGCGGCTCTGCTCCGTACACCTCGTACACACGCGGCTCTGCTCCGTACACCTCGTACACGAGCGGCTCCGCTCCATACGCCTCGTACACACGCGGCTCTGCTCCGTACACCTCGTACACGCGGCTCCGCTCCATACACCTCGTACACACACACGCGGCTCTGCTCCGTACACCTCGTACACACGCGGCTCTGCTCCGTACACCTCGTACACACACGGCTCCGCTCCGTACACCTCGTACACACGCGGCTCTGCTCCGTACACCTCGTACACACGCGGCTCCGCTCCGTACACCTTGTACACACACGGCTCTGCTCCGTACACCTCGTACACGCGCGGCTCCGCTCCATACGCCTCGTACACACGCGGCTCTGCTCCGTACACCTCGTACACACACACGCGGCTCTGCTCCGTACACCTCGTACACACGCGGCTCTGCTCCGTACACCTCGTACACACGCGCCTCCGCTCCGTACACCTTGTACACACCCGGCTCTGCTCCGTACACCTCGTACACACACGGCTCCGCCCCGTACACCTCGTACACATGCCGCTCGGCTCCGTACACCTCGTACACATTCGGCTCTGCTCCGTACACCTCGTACACACACGGCTCTGCTACATCCACACTGTAAACCCCTCCTGACCCCACACATAAACTTCAGCTCATCCAGCACCATGACAACCAGCACAGCAGAGTCCTGCATCCACTGAGGCCCCTGATCATGTGACCCCTGACTCCTCCCCTCCTGTGACCTCATCACAGCTCCTGTGCGCACAGAACAGCCATATATGTGGTGGCGGCTCTGCAGGTGGAGGTATGTGGAGACCCCATTACTGGGCGCAGGGGGCATTAACCCCTTCAGCACGGAGATTCGTTTGGGGTCTTGTGTTGCCCCTTTTTAAGAATTATAAGGTTTTTGTTCTGTTTCATGTAATAGATACATACGACCCAACTATGGAGACAGGAAGGGAGGAAACGTATTGTTCTCATAGTACAGGACCCCTTTACTGCCCCACAGTGTAATGCCCCCATTATGCCCCTTATGCAGGATGTATGATGACCCCACACAGTGTAATGCCCCCATTATGCCCCTTATGCAGGATGTATGATGCCCCACACAGTGTAATGCCCCCATTATGCCCCTTATGCAGGATGTATGATGCCCCCACAGTGTAATGCCCCCATTATGCCCCTTATGCAGGATGTATGATGCCCCCCACAGTGTAATGCCCCCATTATGCCCCTTATGCACGATGTATGATGCCCCCACACAGTGTAATGCCCCCATTATGCCCCTTATGCAGGATGTATGATGCCCCCACAGTGTAATGCTCCCATTATGCCCCTCATACATTATGTATGATGCCCCCACACAGTGTAATGCCCCCATTATGCCCCTTATGCAGGATGTATGATGCCCCCATTATGCCCCTTATGCAGAATGTATGATGCCCCCCACAGTGTAATGCCCCTTATGCAGGATGTATGATGCCCCCACACAGTGTAATCCCCCCATTATGACCCCACACAGTGTAATGCCCCTTATGCAGTATGTATGATGCCCCACACAGTGTAATGCCCCTTATGCAGTATGTATGATGCCCCACACAGTGTAATGCCCCTTATGCAGTGTGTATGATGCCCCCACACAGTGTAATGCCCCTTATGCAGTATGTATGATACCCCCACACAGTGTAATGCCCCCATTATTCCCCTTATGCAGGATGTATGATGCCCCCACACAGTGTAATGCCCCCATTATTCCCCTTATGCAGTGTGTATGATGCCCCCACACAGTGTAATGCCCCCATTATACCCCTTATGCAGTATGTATGATGCCCCCACACAGTGTAATGCCCCCATTATTCCCCTTATGCGGGATGTATGATGCCCCCATTATTCCCCTTATGCAGGATGTATGATGCCCCCACACAGTGTAATGCCCCCATTATGCCCCTTATGCAGTGTGTATGATGCCCCCACACAGTGTAATGCCCCCATTATGCCCCTTATGCAGTGTGTATGATGCCCCCACACAGTGTAATGCCCCCATTATGCCACTTATGCAGTGTGTATGATGCCCCCACACAGTGTAATGCCCCCATTATTCCCCTTATGCAGGATGTATGATGCCCCCACACAGTGTAATGCCCCCATTCCCCTTATGCAGTGTGTATGATGCCCCCACACAGTGTAATGCCCCCATTATGCCCCTTATGCAGTGTGTATGATGCCCCCATTATGCCCCTTATGCAGGATGTATGATGCCCCCACACAGTGTAATGCCCCCATTATGCCCCTTATGCAGTGTGTATGATGCCCCCACACAGTGTAATGCCCCCATTATGCCCCTTATGCAGTATGTATGATGCCCCCACACAGTGTAATGCCCCCATTATTCCCCTTATGCAGGATGTATGATGCCCCCATTATGCCCCTTATGCAGGATGTATGATGCCCCCACACAGTGTAATGCCCCATTATGCCCCTTATGCAGTATGTATGATGCCCCCACACAGTGTAATGCCCCATTATGCCCCTTATGCATGATGTATGATGCCCCCACACAGTGTAATGTTCGCACAGTACCACCTGAGGTTTTACAGTTGGAATAATCCCTCTAGAAAATGTTTTTACCTTTGCCTGCTCCCCTACATGTAGACCCTCGAGCATGTATACTTGCATGTAGGGGAGCAGACCTTACTAGATATCGAGGCTTTGTACAGTAATATACCGCATGAGGATGGTATCAGAGGAGTAAGACGTTTATTGAAATCAAGATCAATGGAGTGTAGCAGATATAATGACTTCATGGAGGATCTTCTAAAATTCCCTCTTACTCATAACTTCTTTCTTTTTGACAGGAAGTACTTCCACCAGCTCAGGGGTACTGCAATGGGAAGCTCCTGTGCCTCCTCATATGCTAACCTATTCCTGGGCTGGTGGGAGGAATCCACGATATTCAGGGATGATCATAAGTGATGACATCCATATGTTGGGGTATGATACAAATATATTGACTACATTTTTATCATCTGGTCAGGGATGAGTGAACAATGTTTTGAATTTGTCAGGGAACTCAATATCCATAAAGTGGGCCTGAGATTTATATCAGATTTTAATTATTACCAGTTGCCTTTCCTTGATGTACTAATCAAGAAAGATTGGAATGGGACCCTAGGGACACACATTTACCATAAACCTTCAAGCACTAATAAACTATTGAAGTGTGATAGCCACCACCCTCATTCCCATAAAAAGAGGAACACCCAAGGGCCAATTTTTATGGTTGAGAGGGTACTGCTCTAATGTCACAGATTTTAATATACAGGCAATAGACCTGAACATCAGATTCAGGGAACAAGGGTACTCATGGAACATTTTGGATTTCACATCGTTTGCAGAAAAATGGGAGAGACAGACACTCCTCCATACCTAACCAAGAGACCAAGAAAAAGATTGGACTACACGAGTAAGAAAAACTTATGACAGAGTGACTGTATCTTTCATATCCTCAGAAAACACTGGGATATACTTGTGACTGTCCCGGACCTGAGGGTGCTGTGGGATCTATTCCCACAATAACTTTCAGAAAGGGTCGGTCCATTAGGGACCATTTAGTGCATAATTTCTAAAAAAAACCTGCACCCAAGGGGACTTGGCTAGATAGAGGAATCTGCAGTTTCTTTAGATTTGGAGAACATTGTACATGTAATTGGATGAGACCATGTAAATGTTTCTTGAGCCCCTAATAGGTTAAAATCTTTTTTTCCAGAGGGATTATTCCAACTGTAAAACCTCAGGACTTGTATATATGGTCACATGCACCTGCCCCCTAGATTATGTAGGCAAGATCAAGAGGGAGTCTAGGAGGAGGGTGGGGGGCATTTGGGTGATATATGCCATGGTTGGTACACCCCATTAGCAAGAGACATGTACAGTGTACATTGCGGTGAAACTGGAGACATCTCCTTTTGTATCTTTGTTGTTGTTAAACCCAGTGTGAGAGGAGGTGATCACAATAGATGTATCTTCAAAAAAGAATGTGAGAGGATTTTTAGACTGGATTCACTAGGCCCTAAGGGACTGAATGAGCAAATTTCCTATGCCTGTTTTGTGTGAATACAGCCCCATTCTGGATTATATTTTTGGATTGTATACTCTACCCATTGCTACTCAGTTCTCTGTGAATGGGGTTTACATATTGTGTCTAAGCTTCTATATCAGAATTATTACTTATCAATTATATTCCACTTATACTATTTCATAATTAACAAGTGTGGTGTTCCTTGTGTATCTCTAATTGTGCAATAGAGGGGAAATTTGACCATTTAGGAATATACTGTGGGCCATCATCCCATATTTTATGTAGTGATAAAGCATATCTACATGCCTATTGCATGATGGGAGGATGTGCAATACTTGTTTTTAGTCTCCCATGACGCTGATCTCAGAGATAGGACTTTTCTATATTGGTGGAATGCAATCCAATACCATATGCGTGGAACGCATGCTTCCGGACATGCGCACTCGCAGACAGGAGACCGTGATGCACTCCGGCATGGACCGCACATGTCCGGCATGTTTAAGCTTTCTTCCCGCCCGTTGTTTTGTGCTGAATTGTGGGGAGTACTTGAGAATTTATTTTTGTTCCATCTGTCTTTAGTTGATGCATCAGATTAGTCCTCAGAATTATAATTAGAGGAACCCATGGACACATTAGGATTTGTGAAGCTGACCTCCGCTCTCCTCTATTTCCTTTGAATTTATTGTGTGACCTGTATTTCAAAACAGTAGCTCCACATTTATTTTATTTTCCATGTGTAAATTGACTTTGACTCATAAATAGTCTTTGATATCTCTTTCAAACTTCGTTTTTTTGATGTCTGAGATCCATCCTCCAGACTTTTGCATATTTTGTTTCAGTTTTGTATCCAAAAAGGCTTCTACACTAGGCGGAAAACTTTCAACTAGTTATTTTCAAGAAACAAATATCAAACGCAATGTGACTTGGTTATCCTATAAGTTTTTTTTTTTAATGTAGACATACACCCTGAAAAGCATGCAACTATGTTAACCCCTTAACAACATTAGACGTACCAATACGCCTCTGTGCCCTGGGACTTAAGAGCCAGACCCGTATTAGTACGTCATCCTGATCGCGCGCGCACACAGGCTGTGCGAGCGCGATCGCCGTCGGGTGTCAGCTGATTGTCACAGCTGACACCCGGTACTATGTGCAGGGAGCGGTCCCGCACCGCTCCCAGCACATTAACCCCTGCAATGCTGCGATCGAAGTCGATCGCAGCATTGCGATGGCAAGGGGAGGTGATCGCAGATACTCACCTCCTCTTCCGGCCTCCAGCGATGTCTGCCGTGGCTTCCAGGATGTTGCCATGACGACCCGATGTCGTCATGACAACATCCGGGTCACCAGACAGCAGGAAGATTTTTTGGACATGCGCAGTGCATCTCCAAACGATCTTCTCCCTGTCCAGCGCTGACAGCCTGCACGGCACAGGGATTGTGCTCCATTCCTATGCCATGCAGGCGATCAGAATAAAAAAAGTGAAAGTCCCAGAGTGGGACAGAGTAAAAAAATGTAAAAACTGTCAGAAAGTATAAAAAAATAATCCACCAAAAATAAAAATATATTGTACCCATCAATAAATATTATTATAAAAAAAAAAACAATAAAAGTATACATATTTGGTATCGCCGCGTCCGGAACAACCTGACCTATAAAACTGTCCCACTAGTTAACCCCTTCAGGGAACACGGTAAAAAACAAAAAACAAAACACGAAGCAAAAAACAATGCTTTATCATCATACCGCCAAACAAAAAATGGAATAACACGCGATCAAAAAGACGAATATAAATAAAAATTGTACCGCTGAAAACGTCATCTCGTTCCGCAAAAAAAAAGCCGCCATACAGCTCCAGCAGCCGAAAAATAAAAGTTATAGCTCTCAGAATAAAGCTATGCTAAAAAATATTTTTTTCTATAAAATTGCTTTTATGTAAAAGTGCAAAACATAGAAAAACTATATAAATGTGGTACCGTTGTAAACGTACTGACCCGAAGAATAAAGCTGCCTTATCAATTTTACCACACGCGGAACAGAATAAAAAAAAAAAAAAAAAAAAAACAATTCCTGAATTGTTGGTTTTTGTTTATTCTGCCTCCCAAAAATCGGAATAGAAAGCGATCAAAAAATGTCACGTGCCTGAAAATGGCACCAATAACAACGTCAACTCATTCCGCAAAAAACAAGCCGTCACATGACTGTCTGCCAAAATCTGGAAAAATTATAGCTCTCAAAATATGGCGATGCAAAAACTTTATTTTACAAAAAATGCGTCTTTTAGTGCGTGACAGCTGTCAGTCATAAAAACCCCATATGATTCTGGTATCACTGTAATCGCACCGACCCGAAGAATAAAGTCGTCTAATCACTTATACCGCACGAGGAACGGCGTAAAAAATAAACTCTCGGGTTAGGGTTGGGCTAGGGTTAGGGCTGGGTTTGGGGTTAGGGTTGTGATGGGGTTGGGATTTTTTTCAAAAGTAAGAAAAAAAGATGACGATATGGCGACTAGTGTTGAGCGCAAGTGCTCGCTACTTGAGTTTGCATCGGGTGCTCGGGTATGCATTGAGTATCGTGGGTATTTGAGTGACATGCTCGAGTCTCCGCCCCATATGCTTCGCGGCCAAAAAAACTTTGCGGGGATTGCCTGCCATGCACGAGCGATCCCCGCATGTTTTTTTTGGGGTGTCTAATAACCGTGAAACATGCGGGGCAGGAACTCGAGCATGTCACTCGAGCACACGCAGTACATGGTGCATACGAATCAATCAAAGTTTGAAAATTGCAAAATTTTCAAAATTTTCGCCAAATTTCCGTTTTTTTCACAAATAAACGCAAGTGATATAGAAGAAATTTTACCACAATCATGAAGTACAATATGTCACGAAAAAACAGTCTCAGAATCAGGGGGATCCGTTGAAGCGTTCCAGAGTAATTACCTCATAAAGTGACAGTGGTCAGAATTGTAAAAATTGGCCTGGTCATTAACGTGCAAACCACCCTCGGGGGTTAAGGGGTTAATAAAACCGACACATTTGAAGAAAACCTAACGGGACAGCAATTTGCAATACACAATTTCATCAGTTATACCACTATAGGGGTCATCTATTTAATAGAGTGCATAGAGAGTTAACTACAATATGTGGGATGCACGTCAGATCCGCTAAAAAAAATGTATTAGAAGACATTTATCTGACGCAATCAATCCCACAGCATTAAACGGGTCTGTGGTTTCAAGACACTTTTCACAAAAACATAACCCGGGTGCTCGGGTTTAACATAATGCAGATCGGATAGACAGATTGCTGGGTGGGGCTGGGGAAAACCCACCGTTCATGGTATACACTGGTACTAATGACAAAGTTAGAGGGAGCTGGAAGGTCCTTAAAAATGAGTACAGGGAACTAGGAGAGAAGCTGAAGACCAGGACCTCAAAGGTGGTGTTTTTTAGAAATACTGCCGGTGCCACCTGCGTCACTAGAAAGACATCAGGAGCTTGGGGAGATAAATAAGTGGCTTAGAACTTGGTGCATGAAGGAAGGGTTTGAGTTCATGGAGAACTGTGCTGATTTCGCTGTTGGCTACAGGCTCTACGGTAGGGATGGGCTGCATCTCAATGGGGAAGGTGCAGCTTTGCTGGGGGAAAAAATGGTCCGACGGCTGGAGGAGCTTTTAAACTAAGATCTGGGGGGAGGGAGGGTAGTCATGCTTAAAAGGGGTTAGATAGAGTAGACAGAGTGGGAGAGTAGGGGCTATGGAGGATCTTGGGGGGGCTGGTATACGCAAGGAAAGTAGGGAGTTGAGTAGGAAATGTGCTAATTGTATTAAATGTCTGCTAGCAAATGCAAGAAGTCTTGCAAACAAAATGGCTGAACTGGAGACTCTTATGTCGGTCACAGAATACGATGTGGTGGGTATTACAGAAACCTGGCTGGATGAAAGCCATGACTGGATGACAAATATAGAGGGATACACTACATTTAGAAAGGACAGGAAAGACAAAAAAGGTGGAGGGATGTGTATTTTAGTAAGATCCAACTTAAAATCTGTGCTCAATGACAACATTGGGGGGAGCTGCGACAATGTAAAGTCAATTTGGGTAAATGTACATGGGGATGGCAATAATGGAAAGCTGCTAAGTGGAGTTTGTTACAAGCCTCCTAATATAGCTGAACTTCTAGAGGACGAAATGCTGGAACAAATTAAACCTGCAGCAAATAATAATAGGGTCCTTATTATGGGGGATTTTAACTATCCAGATTTTCAATGGGACATAGAATCTTCCAGTTGTGCTAAAAGCTGCAAATTCTTATCCACAGTTCAGGACAATTACCTGCTGGATCTGGTGCTGTCAAATAGACAAGATACAATTTCAGATCTACAGGTACGAGAGCACTTAAACAGTGACCATAATATGATAAGTTTCAATGTAATCTTTAATAAAACATTTCAAAACGGAAATGCAAAAACCTGGAACTTTAAGAAAGCTGATTTCAACAAATTAAGGGAAGAGCTTAATTATGTAGACTGAAAATACTACTAGATTCCTGCAGAAAATTTATACCCTGGAATAAAAATGAACCAGGAATAAAAAGAAACGATTATGAATAAATAAGACAGTACAAAGTTTAATAAGACAAAAACAAAGGGCATTCAAAATCTTAAAGGCCGAGAATACAGAAATAGCATTTCATTAGTGTAAAGACTAGTGTTGAGCGAGCATGCTCGACACTGCTCGGTACTCGCCCGAGCATCTTCCTACTCGGGATGTTCGGTGAGCACCGAGCATTTCCGGGTTACTCGGGCGGGAGCTCGGGTCTCCGTCCTGCATGTTTGGCGCTCTTTACAGAGCCAATGAACATGCAGGGATTGCCAGCCAGTCACTGTAATGCCGCAGCCATGTTGTTTGTGGGCATTATAGTGATTGGCTGGCCGCACAACGTCACCTCGAGTATTTAAAATCGGGAGCCGCCATCTTGGACACAATCCCCCGGTCTCAGGGGCCAGGAAAAATCCTTTTTTTTTCATCTAAATCCTGTATTTTTTTTTCCTCAGTCAGACTGTACAAATACGCATCTCATTAACCTTTTGGTATTCCCCCCCCCCCCCCCTTCCCAAGAAAAAAATTGAGTGTGTCTGTGACTGTTCAGACACCAATATATCTGTTTAAAAGATTCTGGTGTAGGCCGCATAACTAGAACTGTGGTTTTGCTGTTCTACGGTTCAAATCTCTGTATTATCCAGCTTTTGGCCTTTTTTCCGTAAAAAAAACCAGTAATAGTGTCTCGCTGACTGTTCAGACACAAATATATCTGTTTAAAAGATTCTGGTGTAGGCCGCGTAACTAGAACTGTGGTTTTGCTGTTCTACGGTTCAAATCTCTGTATTATCCAGCTTTTGGCCTTTTTTCCGTAAAAAAAACCAGTAATAGTGTCTCGCTGACTGTTCAGACACAAATATATCTGTTTAAAAGATTCTGGTGTAGGCCCGATAACTAGAATTGTGGTTTTGCAGTTCCACGGTTCAAATCTCTGTATTATGCAGCTTTTGGCCTTTTTTCTGTAAACAAATACAGTAATAGTGTCTCCCTGACTGTTCAGACACAAATATATCTGTTTAAAAGATTATGGTGTAGGCCAGAGAAATATAACTGTGGTTTTTCTCTTCCACGGTTGTAATCTCCTTTTTATTACCCTTTTTCCATTGATAGTGCGAGTGTAAGCTATTTTACTTCCTTTACAATGGGCAAAGCGCGTGGCAAGGGACGTGGAACTGGACGTTCTGGTGATGTCCGTGTAGAGGACGGGGCCGTGGCCAAGGTGAAAATGTGCCACAACCAACAGCCACATCTTCTCGCTCCCACTTCTTGACCGAATTACTAGGGAAGCACACTACAACACCAGTATTGCGAACTGATCAGTGTGAACAGGTTATTAATTGGATAGCAGATAATACTTCCAGTTACCTGGGCACCACCACCTCCGGTCTGCCTTCCACATGGTCAAGTTTTAGTAGCTGTGAGTCTCGACCGCATACTCCTCCTCACCCTGATGCTCCTTCCTCCCACCATGCCGAGTGTCGTCAGACAGCAACTGATCCCACAGTTGGACACTCTGAAGAGCTGTTCACTGGTCCATTTCCATATTTGTGCCCCTCGCCTGCTCCGCTTGAAGTGGCGGAAGAGGAGATCCCATGTAGCGATGCCCAAATATTTGAACAGCCACGGCCAGAGGAAGTCGACGCTGGCAATTTGTCACAAGAGGTGGACGATGATGAGACACAATTGCCACGAAGTGAGGAGGAGGATCGTGGTGCGCAAGTGGAAGAGGAGGAGGTGGTGGATGATCTAGTAACTGACCCAACGTGGCAGGAGGACACGCAGAGCGAGGCCAGCAGCACACAGGGGGATGGAGTCAGAGTACCCCAACAGGCAGGAAGAAGCAGTGTGGTGGCCGCAGACAGAAGGCGGGCAACCGTTCCCCGTAACACCAACACGAGGGACGTTGCCAGTACAACCGGTAGGTCTTCCAGTGTCTGCAATTTTTTTAAAGACTCTGCTGATAACCCCAAAAAGGCCATTTGTACCACCTGCCAGGCCAGCATCAGCAGGGGTGACAAAACTACCAGCCTGACCACCACCAGCATGATCAGGCACATGTCAGCAAAGCACCCAACTTTGTGGGGCGAACCCCAGTGTCCACGACCAGTGTCAGCGGGTGTCACCACTGCTTCTTCCGCTGTTGTGCGTGTAAGAGAACCCCCTGTTGTGCGTGCAAGGCAATCCCCTGTCCATACTGCATGCAAAGATGCCCCCTCCTCTCAGTCTTCACTTGTTATGGCAGTTTCTCAAGAAACAGCATTAACGTCCACGTCCCACTGCAGCGTTCAATTGTCCATATCCCAGACCTTTGAATAAAAGCGCAAATTCGCAGCCAATGCCCCACAGGCCACAGTCCTAAATTTGCACATTTCACGACTGCTTGCATTGGAAATGCTGCCTTTTAGGCTGGTGGAGACGGAATCCTTCCGCAACCTTATGGCGGTGGCCGTCCCTCGGTACTCGGTCCCCAGCCGACACTATTTTGCCCGGTGTGCCATCCCTGCACTACTCAAGCACGTGTCCCAAAACATCTGCCGTGCCCTCAACAACGCAGTTACTGGGAGAGTCCACCTGACAACGGACACGTGGACAAGTGCTTGTGGCCAGGGACGGTACATCTCCCTGACGGCACACTGGGTAAACATAGTGGAAGCCGGGACCCAGTCGGGCCTTGGGACGGAACACATCCTCCCCACACCGAGGATAGCGGGCCCTATGTCAGTCAGAGTTGCCCCCACAGTGTACAGCTCCTGCAAATCATCCTCCTCCTCCTCATTTTCAGCCTCCATCTCAGATATCACCACATCAGTTACGAGCTGGAAGCACTGCAGTACTGCCTCCGCCAAGCGGCAACAGGCTGTGCTGAAACTCATAAGTTTAGGTGAGAAACCTCACACTGCTTGTGAGTTGTGGACAGCTGTGAAAGAGCAGTCAGATCTGTGGCTGAGACCGCTGAACCTACATCCAGGCATGGTCGTGTGTGACAATGGCCGTAACCTGGTGGCGGCTCTGAGGCGAGGCGAAATCACACACGTACCTTGCCTGGCCCATGTGCTTAACCTTGTGGTTCAGTGGTTTCTTAAATCGTCCCCCGAGTTGCCAGATCTGCTCGTCAAAGTACGCCGCCTGTCAGCTCATTTTCGGAAGTCGGCTACAGCTTCCGCCGCCCTTGCTGTGCTGCAGCAGCGTTTGCAGCTTCTGGCACACCGACTGGTGTGTGATGTCCCCACACGTTGGAACTCTACCCTCCACATGTTGCAAAGGATTTGTGAGCAGTGGAGAGCAGTTGTGGAGTACCAGCTGCAACAAGGCCGTCGATATTCAGGTCAGACTCCACACATAAGACCTCAGGAGTGGACCTGGATGTCTGACATATGTACCATCCTGACAAAGTTTGAGGAGTCCACCAAGATGGTGAGTGGCGATGAGATGGATCAAGAAGCCGTAGCGGGCGATTACACACAGCCCAGCCTCCTCTCATCCCAACGTGCATTGGGGGACAATGAGGGAGAGGAGGAGGAGGAAGAACAGGAGCTGGTATCATGCGCTGTAGACGGTAGTACCTGTACAACTGTCATACCGTCGGTCCAGCGTGGGTGGCCTGAGGACAGGGGGGAGGAGGAGGAGGCTGAGAGCATGGTCAGTCGTCATCTTGGTGAGGAAACGAAAGTCTTGCCCGTTACCAGTCTGGCACGCATGGCTGACTTTATGTTACGCTGCCTTAACCGTGACCCTCGCATTGTCAAAATATTTGGTGACACTTTTAGACTCGGCTACAAGGAGAACTTTCACTCTCTTATTCCTGAGGTTGAGAGGTCTACAAAAATGGGGCAGTACCAGAAGGCCCTTGCTGCAGAACTGTTAAAAAAAAAAATTCCCATCTGAACATGCTAGCTGCAGAAGTCACAGTTCGTTACCCAACCAAGGCGTACAGGCGAGAGAGACGCAACTCCAATCCAGCAGAGGCAGGAGAACACTGTCAACGTTCTGGGACAGTTTTCTGAGACCCGCCCAGCTTACAGGCCCTGAGGCGCGGGGTACTCTCACAAGGAGTGGAAAGTTTCAAAAGATGGTGAGGGAGTACCTTGCCGACCGTACCAGCGTCCTCCGTGATTCCTCTGTGCCTTTTAATTATTAGGTATCCAAGCTGGACACTTGGAATGAACTCACTCTGTACGCCTTGGAGGTCCTGGCCTGCCGTGCCGCTAGCGTGTTATCGGAGCGTGTTTTTAGTGCCGCTGGGGGAATTATAACTGATAAGCGCACTCGCCTGTCAACTGACAATGCTGACAAGCTGACCCTTATCAAAATGAACAAGGGCTGGATTGGGCCAGACTTCTCATCACCACCAAATGACAGCAGAGAAACATAAAGTGAAATCCACTGTGTTGTTTTGGGAGGTGTATTCCCATGCACCGCTTCACACCCACACATGGGTATACGCTTCCTCATTTCGGCTGTTTTTTGCTCTTCTCCTTATCCTCAGCCTCCACCACCACTATACCACCAGGGTGACCGTGGTCCGTGTTGCCAGCGTTGCAAGTTCCTCCGTCCTAATTTTTGGCAGCTTTTGCTTGGAAGGCATAGGCAAAGACTATGGGAGTCCCACTCCCCAATAATGGGAAGTGTTTTTAATATGCTGTACTGCATAGCTCTTGTAAGGGGCATTGCAAGTTCCTCCATCCTAATTTTTGGCAGCTTTTGCTTGGAAGGCATACGCAAAGACTATGGGAGACCCACTCCCCAATAATGGGAATAATGTTTTTAATATGCTGTACTGCATGGCTCTTGTAAGGGGCATTAAAATCGTCTTGTTAAGCTACTGTGACCTCCACGTCTCTTCCAAAGGTCATTGATAATTGTCTTTTTATTCCACTGGGACCTCCACCACTCTTCCAAGGGGCATTAAAACTGTCTTATTAAACCACTCTGAACTCCACAGCTTTTCCAAGGGGCATTAAAACCGTCTTGTTAAGCTCCTGTGACTTCCACTTCTCTTCCAAGGGGCATTAAAACCGTCTTGTTAAGCTCCTGTGACTTCCACTTCTCTTCCAAGGGGCATTAAAACCGTCTTGTTAAGCTACTGTGACCTCCACGTCTCTTCCAAGGGGCATTAAAACCGTCTTGTTAAACCACTCTGAACTCCACAGCTCTTCCAAGGGGCATTGAAATGTTGATTTTAATTACCTCTAACCTCCACGACTCTTCCAACGGGCATTGCATTTCCTCCTAATTTTAGTCAGCTTTTGCTTTTCAATGCATAGGCGAAAACTAAGGGAGACCCACTCCCCAATAATGGGAAGAAGGTTTTTAGTATGCTGTAATCCATTTCTGTTTCAAGGGGCATTGCAGTTCCTCAGAATTTTTGGAAAGCCTTCCATTCACTGCTTAGGCCAACAGTGTACAGGAGACCCAGTTGCTATAAATGGAAAAAACGGTTTAGTTAAGGCCCTCTGACCTCCATGTCCTTTCCAAGGGGCATTGGAGTGCCTCAAAATTTTTGGTAGGCATTGCACTCACTGTATGCCCTATAACTTTGTAGCCGAACCGCTCCTTTTGGTACAGAAACATATCCTACAAGACATGTGTGGTTGACTGGCCTGATATTGATGTGAATGGTCCCTGTTCCTCCTGCTCTTTCTCCTTTGCCACCACCTCATCCATCATTCATCACCTGAAGCTTTGTTTTAACGAGAGTCCTTGAACTGGGATAGTAGGAGGAAAACATCCAGCTATCCTCGGAGTAGGTAGGATATGCGCCAAAACGCTGACCACCTCAGGCCTAGCCGCTACTACATACATGCGCTTGCATTCCAAGGAACAGAAAGCTAAGGAGATGGATGGCCTCATGATCATGAATAATTTACTCATTGTGTAGGAGGCCGACCACTGCTGCTGTCTACCTTCTGAACTTTGTGTTGAAGCCTGATTGACCCAGGACCCACAATCCTCTATATCTGGAGGATGTGTTGCATCCAGTGTCCAACTGTGTCCCGGGTTCCACAATATTAACCCAGTGTGAAGGCGTCAGTCAGATGGATGATCCCTGGCCACATTCACTTGTCCATGTGTTTGTGGATAGGCTGTCCTTCAAATAGGGGCGGCTGGGGACCGTTTATGGACACCCGGCCGCCCCCAGGCATCTGGGGACCGTGTGTGGGCACCCGGCCGCGGGGCGGCTGGGGACCGAGCGTGGACGCCCGGCAGCTGGGGACTGAGTATGGATACCAGGCCGCCGACGCAGCCATGACGTGGTGGCCAGATTCCGCCTTCACATGCCTAAAAGGCCCAATTTCAAGTGCAAGCAAGCAGTATGGTATTGCAGCCTGGGGGTTGGTGGGTGGCAGGCTGCATACTTGCATTGCAAGGAATGGGGGAGGTACAATTGAACACTGCCCTGGGACAAGGACTTACATGGGGATAGTTGCAAGTCTGCATCTTCTGATGCGGCAAGGATCACTTCTGATGGGCACACTTTTAGGCAGTGACCTGGGTGTCAGAGATGCTTCCAGAGGTCTTCCCCATGCTGTTCCCATGTCTTTTCAGCACTGTATGCATGTGACTTGCCCCCTGGGCCGTGGGGCACTCGGATCCCGGCAGTACGGGAATGATGGGAGTAGTAGTGGCAGCCCGGTTCCGTGGCTCAGGGTGGTCAGGCCAGTGGTAGTCCGTTATGTGCTGTTGATTATGTCCGACTACGCCACCCGTGGATTTGCGGTCATTAGGAACCGCCGCTGCAAGGCAGACCACTGGGGCTGATGATGTATGCAGCTGGGATGGTGTGACTCCCCACGGGAAGAGTGCGGCCCCAGGGCAGTGTAGTGGATGGTGTGAGTGATGGTGGTGAGAGTCCCAGTGCTGATAGTGCTGGAGGAGCAAGGAGCACACAGACAGGTTGCAGTCCAGGGTCTTTACTACAACAGGTAAACTGACCCATAAACAGTCCCGGCTAGGAGGGGACCTGGATGTCTGAGAGCAATGGGGAAATTGGCCCTGGTCAGGGTGAGGGTGTAGGCCTACCGTGCTTTCTGCGCTCCTTCTGGCTATCTCCTCCTTATAGGGTAACAGCCCACGTTTCCGAGCTTTCCGTATACTCTCGCCTGTATGGCCTGCGACGTGGGTTCCTTTCTGCTCCCGGCCTGGTACGGCTTTACTGGTCCCTTCTGTTGTGGCAGAGCCTCCAGGCTTCTTAGGCCAAGGAATATACAGTCCCCTGCGGACTGGTTATCTGCTGTAGGATGTGGAATCCTCCCAGCCTCAGACACCAAAGTCTGGTAAATTAAGTCCTTTATCTGCCAAGACAGGCTCACTTCGCCTCTTGTCTCTGGCTTGTGACTCTCCTCCTGCCACACCTCCTCTTAGGTGCAATACAACTTTCTGTCCCTGCTCTGCTCTGGGACAAGTCTCAGTCCTGAGACAGGTCGTCCAGTTCTCACTAACCCTGCCCCCAGTTCCAGCTTTTATAGGGGCAGCATGCTCCCCCTACTGGCCTGTGACAGGAGGTATTGCATGCTAATGTTCCCCTGACCAGAGAACCTCCCCCTTGCTCTCAGACACAGCTTTATTATATTTGTGGCATCCAGGCCAGGGTGACACACATGTGTCACACAGCACATGGCCAGATAAGGTTGTAAAATGTTAAAATGACATTTCCCGGTGAATGCATTTGTTACGGTTGAAAGCAATACAAAAGTGCAAAAACGCATAAAAAATGCTACTTGTGAACATAGCCCAAGATATGGAGGAATATTTTTGTTTTTGGTTATTTATTTTACCTTATACACAAGTCTTTACCCTGGAAAGGAAGTTCCTTAACATATTTCACAGGAAAACCGTTTTTCGTTTTTGAACGTTTTATTGTGAGCCCGTAAAAGTGGCTTAATTCCTCTGACCACGTTGTTGACTGCAGTGACCTGGGGGTCAGAAATGCTTCCTGGGGCGATCTCCATGCTGTCCCCTTGTCATTTGAACACTGTCCCTATCGTTTTGGGCACTTTTTAGGCTTTCTACAGACTGCCGGGGGTGCCGCCGCAAAAATGCTTGGGTCTCCCATAGACTAACATTGGACTCGTTGGTCGGGTCGAGCACCCGAGTATCACGGTGAGCTCGGCCTGAGCTTCAAGCACCCGAGCATTTTAGTGCTCGCTCAACACTAATAAAGACCTAAATAAGAAATGTAAAAACGAAATCAACCTAGCAAAATTATCTACAGAGCAACAAATTGCCAGGGACATTAAGTTCCCCAAAAATGTATACATACCTCAATGCCAAAAAGACTAAATGAGATGGTATTGGCCCCTTAAAAGACAATAATAACAAGATAATTTATAGAGGACAAAGAAAAGGATGAGATTTTAAGCAGACATTTTTCATAAGTGTTCACCAACAAACAGTCTGTTCCAGGGTTCTTTCAAGAGGGCAAAAATCAAAGTTCACCTCCTAATATACCGTATTTTTCGGACCATAAGGCGCACTTTTTTTTCCCCAAATTATTATTATGGTCCAAACACAACTTACCGGTGGTGGTGGAGCGGGATCGCAGGGCGGCGGCGGAAGAAGAGGTGAGGCGGGCCGGTTTCTGGCTGGGGGCCGGGCCTGGCCGGGTACCAAGGCCGGTGTATTGCTGTGAGCGGAGTTTGCAGAGCAGAGTGAGTGGCTTCCGGTGGCCGCGGCCATGTTCCTGAAGCTGGGCTCTATAGGAAAATGGTCGCCGACTCTGCAGAACACGCCATTTTCCTGTAGAGCACAGCTTCAGAAAGATGGCCGCGGCCACCCGAAGCCGCTCACTCTGCTCTGCAAACTCCGCTCACAGCAATACACCGGCCCTTGTACCCGGCCAGGCCCGGCCCCCAGCCAGATACCGGCCCGCCCCACCTCTTCTTCCACCGCCGCCCTGCGATCCCGATATTCTCTAAATAGGACATAGTCAGCAGTGGGGTGCTACAGGGATCTGTGCTAGGACCAATTCTTTTTAACCTCTTTATTAATGACCTTGGTAATGGGATTGTAAGTAAAGTGCCAGTTTTTGCTGATGATACCAAACTAAGTAGGATATTAAAATCTGATCTTGACATTATGATATTGCAGAACGATCTGGATAAGATGACTGAATGGGCAAACACTTGGCAGATTAAGTTTTATGTAGATAAATGTAGAGTAATGTACATAGGATGGAGTAATCCTATTGCTGCATATACATTAAGTGGGAGTATACTCGGGACTACAGAACAGGAGAAGGATTTGGGTATTCTGGTTACAAGTAAGCTGAGCAGCAGTACTCAATGTCAAGCAGCAGCCGCAAAAGCAAGCAAGATTTTAGGGTGTATAAAAAGAAAAATAAAATCTTGCAATCCCAACGTATTGTTACCCCTTTATAAATCACATTTTAAAAAGGATATTCAGAAGTTAGTCAGTTCAAAGGCGGGCAACTAGATTATTATATAGGATGGTAGACCTCTCATATGATGAGAGGTTGAAAAAGTTGAGCTTGTTTAGCTTAGAAAAACGACGCCACAGAGGGGATCTCATTTACATGTATAAATATATGTGTGGTCAGTACAAAGGTCTAGCACATGACTTATTCCTTCCAAAGACTATACTAAGGCTAAAGACCAGGGGGCACTCATTACTGGTGAAAGAAAGGTGATTCCGGCACCTAACCAGGAAAGGGTTCTTTGCAATCAGAGCAGTCGAGCTGTGTAATGCCCTACTACAGGAGGTAGTAATGGCAGACACTATATCAGATTTCAAAAAAGGGCTGGATGATTTCCTTGACACAGGTAACATTGTGAGTTACAGTTAAATTAGACAAAATCTTACACCTATAGTAGTACATTTGATCCAGGGTTCTTGTCTGAATGTGTCCTGGGGTTTTTGCCTTCTTCTGGATCAACAGATTTAAGTACAGGAATTTTAGTAATACCATATGAGTAATACAAAAAATAAAACTAATTAAAAAATTATAAACTCATTTGTAATTGTAATAGTGCAGTAATAATAAAAATGGTAATACATTTGTGAGGCCTAGTTCCAGTAAGTTAGTTTAGTGTTAGCGTAGGGAGTACAATTGGGGGAGAAAGGTTGAACTTGATGGACCTAGGTCTTTATTCAACCTACATTACTATGTTACTATGTATAAAGGGGATATCGTATCCTTCAGATTTTAGGAATAGAAAAAGCTTATAAACCATTAAGAGGTGGAGATATGAAAAGAAAAATCTTAAATAGAGATTCATATTGGATTTTTAAATTACAAACTAGAGCCCCACAGGGAATGAACATCAGACAGGATTTAATATTACAGTGCAATTAATTGTATTTGTTTTTGATTTTCAGTGATTTTATTGAATATATCATGCATGAGTTGTATTTATGTATTATTGTGATGCTGAGTCACTTTTCACAGCCAAGCTGTGAGACGGAATAGCCAAGGAGTCCGGAGTCAAAGGCCAGGATGTTACGTCATAAACAGAGGGAAGAGGCAAAGGCTTAGTCAGGTAACGTTACGTTGGTCAGAATACCAGGAGGATAGTGGATCAGAGCAGAAGGGGTTAAACAGACAGATGGTCAGAACTAGGTCCAATGTCAGGCAACGGAAGATCAATACACAGAACACTTAGGCACAGGAAAACAAACCTCACACTAGCTGAATGTAGTCTGGCAGAGGTCAGGGAGAAACAGCTAGTTATGTAGCCTGGCAGTCACGTGGAATGATGAACACCTGGAGATAGCCAATGCCTCCTAGTCTCAGTTTGCACAGCCGAGCAGACAATTACACACTGACCACTTCAGCACTCCCCTATACCATATTGGACCACCGAGGTGTCAAAGTACCGACAGCTCCAGCATGCCCCTGTACAAGATTGGATGGCTGAGTTGTCAGTAACTGCATCCCAGACACAGTGAGGGGTGGAACCTTGACAGTACCCCCTCTTCTAAGGGGGGCCCAAGGCTTCCCAGGAAACTTTAGATAGAAGGCCCTGACTAACTGATCGGCCTTCACATCTCAAGCAGGGACCCAGGATCTCTCATCTGGTCCGTATCCCCTCCAGTGGATGAGGTATTGGAAGGAATTTTGGACCCTACGAGAATCCACCACTCTCTGAACCTCATGCTCTAAGCCACTGTTGACTGACCCTGGAGGAGGCGGGGATGAGAGAGATAATACCGAAGGGACAAACTCCTTTAATAGGGATTTATGGAAGACGTTAGGGATGCGAAGGGATAGAGGAAGCTTTAATCTGAATGCCACTAGATTGACCACCTCAACGATCTCATAAGGACCAATAAACTTTGGACCCAATTTTGCAGAAGTCACTTAAAGTTTAATGTTCCTGGATGACAACCAAACCTTATCCCTGATCTTAAAAACAAGACCCACTGAACGTCTTCTATCGGCCTTCTGTTTTTGGTGAGTCTAAGCGGTCCCTGTAACATCCTGGTGGCGTGCTGGCATGGCATGGCTATCTGTCCAGGCTGCACACTTTGCTCCAGTACCTGCTGTGTGCATGTCTCTTGTCTGATTGCTTAGGGCGGCGGCGCGGTTACTGCCTGTTTCTTATAGTTATTATGTGCACAGTCCTAATGCATCCCCAGCCTATTGCTGTGAGTCACTGGATACTTAAACCCCCTCCACACAGTAGGAGGTGCCTGAGCAACACTTTCTTTCAGTGTGTTCTGTGCAACTGAGTTGCCAGGTCCTGTCCTGTATCTTGTCTGTTTCCGCCACCCTGGGGGCTGTATACCCAGGCCTGTTACCTGTATCTGTGACTTCTAGTCTGTTCCGCCACCCTGGGGGCTGTACACCCAGGCCCGTTACCTGTATCTGTGACTTCTAGTCTGTTTCCGCCACCCTGGGGTCTGAGTTCCCAGGCTCGTTCCTGTATCTTGTTCCTGGTTCAGTTCCTGTCTGAACAGTGTCCTAGCCCGTTACTTGTTTGTCTCTGTCTATATCTTCCCTTTTCCTGCAGTGTCTGAACCTGCACCTAACTCCAACTCGTTGTCTCTGTACTTCTGTTTCTGAGTTTAGTGTCCACTCTCTACTTCATTGTAAGTACCTTCTGTGTATTTGCTCTGCTCTGCTTGTCTACCGCACTTGCGGGTTTTGCTCTGCTCTGCTTGTCTACCGCACCTACGGGTTTTGCTCTGCTTGTTTACCACACCTGCGGGTTTTGCTCTGCTCTTCTTGTCTACCGCATCTGCGGGTTTTGCTCTGCTCTGCTTGTCTACCGCATCTGCGGGTTTTGCTCTGCTCTGCTTGTCTACCGCATCTGCGGGTTTTGCTCTGCTCTGCTTGTCTACCGCATCTGCGGGTTTTGCTCTGCTCTGCTTGTCTACCGCATCTGCGCGTTTTGCTCTGCTCTGCTTGTCTACCGCATCTGCGGGTTTTGCTCTGCTCTGCTTGTCTACCGCATCTGCGGGTTTTGCTCTGCTCTGCTTGTCTACCGCATCTGCGCGTTTTGCTCTGCTCTGCTTGTCTACCGCATCTGCGCGTTTTGCTCTGCTCTGCTTGTCTACCGCATCTGCGGGTTTTGCTCTGCTCTGCTTGTCTACCGCATCTGCGGGTTTTGCTCTGCTCTGCTTGTCTACCGCATCTGCGGGTTTTGCTCTGCTCTGCTCTGCTTGTCTACCGCAACTGCGGGTTTTGCTCTGCTCTGCTTGTCTACCGCAACTGCGGGTTTTGCTCTGCTCTGCTTGTCTACCGCACCTGCCGGTTTTGCTCTGCTCTGCTTGTCTACCGCACCTGCCGGTTTTGCTCTGCTCTGCTTGTCTACCGCACCTGCGGGTTTTGCTCTGCTCTGCTAGTCTACCGCACCTGCCGGTTTTGCTCTGCCCTGCTTGTTCACCGCACCTGCGGCTCTGTTCCTGTATCCCAGTCTGTACTGGTCCCTATCCTGCCTGCGTTCCTACCTGCCAGTACCCACCTGTCTGCACACCAGCCGTGCCTGCCAGTACCCACCTGTCTGCATACCAGCCGTGCCTGCCAGTACCCACCTGTCTGTATGCAAGCCTAACCTGCCTGTTCCTGCATTCCCCGGTGTGGGTCAACAGCTGTGACCGGGGTCTGACCTGGAGTAGCACCTGGTCCCTCTGTTCGGTTCCTCCCTGGTTCACGGAGTCGACTGAACCGCCGTGCGACCTTGGTCAGACTGAGTTGATACTTATACATACAGTTTCCAACCGGTGCATAATCACAAAAGTACAAGAGTAGAAAGATTCACACCTATGGATAATGATAAGGGAAAATCGCCCAACATGGAGATCAAATAAGAAAAAAACGCGATCAAAGAGACCCAAGAATTAATTAGTAGATATAAAAATTAACTTTTATTAAATATAATAGGATAAAAGATATCAGACAAAAGTGGTGCAAAGAAGGCAGCGCCGAAACGCGCGTTGGGGTGGACGCGTGGTTCATATGTGAGTCTTCATATGGTCTTATTCTGAGTCCAGGTATATATATGTTACATATTTTATTTCTAATCATTTGTCTGGTTGGTTGAAGCTGGTGGTATATCTATTAGGCAATACATGATTAATATATAATTGGCCATTTAAGATAGCCTTAACTATTCTGACACTTACAATATAGCTTCTCTTGAGACTTTACCTGTGACCATGTGAGACATTGGTGATAAATTTATGGGCCACAGCGCCATACTCTCACATTATGAACCTAGTTAGTCCTCCACTATGATGGATTTTTTACATTGTATGTGCTTTGCACCACTTTTGTCTGATATCTTTTATCCTATTATATTTAATAAAAGTTAATTTTTATATCTACTAATTAATTCTTGGGTCTCTTTGATCGCGTTTTTTTCTTATTTGATCTCTGAGTTGATACTTAGTCACGCCCCTCCAGGCACTCCTCGGTTCATGGTCCAGTGGGATCACTAACCACGCTCCCGCCAGTCAGTCAGGGCGTTTGCGCAACAGTCCCAAACCATAATTACAGAAAAACGGAGAGGTTCCAGTAGACTGTACTCGACTATTAAATGCAAATTCATCAAGAGGTTAAAACTGAAGACCAGTCTTCCTGCTGAGCTGCCACATAGCACCTTAAAATTTTTTCCAAAGATTGATTTGTCCTCTCAGTCTGACCGTTGGTTTCAGGGTGGTAAGCAGATGAAAAGGACAAGTCAATCCTGACCTTATTACAAAAAGTTCTCCAGAATTTAGAGACAAATTGTACTCTCCTATCAGACACAATGTTAAGAGGGATACCATGTAACTTACAATATGAGAAATAAACAACTTGGAGAGTGTCTCTGCATTAGGTAATCCTGACAAAGGAACAACATGAGCTTGTTTGCTGAATCGGTCAACTACCACCGAGATAGCAGTTTTCCCACGAGACAGAGGCAAATCCATGATGAAATCCATGGACAAATGAGTCCATTGCCTTTCTAGAGTTGGCAGTGGAGCCAATTCCCTGGACGGCCGGATGTGACTGACTTTAGTGTGTGCACAGGCATCACAAGCAGATACAAAATCTTTGATTTCATTATGCATGGACAGCCACCAAAAAAATCTGGCAATGGCTTTCCATGTAGCAGTCACACCAGGATGACCACTTGAGATGGAATCATGAAATTCTTGTAACACACGCAATCTTAGGTACACAGGCACAAATGATTTAGATCCTGGAGTGGCGGGAGGAGCCAATGACTGGGCGTTATGGATCTCCTTTTCCAATTCTGAGGTTACCATAGAAACCACAATATCCTGAGAAATAATGGAGGATGGAGGTTCTGGAGGAGAAACTGAATCGAGACTACGAGATAATGCGTCAGCTTTCACATTCTTAGACCCTGGTCTGAATGTAATGCCTCTGTGGGAGTTTATATTTTAACTGATTCAATGTAAGCTAGATTCTTGTGATCAGTGACCACAGTAACTGGATGAACCGCTCCTCCAAAAAATGCCTCCATTCCTCAAAGGCTAATTTTACAGAAAGTAACTCACGATTCCCAACATCATAATTTCTCTCCGCCGGCGAAAATTTTTTAGACAAAAAAGCCTATGGACGCAAATTAGTCAGAGTTTTGGACCCCTGCTACAAAACCGCCCCCACTCCGACCTCCGAAGCATCGACCCCTACAATGAATGGCTCTTGGAGATCCGGTTGGATCAGAATGGGAAGAGACATGAAACACTCTTTTAATTTTTCAAAAACCCTGATGGCACTCTGTGACCACACCTTGAGATTTGCCCCCTTACGTGTAAGGTCAGTAAGAGGTTTCACAATTTGAGAAAACCCCTTGATAAATTTCCTATAATAGTTGGCGAATCCCACAAAATGCTCCAAAGGTTTGAGATCACGAGGCTGAACCCAGTCAATTGTGGCCTGTACCTTCCAAGGGCCCATATTAAACCCTTCTGCTGACAAGATGAACCCCAAGAATGAAATTTCCTGAACAGAAAAAACACATTTCTCTAATTTAGCACACAAGAGTTCTCCCTTAATCTTTGTAACACAACACACGGACATGTGCATTTAATAACCCAAATGGCATGACAAGTAGTGTTGAGCGAATTTGTTTGGCATTTCAAATTCGTTTTTGTGTGCAGGGTTCCGACTTGTTCGCGCCAAAAAATCGGCTCCGAAATGCCGAACAAATTAGCTCAACACTAATGACAAGGTTTTCAAACAGACCCTCAGACCTTAAAAACACTGTTTTCCACTAATCACCCTCCCGGATACGTATCAAATTGTAAGCCCCTCTAAGATCAAGTTTAGAGAACACCCTGACCACCAGAAGCTGATTATATAAGTTGGGGATGAGTGGAAGTGGGTACTTATTTTTAACCATGATTTTGTTGAGTTCTCGGAAATCGGGCAAGGACGGAGACCCCCATCTTTCTTTTATACAAAGAAAAACCCGGCAGCTACCGGAGAGGAGGAAGGACGGATATGACCCTTCTGTAAACTTTTGTTAGCATATTCTTGCCCATTCAGGCCCAGACAAATTGTAAAGGAGAGCTTAAGGAAATTTGGCACAAGGAATGAGATCAATAGCACAACCATAAGGATGATGGGGAGGTAGTATCTCCGCTTCTTTCTCTGAGAACACATCTCCAAAGTCCTTCAGGTACCCGGCAAACCCTTCAGACTAGCGGAGCATATTTGTACAGTTTTTAGACATTTCTTGCAACAATTAGGGCCACATTTAACAATCTCCCTCTGACACCAATCAATAACAGGATTGTGAATCTGCAACCATGGAAGCCCAAGTATGAACCCAACAGGTAAATTATCTAACACAAAATATGAGAAGGATTCAAAGTGGAGTGCTCCAACTTGAAGCGTGAAATACACTGTTACCTTCTTGATCAAATTCCTAGATAATGGTGTCTTGTCAAGGGCGAAGATTTGCATGGGTCTTTCTAAACTAACTGTCCCTAACCCTAACTTCAGAACCAGTCCCGAACCAATAAAGTTAGCTGCAGACCCACAGTCAATGAAAGCCAAAGTTGATAACACCTGGTTCTCAAAGCATAGCACTTTATTTATCAGTACTTTAGAAGAAAAATGTACACGGGAGTCTGGATGACCTCCTTGGCCATCACCCACACTCAGACATTCTCCTGATGGTTTGCTAGCCTGAGGGCAAGTAGGGCAATTGTTGAGAAAATGTCCAGAGAGACCACAGTACAGGCAGAGTCCGAGATCTTGTCTACGTCTACAACACGAAGACTGGCAACTTTAATCTCCAATGGCTCCATCTCCGGTAAATGGACCTGCTCCGGGGAAATATAATGGGCAGCTTGTTGTTCCTCACGTCTCTCATGGATTCTACAATCTATTCGTATGGCCTGGGTCATGGCCTCCGCCAGGGAACAAGGAGCTTCATGGAGGACCAGGACGTCCTTAAGGGTTTTGGAAAGGCCTTTGGGGAACTGGCACCTGAGAGCTGCATCGTTCCACAGAACTGCAGTGGACCACTGCCAGAACGCAGTACACTAGTCCTCAGCTGTGCGACCCCCTTGAGCCAGGTTCATGATCTTAGCCTCAGCAACCTGGATCCTGTTGGGTTTGTCATATATCAGTCCTAAACTGTCAAAGAAGGCATCAACAGAAAACCGTTCTGGGGCTTGTGGGGACAAGGAAAATGCCCAGGTCTTAGGGCACCCTTGCAGAAGGGACATGATTATTCCAACCTGCTGGAACTCCTCCCCGATCAGGGGCGCAGGGTAAAAAATAACCTACAGCTCTCCCTGAAGACCTTAAATTGGTCTTTCTCTCCAGAAAATTTATCAGGGAGGTCTAATACAGATTCAGGAGAGACCAACTGTACATCAGAGGGTATTAACGTCACAGCCACTGACGGCAGTGGAGGGTTAGCTGAGATTTTCATTAGATTAGTTATCTGATCCTGCAACTGATATTGTGATGACTCCAGACTCTGGCATTTCTTAGCCAGATCCTGAGTCATCAGCTTCAAATTCGCCATCTGGTCACAGAGCGTGTGAACAGTCTCCATACAGGCGAAAAAGAAAAACGTATTGGCCAGACGTATTGTGGCGCTGAGTCACTTTTTCACTGCCAAGCCGTGAGACAGAATAGTCAAGGGGTCCAGAGTAAAAAAAACAGGTGGGTACGTCATAAACAGAGGGAAGAGGCAAATGAATAGTCGGGTAACGTTGCGTTGGTCAGAATACCAGGATAGCGGATCAGAGCAGAAGGGGTTAAACAGACGGATGGTCAGAACAAGGTCAGGCAACAGCAGATCAATACACAGAACACTTTGGCACAGAGAAACAAACCTCACACTAGCTGAATGTAAGTCTGGCAGAGGTCAGGGAGAAACAGCTCAGTTATGTAGCCTGGCAGTCACCTGGAATGATGAACACCTGGAGATAGCCAGTGCCTCCCAGTCTCAGATTGGACAGCCAAGCTGTCAATCAACACACTGACAGCTTCAGCACGCCCCTGTACCAGATTGGACCACCGAGCTGTCAATCAAAGTACCAACAGCTCCAGCACGCCCCTATACAAGATTGGACGGCTGAGCTGTCAGTAACTGCATCCCCAACACAGTGAGGGGTGGAACTGTGACAATTATCTTTTTCTTCCATACAGTACAGGGTCAAATTGTCTGAGAAGTACTCCGTAATCAATGGACACCCAAGTGTTTGAAAGGGAAGGATATAAAAGTATCACAGAGACTCACATGTTGCAAACCATGAATAAGCATTGGTTTCGTATGTGGGCACTTGGTGGTATGCCATCACAACAGTTTTTATGAATTTACAATAAATGTGAGGTTTTAACCATATAGACAATGCAGGAGAATTCATCTCTCCTCCTTTCTCTACTTGAAATGTCCCTGACCAGGGCGGCTCCATGCGGTGATCTTCAGACAAAGTGCATTGAATGAACAGTGAGCTGACCTCCCTCTCCATTTTCCCATTATATGTATGTTTTCCCTATAGTGCCGAATATTTATTTTTGCTAAAACTGTTAGATTTTCACTTTAAAACTTTTTTTAAATCTTTTTTATAAACTTTTTTAAACAACTCTCATTAGTGCGATCATACAACATACAAGCCTTTGATTGCTCAGGTGATGCACTGTACTACTGTAGTGCTATGTATTATCACTGCTTGTCAGTGCAATAGTAACGGCCCCATACACATGACATAAGTTTTGGCTGAACGGTCATTTGGCAGACGGCTATCTCTCCCGACTCCCCCATATACACAAATATTCCAGCTTTTCTGTGGTCTGTATGACTGACTGCATTTGTAGGGAGGCCCCCAAATTCATTATATAGTCGACCAAAACCCCCAAAATCAGTGCTTTCATGCAACTTTAGTCTAATATTTAACGGTGGCGTTAAAAGGTAACTTATTGGATGCTGCCTCTGGCCCGGCCTAATAGACTTTCGTACATTGCAGGCCCAGAAACCATTATTAAGCATTTAAGTATTGTAGGAAGTAGGCAGCCCCATACTATTGAGCATTTGGGGAAGAAGGGGCATTGGGCCGAACTCTGTCACACCTTCTTAGATGCCATGTTTGCTTTTTGCAGGAGCAAGTGGTTAAGCTGCCAGGGATTTTGTTGCAGCCGCATCTATGCCACCCTTGCTGTGTACATCTATGTTCTGGTGCCCAAAAGAGTTCATATAAAAACAAAAACCAAAAACAAATGTTTAATGTGTTAAAAAATAATAAAAATGTGTCTTCTGCTTTTTGCATGTTTTTTTCTTTTTACAAGAATTGTTGGTGACCATTTTCTTTTGAAACATTTTAATATCTGCTTTTTTTGGGGGGGTTTCTTGTAATATTGGAAAGCCTAAGTCCAGAAATAAACCCCATAATACACTGTACACGTAGACTTTGGTATCAAATAATTGCTGTCCGCGGTGTTTGTGCAATCAAAACAGTTTTTATAAAAGCCTCAAACTTCTGTGTGTGAATCAGACATGAGCTGTAACTTGATAGATTACAATCTGGGGAAGACGGGAAACATTCATACAGACAGTCGGTGGTGGTGTGTTCAGTGACTGTTTGTGGCTAAATATGTTTTTAGAGCCGTAGTAGAAGATGTTGCCTCATTATGTAGTTATTTCTCATGTCACATGAAATGAATATCTCCTGCAGTATTGCTGATGCCAATTCCAGTATCGGAAAATGAGACGAGAATTAGTTGCTTGGAAGATAAGTCTATGAGAAACGTATTCAGCTGCACACTCCGAGGAAGAAATTTCTTGTTGTCTGTGGCCTAAAATATAAAGGTTTTATTACTAGATGTAAAGAAAAAACTAAATACTGTAAAATAGTAAATCTCCTTATGTTTCCCCTCATTATCTCCAATAGTTGTATTATACCAACAGGATTTTTATGATGTTCCATCTGCTCATCTTCTCCTCATTCAGGTATCTACAACATCGGATCCTCTCAGTGGAGATCTTCTATATAAGAATATTTTCCTGATTTTTCCATCAAAGATGGATATGGACAGGGACAAGATGGCGGAGAGGATATTACACCTCACCCTAGAGATCCTCTTCCGGCTTACTGGAGAGGTGAGAGATTCTGATGATGTCATATTACATCATTCTTATCTATGGGAATAACAGATGAACAGAACTGGAGAGGTGAGGACTCTGGAAATGTCTGTAGTGAGATTTATTAATGTGTCTCTCCATAACCAGGATTACACAGTAGTGAAGACCTCTAGTGTGCACTGTCAGGACCCTGTGTCTGAGGGAAGGGGGAGACCTCTGAGCCCAATCACAGGGCCTCCACCTCACCCCCTGGTACATGAGGATATCAATGACCAGAAGATCCTAGAACTCACCTACAAGATGATTGAGCTTCTGATTGGAGAGGTGACATTACTGGGAATGCTGGGAGATTATAAAGTAACGCTATGAAGGGATTGTGGAGATGACGGTATCAATGTATGTGTCAGGTTCCTATAAGGTGTCAGGATGTCGCTGTCTATTTCTCCATGGAGGAGTGGGAGTATTTAGAAGGACACAAAGATCTGTACAGGGACGTCATGATGGAGATTCCCCAGCCTCTCACATCACCAGGTAATAGACAGGACTAAATACACACGGCCTATAATTATCTGTATGAAAATAATTCAGTCCCTGTATGTGTTTCCTCCAGATCGATCCAGTAAGAGGACAACACCAGAGAGATGTCCCCGTCCTCTTCTTCCACAGGACTGTAAACAAGAAGATTCCAATGTTCCTCAGGACCATCAGGTAGATGGAGAGAAGGTGTCATGAGATCTCCCCTATGATGCGTAGACGGCTGTAAAGGTCTTGTGTTCAGTCTTGTTTTATCCACCAGTATTTATATTTGTGTAATGAGAACGGTGGAGATGACTGGATTAGAGCTGATCATAGATGTGACTTCTCCATCTGAATTTTAGAATATTTGTTCCAGAGTGAAGATCAGACCCATATTAATACAACAGAGACATATGCGACGGGTGATGAGCGGTGTAAAGAGGAGATTCCTACATATGACTACCCAGGTGAGTGGTAACCACTAAATGCTGTGAACTCACAGATTCTTCTCAGTCACCACCTGTGGCTGCTTTATCCGTGGTGTAGTCCTGCCGTATTACAATCGTGTGATCACCATTTTGCCACTCGACCACAACATTCTCTTCTGTCCGAAAATGTTCAAATTATTTTGTGAAATTGTGAAAGCCCTTTTCTATAGAACTTACAGCCTGGAGGATCCACCTACCCTCTGGGATTAGAAGACACTTTCCGTACCTGCCCAAATCTGTAAACTACAAAGCCAAATGACAGTGTATGTAGAATGTGCTGACAAGTTAGAAAATCACTTGAAGAAAAATATTATGATGAGCCTGTAAGAGAAAGCGGAGGGTAATGATGCTGCTGGCTTCCTAGATCCCTGATATCTTATTGGATGAATCTACCTTCTCTTCCTTCTGGGCTGCTGAATGTGCTCATATGGTCCCTACAAGACACTGTACAATAACAACAGAGTTTCCCTTTATCCTGACTTTTCAATTTTTTTTAAAACCAACTAACTTCAAACAGGATTACGATAACCTACACAAAAAAACATTACACCTGTGCCATGATATATCTCTAAGCTGTGCGTGGCTGATGGCTGTAATATACATTTATTCACGCCTGCAGAAGATTTGTTGGCATGGCTCAAGCCCTGGTTTCATGGATTCACTCAACGTCATAAATTCCATTATGTTTTCAATCCTTAGGAATTCAGATTACTGCACAATCACTCCTGAAATGGGGAGCACTAATACTTTCTCTACTCTCCTGGTCAGAATTCAAAGTAGCTCCAATGGTCTACCATAAATGAGTGCAACTCCAGTTTAGTGTTGGATTTCTCCCTTCATACATACATTGTGTGAGAACCCTCCTGTTTGTTTTTTCCATCTTGTGTTTTGCGGTCACATGACCATCTGCCTTTATTTTCCAGCTCCACCCTTTTGGCTGTGCTGGACTTCAGTGTTGTTTGACTGTTTTGCTGGCCAGGTGCTTCTGTGCCTATCTCTGTCAGTTCGCTTGGTCCTTTTGGGACCTCTAGTACCTTTTTGTCAGTTTATGTTTTTGTGTTCTGCAACAACTTTCTCTGTTCAGGAGGTGTCCCATTTTTGTTCCAGTCCTTAGATCTTTTAGGGACCCCTTACCTTTATTCTATAGGTCTTCGTTCAGACTAGCCTAGGACTAAGGCGGGTCCGTTCGCTAGGAACAGGCAGCCCGCTACATGGTAGGGATTCAGGTTAGTCTTATTGTAGGGAAAGCTTTCCCCTGCCTTCCTTAGTACTTGTTGCAGATCATAACAGTAAGTCCAGCCCAAAAATAAAAAATGGAAGAAATATTAATACGGCGATCAGTATGGCTTCCGTCCAGGATTTGGCTCAACGCTTGCAGGGCTTAACTCTGGAGGTGACTGAGCTCCAGCAACACATGAGTAGCTGTTCCGGAGCGCATTTTGTGGAACCCAAGGTAGGACTGCCGGATGTCTTTTATGGTAAACAGCAAGATTTTCTTTCCTTTAAAAATGCTTGTTTGTTATATTTTCGTTTGAGACCAAGGTCCTCTGGAAATGAATCACAGCGCATTGGTTTTATTGGGTCACTTTTGCGCAATGAACCACAAGGTTGGGCCTTTTCTCTTCAACCTAATGATCCATGCTTGAGGTCGGTAGAAGAGTTTTTTTCTGCTATGGATCTATTATATGACGATCCTGACAGAATCTCATCTGCTGAGGCAGAACTCGGGCGTTTGAACCAGGGGTCAGATGATGCTGAAATTTATTGCACACACTTTAGAAGGTGGGCTTCTGAAGTCAGATGGAATGATCCTGCTCTGAAATGTCTATTTCTTGCTGGTCTGAGTGAAAGGGTTAAGGATTTGCTAATTGCTTTCCCCGCACCTGAGACTTTGCAGGATGCCATGCAATTAGCTGTTTGTGTGGATAAGAGGCTGAGATCTAGGCAGATGAGGTAAAGACTCCTGTAATGCCAGGTCCTAGTCCCCAGAAAATCTGCTCAGACGGCGGAGAACCGATGGAGGTTGGGGCGATGTCGCTCCGCTCTCAGGAAAGAGACCGGAGGTTCGCCGAGGGATTGTGGTAAAGCTGACCATTTGATTTAGTATTGTGAGCTTCGTTTAAGTAAAGAAAAAAAAAAGGTCAGGTACTCCCGTATTGCTTGTTTAGTGGGGGCCAAGTGGTTCTCTAAAATTGATCTCCGGGGGGCATACAATTTGTTACGAGTGAAGAAGGGTGATGAATGGAAAACTTCTTTTTGAGAATCTGGTGATGCCTTTTGGTCTTACCAATGCACCTGCATTTTTTCAGAACCTTATTAATGACATCCTGAGACCTTTGATTGGTAAGAATGTGGTTGTGTATTTGGATGACATTTTGATTTATTCACCAGATTTAGAGTCCCATTGGCAGAGTGTACGTGAAGTTTTGCAGTTATTGAATGATAATTCACTCTTTGCTAAGCTGGAGATTGTGAGTTCGCTATGCAGAAAATTAGTTTTTTGGGCTACATTGTCTCCAGTGAGGGCTTTGAGATGGACCCGGTGAAGGTTCAGGCTGTGCAGGAATGGCCTAGGCCATTCCTGCACAGGTCTTCGTTCAGACTAGCCTAGGACTAAGGCGGGTCCGTTCGCTAGGAACAGGCAGCCCGCTACATCGTAGGGATTCAGCTTAGTCTTATTGTAGGGAAAGCTTTCCCCTTTCCTTAGTACTTGTTGCAGATCATAACACCTTGTTGTTGGGGATGTTACATGTTTTTATATTCTTTCTTTTTTTTACAGGTTCATTCTGTATGATAGTTTCATTGTGGTGGGATCGGCCTGCCTCACTTATGTGACTCTGTAACTCCCTGGTAGCCTTTCAAAAAGATCTCCATTGCCTCTTCCAAATGCCCGAGATCTAAATTTAAGACGCCTCAGCTCTGCATTATTATAAAAAGTTCTCTTTGAATGTCTAATATTTCTTCTTGAAACTCATCTGACAGAAAATATTGTCCCTTACGATAGTTTAGATTGCCAAGAGCCACCGAGCCCCATACTCCAATTACTCCCATTACCGGCGCCGCCTGCAGAATGAGTAAGGCATCTCCTGGTGACAGAAGCAGATTCACAGTTGCAGATCCCAGAGGAGATGGGACAAACCATTTGCAGAAGCCCTAATATTACAAAATGTCAGAAAACTAGGGCAGTAGAATTCTCCCCATAAAGTGACTTCATTTTGGAAATGATAACCCTCAGTGAATTAATCTATAGGAGTAGTGATTATTTTAACTACACAGGCACTTTCCGAAAATTAGCACGCAGTGGATGTTGGAGCGTAAAAATTGCATATTGGCCATTTTATTACCCAACACATAGTGCCCAGATTGTGCTCCAGGAGACACACACCATGAATTAAGTTTTTTTTTCTCACTATAGTAATGCCAAATACATGGATGATAAATGTGGTTTGGGCACACTGCAAGGCTCAGAAGCGAGGGGGAGATCTGACTTTGGGAGAGCGGATATTGCTGGATTAGTTTATGGAAGCCATGTTGCTTTTCAAGAGTCTTTGAGCCACTAATAATGTGGAAACCTCTGTTTTTCCACTGACAGGTGATGGACCTGAGTGGGGGCTTATTTGTGGGATGAGTAGAAGTTTTTATTGGTATCATTTTTCCCTACATAACGTTTTTTGATGGCTTCTTATTCCATATTTTGGAGGCAGAATGAACAGTGGACACCACGCTCTACTGGTTCATCCTATGAGGTTTTCTATTAGACTGTGAACTGTCATTCTGTCAATAACTTGCCATTTCTACAGACATTTTAAGTACAATTAACACAAGAATCCCATAGAAAAATAAATAAAGATTGCATAGCACTTCTAAATCAATCTAAGAGCAAACACATCCCTGGGCTACATGCTAGTCCAGGAAAATGAAGAGATATATGCTCAAGTTTAAAAATCTATTTTATTAGACACAAATCTAAAAAATAGAGGAATAGTTAAAATATTTAAAATATTCCTCTATTTTTTAGATTTGTGTCTAATAACATTGATTTTTAAACTTGAGCATACATCTCTTCATTTCCCTGGACTAGCATGTAGCCCAGGGATGTGTTTGTTTAAACATTTTAAGTAGAAATGTTCAAAAATATAAATTTCAAGGATATTTTATTCAAAATGAATAATTGTTTTTTTTCTTGGCAGATGACTGTACCAGGAGATCAGATGGACAGGAGATTTTTAAATCTAATGATATTGAGATCCCACAGGATACAATTGAAGTGAATACCATTACTCCAGATATACCATCATCCCTTCACAGCAAAGATCTAGCATCTAATTCTATGAAACAGGTCCTGTCTTCTGATTCATTACCGACTACTAAGGAAAATCAAAATAAAATAAGCATTACAAAACAAATTGCTCCTAAAGCAAAGAAGCCATTTTCACTTTCAGAAAATGGAAATAGTTTTACCTTCGAGAAGTCTATTCTTAAACATAAAAAAAAACACGCAGCGGACAATAGATTTTTTTGTTCCAAATGTGGAAAATGTTTTAATCAGAAATCAGTTTTTGTTAATCACCAGAGAACTCACACAGGGGAGAAGCCTTTTTCTTGTTCAGAATGTGGGAAATGTTTTAACCAGAAAGCACATCTTAATAACCACCAGAGAATCCACACAGGGGAAAAGCCCTTTGTCTGTTCAGAGTGTGGGAAATGTTTTAGGCAGAAATCAGATTTGATTAAGCACCAGAGAACCCACACAGGGAAGAAGCCTTTTTCATGTTCAGAATGTGGGAAATGTTTTAACCAGAAAACACATCTTATTAACCACCAGAGAATTCACACAGGGGAGAAGCCTTTTTCATGTTCAGAATGTGGGAAATGTTTTAACCAGAAAGCACATCTTAATAACCACCAGAGAAGTCACACAGGGGAGAAGCCTTTTTTGTGTTCAGAATGTGGGAAATGTTTTATCCAGAAATCAGAACTTTTCATACACAATAGAACTCACACAGGGGAGAAGCCATTTTCATGCTCAGAATGTGGGAAATGTTTTAATCGTAAAATGATTCTTGATAGCCACAAGAGAACCCACACAGGGGAGAAGCCTTTTTCTTGTTCAGAATGTGGGAAATGTTTTAACTGGAAAGCGCATCTTGATAGCCACCAGAGAACCCACACAGGGGACTAGCCCTTTTCCTGTTCAGAATGTGGGAAATGTTTTAACCAAAAATCAGTTTTGGTTACGCACCAGAGAACCCACACAGGGGAGAAGCCTTTTTCATGTTCAGAATGTAGAAAGTGTTTTACAGATAAATCATCTCTTGTTACACATCAGAGAACTCACAAAGGGGAGAAGCCTTTTTCATGTTCAGAGTGTGGGAAATGTTTTAACCATAAATCAGCTTTGGTTAAGCACCAGAGAACTCACACAGGGGAGAAGCCTTCTTGCTATTCTTTTTTTTTTTTTTTTTTTTTTTATCCAATACATTTTTATTGAGATTTTTTCATTAGTTTTTTTTTGACAAAAGAAGAAACCAGTACATACCATAATAAAATAACATACCATAGGAATCACATACATGCATCTCTCCTATATATCCTTTCAGATTCTCCATTATCGTCTGATAACTTAGTCACTATATCCTACAATTAACATTCCACATTCTTGAAATCTTTTATATAAGCATAATACTGTAATAAACATTATAATCCTATACACATATAGGTGTGCTATATTGCCCATACCACATGTTAAGGAATTCCAATATACATTACAATGAAACATTAGACCTCGCCAATACCCCCTCCCCCCTTAAGTCATTGTCTCTCCAACAAAAACACCCTTGATGGCATTCCAGGTGTATCCAACCATAAGCACCTCATCCCAATCCTGGTATGCATGGCACCCCATCCCTAATCCTGGTATGCATGGCTGTCTCATCCCCAATCCTGGTATGTATGGCCCCATCAGCCTTATCCTGGTATGCATGGACCCCTCACCCTCATCCCTATCCTGGTATGCATGGTACCCCATCCCTCATCACTATACTGGTATGTATGGTACCCCTCATCCTGGTATGCATGGCACCCCTTTCCTCATTCTGGTATGCATGGTACCCCTCATCCCTATCCTGGTATGCATGGCCCCTCATCCCTATCCTGGTATGCATAGCACCTCATCCCTATCCTGGTATGCATGGCTCCCCTCATCCCTATCCTGGTATGCATGACCCCTCATCCCTATCCTGGTATGTATGGCTCCTCATCCCTATCTTGGTATGTATGATAACCCCTCATCCCTATCCTGGTATGCTTGGCCCTTCATTCGTATCCTGGTATGTAAGGCCCCCCCACATCCCTATCCTGGTATGCATGGCACCCCTCTTCCCCAATCATGGTTTGCATGGCACCCCTCATCCCAATCCTGGTACGCATAGCACCCCATCCCTCATCCTTTTATGCATGGCCCCCTCATCCCCAATCCTGGTATACATGGCACCCCTCATCCATCCCCAATCCTGGCATGCATGGCACCCCATCCCTCATCCTGGTATGCATGGCACCCCATCCCTCATCCTGGTATGCATGGCCCTCTCATCCCCAATCCTGGTATGCATGGCCCTCTCATCCCCAATCCTGGTATTCATGGCAACCCTCATCCCAAATCTGGTGTACAGGGCACCCCTCATCCCAATCCTGGTATGCATGGCTCCCTCATCCCCAATCCTGATGTGTATGGCTCCCTCATCCTCTTATGTATGGTACCCCTTATCCCTATCCTGGCATGCATGGCACCCCACATCCCCCAATCCTGGTATGCATGGCACCCCATCCCTCATCCTGGTATGTTTGGTACCCCTCATCCCTATCCTGATATGTATGGTACCCCTCATTCTGGTATGCATGGCACCCGATGCCTCATTCTGGTATGCATGGCACCCGATGCCTCATTCTGGTATGCATGGCACCCCATCCCTCGTCCTGGTATGCTTGGTACCCCGCATCCCTACCCTGGTATGCATGGTACCCCTCAATCCCATCCTGGTATGTATGGTCCCTCATCCCTATCCTGTTATGCATGGCCCCTCATTCCCTATCCTGATATGCATGGCACCCCTTATCCCAATACTGGTATATATGGCCCCTTCATCCCTATCCTGGTATGCATGGTACCCCCTCATCGCTATCCTTGTACTTATGGCTCCTCATCCCTATCCTGGTATGTATGGCCCCCTCAGCCTTATATCTTGGTATGCATGGGCCCCTCACCCCCATCCTGGTATGCATGGCACTCCTCATCCCTATCCTGGTATGCATGGTACCCCATCCCTCATCCCTATCCTGGTATGTATGGGTACCCCTCATCCTGGTATGCATGGCACTCCATCCCTCATCCTGGTTTGCATGGTACCCCTCATCCCTATACTGGTATGCATGACCCCTCATCCCTATCCTGGTATGTATGATGTCCCCTGATCCCTATTCTGGTATGCATGGCCCCTCATCTCTATCCTGGTATGCATGGCCCCCCCACATCCCTATCCTGTTATGCATGGTACCCCCTCATCCCTGTTCTGGTATGCATGTTACCCCTCATCCCAATCCTAGTATGCATGACATCCCATCTCTCATCCTGGTATGCATGGCCCCCTCATCCCCAATCCTGGTATGCATGGCACCCCTCATCCCCAATCCTGGTATGTATGGCACCCCATCCCTCATCCCTATCCTGGTGTGTATGGTACCCTTCATCCTGGTATGCATGGCACCCCATCCTGGTTTGCATGGTACCCCTCATCCCTATCCTGGTATGCATGGCCCCTCATCCCTATCCTATTATGCATGGCACCCCCACATCCCTATCCTTTTATGCATGGTACCCCCTCAGACTGGGTCTCAGTTAACAATTGGGGTACCACAGGGGTCAGTATTGGGCCTGCTTCTTTTTAACATATTTATTAATGACCTTGTAGGGGCATACAGAGTAGTATTTCAATATTTGCAGATGACACTAAACTCTGCAGGGTAATCAATACAGAGGAGGACAATTTTATATTACAGGAGGATCTATGTAAAATAGAAGCTTGGGCTGATAAATGGCAAATGAGCTTTAATGGGGATAAATGTAAGGTAATGTACTTGGGCAGAGGAAATAAAATGTATAATCATATGCTTAATTGTAAAACACTGGGCAAAGCTGTAACTGAAAAAGACCTGGGTGTATTGGTGGACGACAAGCTCACGTTTGGTTTCCAGTGTCAGGCAGCTGCTGCAAAGGCAAATAAAATAATGGGATGCATTAAAAGAGGCATAGATGCTCATGAGGAGAACATAATTTTACCTCTATACAAGTCATTAGTGCAACCACACTTAGAATACTGTGTACAGTTCTGGTCTCCGGTGTATAAGAAAGACATAGCTGAACTAGAGCGGGTGCAGAGAAGAGCGACCAAGGTTATTAGAGGACTGGGGGGTCTGCAATACCAAGACAGGTTATTACACTTGGGGTTATTTACTGTGGAAAAAAGAAGGCTTAGGGGTGGTCTTATTATTATGTACAAGTATATGAGGGGACAGTACAAAGACCTTTCTACTGATCTTTTTACTCTGAGGCCTGAGACGGGGACAAGGGGGCATCTTCTACGTCTGGAGGAAAGAAGGTTTAAACAAAATCACAGACGCGGATTCTTTACTGTAAGAGCAGTGAGACTATGGAACTCTGTGCCGCATGATGTTGTAATGAGTGATTCACTACTAAAATTTAAGAAGGGCCTGGATGCCCTTCCCCTGCATGATAATGCCCCGTCTCATGCTGCACATAACACATCTGCATCTCTGGCTGCTATGGGCATAAAAGGGGACAAACTTATGCTGTGGCACCCATGCTCCCCTGACCTCAACTCCATTGAGAACCTCTGGAGCATCATCAAAAGGAGTGTCTATGATGGCTGGAGGCAGTTCACATCTAAGCAACAGCTCTGGGAGGGTATTCAGTCCTCATGCAAAACAATTAAAGCAGAAACCATCCAAAACCTGACAAATTCAATGGACGAGAGAGTTCAGAAGCTCCTTTCGAACGAGGGGTCCTATGTGCAAATGTAACATCACCTAGAATTAAGTTTTGAGTTGAAAACTGTTTGATTTCAGTTTGTACTAACCTGCTGATGCTTATAATTTCAAAAATGACCATTTTTTTGTTCTTTATTAAAATGAAAAGGTTGAAAACTCTGCTGTGCATAATAATTTGGAACATGCATTTTGAGTGCAGTTTGAGTGTTTTATTTTTTAAAAAATATACTGTTATCATAGGCAGTTTGTACAAAAACCTTTTAATTGTACTCTAATAGTTATTTGACTGGAAAATTACAATGACTGCAATACATATAGGTAATTTGGGAAAATCTGAGAAAATATTATTTGCATAATAATTTGGAACACAGTGTAAACTACATTTCGGGTCCACATATTTGGCATTCATGTAGCGATGAGAGCCGGCCTAATTTACAGGTGCATGTCCCCAGAAGCTTGAGCTGGGCACAATGTACTGGACACTACAACGTAGTAGTCACTTCAACGGTAGTTTGAAATTTTTACTCAACAACATCCAATGCTGCTTGTTTCTGGAAAACACCCATTTGTCACTACACCTGTAGGTAAATTCTCAAAGGGGTATAGTTTCCAAAATGGGGTCACTTGAGGGGGGATTCTGCTCTTCTAGCATTTAGGGGCTCTGTATAGAAGAAATTGTGTGACACATTTCGGCACCATTTTTACCCATTGCCCTGTGTGAAAATGTAAAATCTGAGGCTACAAAATTTTTTTGTGGTAAAAATATCATTATTTTTTCTTCACTGCCCAATGGTATAAATTTAAAAATTACCCACTACTTCCCTAGATAAATTCCTTGAGAGGTGTAGTTTATAAAATGGGGTCACTTGTGGGGGTTCCTGCAGTTTCGGCATGTCAGCGACTTTTCAAATGTGACACGGTGTCTGCAACCTATCCCAGCCAACATAGCGCTCCTTTCTCTTCCAAGCCCTGCCGTGCGCCAAAGCAGTAGTTTTCCACCACATTTGGTGTATCGGCATACTCAGGAGAAATTGCACAACAGTTTTTGGGGGGCATTTAATCCTCTTACCCTTGTAAAAATACAAAATGTGGGGCTAAAAGATCATTTTTGTGGAAAAAGTTAGATTTTTTTTTTTTTAATTTTCACGGCTCTACGTTAAACTTCTGTGAAGCGCCTGGGGGTTCAAGGTGCTCACCACACGTCTAGATAAGTTCCTTGAGGAGTCTAGTTTCCAAAAATTGTGTCACTTGTAGGGGGGAGTTCCTCTGTTTAGGCACATCAGGGGCTCCCCAAATGCGACATGGCGTCCTCTAATTATTCAAGCAAATTTTACATTCAAAAAGTCAAATGGCGCTCCTTCCCTTCCGAACCCTGCCGTGCGCCCAAACAGTGGTTTTCCCTCACATATGGGGTATCGGCTTACTCAGGAGAGATTGCACAACAAATTTTACGGTGCAATTTTTCCTGTTACTGTTATGATAATGCAAATTGGTGACTGAAAAACATTTTTGTTGGAAAAATGTGAACATTTTATTTTTACGGCTCAATATGATAAACTTCTGCGAAGCACCTGGGGGTTCAAGGTGCTCACAACACATCTAGATAAGTTCCCTGAGGGGTCTAGTTTCCAAAATGGTGTCACATCAGGGGCTCCCCAAATGCAACTTGGCGTCCGCTAATTATTCAAACAAATTTTACATTCAAAAAGTCAAATGGCGCTCCTTCCCTTCCAATTCCTGCCATGCGCCCCAACAGTGGTTTTCCCTCACATGGGGTATTGGCGTGCTCAGGAGAAATTGCACTACAAATTGGTGGTCCATTTTTCCTTTTTACCCATGTGAAAATAAAAAAATTGGGGTCTAAAGTAACATTTGTTTGAAAAAAAGTTAAATGTCCATTGTTTTCTTCCACATTCCAAAAACTTCTTGAATGTGGTTTTGAGCACCTTGAGGGGTGAATTTGTTAGAATGGTGTCACTTTTGGGTATTTTCTGTCATAAAGGCCCCTCAAAGTCACTTCAAATAGTGATCCCTGAAAAAATAGTTTTGTAAATTTTTTTGGTAAAATGAGAAATCAATTGTTCATTTTTAACCCCTATAACTTCCTAATAAAAAAAAATTTGGTTCCAAATTTGTGCTGATGTAAAGTAGACATGTGGGAAATGTTATTTATTAACTGTTTTGTATGACATATCTCTGTGATTTAAGAGCATAAAAATTCAAAGTTTGAAAATTGCTAAATTTTCACCAAATTTCAGTTTTTTTCACAAATAAAGTAAAGTCATATCGAAGAAATTTTGCCACTATCATGAAGTACAAGATGTCACGAAAAAACAATCTCAGAATCAGTGGGATCGGTTGAAGAGTTCCAGAGCTATTACCTCATAAAGTGACAGTGGTCAGAATTGAAAAAATTGACCCGGTCACGAAGTCGAAAACCGGCTCTGGCGCGAATGGGTTAAACTTTTCCAGAAGAAGATATAGAATCAGTACAATGTAATCCTGAGTTCTTTTTGTTATACCCGGTATTTGAATTTCTCAACCGTTTGTATTCATGTATGTTCTAATATGCTCAAATTAGGGATATCATCAAATGGTAGAATAACCGACTTATCTCAATTAATGGACAGTCCTGACTAGGTGCTCACCTACCGCCGATGCAGCCGGTGCAACTGTATCGGGGCCTGATGGTGCAGGGGGGCCCTTGCCGGGCGGCTGATAATGAGGGTAATCTGGCCTGCTTCTCGGAGCCCCAGGCTCCAGAGGGCCCATGGCCAGAGTGCCCTCATCATATGTGGTGGGCAGGGAGCGATCCCTGCAGCTTCGCTGCTGACAGGAAGAAAATGGCAGCAGAACTGCAGAGATCCGTTTTCTGCTTCCTGCCCAGTGCTTCCTCCCTGACACAGGCCCGCGCTGCTTGATGATGTCATCATGCGGCACGAGCCTGTGTGTCAGGGAGGAAGTTACCGGAGACGAGCTGCAGGGGGAGCGAGCTGAGGTAAGTTGTGTTTTTTTATTTTTTTAACTGAAGCTGGGGAGAGTAACAGGAGAATGAAGGGGGGCTGGGAAGAGCAATGAGAGGAGGTTCGGGAGAGCAATGAGAGGAAGCTGGGGAGAGCAATGAGGGGCTTGGGTGAGCAATGAGGGGAGGCTAGGGAGAGCAATGAGAGGAGGCTGGGGAGAGCAATGAGAGAAGGCTGGGGAGAGTAATGGGGGCTGGAAAGAGCAATGTGGGGAGGCTTGGGAGAGCAATGCTGGGGCTGGGGAGAGCACTGTGGGGAGGCTGGGGAGAGCAATGAGGGGATGCTGGGGAGAGCAATGAGGGCAGGCTAGGGAGAGCAATGCTGGGGCTGGGGAGAGCAATGATGGGGATTGTGGGAGAGAGCAATGATGGAGGTGCTGGGAGAGAGCAATGACAGGGATGCTGGGAGAGAGCAATGATGGGGGTTTCACTTTGCTTGTACTGTAAAGTCTTGTATATTTTCCGTGTGCACATAGCCTTACAGTTAATTGGGGAAAGTCACAGAGACTGAATAATTTATATTATTGGCCGGTGGAGATTATAGTTAATGGGGGGGCACAGTGCTGCTTATCACTTTATATTTTGATTACTAAGTGGCTAATAGCATATTAATGGAGGGGGGGTAAATATCTGTATTCAGGGGCGCAGTGTGGAGGAGACACATCTATGTATACAATATATGTGACTTCGTTATTTTCTAGGGTGGAGATCATCGTGACAAGACGAGTCGTGGCTGGGAGATGTTGACATGAAGGTCTGACCAGATGGAGAAGAAGCAGCAGAAACCGAGTCTGATCAGATGAGATGTCAGCGGTAAGTGCCTGGATGTAGATATTATTCTGTATCTGCACTGTGTGACTTGGATTGATAATGTGATCTTAAAATCCGTTTGGCTGCATTCTCACATTTGTGTGAAAAGTCCATGTGCTGCCAGATTTTTTTATCGAATGGTCCATGGACTCGTAGAGTTTTATAGATCCATTCACACATCCATGAAAATCACGGATCTGAGAATGAGATCTGTGAAGGTCAGAGAATGTCCTGTTCTGATCCGATTTTGAGGATTAGAATAGGACATGCTCAATGCGTCTGTAAAAGCAGACAGCACACAGACACTGCACACAGATGCAGGAATGTAGCCTTATGTATAGCACAGTCCCTTAGTATATAGTGTACTCACTTATGTATAGGGCCACCCTTAGTTACATCATTTCCTCTTTTATTATGTATAACACCGTCCCTTATTACCTACCATCCTCTCTAGTTATATATGATGCTGTCCCTTATTATATAGCTTCCTCTGCTGTTATGTACACTGCTGTCCCTTACATAGCGTATTCTTGTTATTTTTGTCAGTCACAGCGCCCTCTATTACATAGTCATCTCTTGTTAGATATAAAATGACTGCTGATGGAGCAGCCGGTGACCAGAAGGCCAGTCCATCAGCTCCTCCATCAGAAAAGAGGCTTTCCCCTGCTCCATCAGCCGTCATTGCATTATACAGTGCCTACAAGTAGTATTCAACCCCCTGCAGATTTAGCTGGTTGACACATGCGGAATTAACTTGGCATTGTGACATTTGTACTGTAGATCAGCCTGGAAGTGGGAAATGCACTGCAGCAAATATTGTTTTTTGTTTTTTTTTAAAACGTTAAAAGTTAATTCAGAGTGTCATTTATTATTCAACCCCTCAAACCACAAGAATTCTGTTTGGTCCCCCTAAAGTATTAAGTAGTAGTTCAGGCACCAAGAATAATGAGCTTCACATGTGTGGATTAAAGATCTCTTTTGCCAGCCTTTTCTGACTATTTAAGACCCTCCCCAAACTTGTGAACAGCACTCAGACATGGTCAACATGGGAAAGACAAAGGAGCATTCCAAGGCCATCAGAGACAAGATCGTGGAGGGTCACAAGGCTGGCCAGGGGTACAAAACCCTTTCCAAGGAGTTGGGCCTACCTGTCTCCACTGTTGGGAGCATCATCCGTAAGTGGAAGGCTTATGGAACTACTGTTAGCCTTCCACGGCCTGGACAGCCTTTGAAAGTGTCGTCCCGTGCCGAGGCCAGGCTTGTCCGAAGAGTCAAGGCTAACCCAAGGACAACAAGGAAGGAGCTCCGGGAAGATCTCATGGCAGTGGGGACATTGGTTTCAGTCAATACCATAAGTAACGTACTCCACCGCAATGGTCTCTGTTCCAGACGAGCCCGTAAGGTACCTTTACTTTCAAAGCGTCATGTCAAGGCTCGTCTACAGTTTGCTCATGATCACTTGGAGGACTCTGAGACAGACTGGTTCAAGGTTCTATGGTCTGATGAGATCGAGATCTTTGGTGCCAACCACACACGTGACGTTTGGAGACTGAATGGCACTGCATACGACCCCAAGAATACCATCCCTACAGTCAAGCATGGTGGTGGCAGCATCATGCTGTGGGGCTGTTTCTCAGCCAAGGGGCCTGGCCATCTGGTCCGCATCCATGGGAAGATGGATAGCACGGCCTACCTGGAGATTTTGGCCAAGAACCTCCGCTCCTCCATCAAGGATCTTAAGATGGGTCGTAATTTCATCTTCCAACAAGACAACGACCCAAAGCACACAGCCAAGAAAACCAAGGCCTGGTTCAAGAGGGAAAAAGTCAAGGTGTTGGAGTGGCCTAGTCAGTCTCCTGACCTTAACCCAACTGAAAACTTGTGGAAGGAGTTCAAGAATAAAGTCCACATGAGACACCCAAAGAACCGAGATAACTTGGAGAATATCTGCATGGAGGAGTGGGCCAAGATAACTCCACAGACCTGTGCCGGCCTGATCAGGTCTTATAAAAGACGATTATTAGCTGTAATTGCAAACAAGGGTTATTCCACAAAATATTAAACATAGGGGTTGTATAATAATTGACCCACACTTTTATGTTTAAAATGTAATAAAATTCAACTGAGCAACATAACCTTTTGGTTTGTAAGATTTATGCTTCTGTTCATAAATCCTACTCTCGTTTGCAGTTTGAAGGCTCTAACTTATTTGCATCTTATCAAACCAGCTAAATCTGCAGGGGGTTGAATACTACTTGTAGGCACTGTATATCTAATAGGAGAGGACGGTATGTAATAAAGAACAGGGTGCTATAGATAATCCGAAATGTAAGGGACGGTGCTGTATATAACAAGAGAGGGCACTGTATAATAAGGGACGGCAATATACATAATAAAGGAGACTATGTAAGAGGTATTTCTGTGTGTGTGGCTATGTAAACATCTGTAGCTTTGTCGCCATAAAAGGTGGGGGGCCAGACACATTTCTTGCACAGGGGCCCCAAGCTGTCAGTGTGCGCCCCTTGTCCTGACCATTTACCAAACTCTTCAAGAATGTTCAGACTAGGATCAATAGACTTCTGGATATAACCTACAGTTGAAATCAGAAGTTTCAATACACTATATAAAAAGACACATATGCATGATTTTCTCAATATCTGACATGAAATCAGAATAAACCTTTCCCGTTTTAGGTCAATTAGGATTGGCATCATTTTTAATATTTGCCAAATCCCAGAATAATGAGAGAGAGAATGTTTTAAGGCATTACACATCCCTATAGGCTTTTCACTTCACAGTATTCCTATGTCGGGGGTGAGGCCAGCTCTGGCCCTGAGGTTAGATAACACAGCACAGGGAGCTATCAAGTTTGGTGCAGGGAATAAAGCTGTAGTGTCAGTGTGTTAATATACTCCACTACTGCCGTCTTCTGCTGTATCCAGCGCCGTTCTGCTCCTCTTCTCAGCCACTTGACAGAAACTCTGACTCTCGGGATCGCACTGCGCTCTATGGGAGTCTACACTGGAGCTCGCCCCTATGCCGTCCCTATGCTCTAGTAAGGCATGTATATAGGCGCTGGTCCAGTAGGGCTCCATTTGCCATTTACGTGGTCAATTTACAGCATTTGTAACAGCAATCAATTAATTTTTTGTTGATGATGTAAATAGGATCCATAAAAAAAGCAGTGACCATTCTGATGACATCACAGGGCACGTGACATCATCGACGTTCCATGACATCACAGTTGGAATAGAATGTACACATTTCTAAACCTGAATCATTTTGTGTCTTTAGACCCCGACAGCTTGAAGGGACCGGTCCAGGTAAGCATCTCTGCACACAATCTTGGGGGTCTGTTCACACATCATGTAGCTGGGGGGATTTGTAGTTCAGGACTGCACCATTTAACCCCCAAAAAATCAGAGCTAACACGTCTGTCATGTGTTCATTGTCAAGGTGATGCTTTTAGGGATCGCTCACACTGCCGAGTAGTCGGCGTATAACTCGGACGTGTGTTATTTGATGTTTCATCATATCGCACTCGCTCCCCTGTTATACTATGGAGCGGTGCCCACTAGTGTTTATTTTCTCATACCAAGTTGGCATGAGAAAAAAATAGCTGCATGCTGGGATCGGACGATGCGCACCCATATAAGTCTATGGATACGTGCAAAACATCGGACTGCACTCAGATGTCATCCGAGTGCAGACTCAAGACACAATAGAGAAGATGGTGAACTTAAATTCTCCATCTTCTCCGCACCTGTGATCCGAATCTCGCATGAGAGAATCGAATCAGAAACGCAATAGTGTTGATATTTTCCATTGAAGTAAGGCCCCCCTAAGGCCAAGATCTGGACCATAAGAAACCCTTCCAGTGTCAATGACCTAATGGTTCAAAATACCTACCCCACTTTATGCTATCAAGTGTAGACTGAGCATCCCAGAATGCCAATTGCGTTCCAGAAACCAGAATATTTAGTACCTTATTTCCATCCAACTTCACCAATCTTTTTTTTTTGTGTGTCCCTTAGGGCGTAACATTAAGTCATCTGAAGAAACTCAGTGCCAAGGCATTCATTTTAAGTAGCGAAGCTGTTACTCCTTCGCCACAGGAGTCTGACATGTAAGTGGGCATTTTAACTCATCCATCGATTTGTAAGATGTCCAAACGAAGTAGTGGTGGACGAGCTGTAGCCCATGCTCGCTTTGGCACCCTACAGACAAAGTGTGTCCTCGCTCTGGTGTGCAGATCAACAGTCCAGACTCGGGGCCAGACCCGAGGTGGGCAACTCAACACCCCAGACAGTGGGTCACACCCAAAGCGGGCGGCCCAACAGTCCAGACAAGCTGCTAGACCCCAGGTGGGTGGCCCAATTAAACTGGACAGACCAGAGGAGAGCTGCCCAACCCTGAGGCGACCAGTCCAAATATGGGGCCAGACCGAGGCGGGCGGCCCAGCAGGCCAGACCCGAGGCAGTCAGCCCAACAGTCCAGACACGGGGCCAGACCCCAGGCGGGTGGCCCAACAGTCCAGACACGGGGCCAGACCCGAGGTGGGTGGCCCAACAGTCCAGACACAGGGCCAGACCCGAGGTGGGTGGCCCAACAGTCCAGACACAGGGACAGACCCGAGGTGGGCGGCCCAACAGTCCAGACTCAGGCCAGACCAGAGGCGGCCAGCCCAACAGTCCAGACACGGGGCCAGATCCAAGGCGGGGGGCCCAACAATCCAGGCATGAGGCCAGACACGAGACGGGCAGCCCAACAGTCTAGATACTGGGTCGGACCCGAGGCGGGCGGCCCAACAGTCCAGACACGGGGCCAGACCTGAGACGGGCGGCCCAACAGTCCAGACTCGGGGCCAGACTCCAGCCGGGCAGCCCAACAGTCCAGACATGGGCCCAGACCCGAGGTGGGCGGCCCAACAGTCCAGGCACGGGGCCAGACCCGTGGCGGGCGGCCCAACAGTCCAGGCACGGGGCCAGACCCGAGGCGAGCGGCCCAACAGTCCAGGCACAGGGCCAGACCCGAGGCGGGCAGCTAAACAGTCCAGGCACGGGGCCAGACCCGAGGCGGGCGGCCCAGCAGTCTAGATACTGGGTCAGACCCAAGGAGGGCGGCCCAACAGTCCAGACACGGGGCCAGACCTGAGGTGGACAGCCCAAAATTCCAGACCCGAGGCAGGTGGCCCAACAGTCCAGACATGGGGCCAGACCTGAGGTGTGCGGCCCAACAGTCCAGAGACTGGACAGACCTGAGGCGGGCGGCCCAACAGTCCAAAAGCGAGGACAGGCTCAAGGCAGGCAGCTCAATAGTCTAGACACTGGACCAGACCCGATGTGGATGGCCCAACAGTCCAGACATGGGGACAGACCCAAGGCGGGTAACCCAACAGTCCAGACATGGAGCCAGGCCCGAGGCGGCGGCTCAACAGTCCAGACATGGGGCCAGGCCCAAGGCGGGCAGCTCAACAGTCCAGACATGGGGCCAGGCCCAAGGCGGGCAGCTCAACAGTCCAGACATGGGGCCAGGCCCAAGGTGGGCAGCTCAACAGTCCAGACATGGGGCCAGGCCCAAGGCGGGCAGCTCAACAGTCCAGACATGGGGCCAGGCCCAAGGCGGGCAGCTCAACAGTCCAGACACGGGGCCAGGCCCAAGGCGGGCAGCTCAACAGTCCAGACATGGGGCCAGGCCCAAGGCGGGCAGCTCAACAGTCCAGACACGGGGCCAGACCCATGGCAGGAGGCCCAACAGTCCAGACACGGGGCCAGGCCTAAGGTGAGCGGCTCAACAGTCCAGACATGGGGCCAGGCCGAGGAGGCTGGCCCAACAATCCCGACATAGATCTAGGCCCAAGGCAGGCGGCTCAACAGTTCAGACATGGGGCCAGATCGAAAGCGGGCGGCCCAACAGTCCAGACACGGGGCACAGACCCAAGGTGGGCGGCTCAACAGTTCAGACACAGGACCAAACCCGAGGCGGGCAGCCAACATTCCAGACACGGGGTTAGACCCGAGGCGGGTTGGCCCAACAGTACAGACACGGGTCAGACCTGAGGTGGGCAGCCCAACAGTCCCGACATGGGGCCAGGCCCTACGTGGGCGGCCCAACAGTCCGGACACCGGACCAGACCCGAGGCGGGCAGCCAACAGTCCAGACACGGGGCTAGGCCCGAGGCGGGTTGGACCAACAGTCCAGACACAGGGCCAGACCTGATGTGGGCGGCCCAACAGTCCAGACACAGGGCCAGACCCAAGGCGGGCAGCCCAACAGTCCAGACCCTGGGCCAGACCCGAGGTGGGCAACCCAACAGTCCAGACATGGGGCCAGACCCGAGACCGGTTGGCCCAAAGGTCCAGACACGGGGCCACGAACAAGGCGGGTGGCCCAACAGTCCAGACACGGAGCTAGACCTGAGGCGGGCGACCCAACAGTCCAGACACAGGGATAGACTCGAGGCGCATGGCCCAACAGTCCAGACACAGGACCAGGTCCGAGGTGGGTGGCCCAACAGTCCAGACACGGGGCCAGGCCCAAGGTGGGTGGCCCAACAGTCCAGACATGGGGCCATACCTGAAGTGGGCGGCCCAACATTTAGATATGGGGCCAGATCTGAGGCGGGCGCCTATCAGTCCAGATACTGGACCAGACCTGAGGCGGGTGGCCCAACAGTCCAGACATGGGGCCAGGCCCTAGGTGGGCGGCCCAACAGTCCAGACACGGGGCCAAACCCAAGGCAAGCGGCCCAACAGTCCATACACGAGGCCAGACCCGAGCTGGGTGGCCAATTAATGCAATCTGTGCAGTCACACAGGGACCCAAGATGTAAAGGCGCCACTACCACCACCTAATCAGGTGAATTGTGCATTATGATGAGCTATGCCCATATACTGTTCTGATACAGGGGCCCTCTTCTGGCTGTGTCCGCCCCGACGTACAGATATACAGCGGTATGCAGCAGGACAGACGAGATCCAGGGAGACATCCGATTGCCAGAACTGGGGACAGGAAGGAATTTTTTTCCCCCCTAGGGAGGTTTCTTCGCCTTCCTCTGGATCTTTGGTTCCAGTGGCTCTCATCAGGTCAACAATATCCACAGCAAGTTCTGTGGTCTCCATCGGGCCTGACCTGAGAGTCATTGTGACCTTTAATTTATTAAAGGGCCAGTAATATTTTCATTACAATGTTGCTTATTGCTATTCCAATAATAAAGAAACACAAATAATATATTCTGTTGTGTGTTTTATTTGTGTGTACTTCACCCAACAGAGAGACAATGATGAGAGTGATCGCTGACGCTCAAGATTCCAGAACTAGAACCAAACTTGGCTGATCAGGCATAGAATAAAGTTTCTGATCTGCTATATACATGACGGCAGCTGCTGCAGGACCAGCGAGTATAGGGGGCGCTATTTACATAGAGCAGGTCATATATAACTCCAGGCCAAGTTACATCACCAGTGTTTTGGGGGTCGGTCTCTGTAATGGAAGCACTTATATTCTATTGGTCCTATAAAACACACTACCTGAAAGACTGATGACCAGATCACAGCGAAGCAGAATGCAGGAGACCAAGGAAAATAGGAAAATGGCTAAATAGGTGTCACAGGGTGCAATAAGTAGCCATGGGCCCCAAGACAAAACTAGGGCCTCACTCAGAAATGAACACAATAGCCCATTTACCAAGGCCATCTATAGGTAGCAAAACAGATACTTGGAGGGATTTGTGCCAAATTTTGCACCTATTTATTAGAATAGGATAGATACATGATTCCTGTTAAAGGGAATCTGTCAGCAGGTTTTGCTATGTAATCTGAGAGCAGCATGATGTAGGGGCAGGGAGCCTGATTCCAGTAATGTATCACTTACTGTACTGATGCAGTTTTGATAGAATCCCTGCTTTCTTTGTTGTAAATGAAGCAGTGCTCAGAATGTTAAGCCCTGTGTAACCCCGCCCACGCTTCTGATTGGCTGCTTCCTGTGTATAAACTGCAAATAAGTGGTGAGGGCGAGGTTACACAGATTAGCCTGACTGGCCTGTACCTGAGACCTAGTCAGGCAGTGATAATCTCCTGCTAATAAAACACTGATTGTATTGAAACTACAACACACAGCCTAATAAGTGACACATACCTGGAATCAGGATACCTTGCTCTACATTATGCTGCTCTGAGATTAGGTAGCAAAAACCTGCTGACAGATTCCCTTTAATCATGTACATGTCCTGTTTGGTATCTCCCAGAGCAAAGTCATCAGTGTCGCTCACCACCAATGCAGAGGTGAGTGGCACCGGACAACCTCTTTATGTCCAATAATTACCTGCAGAGCTGGCATCCATCAGAGGAGATGTACACACATCTGTCTGACAGGTGGGTGGAGAGGAATTGGTTAATATATCCCACTCTTAGCCCACTTGGCTAAAAAGATCATTTACATCCAGGAAAAAGGGACAAGGGGCAGGAACACGGGACAAGGGGCAGGAACACAAGAAAAGCAACGCTGGATTCAGAACAGCTGCATTTACACCAGGTAAAAAATTACATCGTTATGGAAAGTGACAGGCTCTCTTTAAAGGGATTTCTGAAGACTGAGAACACCTCCCACACCGGAAATGGATGACCCCCATCTCTGGTTTACTCTATTATCACTGGCCATTAATGGGAAAAGCATGGAGATGGGACCAGGGGCGTACATAGGAATCATGGGGCCCCATAGCAGAAGTTCTAATTGTTCCCAAATGAAAATAATTGTCGGGGTCACAGAAGAGCAGATCTCACAACTTTCCAGCCTTTACACAGTAATTTTCCTTCTGCTTAAGTCCTAGATTCCTCTTTTATTGCCCCATAAAGTATGATGCCAACAAAAGTGCCCCCCAGACACAGTATGATGGTGAATTCCTCCAGATGAATTCCTCCACATGCTCAGTATAATGACCCTACTGTATCCCACCTCAACTCCAAAGGCAAAGTATCGTGACCCCAACACAGTATGATCCCCCAACTGTGACTCCCACACAGCCCTCCATGCAGTATAATGACCCCACACACTCCACAGAGTATAATGCACTCGCCATGGTCCTCCACACAGTAAAATGCACTCGCCATGTTCCTCCACACAGTATAATATACTCGCCATGGTCCTCCACACAGTATAATGCACTCGTCATGGTCCTCCACACAGTATAAGACACTCGCCATACAGAATTCTGGCCTCCATATAGACCTCCATACAGTATACTGGCCCCCATATAGTCCTCCATACAGTATACTGGCCCCACATAGTCTTCCATACAGAATACTGGCCCCCATATAGTCTTAAATACAGAATACTGGCCCCCATATAGTCTTCCATACAGAATAATGGCCCCACATAGTCCTCCATACAGAATAATGGCCCCCATCTAGTCCTCCATACAGAATACTGGCCCCCATACAGAATACTGGCCCCCTTATAGTCCTCCATACAGTATACTGGCCCCCATATAGTCCTCCATACAGAATACTGGCCCCCATATAGTCCCCCATACAGAATACTGGCTCCCATATAGTCCTCCATACAGTATACTGGACCCCATATAGTCCTCCATACAGTATACTGGCCCCCCATATAGTCCACCATACAGTGTACTGGCCCCCATATAGTCCTCCACACAGTGTATGGGCCCCCATATAGTCCTCAATACAGAATACTGGCCCCCATATAGTCCATCGCGCCCTCTGATCTGAGACATCACAGCAGAGGATGCGGATAACACCGGAGCTGCGGAGGCAAGGGGAGAGGTAAGTATTGTGCCGGGGCCCTGAGCGGAGCAGGGGGGGCCCACCGGCTCAGGAACCTGGCACCTGCTGACTCCGGGCCTGGGAGGGGGGGCCCATTGCAGCGGATCCGATGCGGAGTGTACATGGTGCAGGTGACTGCTATGGGGCCCTCCAGCTCACGGGCCCCATAGCAGTCGCGTGGCCTGCCGCCATTGGTGGTATGCCACTGGATGGGACCAGTCGTGTGCATGGTCCTCACATACAAAGGTTGCAAAAAGCTGAAGGGGCTGGTATCTGCTATAGACATGTTGTGGGGCCACACATCAACTAGTCCAAAAACCTCCTTCAATCAGCAGCAGACCAAAGACAAGTGTGAAGCATTGTGGTCCGTGTGTATTACCTACATCCCTATTAGTTATTCATTTCTGGGAATAATTTGGGGCATGAATGGGACTGCTGGTTCTAGTGTCTCAATAGGGCCAAAGGAATCCCTGATTGGTTTAGAAATGGGCATCCACTATGGTTACATGAAGTCCCCCACAACCAAAATACCTATACACAATAGATGAAAGTTGGAAAGTCTTGCCCTGTTGAACACTACACCTGACTTGAGGCCACCACCTCTTGGTTGTCCAATGTTCTTGCTTCTACATGGCTCTTCTCAGATATTCATTACACCAGTTCCCCAGAATACCAAAGCTTCGGTGGATTGTAATGCAGGTGCCGGAATGCAACGCACAGAGACACAAGGCGAGAACAGTCAGAGATGAATATAAACAGTTTATATATATATAACAGTTATTCTGAACAAGGGATTGGCAAAAGGGGTAATGAACAGTAATTTGAAATGTTAGCAAAATACGAAGTCTCTCAAAGTGATGTGTTGCCTTCAATCATGGGAGACACCACGTGAGTTCTTTAACTCTGCATATGGCCCTAGCGGGGGTCACCGGTTATTACCGCTAGGCCGAAAGTCTTTTCCGGACAAATTCAATTAGATCACATTGAGCTTCTTTAGCCCCAACCTTTCCCCTCCCAACCTGAGTACCTAAACCCAATTGGCCCCAGTACCGTGAGTGAACAGTAGAAGTGACGGCCCTGTTCACGTATGCAGCTCCTCTTCTTTCACTGGCGTGACTTTCCTGGGGCAGCCATCTCTCAACTCCTCTCTGCTTTACTGTTGGAGGCAATCTCTCAAGCCTTGGGTAGGGGGGTCCAGACCTGGTCTGTCGGCGGGCGACATCGGGTTCCGCGAACTCACTCAGCACTGCAAGCGGGTTCCGAGTCTCCTCAGCAGGCACAGCACTCGGGTCACATCTGTAAGGGATCCGGAGCTCTTCCACCGGCGCCCGGCTGTGGCACCTCACAGGCCTCTGGCTTAGGTCCGCCACGCGGGGCTTCTCAGCACGCAGAGAACACGTCTGATCCTCTCTGCTGCTTGCCGCCAAAAACTCCTCAGGCTTGGTGCGCTGGCCTCTTATCTCCAGGAACTCCTTCCTGGAAGTCACCTGACTGGATCCAGCATCTAAATCTGCTCTTCCTTCAACTTCTCTTGTATATCTTGGTTCCGCTTGACCATGTCTGGCCAGCAGATGGCAGTCTCTCTCCATCTTTGAAACATCATGTAAGAGTTCTCTTAAAGGCTCTCTCGCCTCTACTACAGGATGACCGGGAGCCCCTGTGGTGGTCATAACTGCGGCAGTCCATGGGCAATACTCCACAACAACAGTCCCCTGAGGTGGTGTAGGATGTAAGGACCCATTCACACTACATTCAGCGGTGCATTCATGTCTTTACGCAAAGCTTACAACTGAATCCCTCTTCAGAGAAAAAGAGGACTTGAACTCTATAGCGCCACCTATTGGAAGCAGCAATCCTACAAGTCACAATCAACCCTTTAACGAGTCGTGCAATATGACTTAGGATAAAAGTCAAATCAGAATTTCAAGTTGCAGACACGGTGTTTCGGGCTGTTGGCCCTAGTCAGTGCAAAGTATGAGAACTGATTTGGCTAGGTGAGAGGCTCTGGACTGAGGTCTAAGGGGTAACGTTTCTCTTTGTGGAGAGTGACACCGGCTCTAGCATGTCAAGGTAAGGAGGCTTATTCGCCGTTCAAACAGGTGCAATTAATACAGGTAATGAGTGCGGAGTAGGAGGGCATCTTAATAAAAAACTAACAGGTCTGTGAGAGCCAGAATTCTTGCAAGTTGGTAGGTGATCAAATACTTATTTCATGCAATAAAATGCAATTTAAAAAATCGTACAATGCGATTTTCTGGGTTTTATTTTTAGATTCTGTCTCTTAGAGTTGACGTGTACCTACGATAAAAATTACAGTCCTCTCCTTTCTTTCTAGGTGGAAAAACTTGCAAAATCGGCAGAGTATCAAATACTTATTTTCCCCACTATATATGTTGCCCCAGATGACACCAATTATGTTTGATCCACAAGTCCAATGAAGTCAAGCTTCAACTACTACACATAAGAAATAAAAAGCTTCTGTCCCTAATTCTGTACGTAATCTGCGCTGCCCTTTTTCCAAACTACAGTTTTGAGTGGATTTTACTAGTGATGGGCGAGCACTAAAATGCTCGGGTGCTCGATGCTCGGGTCAAGTTCATTGGAATACTGTGGTGCTCGACCCGAGCAACGAGCCCAAGTCTGTGGGAAACTCGAGCATTTTTCAGGGGGCTCCCACCGGCAGTCTGCAGAGGGCCTAAAAATTGCCCAAATCGATGGGAACAGTGCTCAAATGACATGGGTACAGCATGGGGAAGACCCCTGGAAGCATTTCTGACTCCCAGATCACTGCTGTTAACAACGTTGTCAGAGGTATTACGCCACTTTTACCAACTCACAATAAAACATACCAAAACGAAACCAAAATGGATTTTCCTGGGAAATATGTTAAGGAACATCCTTTCCAGGGTAATGACTTGCATATAAAGCAAAATAAATAACCAAAAACAAAAATGCTCCTCCACACCATGGGCTCCGTTCACACGTAGCATTTTTGATGCGTTTTTGCACTTTTGCATTGCTTTCAACCAAGACAAATGCATTCACTGGGATATGTAATTTTAACGTTTTACAACCTTATCTGGCCATGTGGTGTGTGAGACATGATCAGACACATCCTGTTTCATTTATGAAGGAGGGACTCTGAAAGTCACAAAGCCTATTTTTATAGGGCCATCAGGGAGACTTTACTATTCTTAAAGGGCCAGCAGTCTGCCCTCACTATTATTAGAGAGCCATCAGCTGCCTATGTTTTGTTGTTCCCATTACTAAAGAGTGGGTCTACTATACTGTTATTGCGTATGCAGTGAGCGGCAGGTCTGCCCAAAATTTGGAAGCACCACAATACCCATTTGAAGAGACTTAGAGGAGGACCTCCTGAAAACAATTTTCCCATTATTAGGAAGTGGGTCTCCCATACTGTTTGCCTATACAGTGAACGCAAGGGCTGCCAAAAATTTGGAGGCAATCCAATGGCCCTTGGAAGAGACGTGGAGGTCAGAGGGGCTCCTTAAAACAATGTTCCCATTATTAGGAAGTGGGTCTCCCAATGTGTTTGCCTATGCAGTGAATGCAAGGGTTTCCAAAAATTTGGAGGCACTTCAATGCCCCTTGGAAGAGACGTGGAGGTCAGAGGGCCTCCTGCAAACAATGTTCCCATTATTAGGAAGTGGGTCTCCCATAGTGTTGGCCTATGCAGTGAATGCAAGGGCAGCCCAAAATTGGGAAGCACTCCAATGCCCATTGGAAGAAACGTAGAGGGCCTCATGAAAAAATGTTCCCATTATTAGGAAGTGGGTCTCCCATAGTGTTGGCCTATGCAGTGAATGCAAGGGTAGCCAAAAATTGGGAGGCACTCCAATGCACTTGGAACAGACGTGGAGGAGGGCGTCATAAAAAAATGTTCCCATTAGAAAGGAGCGGGTCCCCTATACATGTAATGCCCATGCACTAAGTGTATGGGCTGACAATCATTTACCCCTGGGGGGTATACGTGAACATACTGTATGAAATTTTTTTTTTACGGGCATCATAAACACCCTTTAAAAAAATTATGTGGGTGTTGCATCACAGACCACGGTCACCCTGGTGATATGGTGGTGGAGGATGAGGAGAAGGAGGAGGACAAGAGCAAATAGCCAAAATCAGGAAGCGTATACCCATGTGTGGGTGTGAAGAGATGCATGGGAATACACCTCCCAAAAAAAGACACTGTATTTGAGTTTGTTACGCCGCTATCATTCGCTTGTGTTGAGAAGTCTGGCCCAATCCAATCCTTGTTCATTTTTATAAGAGTCAGCCCGTCAGCATTTTCAGTTGACAGGCTGATGCGCTTATCAGTTATAATTCCACCAGCGGTACTAAAAACCCGCTCTGACAAAACGCTAGCCGCAGGGCCTGTGTGATGGGAGGGGCGGAGAAAACTCTCTCAGAACTTTGACAGTGTTTCCCTGTCACTGTTGGATTGGAGATGTGTCTCTCTCGCCTGTACTCCTTGGTTGTTCAACGAACTGTGACCTCTGCCGCCAGCATTTTCATATGGGAATTTTTTTAATAGTTCCTCAACAAGGGCCTTCTGGTACTGACCCATTTTTGTAGATCTGTCTGCCTCAGGAATAAGAGATATAAAGTTCTCCTTGTAGCGTGGGTCTAGAAGTGTCAGCAACCAGTAATAACTGTCACCCAAAATTTTGAGAACGCGAGGGTCACGGGAAAGGCAGCGTAACATAAACTCAGCCATGCGTGCCAGACTTCTAACAGGCAAGACATCTGTGTCCTCACCAAGAGGACAACTGACCATGCTCTCCTCCTCCTCCTCCCTGTCCTCAGGCCATCCACGCTGAACAGATGGTATGACAGTTGTACAGGTAGTACCGTCTATAGCGCATGAAACTAGCTTCTGTTCTTCCTCCTCCTCCTCATTGTCACCCAATCCAAGGTCCGACTGGGCCCCGGCTTCCAGTATGTTAACCCAGTGTGACGTCAGCGAGATGTACCATCCCTGCCCACAAGCACTTGTCCACGTGTCCGTGGTTAGGTGGACTTTCCCAGTAACTGCATCGTTGAGGGCTCGGCTGTGGGACATGTGCTTGTGTAATGCGGGGACGACACACCGGGAGAAATAGTGGCGCTGGGGACCGAGTACCGAGGGACGGCCACCGTCATCAGGTTGTGGAAAGCTTCCATCTCCATGAACCTAAAAGGCAACATTTCGAGTGCAAGCAGTCACGAAATGTGGGAATTTAGTAATGTGGTCTATGGGGCGTTGGCTGCGTATTTGCGCGTGCATTCCAAAGACTGGGGTATGGACAACTGAACGTTGCGCTGGGACAAAGACGTATTTGCTTTTGTTGTTAGTTGAGAGTGTGCAATGACAGATGCAGGGCAGGAGGCATCTTCGCATGCACTATGGGATTGGCTTGCACGCACAACAGCAGAAGAAGCAGTGGTGTCACCTGCAGACACTGTTCCTTGACCCTGGGGTTCGGCCCACAAAGTTGGGTGCTTTGCTGCCATGTGCCTGATCATGCTGGTGGTGGTCAGGCTGGTAGTTTTGCTACTCCTGCTGATGGTGGCCTGGCAGGTGGTGCAAATGGCCTTTTTGGGGTTATCGGCAGAGTCTTTAAAAAACAACCAGACTCGGGAAGACCTAACAGTTGTACTGGCAACTTCCGTCGTGTTGGTGTTACGGGGAACAGTTGCCCGCCTTCTGTCTTCGGCCACCACACTGCTTCTTCCTGCCTGTTGGGGTGCTCTGCCTCCCTCCCCCTGTGTGCTACTGTCCTCGCTCTACATGTTCTCCTGCCAGGTTGGGTCAGTTACTATATCATCCACCACCTTGTCTTCCACTTCCGCACCCTTGTCCTCCTAACAGGAGTCCATCCTGAGTCACCTGCAGAATGTCAACTCTCGCCTGGACACCCTGACTGCTCCACCAGTAACCACCGCTAGTGTCATGACTCGCAACCCGGCAGCGCCGCTGCCCACCAATACCATGGTATCCTGCCCCGGACCCCGGCTTTCTGCACCTCCTCGCTTCGGAGGCGATCCCGCTCAAGCCCGGGGCTTTATAAACCAGTGCACCCTGCACTTTGAACTCCTGTCCCACCAGTTTATCTCCGACCGGGCCAAAATAGCCTTCATTATGTCCCATCTCACGGGGGAGGCACTGGCTTGGCTAAATCCTCTATGGGAGAGAGGAGACCCCCTAGTGTCCAACCTGCCAGCCTTTCTCACGGCTTTCCGGAAAGTCTTCGACGAACCCGGACGGAAGACCTCATCCGCATCATCTCTGCTACGCCTCCATCAAGGAAATCTCACCGTGGGCCAATATGCCATACGGTTCCGTACCCTTGCTTCGGAGCTGGCCTGGGATAACGACGCCCTGGTGTCTGTCTTTTGGGAGGGTCTGTCCGGCCGTATTAAAGATGAACTCGCCGGTCGGGACATTCCTACCACTCTCGACGACTTAATAACACTTGACATCCGGTTCCAGGAGCGCGCCAAAGAGGTCACCCGTGAGAGGAGGTTTCCACGTCTAGCCCCTACCTTCCAGAAACCTGTCACTTCTCCCGTTACTACCCAGGCGCACTCACCTGAGCCTATGCAGGTCGACCAGACCAAGATGGTCAAAACCCGTCAAGAGTTACGCCGTGCCGAGGGGAGCTGCTTCTACTGTGGCAGTAAGGAGCACCGGATCCGTTCCTGTCCGGAGAGGTCGGGAAACGCCTGTGTCTCGGATCTCTCAGAGAAGTCGTCCTAGACAAGAGTAAACCCTCTCCATCTCTGTTGCTGTCGGTCTCTATCATCTGCGGGGAGAACCGTTATTTTGAACTAGCCCAACTTGACTCTGGAGCTGCCGGAAATCTCATTTCTCAGTCTCTGGTAGAGAAATACCGCATTCCCACCAAACCTCTAGCTGTACCCTTATCTGTCGCTGCCGTGGATGGGGGCCTCTTACCTCATCCCATCCAACTCATCACCGAATCCATAACCCTGCAGGTGGGAATGCTGCACTCTGAGAGCATCTTCTTTCATGTTCTGCCTGGACTCTCTCACGCCCTCTTACTAGGCCTACCTTGGCTTCAGAGACATGCACCCGTGCTTGATTGGCAGACCGGAGAAGTCCTTCGCTGGGGACAGGACTGCCATAAGACTTGTTAAGTTCCCGTCCATCCTGTCCGTCCTTCTCCTACTCCAGCCAATCTACCTGGTCTCCCGGCTCCTTATTGGTCGTATGCGGACGTCTTTAATAAAAAGGAGGCAGAGACATTACCCCCTCATAGACCATACGACTGCCCAATCGACCTGATGCCTGGCGCTACTCCTCCCCGTGGGCGCATTTACCCTTTGTCCGCTGCTGAGACCCGATCCATGTCAGAATATATTGAGGAGAATCTGGCCCGGGGATTCATCCGGAAATCTACTTCCCCGGCGGGAGCAGGCTTCTTCTTCGTCAAAAAGAAGGACGGCTCACTCCGTCCCTGTATAGACTATAGAGGCCTTAACCAGATCACGGTGAAGAATAAATGCCCCCTTCCGCTCATTCCGGAATTATTTGACCGTCTGAGGGGGGCTAGAATCTTCACCAAGCTGGACCTCCGTGGGGCATATAACCTGGTCCGTATCCGTCAGGGGGATGAATGGAAGACGGCATTCAACACCCGGGACGGCCACTATGAATACCTGGTAATGCCCTTCGGTCTCTGTAATGCTCCCGCCGTCTTTCAAGAGTTGGTCAACGACATCTTCCGGGACCTTCTCTACTCCTGCGTAGTGGTGTACCTGGACGACATCTTGGTCTTCTCTCCGGATCTCCCCACACACCGGAGGGATGTTCGTCAGGTTCTGCTCAGGCTCAGGCAGAACCACCTCTACGCTAAATATGAGAAGTGCCTCTTTGAGCAGACCTCGCTTCCGTTTTTGGGCTACACAATTTCTCAGACCGGCCTACGAATGTATCCTGAGAAACTGTCTGCCATCGAGAAGTGGCCTCGACCAGAGGGGTTGAAGGCTATTCAGCGGTTCCTGGGCTTCGCCAACTACTACCGCCTCTTCATACCGCACTTCTCTTCCCGGACTGCCCCAATCTCTGCGCTCACCCGTAAGGGCACTAATCCCAGAGAATGGCCGCCCGAAGCAGAGGAAGCCTTTCTTTCCTTAAAACAGGCTTTCTCTTCCGCCCCGGTGCTGCATCGCCCGGACGGCAACAAGCAATTCTTCCTGGAAGTTGACGCCTCCTCCTCTGGAGCCGGAGCGGTACTTACCCAAAAATCGTCTTCCGGGAGAATGGTAACTTGCGGCTTCTTCTCCAAACTCTTCTCTTCCGAGCGCAACTATTCTATAGGAGACCGAGAGTTATTGGCCACTAAGCTGGCATGGAGGAGTGGCGTTACCTGCTTGAGGGGGCTCTTCACCCGGTAATAATTTACACGGACCACAAGAACTTGGCTTACCTCCAGAGTGCCCAGAGACTTAACCCGCGCCAAGCCCGGTGGTCCTTGTTTTTTGCTCGCTTTGATTTTGTTCTTCATTTTCGCCCGGCTGACAAAAACATCAAAGCTGACGCCTTGTCCCGATCCTTCCTGGTGTCTGATCTTGAGGAGGAACCAAAACACATCATCGATCTTGAGGAGGTAGTCACTGGAAATGGTCTTCCAACAATCTTGAAGGAGTTCCCAGAGATGCTTAGCACTTGTTGGCCCTTTTGGGTTCACTTTGCGGTCCAGCTCACCCCAAACCATCTCGATTGGGTTCAGGTCTGGTGACTGTGGAGGCCAGGTCATCTGGCATAGCACCCCATCACTCTCGTTCTTGGTCAAATAGCCCTTACACAGCCTGGAGGTGTGTTTGGGGTCATTGTCCTGCTGAAAAATAAACGATGGTCCAACTAAACGCAAACCTGATGGAATAGCATGCCGCTGCAAGATGCTGTGGTAGCCATGCTTGTTCAGTATGCCTTCAATTTTGAATAAATCCCCAATAGTGTCACCAGCAAAGCACCCCCACACCATCACACCTTCTCCTCCATGCTTCACGGTGGGAACCAGGGATGTAGAGTCCATTCGTTCACCTTTTCTGCGTCGCACAAAGACACGGTGGTTGGAACCAAAGATCTCAAATTTGGACTCATCAGACCACAGTACAGTTTTCCACTGGTCTAATGTCCATTCCTTGTGCTCTTTAGCCCAAACAAGTCTCTTCTGCTTGTTGCCTGTCCTTAGCAGTGGTTTCCTAGCAGCTATTTTACCATGAACGCCTGCTGTACAAAGTCTCCTCTTAACAGTTGTTGAAGAGATGTGTCTGCTGCTAGAACTCTGTGTGGCATTGACCTGGTCTCTAATCTGAGCTGCTGTTAACCTGCGATTTCTGAGGCTGGTGACTCGGATAAGCTTATCTTCAGAAGCAGAGGTGACTCTTGGTCTTGAAGCTCATCAAGAGAATGCCAAGAGTGTGCAAAGCAGTCATCAAAGCAAAGGGTGGCTACTTTGAAGAACCTAGTATATAAGACATATTTTCAGTTGTTTCACACTTTTTTGTTAACTATATACTTCCACATGTGTTAATTCATAGTTTTGATGCTTTCAGTGTGAATGTACAATTTTCATAGTCATGAAAATAGAGAATAATCTTTAAATGAGAAGGTGTGTCCAAACTTTTGGTCTGTACTGTATATATATATATATATATATATACAGTACAGACCAAAAGTTTGGACACATCTCATTTAAAGATTTTTCTGTATTTTCATGACTATGAAAATTGTAAATTCACACTGAAGGCATCAAAACTATGAATTAACACATGTGGAATTATATACTTAACAAAAAAGTGTGAAACAATTGAAAATATGTCTTACATTCTAGGTTCTTCAAAGTAGCCACCTTTTGCTTTGATGACTCCTTTGCACACTCTTGGCATTCTCTTGATGAGCTTCAAGAGGTAGTCACCGGAAATGGTCTTCCAACAATCTTGAAGGAGTTCCCAGAGATGCTTAGCACTTGTTGGCCCTTTTGCCTTCACTCTGCGGTCCAGCTCACCCCAAACCATCTCGATTGGGTTCAGGTCTGGTGACTGTAGAGGCCAGGTCATCTGGTGTAGCACCCCATCACTCTCCTTATTGGTCAAATAGCCCTTACACAGCCTGGAGATGTGTTTGAGGTCATTGTCCTGTTGAAAAATAAATGATGGTCCAACTCAACGCAAACCGGATGGAATAGCATGCCGCTGCAAGATGCTGTGGTAGCCATGCTGGTTCAGTATGCCTTCAATTTTGAATAAATCCCCAACAGTGTCACCAGGAAAGCACCCACACACCATCACACCTCCTCCTCCATGCTTCACGGTGGGAACCAGGCATGTAGAGTCCATCCGTTCACCTTTTCTGCGTCGCACAATGACACGGTGGTTGGAACCAAAGATCTCAAATTTGGACTCATCAGACCAAAGCACAGATTTCCACTGGTCTAATGTTCATTCCTTGTGCTCTTTAGCCCAAAAAAGTCTCTTCTGCTTGTTGCCTGTCCTTAGCAGTGGTTTCTTAGCAGCTATTTTACCATGAAGGCCTGCTGTACAAAGTCTCCTCTTAACAGTTGTTGTAGAGATGTGTCTGCTGCTAGAACTCTGTGTGGCATTGACCTGGTCGCTAATCTGAGCTGCTGTTAACCTGCGATTTCTGAGGCTGGTGACTCGGATAAACTTATCCTCAGAAGCAGAGGTGACTCTTGGTCTTCCTTTCCTGGGGCGGTCCTCATGTGAGCCAGTTTCTTTGTAGCGCTTGATGGTTTTTGCAACTGCACTTGGGGACACTTTCAAAGTTTTCCCAATTTTTCGCACTGACTGACCTTCATTTCTTAAAGTAATGATGGCCACTTGTTTTTCTTTACTTAGCTGCTTTTTTCTTGCCATAATACAAATTCTAACAGTCTATTCAGTAGGACTATCAGCTGTGTATCCACCAGACTTCTGCACAACACAACTGATGGTCCCAACCCCATTTATAAGGCAAGAAATCCCACTTATTAAACCTGACAGGGCACACCTGTGAAGTGAAAACCATTTCCGGTGACTACCTCTTGAAGCTCATCAAGAGAATGCCAAGAGTGCGCAAAGCAGTCATCAAAGCAAAAGGTGGCTACTTTGAAGAACCTAGAATATAAGACATATTTTCAGTTGTTTCACACTTTTTTGTTAAGTATATAATTCAACATGTGTTAATTCATAGTTTTGATGCCTTCAGTGTGAATGTACAATTTTCAAAGTCATGAAAATACAGAAAAATCTTTAAATGAGAAGGTGTATCCAAACTTTTGGTCTGTACTGTATATATACAGTACAGACCAAAAGTTTGGACACATCTCATTTAAAGATTTTTCTGTATTTTCATGACTATGAAAATTGTAAATTCACACTGAAGGCATCAAAACTATGAATTAACACATGTGGAATTATATACTTAACAAAAAAGTGTGAAACAACTGAAAATATGTCTTCTATTCTAGGTTCTTCAAAGTAGCCACCATTCATAGTTTTGATGCCTTCAGTGTGAATGTACAATTTTCAAAGTCATGAAAATACAGAAAAATCTTTAAATGAGAAGGTGTGTCCAAACTTTTGGTCTGTACTGTATATGTGTACAGGTGCTTCTCACAAAATTAGAATATCATCAAAAAGTTTCAGTTCTTCAATGCAAAAAGTGATACTCGTATATTATATAGAGTCATTAAAAACAGAGTGATCTATTTCAAGTGTTTATTTCTGTTAATGTTGATGATTATGGCTTACACATATATCTATGTGACGACCATGCATTTCTTCTTAATTCTGCTTGACGCATTGTGTAGTCAGTGGGCACGGGGACAGGAGCTATTGTCGCTGACTCTAGTTGTAGATGTAATTGTTGGAATCTTGAATGGCTGCTGTTTACAGATTATAGCGCCCCCCACAGCTTGTCCAGCTGTCCTTGTGGAACAAAGGCACAGGCTAACTGACCCATTGATCATTGTTAGTTTTGCCATCTACCTATTGTATTAGTGCACTCAAGGTTGTTGTCCTGCAAATATTGAAGGACAAACTATGGAACAATGAGAGAGGACCTTCTCCCAATCCTGTGGGAAAATACCTGACTAGGAGCTGTGACCTAGAAAAGTAGGATCTGCCTCTTTTTCCACACACTCTACAGCAAGCCACCGACCAGCTGGAGGAACACAGATCTGCTCCACTGACCATCACTGACCCCTCAAAGACGCTGGAGAATCCAGGTCGGGACAATCAGGTCATCTAGCCACATACCTCACTGCCATCGCTCAGCTTCCTAAACTTGCGGCTACCTCCTCTCTGTGGTTGCCGGCCAAAAGTTGGGGTAGTCAGTCCTGGATGCCCCGAAGTCACAGCTGCTCAGAGCCAGTGGAAAGGTGAGACCACATCCTTTGCACCATCTCATGTACTTGCTGGAGCTGTACTGTATGTGACTGGCTGGTGTTGGGGCAATAAATTATTGCCCCACTGTGTTACCCTCACACTGTCTGGTCTGAGTGGTGTCCACGGGAAAGGAGAGCAGGTGTTCAGTGGATGAGCCCTGGTCCATATGGTTTTCTAAAGATGGATGAGACCACCACTGACCCTTGTGTCTCCACTCTATGTATCTATATGTAGGTATATATTTCAAAATGTTTATGAATTTCTCTATAAAACGCTATTAGACAATGATTATATAATGTTCATTGTGGACCATTCAGACTGAGATGCTGAGTGTGAACATTGCCAAAAATCTTTCTTGTACATTTAACTGAAATAAATGATACAATTCACCAGAAATGTTAACAATCTAAACGGTTTTCCGACATAGTTAGTAAAAGCAAAGTTCTGGATAAATATGAACAAAATGTAAATGTTCATTCATAAGCCGTGAATTCAGCAGATCGGTACTGAGGGAATTTACATCCCATGTAGGAATTCAGAGGATCTGGGAAGGGATTTCGCACCATATGAACAACACCGGATGGAATGGGCCCAGATAACCCAGCACCCAGGCTGGAAAAGATCCATATCCTGGTTTTCTTAGATGCCGATATGAAAGAAATAATAAAAAAATATTTTCGAACATTTTTCTATTGTTTTTTTTTTTATAATTATTTGATATTAACCCCTTTACCACCTTGGGTTTTTCTGTTTTTGCGGTTTCGTTTTTTGCTCCCCTTCTTCCCAGAGCCATAACTGAAAAATAAAACAGTCAATATGGCCATGTGAGGGCTTGTTTTTTGTGGGACGAGTTGTACTTTTGAACGACACCATTGGTTTTACCATATCATGTACTGGAAAACGGGGAAAAAATTCAGTGCGGTGAAATTGCAAAAAAGTGCAAGTTCACAATTTTTTTTTTTTTACCACGTTCCCTTTATGATAAAACTGACCTGCCATTATTATTCTCCAGGTCATTACGAGTTCGTAGATACCAAACATGTATAGGTTCTTTTTTATTTAAGTGGTGAAAAAAAATTCAAACGTTTGTTAAAAAAAAAAACTTCTCCATTTTTCGGAATCTGGGGCTGGGTGGGGGCTTAGTTTTTGTGCGCCGAGCTAACGTTTTTAATGATACCATTTTGGGATAGATACAATCTTTTGATCGCCTGTTCTGGCACCTTATTGCAATGTTGCGGCAGCCCAAAAAATATTAATTCTGGCATTTGATTTTTTTTCTCGTTACGCCGTTTACCGATCGGATGAACTCTTTTTACATATTGATAGACCGGGCGATTCTGAACGCGGCAACCCCAAATACGTGTATATTTGATTGTTTTTGTTATTGTTTTATTTTGAATGGGGCGAAGGGGGGGGGGTGATTTAAACTTATATATTTTTTTAATATTTTTAAAAACATTTTTTTTACTTTTCACTTGCTTCAATAGTCTCCATGGGAGACTAGAAGCTGCAATCATCAGATCGCCTGTGTGTAGCAGAAATGCTAACTGGCTATGAGAGCCAACCGCTGGGCTCATAGCATCCTGGCAATGACAACTGCAGGGGTCTCCTGCAGACCCCAGGTTGTCATGACAACCTATCGGCAAGCCGCGGTCATGTGACACGGGCGCCGAAGGGAGAGACTTATGATGACCTTCTGCTGCAGCCATATTAAATGCCGCTGTCAGAGATTGAATCGCGATTCCACACGCTGGCTGTTAGGCATACATGACATGTACACACACGGCTCCGCACGTCTCGTACACGCGCGGCTCCGCTTCATACGCCTCCTACACGCGTGGCTCCACTCCGTACGCCTCTTACACGCGCGGCTCCGCTCCGCAAGCCTCGTACACGCACGGCTCCGCTCCGTACGCCTCGTACACGCGCGGCTCCGCTCCGTACGCCTCGTACACGCGCGGCTCCGCTCCGTACGCCTCGTACACGCGGCTCCGTTCCGTACGCCTCGTACACGCGTGGCTCCATACGCCTTGTACACGCGCGGCTCCGTTCCATACGCCTCGTACACGCGCGGCTCCGCTCCGTACACCTCGTACGCGTGCGGCTCCGCTCCGTACGCCTCGTACACGCGCGGCTCCGCTCCGTACGCCTCGTACACGCGCGGCTCCGTTCCGTACGCCTGGTACACGCGGCTCCGTTCCGTACGCCTGGTACACGCGGCTCCGTTCCGTACGCCTGGTACACGCGCGGCTCCGCTCCGTACGCCTCGTACACGCGCGGCTCCGTTCCGTACACCTCGTACACGCGCGGCCCCATACGCCTCGTACACGCGCGGCTCTGCTCCGTACACCTCGTACACACGCGGCTCCGCTCCGTACACCTCGTACACGCGGCTCCGTTCCGTACACCTCGTATACGTCATCCACACTGTAAACCCCTCCTGACCCCACACATAAACTTCCCCTCATCCAGCACCATGACAACCAGCACAGCAGAGTCCTGCATCCACTGAGGCACCTGATCATGTGACCCCTGACTCCTCCCCTCCTGTGACCTCATCACAGGTCCTGTGCGCACAGAGCAGCCATATATGTGGTGGCGGCTCTGCAGGTGGAGGTATGTGGAGATCCCCCATTACTGGGCGCAGGCAGAGGTGTATCTAGGTTTTCAGGCTCCTGGGGCAAGAATTCAGTTTAGGGTCTCTCCTCCCCCTGCCCAAGCACATATGTGATTTGCACACTAAGGAAAACTCTTGGGGCAAGAAACACTTAGGCTGCGGCCCCACTATCAGTATTTGGTCAGTTTGCGGTCAGTATTTTTTCTCAGGAGTGAGAGATAAATGCAGAATTGGTGACTTGTTTCTATTATACCTTTTCTCTGATTGTTCCTCACCTGGTTTTGGCTCCCACTCCTGAGAAAAAATACTGACCGAATACTGACCAAATACTGATAGTGGGGCCGGGGCCTTAGTCACGTGCCGACGAGCTGCTCTCCCTAATTCTCTCAATGTTGAGTGAAGAACAGAGAAGCAGAAGAGAAGAGAAGCTCGTAGTCAGGTGACTATAAGTATAAAAATCACATATGAGAGAACGGCCATGTGATGACAGTTGGAACCGGCAAGCAGAGATGGATCCAGACAGTGAGGATATTACACACTGTTAGGATTGGCTTCAGGGCTTCATTTTATAATCAAAGGACTTGTCCAGGTCTGAGATGACAGTCTGCAGTTGGTCTATGTGCCTGCAGGCTTCTGAATCCTCACAGCGCATGCACTACACACGTTTAGAATTCTCCCTTACCAGTCGCAATTGCGGACGATCATGTCAGCACAAGTCCGCAATCTGTATACTTCTGGCCACATTCTGACTAGACATGTCCGGCCTCGCTCCATTCATTTTCATTGAGTGAGGTTACGTATGTCTAGTCAGAATGTAACCACATGTATGCAAATATCCGGCACGAGAGAATCCTGACAGTGCACAGTGTGAGAATTCCAAAACCTGCCGTCACATAGAATGACTGCAGGCTCATCACTCACTTGGACAACCCCTTTATTGCTCCTAACATAAATAAAAATATTAGAATTAGTATCACAAAAAAACATTTACATTCAGGTACCTGATAGATGACGCTGTCTCAGGAGTCGTTCTCTTTCTTTTCTTCCTCTTGTCCAGACGCCATGATGAGTTTTCTCATCCACAGCTGGTCTCTGCAGACTTCCATCTTCTCCAGTCTTCTGCAGCACATCCCCACACGGTGCCATGAAGATAACTGTGTCATTATAATGCTCCTGAATAAAAATATCTGCCCTATGCTGAGCCCCTGAATAAATATTTGCCCCTCACTATATTCCCTGCAGAAAATATGACCCCAACACTGTACATGCCTTCAACACTCCACTCTCCTTTCCATACTGGGCCTCCTCATCACACTGTCCTCTCACACTGTGTACCCCCTATAGGGTCCAGTCCAGTCTCTATACTGTGCCCCCTCATCTCACTCCCCCTCCTTGCCATACTGTCTCCTCCTGGCTGTGACTTTACTCTGCTAACACACACACACTCACTCACAGTCTTTATTCTGTGTCCACTCACACTTTTGTCTCCTCACACGTTTCGCCCTCCCTCCTCATACATTTACACTCTCACTCTCCTTACTGCCTCCACAAATATCCCCTTGACTCCCCTACTGTGTCCACACCCATCCTATCACCCTCACTCCCCATACTGTGTACGCATACATTTCCCCACTCTCCTCATATAGTGTCCGCACCCATACCCCCACTCGCCATACTGTGTCCACACCTATCTACCCGTACATGACCCCCATCTCAACACTTGCTCCTCATATTGTGTCTGCACCTGTCCCTTCCTTGCTCTCCAAACTTGTGTTCTCAGATCATCCCCTCATTACACTAAAGCCCCCGTCTCACATAGCGAGATCGCTAGCGAGATCGCAGCTGTGTCGCGGTTTTGGTGACGCAACAGCGATCTCACCAGCGATGTCGCTATGTGTGACTCTTTGCAACGATCATGCCCCTGCTGTGAAGTCGCTGATCGCTGCAAAGTGTCCTGGACCATTTTTTGGTCGTTGACCTCCCGCTGGTCAGCACACATCGCTGTGTGTGACCAGCGGGAGCAGCGATCAGGCTGGTAACCATGGTAAACATCGGGTTACTAGGGGCACACGCGCACCTAGTAACCCGTTGTTTATCATGGTTACGACCCTGCTAAAGTGAGCGGTAACCGCTCACCGTAGCAGAGTGGTAACCATGATAAAAAACGGGTTACTAGGTGCGCGTGTGCCCCTAGTAACCCGATGTTTACCATGGTTACCAGCCTGCTCCTGCTTCAGCAGGCTCTTAACCAGGAGCAGGACATCGTGGAAAGATTCTTTCCACGATGTCGCTGCTCCCCTGATCGTTGGTGAGCCTGCCTGTTTGACAGCTCACCAGCGACCACATAGTGATGCAGCAACGATCCCTGACAGGTCGTATCGTTGTCGGGATCGTTGCAGCGTCACTAAGTGTGACGGGGCCTTAAGTCTCACCCAGCCCGTTTCACTAAATCTCCCCCACACAGTAAATACCGCCACACCCAGTAAATGTCCCCCACACAGTAAATACCGCCACACACAGTAAATTTCCTCCAGCCCCGTTACAATAAATCTCCCTCTACACATAGTATATACCCCCACACAGAGTAAACCTCCCCACACACAGTAAATGCCCCCCCACACACAGCATAAGCAACCTCCACACATAATAAATTGCCCCCCACAAAATAGTAAATTCACCCCCCAATATAGTAAATTCCTCCAACACAAACATAGTTAAACCCCCCCCACACATAGTAAATTCCCCCCACCCACACACAGTAAATTCCCCTCCACACATAGTAAATACCCCCACACAGTAAGCCTCCACCAGCCCTGTTACACTACATCTCTACCATCCTAAATCAACCTCACTCCCGTTATATTTAATCTTCGTTGTCTTCAGTTACACTAATGTGAAATTTGCCCCGGCTGCCACCACTTCTACATATGCCTCTTGGCGCAGGTGACAATCAGCATAGTAAATACCCCCACAGTAAATCTCCCCCAGCCCAATTACACTAAATTTCCCCACACATAGTAAATTCCCCCCACACTTAGTAAATCCCCCCCACGCGTAGTAAATACTCCCACACAGTAAGCCTTCCCCAGCCCTGTTACACTACATCTCCCCCATTGTAAATCAACCACCCTCCTGTTACATTTAATCTTTGTTTTCTTCAGCTCCACTAACGTGGAGCACTTACCACCAATATGTGCCTCTATCTGCTGCATCGGCGAGTGACATCAGCAGCATGATCACATGACCTGATTACGCTGTTGACGTCTCTCTGACCCGGCGGTCAGAGCTTCAATTGTACTTGCGTGTGAAAGACGTGAGTACAATTGATCACTGGACTCTGGGAGCCGGCGCGCTGCACGTTCTCTGAGCCGGCTGTCAGCTTGACAGCTAGCTCAGAGAACTGCCGACTCTCAGTCTGGGGGGCAGCAGAATGCTGCCACCGGGGGAGACACTTCGAACTGCCGCTTTGGGCGGCCCAAATGCGCCCCCCCTGCAGGCGCATTTGGGCGGCCCAAATGTGCCCCCCCCTGCAGGCTGTGTCCAGGGCAAATGCCACCATCCCTACATATGCCTCTGGGCGCAGGGGACAATCAGCACTGAGACTCTTTTGGGGTCTCTGTGTGGTGTGAACAGTGACGTAACAGCTGTGGATAGAATGTGGTTTAGCTAGTTCCCAAGTCCCACATTAGATCCATTCAGATGACTGCAGGATGAAGGACAGAAGCCCAGAGAAGTTCTGACACAACACCATTATTTCTCATTTAGTTCTGTTCCAACACAATAACATATATACTAGTGATGAGCTCTCCACTACTCAATCGAGTATCGGGGGTGCTTGAGTGCTATGCTCAAGTCCCCAGCCCACCTGTTATCCGGCTGTTATAAGCCAATAAACATGCAGGGATTGCCCGCCATACACAGTAATGCTGTAGCCATGTTGGCTTCTGGCATTACTATGATTGGCCAGTCGCATCCGGTCTTATAGAAGACCAACCTTTCCTAACCTCACCTCTTCTAACATCGACCATCGTAGAGCAGAACAAATGTCTGGCCACAGTGGTCTCATCAGACTTCTGCTCTTTTTCATTCTTTTTTTTTGCAGGGGCCTCAGTGGATTTCATCCTAGATTCATAGAGCCGAATAGAGGACTGATGTTCCTTCAGTCTGATTTTAATTGATCGTGACGTTTGTCCAACGTCCACTTTACCACAAGGGCACTTTAACGAGTAAATCACACCAAAACTGTAGCTGGGAAAAAAGCACCAATATCCACAGGTGTCCCTTCTAATTGATGGGAAAACTATCACTATCAACTATTAATAATCCTCCCAACAGTTCTGGCATGACAAACACAGAAAAGTGCATGAAGGAGATGTCATAGTCAGCAATTTAACTTGTGTTCCAGTCCAAACAAGACTAGAGAATACAACATCTACACGTTCTATCTCCTGATATGTTTCCCCTTATTATCCGATATCTCCAGTAATTGTATTATTACACAGGATTTTTATGATGCTACATCAGCTCAACTTCTCCTCATTCAGGACTCTGCAATATCGGATCCTATCAGCAAAGAGCATCTATATAAGAAAGTTTTCCTGAATTACCCATCAAGAATGGATATGGACAGAGACAAGATGGCAGAGAGGATATTACACCTCACCCTAGAGATCCTCTTCCGGCTTACTGGAGAGGTGAGAGATTCTGATGATGTCACATTACATCATTCTTATCTATGGGAATAACAGATGGACAAAACTGGAGAGGTGAGGACTCTGGAAATGTCTGTAGTGAGATTTATTAACGTGTCTCTCCATAACCAGGATTACACCGTAGTGAAGAAGACCTCTAGTGAGTGCTGTCGGGACCCTGTGTCTGAGGGATGGGGAAGACCTCTGAGCCCAATCATGGGGCCTCCACCTCATCCCCTGATACATGAGGACATCAATGACCAGAAGATCCTAGATCTCACCTACAAGATGATTGAGCTGCTGACTGGAGAGGTGACACTGCTGGGAATGCTGGGACATTATACAGTAACGCTATGAAGGGATCAAGAGATGACGGTATCATTGTATGTCTCAGGTTCCTATAAGGTGTCAGGATATCACCGTCTATTTCTCCCTGGGGGAGTGGGAGTATTTAGAAGAACACAAAGATCTGTACAAGGACGTCATGATGGAGGTTCCCCAGCTCCTCACATCATCAGGTAATAGGACTAAATACACACGGCCTATAATTATCTGTATGTAAAGAATGAATTCAGTCCCTGTATGTGTTTCCTCCAGATCTATCCAGTAAGAGGACAGCACCAGAGAGATGTCCCCATCCTCTTCTTCCTCAAGACTGTAAACAAGAAGATCCAAATCCTCAGGATCATCAGGTAGATGTCGAGAAGGTGTCATGAAATCTCCCCTATGATGTGGAGACGGCTGTGAAGGTTCTTGTGCTCAGTCTTGTTTTATACTTGTGTAATAAGAACGGTAGAGATGGCAGGATTGTAGCTGATCGTAGATGTCACTTTTCCATCTGTCTGTGACTTTTACAATATTTCTTTCAGGGTGAAGATCTAACCCATATTAATACTATAGAGACATATGTGATCGGTGGTGAGTGGTGTAAAGAGGAGATTTCTACATATGACTACCCAGGTGAGTAGTAACCACTAAATGCAGAGAAGTCGCAGATTCTTCTCAGTCACCGGCTGTTGCTGCTTTATCAGTGGTGTAGTCTGGCTATATCACAATCGTGCGATCACCATTTTGCCTCTAGATTACAACATTCTCCTCCACCCAAAACTGTTAAAATGACTTTGGGTTTTGAAAACCACTTTTCTATAGAACTTACAACCTGAAAGATCCACCTACCCCCTGGGATTAGGAGACGCTGACCGTTACCTGCCCAGATATGTAAACTACAAAGCCAAATGACAGCGTATGAAGAATGTGCTGACAAGTTAGAAAATCACTTGAAGAAAAATATTATGATGGGCCTCTTAGAGAAAGTGGAGGGTAATGATGCTGTTGTCTTCCAAGATCCCTGATATCTTATTGTATGAATCTACCTTCTCTCCCTTCTGTGCTGCTGAATGTGCTCATATGGTCCCTACAAGACCAGGTCCAGTCTCTGTAATCAAACTTCACTTTTTTTTTTAATTCGTTTTATTGAAAACTGAACCACAGCAATTTTACATACATTTCCACAAGACATTTACATATCGGTATACATGTGTATACACAACATTCCTCAAGTAGATACAGATATATGAACTTCTTTCATACACAAAACATAGTGTACTTATATTAAAATAAAACATGAAACTATATCTGCAGTGAGGTAACATGAATACATTTTTTATGCTCCATTACTGGTAGTCTTACCAAAATGCAAGTTCAGAAGCTGAAAAACATATAAACCTGCAATAACAACAAAAAAAACAAACAAAAAACCTTTTTTGCTGCCATCTATAAAATACACCTGTATGTCCTAACTGTAGCTAATAAGTCGTATAGTGTACCTCAATTGCAAAAGACCGTAGCCTCTGAAGAGTTCCAAATGTCCCATACCTTGTCGAACTTCTGAGAGCAACCTCTATTATGATATACTGTTTTCTCATATGTAATCGTTGTGTTTACTGACTCAATCCATGACCTTAGTGTTGGAGGAGAATTCCCCATTCATCTCGTAGCTGGCAAGAAATAATGTTTCCCTAAGAAAAATTCTAATGTGTTGGTTCCACTCTTTCTCCTCGAGTAACCCAAATAAACATATAATTGGATCTAGGGGAATCGGAATAGATATCAAAGAAGACAGGAATGTGACTATGCTTTGCCAAAAGGAGTTAATAATTGGACACGATCATATCATGTGCCAAAAATCCGCAAATAGAGCATGACATCTTAAAAATTCCAAAGAGGAAAATCTACCCATACGGTGCAGTCTTAATGGAATTAAGTAAACTTGGTAAATAATGTATAATTGAGTCATTTTATTGTTCACGGAGGGGGAAACAGAGAGGGAATTCCAATATCTCCTCCCAGTCTTCCTCGCTGATAATAGGAATGAGCACCTCCCACTTGTCCCTCACCTTTAGAGAAGCAGAGCTCGTGCCCAGTGATAGCAAGTAAGTGTACAGGGCCGATATGAGACCTTGTGGTCCTCGTGATTTAAGGATCAGCGGAAAGGTGGATATAATTACCAGAGCATCTTGTATATGCAATTGTGCTTGGAGAGCAGATCTCAATTGAAGATACCTAAAAAACTGAGACCTTGGCACCCCATACCTACTACACAATTGATCAAATGATAAAAATATATTCTGATCATACATGTCACCTAGTAAAAGTATTTTATGGGAAATCCAAAATTGGGAGGATGGATGAGATACCAGAGGTGGAAAATTCCGATTCCCCCACAGAGGCATGTCTGTGGGAATATGGGTGAAATTTGACATTTGTCTCACGTGTCTCCACGCAAAATTTTTGGAGTATCAGGTTTATTCATCTCTAAGAATCCTAGCAGACAACCAGTATTTGCCGCTACCGCCAGGTGACTGTCTGAATTTGGCAGTTGAGAGCCTGGCATCCAACTACTTATTGCCTTTAGTTGACCTGCTATGTAGTAGAGGAGAAAATCTGGTAGAGCTGTACCCCCTAGCCTTTTGGGTCTTTGAAGCGTGGATAATTTCAGTTTAGGACGAGAGCTTCCCCACACAAATGAGGACATCAACAAGTCCAGTGTTGTAAAAAAGAGTTTGGGAACTGGTACCGCACTATGCTGTAATATATAACTGAATTTTGGCAGAAGTATCATCTTAATTAGATTTATGCGGCCTGGCACCGATAGAGGCAGCTTCCCCCATAGATTAAATTTACGTTTAGCATAATCCAATAGAGGCGGAATACTAATAGGAAAATCCCTTTTACTATCCCGGTTAATATTGATCCCTAAATATTTAAAATGTGTAACCACTGGAAGATTTGACAAGGAATAAAGTTGGGTATTAGGCCCACCGGAGAGGGGCAACAGTGCTGGCTTGTTCCAGTTTATGGTGAGGCCAAAAAATCTCCCAAATTTTTCTATTGTAGATATAACCCAGGGCAAAGTATCCTGGACCTGATCCATAAAAATAACCATGTCGTCTGCGTATAGCCCAATAGTATCTGTCCGGTTAGCTATCAATATGCCTTTAATTAGTGGTGCCGAGTGTATTTGGATAGCCAGCGCCTCAATGGCCAGTGCAAATAAAGCAGGGGAGAGTGGACAGCCCTGACGAGTCCCCCTTTCAAGCGAGATGTATGTAGAAGGAAGGCCATTTACTACTACTTTGGCCTTTAGGATTTATATATATCATATGTATTCATTTACGGAACTTTGGGCCAAATCCAAACTTTTGAAGGCATGCCGCCAGAAATGGGCATTCTACTGAATCGAATGCCTTCATGGTGTCTAATGAAGCTAGTGCCCAGTTGTTACCAGGTTGTGTGGTACTATATTGAACTACAGACCCTTCTAATATTAATAGAAGTGCTTTTGCCTGGCATGAATCACGTCTGGTCTGGATGTATTAACCGCTTCCCGACCGCCCACTGTACATAAACGTCGGCGCTGCCTGGGCTCTGTGCAGCGCCGACGTTTATGAACGGTCGGTGGTCCCGCAGCCCTCAGGACCCCCAGGGTCCTGCAAGTGCTGCGGTTGCGGTTCAGAGCGACAGCTCTGACAGGGGACATCATCGGGACCTGATTGGATCAGGTCCCAATGACCCTTTGCTATCTTCTATATGCCACGATCTATAGTGATCGCGGCATATAGAAGATAGTGAGAGGAGAGGGGGTCGTCCCTCTTACCTCTCCGACGGCCCCCTGATGCCTTCCAGGACCTGCCGTTGTTATGGCAGCTGGAGGTCACATGACCGCCTCCAGATCTGCCATATATGGTGTACTGCTGAGCTCAGGCTTTCAGCTGAGTCCAGCAGGAGACAGACAGTGTGAAACTGTCAGCAAACTTCTCATGCAATGTAATACATGTCTATTACATTGCATGAGAACAGTGATTAGAAAAATAAAAATTAATATCCCATACAGGGACTAAGTAAAAATTTTAAAAAAAAAAGTCTAAAAAATGTTTTCAAACTGTTAAAAAAAAATCACAAAATAAATAAAATATTAAACCAATTAATCCTTATATTTATGCAAAAACAAAAAGAGTACACATATTTGGTATCGCTGCGTCCGAAACAACCCGATCTATTAAACTGTCACACTAATTAACTCCTTCTGTGCACACCGTAATAAAAATAAATAAAAAACGGAGCAAAAAACTATGCTTTTTCATCATATCGCCAACAAAAAGTGGAAAAAAATGCGATCAAAAAGCAAAATGGAAATAAAAATGGTACCGCTGAAAACGTCATCTTGTTCCGCAAAAAAAAAGCAGCCATACAGCGCCATCAGCCAAAAAATAAAAAAGTTATAGCTCTCAGAATAAAGCGATGCAAAAAAAATATTTTTTCTATAAAATTGTTTTATTGTGTAAAAGCGCCAAAACATTAAAAAATATACAGTAAGTGTAGTATCGCTGTAAACGTACTGACCCGAAGAATAACGCTGCCTTATCACTTTTACCACACGCAGAACGGCATAAAAAAAAAACCTCAAAAAACAATTCCTGAATTGTTGTTTTTTGTTAATTTTACCTCCTAAAAAACGGAATAGAAAGCGATCAAAAAATGTCATGTACCCAAAAATGGTACCAATAAAATGTCAACTCGCCCCGCAAAAAACAAGCCGTCACATGGCTCTGTCGGCCGAAATATGGAAAAATTATAGCTCGCAAAATATGGCGATGCAAAAACTAGATTTTGCAAAAAAAAGCGTCTTTTAGTGTGTGACAGCGGTCAGTCAGAAAAACCCGATATAAATCTGGTTTCTCTGTAATCGCACCGACCCGAAGAATAAAGTAATCTCATCACTTATACCGCACGAGGTAAATAAAACCAATTCTTCACCTGCTATTGATTTATTATGTCTCCCAAAGATCGCATTAAGGCTCTGCTCACATTTATCCTGCGCTCTGCGCTGAGCACTTACACCAGAGTTTCCGTGTAAATCTCTGAAATACGTGATTCAGACGGAACCCATGACGGAAGATTCCCTGTAATGAGGCAGATATAGGCCACTGTGGATGCCGTCTGGCCTGTGATCCCACGGTGTCATTTGTTTTAGGTGTGCATAAAAGTGCGGTTGGCCACAGTTTTGTGCACTTCAGAAAAAAAGACACCGCTAAACAGAGGCCAGACAGAGTCCAGAGTAACTCTGCTGCCTCATTATAGTGAATGGATCCTGCAGGGGTTTCATCTGAATTACATCACTTGGAAATTTAGATGGAAACCCCGATGTAAGTGCTCAGCCTAGAGCGCTGGATAAATGTTACGTAAAATGTTCCCAATAAAAGCTTCAACTCGGTCCTCAAAAAAAGCTAGTCCCCACTCAGGTCCCTCATCTGTTAAAAATATAAGGGACTTCCAAGTTACTGGTAGCAGAAAGGCTCTGGAAAAGCGAAATGGCCCTTGCCCCCCAAAAGAAATTCAGAAAATGTTGTGCTCCCAAATCCAAATGCCTAATCTACAATAATTTGTTCTCCAATTGTCAAATAGCGCTCCGTCCCTCCCAGATCTCACCATATGGCTAAGTGGTACGATACAGCCACATATGGGGTATTGCCACTTTTAGAAGAAATTGTGTGACACATTTCGGCACCATTTTTACCCATTGCCATGTGTAAAAATGTAAAATCTGAGGGTAAAACATTTTTTGTGGTAAAAATACAATTATGTTTTCTTCACTTCCCAATGGTATAAATTTAAAAATTAAAAAATACTCACTGCTTCCCTAGATGAATTCCTTGAGAGGTGTAGTTTGCAAAATGGGGTCACTTGTGGGGGTTTCTGCTGTTTCGGCATGTCAGCGACTCTTCAAATGTGACATGGTGTCTGCAACCTATCCCAGCCAACATAGCGCTCCTTTCTCTTCCGAACCCTGCCGTACACCAAAGCAGTGGTTTTCCCCCACATATGGGGTATCGGCGTACTCAGGAGAAATAGCACAACAAATTTCATGGTGCAATTTTTCCTGTTATCCTTATGATAATGCAAAATTAGGGGATGAAAAATGTGAAAATTTTATTTTTACGGCTCAATATTATAAACTTCTGTGAAGCACCTGGGGGTGCAAGGTGCTCACCACACATCTAGATAAGTTCCCTAAGGGGTCTAGTTTCCAAAATGGTGTCATTTGTGGTGGGTTTCCACTGTTTAGGCACATCATGGGCTTCCCAAATGCAACATGGCGTCTGCTAATTATTCAAGCAAATTTTACATTCAAAAGGTCAAATGGCGCTCCTTCTCTTCCAAACCCTGCCATGTGCCCAAACAGTAATTTGCCTCCACATATGGGGTATCAGCGTGTTCAGGAGAAATTGCACAACAAATTTCATGGTGCAATTTATCCTATTACCCTTATGATAATGCAAAATTAAGGGATGAAAAACGTTTTTGTGGGAAAAATGTGAAAATTTTATTTTTACAGCTCAATATTATAAACTTCTGTGAAGCACCTTGGGGTTCAAGGTGCTCACCACACATCTAGATAAGTTCCCTAAGGGGTCTAGTTTCCAAAATGGTGTCACTTGTGGGGGGTTTCCACTGTTTAGGCACATCAGGAGCTCTCCAAACGCAACATGGCATCTGCTAATTATTTAAACAAATTTTACATTCAAAAAGTCTAATGGTTCTCCTTCCCTTCCGAACCCTGCAGTGCACCCAAACAGTGGTTTTCCCTCACATATGGGGTATCAGCGTGCTAATGAGAAATTGCACTACAAATTGTGTACTCCATTTTTTCCTGTTACCCTTGTGAAAATAAAAAAATTGGGTCTAAAGTAACATTTTTGTGAAGAAAAGTTAAATGTTCATTGTTTTCTTCCACATTCCAAAAATTCCCCTGAAACACCTGAAGGGTTAATAAACTTCTTGAATGTGGTTTTGAGCACCTTGAGGGGTGCAGTTTTTAGAATGGTGTCACTTTTGGGTATTTTCTGTCATAAAGGCCCCTCAAAGTCACTTCAAATAAGATGTGGTCCCTAAAAAAATGTTTTTGTAAATTTTGTTGGAAAAATGAGAAATCGCTGGTCAACTTTTAACCCTTATAGCTTCCCAACAAAAAAAAATTTTGGTTCCAAAATTGTGCTGATGTAAAGTAGACATGTGGGAAATGTTATTTATTAACTATTTTGTGTGACATATCTCTCTGATTTAAGGGCATGAAAATTCAAAGTTTGAAAATTGCAAAATTTTCAAAATTTTTGCCAAATTTCCGATTTTTTCACAAATAAACGCAAGTGATATCGAAGAAATTTTACCACTACCATGAAGTACAATATGTCACGAAAAAACAGTCTCAGAATCAGGGGAATCCGTTGAAGCGTTCCAGAGTAATTACTTCATAAAGTGACAGTGGTCAGAATTGTAAAAATTGGCCTGGTCACGAAGGCAAAAACAGGCTCTGGCGCGAAGTGGTTAAATCTCGAATCACTTTGTTGAGTCTCATGGCTAAAATCTTGTTAAAAATTTTATAATCAACGTTAGCTAAAGAAATAGGTTTGTAAGATCCACAGTCTAAAGGATCCTTCCCTTCTTTTAACAAAACAATGATATTCGCTTCATAACAGGATGTGGGACACTCACCAAGTGTCTGTGAAAAAACCTCAAGAAGGTGGGGAACTAAAATGTTTTCGAATCTGATATATTATTCCAATAGAAGTCCATCCGGGCCGGGTGCTTTACCGGAGGCCATATCGCTCATGACTTTGCTGATATTTTCTAAGGTGATCTCAGCATCTAAAAAAGTCTGCTGACTCTCACTTAGATTTGGGAGCTCTAGATCTGCTAGGTATGTAAGGCAGTCCTCTGTGTTTACAGGGCATTTGGACTTGTATAGAGATTTGTAGTATTCTTGAAAACAATGAGTTATATCCTCTGCTGATGTATCTACTGAGGCATCCGCGGCACAAACCTTAAGGATAGCATTAGACGCATTATATTGACGCATCATAAAGGCCAGTAGCTTGCTAGATTGATTTCCCAACTCAAAGTAAGTAAGTCCGAGTAAAAAATAACTTATGCTTAGACTTAGTATCCATATGCTGTGTGTACAAACGTTGGAGCTGTAACCATTTCCCTTTATTTGCCTCTGAAGAGTTGGATATATAGTTATGTTCTGCCTCCCCCAGGTTGGATTCTATGTCCATGTCCTCTCTGGATGTCACTTTCTTTATATAAGAAATGGTAAAGGACAAGCAACCTCTAAAGTATGCCTTGAATGTATCCCAAAATAGCTTAATATTAATAAATAATAATATCGTGTAGGTTCATGTGCTGCCACAAAGCATTCTAGCTGGTCAGGAATTCTATCATTAGGGCCTATGAGGGACAGCCAAAAGGGATTACGTATCCAAGGAGGCATGTGTTCTATTTGAATTGCCACAAGTGTAAGTATTACTGGGCTGTAGTCTGATATCCCTCTCTATCCGTGCTCCATCTTTTCCACCCAAATAGCCACACCGTCAGTGGCAAAGATATAATCTATTCGAGACAGAGTATGCCTCGCCAGAGAATGACATGTAAATTCCAGAGTATCTGGATGAGAGAAGCACTCCATAAATCCGCCCAGCCATTGCCTTCCATATATGACGATAAAGTTTTGGTATGGTGTCATCGGGGTTGTTCCTCCCATTCTGAATCTATCCAAGTTATCATTCATAACCAAATTAAAATCCCCCATACATATAACATGAGCATCTGGATAGCTTAAGGAGAAACTCATCGCTTGTTTAATTATCTTCATGTTAGCAGGGGGAGGATTATTTAAACATATTATGACCTATTCCTTGGAGTCTATTGATGCATATATAAAAACAAAACGGCCTTCCGGATCCCTACGTGTTACCTTCGCTTCCCACCTGACCGATTTGTGTACCAGTAATATAACCCCCGCTAGAATAGCTGGTATGGAAGGAGTGGACTGCCCATTGTACCCAGTATTTTTTCAACCACTTCGCCGAATCCAGCATGAGGTGTGTCTCTGCCAGACCCACTACATGGGGGTGGTATTTCTTAATTTGTGAAAAAACCTTCATCCTCTTACCAGGGGAACCGAGGCCCCTCACGTTCCAGGACAGAAATCTTAATTGGGAAGCCATAGGATTGTGAAAAAATCAAATAAGACAAAAATATAGGTCAGGATCACTATACATAACAACATTGTCATATGTCATAAAGGATATAAAATAGTCAGTTTGGTCCCTGTAGAATACCATAGGACAATCTTTTCTGTAAAGATCTATTAGTTCAACCTGAATCATTAAAGGACATAGAGGACTAAAACATACTAGAGTCTTGACAGCAAGTAACATATAAACCAATAGCTTAACCGTGTAGAAATAGCGAGGTTGATACCTCAGTAAATTCAGTACTTCAGGGATAGCCACACCAAACATAGTGCAAGGTATAGCTGTTGCCTACGGTGTGAAAAACCAGAGCCCCTTTTGTTATGAATAAACACCAGTTCCCCCTCCTCTCCTCCTCCGAGGGCTATAAATGAGAATTAAGGGTGCTCTGTAGTGCGGAACATTGGCGTTTCTCTCATTTTGGGGCAGGGTGAAGTTGTAGCCATTCCGATGCTTCACTTGGGTTGTTGAAAAAAAATGTAGATCCTTCGTACACAATGCGGAGACGAGCTGGGTAGATCATAGAGTATGAAATGTTTCGATCCTTAAATTTCCTCTTGGCATCCATGAACTGGGCTCTCTGTTTTTGGAGATCCATAGAAAAATTTGGGAATATGGAAACTGTTGCATTGTTGTACTTGAAAGGGCCTTTTAGCCTTGCCATGCGTAGAGCAACATCTCTGTCTTTGCAGTTCAGGAGTTGCGCCAGAAACGGTGTAGGGGAGGCTCCTGGAGGGGGGGACTTAGCAGGAATTCTATGAGCTCTCTCCACTACAAGCATGGGGAAGAATTTGTTTACCAAATTGGATTTCAGCCATTTTTCGATGAATTGTTCAGGATGTTGACCTTCAGCTCTTTCAGGCAGGCCTATAATTCTGAGATTATTACGCCAAGGCGGCAGGAGCTCTGTTTCAGCACATCTGCTCAGTGCCTGGGAATAACCACGTTCCACGTCCCCCCCCCCCCCCTCCCCCAACTTCACTTTTATGATCAAGATTAAGTGTGCAGTGAGGGCCAAGTGTGAATTTCTGCACAATAACAACAGAGTTTCCCTTTATCCCGACTTTCAATTTCTTTTAAAACCAACTAACTTCAAACAGGATTGTGATAAACTATACAAAAAACATTATGACGCGCCCCCTGGGCCGTGGGGTACTTGGTGCCGGGCCGGTTGTTGCTAGGGGAGATGTCACAGTGGCGGTGACCTGGTCTGTGACACAGGGCGGTCAGTAAAAAGGGGATTTTTATAGTTTTTATGTACAGAGTTTGTGACGCCACCTGTGGTATGCGGCTAAAGGGAGCCGCCGCTGCGGAGCAGGTCCTCTGGAGCTGATGTTAATGCAGCAAAGCTGGTGTGGCTCTCCACACGTAGAGCTTAGCTCCAGGGCAGTGTAGAAGTTGTAGATGTTATAGGTGATGCTGGGCGTTGTAGTGCAGGGGTGATGGCGCAGATAATAATCACAGAGACAGTGAGGTGCAGTCTTCCGAGTTTACTCACAGTTATTAAGTTCCTCAGGTTACAGGTTCCGGACTACAACCTCCCACATCGTGCTGCGTTCACCAGGCAGGGGTTCAGCAATCCCTCAGGTAATTCAAGAGTGCCTGACAAGACCCCTTTCTATGTGCCTTCCTCAGTCGTCTTCCTGCGCTAGCTCTCGCCCTCCTGCCCTGCGCCTCACAATCAGTGTCCCAATCCGGTAGTCTCGGGTCTTGTCGGGCGACCTGCAGTCCCCTGGACCTTCTGTGGCCACCTTTTCAGCGATATAATTGTGGTTGTGGCCACTGCACCTGACAAGTACAGCAGCCTCCTGTTCCTAGCTGAGCCTTGTAGTGCTCCACTAGTTTCAGGGCCGGTCCCCTCTACGGCTCAATCCCTCCACCACCTGGCAGGTTCGGGCGTACGGGTGGCCTCCAGCACTTCCCGTACCTCTGAGATCCCTTCTGTTCCTGGAGCCTTTCTCCTGCTCCCTCTCCTCTCTCAGTCCTGGGCCTCTCGGGCTAGGCCCACTCTGGAGCAGAGCTCGTACAGAGCCCCTGCTCCCTTCACTTTCCTCCTCCAACTGAACTCACTCTCTCAAGATGGCTCCCTATTTTATACAGCTCCTTTCATGTGCTCCCCTGATCTACGTCCTCCACCCACACCCACTACATGGTTCCCCCTCACTTGGTTCCCCTCCACTCCAGCCAGGGACCAGGGACCAGGGACTGTGCTCTCCCTTAGGAGCAATCTCGCCCTGCCCTACTGAAGTGGATGTGTTGGTTGTTGGTGTTAGGGTCCCGGGCAGCACTCTATCCTTACCTGAGAGTGGGATACCACACCTCTGGGCGAGATGCAGTACCTCTGTGGCGACTGAACCCGCAGGGGCGCCACAATTACACCTGTGACATGATATATCTCTAAGCTGTGTGTGGCTGATGGCTATAGTATACATTGATTAACACCTCCCAGGAGATGTGGTGGCATGGCTCGAGCCCTGGTTTCATGGATTCACTCCGCGTCATAAATTCCATTATGTTTTCAATCCTTAAGAATTTTGTTTACTTCACAATCTCTCATGAAATGGGGGCACTAATACTTTCTCTACTCTTCTGGTCAGGACTCATAGCTCCAATGGTCCACCATAAATGAGTGCAACTCCGGTTTAGTGTTGGAGCTCTCCCCTCATACATAAGTGGTTGTTGGGGATGTAACATATTTTTTATTCTATGTATTTTTTTACAGGTTCATTCTGTATGATAGTTTGATTGTGGTGGGATCGGCCTGCCTCACTTATGAGTCTATAACTGCCTGGTAATCTTTAAAAAAGAGGTCTCCATTACCTCTTCCAAATGTCCAAGGTCTAAATTTAAGACACCTCTGCTCTTCTGTATTATAAAAAGTTCTCTTTGAACGTCTAATATTTCTTCTTGAAGCTCTTCAGATAGAAAATATTGTCCCTTACAACAGTTTAGATTACCAAGATCCACCGAGCCCCATACTCTAATTTACCCCAGTGAGGTTTCTCCACTAGTCACTTCTTTTTTTACAGATGAAGACTGTTGAGTTTGGTCATTTCAGTAGATGTGTTATTGTCTATACTCAGTTTTTGACTACAGTAGCTAGTGCCCAAAATACTCTGATTTAACCCCTTCCCACAGCCAGTTTTGTGTTCCTAATCAGGCCCCATTTTACAGATCTGACGTGTGTCACTTTATGTGGTGATAACTTTGGAATTCTTCACAAAGGATAATATGAAGCAAATGGACGTTACAGATTATATTCCAACTTCCCTTGAATCGGATAATACCCTATATACAGTTGTACATTACTGTCTGGGCACATGGCAGGATTAAAAAGGGAAGGAGCAACATTTAGCTACTTGAATGCCGATCTTGCTTGAATAGTTTTCATACACAGTGTATTGGGGGCACTGTTCATAGCCATCTTTTGAGCTTTCTATCAAAGAACGTCCTAAATATATTACCATTTAGCATTTCAGAAAATATCGATAAACAACACTCACTATGTACTACATATTACCAACTGAGTTAAGAAGTGACACACATATTAATTAAAAGATATATATTTTATTGTTAATTAATAAAAAACATATAAAAAGGAAAGGATACTAAAAAAGAGCATTGGGGCTCAACCATATATATTGTCTATACAATTCACAACAGACATAATAAATTTATAACCTGAATTAACAAGATCATTTTGAAGTTATTAGGACCAACCTCTAAAGTGATAAAAGTGCTAAAGTGTCAAAATAAACTTCCATGACTATTATACATGTATAGTGCCAGAAACAAATTATTGATTAATTATTGAATGAACCCCACAAAATATTACTAAAGTGCATAGTGCAGAAAAGAATATATATCTCCAATATCAAAATAAAGTGGGGATTTTTCCTATACATATAAAACTATTGCACTCATTGGCATCCAATTAGGAGATAATTATTCACTGCTACAGCCCCCTCTCCGAAGTGCCCTGTGCAAAAAAATGTCCCATAACTGTATCAAAGGAAGATTTTGGATATATGTATAAAGCTGTTGTATTCAATGGCATCAAAACCAAAAGTAACCGAACGCCACAACAGCTTGAATAAAGGTTATTCTAGGCAAAAGTATAGAGTCTGGAGTGTTATTTACCTGTAGACCGAGGTATAACTATATGTTGGCTCCACAATGCTGCCCCGACGCGCGCGTTTCGCCCTGCTTGCTTCTTCCGGGGGGCTGCCAGGTGACTATCGCGAACAAGCTTGGCACTATCTACCCCATTTTCTAGATCCCAGGTATTGTCTTGCTCATCACCCTTTAACCCATCTATGTGGATCTAGATTTACACAGAGACTCCTAGGCTTGACCCACAGTGTTACCTGCTGTTCTGTGGTGTGAGATGGCAAGAATAATAAGTATCTGGGTCAGAACCAGGAAGGCGAGAAAATACAAAATTAGGAGATGCAAGAGTAGTCAGTAAATGTGCAGTGGTCACAAATACTCAAGCCGGAAGCTGAGCACAGAGGACTGAACCTGATGAGAACAAGGCTGGTAGCTTCCGGCAGTATGCTTCAAGTTTTAGTTGGGTTTGGTGCTTTCCAATTGGCTGAAGCAGGGAGCAGATTACTTCAACTGGACAGCACACACACCCATACTGCCAGACTGGATGTTATTATTGGCCCCAGGAACCCTAATGTTAATGACTGGACAGAGCCTGCTCTACCCAGAGCTTTTGGTTCCAACATCTCCTCCATCACCAGTTCTGCATGCAGAATAAATAAGTCCGTGCCTGGTGACAGAAGCAGGAGAGGAAATGGCATGCAGGCAGCAGGGAGTGGCAAACTACTGGGTCACATGTAGAGAAATGTTCAGGAGACATGCACACTAGAGGCGCAGGTGCGCACCGAAAACCTCTCTTTCAAAGGAATCTGACATACTCGAATTCTCGTATATCTGTACATATACAGATTGGACTTCCTATTGCCACACAGGAATCTGCCATATACTTATCACTGTCGGGTACTCCACTTGTCACTTGGTCTTAACATTCATACATATACAGAGCGACTATGTGAACTAGGCCTGGGGGCGGGTCAAAATGTTAAAAGTCGACTATCACATACAGTACAGACCAAAAGTTTGGACACACCTTCTCATTTAAAGATTTTTCTGTATTTTCTTGACTATGAAAATTGTACATTCACACTGAAGGCATCAAAACTATGAATTAACACATGTGGAATTATATACTTAACAAAAAAGTGTGAAACAACTGAAAATATGTCTTATATTCTAGGTTCTTCAAAGTAGCCACCTTTTGCTTTGATGACTGCTTTGCACACTCTTGGCATTCTCTTGATGAGCTTCAAGAGGTAGTCACCGGAAATGGTCTTCCAACAATCTTGAAGGAGTTCCCAGAGATGCTTAGCACTTGTTGACCCTTTTGCCTTCACTCTGCGGTCCAGCTCACCCCAAACTATCTTGATTGGGTTCAGGTCTTGTGACTGTGGAGGCCAGGTCATCTGGCGTAGCACCCCATCACTCACCTTCTTGGTCAAATAGCCCTTACACAGCCTGGAAGTGTGTTTGGGGTCATTGTCCTGTTAAAAATGAATGATGGTCCAACTAAACGTAAACCGGATGGAATAGCATGCCGCTGCAAGATGCTGTGGTAGCCATGCTGGTTCAGTATGCCTTCAATTTTGAATATATCCCCAACAGTGTCACCAGCAAAGCACCCCCACACCATCACACCTCCTCCTCCATGCTTCACGGTGGGAACCAGGCATGTAGAGTCCATCCGTTCACCTTTTCTGCATCGCACAAAGACACGGTGGTTGGAACCAAAGATCTCAAATTTGGACTCATTAGACCAAAGCACAGATTTCCACTGGTCTAAAGTCCATTCCTTGTGTTCTTTAGCCCAAACAAGTCTCTTCTGCTTGTTACCTGTCCTTAGCAGTGGTTTCCTAGCAGCTATTTTACCATGAAGGCCTGCTGCACAAAGTCTCCTCTTAACAGTTGTTGAAGAGATGTGTCTGCTGCTAGAACTCTGTGTGGCATTGACCTGGTCTCTAATCTGAGCTGCTGTTAACCTGCGATTTCTGAGGCTGGTGACTCGGATAAACTTATCCTTAGAAGCAGAGGTGACTCTTGGTCTTCCTTTCCTGGGCCGGTCCTCATGTGAGCCAGTTTCTTTGTAGCACTTGATGGTTTTTGCAACTGCACTTGGGGACACTTTCACAGTTTGCCCAATTTTTCAGACTGACTGACCTTTATTTCTTAAAGTAATGGCCACTCGTTTTTATTTACTTAGCTGCTTTTTTCTTGCCATAATACAAATTCTAACAGTCTATTCAGTAGGACTATCAGCTGTGTATCCACCAGACTTCTGCACAACACAGCTGATGGTCCCAAGCCCATTTATAAGGCAAGATATCCCACTTAATAAACCTGACAAGGCACACCTGTGAAGTGAAAACCATTTCCGGTGACTACCTCTTGAAGCTCATCAAGAGAATGCCAAGAGTGTGCAAAGCAGTCATCAAAGCAAAAGGTGGCTACTTTGAAGAACCTAGAATATAAGACATATTTTCAGTTGTTTCACACTTTTTTGTTAACTATATAATTCCACATGTGTTAATTCATAGTTTTGATGCTTTCAGTGTGAATGTACAATTTTCATAGTCACGAAAACACAGAAAAATCTTTAAATGAGAAGGTGTGTCCAAACTTTTGGTCTGTACTGTATATCTACCTTGTCTGCCACTTGCACTTGTTTAGAGCAATACATTTAAAGGGAAGGTGCCATCAATTTTTTTTTCTTTTTGTGAAAATAACATTATAATAATAATTTAAGCTTTGTAATGCAGTGTTTGCATAGATTGCAAACACTGCAACATGCAAAATATTTATATAAAAAAAAAAAAGATTACCTATACTTGCAGCTAGGGGGAGCATCTTCCTGTTTAAACCTCAAGCAGCTACAGTAATGCTTACTTGCATTACGTTAGCTGCAAAATTGGGGCAGTGTCCTTGTGACGTCAATGTTTCCCTCCCCTTTTAGGTGTTATACTACACCCAAAAGTGGGGGAGGCAGAATAAAGACTAGAGACAATGCGCCGCCATTTTCTTGGTGACTGCACTGTGATCTAATCTCAACCAGCTGCTAAACAGGAAGTGGATCTCAGTATATTTACAGAAGAGCAAGCAGAAGACAACGGACTGTGGAGCAACGTGGACCTGAGGAGCAGAGCTGCATGCAGTGGAGAAGAGAGCAGCTGCAAGTCCAGGACCGAGGAGACTAAACAGTGCAGCGGTGAGGGTCCATAGCTTTACTGCACAGGCAGTGGAGCATGGGAGAATATGAGAGCAGAGCTGGGGGAGCTTGTGTGTGTGTGTGTGTGTGTGTGTGTATGTGTGTGTGTGTCAAAAGCTTCCAATTACATGTCCTCAGTGTGGAAGCTCTGGGCCACAATGAAATGGCACCTAGACACACCTACATCTGTGAATTGAACAGCCCACAGAGGCGTGCCCAGTTCACAGCTAATGTGGCTACAATGTTTCAGATAGGGTCGGCATCCGACCGCTGAAGCCTATGTCCAGGGCTGCCGTATTTGAAGGAGTGTGAGTGTAGTGTAGTAACTCTTACACTCCTGAAAAGCAAAATGGCAGCCCCTAGTAGCTGCAAAACAAATTAATAAAAAATAAACTATAAATATTGGGCACTTGAAAATATGTTATAACATTAAGGAATTTAACATTTTAATTTATTTTACATAATGTAAAAATGCAGCACCTTCCCTTTAAAATATTTGTAGTTGAACCTCTTGAGTGTGTGGTGAAAATTTCTCTACTTGTGACAGAAGCAGACGTTGCAGGAGCAGATCCCAGAGGAGATGGGATACACCATTTGCTGAAGCCCTAATATAACAAAATGGCAGAAAACCAGAGCAGTAGAAATCCCCACAAAGTGACTCCATTTTGGAAATTATAGCTCAGTGAGTTAATCTATAGGAGTAGTGGCTATTTCGACTCCACAGACATTTTCCGGAAATTTGCACGCAGTGGAAAATTGCAAAACACACACATTGTAAATAAGTGGGTTCTTCTCACTATAGTAATGCCAAAGACATGGAGGCTAAATGTGGATTGGGCACACTGCAAGGCTCTCAAACGAGGGTGAGGTTTGACTTTGGGAAAGCGGATATTGCTGGATTGATTTATCTAAACCATTCCACTAACAGATGATGGACCTGAGTGGAGTTTGTTTTTTGTGAGATCAGTAGAAGTTTTTATTTGTATCATTTTCGCCTACATTACATTGTTAGGTGGCTTTTTATTCCATATTTTGGTTGTTTGAATGAACAATCAGTTGAACACCAGTTTTTTCTATTAGACTGTGAGCTGTCATTGTCTTGGTGAATAATTCTATATTTTTACTGAGCGTTTAGGTAGAGATGTTAAAAAATATAAAATTCAAGGATATTTTATTCAAAAATAATAATTGGTTTTCTTCTTGGCAGATGACTGTACCAGGAGATCAGATGGACAGCTGACATCTTCAATTTTTAAATCAGATGATTGTGAGATCCACCAAGATACAATTGAAGTGAATACCATTACTCCAGATATACCATCATCCCTTCACAGCAAAGATCTGTCATTTGATCCTTTGATACAGGTCCCGTCTTCTGATTCATTACCAACTACTAAGGAAAATGAAAGTCACAAAATAAGCATTAAAAAACAAACTGCTGCTAAAGCAAAGAAGCCATTTTCACGTTCAGAATATGGAAATAGTTTTCCCCTTGAAAAGTCTTCTTTTAAACATCAAAAAATTCACACAGCAGAAAATAGATTTTCTTGTTCCTGGTGTGGGAAATGTTTTAACCAGAAATCATATTTGAATAAGCACCAGAGAACTCACACAGGGGAGAAGCCTTTTTCCTGTTCAGAATGCGGGAAATGTTTTATCCAGGAAGCGCATCTTGATATCCACCAGAGAACTCACACAGGAGAGAAGCCTTTTTCATGTTCAGAATGTGGGAAATGTTTTATCCAGAAATCCGATTTGATTAAGCACCAGAAAATTCACACAGGGGAGAAGCCTTTTTCTTGTTCAGATTGTGGGAAATGTTTTATCCGGAAATCAGGTTTGATTAGGCACCAGAAAATTCACACAGGGGAGAAGCCATTTTCATGCTCAGAATGTGGGAAATGTTTTACAGAGAAATCAAATCTTGTTAGTCACCAAAGAACTCACACAGGGGAGAAGCCTTTTTCCTGTTCAGAATGTGGAAAATGTTTTACAGAGAAATCAAATCTTGTTAGTCACCAAAGAACTCACACAGGGGAGAAGCCTTTTACATGTTCAGAATGTGGGAAATGTTTTAACCAGAAATCAGATTGTATTAAGCACCAGAGAATTCACACAGAGGAGAAGCCTGTTTCATGTTCAGAATGTGGGAAATGTTTTACAGAGAAATCACATCTCGTTAGTCACCAAAGAACTCACACAGGGGAGAAGCCTTTTTCCTGCTCAGAATGTGGGAAATGTTTTAACCAGAAATCAAATCTTGTTAGTCACCAAAAAACTCACACAGGGGAGAAGCCTTTTTCATGTTCAGAATGTGGGAAATGTTTTACAGCGAAATCAAATCTTGTTAGTCATCAAAAAACTCACACAGGGGAGAAGCCTTTTTCCTGTTTAGAATGTGGGAAATATTTTCACTGGAAAGCGTGTCTTGATATCCACCAGAGAACCCACACAGGGGAGAAGCCTTTTTCATGTTCAGAATGAGGGAAATGTTTTGTGAAGAAATCCTCTCTTCTTAGTCACCCGAGCAGTCACACAGGGGAGAAGCCTTTTTATATCATTAATATGGTAAATATTTTACTCGGAAATCAACTCTTAATAAACATCCGAGAAGTCACACTGGGGAGAAACCTTTTTCATATTCAGAATGTTGGATATGTTTTAACTGAAAATTGCTTCATTTGATAGACAATCCTCTTGGCAATCTCATACATAAATTTGACTTTCAACTATTTAGCATATGATTAGTTATGCAGATTCTTGTCAGGTCACTGCATTGTTACTGTTTTGCTGCTGGTGGAGGAAAAATCTTTTTCTTCCTGCATACTACAAATTACTGTTTTCACATTCCCTAATAGATCATTGTGTTATTAGCTTGATTCCGAAATGAGACGTCAGTGGTTCAAATCGAGGAGCAGCCATAAAGAAGATTGCCCAAGAAAGAGAAACAGCATCATCCATCTCTCATCGATAGCGGTCTCTCGGCCAAGAAAATTACCATATTGCATCATGTGAGTGCCATGACAGTTGGAGGAATTCAAAATGAAGTGCGTCAATCCATTCAAAAGCCAAGACGTGAACGTCCAGGCAAATATTAGAATCAAGTCGGCTCATGATAAAGTCCATCAGTTCTGGCGCGACAAATACGGCAGTGGGGGTAGTTTGTATGCTTTGTAATATTGAGATCACAGACATCCATGCAAGCACCGTGCGACACACATTACACAAGTCTGGAATGGTAGCTCAAAAAAAAGGGGCAGAAGCCTCAACTTCAATATCATAAGTACGAAAAGTGTACAGTAGAAGATTGAAAACAGGCTATTTGGAGTGAGGAGACAAAAGACAATAGACTAGGCTCTGATGGGTGCAAATGGGTCTGGAAGAAACAAGGGAAAAAGGCTAAATGAACAAGAAATTGAAGGAACTGTGAAGTTTGGTGGAGGAAGCCTGATGATATGGCATTGGCATACTTTGAACAGGATCGATGGTGTTCTCAATACTGAGCTATATATGAGTTTCCTACAAGACTAGTTACTTCATACACTCGAGTACTATGCTTATGAAAAGGAAGACATAATGTTCCAGCAGGACAACGTCCAAAAAAATAAGTCAAGATTGGGGAAGAAATGGTTCAATGACAATGAAGTATATGTGCATGATTGACCCCTACAGTTCCCAGACCTCAACACAATCCAACGCTTGTGGATATAGCTGAAGAAAAAATTATACACACCTAGTGAGTTGACCAGTATGAACCAACTTTGAGAATGTGTAGACGAGACCTAGAATCAGATTTCAGTTGAGACATGTTTGAACCTGATTGAGAGCATGCCCAGAAGGATTCAGGCATTGTTGAAAATCAAAGGTGCATTTACAAAATACTAAAAAATTAATAAAAAATAAAATATAGATTTTTTTTTAGGAGCAAAACATTAACAATGCAGAGACATGACTAGAATCTGCACAACTAATCATACTTTTAATAGTGATGAGCGAATATGTTCGAAAAACGATCAAGTTTTAAATTCGGCATGAACTTGGCACATTCGGATTCTTGATCTGAAACAAGCATTTTTTCTTAAAATCTTCAAAAATCGGTTAAATTTGGTGAAAAAGTGCGGGAAATTATTATGTTGCAACTAAAGTATTTTTAACACTTTGGCTAGCATACTGGTTATGTATGATGAGTGGGGAGACGTGTTTGAAGAGGGGGGGGGCTGGGGAGAGCAGACAGGAGCTGAGACCAGCGACGTGCTTGTAATCTTTTTTTTCCCCCCTAACTTTATGTGTGCAAATTGCGGCTATCCAATCAGGGCGCAGGAAGCATCCTCACTATCCGAATGCAAGGGCTTGTGCCATTGGCTGCTGAAATCACATGATCACATGTCCTCTTTGTATAAAGAGCGGACGTGTTGTGTCAGCGCCATCTACTGATTATAACAGGTCATAGAAACTGCTGCTGTCGGTGCTCTACTCTCTCTACTGAGAGAGTTTAGCTAGTTAGATAGGCGGTTGCTTCTAAGTCAGATAGTTTAGATAGCTAGTGTCCTGTGTGGCTGTGAAATCGACCTTCCAGCAGATTTTTTTTTCTTGTGCCATTACTGAGGTCCACACAAAGACAGCAGGGCCCATGTCATAGAACTCTGTTGTGCACTGCTTCTATTGTGCTCCATGCACGAGTATCCCTTTAAAAATCAATTTTTTTCACTTGCTAATGTGATACAGCAAGCCCTAGTAGCCCACCTTGTAATTTTGTGGGGTTGAAATTCAGCTGTATGCAGAGCTCCTGCAGAGTAAAAAAAAAATCAATTTTTTTTCATTTCCTAATGGGATACAGCAAGCTATAGTAGCCCGCCTTATAATTTTGTGGCAGTTAAATTCAGGTGTATGCAGATTTAAAAAATCTGTGAGTAACGTGATGCTGCATTCATAAGCCACCTTGTCATTTTTTTGCATTGAAATTCATCTGTGTGCAGACTGAGTAAACACCATTTTTTTCTCTTGCTAGCAAGTGAAATTTTTTTTTTTTCTGTGACAAATGTGATACAGTCTGCCATAAGCCACCTTGTCATTTTATGGCGGTGAAATTAAGCTGTACGCAAATTTAATTATTTTTTTTTTCTGTGAGAGTAACGTGACGCTGCATACCATAAGCCACCTTGTCATTTTGTGATGTTGAAATTAAGCTGGATGCAGTGTGACAAAGTCACTGGCAAAGTACTAGAGGGGAGATATGTAGCATTGAGATTAATAGCTGCAGTAATTATACATAGGAAAAACTATCCAGCTCATGAATGGGTTAATCAGCCATCTTGGTGCTAGGGTGATTAAACACCTGTAGAAAGGGAGGAACTCTGAGGATAAAATCACAGCCTTTCAGAGCATTTGGAGTGGGGAGGGCCTGGAGATGAAAGCTCTGAGCTGTTTTGGTCATATGAAGGAAAGACAAACCTGAGATTCTTTGTTCCTGAAATGGGCGGTTATCTGTAGCAACAAGGACTGTGCCATACATGATGGTGATACATATTTGTTTTTGCTAACATTGCTGTAGTTTATGCAGTGTTCTTAATAAACTCAGTAGAAGATTTAAAGAGACAGTGTTCCTGTGTACCTCTGTGTGCAACCAAATGAGTCGATGTACCACAGCAGATTTAAAAAATCTTTTTTTTTCTGTGAGTAATGTGATGAAGCACGCCATAAGACACCTTGTCATTTTGTGGCATTGAAATTCACCTGTGTGCAGACTGAGTAAACAAACCATTTTTTTTCTGTTGCTAACAAGAGTAAAAAAAAATAAAAATTTCTGGGACAAACCTGTTACAGTCCGCCATAAACTACCTTGTCATTTTGTGGCAGTTAAATTCAGGTGTATGCAGATTTCAAAAAATCTTTTTTTTATAGGTCGACCATGATAGCACCTTGAGAGAGGGTCCGCCCACCAAGGACCGGAACCCAACAGGCTTAAAAAGGGCGGCACCTCTCTTTGCCTCAGTTAGTTTCCTGTCCTTGATGGGGAACCTGTGGCAGGCTTACCTGTTGAAGATTGATGATTCCTGCTGTCCCTCGGGCTGGCTATGGTGCACCCAGGGGGGATGTCACCATAGTTGGTGGAGGAGCTGTCGAGCGGCGCCCGACTGGGGTTTCTGCAGCTCCAACATCATGACTGTGGCTTCCGGGATCTCCCCCTCCGTGGTATGGCTGCCGCGCACCTCAGGACTCTGCTGAGAGTAGAGGGCTCGGTTTTTGCCTCCTTACCACTTCAAGTGATGCGCCCGGTGGGCAGCGCACCTACTATCTGATGTGGGAGAGGGGGGGGGACACCCAGTCTTAATTAATTTTAAAAAAAAAGGTAAAAGGTTCTGGTGCACCCATAAATTAGGTCTAGCACCACAGCCCTGTGCTTCCCAGCTACCTCTGACCCATATTCCAAATGGAGATAGAGAGTGAGCAGCAACAGCAGCCGCTGCCATCACTATCTCAGCGGCTGCTTGGGAAGCCCCAGGAGAAGCGGCGCCTTCAGGGGAGCGGAGGTAACCGAACCTTGGAAAGGCATGGATCTGCAGCCTGTAGGGACGATCCCCCAGTTGAGAAAGATCCTTCCTCCAAACCGGTACCAGCCATTTGAGTCATGTGGGTAAGTGATCTTCGAGAAAGTTCACTTAATAGGGGGTCCCTTCTTGTCTATCTTTTACTAGGGGAAGAAGTGCATCACCAAAACTAAGCACAAGGAATGTGCATTGTGTAAAGCCCTGTTAGCGGACTCATACCCAAAAAGGCTGTGTCAGTCCTGTATCAACCAGACTCTGGCAGAAGAGATCCCTAGTATTTTGTCAGAATTAAAATCCTTGGTCAAATTAGAGATCAGCAAGGCCCTCTAAAAAAAGGAAAGAGGAAGGAGGTTGCAGATTGGGAGGGTTCCCCAGTTTCGGACGTCCCCCTCCCATCGGACTATGAGCAAGAGTCTGAGGCAGTTCTTCCTCGTCCTCAGATAGTGGGGCTGGGCGACATTGTTTCCCATTAAATTAAATCTATGGCCTGGTTAAAGCAGTGCGCACGACTATGGGTATTCTGGACACTAAGCCAGAGAAATCTGTCCAGGACGTCATGTTTAGGGGTCTAGAACAAAGAAAAAGAAAATGTTTTCCAGTTCATGATAGGGTTCAGGGCCTGATACGAAGAGAGTGGGAAAGCCCGCACAGAAAGGGCTCTCTCCCCCCTCCCTTTAAAAGGAAATACCCCTTTCAGGACTCAGCCTCATCCTCTTGGGAGAAAGCCCCAAAACTTGATGTGGTGATAACAAAAGCATCTAGGAAGTAATCCTTTCCTTTTGATGATATGGGAGCCCTCAAGGACCCTTTAAACCGAAAAGCCGTTACCTTTCTTAAAGGGACCTGGGAGACAACTGCTGGAGCTTTAAAGCCGGCGGTTGCAGCAACATGTACGGCCAAGTCTCTGATGATATGGCTGGAACAGCTTGAGTCCCTTCTGAAAGATAGGACGCCCGGGAAATATATATTGTCTAGCATCCCGCTCATGCGAGGAGCTGCTGCTTTACTAGCGGAAACCTCGGTAATGTTGGCAGCAAGATCGGCTGCTCTGTCCAATGCGGCTCACAGCTTTATGGCTTAAGTGTGGACCGGGTGATATTCAGGCCAGAACGAGACTGTGCTCTATTCCATGCGAGGGAGAACATCTCTTTGGGCCAGCTCTAGACGAAATTTTGGACAAAGCAAGCGATGTGAAGAAGGGATTCCCTAGTCTATCCATTTCTACCTATAGACGATCATTTCGCAAAAGAAAGTTTGTCCATAAATGACCTCAAAAAGAACAAGACAAGTGGGAGGATCACAGGCCGAAAGGTAGAGGGCTTCTGTTCGGTTCTTCCCAGGGACCCCTGGAAGTCAAGTCAATGACTCGTAGCCCTGATAGGGGGGAGGCTGTTGGGCTTCTTACCTGCCTGGACAAATATTTCAGCCAGTAACTGGATCATTGATCTGATAGGTTCGGGTCTGAGGTTTGAGTTCCAGGCGATCCCTGATGAGAGATTCATCTTGACCCTGATCCGTTCCTCTGAGAAAGAACAACTAGCCTTACAAAAAGAGGTGCTGGATTTAGTGCAGAAGGCAGTCCTGGTGGAGGTCCCCACGGCAGAAAAAGGGTTGGGCTTCTACTCTCTCCTCTTCCTGGTTTCTAAACCTGACGGTTCCTTTAGAACTATCATTAACCTGAAAGCCCTAAATAGATTCTTGAATGTTCACACATTTAAAATGGAGTCTATTAGTTTCGACAATAAAATTAGTTTTTTCTGGGTGTTACATGGTAGTATTGGATTTGAAGGATGTGTACTATCACGTTCCTATACATGAAGAATATCAAAGATACCTGAGGGTCGCCATAATTATGGACTGAGAAATAAAACATTTTCAGTTCAGGGCCCTGCCATTCGGTCTTGCCATAGCCCCTCGATGTTTACTAAAGTAGTGGCAGAGGTTATGGCTCATATCCGATAACGTAACATTCTAATTATTCCTTATCTGGATGATTTTTTAGTGGTAGGGAATTCGGCCTACCAATGTAAAGAACAGCTAAAGGAGGTGATGTCCATCCTTAAAACTCTGGGCTGGGTGCTGAATTTCGAAAAATCCAGGTTGGTACCCTCAAGGGTTCAACAATTTTTAGGGATTATGCTGGATTCAGTAGCTCAAAAATGTTACTTTCAGGAAACTAAAATGCAAAGGATTAAGAGACATTTGGAGAAAGCCATAGTCAATCCGGTCATGTCCCTTAGAGGAGCAATGTCAGGTACCCTCACGTCGTGCTTCCCAAGGGTTTTATGGGCACAATGCCATTCCAGGGTTTTGCAGCGGGATGTGTTACATAATGAAGTTTCTCTTAAAGGGTGCTTAGAAGCAATTTTCTCTTTATCACCTCAGTCAGTGAAAGCCTTACAGTGGTGGCAGGATGAGGCAAATCTATCCCAAGGGGTTCCCTGGGCACCTAAGGTTACTAGGATAATCACCACAGACGCTAGTCCCAGGGGGTGGGGAGCCCACCTGAGGGATATGGTGATTCAGGGTACCTGGTCAGATAACTAGAAGAACCTTTCCTCCAATGCGAAACAACTTCTGGCAGTGGATAAGGCTGTAAATAGTTTCTTAGGCTCCCTTCAAGGTCAAAATGTTCTCTCAGATAATCAAGTTACAGTAGCTTATGTGAACCACCAGGGGGGTACAAGGTCAAGATCACTGATGAGAGTGACAGATCATCTCTTTCAGATTGCAGAATCTCCTTTTTTGATGACTCCGTATAAGGGTATCAGAAAACTCCAGAGCGGATTACCTAAGCAAAGATGGGGGTCTCCAGTAGTAGACTTATTTGCCTCCAAGCTAAATCGGAAGACAAAAATCTTCTGTTCTCTGAATCCCAAAGAAAATCCCTTGACGGTGGATGCTCTCCTGGTACCTTGGAACTTCAGCCTGGCATATGCCTTCCCCCCGCTGTTACTACTTCCCAGGGTCATAAGAAAAATCAGGGAAGACAAGGTGAGGGTTCTTTTGATCGCACTCTTCTGACCCAAGAGACCCTGGTTCTCCTGCCTAGGAGCATGTCTATCTCCGACCCTTGGGTCCTTCCCAAGCTTCCGGATCTCCTCTTTCAGGGGCCGATATCCCATCCTCAAGCAGCAGGCCTCCACTTGACGGCATGGAACTTGAAAGGTCGTTGCTGAAACAAAAAGGGTTTTCCCAAAATCTATTAACTACCCCTTTCTGTAACTGGCTTTCTGCAGAGCAGAAAGCCAGTCATAACCCGTATTTATGCCAGAACCTGGAATAAATTCTTAACCTTCTCAGGGTCTAGAGTTGACAAGGGGGCACCAATTGGGAAAATCCTAGAATTTCTACAGAAAGGTCTTGAGCTAGGGTTGACCACCAGCACCCTAAAAGTTCAGGTATCTGCCCTGGGCGCCCTGTATAGCTGATCCTGGACGACACAGTGATCTTTAGGCCTACGTATCTCCCTAAAGTGGCCACTCACTTCCACAGACTTCAGGAAGTCATCCTACCCTCCTTTTGTCCCAATCCAAGTAATTAGAAAGAAGAGCAATTACATACATTGGATGTGAGGAGATGTGTGGTTAGGTACCTTTCAGTCACCAAAGAATTTACGAGAGATAGCTCCTTGTTTATATCTTACCAAGGGTCTAGGAAGGGGTCTAAAGTCACAAAATCCACCTTGGCTAGATGGATTAGGGAGGCCATTTCTCTAACGTATACATCTAGCGGCGAGGAAGTGTATGAAAAGTTGAAGGCTCATTCCACTCGGGCTGTAGCGACCTCCTGGGCTGAGAAGACAGGTGTCTCGATAGACAGAGTAAAAAGTGCAGAGTAAAAAACACTCCCACACTATGTGAGCAACATGATTGGGGAATAGGCTTGGTGTTCAAGGTATACGTGGCGTAGGTGGTAATGTTAGTGAAAGCAATAGTAAACCAACATTGTCACGTCCTATGCAAAAACTACTGACAACTTCTGTTACTGGACTGGTTACTCCATTCCCTTTCTTTGGCAGCCGCACAGCGGTGCGCCTTGTTGATGAGGGCCAGAGTGAGCATGTGCTCCTGTGGATGGCAAGCGCTGCTGCAAGTGGCGAGTCCTCCTTTTCCTCCACCTCAACATCACACAGCACAGTCCTCAGAGGTGGTACCCCAATTATCCTTGCTCTTCCCCGCGTCACAACTGTCCAACCGCCCATCTGATTGTAGGGAAACACATGGGTGAGTCTGCAGAACTGTTCACACATTCTATGCCATGGGCATCAGAAGTGTACTCCAAAGATTCAGAGTCAAGAGGACGAAAGCATCTGCACCAATGGCCAAAATTTTTTTAGGTTGGATTTTGGGCAGGACAAAGTAGGGTCCAAGCAGCTTCCTGACCCTCGTCACAAAATGTTAACCTGGGGGGGGGGAGGTGATCCTGATGAGACTCAGATACCTGAGGCTCATGCGGACTGTACTGTGCTGTCAGGGCAAGATGAGGAGAAGGGTGACTCTGAGGGCGAGGAATCACATTGGATGATGATGAGGTTGTAGATCCCACTTGGTGTGAACCCAAAGGCATGCAGCTGAGTAGCTCATCTGAGGAGGAGGAAAACGAGGAGGTTACGTTGCGCCCTACGGTGCAGACATGGTTTGATGCAAACACAAGGCGCACTGCATCCTTAGACACTACTGTGGCTGTGGCCAGCAGCAGTTGCGGGTCTGCAGCTTGCAGGGGGTGGCAAGGGTTGCCTAGGCTGGGCCTTTTTTGACACCGCAAAGAATGAGCCAACTCCCGTTATCTGCAAACTTTGCTTGAAAAAAATCAGTAAAGGGAAAAAAGCGCAATAATTTGACTACTACATGCATGAACCTTCACATGTGCAATCAACATCAATCTGGCAATCTCACTGGTATAAAATGCGGACCTCAACAATCATCAGCCGCCTCATCAACCACATCTGCTGCTTCTTCCTCCTTCTCCGGTACCAAGCCAAGTATTGTCACACAGGTGGCAAGTATTGTCACGCAGATCTCTGACCGCAGAATCTCCGGTTCTTTACCCGCTCCAGTCAGGCTGAGTGAGAACCCATCAGCTGTAATGGAAGCGGACATGCCTGCTGTGTTGGTTTCATTGACCACACCACATTTTTCTCAATCCACCATAACCTCTCCGCCTGCACCTCACTCACGGTCCAGCAGTTTGTCAGGTTCACCGCACTCCAATCTCAGCACTGCAGCCAGCCCTCTGTCCCGCAGTTGTGGTCACGTAAAAAATTGTTTCATCCTACACATGAGAAAACTAAGAGGTTGAACTCCACCATCTCCAATTTGTTGGCCACGGAAATCCTGCCTTTCCGCCTGGTAGATACAGTCGGTTTTGGAAAGTTGATGGACGTCGCTGTCCCCAAGTTCCAGTTGCCCAGTCGCCATTACTTCTCTAAGAAAGCTGTGCCTGCACTACACCAGCATGTCGCAGATAACATCACCCGTTCCTTGACTAAATCTATGTCTGCCAGGGTGCATTTCACCACAGACACCTGGACGAGTAAGCATGGCCAAGGGCGATACATCTCACTGACTGGGCACTGGGTGACTGGTGGCTTTGGGGGCAGGCGGGGAAGGGGCTGCTCCACAAGTCTTGGAATCCCCAAGGCTTGCAGAACAAACCTCTGTATTTAGGAAAACTAAGGGAAAAGAATGCACAACCTATATAATAAATTAGGGTGCGACATAACGTACCAATTGCAAGTAATCACAAAAGGAGAAGAAAAGATGGTACATATACAAATGCGGACACCTTCAATCCACAAATAGCATAAAAAGGCAAATTTTATTAGACCTCTCTTTAAAAGCATGTACAGTTATATGAAAAAGTTTGGGCACCCCTATTAATCTTAAGCTTAATGTTTTATAAAAATTGGTGTTTTTGCAACAGCTATTTCAGTTTGATATATGTAATAACTGTTGGACACAGTAATGTTTCTGCCTTGAAATGAGGTTTATTGTACTAACAGAAAATGTGCAATCTGCATTCAAACAAAATTTGACAGGTGCATAAGTATGGGCACCCTTATAATTTTCTTGTTTTAAATACTCCTACCTACTTTTTACTGACTTACTAAAGCACTTTTTTTGGTTTTGTAACCTCATTGAGCTTTGAACTTCATAGCCAGGTGTATGCAATCATGAGAAAAGCTACTTCAAGTGGCCACTTGCAAGTTGTTCTCCTGTTTGAATCTCCTCTGTAGAGTGGCATCATGGGCTCCTCAAAACAACTGTCAAATGATCTGAAAACAAAGATTATTCAACATAGTTGTTCAGGGGAACGATACAAAAAGCTGTCTCAGAGATTTAACCTGTCAGTTTCCACTGAGAGGAACATAGTAAGGAAATGGAAGAACACAGGGACAGTTCTTGTTAAGGCCAGAAGTGGCAGGCCAAGAAAAACATCAGAAAGGCAGAGAAGAAGAATGGTGAGATCAGTCAAGGACAATCCTCAGACCACCTCCAGAGAGCTGCAGCATCAACTTGCTGCAGATGATGTCACTGTGCATCGGTCAACTATACAACGCACTTTGCACAAGGAGAAGCTGTATGGGAGAGTGATGCGAAAGAAGCCGCTTCTGCAAGCACGCCACAAACAGAGTCGGCTGAGGTATGCAAAAGCACATTTGGGGAAGCCAATTTCTTTTTGGAAGAAGGTCCTGTGGACTGATGAAACCAATATTGAGTTGTTTGGTCATACAAAAAGGTGTTATGCATGGCGGCAAAAAAACACAGCATTCCAAGAAAAACACTTGCTACCCACAGTAAAATTTGGTGGAGGTTCCATCATGCTTTGGGGCTGTGTGGCCAATGCCGGCACCGGGAATCTTGTTAAAGTTGAGGGACGCATGGATTCCACTCAGTATCAGCAGATTCTTGACAATAATGTTCAAGAATCAGTGATAACGTTGAAGTTACGCAGGGGATGGATCTTTCAGCAAGACAATGATCCAAAACACCGCTCCAAATCTACTCAGGCATTCATGCAGAGGAACAATTACAATGTTCTGGAATGGCCATCCCAGTCCCCAGACCTGAATATCATTGAACATCTGTGGGATCATTTGAAGAAGGCTGTCCATGCTCGGCAACCATCAAACTTAACTGAACTGGAATTGTTTTGTAAAGAGGAATGGTCAAAAATACCTTCATCCAGGATCCAGGAACTCATTAAAAGCTACAGGAAGCAACTAGAGGCTGTTATTTTTGCAAAAGGAGGATCTACTAAATATAAATGTCACTTTTCTGGTGAGGTGCCCATACTTATGCACCTGTCAAATTTTGTTTGAATGCAGATTGCACATTTTCTGTTAGTACAATAAACCTCATTTCAAGGCAGAAACATTACTGTGTCCAACAGTTATTACATATATCAAACTGAAATAGCTGTTGCAAAAACACCAATTTTTATAAAACATTAAGCTTAAGATTAATAGGGGTGCCCAAACTTTTTCATATAACTGTATATTTACGAATACCCAACAAAAAAAACACAACAAATATTCAACATGAGTGAAAAAAATTCCATGATCAAAGCAGCAGAATATAATATTTAGCAAAATAGCAAAGCACAATGTGTTTACGAATTAGTAGCCCTAGTTCAAATATGGAAATATAATATATAAACCCACGTCCAACTATATATAAATAAAAAAAGAGAGAGGGGGAGATTTTTGTTGGAGTGGTTCTCCCACCAAAATCAATTAGATGGCACATAAAATGTAGTGTGCAAAAACAACCCACTCACAAATCAATATAATACAAAATCTGTCATAAGGCATCCACAGCTAGGTGGTAAGCATGACCACTCCTATACCAAGCAGGCCACTAAAAAGACCATATCATAGTATGTATAAGGCTGCCTAAATGATCCAATGTATCAAGCCATATCACCCATGAGGTAGGATCAGGGATCAGTGCAGGGACCCACGCGTATCGCTGTGGAACACAGCTTCATCAGGGAGGGTAAACATAAAAACAAGGAGGACATAATGAAATAGGTATATATATGTCATAATAACCTAATTGATTACCAGTGTTAGCCGCTGATATCCAGGAAGGAAGTGAATCATGTGAGGAGATAATTGTATGTACAATGCTCACAGCACCTCAATGGACACCAGCACATGCTCTGTATAGTCAGGATAAGTTTGCAACAACGGGTCATGTGCATTGGGGGCATTTACCACAGATTCCATCCAACACAGAAAATCTAAGGAAAATAATCCCCAGAGGCGAGTCATCTGTGGAGAGCAGTGCTACAAAATATGACATAACCAAGAAAGTACTCATGTTCAGCCGCGAACCACAGCTAGAAGATAACATCATACATAGGTATAAATGATTACACAGCTCTGGCAAAAATTAAGAGACCACTGAAAAATTTTCATTTTCTCAGATTTTTCTCTTTATAGGTATATTTTTGAGTAAAATGTACATTGTTGTTTTATTCTATAAACTACTGACAACATGTCTCCGAAATTCAAAGCTAAAAATTTTGTATTTATTTGCTGAAAACGAGAAAGCGTCAAAATATTAAAAAAGAAACAGTGTTTTCAGAACTCAAATTACTCATGTTTTAACTGTGAAATCAATATTTGGTGGACTAACCATGATTTTTAATCACGGCTTTCATTCGTCTTGGCTTGTTTTCCACCAGTCTTTCCATGCTTTCCAATAGAAAACCGTTCAGTGGTCTCTTAATTTTTGCAAGAGCTGTGTGTAACGGGTCCGGGAGGCGGAACCTCTGAGCTACTATACAAGGGGGCGGCCCTTGTACGGGAGCGGGTGGCAGTCTCCGGGTGAACGGACAGGGAGTTACGGCAAGTGATCAGGGCAGTCTCTGGGTAAGGGGTAGGTACGACCTGTGATGGCAGAACCTCCGGGTAGGCTAGCAGGCAGATGGTAGACGTGTGCTCCCAGGTGAGCAAGCGAGAGTCTCTGGAATAGCAGGTGGTCACGGCACGTGACGGCGGAACCTCCGGGCTGGCAGGCAGGTAGGTAACGGAGAAGCGCTCCCAGGTGAGCGGGCAAGAGTCTCTGAGATAGCTGGTGGTCACAGCACGTGACAACGGAGCCTCCAGGCTGGCAAGCAGGCAGGTAGCGGAGAAGCGCTCCCAGGTGAGCGGGCAAGCTGGTCCATAGACAGACTGACCGGAGTTGTAAGGCAGACCGTCGGACCTCAGGCAAGCAGGCAGGTAGCTGATGTGCGCTCCCAGGTGAGCGGACAAGTTGGTCCTTAGACAGACTGACCGGAGTTGTAAGGCAGACCGTCGGACCTCAGGCAGGCAGGCAGGTAACGAGTATTCAGGCAGGAATCAGGCAGGTAACTAGCAGGAAACTGGCAGGAAACTGGCAGGTAACTGGCAGGTAACTGGCAGGTAACTGGCAACGGGACCTGAGGGCTGAAGCACAGGTGAGACACAGGTGCAAACAACATTGCTCGGGCACCTCCATTTTGGAGGAGGTGCCTATATATGATGAAGTCCTCCGGCCATTGGCCGGGGACTCCTTAGGACGGCGCGCGCGGCCCCTTTAAGAGGAGGGGAGCGCGCGCGCGCGCCCTAAGCACAGGGGCCGGGAAGGAGCGCGCGCTGAGAGCAGAGCGGGAGGAGGACGCCGGGAAGGAGCGCGCGCTGACAGCAGAGCGGGAGGAGGACGCCGGGAAGGAGCGCGCGCTGACAGCAGAGCGGGGAGAGGACGCCGGGCACGGAACAGAGCGGTGAGAGGAGCAGCGTCCCTGCCTAGCAGAGGGCAGGGACGCCAGCGCTACAGTACCCCCCCCTTTAGGCCCCCCCTTTTTTAGGCCAGACAGAAATTTAGCTAGGATGAGAGGGGCATGGATGTTCTCCTGGGGCTCCCACGTTCTCTCCTCAGGACCAAACCCCTTCCAATCTACTAGAAAAAAGGTCTTTCCTCTTACCCTTTTGGTGGCAAGAATGTTCTCTACCTCAAACTCGTCCTCAGCAGAAACCGAAGCAGGAGGCGTACCTGTAGACTTGGAAAAAGAGTTAAGCACCACAGGTTTGAGGAGAGACACATGGAAGGAGTTAGGGATCCGTAAGTTGGCCGGGAGTTTCAATTTATAGGCCACCGGGTTGATCTGACTGATGACCTCCAGTGGGCCGATGAACCGAGGCCCTAACTTATAGGAAGGGATCTTGAGCCGGACATATTTGGACGAGAGCCAGACTTTATCCCCAGGGCGGAATTGAGGAGGGTCCAGACGTTTTTTGTCAGCGTGTCTTTTCATACGCTCGGAAGACAGAAGGAGTGCGGACCGGGTACTCTCCCATATGGAGGAAAATTTGTTAACAAGAGATTCCGCAGCCGGATTGTCCGCCGAGGTGGAGACGGGAAACGGGATCCGAGGATGCTGACCGTAGACTACAAAAAACGGGGATTTGGAGGAAGACTCGCTCTCGTGATTGTTGTACGAGAATTCGGCCCATGGCAGGAGATCCACCCAGTCAGAATGGTGGGCATTAACGAAGTGCCGAAGGTAACTGGTCAGGTTCTGATTGATCCGCTCCACTTGACCATTAGACTGTGGGTGGTAAGCGGAGGAGAAGTCCAGGGTGACGTCCAGCAATTTACAAGTGGCTCTCCAGAAACGGGAAGTGAACTGTACCCCACGATCCGACACGATGTGACGGGGCAGGCCATGAAGACGGAAGATGTGGCGGATAAAGTCTTTAGCCAGCTCGGGTGCAGACGGAAGACCTGGCAGTGGAATGAAGTGAGCCATCTTGGAGAAGCGGTCAGCGACCACCCAAATGACCGTACAACCGGCAGAGACGGGTAGATCAGTAATGAAGTCCATCGCTATATGCTGCCAGGGGGCAGCAGGTACTGGCAGAGGTAGGAGGCGGCCGGCCGGCAGGTGTCTCGGAACTTTGTTGCGGGCGCAGGACACACAGGCAGAAACAAAGTCTATTACATCCTTGTGCAGGTTAGGCCACCAGTAGTGCCGGGTAATAAGCTGGAGGGTCTTTTTCTGACCGGCGTGGCCAGCTAGTTTAGACGAATGACCCCAGTGTAGGATCTTCTCCCGATCAGGTACAGGTACGAACATCTTACCAGGAGGAAGACGATTTAGACTCACGGGAGCCACCTGCATTACTCTGGCGGGATCGATGATATGTTTCGGATCCTCCTCGAGATCAGACACCAGAAAGGACCGAGACAAGGCGTCCGCCTTGACGTTTTTGTCAGCCGGGCGAAAATGAAGGACAAAATCAAAACGAGCAAAAAACAAGGACCACCGGGCTTGGCGCGGGTTAAGTCTCTGGGCATGCTGGAGGTAAGCCAAGTTCTTGTGGTCAGTGTAAATTATTACCGGGTGAAGAGCCCCCTCGAGCAGGTAACGCCACTCCTCCAATGCCAGTTTGATGGCCAATAACTCTCGGTCTCCTATGGAATAGTTGCGCTCAGAGGAGGAGAAGAGTTTAGAGAAGAAGCCACAAGTTACCATCCTCCCGGAAGATGATTTTTGAGTAAGTACCGCTCCGGCTCCAGAGGAGGAGGCGTCAACCTCCAGGAAGAACTGTTTGTTGCCATCTGGGCGATGCAGCACCGAGGCGGAAGAGAAGGCCTGTTTAAGGGAAAGAAAGGCCTCCTCTGCTTCGGGTGGCCACTCTTTGGGATTAGTACCTTTACGGGTGAGCGCAGAAATTGGAGCCGTCCGGGAAGAGAAGTGTGGTATGAAGAGGCGGTAGTAGTTGGCGAAGCCCAGGAATCGCTGAATGGCCTTCAACCCCTCCGGTCGGGGCCATTTCTCGATGGCAGACAGTTTCTCAGGATCCATTTGTAGGCCGGTCTGAGAGATAATGTAGCCCAGAAACGGAAGCGAGGTCTGCTCAAAGAGGCACTTCTCAAATTTAGCGTAGAGATGGTTCTGCCTTAGCCTGAGCAGGACCTGACGAACGTCCCTCCGGTGAGTCTGGAGATCCGGAGAGAAGACCAAGATGTCGTCCAGGTACACTACTACGCAGGAGTAGAGAAGGTCCCGGAAGATGTCATTGACCAACTCTTGAAAGACGGCAGGAGCGTTACAGAGACCAAAGGGCATTACCAGGTATTCATAGTGGCCGTCCCGGGTGTTGAATGCCGTCTTCCATTCATCCCCCTGACGAATACGAACCAGGTTGTACGCCCCACGAAGGTCCAGTTTGGTGAAGATCCTAGCCCCCCTCAGGCGATCAAATAATTCTGGAATGAGCGGAAGGGGGTACTTATTCTTCACCGTGATCAGGTTTAGGCCTCTATAGTCTATACAGGGACGGAGAGAGCCGTCCTTCTTTTTAACGAAAAAGAAGCCTGCTCCCGCCGGGGAGGTAGATTTCCGGATGAATCCTCTGGCCAGATTCTCCTCAATATATTCGGACATTGACCGGGTCTCAGCAGCGGATAAAGGATAGATACGCCCACGGGGAGGAGTAGTACCGGGTAGCAGATCGATGGGACAGTCGTATGGTCTATGTGGTGGTAATGTCTCTGCCTCCTTTTTATTAAAGACATCTGCATAAGACCAATAAGGAATCGGAAGTCCAGGTAGATTAGCTGGGGTAGGAGAGGGACGGACGGGATGGACGGGAACCAGGCAGGTTTTATGACAGTCTTGTCCCCAGCGAAGGACCTCTCCGGTTTGCCAGTCTAGCACGGGTGCATGTCTCTGGAGCCAGGGCAGACCTAGCAAGAGGGCGTGAGAGAGTCCAGGCAGAACATGAAAGGAGATACTTTCAGAATGCAGCATTCCCACCTGCAGGGTAATGGATTCGGTGATGAGTTGAATGGGGCGAGGTAAGAGGCCCCCACCCACGGCAGCGACAGACAAGGGTACAGCCAGAGGTTTGGTGGGGATGCGGTATTTCTCAACCAGGGACTGTGAAATAAGGTTCCCGGCTGCTCCAGAGTCAAGTTGGGCTAGTTCGAAATAACGGTTCTCCCCGTAGATGATCGAAACTGACAACAGCAGGGATGGAGAGGATTTATTCTTGTCTAGGTGGACCTCTCTGAGCGAACCTAGACACAGGCGTTTCCCGACCTCTCCGGGCAGGCACGGATCCGGTGCTCCTTACTGCCACAGTAGAAGCAGCTCCCCTCGGCACGGCGTGAGTCCTGACGGGTTTTGACCATCTTGGTCTGGTCGACCTGCATAGGCTCAGGAGAGTGTACCTGGGGAGAGATGGAGGGAATGACGGGTTTCTGGAGAGTAGGAGCTAAACGTGGAATCCTTCTCTCACGGGTGACCTCTTTGGCACGCTCCTGGAACCGTAGGTCAATCCGGGTGGCAAGGGTTATTAGATCATCGAGAGAGGTAGGAATGTCCCGACCAGCAAGTTCATCTTTAATACGACCGGACAGACCCTCCCAGAAGACGGATACCAGAGCGTCGTTATCCCAGGCCAGCTCCGAGGCAAGGGTGCGGAACCGTATGGCATATTGGCCCACGGTGAGACTTCCCTGACGGAGGCGTAGCAGAGAGGATGCGGATGAGGTCTTCCGTCCGGGTTCGTCGAAGACTTTCCGGAAAGCCGAGAGAAAAGCAGGCAAGTTGGACACCAGGGGGTCTCCTCTCTCCCATAGAGGATTTAGCCAGGCCAGGGCCTCCCCGGTGAGATGGGACATGATAAAGGCAATTTTGGCCCGGTCGGAATTAAACTGATGGGACAAAAGTTCAAAGTGCAGGGTGCACTGATTTATGAAGCCCCGAGCCTGGACGGGGTCGCCTCCGAAGCGAGGAGGTGCAGAGAGCCGGGGTCCGGGGTAGGATACCATAGTATTAGTGGGCAGCGGAGCTGCCGGTTTGCAAGATATGGCACTGGCGGAGGTTGTTGGTGGATCAGACAGAGTGTTCAGGCGAGTATTAACATTCCGCAGGTGACCCAGGATGGCCTCCTGTTGGGACCTCTGACGGGACAGTTCAAGACAGAGGTCCGAGAGCGAGGGAGCTTGGGTGCCACCGGGTTCCATGGCCCGAGCAAACTGTAACGGGTCCGGGAGGCGGAACCTCTGAGCTACTATACAAGGGGGCGGCCCTTGTACGGGAGCGGGTGGCAGTCTCCGGGTGAACGGACAGGGAGTTACGGCAAGTGATCAGGGCAGTCTCTGGGTAAGGGGTAGGTACGACCTGTGATGGCAGAACCTCCGGGTAGGCTAGCAGGCAGATGGTAGACGTGTGCTCCCAGGTGAGCAAGCGAGAGTCTCTGGAATAGCAGGTGGTCACGGCACGTGACGGCGGAACCTCCGGGCTGGCAGGCAGGTAGGTAACGGAGAAGCGCTCCCAGGTGAGCGGGCAAGAGTCTCTGAGATAGCTGGTGGTCACAGCACGTGACAACGGAGCCTCCAGGCTGGCAAGCAGGCAGGTAGCGGAGAAGCGCTCCCAGGTGAGCGGGCAAGCTGGTCCATAGACAGACTGACCGGAGTTGTAAGGCAGACCGTCGGACCTCAGGCAAGCAGGCAGGTAGCTGATGTGCGCTCCCAGGTGAGCGGACAAGTTGGTCCTTAGACAGACTGACCGGAGTTGTAAGGCAGACCGTCGGACCTCAGGCAGGCAGGCAGGTAACGAGTATTCAGGCAGGAATCAGGCAGGTAACTAGTAGGAAACTGGCAGGAAACTGGCAGGTAACTGGCAGGTAACTGGCAACGGGACCTGAGGGCTGAAGCACAGGTGAGACACAGGTGCAAACAACATTGCTCGGGCACCTCCATTTTGGAGGAGGTGCCTATATATGATGAAGTCCTCCGGCCATTGGCCGGGGACTCCTTAGGACGGCGCGCGCGGCCCCTTTAAGAGGAGGGGAGCGCGCGCGCCCTAAGCACAGGGGCCGGGAAGGAGCGCGCGCTGAGAGCAGAGCGGGAGGAGGACGCCGGGAAGGAGCGCGCGCTGACAGCAGAGCGGGAGGAGGACGCCGGGAAGGAGCGCGCGCTGACAGCAGAGCGGGGAGAGGACGCCGGGCACGGAACAGAGCGGTGAGAGGAGCAGCGTCCCTGCCTAGCAGAGGGCAGGGACGCCAGCGCTACACTGTGTATATATATATATATATATATATATATATATATATATATATATATATATATGTGTATATATATATATATATATATATACCTGGCTACATAACATCGTTAGGATATAGTGTCATATATGAATATGAACGGCCATATATAATATACTAAATGACTACAGGGGGAAGTCATATAGTATCACAATAAATGCCCCATATACCACACATACCCTTTAAAAAGACCAATTTTACATATGTTGCCATCACACATATCTCATACCAGCACCTCAGTTAGTGAGAGCTGGCCTGATGAGTGCAGACCCATAAGGATAGTTGTAGGTTTTCTATTGCAACATAAACGCTAGCGCAAATTTAAAGAACACCTTTTATTTATAGACCAATTCAAAAACCCATAAGACAAAGTATATTGATATCCCCATGAAGGAACTTGTCACCTACAATACACCCAATGTACCGTGTAAGGGATTAAATTCAGTGTTAAAGTATCATCAAGAGTTACCTCAAAAGAGGAAGAATCCACTCATGGATTAATTATTATATTTTGCTCAAAACAGACACAAGGGAGAGCTCTAGAAATAATTCAGAGTATAACTCCCAATTATGATCTGGATCCACCGATCCAGCTTCCACCGAGCAGTATTGCACATATCCATACCGACACCATCTACTCCCTAGGATACTAGTGTCCTGATAGAGTTCCCATAAAATGTCAACAAAGTTCATATCCATAAGAATGTTTTCTGATGCTTGTTCCACATCCATAGACATTCAGTGAATACAAGTCAGTAGGCTTGAAAAGTATTGTTGGCATGAGGAGGAGATCCAAGATTGAACTGAAGGCAAGTAATAAACCGACAACGTTCATACTGATGAAGAGTCGCACAATGTTTGTTCCAGATCCATAAGCGCCAGGTGAATTTGAAGATGTTTTGTTAGCATGAGGCAAAACCCAGGAATTGATCTAAAAAAATATATACAGTATACATAAATAAAGTCGGATCTCCATATATTTATCTAATTTATCCAACCGTGCCTGGGTTTCCATTCATGTTACATAACTTAACCCAAAAATCCGGGTTCGGATCCAGAAGCACATCTCAACGATTCAATTAGCACGGACGGACCAGGAGAAGGGGAAGAGTTTGACCTCGGTGGCATCACATTTTCTAACACACCATCAAGGTAACCGTACAGGCATTAGCGTGTTTGGTCTTCAATCTCTATATACAAACATTAGGGGAGGTAATCTTCGAAGACGCTTATTACAGAATGAGTCAAGATGGATCTTTTCCCTAAAATCAACATCTCCAGAAGGTTTAAATGAAGAGCTATTATATACATATACTGTACATATCAGATGTATCAGAGTGCTGCAGGCAGAGTCTGTATCAGGAGAGCAGCAGCCAGAGTCTGTATCAGGAGTGCAGCAGGCAGAGTCTGTATCAGGAGTGCAGCAGGCAGAGTCTGTATCAGGAGTCAGCAGGTAGAGAATGTATCAGAAGTGCAGCAGGCATTCTCTGCCTGCTGCACTCCTGATACATTCTCTCCCTGCTGCACTCTTGATACAGACTCTGCCTGCTGCACTCCTGATACAGACTCTGCCTGCTGCACTCCTGATACAGACTCTGCTTGCTGCACTCCTGATACAGAATCTGCCTGCTGCACTCCTGATACAGACTCTGCCTGCTGCACTCCTGATACAGACTCTGCCTGCTGCACTCCTGATACAGACTCTGCCTGCTGCACTCCTGATACAGACTCTGCCTGCTGCACTCCTGATACAGACTCTGCCTGCAGTGCTCTTGATACATTCTCTGCCTGCTGCGCTCCTGATACAGACTCTGCCTGCACCACTCTTGATACATTCTCTGCCTGCTGCACTCGTGATACACTCTGCTTGCTGCACTCGTGATACAGACTCTGCCTGCTGCACTCGTGATACAGACTCTGCCTGCTGCACTCGTGATACAGACTCTGCCTGCTGCACTCGTGAAACAGACTCTGCCTGCTGCACTCGTGATACAGACTCTGCCTGCTGCACTCGTGATACAGACTCTGCCTGCTGCACTCGTGATACAGACTCTGCCTGCGGCACTCGTGATACAGACTCTGCCTGTGGCACTCGTGATACAGACTCTGCCTGTGGCACTCGTGATACAGACTCTGCCTGTGGCACTCGTGATACAGACTCTGCCTGTGGCACTCGTGATACAGACTCTGCCTGTGGCACTCCCGATACAGACTCTGCCTGTGGCACTCCCGATACAGACTCTGCCTGCTGCACTCCCGATACAGACTCTGCCTGCTGCACTCCCGATACAGACTCTGTCTGCTGCTCTCCCGATACAGACTCTGCCTGCTGCTCTCCCGATACAGACTCTGCCTGCTGCTCTCCTGATGCAGACTCTGCCTGCTGCACTCCTGATACAGACTCTGCCTGCTGCACTCCTGACACAGACTCTGCCTGCTGCACTCCTGATACAGACTCTGCCTGCTGCACTCCTGATACAGACTCTGCCTGCTGCACTCCTGATACAGACTCTGCCTGCTGCACTCCTGATACCGACTCTGGCTGCTGCTCTCCTGATACAGACTCTGGCTGCTGCTCTCCTGATACAGACTCTGGCTGCTGCTCTCCTGATACAGACTCTGGCTGCTGCTCTCCTGATTCAGACTCTGCCTGCTGCTCTCCTGATACAGACTCTGCCTGCTGCTCTCCTGATACAGACTCTGCCTGCTGCTCTCCTGATACAGACTCTGCCTGCTGCACTCTGATACAGACTCTGCCTGCTGCTCTCCTGATACATTCTCTGCCTGCTGCACTCTTGATACATTCTCTGCCTGCTGCACTCCTGATACAGACTCTGCCTGCTGCACTCCTGATACAGACTCTGGCTGCTGCTCTCCTGATACAGACTCTGGCTGCTGCTCTCCTGATACAGACTCTGGCTGCTGCTCTCCTGATACAGACTCTGGCTGCTGCTCTCCTGATTCAGACTCTGCCTGCTGCTCTCCTGATACAGACTCTGCCTGCTGCTCTCCTGATACAGACTCTGCCTGCTGCTCTCCTGATACAGACTCTGCCTGCTGCACTCTGATACAGACTCTGCCTGCTGCTCTCCTGATACATTCTCTGCCTGCTGCACTCTTGATACATTCTCTGCCTGCTGCACTCCTGATAGTCTGTATCAGGAGTGCAGCAGGCCGAGTCTATCAGGAGTGCAGCAGGCAGAGAATGTATCAAGAGTGCTGCAGGCAGATAATGTATCAGGAGCGCAGCAGGCAGAGTCTGTATCTGGAGTGCAGCAGGCCGAGTCTGTATCAGGAGTGCAGCAGGCAGAGTCTGTATGAGGAGTGCAGCAGGCAGAGTCTGTATCAGGAGTGCAGCAGGCAGAGTCTGTATCAGGAGTGCAGCAGGCAGAGTCTGCATCAGGAGAGCAGCAGGCAGAGTCTGTATCAGGAGAGCAGCAGGCAGAGTCTGTATCAGGAGAGCAGCAGGCAGAGTCTTTATCAGGAGTGCAGCAGGCAGAGTCTGTATCGGGAGTGCAGCAGGCAGAGAATGTATCAAGAGTGCTGCAGGCAGAGTCTGTATCAGGAGCGCAGCAGGCAGAGTCTGTATCAGGAGCGCAGCAGGCAGAGTCTGTATCAGGAGCGCAGCAGGCAGAGTCTGTATCAGGAGCGCAGCAGGCAGAGTCTGTATCAGGAGCGCAGCAGGCAGAGTCTGTATCAGGAGCGCAGCAGGCAGAGTCTGTATCAAGTGCAGCAGGCAGAGAATGTATCAAGAGTGCAACAGGCAGAGAATGTATCAAGAGTGCAACAGGCAGAGAATGTATCAAGAGTGCAGCAGGCAGAGAATGTATCAAGAGTGCAGCAGGCAGAGAATGTATCAAGAGTGCTGCAGGCAGAGTCTGTATCAGGAGTGCAGCAGGCAGAGAATGTATCAGGAGTGCAGCAGGCAGAGTCTGTATCAGGAGTGCAGCAGGTAGAGAATGTATCAGGAGTGCAGCAGGCAGAGTCTGTATCAGGAGAGCAGCAGCCAGAGTCTGTATCAGGAGAGCAGCCGCCAGAGTCTGTATCAGGAGTGCAGCAGGCAGAGTCTGTATCAGGAGTGCAGCAGGCAGAGTCTATCAGGAGTGCAGCAGGCAGAGAATGTATCAAGAGTGCTGCAGGCAGATAATGTATCAATAGTGCTGCAGGTAGAGTCTGTATCAGGAGTGCAGCAGGCAGAGTCTGTATCAGGAGTGCAGCAGGCAGAGTCTGTATCAGGAGCGCAGCAGGCAGAGTCTGTATCAGGAGCGCAGCAGGCAGAGTCTGTATCAGGAGTGCAGCAGGCAGAGTCTGTATCAGGAGTGCAGCAGGCAGAGTCTGTATCAGGAGCGCAGCAGGCAGAGTCTGTATCAGGAGCGCAGCAGGCAGAGTCTGTATCAGGAGTGCAGCAGGCAGAGAATGTATCAAGAGTGCTGCAGGCAGAGTCTGTATCAGGAGCGCAGCAGGCAGAGTCTGTATCAGGAGCGCTGCAGGCAGAGTCTGTATCAAGAGTGCTGCAGGCAGAGTCTGTATCAAGAGTGCTGCAGGTAGAGTCTGTATCAGGAGTGCAGCAGGCAGAGTCTGTATCAGGAGTACAGCAGCCAGAATCTGTATCGGGAGCGCAGCAGGCAGAGTGTGTATCAGGAGTGCAGCAGGCAGAGTCTGTATCAGGAGTGCAGCAGGCAGAGTCTGTATCAGGAGCGCAGCAGGCAGAGTCTGTATCAGGAGCGCAGCAGGCAGAGTCTGTATCAGGAGCACAGCAGGTAGAGTCTGTATCAGGAGCACAGCAGGCAGAGTCTGAATCAGGAGTGCAGCAGGCAGAGAATGTATCTAGAGTGCAGCAGGCAGAGTCTGTATCAGGAGTGCAGCAGGCAGAGAATGTATCAAGAGTGCTGCAGGCAGAGTCTGTATCGGGAGTGCAGCAGGCAGAGTCTGTATCAGGAGTGCAGCAGGCAGAGTCTGTATCAGGAGTGCAGCAGGCAGAGTCTGTATCAGGAGTGCAGCAGGCAGAGTCTGTATCAGGAGTGCAGCAGGCAGAGTCTGTATCAGGAGTGCAGCAGGCAGAGTCTGTATCAAGAGTGCTGCAGGCAGAGTCTGTATCAGGAGCGCAGCAGGCAGAGTCTGTATCAGGAGTGCAACAGACAGAATCCGTATCAGGAGTGCAGCAGGCAGAGTCTATCAGGAGTGCAGCAGGCAGAGTATGTACCAGGAGTGCAGCAGGCAGAGAATGTATCAGGAGTGCAGCAAGCAGAGAATGTATCAGGAGTGCAGCAGGCAGAGTCTGTATCAGGAGTGCAGAAGGCAGAGTCTGTATCAGGAGTGCAGCAGGCAGAGTCTATATCAGGAGTGCAGCAGGCAGAGAATCAGGAGTGCAGCAGGCAGTCTGTATCAGGAGTACAGCAGGGAGAGTCTATTAGGAGAGCAGCAGGCAGAGTCTGTATCAGGAGTGTAGTAAGGACTGGTATGCAACCTTACCCAACTTAGACTGCAGAACAGGAAGGTTCCACTACAGCCAACCCAATTGATGGAGACCCAATCAGGATTCCCCACATTTAAAAAAAATTAGTGGCAGACACCAGCAAAGTGGCATCAATTTCACTACTGTAGAAATAGTGTAAATAAGACCCACATCTCTTACAGTACAGCCAACCCAGGAGATGGAGACCTAACCAGGAGTGTTCACATTGCCCTAAATGAGGGTCTAACACCACCAAAGTGGCATCAATGTCATCAGACTACAAGTAGTTTAACGTAGACCCATACCTGTCCCACTACAGCCAACCCAGGAGATGCAGACTCAATTGGAAGTGTTTACATTTAAAAAATTATGGCCTAAGATCACCATTTACGTGGCCAACAGATTGGAGATGGTGGAGTTCAACCTCTTAGCTTTGTCGTGTAGGATCAAACAATCTTTTACGTGACCACAACAGCGGGATTGCGGGCTTGCTGCACTGCTGAGAGAGGGCAGAGTACTGTGAAACGGACAAACTGATAGACCGTGAGTGAGGTGCAGGCGGAGATGTTACGGTGGATTGAGAAACGTGTGGTGTGCTCAGAGTAGCACACACAGCAGGCATGTCCGCTTCACTTACAGCTGATGGGCTGTCACTCAGCCTAACTGCAGCAGGTATACAGCTGGTTCTGTTGGACACCTGCGTGACACAACTTGGCACGGTAACAGTGGAGGAGGAAGAAGCAGCAGAGGTGTTTGATGGGGCAGCTTATGGTTGTTGAGGTGCGCTGGTCTGCATTTCAGCGCGGTAAGATTCCCAGAGTAAAGAATGTTGTTTGAGCATGTGAACATTAATACATGCAGTAGTCAAATTATTGCAGTTTTTTCCTCTACTGAGTTTTTTATCGCAATGTTTGCAGATAACGTGAGTTGGCTCATCCTTTGCAGTGACAAAAAATGCCCATGCTAGGCAACCCTTGCTGCCCCTGCGAGCTGCAGACACGTGACTGCTGCTGGCCACAGCCACGGTTGTGGCTAAGGATGCAGTGCTCCTCGTGCTTGCATCACTCCGTGTCTGTGACGTACGGCAAAACGTAACCTCCTCGTCTTCCTCCTCCACCTCCTCAGATGAGCTACTCGGCTGCGTTACTCTGATTTCACACCAAGTAGGATCTTCAACCTCGTCATCATCCAATGTGTTATCCCATTCCTCGCCCTCAGAGTGACCCCTCTCCTCTTGTTGCCCTATAAGCACAGTACAGTCCGCATGAGCCTCAGGTATCCAAGTCTCATCGGGATCACCTCCCTCCCCTGCGGTTAACGTCTAGTGACGAGGGTCAGGAACCTGCTCGGACCCTACTTCATCCTGCCCCGAATCCAAACTAAAAAAATTTTGGGCATCGGTGCAGATGCTTTCCTCCTCTAGACTCTGTGACTGTTTGGAGTACACTTCTGATGCCCATGGTGTAGAATGGGTGAAGAGTTCTACAGACTTGCCCATCTGTGGTTCGTTACAGTCAGTTGGGCAGTTGTGACGCGGGGGGAAGCATGGGTAATTGGGGTGCAACCTCTGTGGACTGTACTGCGTGTGCTGTTGTGGTGGAGGAAGAAGAGGAGAGGCCACTGGAAGCAGAGCTAGCCATCCACTGGAGCACCTGCTCTTTCTGGGCCTTATCAACAAGGCGTATCGCTGTGCGGCTGCCAAAGGAAGGGAGTACAGTAGGCCGTCCACTAACATAAGTTGTCAGTTGTCTTTGCATAGGACCTGTTTGTGTTGGTTCACTAGTGCTTTCACTAACATTACCACGTACCCCATGTACACCTTGAACACCAAGCCTATTCCCCCTTCCACCACGCCCTCTCTTTTTCCCACTCATGTTGGTCAGATACAGTGGTAGGAGCACGCAATTAACTAAAGAAAAATACGTTTATTTCCTGTGCAATACCTCAGCACACACCTGGATTTCAGCGATGCTCAATGACAAGGTAAGATATGGCCTGCCGTATAACGCTACTAACAGACAAAAGAAATTTGTTAGTGTGCATGAGGCCGATAAAACCTACGAGATATTCTCCAAACAATTTCAAACTGAGATGCCACCTGCTGTATTACTTTAGGAACTGAAGACATTTTTTTTTTATGTGGATGAGGCCAGTATGACATAGAATATATGCTTCAAAATATTTCAAACTCAGATCTAGCCAGCTGTATCATTTTACTCAGAGCAAAAGATATTTTTGGGTTACTCTGCATAAGCTCTGCGTCCAGCTGACTTTGACCGCCACTGACGTAGTAACTGGCTTTACACCACAAAAAGATCTATATCGGCATATGACCGCCAGATAAGAAGAGATTCTGACAATGTAAAGATAAAATACTGACAATTTTATTTCAAATATTGAATAAAAAATATAATAAAATAGACAAGGGAATAAACCTCCAAAAAAGGGGAGATAGGAAACACAGTATGGTCTAGTAAATAATGAACGATGTAATCATATAAAGCAGCTCACAGGAATATACACCTAGATGAGATCAAGTAATTAACCCAAATAGTAGGGGGGCATATTAAGCAAATTGAAATTCTTCACCAAATCTTGTGCAAGTGTGACGAGGGGAGTAAATCCAATCTTAATCAAGGTTATGTGAAACAAGAAAAAGGGGCTCCAAGTATGGTATTGGAGCTAGTATGCTTAGTCCCTATAGGGGTGAGGGTAATCTATTTGAAAGAGAGAATGAGAATACCTCGTAATGAAGTGGATCCTGGAGCGCTGAGGACCTGCTGTGTCCTCCCCACACCCGACGGACGCCGTTTCGCTTGATCGCTTCTTCCGGGGGCAAAAAGTGCAAAAAAAGATTCAAGGTATACGGAGACATGGAGCTCTATACCAGCGGTGCACAGCACTATTGTATGGCATGGGCCCTCTGTTTCTGTCAGAATCTCAGTACTTGTGACGCGCCCCCTGGGCCAGTGCTGTTTGGGGATACCCGGAACCGGATCAGATGGGGGTTGTAGTCTCCGAGTGGCGGCGACCCGGTCCGTGCCCAGGGTGTCAAACTCAGTGTGTGGCAGTCTTTACAGATGTTGTTAAATGTTCTTAGTGTCGACTACGCCACCCGTTGATTTGCGGTCAAAAAGGCCGCCGCTGCAGCAGGGTCCGCTGAGGCTGTTGGTATGTGTGCAGCTGTGGTAGTATAACCCCCAACGGGAGGGGTATAGCCTCAGGGGGTCAGATGTAGAGGATGGTGGTTGTGCAGGTGCAGGAGAGCTAAGCAAGAAGACTCAGAGTCGGGCTGTGCAGTTCAGGGGTTTTTACTTACGGGTGTTCTTATGGTCACTCTGGCCTGAAGCGACCACCCGAGCCGTGCTGCGTCCACCAGGTCCTGGACTCGGCCAACCCCCAAGCAATTCTGGAGCGTGGTCCTGAGCTCCTGTCTGACTTTCCCTCTCTTCTGGCCGTTCCCACCAGGGATCCACTTATGTCCGGCTCCCTCGGGTCTCTTGGTGGGTACACCTCTTCTGGGTTCCCTGACCCTATACTTGGTATGCCTTCTTAGTGGATTTAGTGAGGGTCGTGGCAGATCCTGCCCACGACCTCCGGTCTCTGGCTGAGGATTAGTGGCCTCCACCAGCTTGGGATCCGGTACCCTGGGTGCCAACCCTTCACCCTGCTGTTTGTATTCTGGGGTCTTGGGGTTCCTTCTTCTTCTCTCTGGGTCCTTCTGACTCCTCTCTCTCTCTCAGACTTGGCCTTGGAGCTGGGCCCAGCCGGAACCACAACTGCCTGTCAGCCCTTCTGGCTGAGCTTCTCTGCTCTGCTCCTCTGACTGAACTCTGACAGACTGACCCTGATCTAAGATGGTGCCCACCTTATATACTCCCTCTATGTGTGAGCTCAGGTGACCAGCACCCAATGAGCTCCTAGCCTTACCCAGACTGCTCCCCCTATCTGCCCCTACACTACTGGGATGTTCCACCCCCCTCCCACTCCAGCCAGGGACAGACACTATCGTACCTGCACATAAACTGGTGGGAGTACCGTTGGTCTGTCCCCCGGAAATGGGATGTATGTAGTGCATGCAGCTATCTGAGCTCAGTTCCACACTCCATCCTTACCCGGGAGTGGAATACCACACCTCTGGCTTGAGGTGTAATACCCCTGTAGCAGCCGAGTCCTCAGGGTGCTACATTCCCCCCTGGTAAATCACAGCACGTCCTCGGGCTGTAAGAGAATAAACATCCATAAACATACAATTTTTTTTCATAAAACATAAACATATAAAACAATATATATACTATCAGCATAAAACTTTTTCATATAAACATTTTTGTAAACTTTCTTGTTCCTCCGGCCACGGTGCAACTTGTGACCGGGTAAAGTGCAACAGTCTCTTGTAGTAAAAACAACAGTTTCCTATAAAACCGGTAGGGGGCGCCTCAGAAAGCGCAACTATATACAAGGGGAAATATGGCCGCTCTCAGTCCTCGGCCAGGTATTAGGAAAGGAATGACCGCTCTCAGTCCTCGGTCAGTGGGAATAGGGACACACGGGTTTCAGTTCAATTTGCTGGTCCCAACGGGGACTATATTTTAACTAGCAGCAGTAACAGTTCTTATACCCTGATGGGTAACTATGTACAGTCTCTTTACCGTACTTTAATGACGGCGTACTCCTGCTCCTCCTTCAGACCCGTCCGGATCCTCTTGCTCCTCTTCACACCGTAGCTCCTCCTCCGTCAGCCGGTGTACATGGAGGGCGTAGGGTCCTTTGGCACACTTGTGCCGGGTGAACGTGACCTCGTCCCCTACATATAGGTCACGACCTCTGTGTCCCTCCGGCAGATGGGACTCCACGTCTCTGCGGGTGACAAAGACGTCGCCGGGGGTGTGATGATCCCTGATGAAACCCCAACCGTGCTGCAGTTGGAATTTAATTACAGTCCCGGTGGCACGGGGACCGTGGGCTGCACGGGGGTTCCTCCTGGTCCGGCTCTTCTGCTCTGCACTCTGTTCCTGCAGCCGCTGCTCTCGGACCCGCCTCTCTCTTCGCTCCCGGTCAAAGACCTCTAACTGCTGCCGGCAGCACTCCGCACGCTCAGCTGCGGCTGCCCGAGTCTCTTGGGTGAATCCCATGAGGTCTCCTCCGGTGGGGTCCCACGCAAACTGCGCTTCCTCCAACGAGAGTGGGGTGATCTTAACGGGCTTCGGAACCGGAATCAGGGGCTCATCTAGGGGTCTTTCTTTCCGGAGTCGGGGATGGTGGAACTCCGGTGGCCACACAAAGGGCTGCCCATCCGGGCACGTGTGCTGGGCAAACAAGTCTTCACCCAGGTGCGGCACGGTGGACGTTGAGGGCGCGGTGGTGGTAGCGGCGCCCGGGTTCACTAGGCCTTGCGACCAGGCTTGGGGCACCCTGAAGGTAAAGGGCACCGTGAAGACGGCGGCGCCCGGGGTTACTTGGCCCAGCGACCAGGCCGGTGGCTCAGTGGAGGTAGAGGGCGCTGTTGGTACTGCGGCGCCCGGGGGTACTAGACCTTGCGACCAGGCCGGTGGTGTTTCCTGCTTTGCCGCGCTCAGGGTTGAGGCGCGTGACGTCACAGGGGTCGCGGCCACGGCTTCTGCTTGAGGCCTTCTCTGGAGCAGTGACGATGCAGCGACGGGCACGGCAGGGGGAATTTCGGGCTCTGCGACGGGGAGCTGGGGCAGGCACGCGGTTTCTCGGCTCGGGGTAGGGACGTCCCCTTTACCTGCCTCCATCTGTCCAGCTCCCTTCTCGGCGCCGTCTCCGGCCTTCACTCCTCCTGCACCATCCTCAGAGGCGGTCTGTCTCCTCGTCTCAGGTGGCGTGCTTCGCTGGCGGGTTCTTGCCTGCAGGGCCATCTCTCGGCTCCACTCCGTCAGCGTCTCTCGCTGCACCTGGGCCATCCTCCATGCGAGGCGCTCCAGCGCGGTCTGCGCACACTCCCGGTCTCGGGGGAGCTGTGCCAGGATCTCCACTAAGCCTAGTGGGGTTGTTGCTTGCAGCAGGCTCCTGACCACAGGGTCGGTGCTGCCTGACTCTCCTTCCATCTCCGGGTGCGACTTCTCCGGACTCCTCTCCAGACTTCTTGTCTCCGGGTGCGCTCTCTCCAGACTCCTTCAGGCTGCACCCATCTTCGCTCTCTTGTTCTGTCTCCGCCCACATTGAAGGTGGTCCTGGGGCAACTTTGTGATTGTCAGTTCCAGGGGCAGTTCTCTCACGCTGATGGACATCTCTAGCATCACAGTCTCCGTTGGTGGGGGCGGTTTCCGCTTTTGGCGCCATTCCTTGACCTGGCCCACGATGGGAGGTGACCTCTTGCCACCCTCTGGCACGCCCATAATGGCGTCTGCTCTTCCAAGGCGGGAAATCTTCTGGAAATGGCGGGAATCGTCTCCCAGTGGCGGGAAACTCCGTGGATGGCGGGAAAAAGCTGCAGATGGCGGGCAACCGGTGGGAAACGATCCGTGATGGCGTCCCATGGCGGCGACCCTCTGGAACTGGCGGGAGACTTCTTCTTAAGGTAAATTTGAACTTCTCTTCAGGCACGCAGTACCCGGTGGTTGTGGGCACGAAATCCTGCCGACTACGCCAAAGTTGACGCGCCCCCTGGGCCAGTGCTGTTTGGGGATACCCGGAACCGGATCAGATGGGGGTTGTAGTCTCCGAGTGGCGGCGACCCGGTCCGTGCCCAGGGTGTCAAACTCAGTGTGTGGCAGTCTTTACAGATGTTGTTAAATGTTCTTAGTGTCGACTACGCCACCCGTTGATTTGCGGTCAAAAAGGCCGCCGCTGCAGCAGGGTCCGCTGAGGCTGTTGGTATGTGTGCAGCTGTGGTAGTATAACCCCCAACGGGAGGGGTATAGCCTCAGGGGGTCAGATGTAGAGGATGGTGGTTGTGCAGGTGCAGGAGAGCTAAGCAAGAAGACTCAGAGTCGGGCTGTGCAGTTCAGGGGTTTTTACTTACGGGTGTTCTTATGGTCACTCTGGCCTGAAGCGACCACCCGAGCCGTGCTGCGTCCACCAGGTCCTGGACTCGGCCAACCCCCAAGCAATTCTGGAGCGTGGTCCTGAGCTCCTGTCTGACTTTCCCTCTCTTCTGGCCGTTCCCACCAGGGATCCACTTATGTCCGGCTCCCTCGGGTCTCTTGGTGGGTACACCTCTTCTGGGTTCCCTGACCCTATACTTGGTATGCCTTCTTAGTGGATTTAGTGAGGGTCGTGGCAGATCCTGCCCACGACCTCCGGTCTCTGGCTGAGGATTAGTGGCCTCCACCAGCTTGGGATCTGGTACCCTGGGTGCCAACCCTTCACCCTGCTGTTTGTATTCTGGGGTCTTGGGGTTCCTTCTTCTTCTCTCTGGGTCCTTCTGACTCCTCTCTCTCTCTCAGACTTGGCCTTGGAGCTGGGCCCAGCCGGAACCACAACTGCCTGTCAGCCCTTCTGGCTGAGCTTCTCTGCTCTGCTCCTCTGACTGAACTCTGACAGACTGACCCTGATCTAAGATGGTGCCCACCTTATATACTCCCTCTATGTGTGAGCTCAGGTGACCAGCACCCAATGAGCTCCTAGCCTTACCCAGACTGCTCCCCCTATCTGCCCCTACACTACTGGGATGTTCCACCCCCCTCCCACTCCAGCCAGGGACAGACACTATCGTACCTGCACATAAACTGGTGGGAGTACCGTTGGTCTGTCCCTCGGAAATGGGATGTATGTAGTGCATGCAGCTATCTGAGCTCAGTTCCACACTCCATCCTTACCCGGGAGTGGAATACCACACCTCTGGCTCGAGGTGTAATACCCCTGTAGCAGCCGAGTCCTCAGGGTGCTACACTTGCACAAGAACACCAAAAATGTGCTGCACCAGCGGTTGTAGAGGTACACAGGCCAGGAATTATCTACACTATCTGACTACCACACAAGCGCCCATCTATCTAGCTAATATCTCTCATTACACAGGAGAACGCTGAGCTGCGTCTGTCTCCAGCAGTGACATGGATATAATGGCGCTGAGGGAACATGGACGCTTTTTATATTGAGAGAGCATGTGATTTCTGCAGCCAATTGCAGAATCCCTTATGTCTGGACAGTGTAGATGCTTCCTGCGCTATGATTGGCTGGCCGCGCTTTCCTCAGTTAAAGTTACCGCCCACAGGAAAAAAAAAAACAGTGCGCCGCTGATCTGACCTGATCTAAGCTCTCCACAGCCCCCACACTCACCTGGCACATGTCACCGCTCATCATACACTTGCACTATGCTAACAAAACTGTTCAAAATGCTGTGGTTGCCCTGTATTCGCAGTCACGTGCAAATTCGTCAAACTTTTCAGATTTTAAGAAATTTTGCTCGTCTTTGCGATCACGAATCTGAATGTGCCATATTTGTGCTGAATTTGAAACTTTCGAACATTTGCCGAACAAATTCGCTCAACACTAGTGATGATCGAGCGTGTATTGGTAACCCTTTCGGCGAGAACGCTCGGGTGCTCGCCGAGTAGTTTCAGCATGCTCGGCATCTATGTTTGAACTGCCGCAGCTGTATGTGTCATGGCTGTTAGACAGCTGTGACACATGAAGGGATTGCCTGTTTGTTAGGCAATCCCTGCATGTGTCACAGTTGTTTAACAGCCGTGACACATGCAGCAGCGGGGGCACTAACATAGATGCCGAGCTCACTGAAAATACTCAGCAAGCACCGAGTGTGCTCACTGAAAGGGTTAACAATACACGCTTGCTCATCACTACCGCAGAGTTCAGCAGTGTCTTCAGACGCTTCTATGTAGAGCCTAAAAATACCACACATACTTCATTAAGTGCAAAGGCAAAGCTTTTCTGTACTATAAAAAGCACCTTAAAAACGCGCTTCACATCTGCCCCAGAAACGCATCAAATAAGAGGGAGGAGATTGTTATTGTGTAGTTTGGTGCGGATCCTGCAGAAAACTAAAAAGCACAGTATTTCTGCAATGTGTGTACACGGCCTCACAGACGCCAGAAGCCGGATGACGTATAGTGAAGCTACATAAAGATGAGAAAGTTCTGGCGGCTCCAACCGTGAATGAGGGAACAAAAAATAATCTACAGGTCCCAACAAGAGATGAGCAGGAAGCACAGATGACGGCGCGCTGCCCAGAAAGATAAGAGATTTGCGGCCTCCCATCCAGTCACCAGGTAACACTAATCTGGATGCTGGACTGGAGACCCTTGAATCCATCTAGTCCCAACTGTCCCGGATACAGCGGACAGTCTCAGATTTGGGTCTGCGCCCTAAATTCTTGTGCGTCTGTTGAATTTCTCTCACTACCAGCGCTCCTCTGACAACTGCTCCTGCCAGGGGAGAAAGATAATGGTAAATGGGCGTGGATTGGGGTGTGGCCAGGGGCGTGGCCAAAATTTGCCACCACACGCACAGCATAATTTGTCCCACTTTCTGTTCTTCAAAAGTTTGGAGGTATGCTTATTAGCAAGATTTTTTTCTTGCTAAAAAGTGTGTCTTATAGGCCAAAAAATATGGTAAACTCTAAAGTAATTTCCCTTTCTCATTTAATTATACAACTGTGTGTTACATGTTTTTGTACAATTTGTCAATAACATATATAGTTTCTCCCCATAGGAGTCTTTTTGATGGTCAACAAAATACGACTTTCCAGTAATTCATTTTTTTTTATGTTTAAAAAAGTTGTCCATTACTTGGAGAAGCCTTTTTCATTCCTCATACAGTACAGACCAAAAGTTTGGACACACCTTCTCATTTAAAGATTTTTCTGTACTTTCCTGACTATGAAAATTGTACATTCACACTGAAGGCATCAAAACTATGAATTAACACATGTGGAATTACATACTTAACAAAAAAGTGTGAAACAACTTTCACAGCTAGGATATCCAAACCGTCCGTGTAAACTTGTCGCTGTGGTAGACGGCTGTGCCATTCCACTCTGGGGTGCGCCAGTTATGTTGCATTCAGAAGCCTGTGTTATGCCTTCACTCAGGCTTGCAGTGCACAGAGCCTCCTGCTCTGCAGCTTGCAAACAAACCACTGACACACCCAAACCTTTTCTGAAGGTTTAAATGGAATCTGTGGGCATGAGCCACTTGTAAGACCCGGCTGGAGGGAGTGACCCTCCCCACTGCCACCTGTAGATCACTCCCAAAATAAAAGGTCATGCCGGGTTTTCTTAAATCTGACTTGGTCAAATAGTTTGACCAAGTCCAAACTTTACTTTTATTTTGCACTGCAACCACAGCTGTGTCTGTGACTGCAGTGCACTCCAGGGGGTACAATATGCCTCTATGCACATCCTAGGGGACACATACCGTCCCTCACATATGATCCCCCTCACTGCCTCACACCACTTTTGGACAAATCAAACATCATGAGGAAGTCAGAGAGCAACCGCAGCCCTGGCTTCCTGTTGACATTCAATACATCCAATGGCAGGGACAGTGAAGGCGGCACTGATTGGGCGCAGGGCTTGTGAGATGTAAAACCCCAGGAACGCGTCTGGAATGGCACCAGCACAGGAGCTAAGTATGAGTGTTTTTACTTTAACGAGGCCAAGCATGAGGAATGACAAGGGGTTGTCCTAGTATTGAACAATCCCTTTAAAATGATACAATTTTCGGTTAAAACATTTCCAACATTCTGAACATGAAAAAAGCTTCTCCCTTGTGTGATTTCTCAGATATTTATTAATCAGAACCTATCACCACCAAAAACACTATTAACCTGCAGATATGGGCTTAATCTGCAGGTTAGTAACGTTACTATCCTGCCCGGCACTTGCACATAGCCAAACGCCGCTGGGAGAAAATTAAGCAGCATCCCAAGCAGCATTCGGTTTCAGTCACAGGGTCGGTGCCATCGCTGGTTCAGTCACCGCTCTGAGTATACAGAGCGGTGACTCTAACAGCACCCCAGCACTGACTGACAGCCGGCCCCCATGCAGAGTCAGTGGCAGTCAGGGCTGGGGGTCGTTTACAGCAGCCATTCTGTATTCTCCGAGCGGTAACAGAATCCGCATAGACACTGCCCCCCGAGACTGAAACCGAATGCTGCCCTGGAGAATAAAGTTAATTTTCTCCCAGCAGTGTTTTGCTATGTGCAGGTGCCAGGCAAATTAGCAGCACTATTAACCTGCCGATTAAGCCCATATCTGCAGGTTAAAAGCTGGTGACAGGTTCTCTTTAGAGCTGATTTCAGTGTGAAACATTTCCATTATTAAGAACATGAAAAAAGCTTCTCCCCTGTGTGACTGTTTTGGTTACTTAGAAGAGATGATTTCTTCAGAAAACATTTCCCACATTCTGAACATGAAAAAGGCTTCTACTCTGTGTGGGTTCTCTGGTGTGTATCAAGATGCGCTTTCCAGTTAAAACATTTCCCACATTCTGAACATGAAAAAGGCTTCTCCCCTGTGTGGGTTCTCTGGTGTCTATGAATATGCACTTTCCGGTGAAAACGTTTCCCACATTCTGAACATGAAAAAGGTTTCTCCCCTGTGTGGGTTCTCTGGTGGCTATCAAGATATGCTTTCCGGTTAAAACATTTCCCACATTCTGAACATGAAAATGTTTTTTCCCCTGTGTGGGTTCTCTGGTGTCTATCTAGAAGCGATTTCCAGCTAAAACATTTCCCACATTCTGAACATGAAAAAGGCTTCTCCCCTGTGTGAGTTCTCTGGTGGATATCAAGAAGCACTTTCCGTTTCAAACATTTCCTACATTCTAAAGATGAAAAAGGCTTCTCTCCTGTGTGGGTTCTTTGATGTATAATAACATCTGATTTCCAGTTGAAACATTTCCCACATTCTGAACATGAAAAAGGTTTCTCCCCTCTGGATTCTCTGGTGGCTATCAAGATTAGCTTTCCGGTTAAAATATTTTCAACATTATAAACAGGAAAAAGGTTTCTCCCCTGTGTGACAGCGCTTGTGAGTGACTAAGAAGCGATGATTTCTTCATAAAACATTTTCCACATTCTGAACATGAAAATGGCTTCTCCCCGATGTGAGATCTCTGGTGACTAACAAGAGTTGATTTATCTACAAAACATTTCCCACATTCTGAACATGAAAATGGCTTCTCCCCTGTGTGACTTCTCTGGTGACTAACAAGCTGTGATTTGTGGTTAAAACATTTCCTACACTTGGAACAAGAAAATCTATTCTCTGTTGTGAGAATTTTTTGATGTTTAAGAAAACACTTTTTCAGGGGAAAACTATTTCCACATTCTGAACCTGAAAAGGAATTCTTTGCTTTAGGAGCAGTTCGTTTTTTAATGCTTATTTTGTTACTTTGATTTTTCATAGGAGTCGGTAATGAATCAGAAGACAGGAGCTGTTTCATAGGATTAAATTAAAGATCTTTGCTGTGAAGGGATGATGGTATATCTGAAGTAATGGCCTTCATTTCAATTGTATCCTGTGGGATCTCATGATTATCTGATTTAAAAATTGAAGATGACAGTTGTCCCTCTGATCTCATGAGTCATCTGGCAATAAAAAGAAACCATTGTTATTTTTGAATAAAATATGCTTGATTTTTATATTTTTGAACATTTGTACTTAAATTGTCTATAAAAAGTTATGTAGAAAAACTGAATTATTCACAAATTAATGACAGTTCACAGTCTAATGCAAATCCTCATAGGATGAACCAATGGAGCGTGGTGTTCAACTGTTTGTTCATTCTGCCTCACAAATAATAAAAAGCCACCAAATAATATTCTGTAGGCGAAAATAACACCAATAAATACCTCTACTCACCCCGCAAAAAACACGCCCCCACTCAGGTCCATGATCTGTCAATGGAAAAACAGGTTTCTACATTATTAGTGGCTCAAAGGCTCTTGAAAAGGAACATGGCTCCCATGCGCTAATCCATCAATATTCGCTCTCTTAAAGTCAAATCTCCCCATCACTTCTGAGCCTTGCAGTGTGCCCAACTACATTTAGCATCCATATATTTAACATTACTATAGTGAAAAGAACCCATTTAATTTATGGTGTATGTGTCTCCTGGAGCACAATCTAGACACCAGTAAAATTTCAAATGTAGAATTTTCACTCTCCAACATCCACTGCGTGCTAATTTCCGGAAAGTGCCTGTCTAGTCAAAATAGTCACTACACCTATAGATTAATTCACTGAGGGTTATAATTTCCAAAATGGAGTCACCTTATGGGGATTTCTGCTGCTTTGGTTTTCTGCCATTTTGTCATATTAGAGCTTCTGCAAATGGTGTGTCCCATCTTCTCTAGGATCTGCTCCTGCAAAGTCTCACTTCGTCAAGGGAACGCAACTCCTCTACCTCCAAATCGTAAGGACAATACGCAATTGATCAATGTTTGATGGACGAGACTGCTTCTGCTTCTACTACTAGGCCAGTTATTAGGAAACTAACAGTGAGAGTATGGTATATACACAACTGATTCCAACGCACAGAATATATGTATATACCCCCGTATGGTCACTGCCAACTCCACAATAATACAAAAACTACTCGCTGCCACCACCAATCATTTATACAGGCTGACTGGACACCCGTTACAGGTAGCATATGGAACAGAACTATTAAACTATATATTTAATCCAAAATATAGGCAGTGTATAAAATATATACAAGATAATACAAAATGGGAACAAAACAGCAGAATATATACAAATAAATAAAAGGTATAACACAAGAAACTTGCTAAACTTGGTCGCAGAACTGGCTCACAGCTTAGCGAAGGGAAGCACTTTGATTTGGAATTGGACAGAACCTCCACAGCGAACTACTGTATGTCTTCCTAGGTGCTGACAATGATCTAGACCCAGGATTTGCTTTTTATTAGCTCCTAAGTTACGCCCACATACTTCTCCTTCATGAACTCATGTGGGATTGTTCGTGAGATGTTCTCAGCCCTGATTTTAGGAGATCCACAACTTAAGATATCTTCACCTCTGAAGATCACACACAGGCACTAGATATTGATGTCATATTTTTTATCATGATTTTACTTGTACATAAAGATCAAATATGACCTGGTTCGCACCATCTATTAGACCGTTATTCAATTGGAGGGATTCTAGTGCCCCCTTGTCTATGTGAGTTAATGCGTCACATTCGCCCTTCATTATGATGCTGAAAATCTATATCTCATACATATAGGATCGATACTAACCCCAATATTTCAATCTGAACCCGGGAGCCGGGCTGGCTACAATCTGTGCTGCATGAATAAAAGTTCTGTGCCTGGGAAAGCACACTTCTCCTCTAGCAAACACCTCTCCTTTTGGTATGTTTTCTCATAGCAGCCCATTTATGTTTAATTACCTGTACACTACAGGGTTCCTATGCTTCAAAAGAAGTTAAAGCATTATCTCTCACTTTCCCATATGTTCTATTGTGAGGTCTTCCAAAAGGAGTTTAAATTGTCAGCTCTTCCTAGGTCTTAATTAGTAATGCTCACTTGCTAGCTATACGTAATTCTCCCTCTTCACCATATGTTCATTTGTGAGGGAATGGGGACAACTTCCTACAGATGTCTTATGGATTTAAATTTTTCTTTGACACGTAGCCTTATTCATTTTGCAGTCGGCACTAGTAATGGAGGAGATGTCGGAACCAGAAGCTCTGGGCGGCACAGGCTCTTTCCAGCCAGTAAGGTTAGGGTGCCTAGGACCAGTAGTACCATTCAGTCTAGCAGTATGAGTGTGTGTGCTGTTCAGCTAAAGTAATCTGCTCTGTTAACAGCTAAAACCAATGGTCACTGCTCCCTGGATCTTCCTGCAGCATTTGACACTGTGGATCACCAGCTCCTCCTCACTATGCTCCGCTCTATCGGGCTCAAGGACACTGTGCTCTTCTGGTTCTCCTCCTACCTTTCTAACCACTCTTTCAATGTATCTTTTGCCAGCTCCTTCTCCTCTCCTTGTCGCCTTATTATCGGGGTTACTCAGGGCTCAGTCCTAGGCCCTCTCCTCTTCTCTCTATACACAGCCCCTAAAGAACAAACAATCAGTAGATTTGGGTTCCCGGATCATCTCTATTCTGACAACACCCAATTATGCACCTATGCCCCTGACATCGTCACACTAATGACAAATACCAATGATTGTCTGTCTGCTGTCTCTAACATCATGTCCTCCCTCTATCTGAAGCTGAATCTCTCCAAAACTGAACTTCTTGTGTTTCTCCCCTCTGCTAACCTAACTACCTGACATTGAAATTACCTTGGAAGGTTCAACCATAACTCCCAAGCGAAGCAGCACACCCGCTGCCTTGGGGTCATACTTACAATAAACTGGCAGGCAATTGAACAAGCGGTGGATACCGCGTTCCCTCCCTATACTTTCACACCTTGGGTGTCACAGGTCCTTGGGACCCTCACCAATAGTGAAACAGCATCCTTCCTCCCCCTCTATACCTGATTACCCACAGCGGTCAGATTACACTAATGAAGGCCATGTTGGCTGAAACGTTTGTTGTTTTCTTGGACTGCATTAAAAATTTGGATTAAAAGTAGTCTTATTAAGTAGTTATAAGTTTGTTATTGGACCCTACTCGAGCACCTTTGTCCAGTAGTGCTGTGGTTTTCTTCTAATTGTGTACCTGCATCTTAAAGACATCTCCAGAATTTTCTCACCTTTGAAATAGCTAAAACTCTTACTGTCACTCTTATTCACTCTTGTCTGGACTACTGCAACTCTCTATTGATTGGTCTCCCTCTAATCAAACTTTCTCCTCTCCAATCCGTCCTGCCTGTGGCATCCAGGGTCGTATTTCTGTCCAGCTGCTTCCCTGATGCTTACACCTTGTGCAAGTCATTACACTGGTAGCCCATTCACCATAGAATACAATATAAACTCATCTCTCTCACCCACAAAACTCTCCATAGTTCTGCAACACCCTATATCTCATCCCTCACCTCTGTCTATCGCCCTACACGTACCCTCGCTTCTTCAACTGACCCAAGACTAACATGCTTCATAATCCGAACCTCGCACCTCCGTCTCCAAGATTTCTCTTGTGCTGTGACAGTTCTCTGGAATGCACTACCCCAGATGATCCGACTGATACCTAGCCCCCATATTTTTAAGTGTGCTTTAAGATCTCTTTAAACAAGCCTATCACCTCAACTCACTAACCTAACTCTCCCCTGTTCACTCCTTCTAAATATTATTCAGAATCTGCTCCCTAATATTCATCTATCTCTACACCCTCCATGCACACGATAACTCTACATGATAATTGCACTTAAACATACTGGCTGATGACCGGATCATGCAGCTTTATATCAAAATCCCTATTAATTATAATTGCTGGACCTGAAATAACAAGCACTTTTCACCTATTGTGTCCCCCTATTTCCTAGTAGATTGTAAGCTTGCGAGCAGGGACCTCACTCCTTCTGTAACTGTGTAACTGTTCTACGTGGTATTGAATTTATTGTCTGTATATGTCCCCGCTTAATTGTAAAGTTCTGAGAAATATGTTGGCGCTATATAAATAAAATGTATTATTATCTGCTCCCTGCTTCAGCCTACTGGAAAGCACCGCACCCTACTAAAGCTGGAAGCATATTACCGGAAGCTGCCAGATGCAGCCTTGTTCTCCTCTGGTTCAGTCCTCTGTGCTCAGCTCCAGGCTTGTGTATTTGTTTCCTGTTGTGACCTCGGCCCGTTTACTGACTACTCTTGTGTCTTCTGATTTAGTATTTTCTCTGCTCTCCTGGTTCTGACCCGGCTACCTGATTATTCTTCTTCCCATCTAACTCCATGGAACAGGGGGTCTCTGTGTAAGTCCAGATCCATGTAGAGGGGATAAGGGGTTAAGGGGTGATGAGCAAGACAATCCCTGGGATCTAGAAAACAGAGTAGATAGTGCCAAGCCTGTTCGTAGCCATCTACTGAAATGATAAAACTCAACAGACTTCATCAGGAAATAATGAGTAACTAGTGGTGAAACCTCTCTGGGGTAATTGGAGTATGGGGCTCAGTTGCTCTTGGCAATCTAAACTATCGTAAAGGCCAATATTTTCTATCAAATTAGTTTGAAGAAGAAATATTAGGCATTTAAATAGAACGTTTTATAATAGTGCAGAGCCGAATTGTCATAAATTTCGATCTCGGGCATTTGGAAGAGGTAATGGAGACCTTCTTTCAAAGACTAACAGGGAGTTACAGACTCACATAAGTGAGGCCAGCCGATCCAACCACAATCAAACTATCATACAGAATTAACCTGTAAAAAAAGACATAGAATAAAAAAACTTGTTACATCCCCAACAGCAACATATGTATGCTCCAACACTAAGCTGGAGATGCACTTATTTATGATGGAGTCCTGACCAGAAGACTAGAGAAAGTATTAGTGCTCCCCATTTCAGGAGAGATTGTGCAGTAATCTGAATTCCTTAGGATTGAAAACATAATGGAATTTATGATGTGGAGTGAAAATATGGCGCCCCTGGGATGCTGCACTTCTCTAATGGAGTGTGGTGTTCCTCCTCTGAGGTAAGAACAGTGTGATGGTCAGGACCCTTCCTTCACATTCAACACCACACTACTCCCACCAGAGGGGGCTAGAATGCACCAGGTGCTGCCCCTGCTGGAAGTTGGGAGACTGGGCAACCAAGAGATAGGGGAACCAATTAGTGGGTGAGGGTGGAAGATTCACATTTTAGTGACACTGTAAATTTAATATTTAATACACAGCCATTTTGGCTCTTGGTTCTTTGACTGTTCCTTATCGTGATCTCTCCTCACTGAGCGTGGATCCTGTGTGGACCTGCAGAGGATGGGGACATGGCCCCTCGTACCCCGGCCTTGGGTCGAGCGGCAGGCTGCAGATAATGTATGTCTCAGCCCAGTCAAGGACCATGACCAAGAAGGTCCGGAGCTTAAGAGTGTAGCTCCACCGCAAATGGATCCCAGGGAGGATGCAGACGGAGCGGTATGCGCCACCTGTCCTCACCAACCTGATATATTCAGAGGGATTCCGACTGCAAGAGGGGTACTGGCCCCTGACACCCGACCATGCTACTCCACGTCCTGGTCGGGAAAGCCCGGTAGGCCCTGAGGATCCCACCGGTTATCGGAAGGAGCGGAGCTGCCACCCGTACCTTTTTTCTAATAGAAGTTCAGAGGGAGACCCGGCCTATCTACACACACACAGACAGGAAAGGACCCGGTCTGAAGTCTAGGAACACTCTGGTGCGGGATCCTGATTGAACGCTGGACTTACTCGGAGGTTGTCGGACCCTCGTCTCTGGTGACCACAGAACTCCGCGAGGAGCAGGGAGACGCCTTCCTACTGCCATCTCCATCGTGAGTAAAAACCCTGGAAGTTAACCCCTATGGCCTCCGGACTCTTTATTCTGCATTACACTGCGCTACGCAGCACCAAACCTCCTAGACTACTACCCCCCGTCATCCTGTCCTTCTGCCCCGAGGCCCTGCTCCGCCTGTGGTGAGTAGTAACAACGTTGGCTGCCATAACACCATGCCTCGGCAGACTGCAGCAGTGCTGGTGGACTTCACCAGGTGCCACAGGTGGCGTAGTCGAGATCAGTCACTAAACCCGGATAAGCCCGTACCATCTCTTTGTTCTAGTGTGACGACCCTGGGCACGGAGCGGGTCCGGGCCACGGCTGCACCCCATCTCTACATCACAGGACCCGACTCCGAGTCCCCCATCTCCCAGGGTAGGGCTTACAGAAGGACGCGCGTGAGTCACACAAACTTGGCGTCGTCGGCAAGATCGCCTGCCCGCAGCAAAGGAAGGAATAACCCATTGCTACCGGGTACTGTGTGCCTTACACCTTGGACTGTCGTTTTCCACTTAAAATGGCGCCCGCCCAAGAAGAACAGGCGCCATAGTGCATCAGAAAGACGGTCTTCTAACACCTCCTATCGTGGGCCAGGCTCCCACTTGGCGCCAAAAGTGCGGACCGCCCCTTCCATCAGAAACTGTCCGCGGGGTAATGCCCGTCAAAATGGATGGGCTGAACGAAGGCGGCCCTGTCAGCATAATGCCCTGGAGCCGCCCCGAAAGAGGAGGAAGGAGAAAAAAAAACAACAAGGTGTGGCCATTGCAGTTGGAGTTTGGCGACCTTCGGGAGCGGACATGGACGCTTGCTGGAGCGCAACAAACGGAGCCTTCCGAACCCGGTCCAGGTCCTTCCCCCGGCAGGGAGCAAAGCGGCACCAGACTTACAGCGGGAGATATTGCATTTCTCCACCAGGAAGCCCCGGATTTTGCACGGAGACTGGATGAGGCCCAGAAGGCGGCGTCTGCTGCGTGGCGGGAAGACATGCTGCTGCGCATCCGGACCCGCCGCCAAGGAGCTGAAGCTCAGGGAGAAGCGGTGACAGAGGTCGCGAGCGGCCCAGAGGCAGGTGAGTGCCCGTACTGGACCTCATGGCCGAGTATCTCCTGCCCGGTGCGGTCACCTGGGAGCAGGTCTTTGCCCTGGAGCTGCAAGCTTCTGCTATAGGCGGAGACCTGCATTGCCGCTCAACTCCCGAATCGGAAGTGCCTGAGGCTGCTGGGGTGTCCACCGACCCCAACCCGGACTGGTCCGCACTCGCATAGGGCCCGCAGCAACCCCCGCTGACACCGCTACCCGCACCGACAGTCACCTGGCCGGAGGCTGAGGAGTGGGCCTGGGACAACCAGGGGGAGAACTGATGGGCTTCCGCCGGGAGACCCGGGCTGAAGCGCAAAGGAGGAGTGAGCGGTGTCGTGAGCAGATTCTCGGCGGACTGCAGCAGCGCTGGTGGCCTTCACCAGGTGCCACAGCTGGCGTAGTCGAGATCAGCCACTCAACCCGGATGTACCATCTCTTTGTTTTAGCGTGACGACCCTGGCACGGAGCGGGTCCGGGCCATGGCTGCACCCCATCTCTACATCACAGGACCCGACTCCGAGTCCCCCATCTCCCAGGGTACGGCTTACAGAAGGACGCGCGTGAGTCACACAAATCCATGAAATCAGGGATTGAGCCATGCCAACACATCTCCTGTAGGCATGAATAAATGTATATTACAGCCATCAGCCACGCACAGCTTAGAGATTGTCATGGTTCCACCCCTCAGTGTGTCTGGCATGCAGTTACTGACAGCTCAGCCGTCCAATGTGGTAGAGGGGCGTGCTGAAGCTGCCAGTACTTTGATTGGCAGCTCAGTCATCCCGTTCGATGCAGAAGTGTGCTGAGCTGTCTGTGTTGATTGACAGCTTGGCCGCCCAATCTGAGACTGTGAGGCGCTGGCTATCTCCAGGTGTTCATTATCCCAGGTGATTGCAAGGCTAATTAACTTGGCTGTTTCTCCCAGACCTCTGCCAGACATACATTCAGCTTGTGTGAGGTTTGCCTCTGTGCCTTGTGTTCTATGAATTGATCTTCTGTTGCCTGACCTTGTTCTGCCCATCCTTATGTTTAACCCCTTATGCTCGGATCCGCTATCCTCCTGGTATTCTGACCAACAGAACGTTACCTGACTATGTCTTTGTCTCTTTCTTCTGTTTATGATTTAACATCCTGGCTTTTGACTTTGGACTCCTTGACTATCCTGTCTCACGGATTGGCCGTGAAAAGTGACTCAGCGTCACAGACATAATCATGGCACAGGTGTAATTTTTTTTATGTAGTTTATCACAATTCTCCTTGAAGTTAGTCAGTTTTGAAAGAAATTTAAAAGTCAGGATAAAGGTAAACTCTGTTGCTATTGTACAGAAATTCACACTTGACCCTGACTGCACAATTAATGTTGTCGATCATAAAAGCAAAATTTGGCCAGGAAGACTGGACATGGTCTTGTAGGACCATTTGAGAACATTCAGCAGCACAGAAGGGAGAGAAGGTAGATTCATACAATAAGATATCAAGCACCTAGGAAGCCAACAGCATCATTACCCTCCGCTTTCTCTTACAGGCCCATCATAATATTTTTCTTCATGTGATTTTTTTAACTTGTCAGCACATTCTACGTACGCTGTCATTTGGCTTTGTAGTTTAAAGATCTGGCCAGGTAAGAATCAGTGTCTCTTAATCTTAAGGGATAGGTGAATCCTCCTGGTTGTAAGTTCTATAAAAAAGGGCTTTCAATGCCCAAAGTAATTTGAACAGTTTAGAGTGGAGGAGAATGTTTTGGTCTAGAGGCAAAATAGTGATTACTTCCCTTTCCCTTCCCATTTACTTGTCCCTTTCCTACTCCCATGATTTAAAATGTTAATAAAAATTATTGAAACACAAAATAGTGATTACACGATTGTGATATGGACGAACTACACCACCAATAAAGCAGCCACAGCCAGTGTCTGAGACTAATCTGTAACTTCTCTGCATTTAGTGGTCACTACTCACCTGGGTAGTCATTTGTAGGAATCTCCTCTTTACACCGCTCATCACCCCTCACATATGTCTCTGTAGTATTAATATGGGTCAGATCTTCACCCTGAAATAAATATTGTAAAAGTCACAGACAGATGGAGAAGTCCCATCTATGATCAGCTCTAATCCTGCCATCTCCATCATTCTCATTACACAAGTATAAAACATATAATACTGGTGGATAAAACAAGACCAACGTCCATCATGACGTCCTTGTACAGACCTTCACAGCCGTCTACACATCATAGGGGAGATCTCATGACATCTTCTCTCCATCTACCTGATGATCTTGAGGAACATTGGGATCTTCTTGTTTACAGTCCTGTGGAAGAAGAGGACGGGGACATCTCTCTGGTGCTGTCCTCTTACTGGATAGATCTGGAGGAAACACATACAGGAACTGAATTCATTCTTTACATACAGATAATTATAGGCCGTGTGTATTTAGTCCTGTCTATTACCTGGTGATGCGAGGGGCTGGGGAACCTCCATCATGACGTCCTTGTACAGATCTTTGTGTCCTTCTAAATACTCCCACTCCTCCATGGAGAAATAGACGGCAACATCCTGACAATTTATAGGAACCTGACACATACAATGATACTGTCATCCCCCCAATCCCTTCACAGCATTATTGTATAATGTCCCAGCATTCCCAGCAGTGTCAACTCTCCAGTCAGCAGCTCAATCATCTTGTAGTTGCGTTTTAGGATCTTCTGGTCATTGATGTCCTCGTGCATCAGGGGGTGAGGAGGAGGCCCCTGATTGGGCTCAGGGGTCTTCTGCATCCCTCAGACACAGGGTCCTGACAGCGCTCACTAGAGGTCTTCTTCACTAGTGTGTAATCCTGGCTATGGAGAGAGACATTAATAAATCTCACTACAGACATTTCCAGAGACCTCACCTCTCCGGTTATTCCCATAGATAAAAATGATGTAATGTGACGTCATTAGAATCTCCCACCTCTCCAGTAAGCCGGAAGAGGATCTCTAGGGTGAGGTGTAAGGCTATGTGCCCACGTAGCAGATTTATATGCGTTTTTTCTGCCAGAGAGAAGCGTTTTTTCAGCGTTTTTACATGCGTTTTCGCATGCGTTTTTTCAAGCAGTTTTCCAAGCGATTTTGAGCATCACTTGGAAAAGTGCATGACAAGTTGGTCACACAATATATATCCATGCAACCGGCATGGATTTATATAGTGTGACCAAGTAATAGTTAAAAAAAGAATAAGAATGGAAAAAAATTTTAAAAAAAAAGATTATACTCACCTTTCGGTGTCTTCCCGGTGTCATCTCTGCTGCGTCCGGTCTCTTGCAATGCTCGCGGTGGTGTGAAGGACCTGTGATGACGTCATTGAGTCATGTGATGGGTCACATGACTCAGTGACGTCATGGCAGGTCCTTCACAACAGCGCGAGCATTGCAAGAGACTGGACGGCGTGGACAAAACACCGGGAGAACATTGGAAGGTGAGTATAAACTTTATTTTTCATTTTAAATTCTTTTTTTTTACAGATTCTATGGTACCCAGGTCTGGATGAAACTCTCCTCTCCTCCAGACTTGGGTACCATCCGCACATTAGAACGCGCCAATTACGCAAGTACAGATGCAGTCTTGCAGAATTGGCGCGTTCTAATGCAAGTCAGTGGTGGCGATTACGCTGCGTGTCCGCAAAATTAATGGACATGCTGCGTATTTTTGAGCGCAGCATAAACGCTGCGGAAAAATACGCAGCATGGGCATTGAAAGTGCGGATTTGCATTGGAGACCATGGGGGAAGGTTTACCAAGTGTTTCCCAAGCATTTACGCTGCGGAAATTCCGCAGCGTAAACGCTTGAAAAATGCTGTGTGCCCACGATGCGTTTTTTAAGCGTTTCCGCAGCGGCAAAAACGCTGCAGAAACACTTAAAAAATGCATGGTAGAAGGCCTGCCATGTTCCCCAATGATAATCCGCATGTGCTGTGCACATGCTGTGGAAATTTCCGCTGCGGGTTATCATTGCGGAAAAAAACGCAGCACTACCAATTATTTTGCAGAAGCGCTGCGTTTTCGCCGCCATTGACTTATATTGGAACGCATGGAATCCGCATCACTTCATCTGTAGATGCGGAATCCATGCGTTTCAATGTGTGGATGGTACCCGGGTGTGGAGGATAGGAGACTCTCCTCCGGACCCGGGTACCACAGAACCTGTAAAAAAAGAATAAAATAAAAAAATAAATCTTATATTTACCTTCTGACGGCCCCCGCTGCGCTCGTCCTCCCATGCCGGCAGATCGCGGTGGACTGTGTAGTGTAGTGCACTGCGAGCTGCCAGCAGCCATTACGGGGCGAATCAAGACTCCGGGGGCCATCAGAAGGTAAGTATAGATTTATTTTTTACCATTCTTTCAGTCACACTATATAAATCCATGCCAGTTTTTCCTGAGCGTTTCTGCATCTTCCTGGCAGAAAAAACGCATGCGGATTGTACATGCGGAGTGTACATGCGTTTTTCCTGCCAGGGACAAGCGGAAGTGAAGCGTTCTTCACATGCATTTCCGCATGCGGGTTGTCAAGCGCTTTCCAAGCGATTTTAGCATCACTTGGAAAGTGCTTGACAACTTGGTCACACTATATAAATCCATGCAAACGGCATGGATTTATATAGTGTGACCCCAAAGAATGGTTAAAAACAAATCTATACTTACCTTCCGATGGCCCCCGCTGTCTTGCTTCGCTCAGTACTGGCTTGACGGCAGATCGCAGTACACTGAAGGACCTGCCGTCACATGACTATGACGTCAGCGCAGGTCCTTCAGTCCACCGCGATCTGCCGGCATGGGAAGACGAGTGCAGCAAGACAGCGGGGGCCATCGGAAGGTAAATATACTGTTTATTTTTTATTTTATTCTTATTTTCCCAGGTTCTATGGTACCTGGGTCCAGAGGAGAGTCTCCTGTCCTCCACACCTGGGTACCATCCGCACATGGAACGCATGGAATGCGCATCGTCATATGCAGTGATGCGTAATCCATGCGTTCCAATGCAAGTCAATGGCGGAGAAAACGCAGCAATGATAATCCGCAGCGGAAATTTCTGCATGTGCACAGCACATGCAGATTATCATTGGGGAACATGACAGGCCTTCTACCATGTGTTTTTTAAGCGTTTCTGCAGAGTTTTTGCCACTGCGGAAAGGCTTAAAAAACGCATCGTGGGCACACAGCCTCAGGCTATATGCCCGTGTTGCAGAAATGAAGCAGAAATTTTCCTGACCATTTCTGCATCTCCTTGCCAGAAAAACGCATGTGGATTCTATGTGCGTTTTTTTGATTCGTTTTGTAAGCGCCTTTGAAGCCAAATAAAGTTAGTGAAAAAAAAAAGGCCAATAATGATGTCATTTCCTAGTCAAACCCCTATTCACCATTTTGGAAGTATTCAGGATGCCACAAGAACTGCAGCCCCTGTAATTAATATAAAAAAGATATATATGCAGATATGTACGCATGTGTATACATGGGCACACACCCACAGCCCCCCCACTCCTCACCCAATCTCCAATTACGGCTCTTTCACACGTCAGAATCTCCGGTACGAGTGGTGATGACTTTTTCCACACATACTGGAGACACACACAGACCCATTTCAATGTATGCTTGGTCACACATAAGCTGTACAATAATCTTACATTTCAATGTATTTTTAAAAAAAAATGGGTGGGCTCACCAGTATTTTTAATAACCAGCAGGGGGAAAGCAGACGGCTGAGAGCTGATATAGTCTGGGAAGTAGTCAAGGATCATGGCCCCTTCCCTTGCTATTAATATCAGGCTGCAGCAGTTAGCTTAGCCTTTACTGCCCATTCTACAGGGGGACCCCCCAAAAAAATAAATTACATAGGGTCCCCCTATAAATTGGAGCCAGCAAAGGCTAGGCAGACAGCTGCGACCTGATATTAATAGCCTAGAAATGTGCCAAGGTTATAGGCCCCCTACCAGGCTATAATATCAGCCCTCAGCCGCCCCAGATTTGGCGCATCATATTTGTGTGCCAAATCTGGCGCTTAGCCTCGCTCTTCCTCGCTGTCCTGGTGCGGTGGCAGGGGGTAATAGTGGTGGGATTCATGTCAGCGCCAGCTGCCATGAAGCCAAGGTTAGTAATGAGGGGCGTCTATAAGACACCCCCATTACTAACTTACAAAGAGTTAAAAAGAAAAAACACACACTACACCCAGAAAAAAAATATTTATTCGAAATAAAACACCCAATTTTATTTAATTATTAATTTACTAAAAAAAAGAATTACCTGTCCACGTTCCTGCGATGATCTCCCATGCACATCTGTCACATCTGGAGATGTGACAGCTGTCATGGCTGCTGTAAGCTCACACTCCCGGGAACACGTCTGCTCCCAGCAGCGTGAGCTACTGACTGAGGTCACCGGAGTGCATTCAGTCAGCGCAGCTCCGGTGACCTCCTTTACGGCCCTGCTGTACCGTGGGAATTTCTCACGGTCAGCGGGGCCATATAGGAGCTCACTGGAGCAGCGCTGCCTGAACTCCGGTGAACTCACTTATGCAATAACAGGGCTGCTTTACGGCCCCGTCATTGTAGCGGCGGCAGTGGTTTAGAGCGGTCACATTTTATGTGGCTGCTCTAAACTGGAGATCTTCATGGGACACTGGTGGACTGCTACGGAGGGGTAAGGATAAAATTGTGTTTTTTTATTTTAGATTTTATTACAGGAGATCGATGGCTTCGGGGAATTAGGTGTCTAGGTGAGTATAGGTGTATTTTTTTATTTTTTACTTTATTTTAGGTGGCGATCGGCGGGGACAGGTAATGTATAAACTAAATTTATTTTAGGCAACCACTGGCCACCAATAAAATGTATTTTTAAAATTTATTGGGGACTGTAAATTAAAAAAATAGGTTGACGAAAAAAAAAATATGGGGGAATAAAAAAAATAAAAAATGTATAGGGGCAAAAATATAAACCTATGAGGGCCATAAATAAACATATGGGGTCAGTTTAAAGGACACATTAGGGCAATTTTAACAGCAGGATCTGGCTGATGGGAACTAGTGCTCCCATCGAGCTGATCCTGCCAGCACTAGTGGACAGGGGACAAACATAGGCCGATGGGAGTAGTAGTGCCACATCGACCTATGTCTGCCTGCATGCAGACACCGCACAGAGCCCATGCAAACACCGATCATGACCGGGACATTCAGGTCCATCCTCTTGTACCACCCCAGGTGCTCAGCCATGATCCAGGAAGACGGGAATGGTATGGGATTCTCGTCTTCCTGGATTTATGGGATGGCTGGAACGCCCCCGCATGAGGTCACTTCCCATTTGCTGCGGTCTTGTGTTCCAAAATTGCAGCAAATGTGCTTCAATTCTGTAAGTAGTTTTACATATTTGCGGATTCTAAGTGGCTCAATGCAAGTCTATGGCAGCGAAAACACAGCGCTTCCGCAAAATAATTGGTAGTGCTGCGTTTTTTTTCCCCATGATAACCGGAAGCGGAAATTTCCGCAGCATGTGCACAGCACATGCGGATTATCGTTGGGGGCTATGGCAGGCCTTCTACCAAGTGTTTTTTAAGTGTTTCTGCAGCGTTAACGCTTGAAAAACGCATCGTGGGCACACAGCCTTATATCCTCTTCGCCATCTTGTCTCTGTCCATGTCAACCTTTGAGAGGAAAATTCTCTTATATAGAAGATCTCCACTGAGAGGATCTGCTATTGTAGGGATCTGAATGAGAAGATGATGAGCCGATGTAACATCATAAAAATCCTGTGTAATAATACAATTACTGGAGATAAGGGAAACATATGAGGAGATTTATTATTTTACAGTATTTAGTTTTCTTCTTTACATCTACTAATAAAACCTATATATTTTAGGCCACAGACAACAAGCAGTTTCTTCCTCGGAGTCTGCAGCTGAATCCGTTTCTCACAAGATGGTTGTTTGATGGTTTTATGAGATGGATGTTTGTTCTCGGCCCCGACCCTTTCACAACTCCTGTCTCCTGGTTTAATCGTAAGAGAAACACATAACGAGAACCTGGCTTACACCTCTGGGTTTTCACAGATGCGGCATTGATAAATGTCCACCATGTAAATATGCCGAACACAAGAAATAGATTTAATCACATTAAATAAAACATCTCATTACACAATGTATCACCTCCAGCAGTGAATTTGTAGTATATTGTATTCAGTGTCTGGGATGTATTGTCAGATATGTCGGCTGCACCACCCGTAAATAAGGCAGAGAATTAATGAGCACATAGGAGACCCCACTAATCCCGCGGCCATTAACCCCTCCAACGTTTTCACACATTTCCTAAGAGAACACAATGGTGACTTAGAGAACTTTCAGTTTTGTGGCATTGAAAGGGTAAATAGTTCAGGTGGAGGGGAGATGGCAGAGGAGCACTGCTGAACTGTGAAGCTTCCTGGACACTGAGGCCAAATCCATCGCACCGGAGGGTATAAAGAGAATATGTGGACGGTTATCAGTAGTATCTACATTACTGTGCTGGAGCTAGGAGAGGAATAATGGCGTTGTGTGAGGACTCTCTGGGCTTCTGTCCTTCATCCTGCAGTCGTCTGAATGGATCTAATGTGGACGGGAACCAGCTAAGCCGCATTCTGTCCACAGCTGTTACCTCACTGTTCACACCACACAGAGACCCCAAAAGAGTCTCCGTGCTGAAGGGGTTAATGCCCCCTGCACCCAGTAATGGGGGGTCTCCACATACCTCCACCTGCAGAGCCACCACCACATATATGGCTGTTCTGTGCACAGGACCTGTGATGAGGTCACAGGAGTGGAGGAGTCAGGGGTCACATGATCAGGGGACTCAGTGAATGCACAGTGTGAACTGTGCGGCTCCTGTACAGTGATATCCGGAGTGAAGACGCTACATGGAGACGTGTCCGCAGTCAGTGCCATTTCCGGCATTATTTGCCCCTCACTACTGGCACAATTACCCCGCGCCGCCTTTTCTACAGTTTTATGTGTGGATGTAACGTGGGATTTTCTCTGCTCGGAGACAAATAGACGACACATGAGGTGATTATCACCAGTTACCGGACGTCTACTATATGGCAGCATAAGATTGTGCTATCCACTTCATACCAGGAGCTAAAATGGTTAAATCTGGTATGTTTAACCCCTTCCAGGGAGGGAGGCCTTGATAGACTATATTCAGAGTCCGGCTAAGGGTTCATTCACATCAGCGGATTATAAATCGCTCCCATGTTCATCCCGAGAAAGTTAGACGAGTGTCATCCGAGTGTGAGATCTTTTTCTCGCCTGCATCCATATACAATGCGTTTTTAACATCGTTTTTTTTTTTTCAAATTCAAGTTTTTTTATTTTTTGTGTTGAAAAAGTACAAGAAAATACAATATACATAGTAAAAGGGGTAACGTAACTATAAATCTATGCATAACTACAGTACATTGGGGGGATACAGGGAGGGTTTTCCATCAATATCCAGATCAAGCATGTATTTTTCCATATGAAAGATAGAGAGAGAGGGAGAGGACCACGGCAGACCACCAATCAATAGAGTGTGATTATGATCATTGTTGTGATGACATCCCGGATAACTTTAGTTGGGGGCTAGATGGTAGGCGTCAGAGTTTTGGAAATTCATCCAAACCCTCCAAGTCACACAGTGTCTATCAACATCAGCCGGTGAGATGGCAATCAGATGCTCCATCCCATTAAGGAGGGAGATCTCCGCAAACCATTCCTCCACAGTGGGTGGGTCTCTGCTTTTCCAGTGTCGTGGAATGACATTCTTAGCCGCCTGTATTAGGTAGCCTATTGATGACCTTTTATAACTACGTTTACTTATTGGTAACATTGATAAAAGGAGGGCTTCTGGCGTATTAGGGATAGTCAAACCAGTTATTTTCTCAATCATGGGAACCACCTTTGCCCAAAATGCATTTATTATAGGGCACCCCCACCATATGTGTGACATTGTCCCTTCCCCCTCCCCACATCTCCAACATCTGTCTGAGACCACTGGGTACCATCTATGAAGGACTGCTGGTACCCGGTACCATCTAGAGATAATTTTGAAGGAGGTTTCCTGAGCTTTGGACCCTATTGAGGTTTTATGTGTTAGGAAGAAACATTTATCCCATTGTGAGTCAGAGAAGGACTTCCCCAGTTCCCTTTCCCATGCACCGCAGAATCCTGGCCTATTGTCAGCTACCTGGGCAATGAGGAGATTATACAGTAGGGAGATGGAGTGTGTAGGGGGTGACAATGATAGGCACAATTTTTCAAAGTTTGTGAGATCTCTATGAAGATGTGTGCGCTTCTTCACAGTTGAATAGAAGTGTTGTAATTGACTATATTCAAAATTAGCCTTCGGGGAAGTGGCTCTTCCCTGTAACAAGTCATTGAGGGGGAGCAGCGAAGTGTTGGAGATGACATGAGAAAAGAATATCGGATGGGATTTGTTTGAACCGAGAAATCTATTTGCAGATAGTCCTGGTGGGAAATCCGGATTATCTGAAATCGGGAGCAAGGGGCCCTGGGGGCCGATTAAGGATAAGCTTTTTTTATGGGATCTCAAAGCCAGAGCAGTGGCATAAGTACTATATGACATAAGGCCAAGAGAGGAGACAGTTAAATGGGCGCACCATGGGAGAGTGGTAAGAGCTTTAGGACAAATGGATTAAGCTATTTTGACCCATAACTTCCCCTCCGAATGATGGAAGAAGTCCAGGATTCTAGCGTGTACTGCTGCCATGTAATACCTTCTACAATCCGGAAGGCTAAGGCCCCCCTTTTGTTTGTGTCTGATCAGAACATCTCCCCTAATGCGTGGGCGCCCACTTGCCCAGATAAATCTGCAAAAGCTACTGCGCAGTCTTTTCCAAAAATTTGAGGGAATTACCACGGGAATGGTTTGGAAGAGGTATAAGAGTTTAGGTAGGACGTTCATTTTTAGTATATTTATTCTGCCGAACCAGGAAAAATCCTTCACCGTCCAAGAAGTAAGATCTCTATGGAGTTGTTCAATAAAGGGCCCAAAATTAAGATAAAATAGACGGGAGAGGTCTCTATGAATACGAATTCCTAAGTATTTGATACCCTGTGAGGGCCAGGCAAAGGGAAAGTTGGACTGGATGGAATCCTGTATGGATTTAGGGAGGGAAACACCGAGGGCCTCAGACTTCGCTGCATTGATTTTAAAATTTGACCATGTACCAAAGTGATCTATTTCAGCCATAACAGCAGGGATGGATATGACGCGCCCCCTGGGCCTGTGCTGTGCAGGGGGATACCCGGAGCCGGATCGCTGGGGGTTGTAGTCTCCGTGTGGCGGTGACCCGGTCCGTGCCTAGGGTGGTCAAACCAGTGACAGTCTATTTGTGTTGTAATAAGTGTCCGACTACGCCACCCGTGGATTGCGGTCAGTGGGGACCGCCGCTGCGCTGCAGACCGCTGAGGCTGATGTTATATGCGCAGCCAAGAATGGGATAACTCCCCACGGGAGAAGTATTGCCTCAGGGCAGCTAGAGTAGATGATGGTAGTGATGGTGTGAGCGTCCCAGTACTAATGGTGCGGGTGCAGCGATGAAACACAGAGACGTGTGGTTGCAGTTTCCAATGCTTTACTCACAGTTCTTTACTGGTCCTAGTCACCTCGGTACCGGCGGTGACTGCCCAAGCCGTGCTGCGTCCACCAGGCAAGGGGCTCGACCAACTCCCAGGCAATTCCAGAGCGTGGCACAGGACTCCCTTCCTTTCCTTTCTCTGGCCGTCCCCACCAGTGACCCACCTTTGTCCAGCTTCCTCGGGCCTTCTGTTGGCGAAACCTCTCTCCGGTTTCCCTGACCCTATGTGGTATGCTTTCCTGGTGGATGTAGTGAGGGGTCGCACCAAGATGTGGTCACAACCTCCGGTTTTGGCTGAGGATTAGTCGCCTCCACCAATTTGGGTTCCGGTACCCTGCTCTGCCAACCCTTCACCCTGTATCTCCTGGGCCTTTGGGGTTCCTTCTGTCCTCGTGTCTCTGGGCCTTTCTCTGTGTTCCTGTTCCTTGCTTCCTTTCTTACTGTCCTTTCTGTTCATTCTCCTTTCTCTCTCTCTCAGGCTCCAGCCTCCTGACAAGGCCTGCCTGCAGAGCAGAGCCCATGCAGGGGCTCTGCTTCCTGTCTTCTCCTCTCACTCTTAGCTTCTTCTCTGCACTGCACTGAACACTGTTCTAAGATGGTGCCCACCTTTTATACCTCCTTCTAACACCCGAGCCCAGGTGACTAGCAACCAATGGGCTCCTACCTATGCCCAGAGACCCACCCCTATCTGCTCCTACACCACTGGGTTTTCCTCCCCCTCCCCACTCCAGCCAGGAACAGATGCTGTTGTGCCTGCACTTCTGTCTAGTGGGAGCACCGTTGAGCTGTCCCTCGGAAATGGGGTGTGTGTGGTGCATGCAGCTTACTGAGTCCTGGTCCACACTCCATCCTTACCCGGGAGTGGAATATCACACCTCTGGTTTGAGGTGCAATACCCCTGTAGCAGCCGAGCCCTCGGGGTGCTACAGATATATGTGGTTGAGTGATATATAGCAGGACATCATCAGCAAATGCAGAGCACTTGTACTCGGTGCCTCCCACCCCAATCCCCCTAATACTGGGATTATCGCGGATTTATGAGAGCAGGTGCTCCATCACTAGGATGTATAACAGAGGGGACAGAGGACATCCCTGTCTTGTCCCATTGGTTATTATGAAAGGTGATGATAATGTTCCATTTATCTTCAGCCTAGCTGACGGATTGCGATACAGGGCCATGATTTTGGCTATAAAAGGGTCCCCTACCCCAAGCTTTTTAAGAGAGTAATATATGGCGTGCCAGGAGACTCTATCGAATGCTTTCTCAGCATCCAAAGAGAGTATCAGTAGAGGGATACCTCTTGATTGGGCATGATGAATAATGTCAATTGTCTTTAAAGTGTTGTCCCGAGCTTCCCGCCCAGGGAGGAATCCCACCTGATCCAAGTGTATGTGTGCGGTTAAAAAGGGTTGCAGCCTATTCGCCAATATTTTCGCGTAGATCTTCAGATCCACGTTCAGCAGAGAGATTGGTCTATAGCTAGAACATAAGTGTGGGTCCCCACCCTTTTTTGGGAGAACAGTGATATGTGCCTCTGTAGTTTGGGGAGGGAAGGGGTTTGTGCAGGATGCGTGATTAAATCCTCTCAGCAGGAGAGGTGAAAGGAGCGGAAGGAATGTTTTATAGAATTTGACTGTATATCCATCTGGGCCTGGACTTTTTCCACTCGCTAACGACTGGGTAGCTAACTGCAATTCGGACTCTGTTAAGGGTTCATCTAGAGATGTGGCGGGAGACATTTTTAAAGGGTTCTGTTCTTGTGTTTCAGGCGTGTCGGTCCCAATCAAAGAAGTATTAACAGGGGATGTGTTGTTTGGTATACCATCGAGATTGTATAGTTGAGTATAATATTTATGGAATTCAGTTGTAATATCTTCCGTTTTGTTTAGCATTTGACCCGAGTTGTCTTTTATTTTTGGGATGTGATTTTGGGCTTGTTGGGATTTTAGAGCTCTCGCTAGCATGCGTCCACATTTATTGCTATATTCATAGAACTTACTGCTACAGACCTGGAGATAGCGTCTATATCCCAAGTCTAATAGTTTTTTGGCTTCCTGTCTGGCAGCTAATAGGTCTCGGAGTGTTGCTGTGGAGAGGGCATGTTTGTGGGCTACCTCAAGGGTTTCTACTTTACGCAGAGCGAGATTGAGGTTATGTGCCTTCTCTCGCTTCAATCGGGAGCCATGTTTAATAAATAGACCCCTAAGAACGCATTTCAGTGCCTCCCATTTGATTGTGGGGGGAGATACGTCAAATTTGTGGTCTTCCTCAAAGTTTGATATTGTGTTGGTTACATCCTGGGTGCACACCGGGTCCAGTAACAAGGATTCGTTTAGTTTCCATGACCCTGAAAGCTTGGGTAGATTGGGAATAACGAGAGAACAGAATATGGGAGCATGGTCAGACCAAAGCATAGTCCCTATCTCCGTCTCCGGCTGCCAAGATAGGGCTCGGTGTTGCACCAGGATAAAGTCAATTCTGCTGTAAGAATCATGAGGGGAGGAATAAAAGGTATAATCTTTGACAGTCGGGTGTGTGAGGCGCCAAACGTCACAGAGCTGTAGTTGGAGAAATGCCCTCTTTACTTTTTTGATAGCTGAATAAGATAGAGATGCTTTTCCTGTTGAATTATCTAATGTAGGATCTAGTGTTAAATTGAGGTCTCCACACAGAATGACGGTACCCTGGACAATGGGAATGGCTTTGTCTATTAGGTCGAGAATGAACTGAGTTTGACCCTGGTTAGGGGTATAAGCATTGATGATTGTGAAAAGTCTGCCTTCAATTTTTAAAATTAGGAGCATATACCTTGCATTTGGATCTTTAATGCATTCGACAAACTCGTGTGTCAGGCTTTTGTGAATGAGGATAGCAACTCCCTTACTCTTAGATTGGGTGTTATTACTCAGGTGCCAGTGGGTATAATATTTGTTTTTAGGGGTAGGGGTATGATGTTCTTTAAAGTGTGTTTCCTGTAAGCACGCAATCTGTACCTTTTTTTTGTGAAGTAGTCTAAGAATTTGGGCCCTTTTTTCCGGGATGTTAAACCCCTTCACATTGAAGGAGGCATACTTAAGTGTCGCCATTGGGTTGAATCTCTTGGCGGTCCGCTCCACTCAGAGTGAAATGATTGCAAGCATCGATGGACATTTGAAGCAACTGTGGGAAAAAGACAACAGGGTGAAACAAACATAACAAAAGGAACAGTAAGTAATGAACTACTGTTCGGGGTATAAGTAACCATTTTAAGTAGAACCAAGCGTATGGGGGTACCCGATCGCCTGGCGGTGTCCCTTCAGGGGGAAAGTGACAGCTAAGCATCGTGAACACTAACACTCCTTTTGAGAATTGCGTTGCAGGAAAAAAGACTAACCAACCGACTATGAAAAACATTACTGAAACTTACTGAAAGGCAAAACCATTAAACTCCCACGGGGTTACAGTGGAGTCAACAAATCTAGGTGAATATTCTGTTGATAGGTGCTAGCAAAGTTAAGGCATTAAGACCTATACATTTAATCAGATATTTGTATGTGCTCCCCATTGGAGCTACCCGTTTTTCCCTCCTGACTCCTTTCAGGAGAAGACGTTAGGCTATCTTAAGACTAACAGGCAGTTCAAATGAAGTACACCACTTAACATGGGCCTCCAGGTTCAGGGTCCTTTTCTGGGCATCTGCGGCGGTCGCTGGGAGCGCTTGGTGACTCTCTGGGGGAGATTAATAGAAGATGAAGCCTCTCTGTCCCGCCCACGGCGAGTTCTGCCGTCCTCTAAAGCCGAAGACAGTGTGAAAAACTGGAACCACTGTGGGATCGATATTTGTGGGAGATTGAGTTGTTTTAAAAACTCCGGCAGGTCTCCCGGGGTGAGTAGTCTCGCCGAGCGTCCATTGTGTCTAACTTGAAGGGAGAATGGGAAACCCCAACGGTAGGGGATATCCCGTTCCCTGAGTGCGTCTGTGAGTGGTTTCAAAGCTGCTCTCATTGATAATGTCCGCCTAGACAAGTCAGGGAGGATCATCAACTGCTTGCCTTTGTACATTGTTGCAGAGCTGTCCCTGGATTTGAGCAGGATCTCCTCCTTAGCTTTGTAGTAGTGGACTCGACAGATGACATCTCTTGGTTTATTGGGGTCTAAGTCCATAGGGCGTAATGCCCTGTGAGCTCTGTCTAGCTCTATCACGGAGGAAGGAGGGGCCCCTAGTATTTTATTGAATATGTGATTAAGAGTGGAGGGTAAGTCCGCAGTAACCACCGATTCCGGCAAGCCCCTGATGCGTAGATTGTTTCGTCTTCCGCGGTTCTCCAAGTCGTCCAGGTGAGATTGGAGGTTGATGATATGGGCAGGTTGGACGTGTATTGTATCCTGGAGCGCTGTGATAGTGGCAGAGGTAATAGTCATGTTCTGTTCTATGGTGTCCACTCTCGTTGTCAGGGTAACCACATCAGATTGCAGTTTTGCAAATTCCTGTTTGCACTCCTCAACAATGTATTTTGCAAACGAGGTCATATCCTCTTTAGTTGGGAAAGATTGCAAAAGTGTTTGAATGTCAGCCAAAGTAACTGGTCGTGAGCTCGCGGCCCATGATGGTGCTGGTTGTGGTGCAATTGAGGGTTCTATGGAAGTAGGATATTTAGTGGCATCAACCATGGATTGTTCGGTTTGTGTTCTTAGAAGTTGTGGAACCCCTGTTAGAGGCTCTGAAGAGAGATCCATGAGATTCTGAGCAGGCTCCAAAGGGGTTAATATATGATCCTGAGCACACAGTGAGCTGTGATTAAATGCTTTTTCTAAGCCAGCTGTATTTCCCTGTGTGGATAGTTGACTCAAAAAGGCCCTCTGTGGAGGTATGTTATCAGGAGGGATAGGGTTAATTAATCTTCTATGAGGAGCTGCCAGATCCTGTTCTGTTTCAGATGCACAGACTCCACTTTCACTTTCCACTGTATTGCTGTGTAGGGGCTGGTCTGCATTCACTCCCTCCTGTGCCCTGCCCCCTCTGTGCCTGTCTGTCTCTGACTCCACACAGGAGGCCAGCGCCATCTTGGACATAACATGTGTACTTGTAGGAGATGTAACTGCAGTAGTGATTACCCTGCAGAAGCCACGATCTTCAGCAGAGTTCATACTGTGGCTGGAGTGAGTCTCCAAAGCAAGCATTTGGGAGGGGGAGGCAGGAACTGATTGCATATTACCTCCGTGTGTCCAGGTCTCTGTTGTTGTGGTAGCTGTTACAGGTGCTGATAAGCTGCTGCGCAGGAGATAAGCTTGGATATTTCCCTGCACAATGGCTGTTGGTGATGCAGAGACAGTACTCCTGCCTTTTTTGGCTTTTCCCATGCCTTGTAGAGCCGGTCAATCAGATCTTTTCACAACTGATGTGGAGGAGCTCTGATGTGTGTGTCCTCACAGATCCATAGCTGGCCACGCCCCCTTAACATCGTTTTTTACTGACTATAATCCTCTATGTAACTTAAAGTTGATTACAAAATGAAGAAAGGAATCTTATATACAGATATCGATAGATGATAGAAAGATGTTAGAGAGATAATAGATAGATAGATAGACAGATAGATGTCATGCAGATATATAATTTCACAACCCCCTACATATATGAATCTGCGCCCTTTAGAGCCTTTCCGATGGCATTAAAGGGTGTTTAGCCTTGTTTAACCTAATAAATAACTAAAAATAATGATGTGGGGTCCCCATATTTTTGTAGCCAGCAAAGGTAAAGCAAACAGCTGAGAGCTGATATCAGTTTGGGAAGGTCCCTGGTTATTGGGCCCTTCCAAGCCTAAATATACCAGCCCGTAGCTGCCCAGAAGTGGCGTATCCAATAAGATGCACCAATTATGGCATTTTGCCTTTGCTGTTCCTGATTGCCCTGATGCGTTGACAATCGGTGTAAAGTATCTTGGGGTTGATGTCAGCTGTGATTTGTAAAAAATCACAGCTGGCATTAAGCCCTGGTGTTCATAATGAAGAGGTATTTATAAGATACTCCCATTACTGACCCAGTAATCAAAAATAAAAACACATACACAAAAAATACTTAATTTAAATAAACATTTCCCAACACTTTTCCTGGTTCACTAATTTATTAAAAAAACAAAGAACACATGCAGGTCCAATGTAGCCCACTAAGTCCGACGTAGTCCACAAATGGATACCCAAAAAAACATAAAAAGAGAAAAACAAGACACTGTCTCTCGTTCACCAATTTATTCGAAAATAAGGGTCCCCCACATTTCCAACGTAATCCATAGTTTATATAGTTTTTAAGGTTGAAGGAAGACTAAGTTCATCTAGTTCAACCCATAGCCTAACATGTTGATCCAGAGGAAGGCAAAAAACCCCATGTGGCAAACACTAAGCTCCACATTGGGGAAAAAATTCCTTCCCGACTGCTTCCCACAACGTTCCCCGAATCCGTCGATAAAAGCCTATGGAGATTTGTTGTGAGTCTCCATAAGTTTTTAGCAGCATCCACTCCAGGCTTCCGCTGTGCTCCACGAGAGTCGCCAGCTCTGAACAGCGGTGATGTCAGTAACTATACCGCTCATCAGAGTAGCCAGATCTGACAGAGGTCAGTCTGACCCGGCGACTCTGATGAGCGGTATAGTTACTGACGTCACTGCTGTTCAGAGCCTCCGGGTCTCATGGAGCGCAGTTGGAGTCGGGAGTGGCGGCTACTAAAAGCCTATGGAGACTCTCCATATGCTTTTATCAACAGATTCAGGGAACATCGTGGGAAGCTCTGGACTATGTCAGACCTGTAAGTACAAGGACCTACCTGAGTGATTAAGGATTCAGACGGAGTGAGTTCATCCTTTATACTAGTCAGAAATATGTGAGAATTTATAAATGACCTGAGCCAGGATAGACGCCCACCTGGACAGAAGCCACCAAGTTAAAGGAAATTAAAGAGCCTGATCCCATGAGAACGTCTCAATCTAACCCCAGCAGATTGGTCCCAGATTAGAAATGAGTCTAGCTGCCATCCAGCTTGTCATCCTTCAGAGACACTGCAGAGCACAGGCAATGTCTCTGAAGGATGGCATGCTGGATGGCAGCGTTCCGCTAGCATCCAGCCTGCCATCTCAATGCCGTCCCAGCGTGGGAGAATTCTCCTGCTCAAGCGGTGACGTCATTTGCCGGCACCGCATGCGCAGGAGAATTCTCCCACACGGTCAGTGACGTGCATGAGGTGAGCTGAGTTCATTGGACATGAACTCAGCTCATCTGGATGTCATCACAGCCAGACACAGAGGAGCTTCACTGAGGAGCTTCTCAGTGTCTGCGGCATGGCAAGCTGGATGGCAGCATTCTGCTGCGATCCAGCCTGTCTTGTCAATGTAGCAGAGCTGAAGCAGTCCTGGGAACCATGGAAAGGTAAGGATGAGGTTGGTTTATTATTTTACTTTTATTGCAGGAGATCGTTGGCTTCAGCTGGAATGGGCGTGACGGTAAGTAGAGTTTAATTTAGAACATTAAAGAATTGTGTCTTTATTTCAATTAAAGTACTTTATTCTGGGTGTTTTTTTTTTTAAACTTTCACTATGGGGTTAGTAATGGGGGTGTCTTATAGACGCCTCTCCATTACTAACCTGGGCTTGATGTCAGCTGGCATTATAAGCTGACATCAACCCCAACCCTATTACCCCACTGCCACCGCTGCAGGGCAGTGGGAAGAGCGAGGTTAGGTGCCAGAATTGACACATCCTATCTGTGCCATTTCTGGGGCGGCTGATGGCTGGTGTTTCTAGCCTGGGAGGGGGCCAATATTCATGGCACCCTTCCTGGGCTATTAATATCAGCCCCCAGCTGTCTGCCTAGCCTTTGCTAGCTATTAAAATAGGGGGGACCCTATGTCATTTTTTTGAGGGTCCCCCATTTTAATAGCTGGTAAAGCCTATTCAGCTGGGGGCTGATATTAGTAGCCTGGGAAGCACCGTGGGTATTACCCCCTTCCCAGGCTTCAAACATCTGCCCCAGCTGTCTACTTAACCTCCGCTAGAGACTAAAATTACGGGGAACCCTATGCCAATTTTTTTTTTAATAAATCCTTTATTTTAACACTAAATGATGAGTACAGTAACCAACACTGTCACTGTAATTATATATGTGACTGACATGTTTCTATGTATCTAATCTATGTGTGATGCTCTATTCTTTCTGTTCTAAATTGTCAGTACCGATATATGCCGTTGATGAATTGCCGGCCGGCTTTTTTAAAGAGACGGGTGCATGAAAATTGGAGGGCACTAGTGCGTTCCAAGTGCCCTGCTATGTTTTTCATGCACCCTCCTATATACCCTGCCTGCCTATATATTCTGCCTGCGTGACATTTAATTGAGCACTGTTCCCATCGATTTGGGCAATTCTTGACCTTCTGCAGACCGCCGGAGGGGGACCGCCAGAAAAATGCTCGAGTTTCCCATAGACTTACATTGGGCTCGTTGCTCGGGTCGAGCACCCGAGTATTCCAATGTGCTCGACCCGAGCTTCGAGCACCTGAGCATTTTAGTGCTTGCTCATCACTAATAATAATATTTATTTATGGGTACAGTATATTTTTATTTTTTTGGATTATTTTTTTGGATTATTTTTTCTTTTTTTTTTTTTAATATTTTTACAATTTTTTTTTTCACTTTCTGACTTTTTTTTAAACTTTTACACTTTTTCCCACTATGGGACTTTCATTTTTTGCAGGCTGATCGCTTACACAGAATAAGGATGCAGCATCATTCCCTATGCTGTGCAGGCTGTCAGCCCTGCACCCACACGTTAGATTGTGCATTGAGCACGATCTAACATGCTGATTCCTGGTGACCTGGATGTCGTCATCAGGTCACCATGGTAAATATCCGGCCCTGGTATACAAAGCGCAGGATGCTGGATAGAAGGTAAGATGGGTGCGCTTACCGATGCTGCGATCGCAGCATTTCGGGGGTTAATGTGCTGGGAGCAGTTCAGCACCACTCCTGGCACATAGTACTGGGTGTCAGTTGTGAGAATCAGCTAACACCCGGCGGCGATCGCTCCAGCACAGCTTCTGTCCAGGTGCGATCGCCAGGGCGTAATAATATGTATCTGGTCCAATAGGCCCAGGGCCCACATACGTATTATTACACCCGACATCAGAAAGGGGTTAATACAACCAAACCACGACATGGGTTTCAAGTTATGATTCATTAGATTCTGAAGTTTGTTCAAGGATTGGGATATAATTTAAATGATAAAGATCATCCAAGTTCACCAGAATTTGTATACACGGGTACTTAATTGCATCTTTCTGCCACTTAAAGGGAAAGTTAGAAATGAGTTATTGTGTCAGTTTAGAGTTAAAAGTTATGTTCATGGCTTCTGTTTTAGCGTAGTTGACATTTCTTACATGGCCGAGTTATTCAAATTCTTTTATTATAGAGAGAAATGAGATCATTGGGATTGAAATATAGAGCAACAAGTCATCTGCATATAGAATATATACTAGTTTATAGTGATGTGAGCCTATAGTAAGATTGTTTTTATTGAACAAAAAGACCAACATTTTGTTTTTCTTATACAAACATTGTGAGAAAAATAATAAAAAGAAGGAAAAAAACAGTAAACAATACAACAACCGGTTTACAATGATATAAATCCCAATTTCGCTCTATAGTACAATGTTTTGGAACAGTAATTTTACATTTGTACATAAATATCTGAATACTTCCTGACTGCTTCTTTTTTTCCGCTATTGGGACATTGAAAGAAAAAGAATATATCTAAGAAGGGACAATTGTGTGGACTGAGACAATTATTATTTGCTGACACCTTGGGTATAAAGATATAAATTCCTGGTTTACTGCAGGGATATGTACAAATGGTCCAGTATAGTATTTCTGAAGCAATACCTGGTGTAATTAACCATTGCTCCCATATGTGTATGGATTTCTTGAGAGCGTTCCCTTTCCAAGCATAGCGTGTTATTTATCCTGGATTTTAGTTCTGTTATCGTTGGGGGAGAATTGTCTATCCAATGTAGTGCCAACAACTTACTGGCTTGGAATAATATTCCTGAGCTAGCTATTGCCATATGGAAGTCTGGATCTACGTCCTCTCCCAGGAGTCCTAGGATACAGATTTTAGGTTCCAACTGAAGTTGTATCCCAAATACAGATAGTATAAGAGCGATCACCCTCTTCCAGTAGTCGCCAATATTTACACATTCCCATGTCATATGCATCAGGTGGGCGTCATTTTGACCACATCTAGGACATGTGTCATCCGTTTGTATTCCAATTTTAAATAAAATACTTCGGGATCTATATGCCCTATGAATGAGAAGAATTTGGGACAATCTTTGTGACTCTGACAAGGAAACTTGGTGACAAATCCAGTATTTCCCCTCATTGCTCCTCAGTTATGGGACCCACATCCTCCTGTCATTTTGTCTTAACTATGAAATGTAGGGCCAGTAACTGCCTATAAATAAGGGATATTAGACCTTTTTTATCCACTGCTGTAGCAATGGTATCTATTGTGGGATCTCTATCAATCAGTATGGAGTTTATTCTATTTGTGTACTATACACATGACGTATTTGCAGATATTGATAAAACACCCTATGTGGAAGGTTAAAATCTGCCTTTATTTGTTCAAAGCTCTTGAATAATCCATCCCTCAAGAGTTGTGATACCAAACATATACCCCTATGCTCCCACTCACTAACATCTTCTGGTTTCTGTAGCTCTGGTAAGTTATAGTTGTGCCATAAAGGAATATAGTTTCTATACTTTCCAATCCCCAGAATATTTTTACCCCTATCCCACACCTTATATATTAACTTTAACCCCTTTACGACCTAGGGCGTATTAGTACGTATCTGTGCCCTGGACCTGATACGTATTAGTACACCCTGGCAATTTAGCCCGCACACAGCCTGTGCGGGCGCGATCGCCGCTGGGTGTCAGCTGATTGTCACAGCTGACACCCAGGGCTATGTGCAGGGAGCGATCCTGCACCGCTCCCAGCACATTAACCCCCGTAATGCTGCGATCGAAGTCGATCGCAGTATTGCGGTGGCAAGGGGAGGTGATCGCCGATACTCACCTCCTCTTCCGGCCTCCAGCGATGTCTGCCGCGGCTTCCAGGATGTTGCCATGATGAGCCGATGTCGTCATGACAACATCCGGGTCACCAGACAGCAGGAAGATTTTTTGGACATGCGCAGTGCATCTCCAAACGATCTTCTCCCTGTCCAGCGCTGACAGCCTACATGGCATAGGGATGGTGCTGCATTCCTGTGCCATGCAGGCGATCAGAGAAAAAAAAGTGAAAGTACCATAGTGGGACAAAGTAATAAAGTATAAAAACTATCAGAAAGTGAAAAAAAAAAAAAAAAAAAAACTAAAAAAAATAATCCACCAAAAATAAAAATATAATGTACCCATCAATAAATATTATTATTAAAAAAACACAAACAAAACCCAATAAAAGTACACATATTTGGTATCGCCGCGTCCGGAACAACCTGACCTATAAAACTGTCAGACTAGTTAACCCCTTCAGTGAACACGGTAAAAAAAAAAAAAAAAACGAAGCAAAAAACAATGCTTTATCACCTTACCGCCAAACAAAAAATGGAATAACACGCGATCAAAAAGACAAATATAAATACAAATGGTACCGCTGAAAACGTCATCTCGTCCCGCAAAAAACAAGCTGCCATACAGCTCCATCAGCCGAAAAATAAAAAAGTTATAGCTCTCAGAATAAAGCTATGCTAAAAAATATTTTTTTCTATAAAATTGATTTTATGGTGTAAAAGTGCAAAACATAGAAATACGATATAAATGTGGTACCGCTGTAAACGTACTGACCCGAAGAATAAAGCTGCCTTATCAATTTTACCACACGTGGAACAGAATAAAAAAAAAATAAAAAAAACAATTCCTGAATTGTTGGTTTTTGTTTATTCTGCCTCCCAAAAATCGTAATAGAAAGCGATCAAAAAATGTCACGTGCCTGAAAATGGCACCAATAACAACGTCAACTCATCCCGCAAAAAAAAAGCCGTCAAATGACTGTCTGCCAAAATCTGGAAAAATTATAGCTCTCAAAATATGGTGATGCAAAAACTAGATTTTACAAAAAATGCGTCTTTTAGTGCGTGACAGCTGTCAGTCATAAAAACCCCATATGATTCTGGTATCGCTGTAGTCTCACCGACCCGAAGAATAAGGTTGTCTAATCACTTATACCGCATGAGGAACGGCGTAAAAAATAAACTCTCAGGTTAGGGTTGTGCTAGGGTTAGGGTTGTGCTACGGTTAGGGTTGTGTTAGGGTTAGGGTTGAGGTTAGGGTTGTGATGGGGTTGGGATTTTTTTCAAAAGTAAGAAAAAAAGATGACGATATGGCGACTAGTGTTGAGCGCAAGTGCTCGCTACTTGAGTTTGCATCGGGTGTTCTGGTATGCATTGAGTATCGTGGGTATTTGAGTGACATGCTCGAGTCTCCGCCCCATATGCTTCACGGCCCAAAAAACTTTGCGGGGATTGCCTGCCATGCACGAGCGATCCCCGCATGTTTTTTTTTGGGTGTCTAATAACTGTGAAACATCCGGGCGGGGACTCGAGCATGTCACTCGAGCACACGCAGTACATGGTGCATACCTGAGTACCCGATGCAAACTCAAGTAGCGAGCACTTGCGCTCAAGACTAATGACAACTTATTCAATATGATGACCTAATGTTATCAAATTCTGTGTCGTATCTCTGGGTTCAAAATGTTCACTATACACCTTAATAAAATCCTTGAGGGGTATAGTTTCCAAAATGGGGTCACTTGTGGGGGAGCTCCACTGTTTAGGCACATCAGGGGCTCTCCAAATGCGACATGGCGTCCGCTAACAAATTGAATGGAAAATCGGCTCAAATTGTTAGCGGACGCCATGTTGCGTTTGGAGAGCCCCTGCGTGCCTAAACTTTGGAGCTCCCCCACAAGTGACCCCATTTTGGAAACTAGACCACCCAAGGCACCTATCTAGATGCATAATGAGCACTTGGAACCCCCAGGTGCTTCACAAATTGATTCGTAAAAATGAAAAAGTTTTTTTTTTTCACTTTTTACGAATCAATTTGTGAAGCACCTGCGGGTTCCAAGTGTTCATTATGCATCTAGATAGGTGCCTTGGGGGGTCTAGTTTCCAAAATGGGGTCACTTGTGGGGGAGCTCCAATGTTTGGGCACACAGGGACTCTCCAAATGCAACATGGTGTCCGCTAACAAATTGAATGGAAAATCGGCTCAAATTGTTAGCGGACACCATGTAGCGTTTGGAGAGCCCCTGTGTGCCCAAACATTGGAGCTCCCCCACAAGTGACCCCATTTTGGAAACTAGACCCCCCCAAGGCACCTATCTAGATGCATAGTGAGCACTTGGAACCCCCAGGTGCTTCACAAATTGATTCATAAAAATGAAAGTGTTTTTTTTCTTCACTTTTTCATTTTTACGAATCAATTTGTGAAGCACCTGAAGGTTCCATTGTCGGCTCAAATTGTTAGCGGACACCATGTTGCATTTGGAGAGTCCCTGTGTGCCCAAACATTGGAGCTCCCCCACAAGTGACCCCATTTTGGAAATTAGACCACCCAAGGCACCTATCTAGATGCATAGTGAGCACATGGAACCCCAAGGTGCTTCACAAATTGATTTATAAAAATGAAAAGTGTTTTTTTTTTCACGCTTTCATTTTTACGAATCAATTTGTGAAGCACCTGGGGGTTAAAAGTGCTCACTATGCATCTAGATAGGTGCCTTGCGGGGTCTAGTTTCCAAAATGGGGTCACTTGTTCGGGAGCTCCAATGTTTGGGCACACAGGGGCTCTCCAAACACAACATGGCGTCCGCTAATTATTCAAGCAAATTTTACAATCAGAAAGTCAAATGGCGCTCCTTCCCTTCCGAGCCCTGCCGTGCGCCAAAACAGTGTTTTTTCCCCACATATGGGGTATCTGCGTGCCCAGGGGAAATTGCACAACAAATTTTGGGGTCCATTTTTTCTTGTTATCCCTGTGAAAATAAAAAAAATTGGGTCTAAAGTAACATTTTTGTGAAAAAAGTTAAATGTTCATTTTTTTCTTCCACATTCCAAAAATTCCTGTGAAGCACCTGAAGGGTTAATAAAGTTCTTGAATGTGGTTTTGAGCACCTTGAGGGGTGCAGTTTTTAGAATGGTGTCACTTTGGGGTATTTTCTGTCATAAAGACCTCTCAAAGTGACTTCAAATGTGATGTGGTCCCTAAAAAAATGGTTTTGTAAATTTTGTTGGAAAAATGAGAAATCGCTGGTCAACTTTTAACCCTTATAGCTCCCTAACAAAAAAAAAATTTTGGTTCCAAAATTGTGCTGATGTAAAGTAGACATGTGGGAAATGTTATTTATTCAGTATTTTGTGTGACATATCTCTCTGATTTAAGGGCATAAAAATTCAAATTTTGAAAATTGCTAAATTTTCAAAATTTTTGCCAAATTTCCATTTTTTTCACAAATAAACGCAAGTGATATCGAAGAAATTTTACCACAATCATGAAGTACAATATGTCATGAAAAAACAATCTCAGAATCAGGGGGATCCGTTGAAGCGTTCCAGAGTAATTACCTCATAAAGTGACAGTGGTCAGAATTGTAAAAATTGGCCTGGTCATTAACGTGCAAACCACCCTCGGGGGTTAAGGGGTTAATGTAAGACATTTTAGGTCATTTTCTCATGGAGGCACCATATCTAGTACAGAGAATGGAAGCTTCCTCTTGGTTCCTTCCATAAGTAGGTGCCCTAAAATGCAACATTTACCCTATCCATGAAACTACCTTAGCTCCCTTCTAGCGTTAAGCAGGTCTGCGTATACCTGGAGGAAAGCAGATCGTTTATGTTGTTTGTCAAGATCAATCCGCTCAAGCAAATGAGACTTTAGCTGCTCTCTCTTTTTAGTCTGGATCCATGTTTTATTAGTATGCCTCTTTAAATGGTAAGGCAGTTTCATCATGCTCATGTGAAGGAGTCTATAGTCTCAAGAAGGTCTGAGACACAGAGTGAGTCTTTCAGCAGATTATCATTTAAGTTCCAAAATCTGAAGCCTTGGTGGAGTCCGGCATAGTCAGATTACAATATATAGGAGCAGGATCTGACCATATAGCAGTTCCTATCTGAGATGTAGGCTGCCATGTAAGCAAGTGATGGCTAATTAAGGAAAAGTCTCTACGGCTATATGTATTGTGTAAAGGAGAATAATACGTATAATCCTTTACGTCTGGATGTAGTATCCTCCATACATCGACCAGTTGGAAAGACCAGAGCACGTTTAGCAAAGCTTTTGATTGTGATTTAGATTGGTGACTCCAGACCAGGCGCCCGTCTAAAGAAGGATCCAGGACAAAATTAAAGTCACCTACAATGATGATAAGGTCCTTAGCAAAACGTAAGTATTGACGGCCTGTCTTAATTTGGTCACAATTAAGGAGATAGAAGTTTGCCAAAGTCAAAATGTTGGAGTAGATGGAGATCTTAACAAACACATACATCCCCTCCGTGTCAGACAGTGTTTCTACAATAGTAAGTGGCAGTGATCTGTGGCAGCCTATACTCAGCACCTTAGACTTCAAAACTGCATTTTCTGGGACGCCAAGATGAATAATATCTATTAGTAATCTGAGGTACAGTATATGATCGCCTCTAAAGTGTGACTCCTGAAGAAAGAGAAAATGTAAGCGCTGTTTACGCCTACGATAAAACACTTGAGCTCCTTTCTCTGGAACATTAAGTCCTCTGACATTCAATGAGCAAGTTTTGAGTTGTGCCATATTATGTGAAAGAAGGAGGAGGGAAGGAGAGAAAGATTTAAGAGGAAAGAGGAAGTATAGACGGTAGATAGTAACGTCTACCTCTCAGTGTATAAGAGGTTTAGATTATGAATATATCAAAACAGTAGGAAATTGCAAAACAAGCAGATCCCAATGCAAGTCCTTAACTTAGGGTTGTCTTTACAGGCATAAGTCAAACCTTCAGTCCTAGGGTTCCTATTAGGGGGTACCATGGAATATATAGCGAGCAAAGTAATACAGCCTTATATTACATTAATATAATGTGAAATCAACTTAAATGCCGTTCTAACATATGAACTTAGACATTCTGTGTAGTGGAAGAGTGGCACCTAAAACTCTATTTAGATATATCTTATTATATGCTTAAATAAATAAGTAAGCATCTGCAAACAGTCTCTCATCAGGGAAGACCAGATTAGTTTCAGGAGCTCATATGATTGGCAGGTTCCTATCTCATCTGGGTGCATCACCATCAAGGTCCTGATCCATTGAACACCTTCTGTGACGTGCTGGAACTCTCTATGGCAATGGTGGAGCAGGTGGCCAGTCAGATATATAGAATGTCCAGGGCATCACAAATAGGTCTCATGTTGCTTTGATCTTATACAATGTTCTATTTTTTCGGACCTGCAGCTGGAAAGGGTACCACAGGAGTACATCAGGCCATTTTCCCAGAGAGCATCAAGTAGTGGTTTCATTTAGCAAGTGTCATTCAGGATAGATCTGTGAGCAACTGTATGCGTTTTCCATTGAAATCACCAGGATCCAACTCTCCTGCTTTCCTCACAACGGCCTCTTTTACATTGAAAAAAAATGTATGTGACAGATAATGTCCCTTGGACTCTTAGGATTTGGGCCATGATTGCCTAATGTACGGTGCGCTCTGCCGATCTCCATCTCCTTATCAATAGGGTCACCAAGGATATTATTGAATAATGTCCATAGTGTTGACATGATCGCTTGTGCATTGACACTTTCAAGTATACCCCTTATCTGGATATTATTGTGATTTTCTTGGTCATCAACTATATTAAACATACTGTTTATTTGCTGGCTGTGAAGATCCAGTTTTTGTTTATGAGCATTTTGATGATCCATAACTTGTACGACATCAGCCAATAATCTCTGTACCTTGTCAGTAAGCTGTGACAGGCTAGCAGTGAGGGAATGTATTTCAGTTTTGTATGTGGTTGCCAGCCTCTGTATATAATGTTCCATCACTTGTTTAGTAGTGATAGATGCAATATGATATACAAATCAATTATGGCGTTCTCCATATCAGAATTCCCTGTGGCCGGGGAAGTAAATTTCCCTGTGAAGCAAGCACTGCTCAGTATGTGGGTTTCGGTGAGTGTACAGGGACATTTTTGGCACAGTTTTCTTTTGAGGCCTACATTAAGAGAGAAGTTGGTGCCGGACCTACAGGCTGGAGCTGTCTGGCATCATGAGGGTTAAGACTGCTTCTTTTTTCAAGCTGAGATGAGGCAGTAATGGCTCCAGAGCAGGAAGATAAGACTTTGCATACCAGACATGCTGACAGAGGTGGAGGACCTCAGATTAACCTCCGATCTCTTGTCTTTCTTTCCCATACCGGACTAATGTTGGAGGCTGTAAATTGCTTATAATTCCCCCAGGAACACGGTCTGAAGAGAGTGCTCTCAGTGTGTGCGTTCTCTCAGTGCTATGTCCAGGCCATGTCCCTCCTGTTCATGTTCAATACGTCCAAAGGCGGCGTTGATTAGGAGCAGGATTGTGTGATGTAACAATCTTGTGTGATGTAACAACCTTATATGAGCACTGAAAACGCAAGTTGTGATACCAATGGAACAGCGCCAGAACAGGAAGTGCGTATGATTGTTTTTATTTTAACAAGGCCAAACATGAGGAATGAGAAGAAGTTGTCCTAGTAGTGGACAACCCCTTTAAGAAGATACAATTTTAGGTTAAAAATGAAAAAGGCTTCTCACCTGTGTGACTTCTCTGAAATTTAATAAAAGTTGATTTCCAAGGAAAACATTTCCCACATTAAGAACATGAAAATGGCTTCTCTCATGTGTCAGTACTTTGGTGACTAAGAAGTGATGATTTATTCACAAAACATTTTCCACATTCTGAACATAAAAAGGCTTCTCCCTTGTGTGGGTTCTCTGGTGGTTATTAAGATGCGCTTTCCGTATAAAACATTTCCCACATTCTGAACATGAAAAAGGCTTTTCCCCTGTGTGAGTTCTCTGGTGTTTGTTAAGAGTTGATTTATCTGCAAAACATTTTCCACATTCTGAACATGAAAAAGGCTTCTCCCCTGTGTGAGTTATTTGGTGATTAACCAAAGCTGATTTCTGGCAAAAACATTTTCCACATTCTGAACAAGAAAAAGGCTTCTCCCCTGTGTGGGTTCTCTGGTGATTAACCAAAGCTGATTTATGGCTAAAACATTTTCCACATTCTGAACAGGAAAAAGGCTTCTCCCCTGTGTGAGTTCTTTGGTGATTAACCAAATCTGATTTATGGCTAAACCCTTTTCCACATTCTGAACAAGAAAAAGGCTTCTCCCCTGTGTGAGTTCTCTGGTGATTAACCAAATCTGATTTCTGGTTAAAACATTTCCCACATTCTGAACAGGAAAAAGGCTTCTCCCCTGTGTGGGTTCTCTGGTGATTAACCAAATCTGATTTCTGGCTAAAACATTTCCCACATTCTGAACAGGAAAAAGGCTTCTCCCCTGTGTGAGTTCTCTTGTGATTAACCAAAGCTGATCTCTGGATAAAAAAATTCCTACATTCTGAACAGGAAAAAGGCTTCTCCCCTGTGTGAGTTATCTTATGTCTGATAAAACTTGATTTCACTTTAAAACATTTTCCACATTCTGAACAAGAAAATGGCTTCTCCCCAGTGTGGGTTCTCTGGTGGTTATCAAGATGCTCTTTCCGTTTAAAACATTTTCCACATTCTGAACAAGAAAATGACTTCTCCTCTGTGTGACTTCTCTGGTGATTAACAAGACTTGATTTCTGTTTAAAACATTTCCCACACTTGAAACAAAAAAATCTATTCTCTGCTGTGTGAATGCTTTGATGTTTAAGAAAATACTTTTCGAGGGAAAAACTATTTCCATATTCTGAATGTGAAAATGGCTTCTTTTCTTGAGCAGTTAGTTTTTTAATGCTTATTTTGTGACTTTGATTTTCCTTAGTAGTCAGTAATGAATCAGAAGACAGGACCTGTTTCAAAGGATCAGATGACAGATCTTTGCTGTGAAGGGATGATATTATATCTGGAGTAATGGCATTCACTTCAATTGTATCCTGTGTGATCTCAAGGTCATCTGACTTAAAAATTGAAGATGTCAGCTGTCCCTCTGATCTCCTGGTACAGTCACCTGGAAAGAATAACACCAATAATTAGTTATGAATAACATATCCTTAAAATTTATATTGATGAACATTTCTACTTAAAGTACATTTTTACGGAGAGTTTATGTAAAAGTATCATTATTTACCAAGAAAACATCACAGAAAAAAAATCAGCCTTACCAACACCAAATCAGATAACAAATGCATTAGCATTTTAGTGTTGGTTGGGTGTACTGAGGTGTCTGTTCATGTGGGGTGCACTTATATAGTGCTGGGCAACTTTCCTGATCTAATAGTATGGGCATCATCAATAGGCTAAGCCAGACACTGTGCATCACACCTACCTGTGTGACTGGCGTCCTATGCAAGCTTCATCTGTGGGCATCTTTAATACTAGGCAACCACCCCCTCCATGAATTGGTAGGTTTGTGAGTGGTTGCTCCATAAGTATTTTGCACCTTCGCTGCCCCCACCTTAATCATGGGGGTCTGCGGCATCCTGCTAGTGCATTTGTTATATGATTTGGTGTTAGTAAGGCTGTATCTTTTTCTGTGATTTTTTTTTTATTTTGCCCTATGCTAGCCGTCATTATTCACCAAGACAATAACAGTTCACAGTCTAGTAGTAAACCTCATAGGATGAACCAGTGGAGTGTGGTGTCCAACTGTTTGTTAATTCTGCCTCCCAAATATGGAATAAGAAGCCACCAAACAATATTATGTAGGCAAAAATAATACCAATAAAAACTTCTACTCATCTCACAAAAAACAAGTCCTCACTCAGGTTTACACAGGTTTCAGAAGTTTACACATCATTAGTATAGTAGCTAATCACTGCACTACCTATATACGGCGCTTGAGCAGGGTCCAACGCCAGTAATATATATTGCAAAAACAAGGCACCCATGGTAAAGTTTCAAACGATTTAATAAGCCATCAAACAGAGTGTTATACAGCAGACGTTTCGCTTAAAAAACTTTCAATCAGTACACTCAGCAAGGCTATGTAGTAGAAATATAGCGGTATCTTATCAGAGAAATGTCAGGCATGTGACAAGTAACAGGCTTTCATGCAGAGTATACTGATGAAGGCTTTTTAACCGAAACGTCTGCTGTATAACACTCTCTGTTTGCTGGCTTATTAAATCATTTGAAACTTTACCTTAGTGCCGGGTTTTTGCAATATACACATCATTAGTGGCTCAAAGGCTTTTGAAAAGCAACATGGCTTCCATAAACCAATCCAGCAATATCCGCTCTCCCAAAGTCAGATCTCCCCTTCATTTCTGAGCCTTGCAGTGCGCCCAAACCACATTTATCATCCATGTATTTGGCATTACTATAGTGAGAAGATCCCACTTAATTGATGGTGTGTGTCTCCTGGAGCACAATCTGGGCACTATGTGTTTTGTAATAAAACGGCAAATGTGCAATTTTCACTCTCCAACATCCACTGTGTGCTAATTTCCGGAAAGTGACTGTGAAGTCAAAATAGTCATTACTCCTATAGATTAATTCACTGAGGGTTATCATTTCCAGAAAGTGCCTGTGGAGTCAAAATAGTCATTACTTCTATAGATTATATCACTGCGGGTTATAATTTCCAAAATGGAGCCACTTTATGGGGATTTCTACTGCTCTGGTTTTCTGCCATTTTGTTATATTAGGGCTTCTGTAAATGGTGTGTCCCATCTCCTCTGGGATCTGCTCCTGCAATGTCTGCTTCTCTCAGCAGGAGCTGCCTTATTCATCCTGCAGGCGGCGCTGGTGATGGAGGAGACGTAGGAACCAGAAGCTCTGGGCGGCGCAGTCTCTGTCCAGCCACTAACATTAGGGTTGCTGGGACCTGTAGTACCATCCAGTCTGGCAGCATGGGTGTGTATGCTGTCCAGCTGGAGTAATCTGATCTCTTCTTCAGCCAATTAGAAAGCACCGAACCCTACTAAAGCTGGAAGCATATTGCTGGAAGCTGCCAGATACAGCCTTGTTCTCCTCTGGCTCAGTCCTCTGTGCTCAGCTCTCGGCTTGTATATCTGTTTCCTGTTGTAACCTCGGCCCGTTTACTGACTACTCTTGTGTCTTCGGATTTTGTATTTTCTCTGACCTCCTGGTTCTGACCCGGCTACCTGACTATTCTTCCTGCCATCTCAGACCACAGAACAGCAGGTAACACTGTGGCCCAAGCCTAGGGGTCTCTGTCTAAGTCCAAATCCATATAGAGGGGTTAAAGGTGATGAGCAAGACAAACCCTGGGATCTGGAAAATGGAGTAGATAGCGCCAAGCCTGTTTGTGGTAGCCATCTTTTGAGCTGCCAGGTGACAACGAACAGTGCCCCCAATACATTGTGTCTGCAAAATATTCCAGCAAGATCTGCATTCCTAATAGCTAAATGGCACACCTTCCTTTCTTAACCTGCCATGTGCCCAGACACTATTGTACAACCGTATATAGGGGATTGTCAGATTCAAGAGTAGTTGGTAAATAATTTGTAAGGTCCAGTTGCTTCCTATTATCTTTTGTGAAGAATTCCAAAGTTATCACCAGATAAAGTGACACACGTCAGATCTGTAAAATGGGCTCTGATAGGAACATAAAACTGGCTGCAGGAAGGGGTTAAATCAGAGTATTTTGGGCACCAACTACTGTAGTTAAAACTGTGACTATAGACAATAACACATCTACTGAAATAATCAATCTCAACAGTCTTCATCAGTAAATAGTGAGTAACTAGTGGTGAAACCTCTCCGGGGTAATTGGAGTATGGGGCTCGGGGGCTCTTGGCAATCTAAACTATCGTAAGGGCCAATATTTTCTGTCAGATGAGTTTCAAAAAGAAATATTAGACGTTCAAAGAGAACTTTTTATAATAGTGCAGAGCTGAGGGGTCTTAAATTTAGCTTAGAGATATATCATGGCACAAGTGTAATGTTTTCTGTATAGTTTATCGCAATTCTGTTTGAAGTTAGTTGGTTTTAAAATAAATTGAAAACTCAGGATAAAGGGAAACTCTGTTGTTATTGTACAGAAATTCACACTTGGCCCTCACTGCACATTTAATGTTGTAGATCATAAAAGTAATTTTTGGCCAGAAAGACAGGATCTGGTCGTGTAGGGACCATATGAGAACATTCAGCAGCACAGAAGGAAGAGAAGGTAGATTCATCCAATAAGATATCAGGGTCCTAGGAAGCCAACAGCATCATTACCCTCGGCTTTCTCTTACAGGCCCATCATAATATTTTCTTCAAGTGATTTTCTAACTTGTCAGCACATTCTACATATACAGTCATTTGGCTTTGTGGTTTACAGATCTGGGCAGGTAACGGTCAGCGTCTCCTAATCCCAGGGTGTAGGTGGATCCTCCAGGTTGTAAGATCTATGGAAAAGGGCTTTCAATGCCCAAAATCATTTGAACAATTTTGGGTAGAAGAGAATGTTGCGGTCTAGAGGCAAAATGATGATCACGCAATTGTGATATGGCTGGACTACACCACTGATAAAACAGCCACAGCCGGTGATGGAGAAGAATCTGTGACTTCTCTGCATTTAGTGGTTACTACTCACCTGGGTAGTCATATGTAGGAATCTCCTCTTTACACCACTCATCACCCCATACATATGCCCCTGTAGTATTAATATGGGTCAGATTTTCACCCTGAAACAAATATTGTAAAATTCACAAACAGATGAGAAGTCATATCTATGATCAGCTCTAATCCTGCCATCTCCACTGTTCTCATTACACAAATAGAAAACATATAATACTGGTGGATAAAACAAGACTGAACACAAGACCACAACCATCTACATATCATAGGGGAGATCTCATGACACCTTCTCTCCATCTACCAGATGATCCTGAGGAACATTGGGATCTTCTTGTTTACAGTCATGTTGAAGAAGAGGACGGGGACATCTGTCTGGTGTTGTCCTCTTACTGGATATATCTGGAGGAAACACATATAGGGACTGAATTCATTCTTTACATACAGATAATTATAGGCCCTGTGTATTTAGTCCTGTCTATTACCTGGTGATGTGAGGGGCTGGGGAACCACCATCATGACGTCTTTGTACAAATCTTTGTGTCCTTCTAAATACTCCCTCTCCTCCATGGAGAAATAGACAGCGACATCCTGACATCTTATAGGAACCTGACACATACAATGATACAGTCATCTCCCCGATCCTTTCATAGCGTTACTGTATAATGTCCCAGTATTCCCAGCAGTGTCACCTCTCCAGTCAGCAGCTCAATCATCTTGTAGGTGAGTTTTAGGATCTTCTGGTCATTGATGTCCTCATGTATCAGAGGGTGGGGTGGAGGCCCTGTGATTGGGCTCAGGGGTCTTCCCCATCCCTCAGACACAGGGGCCTGACAGCGCTCACTAGAGGTCTTCTTCACTACTGTGTAATCCTGGTTATGGAGAGACACATTATTAAATCTCACTTCAGACATTTCCAGAGTCCTCACCTCTCCAGTTCTGTCCATCTGTTATTCCCATATTTAAGAATGATGTAATGTGACATCATCAGAATCTCTCACCTCTCCAGTAAGCCGGAAGAGGATCTCTAGAGTGAGGTGTAATATCCTCTTCGCCATCTTGTCTCTGTCCATATCCATCTTTGATGGGTCCATAAGGAAAATTCTCTTAAATAGAAGATCTTCACTGAGAGGATCTGATATTGTAGGGACCTGAATGAGAAGATGATGAGCCGATGTAACATCATAAAAATCCTGCGTAATAATACAATTACTGGAGATAATAAGGAGAAACATATGAGGAGATATATTATTTTACAGTATTTAGTTTTCTTCTTTACATCTAATAATAAAACCTATATATTTTAGGCCACAGACAACAAGCAGTTTCTTTCTTGGAGTCTGCAGCTGAACATGTTTCTCAAAGACTCATCTTCCATAAAGCTAATTCTCGTTTCTTTTACCGACAATCGGCATTAGCAATACTGCAGGAGATATTCATTACACGTGACATGAGAAAGAACTACTTCATGATGTGGACAACATATTCATCTTCTACTGCGGCTCTAGAAACATATATTTGGCCAGAGTTCTTCACAGACTACATCTCCATAGGTCGTCGATATGAATGTTTCCCGTCTTCCCTGGACTGTAATCTTCTATCACGTTAGATCTCATGTCTGATTCATACACAGAAGTTTGAGGCTTTCACACATGGTAAGGTTTTTAATATTATACAGCGTAGGACTATTCTGAATGGGTTCATCTTGCCATGGTGGGATAGCTTTCACGCTATTTTTGATCAAAACAGTGTTGCTAAGAACCCTATTTTATTTAAGTGCACTTTTGCTTTTTATTTATTTATTTACAGCAGGGTTTATGATCATTTTTCTTCTTATAGTTTTTTTCTGATTTATAGCTATAGTAAACATGCATTTATGTGCTGCATGGATCTCAACTTAAACCAAGCTCAAATTCTGTGTTTTTTCACGGGCACCATAGTGGCCCTGTGGGCTGCTGCTATGGATGATACGCCCCTATCTATCCAACTATCATGTAGCAAAAATCTCATAGGTCCTGGATTCATTAGTATCTGCATGAAGAATGGGGCTAAGTGAGTATTTATTAAAGGGAATCCACTCCACCGACTACCCCATGTCTGATTAAAGTGAATCTGTCATGCGCTGGGACTTATCTATCCTCTAATATGGGCATGCAGATGATAGAAATATGAATCTATACTTACCAGTATGCCTCAAGCAGAGGTCTGTTTGCTGTGAAATGGCTTTTTATTCAGTGAAGAGTCCGATGCTTGCGGTCCGGTGGACGGGAAGAAGTGCCCTGAGACGTGCAGTTACCATGTCCAGGTCCCGCGCCTGTGCACTTCACTTTTTACAGAAGGCGCAGCTGTACTGTGTACTTTGCAGTCATAGTGCTGCAGGGATCTTGTGCGCAGGTGCCGGTGAGTCACGTTGAGTTTCCGGCGCCTTGGCACAAGATCCCTGCAGTACTATTACTGCATAGTACACAGTACAAGTGCGTCACTACCGTAAAAAGCGCGCAGGCGCGGGATCTGGACATGGCGATTGCACGTCACAGGGCACTGTGACGTGCAGGGGAGGGGGGAAATATTTTAATCAACACAGTAGGGGGGGATTTCTTCCCATCCCCCGGCCAGCAAGCATCATAATCTTCACTGAATAAAAAGCCATTTCACAGCAAACAGTCCTCTTATATGAGGCATAGATGTATAGATTCACATTTCTATCACCTGTTAGAGGTCAGATAAGTCCCAGGGGGTGAAAGATTCCCTTTAGTCAGCCGTGGGGTAGTCATAAAACCAGATATGTATCAAGGTATTGTAAGGTGAGGTGACAGGAAGTATGTGTCACAGAGATGGCTGGTCTCTGTGATGTAACCCGGAGTGATTCTCTAAGCACATAAGCACTAAGAGGATCATTTGGAGCACCTGGGAGCTGCTTTATGGGTAGCTAGGAGAGAATGGGCAGCTACCCACATACCTCACCTCTGGGTGTGGTTAACAGCCTATAAAATGGAAGCTGTTGTTTGGCACATGGTCTGTGTGTTTGGAGAGAGAAGGCCTCCTGTGTATGTTTGTCTTCAGATCAAGCCAGGATTCTGGACGCTACCCCAGCTTGTGCGCCACACAGGCCTGGCTGAGCAGAGACCTGCTAAGGACATTTACTTTGTTAGCCTGATCTAAAGGCTATTTGCTTATCTGTTTGGCTTCTAGATTTATGAAGCAATAAACCCACATGAACTTTTAAAGGAACATGCCTCCTGTTTTCCTCCCGTTGCACCCAAGTGAGTAAAACCCCTACAATATGTATAAAGGAACTGGTATGGTACTCAGAGAATGTTTCAATAATCTGCCTCAATGCGTTTCCCCAACAGGTTCATCAGGAGGCTTAATACAGGCATGATAATTCATGATGTTCAGCATAGTGTGCCTAATAGCTAGGTGTCCATGTATAAATATCCCAATTCATCCAAAACCCCTCCCAGACTAGGAGGCCCATTCCCATTCCTAGAGGTGAATTGTCACAGGATATACAGAATGGAGTCTGTCTACAATAATGTACTGAGCCTGCGCTACTTATCATGAGCTAGAGATCCGATAATGTCCATTCACTAGTGTGCATGTCCGGAAGTGACGTGCTTTACACTGAAACGCCAGATAAACGGATTACCGCCGTGCCACTGGTACCTGTGACTGTGCATGCCTGCAGTTATGTATTCCATGCCGGAGCGAATCTAGGATCATTGTCCAAGATTGCGCATGCCCAGATGTCTGCATTCCACGCCGGAGCGCATATGTTATTGGATCGCATTCCACCAAATGAAAAATCCTCTCTCTGAGATCAGCGTCATGGGAGACTAAAAACAAGTATTGCACATCCTCCTATCATGCAATAGGCATGTAGATCTACTTTATCACTACAAAAAATATGGGATGGTGGCCCACAGTAAATTCCTAAATGGTCAAATTTGACCCCTATTGCATAATTAGAGATACACAAGGATCATCACACGTGTTAGTTACTAAGTGGGATATAACAAATAAGAAATAATTCTGATATAGAAGATCAGATCTCTTGATGAAGTAAAACATTATGTGAACCCCATTCACAGGAAACTGAGTAGCAATGGGTAGAGTATAAAATCCAAAAATGTAATTCAGAATGGGGCTGTATTCATACAAAACAGGCATAGGAAATTTTCTCATTCAGTCCCTTAGGGGCTTGTGAATCCAGTCTGGAAATCCACTTACTTTCCTTTTTGAGGATACACCTATTGAGATCACCTCCTCTCACATTGGGTTTAACCACCTCAATGATGCAAAAGGAGAGGTCTCCAGTTTCACCTCAATGTGCACTGTTCATGTGTCTCACTGATGGGGTGTTCCGACTATGGTGTATTTCGCCCAAATGCTCGCCACCCTCCTCCTAGATTGCCTCTTGGTCGTGCCTACATAATCTAGGGAGCAGGTGCATGTGGCCATAAATAAAAGTCCTGAGGTTTTACAGAATAATCCCTCTGGAAAAAGGTTTCACCTGTAGAGGAACTCGGGAAAGATTTACATGTTCAACTTTCTCCACATCTAAAGAAACCACAGATTCTTCTATCCAGCAACGTCCCCTTGGGTGCAGGTTTTTATAGAAACTATGCACTAAATGGTCCCTAACTGACCGACCCTTTCTGAAAGTTATTGTGGGAGTAGATCCCACAGCACCCCTATGGTCTGGGTCAGCCACAAGTACAACCTAGTGTTTTCTGAGGATATTAAAGATAAGGTCACTCTGATTGTCACAAGTTCCTATTACTTGTGTTATCCCATCTTTTTCTTGCTCTCTTGGTTAGGTATGGAGGAGTGTCAGTCTCTCCTGTTTTTCAGCAAACAATCGTGCGGAATCCAAAATGTACTGTGGGTACCTTTTTCCTTGAATCTGGTGTTCATGTATATTGCCTGTATATTAATATCTGTGACATTAGAGCAGTTTCTTCTCAACTGTAAACATTGGCCCTTGGATATTGCTTTTTTTTTTTTTTTTTTTTAAGGGGGATGCGGTGGTGACTATCCCACTTCAATAGTTTATTAGTGCTTGTAGGTTTATGATAGATGAGTGTCCCTAGGGTCCCATCCCGTACTTTCTTGATTGGTACATCCAGAAAAGGCAACTGGTTATAATTAAACTCTGATATAAATCTAAGGCCCACTCTATGGATATTGAGTTCTCTGACAAATTCAAGAAATTGTTCACTCGTCCATGATCAAATGATAAAAGTGTCGTCAATATATCTATATCATACCCCAATTTATGAATTGTGGTTTCCTCCCACCAGCCCAGGAATAGGTTAGCAGATGAGGGGGCACAGAGGCTCCCTAAACATTTCCAATCCTGTAACTGTTCCTCGTAGGACATGGTTTGCAGACCAGTCACCATTCTGGTCGCTGTTCTCTGAACTTGCTCCAGTTTGTCGATGTCTTTTTTAAAATGTGGTGCCCAAAACTGGACGCAGTATTCCAGATGGTGTCTGACCAAAGAGGAGTAAAGTCCGATAATGACTTCACGTGATCTAGACTGTAAGCTTCTGTTAATACATCCTAGAATTGTATTTGCCTTTTTAGCTGCTGCATTACACTGTTGACTCATGTTCAGTCTATGATCTATGAGTATACCTAAGCCTTTTTCACATGTACTGTTGCTTAGCTCTATTCCTCCCATTTTGTATATGCTTTTTTCATTTTTATTGCCCAGATGAAGTACTTTGCATTTTTCCCTGTAAAAAAACATTCTGTTAGTTACAGCCCACTGCTCCAGTTTATTTAGGTCTTTTTGAATCCTCTCTCTCTCTTCTCTAGTATTAGCTATCCCTCCTAGCTTTGTGTCATCAATTCCCTCATCTAAATCATTGATAAAGATGTTGAACAATACAGGTCCCAGGACAGAGCCCTGTGGTACCTCACTTGAGACATTCATCCAACTGGATGTGAAGCCATTTACGACCACTCTTTGGGTCCGATCACTAAGCCAGTTATGAATCCACCTAATAGTTGCCTTGTCCATTCCATACTTGCTAATTTTTTCAATAAGGCTGGTGTGAGATACTTTGTCAAATGCTTTGCTAAAGTCAAGATACACTATATCTACAGCATTTCCCTGATCCACCCAGTCAGTGATTCTGTCATAGAAGGAAATTAAGTTAGTCTGACATGACTTGTTAGTTACAAACCCATGCTGACTCTGGTTAATCACTTCATTCTTATCCAGGTACTTACATACATGTTGTTTAATAATTTGTTCAAAGATCTTTCCTGGTATAGAAGTCAGACTCACCGGCCTATAGTTCCCTGGGTCCACCTTCTTCCCCTTTTTGAAGATAGGAACAACATTTGCTCTTCTCCAGTCTTCTGGGACTTCTCCTGTTCTCCAAGAATTTTCAAAGATTATGGAGAGTGGTTCTAAAATTTCTTCTACGATCTCCTTCAGTACTCGGGGGTGTAATTCATCTGGACCTGGAGACTTGAACTCATTTATGTTAGCTAAATATTCCCTCACAGTCTCTCTGTTTACAGATAACTTGGATTCTTCTATTCCTTTACTAGGACAGTGAAGATCAGTTGATGTTACATTTTCTTTCTGAGAGAAAACTGATGCAAAATAGGAATTAAAAAGTTCGGCCTTCTCAAAATCCTTTCTTACCATTTCACCATTTTCATCCTGTAAAAATACTATAGCATCTTTGACTTTTCTTTTACTTTTGACATACCCCCAAAATCCTTTTTTTATTGCTTTTGACATCTCTTTCAAGCCTTAATTCATTGTCAGCTTTAGCTAACCTGATACGTGCCCTACAGGATCTGCAGACTGCATTATAATCTTCTTTAGATATGCCTCCCTCTTTCCATTTAATAAACATTTCTTTCTTTCTTTTTAGCATGTGTTTAAGTTCTGTGTTCATCCATCCTGGTTTCCTTAAATGCTTCCCATTCTTCCTACTTTTCGGGATTGTTAACGATTGTGCTTTGAGAATCTCATTTTTTTAAATTTCCCATCCTTCCTGGACATTTTTGTCTTTAAGGACATCCAGCCATTGGATCCCTCCTATTCTCTTTCTGAGTCGCTTAAAATCTGCCTTTCTGAAATCTAACCTTGAAGCTTGAGTCTTCACATGTCTTCCTCCTCTAGTTATCCAAAATTCTATAATAGCATGATCGCTGCCTCCTAGGGTTCCAGCCACTTTTACCTCCTCAACCATTTCCTCCCTATTTATAAGGATTAGATCCAAAGTAGCAGATCCCCTTGTATTCTCGCCTACCTTTTGGAAGATAAAGTTGTCAGCAACAGAGGATAAGAATTTGCTTGACCTGTTAGTTTTACTTGAGAGAGATTCCCAACAAATGTCTGGATAGTTGAAATCTCCCATGACCACTATGTCATATTTTTTGGAGAACTTGGTCATTTGATACATAAAGAGTTCATCCATATCTTCAGCTTGCCCAGGTGGCCTGTAATAAATGCCTACAATGGTGTCCTTTCCGTTGTTCTCTCCTTGTATTCTTACCCAAACAGTTTCCACAGAACTCCCAGTGTCTGCTTCAATCTCTGTGCAGATATACGTTTTTCTAACATACAGTGCGACACCTCCTCCTCGTTTATCAAGTCTGTTTCTTGCAAATAAGTTGTATCCTTTTAGCCTTGTATTCCAATCATGTGTATCGTCCCACCAAGTTTCAGTGATTCCAATGACATCATATTCCTTTTCCTGCGTTAGTAGTTCCAATTCTCCTTGTTTGTTGCCCATGCTTTGTGCATTTGTATAAAAACATTTTAGTTTGTGATTGGTTTCTCTTCCTCTCATATTTTTATTATTTACATTTTTTTGTCTTTGTTCTTCCTTTCCACTTCCAGTAGCAGAGATCTCAATAGTATTTGTCAGCTGCGTATCTTTTTCTGTCCTTTTGCTTCCCTTCCCACATTGTTCTAGTTTAAAGCTCTCCTGATGAGTGTAGCAAGGCGACTTCCAAATACATGTTTTCCAGTCTTCGTAAGGTGCACCCCATCTCTAGCAAGTAGTCCATTATATAGGTATCTCATTCCGTGATCTAGAAATCCAAATCCTTGTTGACGGCACCATCGACGTAGCCAGTTGTTCACCTGTAGAATCTTATTCCACCTCATTGTTCCATGGCCATCCACTGAGAGGATGGATGAGAAGACCACAAGCGCTCCCATTTCTTTCACTTTCTTGCCTAAGTCTTCAAAGTCACTGCAGATGGTTTCCAGGTCCTTTCTTGCGGTGTCATTTGTCCCCACATGTATTAGCAGGAATGGGTAGTGATCTGTAGGTCTGAAGAGATGCTCAAGGGTATACACGTAGGGGAGCAGGCAAAGGGAAACACCAAGGTTACTTACCGGTAGCCGGTTTGTCCTGAGCCCATGACAGCACACCTGTAGAGAGGGATCCGTCCCGCCAAGGACAGGAAACCGTCTGAAATAAAAGGGCGGTACCTCTCCCTCTCTTCAGTTGTTTACAGAGCATTGAGAGGACCTCCCAAAGAGGTTAGGCATATAACCAATACCTACAATATATAAACATATATATAACACCCAAAACAGTGCACACCAGGGTGTGAGAAACAGAAAAAAAAAGGGAGGGAAAACTACGCGTGCTGTCATGGGCTCAGGAAAAACCGGCTACCGGTAAGTAACCTTGGTGTTTTCCCCTCACACATGACAGCACACCTGGAGAGAATTTTGGAGAATTATGAGCACCCTAGGGAGGGACCACCGCCTGAAGTACCCTTCTCCCAAAGGTAAGGTCAGAGGAGGACAGATCCAACAGATAGTGTTTAAAGAAGGTGGATGGTGTAGACCAAGTAGCAGCTCTACATATCTGATCGATTGAGACGTCTGCCCTTTCCGCCCAGGAGGTTGCGACGGCTCTGGTGGAATGAGCCCTGACATTGTCCGGGGCCGGAACTCCTGTGGACGTATATGCTAGACAAATGGCCTCCCTAAGCCACCTAGAAATGGTACCCTTGGACACCCCATGACCTTTCCTATTCCCCTGAAAGGCCAGCAACAAGGAATGGTCCTTCCTCCATACACTAGTCATGTTAGTGTACTGTAGTAGTGACCTTCTAACATCTAGGTTATGGAATCTAACTTCCCCTGGGTTTTTAGGATTGCTGCAAAACGAGGAAAGCACAATCTCCTGATTACAGTGAAATCTAGATACCACTTTGGGAAGGTATGCTGGATCTGGACGCAAGGTGACCCTATCATCATAAATTTGTGTGTAGGGAGGATTAACCGAAAGGGCCTGCAGGTCACCCACCCTACGAGCAGACGTTAAGGCCACTAAGAGGATGGTTTTAAGGGTGAGGATCTTTGGAGAGACATCCTGTAGGGGTTCGAACGGGTCACTGGTAAGTGCGTTCAAGACCAAATTCAGGTCCCAGGAAGGAACTCTTAGGGACCGAACCGATCTGGCACAGGACTTGATAAACCTCGAGACCCACCTGTTCCCCGCCAAGTTACAATTATAGAGCGCCCCTAATGCAGACACCTGAACTTTAAGAGTCCCCGTGGCTAGACCTAAGTCGCGCCCCTTTTGCAAAAACTCCAGGATTCCCCTGATTGGAGGCTTGTCTGATAATGGGGTATCTATAAATTCTAGGAATTTACTCCAGACTCTTGGGCCAAAAAGGGGCTATAAGAATTACCCTTGCGCCTTCCTCCTGAATCTTCCTCACCACTACTGGAACCATTACTAACGGGTGAAAAGCATAGGCCTTCCTGAACTTTCAAGGGATCTGGAGGGCATCCACGGCATGGGGACTCTCTGCTGGATTTAAGGAACAGAATCTGTCTACCTTCCTGTTTGCTCTTGTGGCGAACAGGTCTATGTCTGGCTGCCCCCATAACTGGACAATCTGTTGGAAGACCTCCGGATTTAAGCTCCATTCCCCCTGTCTTAGGGTATGGCGGCTGAGAAAATCTGCCTTTACGTTTTCTACCCCCTTTATGTGAAAGGTACTGAGGGATGGGAGGTGTCGCTCTGCCAGATGAAGGATTCTGTCTGCCACAGCCATCAGAGAGCGTGATCTTGTTCCCCCCTGATGATTCACATAGGCTACTGATGTCCGGTTGTCGGACCTGACCTGGACGTGGTGACCCTGAATGTGAGGAAGGAAATCTATTAGAGATCTCTCTACTGCCCAAAGCTCCTTTATGTTTGAGGATGCCCCCATCTCATGGTATGTCCAGTGACCCTGAATTGAGAGCTCTGCCAGATGACCCCTCCATCCGTGTCTGTCCACCACGAAAGGGAATCTACAGCTTCTGGGGAGAGAGAGAACTTGCTTTCTAAATGCCCGTTGAAGGACCTCTGCGCTGACAGGACCTCCCACTGAAGAAGTCTCATATGCCCCTGAGCCCATTTGACTGCTGGGAGACAGGCCATCATAGAGCCCAGGAGGGACATTTCCAGTGATGTCCCTAAGAGAGGCAATCGCATGGCTTTCAAGACTAAAACGAGCAATTTGCGAACCTTGTCTTCTGGGAGGAAGCAGGCTTGGAGATGAGAGTCTAGGATTAGACCTAGGTCTGAGTCCTTGAGGGGGTTAGTTTTGACTTTTGGGAATTTACCAACCACCCTAGCTGATGCAACACTGTCATGACTTCTAGGAGTTGACTGGAGCAGTGGACTTCTGATTTCCCTACTATTAAGAAATCTTCTAAATAGGGCACGATCACTATGTTCTTGATTCGTAGAAAGGCTGTTACTTCCGCTATTAGTTTTGCAAATATTTTCGGTGCTATGGAGGGGCCGAAGGGTAGGGCAGCAAACTGAAAATGCCTCAGCTTTTCCTGAATGAACAGGGCTACTCTCAGATACTTCTGGTAGTCTGGATGAATTGGGACGTGATAATATGCGTCCTTCAAGTCTATTACTGCCATAAAGCAATTGTGGTGTAAGAGCTTCACTGCCGAGCTTACTGACTCCATCTTGAAGGTCTGATTTTCTATTAACTGGTTCAGACTCCTGAGGTTGATGATGGTCCTTAGGGACCCGTTGTTTTTTTTTATCATGAACAGAGGGGAATAGAACCCCTTCCCTCTTTGTGGTATTGGCACTTCGAGAAGGACTCGTTTCCTTACTAGCTCTAATATCTCCGCTTCCAGTGTTATCTGGACCTTCCTTTTGGGGGTAACCACAAAGGTCCAACAAGGAATCTGGCTGAACCGTATCTTTAGGCCACCACTTACAATGTTCAAAATCCAGGGGTTTGCCGTAATTGCTTTCCAAGCTGGAAAAAAGTGGGAAAGCCTCCCCCCAACCTCCGGCATGGCGTCATTGGGAGGATCTCTTTGTATTTGAGGACGGTCCCCCAAACATATAGCCGACTCCTTTTTGGACTTGGTCTCCCATCTTCTCCTGTCTCCTGGAGGGCGACCCCAATTAAATTTCCTCCTCCGAAAACCAAACCTTTTTGTGTCCCCTGAAAATCCTGGGAACCCTTTGTTTTTATCGCCCGCCTTTGCTAAAAGGTCTTACAACTTTTGGCCAAACAGGAGTCTACCATCACACGGGAGGGAACACAATTTATGCTTTGACTGTAGGTCGCCTGGGCAACCTTTGAGCCACAAGGCCCATCTGGCATCATTAGATAGACCTGCTGCTCTAGCCGAAAGCCTGACAGAGTCTGCTGAAGAGTCCGCCAGGAAGGCCGATGCTGCCTGCATTAGGGGTAGATTTGAAAGGATTCTATCCCTAGAGACCTTTTTATCCTTAAGCTGGTCCTCCAACTGTTGGAGCCACACCATTAGGGATCTTCCCACACAGGTGCCCGCTACCGCTGGCTTCAGGCCTCCTGCTGCAGCTTCCCAAGTATGACGCAGAAAGGAGTCAGCCTTTTTATCAAGGGCATCTTTTAGGACGCCTGAGTCCTCCAAGGGTAGGGAAGATTTTTTGGACGACCGGGCTACAGTCCCGTCAACTTTGGGGATCTTATCCCAAGGCTCAGAGTCCTTCTCTTCGAAGGGGTACCTTCTTTTAGAGAAGGAGAGTAAGGTCCCTGATCTTTCTGGTCTCTTCCACTCTCGGTCAATGAGGCCCTGAATTTTAGTGTTTACCGGAAAGAAGCGTCTCTTTTTTTTCTTCAAGGCCCACAAACATAACGTCTTTCCGGGATTAAGACGCTTTCTCCTCCCCCAGACCCATGGTTGATCTGACTGCTCTAACCAGTATGTCCGTACTCTCAATGAGGAAACAGGGTCTACCGTTATCCGATGAGGAAGAGGATGATGAATCACTCAGCCACAGATCCTCAGACTGGGAGGAATCAGAGTTGGAGGAGACATCTCTATGGGATCTTTTCTTCCCTCTAAGCAACCCCTTCAGGGACCCCTGAACCTCTGCGTGGACTATAGACTTTAAATTAGATGCGAAATCCAGGGAATTTTCCGCTATAGTTTTAGCAACGCAGTTCGGGCAAAGCGGCTTTTGACAATCTATGGGAAGGGAAGTTTGGCATAGGGCACACATTCTGTGCTTTTGCTTGGCGCTACTCTTCTTAGGCTCCTATAAAAGGAAGCACATAAGAGACATCCCATTACTAAAAGGTGACATTCACTCAACCCTGGAAGTCACAAACGGGTACCGGAACCGATGATTCCTTTCTGGATGGACCCGAGGCGCTTGACATCTTGCTCCTGCGGCTGCCACTGCGATTGCTCGAGCGGCTGTCGGTGTGAGAGGCATCCCTCTGCTTTTTCCGTTGCTGAGGGGGGGGGGGTTAGCTGCTGCTCTTGGCTATCCTGGTCAGCCATGCTTCAGAAGCGTCCACGCTTTCAGGACAACCCCCCCCCTCCTAAAATAGGGCTCCAGCACCTCCTCCGGCTCAAGGGCCCTCCCCCTTCCCCAGGCCGGAGCTCTATCGAAAAAAACCTCCGGCCTGGAAACCTCCGATGGGCGCCTCCATCTTAGATCGGGCGCCGCCTCCTGACGTCACCGCACGGTAGGGGGAGGACAGCGCTGCGGTCTCCGGGAGGACAGAGCCTGCCTCACCGCGTGCGCCCCGCTCGGCGCAGAAACCCCAGGGGAAGCTGCGGACGGCGCTTCTGGGATACTGAACCCGGTGCACAGGCCAGTGCCCGCTCTTCCACACCGGGACAACCCCAGGTAAGTCTTCTTTTCTTCCTGAGACAGGTTCCCATTAAGGACAGGAAACCAACTGAAGCGAGGGAGAGGTAAAGCCCTTTTATTTCAGACGGTTTCCTGTTCTTGGCGGGGCGGATCCCTCTCTCCAGGTGTGCTGTCATGGGTGAAGGGAAAAACCAATTCCAGAGGACTTATTCCAACTGCAGGACCTCAGGTGGTACTGTGAGAACATTATACAGTGTGGGGGCATCATACATACTACATAAGGGGCATAATGGAGGCATTACACTGTGTGGGGGCATCATACATCCTGCATAAGGGGCATAATGGGGGCATTACACTGTGTGGAGGCATCATACATCCTGCATAAGGGGCATAATGGGGGCATTGCACTGTGTGGGGGCATCATACATTATGCATAAGGGGCATAATGGGGGCATTACACTGTGTGGAGGCATCATACATCCTGCATAAGGGGCATAATGGGGGCATTGCACTGTGTGAGGGCATCATACATACTGCATAAGGGGCATAATGGGGGCATTACACTGAGTGGAGGCATCATACTTCCTGCACAAGGGGCATAATGGGGGCATTACACTGTGTGGGGGTATCATACATCCTGCATAAGGGGCATAATGGGGGCATTACACTGTGTGGGGGCATCATACATCCTGCATAAGGGGCATAATGGGGCATTACACTGTGTGGGAGCATCATACATCCTGCATAAGGGGCATACACTGTGTGGGGGCATCATACACACTGTATAAGAGGCATAATGGAGGCATTACACTGTGTGGGGGCATCATACATCCTGCATAAGGGGCATAATGGGGGCATTACACTGTGTGGAGGCATCATACATCCTGCATAAGGGGCATAATGGGGGCATTGCACTGTGTGGGGGCATCATACATACTGCATAAGGGGCATAATGGGGGCATTGCACTGAGTGGAGGCATCATACTTCCTGCACAAGGGGCATAATGGGGGCATTACACTGTGTGGGAGCATCATACATCCTGCATAAGGGGCATAATGGGGGCATTACACTGTGTGGGAGCATCATACATCCTGCATAAGGGGCATAATGGGGGCATTACACTGTGTGGGAGCATCATACATCCTGCATAAGGGGCATAATGGGGGCATTACACTGTGGGGGGCATCATACATCCTGCATAAGGGGTATAATGGGGGCATTACACTGTGTGGAGGGCATCATACATCCTGCATAAGGGGTATAATGGGGGCATTACACTGTGTGGAGGGCATCATACATCCTGCATAAGGGGCATAATGGGGGCATTACACTGTGGGGGCATCATACATCCTGCATAAGGGGCATAATGGGAGCATTACACTGTGTGGGGGCATCATACATACTGCATAAGGGGCATAATGGGGGCATTACACTGTGGAGGCATCATACATCCTGCATAAGGGGCATAATGGGGGCATTACACTGTGTGGGGGCATCATACATCCTGCATAAGGGGCATAATGGGGGCATTACACTGTGGGGGGGCATCATACATCCAGCATAAGGGGCATAATGGGGGTATTACACTGTGTGGGAGCATCATACATCCAGCATAAGGGGCATAACGGGGGCATTACACTGTGGGGCCAGTAAAGGGGTCCTGTACTATGAGAACAATACGTTTCCTCCCTTCCTGTCTCCATAGTTGGGTCGTATGTATCTATTACAGAAAACAGAACAAAAACCTTATGATTCTTATAAAGGGGCAACACAAGACCCCAAAAGAGTCTCCGTGCTGAAGGGGTTAATGCCCCCTGCGCCCAGTAATGAGGGATCTCCACATACCTCCACCTGCAGAGCCGCCACCACATATATGGCTGCTCTGTGCGCACAGGAGCTGTGATGAGGTCCCAGGAGGGGAGGAGTCAGGGGTCACATGATCAGGGGCCTCAGTGGATGCAGGACTCTGCTGTGCTGGTTGTCATGGTGCTGGATGAGCTGAAGTTTATGTGTGGGGTCAGGAGGGGTTTACAGTGTGGATGTAGCAGAGCCGCGTGTGTACGAGGTGTACGGAGCAGAGCCGCGTGTGTACGAGGTGTACGGAGCGGAGCCGCGCGTGTACGAGGTGTACGGAGCAGAGCCGCGTGTGTACGAGGTGTACGGAGCAGAGCCGCGTGTGTACGAGGTGTACGGAGCAGAGCCGCGTGTGTACGAGGTGTACGGAGCAGAGCCGCGCGTGTACGAGGTGTACGGAGCAGAGCCGCGCGTGTACGAGGCGTACGGAGCAGAGCCGCGCGTGTACGAGGCGTACGGAGCGGAGCCGCGCGTGTACGAGGCGTACGGAGCGGAGCCGCGCGTGTACGAGGCGTACGGAGCGGAGCCGCGTGTGTACGAGGCGTACGGGGCGGAGCCGCGCGTGTACGAGGTGTACGGAGCAGAGCCGCGCGTGTACGAGGTGTGAGGAGCGGAGCCGCGTGTGTACGAGGCGTACGGAGCGGAGCCGCGTGTGTACGAGGCGTACGGAGCGGAGCCGCGTGTGTACGAGGCGTACGGAGCGGAGCCGCGTGTGTACGAGGCGTACGGAGCGGAGCCGCGCGTGTACGAGGAGTACGGAGCGGAGCCGCGCGTGTACGAGGAGTACGGAGCGGAGCCGCGCGTGTACGAGGAGTACGGAGCGGAGCCGCGCGTGTACGAGGAGTACGGAGCGGAGCCGCGCGTGTACGAGGAGTACGGAGCGGAGCCGCGCGTGTACGAGGTGTACGGAGCTGAGCCGCGCGTGTACGAGGCGTACGGAGCTGAGCCGCGCGTGTACGAGGCGTACGGAGCTGAGCCGCGCGTGTACGAGGCGTACGGAGCGGAGCCGCGCGTGTACGAGGCGTACGGAGCGGAGCCGCGCGTGTACGAGGCGTACGGAGCGGAGCCGCGCGTGGACGAGGCGTACGGAGCGGATCCGCGCGTGGACGAGGCGTACGGAGCGGAGCCGCGCGTGGACGAGGCGTACGGAGCGGATCCGCGCGTGGACGAGGCGTACGGAGCGGAGCCGCGCGTGTACGAGGCGTACGGAGCGGAGCCGCGCGTGTACGAGGCGTACGGAGCGGAGCCGCGCGTGTACGAGGCGTACGGAGCGGAGCCGCGCGTGTACGAGGCGGAGCCGCGCATGTACGAGGTGTACGGAGCGGAGCCGCGCGTGTACGAGGTGTACAGAGCAGAGCCGCGCGTGTACGAGGTGTACAGAGCAGAGCCGCGCGTGTACGAGGTGTACAGAGCAGAGCCGCGCGTGTGCGAGGTGTACGGGGTGGAGCCGCGCGTGTACGAGGCGTACGGAGCGGAGCCACGCGTGTACGAGGCGTACGGAGCGGAGCCGCGCGTGTACGAGGCGTACGGAGCGGAGCCGTGCGTGTACGAGGCGTACGTAGGGGAACCGTGTGTGTACGAGGTGTACGGAGCGAATCTGTGTGTGTACGAGGCGTACGGAGCGGAGCCGCGCGTGTACGAGGTGTACAGAGCCGCGTGTGTACGAGGTATACAGAGCGAATCTGTGTGTTTACGAGGTGTACGGAGCGGAGCCGCGTGTGTACGAGGTGTGCGTAGTCATACGTGTACGAGGTGTACGTAGCAGAGCCTTGCGTGTACGAGGTGTACGGAGCGGAGCCGCGTGTGTGCGTAGTCATACGTGTACGAGGTGTACGTAGCAGAGCCTTGCGTGTACGAGGTGTACGGAGCGGAGCCGTGTGTTGTGGTGTTTACAAGGCGTTCTTTATACTCCATTTAAAGTCTGGCAGTTGTGTGTTGTTCCTAACTATTCACACTTGGTCGCTGACCAATACCATACTACAAGGCCAGTACCTAAAACCGTGGTCATCATACATATCAGATATTACTGCGGTACTAATCCAGAAAGTTTTAGGGAACGTGTCAAATATTCCATCACCTACTGTATCCTCACCCATCCCTTGTAGATTGTGAGCCCTCGCCGGCAGGGTTCTCACTCCTCCTGTACCAGTCGGTGACTCATTTTTGTTCAAATTATTGTACTTGTTGTTTGCTATGTTTATCCCATTTTTCACATGTAAAGCACCATGGAATTAGTGGCGCTATAATAATTATACTCCATTTAACCCCTTTATAGGTTAATTTTTTTCAATTCTGACCATTGTTTATGAGGTAATTACTCTGGAACGCTTCAACAGATCCCCCTGATTCGGAGAATGTTTTTTCGTGACATATTATATTTCATGACAGTGATAAAACTTCTTCGACATGACTTGTGTTTATTTGTGAAAAAAATGGAAATTTAGCAAAAATTTAGAAAATTTCACAATTTTCAAACTTTGAATTCCTATGCCTTTAAATCAGAAAGTTAAGTCACACAAAATAGTTAATAAATAACATTTCCCACATGCCTACTTTACATCAGCAAACCAAAATGTTTTTTTGTTAGGAAGTTATAAGGGTTAAAAGTTGACCAACGATTTCTCATTTTTCCAACAAAATTTACAAAACCATTTTTTTTAGGGACCACATCATATTTGAAGTGACTTTGAGAGGTCTGTATGACAGAAAATACCTAAAAGTGACACCATTCTAAAAAATTGCACCCCTCTAGGTGCTCAAAACCACATTCAAGAAATTTATTAGCCCTTCAGGGACTTCACAGGAACTAATGGAATGTGAATGGAAAAAAATGAACATTTTACGTTTTTTCGCCAAAATTTTACTTTTGTCCAAAATTTTGCAAGATAACATGAGAAAATGGACCATACAATTTGTTGCGCAATTTCTCCTGAATACGCTGGTATCCCATATGTGGTGGAAAACTAGTGTTTGGGGGCACAGCAGGGCTCGGAAGGAAAGGAGCACCATTCAACTTTTGCAACACAAAATTGGCTGGAATCGGTAGCGGATGCCATGTTGCGTTGGAAGAGCCCCTGATGTGCCTAAACAGTGTAAACCCCCCCACAAGTGACCCCATTTTGGAAACTAGACACCTCAAAGAATATAGATATGTGGTGAGCACCTTGAACCTCCAGGTGCTTCACAGAAGTTTATGACGTTGAGCCGAGAAAATAAAAAATCATATTTTTACCACAAAACTTCTGTTTATGCCCAAATTTAGCATTTTCAGAATAATAAAAAGAGAAAATGCACAATACCATTTGATGTGCAATTTCTCCTGAATACGCTGAATACATCACCCATATGTGGTGGAAAACTAGTGTTTGGGGGTACGGCAGGTCTCGGAAAGGAAAGGAGCCCCATTCGACTTTTGCAATGCAAAATTGGCTGGAATCATTAGCGGACGCCATGTCATGTTTGGAGAACCCCTGATGTGCCTAAATAGTGGAAACTCCCCACAAGTGATGTAAGAGTGTGAAATGTGATAACAGCAGGAGAGCACTAGGACCCTGTGACTTTTGCCTGGCTGAGCTCAGAGGAGGGGTGTAACGGGTCTGGGAGGTGGAACCTCTGAGCAACTATACAAGGGGGCGGTCCTTGTAAGGAAGCGGGTGGCTCCCAGGGAAGACGGGCAGGTAGTCACGGCAAGTGACAGGGACAGTCTCTGGGTAGAAGGGCAGGTAGTCACGGCAAGTGACAGGGACAGTCTCTGGGTAGAAGGGCAGGTAGTCACGGCAAGTGACAGGGACAGTCTCTGGGTAGAAGGGCAGGTAGTCACGGCAAGTGACAGGGACAGTCTCTGGGTAGAAGGACAGCAGGCAGGTGGCTGGTGAGCGCTCCCAGGTGAGCGGGCGAGAGTCTCTGGACAGGCAGGTGGTCACGGCAAGTGACGGCAGAACCTCCAGGTAGACTAGCAGACAGGTACAGGTGGACGCTCCCAGGTGAGTGGGCAAGAGTCTCTGGACAGTCTGGTGGTCACGGCAAGTGACGGCAGAGCCTCCAGGTAGGCTAGCAGGCTGGTAGCAGGTGAGCGCTCCCAGGTGAGCGGGCAAGAGTCTCTGGACAGGCAGGTGGTCACGGCAAGTGACGGCAGAGCCTCCAGGTAGGCTAGCAGGCAGGTAGCAGGTGAGCGCTCCCAGGTGAGCGGGCAGGCTGGTCCATAGACAGACTGACAGGTGTCGGAAGGCAGACCGTCGGACCGCAGGCTTGCAAGCAGGTAAGCGGATATCAGGCAGGTATCAAGCAGGAATCTGGCAGGTGACTGGCGGGAATCTGGCAGGTGACTGGCAGGTAACAAGCAGGAATCTGGCAGGTGACTGGCAGGTAACTGGTAACGGGACCTGAGGGCTGAAGCAGAGTGAAGGCTTTGCAACAACATTGCTCGGGCACCTCCATTTTGGAGGAGGTGCCTTATATATGGTGAAGTCCTCCGGCCATTGGCCGGGGACTCCTTAGGACGGCGCGCGCGGCCCCTTTAAGAGGGGGAGCGCGCGCGCGCCCTAAGCACCGTGGCCGGGAAGCAGCGCGCGCTGCCAGCAGAGCGGGAGGAAGACGCCGGGCACGGAGCGGAGAGGTGAGGGGAACGGCGTCACTGCCTAGCAGGAGGCAGGGACTCCGACGCTACAGTACCCCCCCCTTTAGGCCCCCCCTTTTTTAGGCCAGAGAGAAATTTATCAAGGATGAGAGGGGCATGGATGTTCTCCCGGGGCTCCCACGTTCTCTCCTCAGGACCAAACCCCTTCCAATCTACCAGAAAAAAGTTTTTTCCTCTTACCCTTTTGGTGGCCAGAATGTTCTCTACCTCAAACTCGTTCTCAGTGGAAACCGGAGCAGGGGGCGTACCTGTAGACTTGGAAAAAGAGTTAAGTACCACGGGTTTGAGGAGAGATACATGGAAGGAGTTAGGGATCCGTAAGTTGACAGGGAGTTTCAATTTATAGGCCACCGGATTGATTTGTTTGATAACTTCCAGTGGGCCGATGAACCGAGGCCCTAACTTGTAGGAGGGAATCTTGAGCCGGACATACTTGGACGAGAGCCAGACTTTATCTCCAGGACGGAATTGTGGAGGATCCAGGCGTTTTTTGTCAGCGTGTTTTTTCATCCGCTCGGACGACTGAAGGAGTGCGGATCGGGTACTCTCCCAAATGGAGGAGAATTCGCTAATGAGAGATTCCGCAGCCGGATTGTCCACCGAGGTGGAGACGGGAAATGGGATCCGAGGATGCTGACCGAAGACTACAAAAAACGGGGATTTGGAGGAAGATTCGCTCTCGTGATTATTGTAAGAGAATTCGGCCCATGGTAGGAGATCCACCCAGTCCGAATGGTGGGCATTAACGAAGTGCCGGAGGTAACTGGTCAGGATCTGATTGATCCGCTCCACTTGACCATTGGACTGTGGGTGGTAAGCGGAGGAGAAGTCCAGGGTGACGTCAAGCAGCTTACATGTGGCTCTCCAGAAGCGTGAGGTGAACTGAACCCCACGATCCGACACGATGTGGAGGGGCAGGCCATGGAGACGGAAGATGTGGCGGATAAAGTCTTTAGCCAGTTCGGGTGCAGACGGGAGACCCGGCAGGGGAATGAAGTGCGCCATCTTGGAAAAGCGGTCAGCGACCACCCAAATGACCGTACAACCGGCAGAGACAGGGAGATCCGTTATAAAGTCCATAGCTATATGCTGTCATGGAGCAGCAGGTACTGGAAGAGGAAGGAGGCGACCGGCTGGCAGGTGTCTCGGAACTTTGTTGCGGGCGCAGGACACACAGGCTGAAACAAAGTCTATTACATCCTTGTGCAGGGTAGGCCACCAGTAATGCCGGGTAATAAGCTGGAGGGTCTTTTTCTGACCGGCGTGGCCAGCTGGCTTAGACGAGTGACCCCAGAGTAGGACCTTCTTCCGATCAGGTACTGTTACGAACGTCTTACCGGGAGGGAGACGATTTAGATTCACGGGAGCCACCTGCATTACTCTGGCGCGATCAATGATGTGCTTCGGTTCCTCCTCTAGATCAGACACCAGGAAGGATCGGGACAAGGCGTCAGCTTTGATGTTTTTGTCTGCCGGGCGAAAATGAAGAACGAAATCAAAGCGGGCAAAAAACAAGGACCACCGGGCTTGGCGCGGGTTAAGTCTCTGGGAGCTCTGGAGGTAAGCCAAGTTCTTGTGGTCCGTGTAAATAATTACCGGGTGAAGAGCCCCCTCGAGCAGGCAACGCCACTCCTCCAGTGCCAGCTTAATGGCCAATAACTCTCGATCTCCTATAGAATAATTGCGCTCAGAAGAGGAGAAGAGTTTGGAGAAGAAGCCGCAAGTTACCATTCTTCCGGAAGGCGACTTTTGGGTAAGTACCGCTCCGGCTCCAGAGGAGGAGGCGTCAACTTCCAGGAAGAATTGTTTGTTGCCGTCCGGATGATGCAGCACCGGGGCGGAAGAGAAAGCCTGTTTTAAGGAAAGAAAGGCTTCCTCTGCTTCGGGCGGCCATTCTCTGGGATTAGTGCCCTTACGGGTGAGCGCAGAGATTGGGGCAGTCCGGGAAGAGAAGTGCGGTATGAAGAGGCGGTAGTAGTTGGCGAAACCCAGGAACCGCTGAATAGCTTTCAACCCCTCTGGTCAGGGCCACTTCTGAATGGCAGACAGTTTCTCAGGATCCATTCGTAGGCCGGTCTGAGAGATTATGTAGCCCAGAAACGGAAGCGAGGTCTGCTCAAAGAGGCACTTCTCATATTTAGCGTAGAGGTGGTTCTGCCTGAGCCTGAGCAGAACCTGACGAACATCCCTCCGGTGTGTGGGGAGATCCGGAGAGAAGACCAAGATGTCGTCCAGGTACACCACTACGCAGGAGTAGAGAAGGTCCCGGAAGATGTCATTGACCAACTCTTGAAAGACGGCGGGAGCGTTACAGAGACCGAAGGGCATTACCAGGTATTCAAAGTGGCCGTCCCGGGTGTTGAATGCCGTCTTCCATTCATCCCCCTGACGGATACGGACCAGGTTATACGCCCCACGGAGGTCCAGCTTGGTGAAGATTCTAGCCCCCCTCAGACGGTCAAATAATTTCGGAATGAGCGGAAGGGGATATTTATTCTTCACCGTGATCTGGTTAAGGCCTCTATAGTCTATACAGGGACGGAGTGAGCCGTCCTTCTTTTTGACGAAGAAGAAGCCTGCTCCCGCCGGGGAAGTAGATTTCCGGATGAATCCCCGGGCCAGATTCTCCTCAATATATTCTGACATGGATCGGGTCTCAGCAGCGGACAAAGGGTAAATGCGCCCACGGGGAGGAGTAGCGCCGGGCATCAGGTCGATAGGGCAGTCGTATGGTCTATGAGGGGGTAATGTCTCTGCCTCCTTTTTATTAAAGACGTCCACATACGACCAATAAGGAGCCGGAAGACCAGGTAGATTGGCTGGAGTAGGAGAAGGACGGACAGGATGGACGGGAACTAAACAAGTCTTATGGCAGTCCTGTCCCCAGCGAAGGACTTCTCCGGTCTGCCAATCAAGCACGGGTGCATGTCTCTGAAGCCAAGGTAGGCCTAATAAGAGGGCGTGAGAGAGTCCAGGCAGAACATGAAAGAAGATGCTCTCAGAGTGCAGCATTCCCACCTGCAGAGTTATGGATTCGGTGATGAGTTGGATGGGATGTGGTAAGAGGCCCCCATCCACGGCAGCGACAGATAAGGGTACAGCTAGAGGTTTGGTGGGAATGCGGTATTTCTCTACCAGAGACTGAGAAATGAGATTTCCGGCAGCTCCAGAGTCAAGTTGGGCTAGTTCAAAATAACGGTTCTCCCCGCAGATGATAGAGACCGACAGCAACAGAGATGGAGAGGGTTTACTCTTGTCTAGGACGACCTCTCTGAGCGATCCTAGACACAGGCGTTTCCCGACCTCTCCGGGCAGGAACGGATCCGGTGCTCCTTACTGCCACAGTAGAAGCAGCTCCCCTCGGCTCGGCGTAACTCTTGACGGGTTTTGACCATCTTGGTCTGGTCGACCTGCATAGGCTCAGGTGAGAGCGCCTGGGTAGTAACGGGAGAAGTGACAGGTTTCTGGAAGGTAGGGGCTAGACGTGGAAACCTCCTCTCACGGGTGACCTCTTTGGCGCGCTTCTGGAACCGGATGTCAATCCGGGTGGCAAGTGTTATTAAGTCGTCGAGAGTGGTAGGAATGTCCCGACCGGCGAGTTCATCTTTAATACGCCCGGACAGACCCTCCCAAAAGACAGACACCAGGGCGTCGTTATCCCAGGCCAGCTCCGAAGCCAGGGTACGGAACCGTATGGCGTATTGGCCCACGGAGAGATTTCCTTGACGGAGGCGTAGCAGAGATGATGCGGATGAGGTCTTCCGTCCTGGTTCGTCGAAGACTTTCCGGAAGGCCGTGAGAAAGGCTGGCAGGTTGGACACCAGGGGGTCTCCTCTCTCCCATAGAGGATTTAGCCAAGCCAGTGCCTCTCCCGTGAGATGGGACATGATGAAGGCTACTCTGGCTCGGTCGCTGGAAAACTGGTGTGTCAACAGTTCGAAGTGCAGAGTGCACTGGTTAATGAAGCCCCGTGCCTGGCTGGGATCTCCGCCAAAACGAGGAGGGGCGGAGAGGCGGGGACCGGGAAGAGATGCCATGGTGTTGATGGGCTGCGGCGGTGCCGGGGTAGTAAGTGTGCGAGTGGAGGCAGCTCCCGAAGAGGTAGTCAACCACGCAGGTGACTCAGGATGGACTCCTGTTGGGACCTCTGACGGGAAAGTTCATGACATAGGTCCGTGAGCGAGGGAGCTTGGGTGCCACCGGGTTCCATGGCCCGAGCAAACTGTAACGGGTCTGGGAGGTGGAACCTCTGAGCAACTATGCAAGGGGGCGGTCCTTGTAAGGAAGCGGGTGGCTCCCAGGGAAGACGGGCAGGTAGTCACGGCAAGTGACAGGGACAGTCTCTGGGTAGAAGGGCAGGTAGTCACGGCAAGTGACAGGGACAGTCTCTGGGTAGAAGGGCAGGTAGTCACGGCAAGTGACAGGGACAGTCTCTGGGTAGAAGGGCAGGTAGTCACGGCAAGTGACAGGGACAGTCTCTGGGTAGAAGGACATCAGGCAGGTGGCTGGTGAGCGCTCCCAGGTGAGCGGGCGAGAGTCTCTGGACAGGCAGGTGGTCACGGCAAGTGACGGCAAAACCTCCAGGTAGACTAGCAGACAGGTAGCAGGTGGACGCTCCCAGGTGAGCGGACAAGAGTCTCTGGACAGGCAGGTGGTCACGGCAAGTGACGGCAGAGCCTCCAGGTAGGCTAGCAGGCAGGTAGCAGGTGAGCACTCCCAGGTGAGCAGGCAAGAGTCTCTGGACAGGCAGGTGGTCACGGCAAGTGACGGCAGAGCCTCCAGGTAGGCTAGCAGGCAGGTAGCAGGTGAGCGCTCCCAGGTGAGCGGGCAGGCTGGTCCATAGACAGACTGACAGGTGTCGGAAGGCAGACCGTCGGACCGCAGGCTTGCAAGCAGGTAAGCGGATATCAGGCAGGTATCAAGCAGGAATCTGGCAGGTGACTGGCAGGTAACAGGCAGGAATCTGGCAGGTGACTGGCAGGTAACAAGCAGGAATCTGGCAGATGACTGGCAGGTAACTGGTAACGGGACCTGAGGGCTGAAGCAGAGTGAAGGCTTTGCAACAACATTGCTCGGGCACCTCCATTTTGGAGGAGGTGCCTTATATATGGTGAAGTCCTCCGGCCATTGGCCGGGGACTCCTTAGGATGGCGCGCGCGGCCCCTTTAAGAGAGGGGGAGCGTGCGCGCGCGCGCCCTAAGCACCGTGGCCGGGAAGCAGCTCGCGCTGCCAGCAGAGCGGGAGGAAGACGCCGGGCACGGAGAGGAGAGGTGAGGGGAACAGCGTCCCTGCCTAGCAGGAGGCAGGGACGCCGACGCTACAAGGGGCAGTGCAAGAAACTGTGTGTGTTCTAAGAGTGTCTGATGTGTGACAGCCTAGACAGGAAGTCTGTGAGAAGAAGCTGCAACAAGATGCTGTCTTTACACTCTTCCCTGTGGAGTTTGTTTACCCCTTTCTCTGTTTAAGAACAAGTGCTAAGCTGAGAAAGCTGTGTGGCTCTGTGGAGTTTTGTGGAAGTCCATGATAAGTGGATTAGAGACTTTGTGCTGAAGGAGTCACGTGTCGAGTGATAAAAGAAGGGACTTAGGAATCCATTTCTGTGACGGAGCACATGGTTGGTGTACTGGATAAGAGTGAGAGACTTCGGGAGGAAAGAAGATTTCTGGTGCTATTTCCACTGAGAGGATATTGACAAGACTTTGTGAAGAGATCTTCCCAGACCTTAATCTGAGGCTACAGGACTAAAGTCCCCGGCGTGTGGTCTCGGCATCAGCCGACAAGACAGGGAATTTTTGCTGTTTTCGTGAACTTTGTTTTGGCGCCAAAGTTTTCCGGGACTAGCTGCAGCCACCGCGATTCACAGGCCTGTGATAGACTGCATCTGAGGTTAACGGTACCATAACTTTAAGATACCCGGGTATCCTGATAATAAGGGTATAAGAGCAATTGGTATAGTTTCATGCATTACTATTGTTATAGTGGTAGGATTGTATTCAGTGTGCCATCTCAGGGGGTCCCCATATACCGCACTCACTAGACTGACCCTGTGTTTAGGTAAAATTGTTCCAGATCACTAGAATAATTCACATAAGCTGGAAACCTTGAGATTGGCACATTGATTTCAGCTTTTGCTGATTGTGTGTATTTAGTAGAGACAGTGTCCCAGACAGAACCTGAGACTGATTCATTCAATACTGAATTTTAGTCTAATCCCTGTTTTAGTAAAGAAAGTGTTGTTTATTTCTGTCTCTGTCTCAGTTTGTGACTCACTGGATCGCTCTCGGACCTCCGGTCATTACAAGTGATACCATTTTGAAAACTACACCCATCGAAGATTTTATCCCGGTATATAGTGAGGATTTTGAACCAACAGGTACTATACACAATGTGATAAAATTGAATCGTCATATAGAAATAGTACAATTTTGTCACAAAAATGTTATGTTAGCCCCAATTTTTTCACTTTTGCAAGAGGTAACAAGAAAAAATGGACCACTCAGTTTGTTACCCACTTTATTCTGAGTGTGGCAATACTCCACATGTGGTCAAAAAACACCGTTTGGACAAACGGCAGGGCTCGGAGGGGAAGAAGCACTATTTGAATATTAGAACACAAATTTGGCTGAAATAGAGTTCTGCTGCCGCTATGTGGTCTGTGAGCCCGCTATTAAAGCTCAAGAATATTCCCTCCAAACCACTCCCATGGATTGTAGTGAATATTCATGGTCTTTAATAGCGGGCACACTGACCGCAGAGCGGCAGCGGGAGCCGCGCTGCAGTACAGTGCGCCGGCTATTGAAGAAACTGAATTGTTATTGCTCCCCACGCACAGAGTCCCGGCGTGGGGAGCAATGACTATTCCAGCACAGTATATCACACTGTGTGAGGGCGCAGTCAGGGACACCATGTGCGCCCTGCCGTGATCGGCTCACACAGTGAGAGTCTTGGCAGCAGAGCGGGACAGCGCTGGAGGAGAGAATAGGTGAGTATGACTGTTTATTTTTTTTTGTAGGCAGCGTCATGGGGACTCAAGGGTTGCCATACATACCAGGATGGGGATGAGGGGTGCCATACATACCAGAATGGGTGATCAAGGGGTGCCATGCATACCAGGATGGGGGCTCAAGGGATGCCATACATACCAGGATGGGGGATCAAGGGGTGCCATACATACCAAGATGGGGGATCAAGGGGTGCCATGCATACCATGATGAGGGCTCAAGGGGTGCCATATATACCAGGATGGGGATGTGGGCTGCCATACATACCAGAATGGGGGATCAAGGGTTGCCATACATACCAGGATGGGGAAATCAAGGGGTGCCATACATACCAGGATGGGTGATAAAAGTGTGCCATGTATACCAGGATGGTGATGAGGGCCATGTATACCAGGATGGGATGGTGGCCACGTATAACAGGAAGGAGGAGCCATACATACCAGGATGGAGGATATAAACAGAATTGGGGGACATTACCCCAATACCAATGTCGGCAGCAGACCCCCTCCCCCATAACAGGGCATCATGACCACATTTTTTGCTTAAATTTTTTTTTCCTATTTTCCTCCTCTAAAACCTAGGTGCGTCTTATGGTCCAGTGCGTCTTATAGTCCGAAAAATACAGTATATACTCACCACAGTTCTGACAGTAATCCAAGGGTTAAAGCAATGTCCCACCAAATAACTTTATTTAGCTCCAAAAAGCATTCATTAATGTACAAAAAAGCTTCAAAAACCGCATCAAAAACGCGGCAACACCGTGCTGTTTTTCAGCAGCGTTTTTCCTGCCAAGGAGATGCAGAAACGCTCAAGAAATTTCTGCTTCAAATTGTGAACGTGTGCACATAACCTAGAGCAGGTTCCTGCCTAGTAAGGTAGGAACCGCCATGTGCGCATAACAACCCATCCTTTTACAGAATGCGTAAAGAGGCAGTATGCCACAGTACATGTGGGCAGCTTTATCTGGTATAACGGGTTTTATAATACCCGAATAAAATAATAAGAAAGCCCATTCTTTACAGACCAAGAACAGCTTGTGTACTAGGTATCCTTCATAAAAAAACGCCATGTCTATAGCACCAAACAGTAGAAAGGTTCAGAATGATGGCTTTAGATGGCACGGCATAGTCAAACTGGCGGGAAAAAAAGGTATGCTATTTCAGCAAATTCCCCTCACAGTATTCATCTAGGGGTATAGCGAGCATTAACGCCTTAGCACCCAATTACGGACACTGCACGGCATGAGTGAATGTAAGTTAGGGCTCCTTGCCGTGCAGTGTCTTTCACAGCTTTAACTGTCACTGCGTGTAAACAGGCAATGACAGTTAAGCGCCGACAGCTGTCAATGATGAGGTGCAGGGACCCATGTTGACGGTCCCCTCACCCAGATCACTGCGATCGGTCAGTCAATCTGACTGACTGATCTCAGCATGATCGCACAGGAGATGCTGTAATATCAGCACCTCCAGGTCAGCGCTGCTGGTGGCTGAGCTCTGGCACTAAACATCCAGTTCCGGAGTCATCACCACCCCTGGCTGTTAACCCCCTGAATGCTGCGATCGAGCATATGACTATACCGTGCTCACAGAGCATACCACAGTTATTTCATTAGTGCTGGAAAAAATTGCATTGAAATGAAAGGCAACATGTTTCAAAATGAAGGAGTGTAACAATGTTGCAAAGCTGAGTACATGCACAGGATAAAAGAACATCCAGGGCTACTGCCGCTCTCGTAAAAATAGGGACTAGTTGTACAACGTCTCTATAGCACAATCAATCCCTATATGAGGGACAGATGTGCCATGTGACGCTGGCAGATTAAGGTTAAGTGCACACATAGCGTTTTTGATGCGTTTTCGCAGCATTTTTCCGTGTGAAAGCGCATTAAAAGCGCTCTGCCAGCTATTGCAATGGTAATCCTGATGTGCTGTGCACATGATGCGAAAATTTCTGCTCAGGACTGCCATTACGGAAAAAAGCAGCATGACCATTATGCTCAGCGTTTCCGGAGTGTTTCCCGCCCATTGGCTTTAATTGAAACGCAGCAAATCCGATTATACCTGTGGATTTGCTGCGTTTCAATTAAAGCCAATGGGCGGGAAACGCTCCGGAAATGCGCTGCGGGTGGTACCCGGGTCGGCTGGGGAGGACTACTACTACTCTTATCCGACCGCCGTTCCCGCTGATAACAGCAAGAGCGGCGTGGCTGAGGAGAGCAGTAGTTCTCCTCAGCCGAGCTGGAAACCAGCTGCAGTTAAAAAAAAGTAAAAAATAAAAAAAAACACTATACTCATTTGTCTGGCGCCCCCCGGTGTCCTCCCAATGTCCCTCGGCGATGTTCTCCTGATGTCCCCCGGCGATGTTGTCCTCTCGGTGGCCGGCGGAACACTGCAGGGAGTGTGCGTCTTATAGTCCGAATACTATATTACTGTATGGCCGTGCATGGTGGTGGGAGTGGGGGAGCGACTACGGGGGATGATACGCTGTGCCCGCTACTAAAGAAAATGAATATTCCCTGCTCCCCATGCCCATGAGCGTGGAGAGCAATGAATATTCATTTTCCTTAATAGCCGACACACTGTAACCGCAGCGCGGCTCCTGCTGCCGCTATGCGGTCTGTGTGCCCGCTATTAAAGCTCATAAATATTCCCTACAACCCACTCCCATGGGTTGTAGTGAATATTCACGGTCTTTAATAGCGGGCACAGCATCTCACACATTCCACACATAAAACTGTGTAAAAAAGGCGGCGCGGGGTAATTGTGCCAGTAGTGAGGGGCAAATAATGCTGGAAATGTCACTGACTGCGGAGACGTCTCCATGTAACGTCTTCACTCCGGATATCACTGTACAGGAGCCGCACAGTTCACACTGTGCATCCACTGAGGCCCCTGATCATGTGACCCCTGACTCCTCCCCTCCTGTGACCTCATCACAGCTCCTGTGCGCACAGAGCAGCCATATATGTGGTGGCGGCTCTGCAGGTGGAGGTATGTGGAGACCCCATTACTGGGCGCAGGGGGCATTAACCCCTTCAGCACGGAGACTCTTTTGGGGTCTCTGTGTGGTGTGAACAGTGAGGTAACAGCTGTGGGCAGAATGCAGCTTAGCTGGTTCCCGTCCACATTAGATCCATTCAGACGGCTGCAGGATGAAGGACAGAAGCCCAGAGAAGTCCTCACACAGCGCCATTATTCCTTTCCTAGTTCCAGCACAGTAATGTAGATACTTGCGATGAGCGAGCGTGCTTGCCAATGCTCAGTACTTGTTGGAGTATCGTGGGTGCTCGAGTCCCTGCCCAGCATGCTTTGCGGCTGTTAGTCAATAAACATGCAGGGATTGCCTGCTGTACACAGTAATGCTGTAGCCATGTTGGCTACTGGCATTACTGTGACTGGCCAGCCGTATCGTGTCATTGGGTTTATGTAAGACCCGGTGACGCGATGCTCGGCACACTCTCCTCAGGAAGCAGTTCAGGAAGAGTTATAGGAGGGTACATTAATGTTTGCCTCCCCCCCTAAATATTATAAAGTTGCACCCACTAGTGCCTTTCATGTGGCACTAAAGGGCGTATTTAATCTTTTTTAAACATATTAAATAATTAATTCTGGCACTTTGCCTGGCTCTTCCCAATTGCCCTGATGCATTAGCAAACGAGGTAATATATTTTGGGGTTTATGTCAGCAGTGTATTGTAAGCTGACATCAAGCTTAGGGGTTAGCATTGGAGAGGCATCTATTAGACACCCCCATTATTAACCCAGTAAGTTAAAAGAAAAAAAAAATACACACAAAAATTTTATTTTAAAAAAACTCCCTGACTCCCAATTCACCAATTTACTATTTTTTTTAAAAAAAAAGCCATGCTGGTCTGGAGTATTCCAAACATTCCAAAGAAGTCCACAAATGGCAACCTAAAAGAGAGAATTAAATGAATTCAGACAAGAGACAGTCCCTCATTCACCAATTTATTAGCCCGCAGCTCTGACGTAGTCCATTTAGTTCCCACGACGTGCACAAATTCTGTAGTACACCCTAAGGAGCCTTGTTCTGAGAAAGAAGCTTCTTAGGTCACTCCCGGTTAGGCTGCCACCTGGGATCAGAGATGCGTCCAGGCGTCTTCTCCATGCTGTTCCCATTCCATTTGAGCGCTGTTTCCATCCAGTTCAGCAATTTTCCTGCCCCCCAGCCCTCCTGGGACGGTCTTCTGGAAAAAAAATGAGTTTGTCATTGTCATTGACTTTCATTATACTTGGTACTCGAGTCAAGCCTATCCAAGCATCCGACCTACTGGATTAGAGTAACGAGCACTCAAGCATTTTATTAGATACAATTGATGACACTTTATGGCAAATACTTGCTGGATATTCTGCTTTCTGGACGAGTTCCTCCTGTTAGGCTGCGTGCCCACTATGCCTTTTTGAAGCTTTTTTGCCGCGGAATTTCCACAGCGAAAACGCTTAAAAAACACTTGGTAATACGTGCCCCATGGTCCCCAATGATAATCCGCATGTGCTGTGCACATGCTGCGGAAATTTCCACTGCGGATTATCATTGCGTAAAAATACGCAGCACGTCCATTAATTTTGTGGACACGCAGCGTAATCGCCGCCATTGACTTGCATTGGACCGTGTGACATCCGCATCACTGCATCTGCACATGCGGATATCACATGGTTCAATGTGCGGATGGTACCCGGGTGTGGAGGACAGGAGACTCTCCTCCAGACCCAGGTACCATAGAACCTGTTAAAAAAAGAATTTAAAATAAAAAATAAAGATTATACTTCCCTTCTGATGTCCCCCGGTGTCCTCAGTGAAGCGTCCGGTCGGTTGTATGGGTCTCGGTGGTGTGAAAGGACCTGCCATGACGTCATTTAGTCATGTGACAGGTCACGCGACCGCTGACGTCTGCGGTCGCGTGATCTGTCACATGACTAAATGACGTCATGGCAGGTCCTTAAACACCACCGCGACCGATACAACAGACCGGACACAGCGGAGAAAACACCGGGGGCCATCGGAAGGTAAGTATAATCTTTATTTTTTATCTTTTACCATTCTTATTCTTTTTTTTTAACTATTACTTGATCACACTATATAAATCCATGCCGGTTGCATGGATTTATATAGTGTGACCAAGTTGTCAAGCACTTTCCAAGTGATGCTAAAATCGCTTGGAAAGCGCTTGATAACCCGCATGCGGAAATGCATGCCAAAACGCTTGACAAACGCTTCTACCTGGCAGGAAAACGCATGTAAAATCCGCATGCGTTTTTCCTGCCAGGGAGAAGCGGAAAAAATATGCAGCATTTCTGCATCGTGGTCACTTAGCCTAAGTCCTATTAAACAATCCAGGAGAAAATCATGTCAAATCTGTGACGTGCGATCCATCAGCTATCAAATGTCAGAACCAATACACATACAGTGGGTACGGAAAGTATCCAGACCCCTTTAAATTTTTCACACTTTATTTAATTGCAGCCATTTGGTAAATTCTAAAAAGTTCATTTTTTTTCTCATTAAAGTACACTTTGCACCCCATCTTGACTGAAAAAAAAACAGAAATGTAGAAATTTTTGCAAATTTATTAAAAAAGAAAAACTTATATATCACATGGTCATAAGTATTCAGACCCTTTGCTTAGTATTAAGTAGAAGCACCCTTTTGAGCTAGTACAGCCATGAGTCTTGGGAATGATGCAACAAGTTTTTCACACCTGGATTTGGGGATCCTCCGCCATTCTTCCTTGCAGATCCTCTCCAGTTCTGTCAGGTTGGATGGTGGACAGCCATTTTCAGTTCTCTCCAGAGATGCTCAATTAGGTTTAGGTCAAGGCTCTGGCTGGGTCAGTCAAGAATGGTCACAGAGTTGTTCTGAAGCCACTCCATTGTTATTTTAGCTGTGTGCTTAGGGACATTATCTAGTTGGAAGGTGAACCTTTGGCCAAGTCTGAGGTCCAGAGCACTCAGGAAGAGGTTTTCATCCAGGATATCTCTGTACTTGGCCGCATTCATGTTTCCTTCAATTGAAACCAGTCATCCTGTCCCTGCAGCTGAAAAACACCCCCATAGCATGATGCTGTCACCACCATGTTTCACTGTTGGGATTGTATTGGGCAGGTGATGAGCAGTGCCTGGTTTTCTCCACACATACCGCTTAGAATTATCACTAAAAAGTTCTATCTTCGTCTGATCAGACCAGAGAAACATATTTCTCATAGTGTGGGAGTCCTTCATGTGTTTTTGAGCAAACTCTATGTGGGCTTTCATATGTCTTGCACTGAGGAGAGGCTTCCGTCGGGCCACTCTGCCATAAAGGCCCGACTGGTGGAGGGCTACAGTGATAGTTGCCTTTGTGGAACTTTCTTCCATCTCCCTACTTCCATCTCTGGAGCTCAGCCACAGTGATCTTGGGGTTCTTCTTTACCTCTTTCACCAAGGCTCTTCTCCCACGATTGCTCCATTTGGCTGGATGGCCAGGTCTAGGAAGACTTCTGGTGGTCCCAAACTTCTTCCATTTAAGGATTATGGAGGCCACTGTGCTCTTAGGAACCTTGAGTAATGCAGAAATTCTTTTGTAACCTAGGCCAAATCTGTGCCTTGCCAAGCGTACTTTAATGAGAAAAAATGAACTTTTTAGAATTTACCAAATGGCTGCAATGAAACAGAGTGAAAAATTCAAAGGGGTCTGAATTCCCTCCGTACCCACTGTACGTTACATAAAAATAATAAATGAGACAATAAAAAAAGGAAAGAAACAACCAACCACCAGGCTTTTAACCCCTGTGATGACGCTGTCAATAGTGACATCGCTGGGCATCGCAGAGGGAGTGGGCTCCCTCTGTGATTCCATCAGCACAATTCGATGGTGATCCCCAGTCCCAGGATGGCCGCGGGGTCCTTCAGGGGCCTGCAGGAAGGTGGCCTGTCAGCGACTGCTCAGAGATCAGGAGCTCAGACGCCTCCTTCCTGTCTGTCAGACGCTGCTCTGATGCTCTGCGGTGAGATGCATTGCAGAGCATCAGATCGCTGATCTGACACTTGCAAGATGATATCCCATCCTGGGACAATGTTAAAAAGTAAAATAGCATTTAATAAAAATTATTTAAAAAAAATCACTAAATAAAGAAAAAAAAGAAAAGATATGAATCTAATAAATACATTTATCCTGTGTAAAAAAAAAAAAAAAGTACACGTTTGGTATCGCCGCATCTAGAACGACCCGACCTATAACATTGTCCCACTATTTAACCCCATCAGTGAATACCGTAAAAAAAAAAGAAGAACAAGGCAAAAAACTATGCTTTATTCCACCGAACATAAAGTGCAAAAACGTGCAATCAACAAGACGAATGTAAATAGAAATGGTACCGCTGAAAACGTCATCTTGTCCCACAAAAAACAAGCCGCCATACAGCTCCATCAGTGGAAAAATAAAAAAGTTATAGCTCTCAGATTAAAGAAATGCAAAAATAATTATTTTTTCTATAAAACAGCTTTTATGGTGTAAAACAGTCAAAACATAAACTATATAAATGTAGTATCGCTGTAAATATACTGACCCGAAGAATAAAGCTGCCTTATCAATTTTCCTGCATGCGGAACGGCATAAAAAAAAAATTCCTGAATTGCCAGCTTTTGTTCATACTGCCACTCAAAAATCAGAATAGAAAGCGATCAAAAAATGTCATGTGCCCGAAAATGGTACCAATAAAAACGTCAACTCATCCCGCAAAAAACAAGCCCTTACATTACTCTGTCGGCTGAAATATAGAAAAATTATAGCTAGTTTTTCCAATAAAAAGCGTTTTTTAGTGTGTGACCGCAGCCAAACATAAAAGCCCGATATAAATCTGGTATCGCTGTAATCGCACCGACCCGAAGAAGTCGCCTAATCACTTATACCACACGAGGAACGGCGTAAAAAAAATAAATAATACCAATTATTCACCTGCTGCTGATTTGTTCATTCTGTCTCCGAAAGATCACAGTATGGCTCCGCTCACATTTATCCTGCGCTTTGCGCTGAGTGCTTATACCGGGGTCTCTGTGTAAATCTCTAAAATATGTGATTCAGACGGAAACCCCGGCGGAAGATTCCCTATAATGAGGCAGATGGAGGCACCGTGGATGCCGTCTGGCCTATGATCCGGCGGTGTCCGTCTTTTTATTAGGCGTGCATAAAAGTGCCATCGGCCACAGTTTTGTGCACCTCTGCAAAAAAAAAAAAAAAAAAAGACACAGCTGAACAGAGGCAGAAGAAGTCCAGAGTAACTGCTGCCTCATTATAGTAAATGTAACCCTCTGGGGTTTCATCTGAATTACGTCACTTGGAGATTTAGATGGAAACCCCAAAGTAAGTGTTCAGCGTAGAGCGCTGGATAAATGTGATCCAAAATGTTATGTAAAATGTTCCCAACAAAAGCTTCAACTCCATTCACACAAAAAAAAGCAAGTCCTCACTCAGGTCCATCATCTGTTAATGGAAATATAGGGGCTTCCACGTTACTAGTAGCACAAAGGCTATGGAAAAACTAAATGGCTCCTCGCCCTCCAAAAGAAATCCACCAAATTATGTCCTCCCAAATCCAAATGCCCCCCTCCCTTCTGAGCCCCACAGTGTGCCTAAACTTCAGTTAGATTCCACATGTTTGGCATTTCTGTAGTGATGACCGCCCGTTTAATTTACAGGTGTGTATCTCCAGAAGCATGAGCTGGACACAACATACTGGTCACTACAACATACTGGGCACTACAATTGCAGTTTGCAATTTTCACTCAGCAGCATCCACTGCTGGTTGTTTCTGAAAAACACCAATGGAGTCAAAATCATCACTACACCTGTAGATAAATTCACAAAGGGGTAAAATTTCCAAAATTAGGTCACTTGAGGAGGATTCTGCTCTTCTAGCACTTAGGGGCTCTGTGTATGGAGTCCGAAATCTGCGCTCCAGGAGGCAAAAAGCTCTCCGCCCTTCCTGAGTCTCACTGTGTGGCTAAACAGTGCTGTACAGCCACATATTGGGTATTTCTACATTCAGCAGAAACTATGGGACACATTTTGGTGCCATTTTTACCCATTTCCCAGTGTGAAAATGTAAAATCTGGGGCTAAAACAAAACTTTGGTGGTAAAAATGTAATTACTCTTTCTTCACCGCCCAATGGTGTAAAATTCTGTGAGGCACATGTGGTGATAACATGCTCACTGCACCCCTAGATGAATTCAGTGAAAGATGTAGTTTGTAAAAAGGGTCACTTATGAGGGGTTCGGCTGATCTGGTACCTCAGGGGCTCTACCAATGTGACATGGCACCCTCAAATCAGTCCAAATATGGTGCTTCTGCCCTTCTGAGATTTTCACTATGCCTCAAAAGTAGTTTTTGACCACATATTGGGTACCTGCGTACTCAGGAGAAATTGCACAACATATTTTGGGGTCCATTTTCTCCGGTTACCCTTGTGAAAATGCAAAATTCTGGCTATAAAATATTCTTGTGGGAAAAATGTGATTTTTATTTTTTTTTTGTGAAGCACCTGGTGTTTCAAAGAGCTCACCACGCATCTAGATAAGTTTCCTGAGAGGTCTAGTTTCCAGAATGGTGTCACTTGTGGGGAGTTTCCATTTTTTAAGCACATCAGGAGCTCTCCAAATGCAACATGGCGTCCTCTAATTATTCCAGCAAATTTTGCATTCAAAAAGTCAAATGGCACTCCTTCATTTCCAAGCCCTGCTGTGCGCCCAAACAGTAGTTTTCCTCCACATATTGGGTATCTGCGTACTCAGGAGAAATTGAACAACATATTGTATGATGCAAATTCTTCTGTTGCCCTAGTGAAAATGCAAAATTTGAAGCTAAAAACAATTTTTGTGTGGAAAAATGTGATTTTTTAATTTTCACAGCTCAACGTTATATACTTCTGTGAAGCACCTGGGGGTTCAAGGTGCTCACCACACATCAAGATAAGTTCCCTGAGGGGTTCTAGTTTCGAAAATGGAGTCACTTGTGGGGGTTTCCACGGTTTATGCACATCAACAGCCCTCCAAATGCAACAAGGCGTCCACTAATTATTCCAGCAACTTTTACATTCCGAGCTCTGCTGTGAGCCCAAACAATTATTGTCCCCTACATATGAGGTATCCGTGCACTCAGGAGAAATTGCACAACAAATTGCACTGTGCAATTTCTCTTGTTACCCTTATGAAAATGCAAAATATGGGGCTAAAAAACATTTGTGTGGGAAAATGTCTTTTTTTTTTTTAAGTATGGTGTCACTTGTGGGGGGTTTCCACTGTTTAGACACATCAGCTGCTCTCTAAATGTGACATGGCATCTGCTAATTATGCCATCAAATTTTACATTAAAAAAGTCAAATGGCGCTCATTCCCTTTCCCTTTAATATTTTTTGTTAGGAAGTTATAAGGGCTAAAAGTTGACCAGCGATTTCTCACTTTAAAACAAAATTTACAAAACCATTTTTTTTTGGGACCATACCACATTTGAAGTCACTTTGAGGGGTCTGTATGACAGAAAAAAAAACAAAAGTGACACCATTCTAAAAACTGTACCGGCTCAAAGTGCTCAAAACCACATTCAAGAAGTTTATTAACCCTTCAGTTGCTTCATGGAAATTAATGTAATGTGGAAGGAAAAAATAACCATTTAACTTTTTTTTCACACAAAGGGTAACAGGAGAAAATGGACCCCAATTTTTTTTGTGCAATTTCTCCTGAGTACGACGATTCCCCATATGTGGGGGAAAACCACTGTTTGGGCACACGGCAGGGCTCAGAAGGGAAGGAGTGCCATTTTATTTTTTAATGTAAAATTTGCTTGAATAATTAGCGGATGCCATGTCGTGTTTGGAAAGCCCCTGATGTGCCTAAACAGTGGAAACTCCCCACAAGTGACACCATTTTGGAAACTAAACCACTCAGGGAACTTGTATAGATGTGTTGTAAGCACGTTGAACCACCAGGTGCTTCACAGAAGCTTAGAATGTTGAGACGTTAAAATAAAAAAATCACATTTTTCCCGCAAAAATGTTTTTTAGTTCCAACATTTAGCATTTTCATAAGGGTAACGTGATATTGCACCATACCATTTGTTGTGCAATTTGTCCTGAGTACGCCAATACTCAATATGTAGAGGAAAACTACTGTTTGGATGCAGGGCTTGGAAGGGAAGGAGCGCCATTTGACTTTTTGAATGCAAAATTTGCATGTCGCGTTTGGAGAGCCCCTGATGTGTGTAAACAGTGGAAACCCCCCACAGGTGACACCATTTTGATAACTAGATGCCTCAGGGAACTTATCTAGATGTGTGGTGAGCATCTTGAACCCCTAGGTACTTCATAGAAGTTTATAACGTTGAGCTGTGAGAATAAAAAAATCACATTTCTCCCACAAAAATGTTTTTTAGACACAAATTTTGCATTTTCACAAGGGTAACAGGTGAAAATGGACCCCAAAACTTGTTGTGCAATTTCTCCTGAGTACGCAGATGCACGGTAGGGCTCAGAAAGGAAAGAGTGACGTTTTGGAATGCAGATTTTGATGGAATGGTCTACGGGTGTCATGCTGCTTTTGGAAAGCCCCTGATGTGCCTAAATAGTGAAAAAAAAAACACAAGTGTCCCCATTTTGGAAACTAGACCCCTCAAGGAATTTATCTAGATATGTGGTGAGCACCTTGAACCCACAGGTTCTTCACAGAATTTTACAACATTGATCTGTGAAAATGAAAAAAGATATATTTTTTCCACAAAAATGTTGTTTTAGCCCCAAATCTTTTCATTTTCACAAAGATACAGAAGAAAATGGACCCCAAAATTTGTTGTGCAATTTCTCCTGAGTACGCCAACACCCCATATGTGGTCGAAAACTACTTTTCATTCACAGGGGAAAGCTCAGAAGGGAAGAAGCGCCATATTGGAGTTCAGATTTTGTTGGACTGGTTTGAGGGTGACTACACCTCTCAATGAATTCATCTAAAGATGCAGTGATCATATTGACACCAAATGGGCAGTGAAGAAAAAATAATAAAAATTTTTACAACCAAAATTTTGTTTTACATTTTCGCACTGGGAAATGGGTAAAATGGCATCAAAATGTGTCCCACAGTTTCTGCTGAATGTAGAAATACTCCATATGTGGCTGTACAGTACTGCTTAGCCACACAGCAAGACTCATAGAATCATAGAATCATAGAATCATAGAATCATAGAATGGTAGAGTTGGAAGGGACCTCCTGGGTCATCTGGTCCAACCCCCTGCTCAAAGCAGGATTCACTAAATCATCTCAGACAGATGTCTGTCCAGCCTCTGTTTGAAGACGTCCATTGAAGGGGAACTCACCACCTCTCGTGGCAGCCTGTTCCACTCATTAATCACCCTAACTGTCAAAAAGTTTTTTCTAATATCTAATCTGTGTCTCCTCCCATTTAGTTTCATCCCGTTGCTTCTAGTCTTTCCCTGTGCAAATGAGAATAAAGATGATCCTTCTACAATGTGACAGCCCTTGACATATTTGTAGACAGCTATTAAGTCTCCTCTCAGTCTTCTTTTTTGCAAGCTAAACATTCCCAAATCCTGCAACCGTTCCTCATAGGACATGGTTTGCAGACTAGTCACCATTCTGGTCGCTCTTCTCTGAACTTGTTCCAGTTTGTCTATGTCTTTTTTAAAATGTGGTGCCCAAAACTGTACACAGTATTCCAGATGAGGTCTGACCAAAGAGGAGTAAAGACCGATAATGACTTCACGTGATCTAGACTGTATGCTTCTGTTAATACATCCCAGAATTGTATTTGCCTTTTTTGCTGCTGCATCACACTGTTGACTCATGTTCAGTCTATGATCTATTAGTATACCTAAGTCTTTTTCACATGTACTGTTGCTTAGCTCTATTCCTCCCATTCTGTATATGCTTTTTTCATTTTTATTGCCCAGATGTAGTACTTTGCATTTTTCCCTGTTAAAAACCATTCTGTTGGTTGCTGCCCACTGCTCCAGTTTATTTAGGTCTTTTTGAATCCTCTCTCTCTCTTCTCTAGTATTAGCTATCCCTCCTAGCTTTGTGTCATCAGCAAATTTAATCAGTTTACCCTCAATTCCTTCATCTAAATCATTGATGAAGATGTTGAACAATACAGGTCCCAGGACAGAGCCCTGTGGTATCCCACTTGAGACATTCATCCAGCTGGATGTGAAGCCATTTACAACCACCCTTTGAGTCCGATCACTAAGCCAGTTATGAATCCACCTAACAGTTGCCTGGTCCATTGCATACTTGGTCATTTTTTCAATAAGGATGGTGTGAGATACTTTGTCAAATGCTTTGTTGAAGTCAAGATATACTATATCTACAGCATTTCCCTGATCCACCCAGTCAGTGATTCTGTCATAGAAGGAAATTAAGTTAGTCTGACATGACTTGTTAGTTACAAACCCATGCTGACTCTGGTTAATCACTTCATTCTTATCCAGGTACTTACATACATGATGTTTAATAATTTGTTCAAAGATCTTTCCTGGTATAGAAGTCAGACTCACCGGCCTATAGTTCCCTGGGTCCACCTTCTTCCCCTTTTTGAAGATAGGAACAACATTTGCTCTTCTCCAGTCTTCTGGGACTTCTCCTGTTCTCCAAGAATTTTCAAAGATTATGGAGAGTGGTTCTAAAATTTCTTCTACGATCTCCTTCAGTACTCTGGGGTGTAATTCATCTGGACCTGGAGACTTGAACTCATTTATGTTAGCTAAATATTCCCTCACAATCTTTCTGTTTACAGATAACTTGGATTCTTCTATTCCTTTAAAAGGACAGTGAAAATCAGTTGATGTTACATTTTCTTTCTGAGAGAAAACAGATGCAAAATAGGAATTAAAAAGTTCGGCCTTCTCAACATCCTCTCTTACCATTTCTCCATTTTCATCCTGTAAAAATCCTATAGCATCTTTGACTTTTCTTTTACTTTTGACATACCCCCAAAATCCTTTTTTATTGCTTTTGACATCTCTTGCAAGCCTTAATTCATTGTCAGCTTTAGCTAACCTGATACGTGCCCTACAGGATCTGCAGACTGCATTATAATCTTCTTTAGATATGCCTCCCTCTTTCCATTTAATAAACATTTCTTTCTTTCTTTTTAGCATGTGTTTAAGTTCTGTGTTCATCCATCCTGGTTTCCTTAAATGCTTCCCATTCTTCCTACTTTTCGGGATTGTTAACGATTGTGCTTTGAGAATCTCATTTTTAAAAATTTCCCATCCTTCCTGGACATTTTTGTCCTTAAGGACATCCAGCCATTGGATCCCTCCTATTCTCTTTCTGAGTCTCTTAAAATCTGCCTTTCTAAAATCTAACCTTGAAGTTTGAGTCTTCACATGTCTTCCTCCTCTAGTTATCCAAAATTCTATAATAGCATGATCGCTGCCTCCTAGGGTCCCAGCCACCTTTACCTCCTCAACCATTTCCTCCCTGTTTATAAGGATTAGATCCAAAGTAGCAGATCCCCTTGTTTTCTCCCCTACCTTTTGGAAGATAAAGTTGTCAGCAAGAGAGGATAAGAATTTGCTTGACCTGTTAGTTTTACTTGAGAGAGATTCCCAACAAATGTCTGGATAGTTGAAATCTCCCATGACCACTACGTCATATTTTTTGGAGAACTTGGTCATTTGATACATAAAGAGTTCATCCATATCTTCAGCTTGCCCAGGTGGCCTGTAGTAAATGCCTACAATGGTGTCCTTTCCGTTGTTCTCTCCTTGTATTCTTACCCAAACAGTTTCCACAGAACTCCCAGTCTCTGAAGCTTCAATCTCTGTGCAGATATACGCTTTTCTAACATACAATGCGACACCTCCTCCTCGTTTATCAATTCTGTTTCTTCAAATAAGTTGTATCCTTTTAGCCTTTTATTCCAATCATGTGTATCGTCCCACCAAGTTTCAGTGATTCCAATGACATCATATTTCTTTTCCTGCATTAGTAGTTCCAATTCTCCTTGTTTATTGCCCATGCTTTGTGCATTTGTATAAAAACATTTTAGTTTGTGATTGGTTTCTCTTCCTCCCATATTTTTATTTAGATTTTTTTGTCTTTGTTCTTTCTTTCCACTTCCAGTAGCAGAGATCTCAATAGATCTCGGGAGGGATGGAGCGTTATTTGCCTCCTGGAATGCATATTTTCCTAGAATAGTTTGCAGACTCCATATACAGAGCCCCTAAGTGCTAGAAGAGCATAATTCCCTCAAATGACCCCATTTTAGAAATTATACCCCTTAGAGAACTTATCTACAGGTATAATGACGATTTTGACTCCATGGGTGTTTTCGAGAAATAAACAGCAGTGGATGTTGCTGAGTGAAAATTGCAAACTGCCGTTGTAGTGACCAGTATGTTATGTCCAGCTCGTGCTTCTGGAGACATGCACCTATAAATTAGGCGAGCTGTCATCGCTACAGTGGAGTTCAGAAAGGAGGGGGGCATTTGGATTTGGGAGCGTTATATTTGCTGGATTTCTTTTGAGGGGTGCTTTTCCATAGACTTTTTGTTATTAGTAACGTGGAAGCCCCTATATTTCCGATAACAGTGACGGACGGACCTGAGTGGAAACCCCAGTGTATGTGCTCAGCACAGAGCATAGGATAAATGTGAACTGCTTTTTTTTTGCAAAAATTAGTTTTTGCATTGCCATATTTTAAGAGCTATAATTTTTCCATATTTCGGCCGACAGTCATGTAAGGTCTTGTTTTTTACGGGACGAGTTGACATTTTTATTGGTACCATTTTTGGGCACATGACATTTCTTGATCGCTTTCTATTCCGATTTTTTGGAGATAGAATGAACAAAAACCAGCGATTCAGGAATTGTTTTTTGGTTTTTTTTAGGCCGTTTTGCGTGTAGTAAAATTGATAAGGCAGCTTTATTCTTGCGGTCAGTACAATTACCGTGATACCACATTTATATTTTTATTATGTTTTGGTGCTTTTACACAAAAACTATTTGATATAAAAAATAATTATTTTTGCATCGCTTTATTCTGAGAGCTATAACTTTTCTATTTTTCCGCTGATGGAGCTGTATGGCAGCGTTTTTTTTTGCGGAACAAGATGACATTTTCAGCGGTTCCAATTTTATTTAGATTCATGCGTTTTATTGCACAGTTTTATAGGACTGGTTGTTCCGAACGTGCCAATACCAAATATGTGTATTTTTTTTGTTTATTTTTTACATAAATAAATGTATTTATTGGATGATTATTTTTTCTTTTTTTTGTACATTATTTTGTGATTTCTTTTTCTATTTTTATAATTTTTATTAACCTTTTTTTTAACTTTTTTACATTGTCCGAGAATGGGACATCAACTTCAATGTGACAGATCGCTGATCTAATAGTCTGCAATGCATCTGCACTACAGTGCATTAGATTAGCGTCTGACAGGCAAGAAGGAGGCATCTCAGCTCCTGCTCTGTGAGCAGGCACTCAGAGGCCACCTTCCCTGAAGACCCTGAAGGATCCCGCCGTCATCTTGAGACCGGGTGCCACCATGGAGACCATCAGCACAACGCGATCGCATCGCGTTGCGCTGATGGAAGCACAGAGGGAGCCCACTCAATTTGCGATGCTCTGCAATGTTGCTGTCACTATGGACAGTGGTCATCACAGGGATTTAACGCCCGGGGTCGGTGCTAACATCAATCGTGTGCGTTGCTGCGTGGTGTCAGCTCTCACATAGAGCTGACAACCGCATGTGATTGCGGCGGCGCTCAGCGTGAGCCCGTGTGATCACTGTGCCGTATATATACTTCTCTTTGCGGGAATGCAGCTCCCGCAGATCAGTATATATATGGCGCATGTCGGGAAGGGTTTAATAATCCTCAAACAATTCTGGCATGACAAACACGGAAAAATGCATGAAGGAGATGTCTTAGTCAGCAATTCTACCTTTGTTCCAGTCCTAGAGAATACAATATCTACACGTTCTATCACCGGATATGTTTCCCTTATTGTCTGCAGTAATTGTATTATTACACAGGATTTTTATGATGTTACATCGACTCATCATCTTCTCATTCAGGTCTCTACAATATCGGATCCTCTCAGTGGACATTGTCTATCTAAAGAGAATTTTCCAGATTTACCCATCAAAAATGGATATGGACAGGGACAAGATGGCAGAGAGGATATTACACCTCACCCTAGAGATCCTCTTCCGGCTTACTGGCGAGGTGAGAGATTCTGATGACGTCACATTACATCATTCTTATCTATGGAAATAACAGATGGACAGAACTGGAGAGGTGAGGACTCTGGAAATCTCTGGAGTGAGATTTATTAATGTGTCTCTCCATAACCAGGATTACACAGTAGTGAAGAAGACCTCTAGTGAGCGCTGTCAGGACCCTGTGTCTGAGGGATGGGGAAGACCCCTGAGCCCAATCACAGGGCCTCCACCTTACCCCCTGATACATGAGGACATCAATGACCAGAAGATCCTAGAACTCGCCTACAAGATGATTGAGCTGCTGACTGGAGAGGTGACACTGCTGGGAATGCTGGGACATTATACAGTAACACTATGAAGGGATCGGGGGATGACGGTATCATTGTATGTGTCAGGTTCCTATAAGGCGTCAGGATGTCGCTGTCTATTTCTCCATGGAGGAGTGGGAGTATTTAGAAGGACACAAAGATCTGTACAAGGACGTCATGATGGAGGTTCCCCAGCCCCTCACATCACTAGGTAATAGACAGGACTAAATACAGATGGCCTATCATTATCTGTGTGTAAAGAATGAATTCATTACCTGTATGTGTTTCCTCCAGTTCTACCCAGTAAGAGGACAGCACCAGAGAGATGTCCCCGTCCTCTTATTTCACAGGACTGTAAACAAGAAGATCCCAATGTTCCTCAGGATCATCAGGTAGATGGAGAGAAGGTGTCATGAGATCTCCCCTATGATGTGTAGACGGCTGTGAAGGTCTTGTGTTCAGTCTTGTTTTATCCACCAGTATTATATGTTTTATACTTGTGTAATGAGAAAGGTGGAGATGGCAGGATTAGAGCTGATCATAGATGGGACTTCTCCATCTGTCTGTGACTTTTACAATATTTGTTTCAGGGTGAAGATCTGACCCATATTAATACTACAGAGACATATGTGAGGGGTGATGAACAGTGTAAAGAGGAGATTCCTACATATGACTACCCAGGTGAGTAGTAACCACTAAATGCAGAGAAGTCACAGATTCTTCTCAGTCACGGGCTGTGGCTTATTTATTGATCATGTAGTCCAGCTGTATTACAATTATGTGATCACCATTTTGCCGCTAAACCACAACATTCTCCACCACTTAAAACTGTTCAAATGACTTTGGGCATTAAAAGCCCTTTTCTATAGAACTTAAAATCTGGAGGATACACCTACTCCCTGGGATTAGGAGACGCTGACCATTACCTGCCCAGATCTGTAAACTACAAAGCCAAATGACAGCGTACGTAGAATGTGCTGACAAGTTAGAAAATCACTTGAAGTAAAATATTATGATGGACCTGTAAGAGAAAGCGGAGGGTAATGATGGTGTTGGCTTCCTAGAACCCTGATATCTTATTGGATGAATCTACCTTCTCCCCCTTCTGTGTTGCTGAATGTGCTCATATGGTCCCTACAAGACCAGGTCCAGTCTTTCTGACCAAACTTCACGTTTATGATCTACAACATTAAATGTGCAGTGAGGGCCAAGTGTGAATTTCTGTACAATAACACAACAATATTCAGACTTTTCAATTTCTTTTAAAACCAACTAACTTCAAACAGGATTGCGATAAACTATACAGAAAACATTACACCTGTGCCATGATATATCTCTAAGCTAAATTAAAGACACCTCAGCTCTGCACTATTATAAAAAGTTCTCTTTGAATGTCTAATATTTCTTCTTGAAACTCATCTGACAGAAAATATTGGCCCTTATGATAGTTTAGATTCCCAAGAGCCACCGTGCCCCATACTCTAATTACCCCGGAGAGGTTTCACCACTCATTTATTACTGATGGAGACTGTTGAGTTTGATCATTTCAGTAGATGTGTTATTGTCTATACTCAGTTTTTTACATCAGTAGCTAGTGCCCAAAATACTGATTTAACCCCTTCCTGCAGCCAGTTTTGTGTTCCTTTCTGGGCCCATTTTTCAAATCTGACGTGTGTCACTTTATGTGGTGATAACTTTGAAATTCTTCACAAAGGATAATAGGAAACAAATGGACATTACAAATTATTATTATTGAATCCGACAATACCCTATATATGGTTACACTATTGTCTGGGCACATGGCAGGTTAAGAAGGGAAGGAGCGACATTTAGCTATTTGGAATGCAGATCTTGCTGGAATAGTGTGCAGACACAATGTATTGTGGACACTGTTCATGGTCACCTGGCAGCTCAAAAGATGGCTACCACGAACAGGCTTGGTGCTATCTTCTCCGTTTTCCAGATCCCTGGGATCTGTCATCACCCTTTAACACCTTCACGTCCTTGAACATATCTGACGCGCCCCTGGGCCTGTGTCGCGCTGCGTTGCGCACGCGGGAGCTTACCCGGAGCCGGATCTCTTGAGGGTTGTAGTCTCGTGGCGGCGACCCGGTCCGTGCCCAGGGAGTCAAACTGAGCGGCGATGTACTAGCAGTAGATGGTTGATGACTACGCCACCCGTTGAATGCAGCTATGGAGCTGCCGCTGCAGGGCAGACCGCTGAGGCCGGTGGAAGGATGGTGCAGCGTGGATGGTATAACCCCCAACGGGAGGGGTATGGCCTCAGGGCAGCCGACGTGGATGATGGGGGTAGCAGGAACCACTCAGAGACGGTGCGGTGTAGTTCAGGGTCTTTACTGGTGACAAAGATAGACCCTCCCGGAGTACTTGCTAGTGATAGGGGCCTGGTCAGTCCTTGAGCAGATGGGATCTCCCCTGGCCAGGCGGAGTTGTAGGCCTTCCCAACTAACTGTACTCTTCTGGCTACCTTGCTAGAGGCAGGAATAAGTAGCCCACGTCCCTGAGTGTACCGTGTGGTGCTCACCCGTATGGCCGGTGACTCGGGGCCTTCTAATGGCTTCCGCTCCACGATGGCGGTGCTGGTCCCACGCGTGTGACCGTGCCTTCGGGCTTCTGGGCCAGAGGACCTGAAATCCTCTGCCGGACGGTTTCTGCTGCTGGGTAGGAGTTAGTCCCCACAGCCTCGGACTCCGGGTCCGGTAAGAAATCTTCTCAGTCAGGGCGAGCTCTGCAGCTGCCAGCCCCTGACTTGTTGTAACACTGCTCCCCACAGAGCTCCTGATGTTTCTTGCTATGCTGCTTCTCTTCTCTACTTTTGTTCTGTCTTCTTTCTCACTCACTCTGCCTCAGCCCCGGGTTTATATAGGGGAAGTCCTTCCCCTCCCAAGACTGGGCAGGAGGTGTGGCATGCACAGGATCCCTGACCAAAGGACCTCCCACCTGCTCTCAGACGTAATATCTCTATCACTGTGGCAACCAGACCCCTGGGGTGTCACATTCCCCCCTAGTAAAATTTAGTACTCCGGGACTAAACATATTTTTTAGAAAAACATAACAAGGTATAGCAATAACAATACAATAAGAAAAACACATAAGATGGTTACGGCGTGTCCGCAACCGGGTGCAGTTTTGAAAAGCAAGGTGTCCATTTCACCAAAACAGGGAGACGTAACCAGGTAGGGGCCTGTCCTGCCCCGAGTCCTTAACAGTCTTTAGTCCATCCTGGGTTACGCTCCAACTATGTACAAGGATTCCCGGTAAATCCACCAAGGACTCCTAAAAAGAACTAGAAACACAAAATTATACACAAGCAACTATAAACAAGTAAACATTATAAGATAGCTTAAACATTTAGATCCTCCAACGTGCGGGTAGCTGGCCTCTAGTGGCCCTAGTGGACCTACGGAGCTGACTGTCTGGCCCTGAACTACAGGGTGTAGGAGCTGTCAAGGGTAAACTGGGCAGCTGTCTATGGGCCCTCTGGCTCACTAGGGGTATGGCAGGCTCACTATAAGCAGAGGGTTGACTTTCCGGGTCTGCTTGTGTAGAGTCTTCTGCCTCCTGGACCGGCTGTTCTTCCAGCTCTACCGGTTGCTCCGTAGGTTCTTGGGATGATGGTTGGAGGAAGGTGAGTACGGGTACCACAACTGCACCATTGACTTGAGTCCAAGACCGAGGGAAGTCCCCGAGCACGGTACTAACCATATCTTCCCTTTCCTCTACGGGTCGATGGTCTTCTTGTTCCTCTTCAGGGTTCCTCAGTTGTTCGGGACACTTCTTCAGGTGGTCCCGGGATACAATGGCTGTGGTTTCCCCTCCGTCTTTACTGATGGTACAGACCTTCGGGTTTTCGTGGCTTGAGGGCAGTACGGTGTACGGGTCCTTCTCCCACTGGTCGTCCAACTTGTGGAGCCGTCTCTTCCTCTTCAAGACCTGCTCTCCGGGTACCAGGGGAACAGCGGGAGCATACTGGTTGTAAGTTTTCTCTTGTCTTTCCCTAGCCTGACAGAGACTTCGCTCCACGCTCTCCTGTACTCTCCGGTACTGCTGCTGCCTCTCTGTGTCCCAGTCTGTTTCTGGTGAAGTGTCCTCGGGTGTCAGGACTCCCATTTCCAGGTCAACAGGTAACTTACCAGGTCTTGCCCTCATTAGGTAAGCCGGGGTACAGTTGGTGGAACCTACCGGGATGTGGTTGTATAGGTCCACCAGATCGGGCAACTTTTCAGGCCACAGACTGCGTTCTTCCAGGGGCAACGTTTTTAGAAGATCCATTACCACCTGGTTCATTTTTTCACAAAGTCCATTAGTCTGCGGATGGTAGGGTGTCGTCCTTATCTTCCGGCAGCCATACAGATTGCAGAATTCCTGGAAGACCTCCGCTTCAAAGGCAGGTCCCTGGTCCGTCAGCACTTGGTCCGGGTACCCGTGTGGACGGCAAAAGTGCTGCTGGAAGGCTCTAGCTGCTGTTTGAGCCGTTAAGTCCTTGACGGGGACGACAACCAGAAACCGGGAGTAATGATCCACGATGGTTAACGCGTAGATGTAGCCACTTCTGCTTGGGGTCAGTTTTACATGATCCAAGGCTACCAGTTCCAACGGTTGCCGGGTGACGATGGACTGCAGGGGAGTCTTCTGGCTGGCGCGGTCCTTCCTTCTCAGGTTGCACGGGCCACAGTCTCTGCACCACTTCTCAATGGTTCCCCTCATGCCTACCCAGTGGAATCGCTCGCGCAGCAGGAACTCCAGCTTCTTCCACCCGAAGTGTCCAGCTCCGTCGTGGTATGCCTCCATCACCATGGCTGCGTCTCTTCGTGGCACCACTACTTGCCAGAGTAATTCATGCGTCCGGGAGTTAACCATTCTGCGGCACAACTTCCCTTTGTAAAGGAACAGTCGACTCTTCTCTGCCCATAGTTGTTTGGCTTCCTCCGGAGCGTCTGGTTCAAGGCGAGCCTCCGGCCGAGTCAGCATCTCCTTCACCAGTCGGACGGCAGGGTCGCTGTCTTGCGTTTCCGCCCAGTTGTAGTGAGGTAACGGGTTCAACGTAGCAGCCTGCTTACTCCTTACCCGGTGGGAATACTGGATAGTCCCATGACGGTGGAACGCAGGGAGTTCAATCTCTTCCAGTCCCTCCGGATCTTCTCCTTCGTCCGGCAGGTTGGGCATCCTGGACAGGGCGTCCGCGTTAGTATTGGAGCGCCCTGCCCGGTATTTGATTATGAACTCGTAGTTGGACAGACGGGCCATCCACCTCTGCTCCAGGGCACCGAGTCTTGCCGTGTCCAGGTGTGTCAACGGGTTGTTATCCGTGTACACGGTGAACCGGGAAGAAGCAAGGTAATGCTTAAAGCGCTCAGTGACTGCCCATACCACGGCCAGGAACTCTAGCTTGAATGAGCTATAATTCTCGGGGTTCCTTTCAGTGGGTCGCAGTTTTCGGCTGGCGTAGGCGATTACTCGTTCTTTCCCCTGCTGGATCTGGGACAGTACGGCTCCTAGCCCGATGTTACTGGCGTCGGTGTAGAGGATGAAGGGCTGGCTATAATCCGGGTACGCCAAGATTTCATCCCCCGTGAGGGCCATCTTCAGCTGGCGGAAGGACTCTTCTTCTAGCTCTTCCCATTTGAAGGGCGGCTTCTGGTTCTTGGCCTTCCGGGACTGGCCTATCAGGAGGTCCTGCATAGGCGCTGCCTTTTTGGTGAAACCGGGAATAAACCTTCGGTAGTAGCCTACCAACCCGAGGAACTGCCGCACTTCTTTTACGCTGGAGGGGCTTGGCCATCCCTTAATTGCGGTGATCTTATCGGGGTCGGGAGCCACTCCGTCAGCGCTCACCACGTGTCCCAGGTACTGCACCTTTGGTTTCAGGAGGTGACACTTGGAGGGTTTCACCTTTAGGCCGTAACTCGCCAGAGCTTCGAACACCTCCGCCAGGTGTTTCAGGTGGTCCTCATAAGTTTTGGAGTATACAATGACATCGTCCAGGTACAACAGGACCGTCTCGAAGTTTCTGTGGCCCAGACAGCACTCCATTAAACGTTGGAAGGTTCCTGGGGCGTTGCAGAGTCCGAACGGCATGCAGGTGAACTCGCTAAGTCCCATCGGGGTGGTGAATGCGGTCTTCTCCCGGTCCGCCTCTGCTACAGGAACCTGCCAGTACCCGCTAGTGAGATCCAAGGTAGAGAAGAAGTTAGCAGACCTTAAAGCAGCCAATGACTCCTCTATCCTTGGTAAGGGGTACGCATCCTTGTGTGTGATATGGTTGATTTTCCGGTAATCTACACACATCCTCATGGTGTTGTCTTTCTTTTTGACTAAAACTAGCGGGGCTGCCCAGGGGCTACAGCTATCCCGGATTACCCCAGCCTCCTTCATGTCTCTAAGCATCCCCTTGGCGTGTTGGTAATGTGCAGGGGGTACGGGTCGATACCTCTCTTTTATGGGAGGATGATCTCCCGTGGGGATGCGGTGTTCTACCCCCTTGACTCGCCCGAAGTCTAACGGGTGTTTACTAAACACTCTCTCATACTCTTGAACCACCCGGTAGACTCCCTGTTTCTGGTGGGAGGGAGTGGAGTCAGTTCCCAAGTGTAGTTGCTGACACCAATCCTCCATTACTTTCTTAGAGCCGTTACCTTCCTCCGGGTGAGATGGAGGCAAGGGTTCCACAGACTGTATAGAGTTTTGGTTGATGGTATATAATTTTGCTAGCGTGGCATACCGGGGCAGGTACACTTCCCTCTCCCCGATATTGATTATGCGAACGGGCACCCTCCCATGGCGTACATTGACCACCCCCCGTGCTGTCAAAATGGTGGGCCTACTGTCTGAGTAAACTGGTTCTACCATTGCCTGGTAATCTCTACCTCTCAGACCAATAGCTGCCCGGCACCAAATCATCATTTCACTTTTTGGGGGCATGGCAATAGGGAAAGGGTCACACATTCTTACGCTACCAATCTCACCGCCGGAGAGTTCCACCTGTTGCCGTCGCATCAGTGCCCGGATCTCTTTCTGGAGCACTCGCTGCTCGCCGGAGCTGGCGTTCTTGGCAACCTGCTGTAGAAGGAAAATCACTTCTGCAAGACAATTCTCAATTACATTAGTTCCTAGAGTTATTTTTGGGTGGCTCTCATGTTTGTCAATGTCTACAATGATCAGTCCCTGTGCTGCCAGTTCAACTCTACCGATTTTGATGGTCACCTCTTTAAATCCGATTTGTGGCACGGGCTGGCCATTGCTGGCGATGATACTCAAGTCGTCGTCAGGGTAGCGGGTAATATCCGAGTCATTCCAGTACTGCTTAAAGAGCACGTACGGGATGGTGGTGACCTGTGACCCGGTGTCCAGTAGGGCACTCATGGGAATGCCATCCAGTACCACAGGCAAGACTGGACGTCCTCCCACATATCTGTCGCGCCAGTTCGATGGGCCTGGTGATCTTTTTCCTGGGGGTTGGCCCTCTACCCCAGGTTGTGCCCGTTTAAAGAACAGTACCTTTCCATATGTCCGGGTTGATTGCAGCGGCGGCAGATGGGTCGTCCGTCCTCGCTGTATCGGTCACTGGGTCTTCCTCTGGCCGGTGGGGTCCTCCTTGGTCGACGCCACGGGATGTCCTCCGGTCCGGATGCCAACTGGATCTTCCCTGGGGTGGAAACCTGTAAAGACTGCACAGTTCGGGTTAGCGCAGCAACGCTCTTAGCTAGCTCTTGGACCTGATGGCGTAGGTCTGGAGCCGGGTCATTGTCCAAAGCCTGCGCATCAGCTCCCACAGGCCCTGCCGACAAGGGCGCCGCCTCCTGGTGGTAAGTGATAGCTGGGCGCCTGTGGGTCACAACGCCACCCGGTGCCGGTTCTCGGAGCACCCGGATGGCTCTGTCCTTGAACTGTGCAAAGTCTAGATGGGGATCCTGTAAGGCCATTGCCCGCAACTGGGTTCGGTGGGCATTGCAATATAAACCCTCTATAAATTGTTCAGTCAACAGCCTGTCCTCGTTTCCCACCCCATCAGGGTCGGTCTGCTTTATGGCCCTCAGGGCCTCTTGTAGGTTTAGTGCATAGTCCCTTATACTCTCATGCGCTCGCTGCTTGCACCCGTAGAATCTAAGCTTAATCTCAGCTGAGGTGCGGGTGTCAAAGGTGTCCTTCAGCCGGGTTAGTATCCCTGCGACAGTCTTCCTCCCAGGTGGCCAGGATTTTACTTCCCTTTTGGCTGCCCCAGTTAGTTGGGCCACCAGGATGCTCACTTTTTGCTCTTCTGTGAGGGGGTACACCTGGAAGAGGCTATCCAGCTTTTCTCTAAAGTCATGCAGGGTATGTGACTCCCCTGAGTACTGGGGTAGCCAAGCTGCTCCCGGGATATAGGGCATGGTGAAGGGCATAACTGCAGCAGCGGTGGCGCTGGCGGGGGTTGAGGCAGTGAAGCTCTCCTCCGTATCCGACATCTTCCTCCCCCCTAGTGGACCGTGGCCTACCTTGCGATGATCCTGTTCCGTAGGCCGCGGCTCCGCAGTGGATCGTCAGGGTTGAGGACCTTCCGTCGCGCTCCGGTGACGTCGGCGTCTGCTGGGCTCCTTCCAGGACCTTACGCAACGTCCGGACGTGAGGCGGGGCTTCAGTTCTCGCGCGCTTTCGGAGTCCACGCCCCTCTTCTTCCCGCGCGGCGTCCTCAAGATGGCGTCCAATGGCGGGAAAACTCCACGGATGGCGGGAAGAAGGTCGAAGATGGCGCCGGATGGCGGGAAAACTTCGCGGATGGCGGGAAGAAGGTAGAAGATGGCGCTGGATGGCGGGAAACCTCACCACTGGTAAGTTTGAACAGTCTTTGCTTTTCAGGCACGCAGTACCCGGTGGTTGCGGGCACGAAATCCTGCCGACTACGCCAAAGTTGACGCGCCCCTGGGCCTGTGTCGCGCTGCGTTGCGCACGCGGGAGCTTACCCGGAGCCGGATCTCTTGAGGGTTGTAGTCTCGTGGCGGCGACCCGGTCCGTGCCCAGGGAGTCAAACTGAGCGGCGATGTACTAGCAGTAGATGGTTGATGACTACGCCACCCGTTGAATGCAGCTATGGAGCTGCCGCTGCAGGGCAGACCGCTGAGGCCGGTGGAAGGATGGTGCAGCGTGGATGGTATAACCCCCAACGGGAGGGGTATGGCCTCAGGGCAGCCGACGTGGATGATGGGGTAGCAGGAACCACTCAGAGACGGTGCGGTGTAGTTCAGGGTCTTTACTGGTGACAAAGATAGACCCTCCCGGAGTACTTGCTAGTGATAGGGGCCTGGTCAGTCCTTGAGCAGATGGGATCTCCCCTGGCCAGGCGGAGTTGTAGGCCTTCCCAACTAACTGTACTCTTCTGGCTACCTTGCTAGAGGCGGGAATAAGTAGCCCACGTCCCTGAGTGTACCGTGTGGTGCTCACCCGTATGGCCGGTGACTCGGGGCCTTCTAATGGCTTTCGCTCCACGATGGCGCTGCTGGTCCCACCCGTGTGACCGTGCCTTCGGGCTTCTGGGCCAGAGGACCTGAAATCCTCTGCCGGACGGTTTCTGCTGCTGGGTAGGAGTTAGTCCCCACAGCCTCGGACTCCGGGTCCGGTAAGAAATCTTCTCAGTCAGGGCGAGCTCTGCAGCTGCCAGCCCCTGACTTGTTGTAACACTGCTCCCCACAGAGCTCCTGATGTTTCTTGCTATGCTGCTTCTCTTCTCTACTTTTGTTCTGTCTTCTTTCTCACTCACTCTGCCTCAGCCCCGGGTTTATATAGGGGAAGTCCTTCCCCTCCCAAGACTGGGCAGGAGGTGTGGCATGCACAGGATCCCTGACCAAAGGACCTCCCACCTGCTCTCAGACGTAATATCTCTATCACTGTGGCAACCAGACCCCTGGGGTGTCACATTTCCATACGTCCAGGTCGGTAAGTAGTTACTGACCTTGGACGTATGAATATGTCCAGACGACTTTACATGCTCAGAAGCTATGCGCGCATGATCGCCGCCAGGTGTCAGCTTATCTGACACCCGACACTCAGGGCACCGCTCCCGGCACTTGAACCCCCTAAATATTGCAATTGACATCCATTGCAGCATTTAGAAGGCAGGCAGAGGAAGGGAGCCCCCTCTGCCCTCTGATCCGCGCCCTCGCTACATTGCCATTGTGAATCGATGTCGTCATGACAACACCCAGGTCACCAGAACTAGCAAACTTGTTAAACCATGCTCAGGGCAAGTTTGACTATCAGTGCAGCACTGACAGTTTGTAAAGCTTAGCAATGCTCCTGCATTGCTATGCTTTATACAGTGGGTACGGAAAGTATTCAGACCCCTTTAAATTTTTCACTCTTTGTTTCATTGCAGCCATTTGGTAATTTCTAAAAAGTTCCTTTTTTTTCTCATTAAAGTACACTCTGTACCCCATCTTGACTGAAAAAAAAAAACAGAAATGTAGAAATTTTTGCAAATTTATTAAAAAAAACAAACTGAAATATCACATGGTCATAAGTATTCAGACCCTTTGCTCAGTATTGAGTAGAAGCACCCTTTTGAGCTAGTACAGCCATGAGTCTTCTTGGGAATGATGCAACAAGTTTTTCACACCTGGATTTGGGGATCCTCTGCCATTCTTCCTTGCAGATCCTCTCCAGTTCTGTCAGGTTGGATGGTGAAGGTTGGTGGACAGCCATTTTCAGGTCTCTCCAGAGATGCTCAATTGGGTTTAGGTCAGGGCTCTGGCTAGGCCAGTCAAGAATGGTCACAGAGTTGTTCTGAAGCCACTCCTTTGTTATTTTAGCTGTGTGCTTAGGGTCATTGTCTTGTTGAAAGGTGAACCTTCGGCCAAGTCTGAGATCCAGAGCACTCTGGAAGAGGTTTTCATCCAGGATATCTCTGTACTTGGCCGCATTCATGTTTCCTTCAATTGCAACCAGTCATCTTGTCCCTGCAGCTGAAAAACACCCCCATAACATGATGCTGCCACCACCATCTATCATTGTTGGGATTGTATTGGGCAGGTGATGAGCAGTGCCTGGTTTTCTCCACACATACTGATTAGAATTATCACCAAAAAGTTTTATCTTTGTCTCATCAGATCAGAGAATCTTATTTCTCATAGTATGGGAGTCCTTCATGTGTTTTTGAGCAAACTCTATGTGGTTTTTCATATGTCTTGCACTGAGGAGAGGTTTCCGTCAGGCCACACTGCCATAAAGGCCCGACTAGTGGAGGGCTGCAGTGATAGTTGACTTTGTGGAACTTTCTCCCATATCTCTACTGCATGTCTGGAGCTCAGCCACAGTGATCTTGGGGTTCTTCTTTACCTCTTTCACCAAGGCTCTTCTCCCACAATTGCTCAGTTTGGCTGGACGGCCAGTTCTAGGAAGACTTCTGGTGGTCCCAAACTTCTTCCATTTAAGGATTATGGAGGCCACTGTGCTCTTAGGAACCTTGAGTAATGCAGAAATTCTTTTGTAACCTTGGACAGATCTGTGCCTTGCCACAATTCTGTCTCTGAGCTCCTTGGGCAGTTCCTTTGAGCTCATGATTCTCATTGGGCCTGACATGCACTGTGAGCTGTGAGGTCTTATATAGACAGGTGTGTGCCTTTCCAAATCAAGTCCTATCAGTTTAATTATACACAGCTGGACTCCAATGAAGAAGTAGAACCATCTCAAAGAGGATCACAAGAAAATGGACAGCATGTGACTTAAATATGAGTGTCTGAGCAAAGGGTCTGAAAACTTATGACCATGTGATATTTCAGTTTTTCTTATTTAATAAATTTGCAAACATTTCTACATTTCTGTTTTTTTCCAGTTAAGAAGTCTACTTTAATGAGAAAATAAAGTGAACTTTATAGAATTTACCAAATGGCTGCAATGAAACAAAGAGTGAAACATTTAAAGGGGTCTGAATACTTTCCGTACCCACTGTAAGTGATCAGACTGCAAAAAGTGAAAGTTCATAGTGGGACAAAGTAAAAAAAAAATTGTAAAAATATAAAAATAAATAATCACAAAAAATATAAATATATATATATATATATATATATATATATATACACACATATATATATATACACACACATACTGTATATAGTAAGCAGAAATATTGTTATAAAAAAATAAAGTACACATATTTGGTGTACTTTAAAACTTCCCACCAGTTAACCTCTTTAGTGAGCACTGTAAAAAAAAAAAAAAAAAAAAAAATATAGGCATAAAACAATGTTTTATCATTAGTGTTGAGCGAGTATGCTCGACACTGCTCGTTACTCGCCCGAGCATCTCACTACTCGGGATGTTCGGCGAGCACCGAGCATTTCTGGGTTGCTCGGGCGGGAGCTCGGGTCTCTGCCCTGTATGTTTGGCGCTCTTTACAGAGCCAATGAACATGCAGGGATTGCAGCAGCCATGTTGTTGGTGGGCATTACAGTGATTGGCTGGCCGCACAGCGTCACCTCGAGTATTTAAAACCGGGCGCCGCCATCTTGGACACAGTTGCTTCGGATCAGACAGTGTAGAGAGAGTGCTGCTGAGTTAGGGAGAGATATATAGTGCGAAATAGGTAGTATAGGGTCTCTAAAGCCTGCCAAATCAAACAAACAGTCCTTCTCAGGACTAATATCCATCCCAGATATCAGGCAGGCAGGCTGTATAGGAGACGCAGTGGTTATACCAGCAAACGCTGCATTACAGTCCTGTATGCTCCTGTTGGTCAAATTGCTAGACTTATCACCCCAGTCTCAGGGGCTAGGAAAAATTATTATTTTTTTCATCTAAATCCTGTATTTTTTTTTTCCTCAGTCAGACTGTACAAATACGCGTCTTATTAACCTTTTGGTATCCCCCCCCCCCCCCTCTCCCATCCCCCCAAAAAAAAAAATTGAGTGTGTCTGTGACTGTTCAGACACCAATATATCTGTTTAAAAGATTCTGGTGTAGGCTACATAACTATAGCTGTGGTTTTGCAGTTCCACGGGTCAAATCTCTGTATTATCCTGTTTTTGGCATTTTTTGCCGTAAAAAAAAACTGTAATAGTGTCTCCCTGACTGGTCAGACACCAATATATCTGTTTAAAAGAGTCTGGTGTAGGCCAGAAAAATAGAACTGTGGTTTTGCAGTTCCACGGGTCAAATCTCTGTATTATCCTGTTTTTGGCATTTTTTGCCGTAAAAAAAACTGTAATAGTGTCTCCCTGACTGGTCAGACACCAATATATCTGTTTAAAAGAGTCTGGTGTAGGCCAGAAAAATAGAACTGTGGTTTTGCAGTTCCACGGGTCAAATCTCTGTATTATCCTGTTTTTGGCATTTTTTGCCGTAAAAAAAACTGTAATAGTGTCTCCCTGACTGGTCAGACACCAATATATCTGTTTAAAAGAGTCTGGTGTAGGCCTGAAAAATAGAACTGTGGTTTTGCAGTTCCATGGGTCAAATCTCTGTATTATCCTGTTTTGGGCATTTTTTGCTGTAAAAAAAAAACTGTAATAGTGTCTCCCTGACTGGTCAGACACCAATATATCTTCTTGACCGAATTACTAGGGAAGCACACTACAACACCAGTATTGCGAACTGATCAGTGTGAACAGGTTATTAATTGGATAGCAGATAATACTTCCAGTTACCTGGGCACCACAACCTCCGGTCTGTCTTTCACACGGTCAAGTTTTAGTAGCCGTGAGTCTCGACCGCATACTCCTCCTCACCCTGATGCTCCTTCCTCCCACCATGCCGAGTGTCATCAGACAGCAACTGATCCCACACTTGGACGCTGAAGAGCTGTTCACTGGTCCATTTCCATATTTGTTCCCCTCGCCTGCTCCGCTTGAAGTGGTGGAAGAGGAGATCCCATGTAGCGATGCCCAAATATTTGAACAGCCACGGCCACAGGAAGTCGACGCTGGCAATTTGTCACAAGAGGTGGACGATGACGAGGCACAATTGCCACGAAGTGAGGAGGAGGATCGTGGTGCGCAAGTGGAAGAGGAGGAGGTGGTGGATGATCTAGTAACTGACCCAACGTGGCAGGAGGACACGCAGAGCGAGGCCAGCAGCACACAGGGGGAGAGAGGCAGAGTACCCCAACAGACAGGAAGAAGCAGTGTGGTGGCCACACACAGAAGGCGGGCAACAGTTCCTGGTAACAACAACACGAGGGACGGTGCCAGTACAACCGGTAGGTCTTCCAGAGTCTGGAATTTTTTTAAAGACTCTACTGATAGCCCCAAAAAGGCCATTTGTACCACCTGCCATGCCAGCATCAGCAGGGGTGACAAAACTACCAGCCTGACCACCACCAGCATTATCAGACACATGGCAGCAAAGCACCCGACTTTATGGTGCGAACCCCAGGGTCCATGACCAGTGTCAGCGGGTGTCACCACTGCTTCTTCCGCTGTTGTGCGTGTAACAGAGCCCCCTGTTGCGCGTGCAAGGCAATCCCCTGTCCATACTGCATGCAAAGATGCCCCCTCCTCTCAGTCTTCACTTGTTATGGCAGTTTCTCAAGAAACAGCATCAGCGTCCACGTCCACGTCCCACCGCAGTGTTCAATTGTCCATATCCCAGAGCTTTGAACGAAAGTGCAAATTCGCAGCCAACGTCCCACAGGCCACAGTCCTAAATTTGCACATTTCACGACTGCTTGCATTGGAAACGCTGCCTTTTAGGCTGGTGGAGACGGAATCCTTCCGCAACCTTATGGAGGTGGCCGTCCCTCGGTACTCGGTCCCCAGCCGACACTATTTTGCCCGGTGTGCCATCCCCGCACTACACAAGCACGTGTCCCAAAACATCTGCCGTGCCCTCAAGAACGCAGTTACTGGGAGAGTCCACCTGACAACGGACACGTGCTTGTGGCCAGGGACGGTACATCTCCCTGACGGCACACTGGGTAAACATAGTGGAAGCCGGGACCCAGTTGGACCTTGGGACGGAACACATCCTCCCCACACCGAGGATTGCGGGCCCTATGTCAGTCAGAGTTGCCCCCACAGTGTACAGCTCCTGCACATCATCCTCCTCATGTTCAGCCTCCATCTCAGATATCACCACATCAGTTACAAGCTGGAAGCACTACAGTACTGCCTCAGCCAAGCGGCAACAGGCTGTGCTGAAACTCATAAGCTTAGGTGATAAACCTCACACTGCTTGTGAGTTGTGGACAGCTGTGAAAGAGCAGGCAGATCTGTGGCTGAGACTGCTGAACCTACATCCAGGCATGGTCGTGTGTGACAATGGCCGTAACCTGGTGGCGGCTCTGAGGCGAGGCGAGGCGAGATCACGCACGTACCATGCCTGGCTCATGTGCTTAACCTCGTGGTTCAGCGGTTTCTTAAATCGTACCCCGAGTTGCCAGATCTGCTCGTCAAAGTATGCCGCCTGTCAGCTCATTTTCGCAAGTCGGCTACAGCTTCCGCCACCCTTGCTGTGTTGGAGCAGCGTTTGCAGCTTCCGGCACACCGAATGGTGTGTGATGTCCCCACACGTTGGAACTCTACCTTCCACGTGTTGCAAAGGATTTGTGAGCAGAATAGAGCAGTTGTGGAGTACCAGCTGCAACAAGGCCGTCGATATTCAGGTCAGACTCCACACACAAGACTTCAGGAGTGGACTTGGATGTCTGACATATGTACCGTCCTGACAAACTTTGAGGAGTCCACCCAGATCATGAGTGGCGATGACGCCATCATTAGTGTCAGCATCCCACTTGTCTGTCTTTTGCAACGCTCTCTGCAGAGAATTAAAGAGGAGGCATTGCAGCCAAAGTATGATGAGATGGATCATGAACCCACAATGGGCGATTACACACAGCCCAGCCTCATCTCATCCCAACGTGCACTGGGGGACAATGAGGGAGAGGAGGAAGAACAGGAGCTGTTATCATGCGCTGTAGACAGTAGTACCTGTACAACTGTCATACAGTCGGTTCAGCGTGGGTGGCCTGAGGACAGGGGTAAGGAGGAGGAGAGCATGGTCAGTTGTCATCTTGGTGAGGACACGGAAGTCTTGCCCGTTACCAGTCTGGCATGCATGGCTGACTTTGTTACGCTGCCTTAACCGTGACCCTCGCGTTATCAAAATGTTGGGTGACAGTCATTACTGTTTGGTGACACTTTTAGACCCCCGCTACAAGGAGAACTTTCACTCTCTTATTCCTGAGGTGGAGAGGTCTACAAAAATGGGGCAGTACACGAAGGCCCTTGCTGCAGAACTGTTAAAAAAATTCCCATCTGAACACGATAGCGGCAGAGGTCACAGTTCGTTGACCAACCAAGGCGTACAGGCGAGAGAGACGCAACTCCAATCCAGTAGAGGCAGGGGAACACTGTCAACATTCTGGGACAGTTTTCTGGGACCCGCCCAGCTTACAGGCCCTGAGGAGCGGGGTACTCTCACAAGGAGTGGAAAGTTTCAAAAGATGGTGAGGGAGTACGTTGCCGACCGTACCAACGTTCTCTGTGATTCCTCTGTGCCTTTTATTTATTGGGTATCCAAGCTGGACACTTGGATTGAACTCGCTCTGTACGCCTTGGAGGTCCTGGCCTGCCCTGCCGCTAGCGTGTTATCGGAGCGTGTTTTTAGTGCCGCTGGGGGAATTATAACTGATAAGCGCACTCGCCTGTCAACTGACAATGCTGACAAGCTGACCCTTATCAAAATGAACAAGGGCTGGATTGGGCCAGACTTCTCATCATCACCAAATGACAGCAGACTAACATAAATCTACAGTGTTATTTCGGGAGGTGTATTCCCATGCACCGCTTCACACCCACACATGGGTATACGCTTCCTCATTTCGGCTGTATTTTGCTCTTCTCCTTATCCTCAACCTCCACCACCACTATACCACCTGGGTGACCGTGGTCCATGTTGCCAGCATTGCAAGTTCCTCCGTCCTAATTCTTGGCAGCTTTGGCTTGGAAGGCATAGGCAAAAACTATGGGAAACTCACTCCCCAATAATGGGAATAATGTTTTTAATATGCTGTACTGTATGGCTCTTGTAAGGGGCATGAAAACTGTCTTGTTAAGCTACTGCGACCTCCACCACTTTTCCCAGGGGCATTGATATTGTCTTTTTATTCCACTGCGACCTCCACGTCTCTTCTAAGGGGCATTAAAACCGTCTTGTTAAGCTATTGCGACCTCCACGTCTCTTCCAAGGGGCATTAAAACCGTCTTGTTAAGCTACTGTGACCCCCACCACTTTTCCCAGGGGCATTGATATTGTCTTTTTATTCCACTGCGACCTCCACGTCTCTTCCAAGGGGCATTGAAACCTTCTTGTTAAGCTACTGCGACCTCCACCACTTTTCCCAGGGGCATTGATATTGTCTTTTTATTCCACTGAGACCTCCACCACTTTTCCCAGGGGCATTAAAACCATCTTGTTAAGCTATTGCGACCTCCACGTCTCTTCCAAGGGGCATTAAAACAGTCTTGTTAAGCTACTGTGACCCCCACAACTTTTCCCAGGGGCATTGATATTGTCTTTTTATTCCACTGCGACCTCCACGTCTCTTCCAAGGGGCATAAAAACCGTCTTGTTAAGCTACTGCGACCTCCACCACTTTTTAAAGGGGCATTGATATTGTCTTTATATTCCACTGCGAACTCCACCATTCTTCCAAGGGGCATGAAAACCGTCTTGTTAAGCTACTGCGACCTCCACCACTTTTCCCAGGGGCATTGATATTGTCTTTTTATTCCACTGCGAACTCCACCATTCTTCCAACGGGTATTGCATTTCCTCCTAATTTTAGTCAGCTTTTCCTTTTCAATGCATAGGCGAGCACTAAGGAAGACCCACTCCCCAATAATGGGTAGAAGATTTTTAGTATGCTGTAATCCCCGTCTGTTTCAAGGGGTATTGCAGTTCCTCATAATTTTTGGAAAGCCTTCCATTCACTGCTTAGGCCAACAGTGCACAGGAGACCCAGTTGCTATAAATGGAAAAAACGATTTAGTTAAGGCCCTCTGCCATCACCTCATCCATCATTCATCACCTGAAGCTTTGTTTTAACGGGAGTCATTGAACTGGGATAGTAGCAGGAAAACATCCAGCAATCCTTGGAGGAGGTAGGATATGCGCCAAAACGTTGACCACCTCAGGCCTAGCCGCTACTACATACATGCGCTTGCATTCCAAGAAAACAAAGCAGATGCTAACTTCTATCATCATCATCATGCTCCTCACCTTGGCACTCTCAACTCCCCTGATGGAGAAGCCAGGGCCCACTGGAGGAGTCTGGTTCTCTGGTGGGCTCGTCCAATGCTGCCCTAAGGCAGGCCGGGATAAGAAAAGTGTGGGGGAAGTTCCAAGGAGAAATAGGGGCGGCTGGGGACCGTTTATGGACACCCGGCTGCCCCCAGGCGGCTGGGGACCGTGTGTGGGCACCCGGACGCGGGGCGGCTGGGGACCGAGTATGGACTCCCGGCCGCCCCCTGGCGGCTGGGGACCGAGCGTGGACACCCGGCCATCGGGCGGCTGGGGACTGAGTATGGATACCAGGCCGCCGACGCAGCCATGACATGGTGGCCGGCGTCTGCCTCCACATTCCTAAAAGGCCCAATTTCAAGTGCAAGTAAGCTAGCAGTATGGTATTGCAGCCTAGGGGTGGGTGGGTGGCAGGTTGCACACTTACGCTTGCATTCCAAGAAAACAAAGCAGATGCTAACATCAATCATCATCATCATGCTCCGCACCTTTGCACTCTCAACTCCCCTGATGGAGAAGCCAGGGCCCACCGGAGGAGTCTGGTTCTCTGGTGGGCTCGTCCAATGCTGCCCTAAAGCAGGCCGGGCTAAGAAAATTGTGTGGGGGGGGGAGTTCCAAGGAGAAATAGGGGCGGCTGGGGACCGTTTATGGACACCCGGCCGCCCCCAGGCGGCTGGGCACCGTGTGTGAACACCCGGCCATGGGGCGGTTGGGGAACGAGTATGGATACCTCGCTGCCAAAGCAGCCATGAGGTAGTGGCCAGCTTCGGCCTCCTCCAAACTATAAGGCCCCATTTCAAGTGCAAGCTAGCAGTATGGTATTGCAGCCTGGGGGTGGGTGGGTGGCAGGCTGCATACTTGCGCTTGCATTGCAAGGAATGGGGAGGTACAATTGAACACTGCCCTGGGACAAGGACTTGCACGTGGATAGTTGCAAGTCTGCATCTTCTGATGCGGCAAGGATCACTTCTGATGGGCACACTTTTAGGCAGTGACCTGGGTGTCAGAGATGCTTCCAGGGGTCTTCCCCATGCTGTTCCCATGTCTTTTCAGCACTGTATGCATGTGTCACACAGCACATGGCCAGATAAGCTTGTAAAATGCTTCTATGGGGGTGGCCTTTGCCCCCTCATATGCTAATCTGTTCCTGGGGTTGTGGGAGAGGGACCTCTTCCTGCCAGATCAGGGGTCATCAATGGACTGCTTTCTCTCTTGGATGCGGTACATCGACGACATTCTGCTGATCTGGCAGGGATCCCGTGACCTTCTGGTCACACATGGTTCAGTCCGTTCCGGTGGGGCAGTTTCTGCGCCTCCGCAGAATCTGCTCCACTGAACAGGATTTTGAGGCACAGTCGGTGGAATTGAAGGAACGTTTTTACGAACGTGGATATAGCCACAGGATGGTTAAAAGGGCTTATAGTCGAGCTAAGTATTCATCCCAACAGGACCTACTTTACAAATCTCAGGATAAGAAGCAGAACAATGTGGTGAGGTTTATCACCACATTTCACACCCAGATTCCAGCTGTTAGAAAGGCCCTTATAAAAGCTTGGCCTGTCTTGAGTACAGATCCAATATTGGCTAAATACATTCCGGATAAACCTACGATTGTGTTCCGGCGTGCTAAAAATCTCCGTGACCATCTGGTCCGCAGCCATTATGAGGGAGGTCTGATACACACATTCATGGATAAGGCCAAGGCCAGATATGGATGCACGCCATGTGGACGGTGCGTAGCCTGTCCCAATGTGGTAAGAAGTACCAGATTTACTGATTCTACGGGCGGCCGAACTTTTGATATTAAAAAACACATTACATGTACCTCACGTAATGTGATATATTATGCCACATGCCCATGTGGTCTTATTTACGTTGGGATGACCACGCGCTGCCTCAAAACACGCATTAGAGAACATGTGTTAGGGATCTTGGCAGCTGTGGACCAAAATGATATATCCATGCTAAAAACTATCCCAAAGCACTGCAAATTATATCACAATTGTAATGCAAATTTATTGAAGGTAAAAGGGATAGATATGGTGGTAGTAGGGATACGAGGAGGGGGCCCATATCCCAGAGACTTGCTCAGATTGAAACAAGGTGGATTTGGACCCTGAAAATATTACACCCGAGCGGTCTAAATTAGAATAACAGTTTTGTCCCATTTCTATGATGCAGTCCTGTAGGTGTGTGCTTGCGCCATTGGGCCTGAATACATGTATTGTCTTGTATTTTAAACAGTATGTGTGTTTATGTGATTTTAATTGTATTCATCTTAGCAGGTTTAACGATTCGTATGCTCTGGCTGAACATATGGTCATCTTTGTGTCATCTGATTTGGGTCATCCGTGACGGCTGCCACTCGGAAAATGTATATACTATGTGATGACCCCATCCCCCCATCAGAAGGACAGATTTCTGGATTCTCATTTCTCTTTTGCAATACTCCATACAAAATATGATTAATTTATCTGGGAGGGTCAGTGCTTCTCTATACAGTAATTTTTTATATGCATTTGCTGTGTGGGTTCTAGGGATCATTGTGAATACTTTGGTAGTATATGTTCAGTTTCTAGTGAATTTTCCCTGTTATTTAATGCACATATGATGGGATCTGTATTGGTGACAATGTCCAATTAATCCATATGATTTGGGCATTATGTGCCTACCTAATGATATTGTGTAAAATGATCATTGTACAGTATGTATACTGCCTTATATATCACCCTATATGTGCAGTATGTACAATAGTGATATTGTGCAAAATGATCATTGTATGTATGCTGCCTTATATATCACCCTATATGTGTGTATGTTTGCAGGGATCTATGTAGTATTGGTCCTTTTTTCATTCTATAGTTTTGTGGTGATATAATTGCTCACTTGTACTTACAATATTAGAACCTTCCATGCTTTGAATAGGCTATCTCTTGATCCCTGTCGATTGTATAGGATAGACATCTATATGTGCCGTATATATTGGGTCCTAGTGATTGGCGCTAAGATATAGACATCTCTATATACATCACCTTGCGACCTAGTATGCAGGGGTGTCGCCGTCCTTGCATGCCCGGTTCCCTTTGGCATCCCTGGGTGTCTTGGCCGCCACGATGCCGACGCTATTGGGTATCCAAGTTACGGCGACGAGCCTTGCGTCACTACCGGGCAGCTGCGGTGGTGTATTGGGTAGCATTTCTTGCTACCATGGTAAATGATGACTCACAGTGTACAACTTCCGGTGGAGGCGGTGCCGCGTACTCGTTGGTCTGCGGTCCGCATGCCAATGGATTTAAGGCATCAGCTGTTCATCCAGATCAGTTCCCTTGAAAAAGGCACAAGCGCCGAAACGCGCGTCGGGGTAAACCATGCTGATGGAGGTTTCGTCTCCCTACTGAGGTAATTACGGCCGATGGTGGCCATGTATGATGTGAGGGACATTGATATATATAAATAATAGTATACTATTCATTATGCAAATATGTCTCCTTCCTCTCTTTACTAGCACTTCACCATTCTATCTATAGCTGAGGCTTAGTATGATCTCAGAGAGGTTTCATACCTGCATCTGACATGCTGTGTATCTGCTTTTTAAAATATTTTTTTATGTAAATGTATGTATTTTTGCTCCCCTCCTCCCCACAATTCCTGTGCAATATTTATAATAAAGTCTTTTCAACTTTTTCACCCTGATGGGCCATTTGATCGTTTTCTTTCTGCCTTTGGCACCCTCCTGTTAGTATGGTTTGACGATAGGCCTTATATAAATCCGATGGGCAGGTTACAATATGAATGATATATTTATCGTATATTATTTAATATTTCAAATTATTATATGTAACCCAGTGCTCTGTTCTAATTACCACTCTACTGTTTAGGCACATCAAGACACATGCAGACCATGCCATCAAAATCTGAGTTCCAAATGTCACTCCTTCCTTTCTGAGCCTGCCATGCGCCCAAACAGTAATTTTCCCCCACATATGGGGTATCTGCTTACTCAGGAGAAATTGTACAACAAATTATGGGGTCCATTTTCTTCTGTTACCCTTGTGAAAATAAAAAATTTGGGTCTAAAATAATATTTTTGGGGTAAAAATATGATTTTTCTATTTTCACGGCTCAACGTTCTAAACTTATGTGAAGTACCTGGGGGTTCAAGGTTTTCACCACATATCTAGATATATTCCTTGAGTCGTGTTTCCAAAATGGGGTCACTTGTGGGGGGTTTCCACTGTTTAGGCACATAAGTGGCTCTCCAAACGCGACATAGCGTCCGCCAATTATTCCAGCAAATTTTGTGTTCAAAAACTAAAATGACAGTCCTTCACTTCCAAGCCCTGCCGTGCACCCAAACAGTAATTTTCATCCACATATTGGACATCAGCGTACTCAGAAGAAATTGCACAACAAATTACATGTTGCAATTTCTCCTGTTACCCTTGTGAAATTTCAAACTTTGTGGCTAAAAAAAACATTTTTGTGGGAAAATTGTGATTTTCTTTATTTTCACAGCTCAACATTATAAACTTCTGTGAAGAACCTGGGGGTTCAAGGTGTTCACCACACATCTAGATAAGTTCCCAGAGGGCTCTAGGTTCCAGAATAGTGTCACTTGTGACATGGCATCCCTGAATTATTTCAGCAAATTTTACATTCAAAAAGTCAAATGACGCTCCTTCTCTTCTGAGCCCTGCAACGCCCAAACTGTGGGAAAAATGGGAAATTTTATTTATTAACTATAACTATGATTTAAGGGCATAAAAATTAAAAGTTTGAAAATTGCAACGTTTTCAAAATTTACGCCAAATTTCCATTTTTTTAACAAAAAAGTAGAAATTTTACCACATAAATTTGATTTGGCTTTTATCCTAAGTCATATTGCACGACTCGTTAAAGGGTTGATTGTGACTTGTAGGATTGCTGCTTCCAATAGGTGGCACTGTAGAGTACAAGTCCTCTTTTTCTCTAAAAAGGCAATTTGCACATTAAATTTCCCAGAGGAGCATTGCATGGCGAATAAGCCTCCTTACCTTGACGTGCCAGAGCTGGTGTGTCACTCTCCATAAGGAGAAATGTTACCCCTTAGACCTCAGTCCAGAGCCTCTCACCTAGCCAAACCCCGACTTCATACTTTGCACTGACGAGGACCAACAGCCCGAAACACCGTGTCTGCAAATTGAAATTCTGATTTGGCTTTTATCCTAAGTCATATTGCACGACTCGTTAAAGGGTTGATTGTGACTTGTAGGATTGCTGCTTCCAATAGGTGGTGCTGTAGAGTACAAGTCCTCTTTTTCTCTGAAGAGGCAATTTGCATACCATATAAAGTGACACTTGTCAGAACTGTAAAATTTGGCCTAGTCATGAAGGTGAAAACAAGCTTGGGGAGTAAATTAAAGGGGTTAACTCCTATACATGGATCTGGACTGACACAGAGACCCTTATGTTACACGCACGCCGCTAGGTTCAGATAGGGGCGAGACAGGTTACATGAATTCTTTGGAATCCTGGGGGAATCGATACTCAGGGCGGCCATAGACCATATGCTGCAGCTTCTCTCAGGCACACAGGGGTATTGACCCTCAGGCACAGACACTTAGGTTGTTTCACTTGCAGACCAGACACACTTGACAAGAGTCCTCATAAACGGTAGAACAGTAGCATTTAATAAGAAGCCGCACAGCCAGTGCAAGTTAAGTCTTATGAGCAACAGGCTCCAGTGACAAACAGTACAGTTTCCTTAGCTGCACAGCAGTTCACAGTCTTCCCAGTAGTACAGGACAGCACAGTTCTAATGCAAAGGCACATTAATGAACACAGCATTCTTTACAGCACAGTGAGATGGAGGAGGGGGGAGGGTTTGCTGAGGGATATGATCCCTGTGACACCATTTCTTCCAGTCCTTATCTTTCTGCCTGACAATACTCTGCACTGCTAGTTCAGGAACTCTACCTGACCTGTGCTTAGCTTCACTCCTGACTTGAATCCTTTTCACTTGCAGGGGCGTTTCTGTGAGATACAGAACACACACACCACCTTTCTCTTTGGCTCCAGCCAGACAGTAAATAACTTCCCCACAATCCCCCTGGGGCTCTGCTAAAACACTCCCTTCTCCTGTGACTGTTAACCCCTCTAGTTGCTGGATGCTTCTGGAGCACAACACTACCTGTCTCATGTGCTTGTGTTACTTCTAATAGTTGCTGAATGCTTTTAAAGCAACAGCACTATAGTCATGGCCAAAAGTTTTGAGAATGACACCAAAATTATATTTTCACATGATCTGCTAGCCTCTGGTTTTTATTAGTATTTGTCTGATGTTTATATCACATACAGAAATATAATTGCAATCATATTATGAGTACCAATAGGTTATATTGACAGTTAGAATGAGTTAATGCAGCAAGTCAATATTTGCAGTGTTGCCCCTTCTTCTTCAAGACCTCTGTAATTCTCCCTGGCATGCTCTCAATCAACTTTTGGACCAAATCCTGACTGATAGCAGTCCATTCTTGCATAATCAATGCTTGCATTTTGCCAGAATTTGTTGGTTTTTGTTTGTCCACCCGTCTCTTGATATTGACCACAAGTTCTCAATGGGATTAACATCTGGGGAGTTTCCAGGCCATGGACCCAAAATCTCTATGTTTTGTTCCATGAGCCATTTAGTTATCACCTTTGCTTTATGGCAAGGTGCTCCATCATGCTGGAAAAGGCATTGTTGGGCGCCAAACTGCTCTTGGACGGTTGGGAGAAGTTGCTCTTGGAGGACATTCTGGTACCATTCTTTATTCATGGCTGTGTTTTTAGGCAAGACTGTGAGTGAGCCAATTCCCTTGGCTGAGAAGCAACCCCACACATGAATGGTTTCAGGATGCTTTACAGTTGGCATGAGACAAGACTGGTGGTAGCGCTCACCTCTTCTTCTCCGAATAAGCTGTTTTCCAGATGTCCCAAACAATCGAAAAGGGGATTCATCAGAGAAAATGACTTTGCCCCAGTCCTCAGCAGTCCACTCCCTGTACCTTTTGCAGAATATCAGTCGGTCCCTGATGTTTTTTCTGGAGAGAAGTGGCTTCTTTGCTGCCCTCCTTGAAACCAGCCCTTGCTCAAAGAGTCTCCGCCTCACAGTGCGTGCAGAAGCACTCACACCAGCCTGCTGCCATTCCTGAGCAAGCTCGGCACTGCTGGTAGTCCGATCCCGCAGCTGAAACAGTTTTAAGATACGGTCCTGGCGCTTGCTGGTCTTTCTTGGGCGCCCTGGAGCCTTTTTGACAACAATGGAAGCTCTCTCCTTGAAGTTCTTGATGATGCGATAGATTGTTGACTGAGGTGCAATCTTTGTAGCTGCGATACTCTTCCCTGTTAGGCCATTTTTGTGCAGTGCAATGATGGCTGCACGTGTTTCTTTAGAGATAACCATGGTTAACAATGATACCAAGAACCAGCCTCCTTTTAAAGTGTCCAGTGATGTCATTCTTACTTAATCATGACTGATTGATCGCCAGCCCTGTCCTCATCAACACCCACACCTGTGTTAATGGATCAATCACTAAAACGATGTTAGCTGCTCCTTTTAAGGCAGGACTGCAATGATGTTGAAATGTGTTTTGGGGGTTAAAGTTCATTTTCTGGGCAAATATTGACTTTGCAAGTACAGTAATTGCTGTTAAGCTGATCACTCTTTGACATTCAGGAGTATATGCAATATGCCATTACAAAAAATGAAGCAGTAAACTTTGGAAAAATTACTATTTGTCTCATTCTCAATACTTTTGGCCATGACTGTACTTCTGCATGTCACACTCTTCCCTAATTTTTGAATGTCGTTCTCGACATTCGTCTTCATTGGTCAATCTGACTAATTCTTAGACACTGGTGAAAGTTGGATAAGTTTATATACAAATTGGCATTGTGAAATTGGTATAATGTTCATAAACATTAATAACACCCTAATCTTACGACCTTTTTTTTGTAGGATGCCTGTAAGAAATAAACAATTAACACAATTAAAACAATCAGCATCTCTTCAGCTGGAGCTTTTCATACGTCTTCAACCAGCTTTCTCTCTCTATGCTTTAACAGTTCTTTGTTTCTACAAAGTCTTTTAAGGAAAATGAAAGCATGAAAACAAGTCTTTCCGCCAGTCAACATCTTCCATACTGCCTCTCGGTGGTGAATACCACTCAAGTGGGCTTACCTGGTCTGCAGGCAGAGATACCTGTTTCCAGTCGACAGTCCTTGGCACTTGACTCGGTTCACCAAGTGTCTCATACATCAGCTTCACGGGCCTCCTCACTTCTTAGTCAACATCCTCCTGGTGGGTTGTTCCTCAGAGACCACGGGTTCTTCGGTCACAGAAGTTTCTTCCGCCACACTCATTTCCCATGCTTCCTCAGATGCTCTTGGAGTTGCCTCTGTAAGTTCCTGTACTTCTCCTGAGTCGCTTGTTTCCGCATGGTCTGGTAATTCCACTCCGCCTCAATCAGTCTCTTCAGGGGCCAGTGTTCGATCATCAGATCTGAATTGGACTTCATCTGTACTCCTTGGTACGAACTCTGGAGCCTCAGGACTTAGTTCACTCTCCTGAGGATGGTACATCCGTCTCAAAGAAATACAATGGTGTGTTCTTCTCCATCGGAACTTTCAAGGTCACTATCTACCTCCGGAGCTTCAGTCTGTGGTGGTCCCTTAGTCGATCTCGGACGATGTCGGTCTACTTCTTGGAAGTCTTGTTGTGGTGGGAGATAATCATAGGGTAGCAGTAAATTCCTATGGACTATTCTGGTTTTCTTGTTTCCCGTTTCCAATTGGATTTTATACACTGGGCTGTCATCAGCTTTCCTCCTTACGACCACATACACCTTGTCTTCCCAGTATGAACGAAGTTTTCCTGGACCACCTTTCTCACATACGTTCTTGACTAGCACCCGACTTCCAGGTGCCAATTCTGCTCCATAACATTTTTGATCATAGTACTCCTTACTCTTGCTCTGTCCTTGCATAACCACTTTGGGCACTATGTTGTATGCCTCTGCCATCCATTCCTTCCATTTCCGATTGTACTCCGGATATGTTCTGCAAGTCTCTGACACCGGAGTATCGAACATGATGTTGATTGGCCGTCTCGGCGATCGTCCATACAATAGGAAAAAGGGTGAGTAACCTGTTGAATCGCTCTTTGTACAGTTATAGGCATGTACCACTTTTGACAGAGAACTCTTTCAGTCTTTCTTCTCATCAGCTGTTAAAGTGCGCAACATCGACAATAATGTTCGGTTGAAACATTCCACTTGTCCATTACCCTCTGGGTGATGGGGCGTTGTGTGGGATCTCTGAATTCTACAGTACTTTCCTAGCTTGGCAAAGAGCTGGTTCTCAAATTCTCTTCCTTGGTCATGGTGTAACCTCGTAGGGAACCCAAACCTCAAAGCAAAATCATTGAAGATCTTCTCTGCCACTGTTCGACCCGATTTATTGGAGTTGGCATTTGCTTGAGCAAATCGAGTGAAATGGTCCATCACCACCAAGATGTATTCGCAACCACCCTTGCACGTCTCGAGATGTAGTTAGTCTATTGAGACCATGTAAAATGGATACGTAGTTTGAATGTTGCCCATAGGTTGATGTGTTGGGACGTTTATCTTTCAGACACCCACACTCCCTGGTCAAGTACCTCTCAATATCTCTCTGCATGTATGGCCAGAAGAAACGTTCACGGATCAAATTTGTTGTCCTTTCCACTCCCAGGTGTCCCATGTTTTCATGGAGTTCTTTGAAGACTGACATATAGAATGCTCTGGGTAGTACCAACTGCCGGTTTTGTCCTCCTTTACGATACAGGATACGGTCTTCACTGAGGTAGAGCTTCGTTCATTCTTTAATTAAAACAGATACTCCTGGTGACTCATTGTCTCGCTCCCGTTTACTTGGAAACAGATTTTGGTCCACATAAAGTAGTATTCTACCAATTATCTGATTTTCCTGTTGTGCTCTAAGGATTTTCCCTTTTGGTAGTTGTTGAATAGACCGGGAGTGATCTTGTTCTCTCTCTTTTATGGTGGTTTCTACCTTGAACGGACACCACAATGGTGTGTCTTCCTCCTGATAAGCTTGTACTGCTTGAGTAGTGCTCTCAATTGCTTCCAGACTGACTTCCTCTGAGCATTCTTGCATGAACTCCTCAGGCTCTAGTGGCATTCTTGACAATCCATCAGCATCCGCTTTGCATTTTCCTGGCTTGTACTTGATGCTGAAATTGAAGTCAGCTAGTTCAGCGACCCATCTCTGACCCGTTGCACTCAGTTTGGCTGTAGTAAGGACATAGGTCAAAGGGTTGTTGTCAGTGTATACCTCAAACTCTTTGCTGTAGTAGAGATAATCTATAAATTGATCACAGATAGCCCATTTCAATGCCATGAACTCCAATTTTCTGGAATGCAGATGGTAATTATTCTCGGGGTCTGTCAATGTTCTATAACCGTAACCGATGACTCTCATTTTTCCATCTTGATGCTGATACGGGGCAGCTCCCAGTCCAACTTGAGAAGCGTCACAATGAAGAACAAATGGTAAATTGAAATCAGGATATCCCAAGATGGGTGGTTTTACCAGGTAGTTTACTAGTTCTTTCAATACCTCCTGGTGGTCTGCTGTCCAGAGATTGGACTGTTGGGACAAAATGCCATTGTTTCTTTTAAGCCCGGTCCTACCCGCATTCTGCTTTTTCTCCGTGGGTGTTGTTGACTCTGTCCCCCCCTCCCCAAGAGGAGGTATAGTGGGGCGGCAATCCTGAAGAAGTTCCGAACTTAAGTAAGATAGTAGGAGAGGAATCCTAATATCTGCCTCATCTCCACGAAAGTAGAGGGCCTCTTGTCTTTTAAGGCCAGTACCGAAGCGATTTCTGCTGGGTTCATGGTATATCCTTCCCCGGACACAATTTTCCCTAGAAACCGGACTTGTCTTTTGAACAGTTCACACTTCTTTGTGGTCAACTTAACTCTGTGTTGTTGATATCGTTGCAATATGGTCCTCACGTGTTCAACATGCTCCCGGAAAGTTTTGCTGTGTACCACATTGTCATCCAAGTACGGCTGGCAGATATCGTCCCTCAATCCTTCTAAACATGTCCCCATGCTCCTCTGGAATTCTGCTGGAGCTGAACTGAGCCCAAACATTATACGGATCCACTCATATCCCCACGGTGTGATGAATGCTGTCAAGGGTATACTGGATTCTTCGACAAACCCTTGGTGGTATGCCTTACCCTGATCGAGGACAGAGAACCAGGTGCTTCCTGATAGGCTTTCCAGCATATCTTGGATCTTTAGTATCGGGTGTCGATCAGGTACTGACTTTCGGTTTAGTTCCCTGTAATCACAACAGAGTCTCAACGTACCGTCCTTCTTCCTAACACAGACAATAGGAGAGAAATAAGACGACTGAGTTTTGGATCCAACCTCTGTTGATGAGATCTTGTAAATATTCTTTCACTTCACAATGTAATGGTTTTGGCACAGACATGTAACTTCTGGTTACTGGGGTCGTATCTTTTAAATTGATTTTCAAATGCAACGACGGGATGCAGCCTATATCAGAGTCATCTTTGGAGAACGCATGACACTTTTCTCTCAGCATCTAGCCACCGCTAGATCGTCAGCACACAACTGTTCCAGGGGTACTGGGGGATCTCAGGACCCCGAGGTGGGTTGCGCAATTTCCTCTCCTGGACAACGCTTGTTCCTTGGTGGGGAGACTGAATTCACTGTAGACCCCTGGGCTAGTCTCACACTGGCTGGATATACCATTTTAACGGTTTCAATGTAACGTGTAACAGTCTTTGGATCCAGTCTAATTTCGGGTTTCATAGTATTCATCACCGGTACTGTCACTTGAGCAAACCCACCAGTAGGAATTTTACGCACAGTCTCACCTTGATCTAGGCCTTCCGGAAGTTCTGAGGAGTCTTTTGGCACGAACAGTCTTTTCTGGACTTTTCTTCCCAATTCTACCCGGACTCCACACCTCACCCCCACCATTTGGTTTGCAGGGATGATGGTTGGGCGCAAGCCTACCTTGACTTCTTTTAGGTCCATTGTATTCTGTGCTTTCTTTACTCTATGAATCACGTTTTCCACCATGGCGTTGGGTATAGCGAGCGATGTGGCGATTGCATCCACCACCAACGCCCCTTTCTTGTGTTTTGTGATGACCTCACTGATTACATTATAACCCAGGATAAGATCCTCTGCCACGTTCTGATCACTGGTCATGAGAAAAGGTACCAAAAGCCAGGTATCTTCTGTTTTGGAACCCACTCCTGGGTCTGATGGATACCGGTTCTGGCCTGGAACGAATCAACTTTTTCACCTCAATCAACTTCATCGCAGTTCTCCTATTACTTCCTCCCAGTCAGCGCTGGCAAGCCTCTCTTTTGTTGGTGATTTAAGGTTCCCTCTCAGAGGTGGAACTGAAGGGTCTCTATGATGATCTTCGGACTGTCCACTGAGGGTCTCCAACTTCAGCTGACTCATTTTGCTGATTTTAGGAGCAGAGCCTTTCTTTAACTTCTGTTTGCTCTCTGACTCCGAAGTAGCTACCTCGTTCATTTTTTCAATTAGGACTTCGTCCAAAATGCCAGGATCTTCTAGGTACTGTTTCAGCTGCAACTTGATATCTTTGCTTATTAATCCCGTTCCCAATGATCTCAAGAACTTCTTCTGGATTAGTCCAGCATCAAACTTCTCTTCCGCTTCTACATCTTTGGATGCAAACAACAGTCTTTCCTTCAGTTTAATTGCTCTGAACAAGAAACTTTGGGGTGATTCATTATTTTTCTGTGAGAGATTAATGAGTCAGTGGAACAATTCTGAAGTACTCTCTTCTTTATAGTGCCCTTTTAAAATCATCTTCAGCTGTTGCAAGGTCAATTGACTTTTCATTTCTAGCATACTATGGAGGTTCAGTCCTGGGTTGATCGCTTTCACCACCCCCTCAATGATCTCATCTGGCTGGTAGCCTTTCTGTAAGCCTGCATCGATCTGGTGCAACAAGTTCCTATAAGACAGTCTCTCTTTCTGGTTACACTCTCCAATCTGTCCCAGGATCTTGAATTCTTTCCTTATGGTGATTTGTGGTGTTAGAGAGGACTGTCTCCCTGATTTATCTAACCTGAGCAGGTTAAAGGTTTTTACTGAGTCTGTCACCTGTTCAGAGGTTTTGGTCGATTCCTACAGGGCTGTTGTTAAGGCTTTGAATTGTACTTTCAATTCCTGTTGTTTAGTCTGTGGACGGAGATTCCCACTTTTGGTAATTGGTGCCGCCCCTCCATCCTCCAACTTCAACCTGGTTAGAAACTGTGCTAGCTCCTGGAGGAATGTCCGCATGATGTCTTCAGCTTCTTTCTCCCCCAGCTCATCCATTTTTGCATTAATGGCAGCTAACCGTTGCCTGCGGTTGTGTGCTTTAGAAATCTGTTCTTCTGACATCTTTATATTTTCTGCTACTGTTCTTAATTCTTAACAGTTTAACTGAAAAAGCAGCTCACTAATTCTGTCCATTTGTATTTCCACATCTATTGCTGCTAGTGAGTTTTCTTTAGGGCTTGTCCCCTTTAATTTGTGTAGCAAAGTTGAGTTGAGGTGCTGTGCTGCTGTGTTTTTCCAGACACTTTTCCTCTTCTCCCTCAACACGCTAATTCCCGCTCAGGACTCCCCGTACGGGCCACCTATGTTACATGCATGCCACTAGGTTCAGATAGTGGCGAGACAGGTTACATGAATTCTTTGAAATCCTGGGGGAACCATTACTCAGGGCGACCATAGACCATGTGCTGCAGCTTCTCTCAGGCACACAGGGGTATTGACCCTCAGGCACAGACACATAGGTTGTTTAACTTGCAGACCAGACACACTTGACAAGAGTCCTCATAAACGGTAGAACAGTAGCATTTAATAAGAAGCCGCACAGCCAGTGCAAGTTAAGTCTTATGAGCAACAGGCTCCAGTGACAAACAGTACAGTTTCCTTAGCAGCACAGCAGTTCACAGTCTTCCCAGTAGTACAGGACAGCACAGTTCTAATGCAAAGGCACATTAATGAACACAGCATTCTTTACAGCACAGTGAGATGGAGGAGGGGGGAGGGTTTGCTGAGTTAGATAATACCTGTGACACCATTTCTTCTAGTCCTTATCTTTCTGCCTGACAATACTCTGCACTGCTAGTTCAGGAACTCTACCTGACCTGTGCTTAGCTTCACTCCTGACTTGAATCCTTTTCACTTGCAGGGGCGCTTCTGTGATATACAGAACACACACCACCTTTCTCTTCAGCTCCAGCCAGACAGTAAACAACTTCCCCACAATCCCCCTGGGGCTCTGCTAAAACACTCCCCTTCTCCTGTGACTGTGTTAACCCCTCTAGTTGCTGGATGCTTCTGGAGCAGAACACTTCCTGTTTCATGTGCTTGTGTTACTTCTAATAGTTGCTGAATGCTTTTAAAGCAACAGCTCTACTACTGCATGTCACACATAGGCTTGAGCCACGGTGTTACCTGCTGTTCTGTGGAGTGATATGACAAGAAGAGTAGTCAGGTATCCGGTACCAGAAGGGTCGAGAAGATACAAAATCAGAAGACATGAGTAGTTAGTAAATGGGTCGGGATCACAACAAGTAACAAATACACAAGCCGGGAGATGAGCACACAGGACTGAACCAGAGGAGAACAAGGCTGTATCTGGCAACTTCCGGCAATATGCTTCGATCTTTAGTAGGTTGTGGTGTTTTCCAATTGGCTGAAGCAGGGAGCAGATTACTTTAGCAATGCAGCACACACACTCATACTACCAGACTGGATGGTACTACAGGTCCCAGGCATCCTAATTTTAGTGGCTGGACAGAGCCTGCGCCGCCCAGAGCTTCTGATTCCAACATCTCCTCAATCACCAGGGCCACCTGCAGAATTAATAAGGCAGCTCATGGTGACAGAAGCAGACGTTGCAGGAGCGGAATCCAGAGGAGATGGGACACACCATTTGCAGAAGCCCTAATATAACAAAATAGCAGAAAGCCAGAGCAGTATAAATACCCATAACTTGACTTCATTTTGAAAATTATAACCCTCAGTGAATTAATCTATAGGAGTAATGACTATTTTGACTCCACAGGCACTTTCCGGAAATTAGCACATAGTGGATGTTGGAGAGTGAAAATTGCACATTTTCCATGTTATTACTCAACACATAGTGCCCAGATTGTTCTCCATGAGGCACACACCGTAAATTAAGTGGGTTCTTCTCACTATAGTAATGCCAAATACATGTATGCTATGTGGTTTAGGCACACTGCAAGGCTCAGAAGCGAGGTGGAGATTTAACTTTGAGAGGAGGGATATTGCTGAATTGGATTATGGAAGCTATGTTGCTTTTCAGGAGCCTTTGAGCCACTAATTATGTGGAAACCTCTGTTTTTCCATTGAAGAGATGATGGACCTTAGTGGGGACTTTTTTTTTTTTTACTGGATGAATAGAAGTTTTTATTGGTATTATTTTCATAAAATTTTACATAAAATTGTTTGGTAGCTTTTTATTCCATATTTGGGAGGCAGAATGAACAAATAGTTGAACACCACGCTCTACTGGTTCATCCTATGAGGTATTCTATTAGACTTTGAACAGTCATCGTCTTGGTGAATAATTCAATTTTTACGGACAGTTTAAGTAGAAATGTTCAAAAATATAAAATTCAAGAATATTTTATTCAAAAATAATAATTGGTTTTATTCTTGGCAGTTGACTGTACCAGGAGATCAGAGGGACAGCTGACATCTTCAATTTTCAAATCAGATGATTTTGAGATCCCACAGGATATAATTGAAATGAATGCCATTACTCCAGATATACCATCATCCCTTCACAGCAAAGATCAATCATCTGATGCTTTAAAACAGGTCCTATCTTCTGATTCATTACCGACTACTAAGGAAAATACAGAAATCAAATCTTGTCAAACAACAGAGAACTCACACAGGGGAGAAGCCTTTTTCATGTTCAAAATGTGGGAAATGTTTTAACCAGAAAGTGCATCTTGATAGCCACCGGAGAACCCACACAGGGAAGAATTCCGCAACTATACCCAACTGGTCTCTGTAGAGACTAGAAAGGCCATAGCTGCACAACTGAAAACACCACCTTAGACCTAACTCCCTAATAGGCAGTTGAGGAGTTTCTCATACCTTCTGAAGAACCAGAGGGGAGGAAACACAACACTGTCAACAAGGGGAAAGGAAAGTGTGAAGTAAGATATGAAAACCCTGAGTGAGAAACTAAAACACATGCATATAGGGCAAAGAAGGCAAGCTAATGAGAACCAAAAATAAAATGAACAAGTATAACTTTCCAGAAACCTAATAGTGGTAGAAGGAAAATATACTGGGAGGGACAGCAAACAAATCAGGAGGATAGTTTCTCCTTTGTGGTAAAACGTCTGAAAGTCATCCTCACCCACAATTATTTGAATTTGATAACAACATATATCTGCGAGAGACTGGTACAGCAACGGGAAGTAAAATGGCTTCACAGTACGCAAATCTTTTCATGGTCAAGCTTGAAAGTGACTTCTTGTACTCATGTCCCATCAGGCTTCTTGCCTACTACCGTTACATTGACAATATTTTAATCCTCTGGACAGAATCCGAGCAACAGCTAAACATTCCTTGAACACTTTAATCAATTTTATCCCACCATCAACTTATCACTCAACTACTCACCCCAGTACTGAAATTAACTTTTTGAACACATTTATTAAGCTACAGAACAATGAAATAGAGACGTCCCTGTACCATAAGCCAATTGACCGTCCAACATACCTTAAATTGGTCAGTTTCCATCCAAAACACAAAAAAAACCCTCTATGGTCTACAGCCAAGCCATCAGATACAATCGGATATGTTCCAACCCTATGGACAGAGACAAACACCTTGGTGACCTCAGAAAGACCCTTTTAAACCAGAACTACCACCCAAGAACAATTGAAAACCAGATTGCAAGAGCCACCAGAATATCAAGGAATCATCTCCTACATTTCAAAACTAGACAAGAAAGCAACCTGGTGCCTCTAGTAGTCACCTACACCCCAAATCTGGCGGTGCTAAGGGGAGCTGCACGGAAATTACAACCTCTATTTCAAAAGATGCCCAATTACAATCTATATTTGCAGATCCCCCACTTCTGTGTTTTAGGCAGCCCTCAAATCTAAAAAGCATCATTGTGAGAACCTCTCTGTCCTCTCCAACAGCTACAAGAACCTTTCCCTGCAATCAGAAACAATGTAAAACCTGTCCATTTACAATTACCATGGACAAAATAAAGATTCCCAACTCACATCAGGACCACAAAAGGTACAGCAGCATCACATCTAATGTAGCGTGCTTAATTATATGTACCAAATGTCCAGCTTGGGGGTGTGTATATGGGGAGACAGGGCAAAAACTTAGAACTAGGATGAATTCTCATCGCCACACAATAAAAGAAAAAGGAATAGATCTACCTTTGGCCGAACATTTTTTATCCCTGATCACAGCATCATAGACATAAAATTACTTATATTAAAAGGTAACTTCAAAGCTCAGAGAGACAGAAAAATTTGGAAGTACAAACTTATGACAATCTTTGACACACTCAGAGAGCAGGAATTAATGTGTTGCATGGATTTTTGTCTTTCTACATCAACTAAGGAATGTGCTCCTCAGACCATTTGGGGGCATCACACTCATGGACCAGACCTCAATCACAGGGCAATAAAACTTTCACGCTCCTTATCAATGAACTGTTCCAATATTCACGGCCACAACTGCTTCTCCCTCTCCCATACTGATAGTTCTGCTTCACGTCACTTGTCTTATCTATTGCATTATTCCTGTGCCCTGTTGTGTATAAATATGTGACTCTTCAGATTTTGTGCTATACTGTGTCTGATGAAGAGACCTGAGTATTCTCGAAAGCTTGCAATTTGCTGCGATCTTTTCAGTTAGCCATTAAAAGGTATAAACCACTGAGGACTCTCAAATTTTAATATTTTTCTCCAAACAGCAATATTAAGATCTTTCCACAAGTGTTCAATGGGATTTAGATGTGGACTCCTTGCGGGTCACTTCAGAACTCTCCAGCACTTTGTTTCCATCCATTTCTGGGTGCTTCTTGAAGTATGTTTGTGGTCATTGTCATGCTAGAAGACCCATGAACTAGAACGCAAACCCAGCTTTCTGACACTAGGCACTACATTGCCACACAAAATTCTTTGGTAATTTTCCAATTTCATGATGCCTTGCACATAGTGAAGGCACCCAGTGCCAAAGGCAGCAAAACAATGCTGAAACATTTTTGAACCTCCGCCAGATTTAACTGTAGGTACTGTGCTCTTTTCTTTGTAGGCTTTATTCTGTTTTTGGTAAACAGTAGAATGATATACTTTAGCAAAAGTCTCTATCTTGGTCTCATCTTTCCACAAGACGCATCCCCAGAAGGATTTTGGCTTACTCATGTACATGTTGGCCAACTGCAGTCTAGCTTTTTTATGCATCTGTGTCAGCAGTGGGGTCCTCCTGGGTCTCCTGCCATAGCATTTCATTTAATTCAAATGTTGATGGATAGTTCATGCTGGCACTGATGCACCCTGAGCATACAAGACAGCTTTGGAACTTTACTGGGGCTGCTTATCCCCCATCTGGACTATCCTGCATTGCAACATTCCATCAATTTTTCCCTGCTGTCCACATCCAGTGAGATTAGGTTCAGTGCCATGGGTTCTAAACTTATTGATAATGTTGCGCACCATGGACAAAGGAAATCCAGATATCTGGAGATAGACTTGTAACCAGGGGTGGATTAAGAGTAGCAAGGGCCCCGAGCAGTTTAGAAGGTGCGCCCCCCCCCCCCCCAACACACACCTGATGTATCACATGTCACATGATCCCCTGTGATAGATCATGTGATAGTTCACGTGAAATTAATTTGGCACAATATTAATATATAAATTATAATAATTTTTTTTAGGCTGTGTGCCCACTATGCGTTTTTTAAGCGTTTCCGCAGCGGCAATTCCGCTGCAGAAACGCTTAAAAAACGCTTGGTAGAAGGTCTGCCATGTTCCCCAATGATAATCCGCATGTGCTGTGCACATGCTGCGGAAATTTCCGCTGCGGATTATTATTGCGGAAAAATCCGCAGCACTACCAATTATTTTGCGGAAGCGCGGCATTTTCGCCGCCATTGACTTGCATTGGAACGCATGGAATCCGCATCACTGGATCTGTAGATGCGGAATCCATGTGTTTCAATGTGCGGATGGTACCCGGGTTTGGAGAAGAGGAGACTCTCCTCTGGTCCCGGGTACAATAGAACCTGTAAAAAAAAGAAGAAAATAAAAAATAAATATTATACTTACCTTCTGATGGCCCCCGGTGTCTTTATCCGATGCGTACTGGCTTGCCGGCAGCTCGCGGTAGACTAAAGGACCTGTGGTGACGTCATTTAGTCATGTGACTGGTCACGCGACTGCTGACGTCGGCAGGCCATCAGAAGGTAAGTATATATTTATTTTTTATTTTTTACCATTCTTTTACGGTCACACTATATAAATCCATGCCGGTTGCATGGATTTATATAGTGTGACCAAGTTGTCAAGTACTTTTCCAAGTGATGCTAAAATCGCTTGGAAAGCGCTTGACAACCCGCATGCGGAAATGCATGTGAAGAACGCTTCACTTCCGCTTGTCCCTGGCAGGAAAAACGCATGTACAATCCGTATGTACAATCCGTATGCGTTTTTTTCTGCCAGGGAGATGCAGAAACGCTCAGGAAAAATCCGGTGCATTTCTGCATCGTGGGCACATAGCCTTACATTAATTGTATGACTTAATATTGAGCACACGTAGCCATCTATGCACAGCAGGAGGCCGCACGTAGCCATCTATACACAGCGGGATGCTGCACGTAGCCATCTATACACAGCGGGAGGCCGCACGTAGCCATCTATACACAGCAGGAGGCCACACAGTTCCACCTATACACAGCGGGAGGCCGTGCGTAGCCATCTATACACAGCGGGAGGCCGCACGTAGCCATCTTTACACAGTGGGAGGCCACACGTAGCCATCTATACACAGCGGGAGGCCGCACGTGGCCATCTATACACAGCGGGAGGCCGCACGTGGCCATCTATACACAGCGGGAGGCCGCACGTGGCCATCTATACACAGCGGGAGGCCGCACGTGGCCATCTATACACAGCGGGAGGCTGCACGTGGCCATCTATACACAGCTGGAGGCCGCTCGGCGCCATCTATACACAGCGGGAGGCCGCACGCAGTCACGCACACACACGAACATATACAGACATATACATACACACATTTAAAACACAAAAATACATATAAACAGACATCACACAATGATATCTGCCTGCACTCACTCAATAACTCACACACACACACTCACCATCCCCCGGCTCGGCTCCAGTCCTCCAGCTCCTCTTCGGTGTAGCAGTGCAGCGCGCACTGCGTGACGTCACACTAGCAGACACGGCCGCGCACAGGGCCATGTCTCCTAGCAGTGACGCGGCCAGGCCAGCACACAGGGAAGTTAACAGGTGCAGTGCTGGCCCGGGAGGAACCGGGCAGGTGGACCAGGTGCCACTCTGGGACCGACCTTGTGTGAGAGCAGGTGACTCCCACGAGTCAGATGGCAGGAACTGACTGGTACAGCGGATGAGCACGGCAGGAAGGCTGACGTGTGGACTGGGTAGATAAGCTGGCTGGTTCGTAGATAGCCAGACGGGTGTTCCGGGTAGGCGAGCAGGCGGGCACGGCAGGTAACTGGCTGGTGCTTTGGGCAGACTGGCTGGCTTGCACGACAGGTAACAGGCAGGTGCTCCAGGTAGGCAGACTGGCGGGCACGGCAGGTTACAGACAGGTGCTCCAGGTAAGCAGGCCACGGGATTGATTTGGTTCAGAACCTCGAACGGACCGATGAACCGCGGACCCAACTTATAGGAAGGTATCTTGAGACAAACATATTTGGAGGAAAGACAGACCTTGTCTCCCGGATGGAATTGAGGCGGATTCAGGCATCTCTTATCAGCATGTTTCTTCATCCGCTCGGAGGACTGAAGAAGTGCAGATCTAGTGTCTTCCCAAATGGCAGAAAATTCGCTGACCAGAGACTCTGCAGCAGGATTGTCCACTGAAGAGGAGACGGGAAACGGAATCCGGGGGTGTTGACCGTAGACCACAAAGAACTGGGATTTGGAAGAGGACTTGCTTTCATGGTTATTATAGGAGAACATGGCCCAGGGCAGGAGCTCAACCCAATCGTTATGGTGAGCGTTGACAAAGTGCCGAAGAAAGCTGGTAAGAACCTGGTTGATACGCTCCACTTGACCATTGAACTGAGGACGATAAGCAGAGGAGAAATCCAAGGAGACATCCAGTAGTTTACACGTAGCTCTCCAGAAGCACAAAGTGAACTGGACCCCTCGATCAGACACAATGTGGAGGGGTAGGCCGTGGAGACGAAAAATGTGATGAATGAAGTCCTTAGCCAGCACAGATGCAGATGGAAGACCAGGCAGAGGGATGAAGTGGGCCATTTTAGAAAAGCGGTCAGTGACCACCCAAATAACAGTACAACCGGCAGAAACGGGGAGATCCGTAATACAGTACATTGCAATGTGTTGCCACGGAGCGGAAGGCACGGGAAGAGGAAGAAGACGGCTGGATGGAAGGTACTTGGGAACCCTGTTACGGGCACAGAAGGAACAAGCCGCGACAAAGTCCACAACATCATTGCGCAGGGAAGGCCACCAGTAATGTTGGGCGATGAGCAAAAATGTCTTCTTCTGGCCAGCATGACCAGCTAGTTTGGTTGAATGGCCCCAGAGTAGAACCTTCTTACGATCCGGAACCGCTACAAAGGTCTTACCGGGTGGAAGATGAGACAGGTGAAACGGGGCCACAGTCATTAGTTTGGAGGGGTCGATGATATGTAGAGGTTCCTCCTCTTGGCCGGAAGACAGGAATGAGCGGGATAGAGCGTCCGCTTTAATGTTCTTGTCTGCCGGGCGGTAATGCAGAGTGAAGCAGAATCAGGCAAAGAAAAAAGACCACTTAGCCTGGCGCGGATTTAATCTTTGAGCGTTCTGCAAATAAGCGAGGTTTTTGTGGTCAGTGTAGATGACCACTGGGTGAAGTGCCCATTTCAGCAAGTAGCACTACTCCTCCAGTGCTAATTTGATGGCCAGCAGCTCACAATCTCCTCACGAGGAGAAGAGCTTGGAGAAGAAGCTGCAGGTTACCATTCTCCCGAACGAGGACTTCTGGGTTAGCACCGCTACGGCTCCGCAGGAGGATGCATCAACCTCCAGGAAGAACTGCTTGTTGTAATCCGGACGGTGTAGCACAGGGGCGGAAGAGAAGGCTTGTTTCAGGGAGACGAAGGCCTCCTCCGCTTCGGAAGTCCATTCCCTGGGATTTGCTCCTTTACGTGTGAGCGCTGAGATGGGAGCAGTCCGGGAGGATAAATGAGGAATGAAGAGGCCGTAATAATTTGCGAAGCCCAGGAATCGCTGAATCGCCTTCAACCCCTCCGGATGGGGCAACTTTAAGACGGCAGAGACCTTCTCGGGATCCATCCGCAGACCAGTCTCGAAGATAATATAGCCCAGGAACGGTAGAGAGGTCTGCCCAAAGAGGCATTTCTTGAACTTAGCATATAGGCGATTGTGCCGGAGCCTTAGCTGAACCTAGCAAACATCTCTCCGGTGTGAGGGCAGATCTGGAGAGAAGACCAAGATATCGTCCAGGTATACCACTACGCAAGAATACAGAAGATCACGGAAGATGTCGTTAACCGGCTCCTGGAAGACGGCTGGAGCATTACAGAGACCAAAGGGCATCACGTGGTACTCGTACTGACCATCCCGGGTGTTGAATGCAGTCTTCCACTCGTCTCCCTGGCGGATCTGGATCAAATTATACACCCCACAAAGATCGAGCTTAGTGAAGATCTTTGCGCCTTTAAGGTGGTCAAACAGCTCCGAGATGAGAGTTTGGGGGTACTTATTTTTGATGGTAATCTGGTTAAGACCACTGTAATCGATACAGGGACGTAGGGAGACGTCTTTCTTCTTGACTAAGAAGAATCCTGCACCAGCCGGAGAGGTGGATTTCTGGATAAATCCACTAGCAAGATGCTCCTCTATGTACTCAGACATGGCTGGGTCTCAGCCAGCAACAAGGAGTAGATACACCCGCGGGGAGGAGAAGTACCAGGTACCAGGTCGATGGGGCAATCATACGGCCTATGAGGTGGTAGTGTCTCTGCTTCTTTTTTGTCGAAAACGTCCGCATAGGACCAGTAGGGTGCCGGCAGACCAGGTAGATTAGCCAGAGTAGACGGGCGTCGAGCTGGATGAACCGGAACCAGACAGGACTCATGGCATTCCTGACCCCAACGGAGCACTTCACCAGATCTCCAATTCAGGACGGGCTCATGTCTTTGTAACCAGGGTAGACCAAGCAAGAGGGGGTGAGAGAGACCGGACAGCACATGAAAGGACATCTTCTCCGAGTGCAGCATTCCCACCTGAAGGGTTACAGGCTATGTGACGAGTAAGATGGTCTCCAGAAGAAGCCTTCCATCCACGGAGGCAACCTCCAACGGTTCAGCCAGGCATACAGTAGGAATCTGATATCGCTCCACAACAGCCTGTTGAATGAGATTCCCAGCGGCTCCGGAATCCAGATAGGCAATCTCGAAGAAGCGGGTCTCACCACTGGAAATAGAAACAGACAGAGTCAAGGACGGAGAGGATTTACTCTTGCCTAGGATGACCTCTCCGAGCGGTCCTAGACTCTGGAGTTTCCTGGCCACACCTGACAGGAACGGTTTTGATGCTCTTTACTGCCACAGTAGAAGCAACTCCCCTCGGCTCGGCGTGTCTCCTGGCGAGACTTGACTATCCTGGTTTGATCAATTTGCATGGGCTCAGGTGAACATGCCCGGGGAATTGCTGGTTGCGAGGCTGGCTTTTGGAATGCAGGAGCTAGACACGGAAATCTTCTCTCCCGGGTAGTCTCGTTAGCACGTTCCAGAAAACGGGTTTTCCAGGGTGGAAGGGATGTCACGACCGGCTAGGTCATCCTTGATCCGTCCGGAAAGACCCTCCCCGAAGGTGGACACCAGGGCCTCGTTGTTCCAAGCAAGCTCAGATGCGAGGGTTCGGAAATCTATGGCATACTGGCCCACAGAGAGACTCCCTTGGCGGAGACGGAGAAGTGAGGAGCAGTAGAAGATTTTCGTCCGGGCTCATCGAAGACCTTCCGGAAGGCAGTGAGGAAAGCCGGAAGATCGGACACTAGGGGATCCCCTCTCTCCCACAGAGGGTTTAGCCATGCCAATGCCTCCCCGGTGAGGTGGGACATGATGAACGCCACCTTGGCCCGGTCAGAGGGGAACTGATGTGCCAGGAGTTCAAATGCAGCGTGCAATGATTTAAGAAGCCCAGACATAAGACAAGGTCACCACCAAAACGTGGATGCGTAGAGAGCCGGGGTCCAGAGCCAGATGCCATAGCGCCAGTAGGTTGAGGTGCCGCCGGAGTGGGTGCCGCTCGGCTAGAGACGGACACAGACGGAGTGGACAGCGTGTCCAGGCGGGAGTTGACAGTCCGCAGATAGGACAGGATAGTCTCCTGTTGGGATCTCTGACGTGAGACCTCCTGGTACAGGTCAGAGAGTAAAGGAGCCTGGGAGCCACCGGGTTCCATGGCCTGTACAAACTGTTAGTGGTCCGGGTGGTGGAACCTCTGTGCTTCGGTGCAAGTAGGGACCAGAGAGGCGTGACTAAGTGCCTACCCGGTGCGACCAAGGTCAAACGGCGGCTTAGTCAACTCCGTGAACCAGGAAGAAACCGGGCAGGTGGACCAGGTGCTACTCTGGGACAGACCTTGTGTGAGAGCAGGTGACTCCCATGGGTCAGATGGCAAGAACTGACTGGTACAGCGGATGAGCATGGCAGGAAGGCTGACAGATGGACCGGGTAGATAAGCAGGCTGGTTCGGCAGATTGCCAGACAGGTGCTCCTGGTAGGCGACCAGGCGGGCACGGCAGGTAACTTTGCAGGTGCTTCGGGTAGACTGGCTGGAGAGCATGACAGGTAACAGGCAGGTGCTCCAGGTAGGCAGACTGGTGGGCACGGCAGGTTACAGACAGGTGCTCCAGGTAAGCAGGCTGGCGGGCACAACTGTAGACAGACTGGACAACAGAACTGTTAGGCAGGCTGGACTGACAGAAGACTTGCAGGCAGGACTGACAGGCAGCGGGACCTGAGGGCTGGAGCAAGTGTTTAGCACACGGAACAACAACCTTGCACAGGCATATTGGAGGAGATGCCTAATATAGGGGAAGTCCTCCGGCCATTGGCCGGGGACTCTATAAGACGGCGCGCGTGGGCCCTTTAAGAGGGAGGGAGCACACGCGCCCTAAGCACAGAGCCCGGGAAGCTGCACGCAGAGCGTGCCACAACAGCAGGGGAGTGGGAGGACGCCGGACCTGGACTGCGGCGGTGAGGGGAATGGCGTCTCTGCCCGACTGGAGGCAGAGGCGCCGATGCTACAGTTGCCCACACTTGTTACTTGCCACAATTGAGTTTGAACAGGCTTCACATGCTTGAAACAAAGTATTTTGGCAAAGTGCCAACAATTTTGTGTGGCCCACAAAATTGGGGTTTTTTGTGTGAAAATATGTTCAATTTGCATTCTTTTCTCTTTTTTTATTGTGTTGTTCCAATACATATAAAGGAAATAAACGTGTATAACAAAACGTGTCATTGCAGTAATTTTCTGGGAGAATTACTTCATTTTCTGGAACAATTTCAAGGGATCCAACACTTTGGACATGACTTGTTTTTGTTACCTTTTTAATTTGTTGCAGCATTTCATCCTCTACATGTTCAGCTATATTATGAGACTTGTGGCAATCTCCAATTAGCAGCTTTCCATTATTGCCATTTCCATGTACATTTACCCATACTGACTCTACATTGTCAAAAGCTCCCCCCAATGTCGTCATTGAGCACAGGTCTTAAGTTGGATTTAATGAAGATACCTATCCCTCTACCTTTTTTTCTTTCCTAACCATTTGAATGTAACGTAACCCTCTGTTTGTCACCCAGTCCTGGCTTTCCAGCCTGGTTTCCCTAATGCCCACCACATCGTAATCTGTGGCTGGCATAAGAGCCTCTAATTCATTCATTTTTTTTGCAAGACTTCTTGCATTTGCCAGCAGACATTTAATACTCTTAGCACATTTATCACTCCTACTCACCTCCTTACTTTCTGTAAAGATCTGAGGTTGTGGGTTGTAAGTAATCACCTAGGCAGGTGTAGGGTAGCGCTATTCATCACGCTGGGGTACTCGCTTCACCGGGTCAATTAAAGCACACATGCAACGTTTTCCGGTAATATGTAGTACAGCAGTTTATTACACATCATAAACCGCACATAACATAGTCCATCTCAGTGGCTCGCAGGAATGTTACACGTATCCTAGAGCCTTTTCAGTGGCAGCTATGCCCGCTTGGCTTCAAATACAGACTTCAGCAAGGTACAGCAACAATATTCACTTATAGCGCCGATTTACCTTTGCCGGGTCTCAGCTGCTTCTGTCAGCTCGGTTATGCCACAGCTGTGGCTTTAAGGCTTCCCAGATGTGGCCTCCAGGCCACGTGCCTTCCAAGGCTACTGGTATCTCAAACACAGGGATCCAGCCTCTGCCTTCCAGGCTAGTAGAGTCCCACACAGAGACCAGGCCTCTTGCCTTCCAAGGCTACTGGTATCTCAAACACAGGGATCCAGCCTCTGCCTTCCAGGCTTCACCAGGCCTCACCAGTTCTCTCTCTCTGTTTCAAAACCACCAGGATTTATATATCCTTCTGTACACACAGGACCTGTGATGATGTCACAGTCATGTGGTCAGTCATCTGAGGGGGAGGTAAATGGTCAGCCAGAACACACCCCCTGGACATTTTAGCAATGCAGCAAACTGCTGCATTACATATCCCCCCCTCTGTTCAAACTTGTGGGGTTGAACACATAATATACACAATCATTATAACCCACAGTTCACACAGAGACCATGTACTTGACATTTGTGCTGCTCAGTCCCTGGAACATTAGTCATCAACATTAGCCCATTCCTTAGGGACCTACCATCTGTCATTGTCACAAACTTCGTCAAGTCACATTTCCGAGTCGTAACCTTGTCAGACCTCCCCCGCTCCCAGCGGTCAATACAGCAGTGTGACTCACTTGCCCTTGTATCTATAAGGTCAGGTCTGACTTCGTGCTGTCCCGTACTATTGGGTCGTTTGTATAGGCCTCTCAGACCTGAGTTACTGGAGGTCTCACTACCTCTAAACCCACGCCCACTATCCTCAGGACATCCTGAAAGGTCTCTAACTGTAACCGTTCCATTATTTGGAAGGCCCTTTCTCTGTCTGGTCTCACAATTTATAGACAGCTGCCACCTTCTGCTGCTCAGGCGACGCTGTCTTTCTATTCACAGTCTGGCGAGATTCAACTGTTCTACCTCTCGCAGGTAGGTCACTTGGTACTCCATCAGCATGCGCATATAATGCAAGACTTTCTTCCATTCCTACAGTGGAGAATGACACCATGCCGTCTTCATCTGGTATCCAGTCCTGACGATCACGTGGACTGCTTACTTTCATCATTCGAGACTTCTTTACCATCATTTGCATGGTTCGGCCATTTCTCCCAATGAGCTTTCTTACCAGAGCATGAGGCACCCGGATGACTTCTTTCCGCAGACTTTGAGCTTTTCTCATAAGCTCCAGTTGTCTAATGGCTTGTTCCGTCTTCAACCGGACAAACCGCTTAGTGCAAATACATCGCCAGTGCATGTCACTTAGGATAGCCACCATCTTCACTGTGACTTTGGTTGTGGACAGGACCACCAGCTGTTTAGCTTCTGAGGTCGAGTACACCTTACAGGCTCCCACGGCCTTCTTAAACTCTTCATGCACTGACTCTCTGGTGCATTCTTCTCTCAAATCTTCGGGTACATCTATGAGGCACTTGTACCGAGATGTTTCCGTCTCACCAGTGGTCTCCAAATGATCATCTGGCTCAGGTTTCAGGGACAACTGACTTTCAGCTTCTTCACCCTGTATGCTTCCCCTGAGCTGACTCACAGCTATGAAATCAAGAATTCCCGTCTTGACAACTTCCATTCCATACTTATCTTCTTTTAACACTCTCTCAGCTCTCCTCAGGTCCACCTTATCATGGTTTAAAGGATTAAGCGCAATTTGTTTGCCCTTCTCCTTCTCCAAGGAGGCCTCATTCATGGATTGGTACTTTGCCAGGCGACCTTTGAGCTCGACAACTTCTTCATCTAGCTCAGCTACTCGCCTCTCAGTAACCCATCTCTGAAGCTCTTCCGGCTTCAACTGCTCCTTTGTCAGCAGAATTTTCTCAGACCCCTCTGTCTCCAATGCGCCCACTTGGCTCTCGACAGCCAGTCTCTCAAGCTTCTCTTGCTTCAAATAGGCTTGTAGCGACTCCTTGAGCTCCCTTATCTCGCCTCTTACATCCACCGAATCATCCAAGCTTGCATTATTCGAAGAGGCATTTGCTTCATACCTCCCTTCTCCGTTAGACGTAAATGCCTGCTGCGAGTCCTGTTGTCGTTTCTCAAATGCCTGCTGCGAGTCCTGTTGTCGTTTCTCAAATACCAGCTGTTGTTTCTCAAATGCCTGCTGTGCGATTTTAACACGCACTTTAATCGTTCAACAGCTTCAGTCTCATCTGCTGCTCCCTTCACAGCCATCTTTATCTGCTCCTGCATTTCTTCAGAAAACTCTATTTTGCTGAAGAGCGTTTGCAGCTGGACATCTAACCACTTCTCCCTTCCATCTGGGGATACTGCTCCATTCATAGCCATCGCGGTACACTGTTCACACTAGACACTTCACACTGCTCTCCCCCAGAAAATGTTCGTGGCCCCACCAAGCCACAGCAAACCAGGCTTGAGTGCGACAACAATTTTCGTAACCCCGCCGAGTTACAGCCAGACGCTTTAATCTTCGTGACCCCGTCGAGCCACAGCAAACCAGGTTTGAGTGCGACGAAAATTTTCGTAACCCCGCCGAGTTACAGTCAGATGCTTTAATCTTCGTGACCCCGCCGAGCCACAGCAAGATGCTTGCATCCATATTCGTCGTCCTGTGCCGTTACCCCTAGCAACCAGGCTGCATTTGCCCGCATTCTCCAACCTCAAGTAGGGTAGCACTATTCATCACACTGGGGTACTCGCTTCACCGGGTCAATTAAAGCACACATGCAACGTTTTCCGGTAATATGTAGTCCAGCAGTTCATTGCACATTATAAACCGCACATAACATAGTCCATGTCAGTGGCACGCAGGAATGTTGCACATGTATCCTAGAGCCTTTTCAGTGGCAGCTATGCCCGCTTGGCTTCAAATACAGACTTCAGCAAGGTACAGCAACAATATTCACTTATAGCGCCAATTTACCTTTGCCGGGTCTCAGTTGCTTCTGTCAGCTCGGTTATGCCACAGCTGTGGCTTTAAGGCTTCCCAGATGTGGCCTCCAGGCCACGTGCCTTCCAAGGGTACTGGTATCTCAAACACAGGGATCCAGCCTCTGCCTTCCAGGCTTCACCAGGCCCCACCAGGTCTCTCTCTCTCTCTCTCTCTCTGTTTCAAAACCACCAGGATTTATATATCCTTCTGGCACACAGGACCTGTGATGATGTCACAGTCATGTGGTCAGTCATCTGAGGGGGAGGTAAATGGTCAGCCAGAACACACCCCCTGGACATTTTAGCAATGCAGCAAGACGCTGCATTACAGCAGGTTAACGATGCAACAATATTTTATTGATCACAGCCATGGTAATAAAGCAATTCCAGGTAAGTGGCCAAAATACAGTTCTCTCAATCCTCAAGTTGCCAATCTGGGTTCATTAGTTCCACTGGCTTTGTATAAGGCCATACTCGCTGTCTCCCAACTTTTGGTTGGCCCACAGATTTCGTATCTCCAGCCAGTATAGTCTGTAGCCACAGTCCATGATCCTCTAGACGTCAGATAAAACGATGAAAGCACAGGTATCCAGTAGCAGCAGTCCTTTTAAGAAAGTGTAAATCCAAATGACATAATCCATAATGGTAACATGTTTATCCATTCATCCTTCCAAGTCCACCGTCTCCATCCTCTTCCTTCAATCCTTCCACACAACTATATCTAAAACATGTCTCTCCTTTTTTCACTGGGATCAGTCCCCTCCCAGGTCAGAAGTGATCACACGCTCCCCCTTAAACATTCAGTGTTCCCTAAAACAATGAAGAATATTCTAGAAGCCTTCACCTGAGACTGCATGTACGAACCCCTGTGGTGACGGCTCCACTGTGTCTCAATCTACACTCACCTAATGAGATTATTGGCTGTTGAAACAATGGACTCCTGAGATAAATATGAGATTAGTGGAATGCTCGACATTTTACAAGTGAATCTTACATACTGACAAGTAAGCAGAACTTTATAAAACATAACAAGTAAATCACTAATAATACACAATAATAATATTGACAAAAATGGTGGTCTGTTGCTGGAAAAGTATCATAGTCTTTAGTAAGTGGGCAGCTCCTCACACTTTCCTTGAATGTCCCAGCCCCCCCAATCCTCATTGACTCCTAATGTCTCTCTCTTTGTCTACTCTATCCCCTTATTTTCACAAGTACCCTCCCTTCCCCCAGATCCTAGTTTAAAAGCTCCTTTATCCATCTGACCATTTTTTCCCGCAGCACAGCTGCACCCTTCCTGTTGAGGTGCAGCCTGTCCCTATCGTAGAGCCTGTAGCCAACAGAGAAGATGGCCCAATTCTCAATGAACCCAAACCCTTTCTTCCTGCCACTTATTTATCTCCTTAAGCTCCCGCTAACTTTCTAATGACATTATTGGAATCTGCAGTATTTCTGAAGACACTACTTTGGAGGTCCTTTACTTCATCATCTCTCCTAATTCCATGTAATCATTTTTAAAGGCCTTCCACCTTCCTCTAACTCTGTCATTGGTACCAATGGGTTTTCCCCAGCTCCACTCAATAATCTGTCTATCTGATCGCATGAAGATCCCCCAAATTAATTTAGCAGTTATCTTAAGGACCATAATCTTCCCACTTAACGAGATGCAGACAGCACCTGACCAACCTGGCACCAAGAACTTTGCCTACCTCATGCTCCCGAAAACCCTTCCAAATCCACCTCAATTATGTCTTGAGGTGCCATCAAATTTTTTAAAAAGAGAAGAATGGAAAGAATTATGATTTTCCAGGCAATAGGAAGTTGCAACTTAACTGTCACAGGATTTTAAATTGTTCTAATTTGATAAGGACCTACAAATTTATGTGCAAACTTTCTAGATGTGACATTAAGTGCAGATATTTTGAGGACAATCACGCAAAATACCCCACCTTAAAGATAGAAGCCTTCCTACGTCTGTGGTTAGCACCACTTTTGGCCTGGTCACTAGCTACCAAAAGATCCTTTTTGACCTCCCTCCAGACCTTAAAGAAGTTGTCCACTACTTTTTGATTGATGCCCTATCCATATTGCACACCTGCCTCCCATTGAATTGAATAGGATGCAGATGTGCAGTGCCCTTTGGCTGCCACTACAGATGGACAGCCTAGCTCCGCATGTAAGTAATTCCGCCAGGTGCGGGACCCCGGCCAATCATACATTGATGCCCTATCCTACGGATAGGGCATCAATCAAAAAGTAGTGGACAACTTCTTTGATTGGGGAAAAAAATCTCTCCTCCTCGGGCATGGAGCATTGTAATCCTGAAAAATTCTCAAACACTAGGTGAAAACTACAGCAGCTAAAAAAGGTAAGGTCCCAGTGGTCTTTGAGGAACGGTTATTTAGAGCTGTGCTCCCAAAACTCCAGTCCTCAAGGCAAACCAACAGATCATGTTTTCAGGATTTCCTTAGTATTGCACAGGTAATGGAAATATTGCCTGTGCAGGTGATGTAATTATCACCTATGCAACACTAAGGAAATCATGACCTATTGGTGGGCCTTGAGGACTGGAGTTGGGGGACACTGATTTAGACTCAGTAAGGGGCAGAAATTCCACCCAGTCTTTCTGATACCCTATCTGGAGCAAAAACTAGCCAGAAATTGTACCCATCAATCGAAAATTATGTTTTTGGGAACATCATGAAATTTAGCGATTTGAGAAATTAACAAAGTTGCTAAGCTCCTAACAGTTTGCAACTTTTGAAGTGGGACCAAAAGACCAATTTTGCTAAAATGGTCCACCACCACCCACATGACAGTATTACCACCAGAGTTTATTATCTATCATTATTTTTATGCACTGTGCGATTTATCCATTTACTTTTAGGTATTTGTGCATTTTGCTTTTGTCTGTTTTTTTTTTCTGTCTAATGGCATTATGTGAACATGCATTTACATTTTGCATGCTCATCAATTTCCGTTTCAGTTCAGACTCTCAGGTTTTTTCTTTATTACCACTAGAGTTAAGCAAATTAGTGACAAAGTCCATGGACAAGTGGGTCCAGGGCTTTGACGAGACATCTTTAGTAAAGAGATAACCCGCTGAGATTGACGAGAAGTTTTAACCCTGACACAGACTTTGCATTTCCAAACATACTCTTCAATATCCTTAAAGAAGTTGGTCACTACTTTTTATTACCCCCAACCCAATGTATCTTCCCGGGGCCCCTAAGGGTTTTTGTAATTACCTTGTGTTGCAGTTACTGCCTGTGAGCGGCGCTACCGCGGGCGGCTCACAGGCATCACGTGACCCGCCGCTGATGTCACATCAAGTGAGGCGTGACATCAGTAACGCGGTTCCCGCGGTGGATGCTGGGTTGTGGGTGGGGTTACCCTCCGCGTCAAAATCAGCATCCACCGCGCGCTTTCCCATGCCTTCATCTTGGAGGAACTGCTGACACATTCCAGCCACATGAGGTCTGGCATTGTCCTGCATTAGGAGGAACCCAGGGCAACCGCACCAGCATATGGTCTCACAAGGGGTCTAAGGATCACATCTCGGTACCTAATGGCAGTCAGGCTACCTCTGGCGAGCACATGGAGGGCTGTGCAGCACTCCAAAGAAATGCCACAGAACACCAGGATTGGCAAAGTCGCCACTGGCGCCCTGTGCTCTACATAGATGAAAGCAGGTTCACACTGAACACATGTGACAGACGTGACAGAGTCTGGAGACGCCGTGGAGAGCGATCTGCTGCCTGCAACATCCTTCAGCATGACCGGTTTGACAGTGGGTCACTAATGATTTGGGGTGGCATTTCTTTATGAAAAATGATGTCCTCATCCCCAAACATCCTTTCAATTGATGGGATAAGAAAACTGTCCAAAATATCAATGTAAACTTGGGCATTTATTGAAGATGTAATGACAGCCATCTCCCCAGTGCTTTTACCTGACATGCAGCCCCATATCTTCAATGACTGTGGAAATTTGCATGTTCTCTTCATGCAGTCATCTTCATAAATCTCATTGGAACGACACTAAACAAAAAGTTCCAGCATATCACCTTGCCCAATGCAGATTTGCGATTCATCACTGAATATGACTTTCATCCAGTCATCCACAGTCCACGATTGCTTTTCCTTAGCCCATTGTAACCTTGTTTTTTTCTGTTTAGGTGTTAATGATGGCTTTTGTTTAGCTTTTCTGTATGAAAATCCCATTTCCTTTAGGCGGTTTCTTACAGTTCATTACAGTTCATTCTTACAGACATTGACTCCAGTTTCCTCCCATTCGTTCCTCATTTGTTTTGTTGTGCATTTCCTGTTTTGGAGACATATTGCTTTAAGTTTCCAGTCTTGAAGCTTTGATGTCTTCCTTAGTCTACCAGTATATTTGCCTTTAACAACCTTCCCATGTTGTTTGTATTTGGTCCAGATTTTAGACACAGCTGACTGTGAACAACCAACATCTTTGATAATCCTCTCCTTTGTTTCAATTGACATCTCTCCTATTGGAGCCATGATTCATGTCAGTCCACTTGGTGCAACAGCTCTCCAAGGTGTGATCACTCCTTTTTAGATGCAGACTAATGAGCAGATCTAATTTGATGCAGGTGTTAGTTTTGGAAATGAAAATTTACAGGGTAATTCCATAATTTTTTCAGCATAATTGAGTGTTCCATAATTTTTTCCCTCTGCTTGGTCTGAAAAAAATTACCCTTACGGAGTACCACATTTTTTTATCTTGATTTCTTTTAGTGTTTCTTAAAGCCATAAAGTTGCCATTTGAAATGACTTAAGTTTTGTGCCATGTCTGTGATCTGCTTTTTTTCAACAACATTAAACAACTGAATGAACATCCTCCGAGCCCAGTGATTCCATAATTTTTGCCAGGGGTTGTATGCTCCTCTCAAGTCAAGTTTGGAAAACCATTTAGCTCCAGATAATTGTTTAAACAGGTCCGGTATAAGGGGCAAAGGATAGGGATTGTGAGCCGTGATTTTATTAATCTCTCTAAAATCCAAGTACAGATGCAACTCTCCATTCTTTTTTAAACAAGAAAAAACCCCAGGGCCAGGTGTATGGCCATATATGACCCTTAGGGCAGAGACACACTGCCGTATAACTCGTGCGAGGATCGCATCGCACTGAATTGACTGGCTGACACCTTTCCTGACCTGAACATGACAGCATGATGGATTTCTATGCAGCTGTCAAGCTCAGGTCAGGAAAAGTACGGCCATCTGTCTCTGCCGTTAGCCAGACTCTTCTGAATATAGTCTCTCAAGGCCGCCCTCCCTGGATATTTAGGCATTTTAGCTCCTGGTATGAAGTTGATAGCACAATCATATGCCGCCATATAGTAGACGTCCGGTAACTGGTGATAATCACCTCATGTGTCGTCTATTTGTCTCCGAGCAGGAAAATCCCACGTTACATTCACACATAAAACTGTAGAAAAGGCGGCGCGGGGTAATTGTGCCAGTAGTGAGGGGCAAATAATGCCGGAAATGTCACTGACTGCGGAGACGTCTCCATGTAGCGTCTTCACTCCGGATATCACTGTACAGGAGCCGCACAGTTCACACTGTGCATCCACTGAGGCCCTGATCATGTGACCCCTGACTCCTCCCCTCCTGTGACCTCATCACAGGTCCTGTGCGCACAGAGTAGCCATATATGTGGTGGCGGCTCTGCAGGTGGAGGTATGTGGAGACCCCATTACTGGGCGCAGGGGGCATTAACCCCTTCAGCACGGAGACTCTTTTGGGGTCTTGTGTTGCCCCTTTATAAGAATCATAAGGTTTTTGTTCTGTTTCCTGTAATAGATACATACGACCCAACTATGGAGACAGGAAGGGAGGAAACGTATTGTTCTCATAGTACAGGGCCCCTTTACTGCCCCACAGTGTAATGCCCCCATTATGCCCCTTATGCAGGATGTATGATGCCCCCCACACAGTGTAATGCCCCCATTATGCCCCTTATGCAGTATGCATGATGCCCCCACAGTGTAATGCCCCCATTATGCCCCTTATGCAGTATGTATGATGCCCCCACACAGTGTAATGCCTCCATTATGCCCCTTATGCTGGATGTATGATGCCCCCACAGTATAATGCCCCCATTATGCCTCTTATGCAGTATGTATGATGCCCCCACACAGTGTAATGCCCCCATTATGCCCCTTATGCAGTATGTATGATGCCCCCATTATGCCCCTTATGCAGTATGATGCCCCCACAGTGTAATGCCCCCATTATGTCCCTTATGCAGGATGTATGATGCCCCCACACAGTGTAATGCCCCCATTATGCCCCTTATGCAGTATGTATGATGCCCCCACACAGTGTAATGCCCCCATTATGCCCCTTATGCAGTATGTATGATGCCTCCACACAATGTAATGCCCTCATTATGCCTCTTATGCAGTAAGATACATATCAAGTCCAGGGAACTTACTTTGTACCACCTTATGCTTCCTAAAAATAGACTCTGTACTCCTTTAACTTTTCTTGTGTCTCTCTCTTTAAGATTGATCCTTTTACTACTTAACAACCAAAACATATGTCTGAGCCAGCTGTACCTCTTCTGTAAAGACTACATCTACTCCCCTATCCCACCAGGACATCCACCTACCTATGTTGGGACAACTTAGCAGGTACACCTTAAATACTTATTCTTATTGATGATCACCAATTCCCTTTTTAATTCCTAAACTACATACACCTCTTTTCAGAGTGAACCATCCCCCTGGGTCACCCACAACCTTCTTGGACTCCTCTGATTCACTTCTCCTCCTTGCCATCAGGAAAATCACCCTGATCTAGAAGCCAATTTTTATTGGATCCGCTTTGAGAAGATCCACAGTAGACCACCAGCCTTTTACCACTACTACTAAACCCTATACCTAATATAAATTACTCCTGTTTTACTTTATTTTACAATCGGGTTTTAATCAATTTTATCAATAAAGAATTTTATTTTATACCTTTCACTCCATCTCATATTTATTTTACGCCTGGGTCCAACGCTAGTTAATTTTAATCTAATTTTTTTAACCCTTGACATACCGTGGTTTGTGTGTCCTACTTGCTGCAGGACCCTTCAGGCAGACCTACCAGCGCCACTGTTTTTCTATTTATACTCTAAACCCAATTGAGCATCTCTGGAGAGACCTGAAAATGTCTGTCCACCAACGTTCACCATCCAACCTGACGGAACTGGAGAGGATCTGCAAGGAAGAATGGCAGAGGATCCCCAAATCCAGGTGTGAAATACTTGTTGCATCATTCCCAAGAAGACTCATCGCTGTACTAGCTCAAAAGGGTGCTTCCACTCAATACTGAACAAAGGGTCTGAATACTTATGACCATGTGATATTTCAGTTTCTCTTTTTTTAATAAATTTGCAAAAATTTCTACATTTCTGTTTTTTTTTCAGTCAAGATGGGGTGCAGAGTGTACTTTAACCCCTTTACAGCCCATGACGTATTAATACACGTCAGTGCCCTGGGCTTTAAGAGCCTGACCCATATTAGTACGTCATCGCGATCGCGCGCGCACACAGGCTGTGCGGGTGCAATAGCCGTCGGGAGTCAGCTGATTGTCACAGCTGACACCCGGTACTATGTGCAGGGAGCGGTCTCGCACCGCTCCCGGCACATTGACCCCCGCAATGCTGCGATCGAAGTCGATCGCAGCATTGCGGTGGCAAGGGGAGGTGATCGGTATACTCACCTCCTCTTCCGGCCTCCAGCGCTGTCTGCCGCGGCTTCCCGGGTGTTGCCATGATGACCCGATGTCGTCATGACAACATCCGGGTCACCAGGCAGCAGGAACATTGTTTGGTCATGCGCAGTGCACGACCACACAATGTTCTCACTGTGCAGCGCTGACTGCCTGCATAGCACAGGGATGGTGCTCCATCCCTATGCTGTGCAGGCGATCAGAATAAAAAAAGTTAAAGTCCCAGAGTGGGACAAAGTAAAAAAGTGTAAAAACTCTCAGAAAGTGAAAAAAAAAATAGTAAAAATATTAAAAAAAAAATAAAAAAAATAATCCACCAAAAATAAAAATATAATGTACCCATCAATAAATATTATTGTGAAAAAAATGCAAACAAACAATAAAAGTACACATATTTGGTATCGCTGCGTCCAGAACGACCTGACCTATAAAACTGTCCCATTAGTTAACCCCTTCAGTGAACACGGTAAAAAAAATAAAGCATTGTTTTTTGCTTTGTTTTTATCATCATACCGCCAAACAAAAAATGGAATAACACGCGATCAAAAAGACAAATATAAATAAAAATGGTACCGCTGAAAACGCCATCTTGTCCCGCAAAAACAAGCTGCCATACAGCTCCATCATCCAAAAAATCAAAAAGTTATAGCTCTCAGAATAAAGCAATGCAAAAAAATTATTTTTTCTATAAAATAGCTTATATTGTGTAAAAGCGCCAAAACATAGAAAAACAATATAAATGTGGTACCGTTGTAAACCTGCTGACCCAAAGAATAAAGCTACCTTATCAATTTTACCACACGTGGAACAGAATAAAAAAAAACAAAACAAAAGAAACAATTCCGGAATTGTTGGTTTTTGTTTATTCTGCCTCCCAAAAATCGGAATCGAAAGTGATCAAAAAATGTCACATGCCTGAAAATGGCACCAATAAAAACGTCAACTCATCCCGCAAAAAACAAGCCGTCACATGACTGTGTCTGCCAAAATATGGAAAAATTATAGCTCTCAAAATATGGCGATGCAAAAACTAGATTTTACAAAAAATGCGTCTTTTAGTGTGTGACAGCTGTCAATCATAAAAACCCCATATGATTCTGGTATCACTATAATCGCACTGACCCAAAGAATAAAGTAATCTCATCACTTATACCGCACGAGGAACGGCGTAAAAAATAAACTCTCGGGTTAGGGTTGTGCTAGGGTTAGGGCTGGGGTTGGGGTTAGGGTTGGGGTTGGGATTTTTTTCAAAAGTAAGAAAAAAAGATGACGATATGGCGACTAGTGTTGAGCGCAAGTGCTTGCTACTTGAGTTTGCATCGGGTGTTCTGGTATGCATTGAGTATCGTGGGTATTTGAGTGACATGCTCGAGTCTCCTCCCCATATGCTTCGCGGCCAAAAAAACTTTGCGGGGATTGCCTGCCATTCACGAGTGATCCCTGCATGTTTTTTTTGGGTGTCTAATAACCGTGAAACATGCGGGGCAGGGACTCTAGCATGTAACTCGAGTACACGCAGTCCATGGTGCATACCTGAGTACCCGATGCCAACTCAAGTAGCGAGCACTTGCTCTCAAGACTAATGACAACTTATTCAATATGATGACCTAATGTTATCAAATTCTGTGTCGTACCTCTGGGTTCAAAATGTTCACTATACCCCTTGATAAAATCCTTGAGGGGTCTAGTTTCCAAAATGGGGTCACTTGTGGGGGATTTCCACTGTTTAGGCACACAGGGGCTCTCCAAACGCGACATGGTGTCCGCTAACAAATTGAATGGAAAATCGGCTCAAATTGTTAGCGGACACCATGTTGCGTTTGGAGAGCCCCTGTGTGCCTAAACATTGGAGCTCCCCCACAAGTGACCCCATTTTGGAAACTAGACCCCCCCCCCCAAGGCACCTATCTAGATGCATAGTGAGCACTTGGAACCCCCAGGTGCTTCAGAAATTGATTTGTAAAAATGAAAAAGTGGGAAAAAAAACACTTTTTTATTTTTACGGATTAATTTGTGAAGCACCTGGGGGTTCCAAGTGCTCACTATGCATCTAGATAGGTGCCTTGGGGGGTCTAGTTTCCAAAATGGGGTCACTTGTGGGGGAGCTCCAATGTTTAGGCACACGGGCTCTCCAAACGCGACATGGTGTCCGCTAACAATTTGAGCCGATTTTCCATTCAATTTGTTAGCGGACACCATGTCGCGTTTGGAGAGCCCCTGTGTGCCTAAACATTGGAGCTCCCCCACAAGTGACCCCATTTTGGAAACTAGACCCCCCAAGGCACCTATCTAGATGCATAGTGAGCACTTGGAACCCCCAGGTGCTTCACAAATTGATTCGTAAAAATGAAAAACTGGAAAAAAAATTACTTTTTCATTTTTACGGATTAATTTGTGAAGCACCTGGGGGTTCAAAATGCTCACCACCCATCTAGATAATTTCCCAGGGGGGTCTAGTTTCCAAAATGGGGTCACTTGTGGGGGGTTTCCACTGTTTAGGCACATCAGGGGCTCTCCAAACGCAACATGGCGTCCGCTAATTATTCAAGCAAATTTTACAATCGAAAATTCAAATGGCGCTCCTTCCCTTCCGAGCCCTGCCATGCGCCCAAACAGTGTTTTTTCCCCACATATGGGGTATCTGCGTGCCCAGGGGAAATTGCACAAATTTTTTTTTCCATTTTTTCCTGTTACCCCTGCAAAAATAAAAAAAATTGGGTCTAAAGTAACATTTTTGTGAAAAAAGTTAAATGTTCATTTTTTTCTTCCACATTCCAAAAATTCCTGTGAAGCACCTGAAGGGTTAATAAAGTTCTTGAATGTGGTTTTGAGCACCTTGAGGGGTGCAGTTTTTAGAATGGTGTCAGTTTTGGGTATTTTCTGTCATAAAGACCTCTCAAAGTGACTTCAAATGTGATGTGGTCCCTAGAAAAATGGTTTTGTAAGTTCTGTTGGAAAAATGAGAAATCGCTGGTCAACTTTTAACCCTTATAGCTCCATAACAAAAAAAAATGTTGGTTCCAAAATTGTGCTGATGTAAACATGTGGGAAATGTTATTTATTAACTATTTTGTGTGACATATCTCTCTGATTTAAGGGCATAAAAATTAAAATTTTGAAAATTGCAAAATTTTCAACCTTTTCACCAAATTTCTGTTTTTTTCACAAATAAACGCAAGAGATATCGAAGAAATTTTACCACAATCATGAAGTACAATATGTCACGAAAAAACATTCTCAGAATCAGGGGGATCCGTTGAAGTGTTCCAGAGTAATTACCTCATAAAGTGACAGTGGTCAGAATTGTAAAAATTGGCCCGGTCATTAACGTGCAAACCACCTTGGGTTGTAAAGGGGTTAATGAGAAAAAAAATGAACTTTTTAGAATTTACCAAATGGCTGCAATGAAACAAAGAGTGAAAAATTTAAAGGGGTCTGAATACTTTCTGTACCCATTGTATACAAGTATTTACAATATGACCATATAAAGCATGAGTATATCAAAATCAAGACCTGGTAGAACATGAATATATATACCCTCGGATAGGCATACTGGAAAATGCAAATGCTTAGTGATACACAAATGTATAACATGCGTCATACTAGGTAGGCCCAAAGCATAACATAGAATAATGTATACCCAGAAAGGACCCACATGCAATAATCACAGAGCAACAGGGTGAAAAAATTTATCTCATCAAGTAGTATGCACATGTATGGTCACAATAGAATAGTATTAAGTAAATGAATAGATATTTGATCACACAAGTGTGTGCAATGATGTGAATGTATGCTTGAGTACCCAGATGGTATACAATAGAAAGTATGTGTCAAAAGGCTGTAGGTACATGGAATGTATAACAGTGAGAACAATGAATTATGAAGATCAATACGGGATAGATAATATTGAACAATATGTATTCAGTGCAGCAGGGTTATTACCTACATGCAGTGACTCGGAAGAGGAATCCTGTGTAGTATGTCATGAGCATTGTTTGCATGTAGAGATGCTGGTAATCCGTTGTGGTGTACCACAATATGACCCATGTATGCCTCCCAGATAGTTATATATCAATGTACTAGATGTTAATACTGAGTGTAGAAACAAGTATGTTTACCTGGGTGGTCCACAGACAGCGCGCGTTTCAGACATCAAGTCCTTCGCCAGGAAGTAGCATCCCATGGAACCAATGGGAGTTTAAAAAGGTATGGTGCGACCAATCAGGAGCAACCAGAGGGGGTGTCGCTGCATGCGCCGCCAGGAGGAACCTGGAAGCCACGGTCACCCGCGTCATTCGACCAGTAGCGTTGGGTACAGGACCTGTGACCCAACACACCAGAAGAATAAAGATACAGGCGCTGGCCGGCTACTGGGACACAGGAGACAAATGCGCGCGTATCCGGTCAGGTCCTGTAAGTTGGTTGTACAGATGCATGAAACACTGCATATACTTGTGCACCATGTGGAGGTCACCTAGCATTTCAGGGAGTCTCGACCATAGATGGAAAGTCAGGTGCAGGTCTTCAATGCTATGCGATCCCTATAAAGAAAAGCAGTAGGAGGATGAATAATAGCTATACGATCCCTGTGAAGAGAAACAGTAGGAGGATGAAAAATAGCTATTCGATCCCTGTGAAGAGAAACAGTAGGAGGGTGAATAATAACTATACGATCCCTGTGAAGAGAAACAGTAGGAGGGTGAATAATAACTATACGATCCCTGTGAAGAGAAACAGTAGGAGGGTGAATAATAACTATACGATCCCTGTGAAGAGAAACAGTAGGAGGGTGAATAATAACTCTATGATCCCTGTGAAGAGAAACAGTAGGAGGATGAATAATAACTATACGATCCCTGTGAAGAGAAACAGTAGGAGGATGAATAATAACTATACAATCCCTGTGAAGAGAAACAGGAGGGTGAATAATAACTATACTATCCCTGTGAAGAGAAACAGTAGGAGGGTGAATAATAATTTTACGATCCCTGTGAAGAGAAACAGTAGGAGGATGAATAATAACTATACAATCTCTGTGAAGAGAAACTGTAGGAGGGTGAATAATAACTATACGATCCCTGTGAAGAGAAACTGTAGGAGGGTGAATAATAACTATACGATCCCTGTGAAGAGAAACAGTAGGAGGGTGAATAATAACTATATGATCCCTGTGAAGATAAACAGTAGGAGGATGAATAATAACTATACGATCCCTGTGAAGAGAAACAGTATGAGGGTGAATAATAACTTTATGATCCCTGTGAAGAGAAACAGTAGGAGGGTGAATAATAACTATACGATCCCTGTGAAGAGAAACAGTAGGAGGGTGAATAATAACTATACGATCCCTGTGAAGAGAAACAGTAGGAGGATGAATAATAACTATACAATCCCTGTGAAGAGAAACAGGAGGGTGAATAATAACTATACGATCCCTGTGAAGAGAAACAGTAGGAGGGTGAATAATAATTTTACGATCCCTGTGAAGAGAAACAGTAGGAGGATGAATAATAACTATACAATCTCTGTGAAGAGAAACAGTAGGAGGGTGAACAAACAGACGTGTGTGAACATATGATGCTATAAGATAACTATACAGTATTTATACAAGTTGAATGGTGAATACACAAGAAATAAAAAATAAATAATAACTCAATATATAATAGGTAATAAAAAAAAGATAATACTAGTTTTTTTACACACAAATTGTAATAGATGTATATGCACAGTGGGTGGACCATACCATGATCCAATGTGAGGGTGAGTGATGTGGGTACAAATTTACGTGAAAAGGTACATCTATAATAAGAAAATACTAATCAATAGGAAAGTGACGCAAAAAAGTGTATACTGTGAAACACCTGAAAATAAGACCCATGTGTATCAGCATAAGGGAAGATATAGTAAAAACAATAAACACAAGTCATCCAAATATAATGGTGTAGGATCGTAGTGAAAGGGGAGGAGAAGGGGGAGAGAAGTGAAGAAATGAGACAAAGTAGAAAATGGGAATAGTTAACGTCAAAAGTAACGATGGATTGTGTGATCATGTATAATTGTGTGTATAACGTGATTCCCTCTACAAGTACAGTATATCATACAGTACAGACCAAAAGTTTGGACACATCTTCTCATTTAAAGATTTTTCTGTATTTTCATGACTTTGAAAATTGTACATTCACACTGAAGACATCAAAACTATGAATTAACACATGTGGAATTATATACTTAACAAAAAAGTGTGAAACAACTGAAAATATGTCTTATATTCTAGGTTCTTCAAAGTAGCCACCTTTTCCTTTGATGACTGCTTTGCACACTCTTGGCATTCTCTTGATGAACTTCAAGAGGTAGTAACTGGAAATGGTCTTCCAACAATCTTGAAGGAGTTCCCAGAGATTAAATGTAAAATACTACTTGCGCTGGTAGTGTTAGGCTTAGAACTGAGACTTTGGAAATTGTAAAAAGAGTTTTTTCTTATAAAAAAAGAAGAGTTTTTAGGATACACGAAGAGATTAAAGCATACAGTTTATTTAAAAGATTGCAATAAAAGAGGCGGGGAATAAAGGATATATAAAATTCACTAGGAACGTGGGGGTCTTGAGGGTAGGACCAAGTGATCTTCGGCGGCCCTAAAGAGTGGATGCAGTAGATAAATGCAGGTGATCTAGGGTGAAATTAAATGGAAAGAGAGAGGAATTAATAGGTTTACATATTTGCACTTTAACACTACAGGATAGGGTTTGTTGCACTCGCGCCAGACTGACTGGCATGAGCGTGATTAGTGATCCCACTCTACCATGAACCGAGGAGTGCCTGGAGGGGCGTAACTAAGTATCAACCTGATCCGACCAAGGTCGCACGGCGGCTCAGTCGACTCCGTGAACCAGGGAGGAGCCGAGCAGAGGGTCCAGGTGCTACGCCAGGTCAGACCCCGGTCACAGCTGTTGACCCACACCGGGGAATGCAGGAACAGGCAGGTTAGACTGGCATGTAGACAGATGTGTACTGGCAAACACTGCTGGTATGCAGACAGGTGGATATTGACAGGCACAGCTGGTATGCAGACAGGTGGGCACTGGCAGGCACAGCTGGCGTGCAGACAGGTGGGCATAGGCAGGCACGGCTGACATGCAGAGAGGCGGGTACTGGCAGGTAGAAACGCAGGCAGGATAGGGACCAGTAGAACCCGCAGATGTGGTGAACAAGCAAAGCAGAGCAAAACCACAGATGCGGTAGACAAGCAAAGCAGAGCAAAACCCGCAGATGCGGTGAACAAGCAAAAGTAGAGCAAAACCGCAGATGCAGTAGACAAGCAAAGCAGAGCAAAACCCGCAGATGTGGTGAACAAGCAAAGCAGAGCAAAACCGCAGATGCGGTGAACAAGCAAAGCAGAGCAAAGCAGAGCAAAACCCGCAGATGTGGTGTACAAGCAAAGCAGAGTAAAACCGCAGATGTGGTAGACAAGCAAAGCAGAGCAAAACCCGCAGATGCGGTGAACAAGCAAAGCAGAGCAAAACCACAGATGCGGTAGACAAGCAAAGCAGAGCAAAACCCGCAGATGCGGTAGACAAGCAAAGCAGAGCAAAACCCGCAGATGCGATGAACAAACAAAGCAGAGCAAAACCGCAGATGCGGTGAACAAGCACAGCAGAGCAAAACCCACAGATGCGGTAGACAGGACAGGGCTCTGTTCACATGGAACAGACTGGAGAACACAAGAAGATAGATAGAACACAAGAGTTAGATACAGAGGCAGGGAAACAGAATGAGCAGAACCAGATACACACAAAGTACTTGTAATGAAGTAGCGAGTGGACACAAAACTCACAAACAGAAGTACAGAGACAACGAGTTGGAGTTAGGTGCAGGTTCAGACACCGCAGGAAAAGGGAAAGGTACAGACATAGAGACAAACAGGTAATGGACTAGGACACTGTTCAGACAGGATCTGAACCAGGAACAAGATACAGGAACGAGCCTGGGAACTCAGCCCCCAGGGTGGCGGAAACTGACAAAAGTCTAGTGTTGAGCGAGCATGCTCGACACTGCTCGTTAATCGCCCGAGCATCGCGCTACTCGGGATGTTCGGCGAGCACCGAGCATTTCCGGGTTACTCGGGCGGGAGCTCGGGTCTCCGCCCTGCACATTTGGCGCTCTTTACAGAGCCAATGAACATGCAGGGATTGCCAGCCAGTCTCTGTAATGCCGCAGCCATGTTGTTTGTGGGCATTACAGTGATTGGCTGGCCGCACAGCGTCACCTCGAGTATTTAAAACCGGGCGCCGCCATCTTGGACACAGTCGCTCCGGATCAGCCAGTGTAGGGTCAGTGCTGCTGAGTTAGGGAGAGATATATAGTGCTAAATAGGTAGTGTAGGGTCTCTAAAGCCTACCAAATCAAACAAACAGTCCTTCTCAGGACTAATATCCATCCCAGATATCAGGCAGGCAGGCAGGCTGTATAGGAGCCGCAGTGGTTATACCAGCAAACGCTGCATTACAGTTCTGTGTGCTCCTGTTGGTCAAATTGCTAGACTTATCACCCCGGTCTCAGGGGCCAAGAAAAAATTATTTTTTTTCATCTAAATCCTGTTGTTTTTTTTTCCCTCAGTCAGACTGTACAAATACCCATCTTATTAACCTTTTGGTATTTTTTCCCCCTCCCAAAAAATTGAGTGTGTCTGTGACTGTTCAGACACCAATATATCTGTTTAAAAGAGTCTGCTGTAGGCCAGAAAAATAGAACTGTGGTTTTGCAGTTCCACGGTTCAAATCTCTGTATAATCCTGTTTTGGGCATTTTTTGCCGTAAAAAAAAACCTGTAATAGTGTCTCCCTGACTGGTCAGACACTAATATATCTGTTTAAAAGAGTCTGGTGTAGGCCAGAAAAATAGAACTGTGGTTTTGCAGTTCCACGGGTCAAATCTCTGTATTATCCTGTTTTTGGCATTTTTTTCCATAAAAAAAAACTGTAATAGTGTCTCCCTGACTGGTCAGACACCAATATATCTGTTTAAAAGAGTCTGGTGTACGCCACATAACTATAACTGTGGTTTTGCAGTTCCACGGGTCAAATATCTGTATTATCCACTTTTGGGCCTTTTTTACATAAAAAAAACAGTTTGAGTGTGTTGCTGACTGTTCAGCCCCAAATATATCTATTTAAAAAAGTCTGGTATACACCAGTAAATTAGAACTGTGGTTTTGCAGTTCCACGGTTCAAATCTCTGTATTATCCAGCTTTTGGCCTGTTTTACGTAAAATAAAAAAAAATAGTGTCTCCCTGTCTGTTCAGTCACAAATATATCTGTTTAAAAGATTCTGGTGTAGGCCAGAGAAATAGAACTGTGGTTTTCCTCTTCCACAGTTCTAATCTCCTTTTTATTACCCTTTTTCCATTGATAGTGTGAGTGTAAGCTATTTTACTTAATTTACCCCCTTTGGAAGTGCATTGAGCTGTAGGGTGCATTGCTGCAAAAGGGAAAAAAAACAAAAAAAAAACCTCTTTAAATCTCTTAGTTTGCGAGTGTGAACGAGCTGAGTGTGACCGGAGCGTAAGTGCAAACGAAAGTAAGTGTGTGACTTGTTTTTCAGTGTAGAGGTATTTGGGAATCCTGCAGAAAATACCTGTGTGAATTGCGGTGAGTTGCTGAATTGTGACCTGCTGAGTGCTTTTCTACCTGTTTCATTTTATTGGGCTTTTTAAAACCTATTTTCTCATTATAGTCTTACAGTTTCTTAGTTTACTACCTGTGTATTTAAGGGTTAACTACATTGCACTAAAATCCTGAGGTGTAGCTATACTCACAAGGGGTTAATTAAGGGGGAGGGGTCTTAATTAAGGGTTTATAAGGGGCAGCTGGTTGGGCATCCAGTCATTTGGAAGTGCATTGAGCTGTAGGGTGCATTACTGCAAAAGGGGGAAAAAAAAACCTCTTTAAATCTCTTAGTTTGCGAGTGTGAACGAGCTGAGTGTGACCGGAGCATAAGTGCGAACGAAAGTAAGTGTGTGACTTGTTTTTCAGGGACTTTGGATTCAGGGAGTTTGGAAGGGAGGACTTTGGACTGAATTGCTGTCTGTATTTAATTCTTTACTTTTCTTTTTACTTAACATTCTGCCTATTGCAATCCCCATTAGGAAATGAGCTCCATTATTGACAATGCTATCCAGTGTACATTTTGCCACATGTATGCATTCCTTGAACAGCCGGTCGGGGTTGCTTACTGCTGCACGAGATGTGTGCACGTTGTGCGTTTGGAAGCTCAGGTACTGGATCTAAATGAGCAGCTGGCAACACTGAGATCCATTGACAATATGGAAAGGAGTCTGCTGCTCACTAAGCAGCTGCTCACTGGGGTAGATGTGGGGGAGGGTGGTAGTAGGGAGCTGCAGGACAGTGAGGCCGCTAGTTGGGTGACAGATGGGGGGCTAGAGGGAAGAGTGCCAGGGAGGCTAGTCCTGATCTGGCACACCCCAATAAGTTTGCAAAGTTGGCAGATGAGGGGAGTGACGGTACAGAGGTAGCACTGCTGCAGCAAGGCATGTCCCCTGAAAGCCGGAGGAGTGTCAGCTCCAGTAAAGAGGGAAATGGGAGAGCAGGGCAGGCCAGGCAGGTGCTGGTAGTGGGGGACTCAATTATTAGGGGAACAGATAAGGCAATCTGTCACAAAGACAGGGATCGTCGAACAGTGTGCTGCCTACCTGGCGCTCGAGTCCGGCACATGGCTGATCGGGTTGACAGATTACTGGGAGGGGCTGGTGAGGACCCAGCGGTCATGGTGCACATTGGCACAAATGACAAAGTTAGAGGTAGGTGGAAGGTCCTTAAAGATGATTTCAGGGAATTAGGCTGCAAGCTGAAAGCAAGGACCTCCAAGGTGGTATTCTCTGAAATACTACCGTTACCATGTGCCACGCCAGAGAGGCAATGGGAGATTAGGGAGATAAATAAGTGGCTCAAGAACTTGTGTAGGAAGGAGGGATTTGGGTTCCTGGAGAACTGGGCCGACTTCTCAGTTGGCTACAGACTCTACGCTAGGGACCGGCTGCACCTCAATGGGGAGGGTGCAGCTGTGCTGGGGGAAAAATGGCTAGAAGGTTGGAGGAGTGTTTAAACTAGGGATTGGGGGGGAGGGTATTCATTTTATAGGTGGGGAAGATAGTGCAGATAGTGACCTGGGCACAATTAAAGAAATTGGGGGTGGGGTTAGAACAGTCAATAAAGTAAGAAGGAATAGAGGTACAGAGAGATACATAAAATGCATGTACACTAATGCCAGAAGCCTCACCAACAAAATGGAGGAGTTAGAATTAATTTTGTTGGAAAATAATTATGACATGGCAGGGATATCTGAGACGTGGCTGGACGAGAGCCATGACTGGGCAGTTAATTTACAGGGCTATAGTCTGTTCAGAAATGACCGTACAAACAAGCGAGGGGGGGGGGTGTGTTTATATGTAAAATCATCCTTAAAACCCGTCTTGCGGGAGGATATATGTGAATATAATGAAAATGTAGAGTCCCTGTGGGTGGAGATAAGGGGAGGGGGAAAAAATAATAAATTACTGATAGGGGTTTGTTATAAGTCTCCAAAAATAATGCAAGTAGCGGAGAATATCCTCGTAAAGCAAATAGATGAAGCAGCGACTCAAGGAGAAGTCATTATTATGGGAGACTTCAACTACCCTGAAATACATTGGGGGAAAGAAACCTGTAGTTCAAGCAAGGGTAATAGGTTTTTGACAACTATGAGAGACAATTACCTTTCACAACTGGTTCAGGACCCAGCAAGAAGGGGAGCGCTGCTAGACCTAATATTAACCAATAGGCCAGACCGCATATCAAATATACGAGTTGGGGGTCACTTGGGTAATAGTGATCACAAAATAATACGTTTTCATGTAACCTTTAATAAGATGTGTAGTTGAGGGGTTACAAGGACACTAAACTTCAGGAAGGCAAATTTCCAACGGTTGAGAGATGATCTTAGTGCAATAAACTGGGACGATATCCTGAGACATAAAGCTACACCAAGCAAATGGGAGACATTTATTAGCATCCTGAATAGGACCTGTGCACAATATATACCCTTTGGGAATAAACATGCTAGAAATAGGAGGAAACCACTATGGCTAAATAGAGCTGTAAGGGGTGCAATAAGTGACAAAAAGAAAGCATTTAGAGAACTAAAGCAAGTAGGTAGTGATGAGGCATTAAATAAATATAGAAAATTAAATAAATTATGTAAAAACCAAATCAAGGCAGCAAAGATTGAGGCAGAGAGAATCATTGCCAGAGAAAGTAAAAATAACCCCAAAATATTCTTTAACTACATAAATAGTAAAAAACTAAAAAATTATAGTGTTGGCCCCCTTAAAAATAGTCTGGGTGAAATGGTGGTTGAGGATGAGGAAAAAGCCAATATGCTAAATGATTTTTTTTCAACCATATTTACACAAGAAAATCGCATGACAGAAAACATGATCAGAGATAACAAAAATTCTCCATTAAATTTCACTTGCTTAACCCAGCAGGAAGTACGGCGGCGTCTAAAAATCACTAAAGTTGACAAAACCCCGGGCCCGGATGGGATACACCCGCGAGTACTGCAGGAATTAAGTAACATCATAGATAGACCATTATTTTTAATCTTTAAAGATTCAATAATAACAGGGTCTGTACCACACGACTGGCGTATAGCAAATGTGGTGCCAATATTCAAAAAGGGGACAAAAACTGAACTTGGCAATTATAGACCAGTAAGCTTAACCTCTACTGTGGGTAAAATCCTGGAGGGTTTCCTAAGAGATGCTATACTAGAGTATCTGAAGAAGAATAACCTCATGACCCAATATCAACATGGGTTTACGAGGGACCGTTCCTGTCAAACTAATCTGATCAGTTTTTATGAGGAGGCAAGTTCTGGACTGGACCAAGGAAATGCAGTGGATGTTGTGTATATGGACTTTTCAAAAGCTTTTGATACAGTTCCACACAAAAGGTTGATACATAAAATGAGAACAATGGGGATAGGGGAAAATATATGTATGTGGGTTAAGAACTGGCTCAGTGATAGGAAACAAAAGGTGGTTATTAATGGAACACACTCAGACTGGGCCTCAGTTAACAGTGGGGTACCACAGGGGTCAGTATTGGGCCCCCTTCTTTTTAACATATTTATTAATGACCTTGTAGGGGGCATACAGAGTAATATTTCAATATTTGCAGATGACACTAAACTCTGCAGGGTAATCAATACAGAGGAGGACAATTTTATATTACAGGAGGATCTATGTAAACTAGAAGCTTGGGCTGATAAATGGCAAATGAGCTTTAATGGGGATAAATGTAAGGTAATGCACTTGGGCAGAGGAAATAAAATGTATAATTATATGCTTAATTGTAAAACACTGGGCAAAACTGTAACTGAAAAAGACCTGGGTGTATTGGTGGACGACAAGCTCACGTTTAGTGGCCAGTGTCAGGCAGCTGCTGCAAAGGCAAATAAAATAATGGGATGCATTAAAAGAGGCATAGATGCTCATGAGGAGAACATAATTCTACCTCTATACAAGTCATTAGTGCGACCACACTTAGAATACTGTGTACAGTTCTGGTCTCCGGTGTATAAGAAAGACATAGCTGAACTAGAGCGGGTGCAAAGAAGAGCGACCAAGGTTATTAGAGGACTGGGGGGTCTGCAATACCAAGACAGGTTATTACACTTGGGGTTATTTACTGTGGAAAAAAGAAGGCTTAGGGGTGATCTTATTACTATGTACAAGTATATGAGGGGACAGTACAAAGACCTTTCTGCTGATCTTTTTACTCTGAGGCCAGAGACGGGGACAAGGGGGCATCTTCTACGTCTGGAGGAAAGAAGGTTTAAGCATAATCACAGATGGGGATTCTTTACTGTAAGAGCAGTGAGACTATGGAACTCTCTGCCGCATGATGTTGTAATGAGTGATTCACTATTAAAATTTAAGAAGGGCATGGATGCCTTTCTTGAAAAGTATAATATTACAGGTTATATATACTAGATTCCTTGATAGGGCGTTGATCCAGGGAACTAGTCTGATTGTCGTATGGAGTCGGGAAGGAATTTTTTTCCCCAATGTGGAGCTTAGTGTTGCCACATGTTTTTTTTTTGCCTTCCTCTGGATCAACATGTTAGGCTATGAGTTGAACTAGATGGAGTTAGTCTTCCTTCAACCTTAAAAACTATGTTACTATGTTATAATGGGCAAGGCGCGTGGCAAGGGACGTGGAACTGGACGTTCTGGTGATGGTGCTTGTAGAGGATGGGGCCGTGGCCAAGGTGAAAATGTGCCACAACCAACAGCCACATCTTCTCGCTCCCACTTCTTGACCGAATTACTAGGGAAGCACACTACAACACCAGTATTGCGAACTGATCAGTGTGAACAGGTTATTAATTGGATAGCAGATAATACTTCCAGTTACCTGGGCACCACCACCTCCGGTCTGTCTTCCACACGGTCAAGTTTTAGTAGCCGTGAGTCTCGACTGCATACTCCTCCTCACCCTGATGCTCCTTCCTCCCACCATGCCGAGTGTCGTCAGACAGCAACTGATCCCACACTTGGACACTCTGAAGAGCTGTTCACTGGTCCATTTCCATATTTGTGCCCCTCGCCTGCTCCGCTTCAAGTGGTGGAAGAGGAGATCCCATGTAGCGATGCCTAAATATTTGAACAGCCACGGCAACAGGAAGTCGACGCTAGCAGTTTGTCACAAGTGGTGGACGATGACGAGATACAATTGCCACGAAGTGAGGAGGAGGATCGTGGTGCGCAAGTGGAAGAGGAGGAGGTGGTGGATGATCTAGTAACTGACCCAACGTGGCAGGAGGACACGCAGAGCGAGGCAGCAGCACACAGGGGGAGGGAGGCAGAGTACCCCGACAGGCAGGAATAAGCAGTGTGGTGGCCACACACAGAAGGCGGGCAACAGTTCCCTGTAACACCAACACGAGGGACGTTGCCAGTACAACCGGTAGGTCTTCCAGAATCTGGAATTTTTTTAAAGACTCTGCTGATAACCCCGAAAAGGCCATTTGTACCACCTGCCATGCCAGCATCAGCAGGGGTGACAAAACTACCAGCCTGACCATCACCAGCATGATCAGGCACATGGCAGCAAAGCACCAGACTTTGTGGGGTGAACCCCAGGGTCGACGACCAGTGTCAGCGGGTGTCACCACTGCTTCTTCCACTGTTGTGCATGTAATAGAACCCCCTGTTGTGCGTGCAAGGCAATCCCCTGTCCATACTGCATGCAAAGATGCCCCCTCCTCTCAGTGAAAGTAAAAAATAGTTTTCCAGCACACGATGTAGAAAAATTTAAAAAAGCCTTTATTTAATCCATCGTTAAAAAATACAATTCCAACAGAGATAAAAGCAGGTGTAGGCTTACGCGTTTCGGATCATATTTGACCCTTAGTCATAGCATAAAGTACTGAATAAATGTTGCACTTTTCAAGGAAAACAGTCAAGGGAAGCTGCCAAGGGTAACACCCACCAAAATCAGCATAATTAATTCAAGGCTAGGAGTGATCTAGACACTAGTTTAACCCTATAGTACATCCATCCTCTACAAATATATTACAATGTGAACTGTCACTTAGTAATGCACTAATTATTTGATCACTTTTTACCCAAGTTTTTTATATATGTAAATTCATTGAATAAACAATTGATGCACTATTTAAATATATATGTAACAATAAGAGCTTCTAAAGATATCATTACCTATTTTCTAAAAATTATTGTTCTAACATTTGATCCCCCCCCCCCCAAAAAAAAAAAATTCTCTATTTTGAAACCATATGAGAATGGCTGGAAATTATTACAAAACGTAATTAGCATGTTTTGTTTTGTATACTATTGATTATAGAGTCCCCTAGATTGATCACAAAAATAAAAAAAATAAAAACATTTTTTGAAAAAAAAGTTTTTATTTAATAAATGCCTCAATTTGTCCCAACTTTTTTAATACACATACATCAATTCATGTCTTAGATTTAGTCCTGCTGGGTATCTGGTATTTAGTTTTAGAATCCATCGGGCTTCAGTCATCTGGAGTAATTTAACCCTATCTCCACCTCGCCGGGGAGCAGAAACAAATTCCAAAGCACTTACTCGCAGGCTACTTAAATCCCCCTTGTGTTCATACAAAAAATGTTTGGAAGCCCCCGAAAGACTGCGGGTAGTGACATTGTTAATGTCATAAATGTGCTCCGACAGTCTTTTTCTTATACTACGGCTTGTAGATCCCACATATTGTTTTCTGCATATTGTGCAAAAAATGATATAGACTCAGTGGTCAGTGGAACAGTTCATGAAAGTCTTAAGATTAAATACTTGATCCTCATTACTTATGACAGACTTGTTATTATTTATCATGAATTTGCATAAACCACATGACTTCTGCCTGCATCTAAATGAGCCCTTAGTGGACAACCATGTACGACCTATTTTACCTGGATTTTCTCTGAGTTCACTCGGGGAGATTACATTTCCTATTGTCAGGGATTTTTTTGGAACAAATTTACAACCATCCTCATAGATTATGAACAAAAAAAAGTGAAAGAGCTGGATCTAAAAATCAAAGAAATAGAAAATTCTTTGACAGAATTTTTAGACAATGCCACATACAAGAAGCTGAGATCTGACATCATGGACAGATTGGAAAAATTAGAGGATACTATTGTTGAGAATAAACAAAAAAATAATAAAAAATACAAAAAAAATATAAAAAAATATGAAAGAGATGTTCAAGATTATGAGACCGGACATGTGTATGACTGGCGACCACCGCAAAGACCCTATAGAAATCCTAGATCTCCAAAGAAACCAAAATCAATTTTAAAAGGTCAAAGTGGCAATAAGATCTCAGGAGGTGGAGGGACACCACGAGTCACTTTTAGCTCCTCTGAACCTGAAACGACAGATGGGGAAACGGAAGATGAAAATGATTGTTATGGTTTAGGAGAAGGATCTAGTGGGGCAAAAAAACAGTGTAGCTCCAAACCCAGATCCAAATCAAAATCTCATATGGTTTCAAAATAGAGAAATATTTTATTTTTTGGGGGGGAAAAATCAAATGTTAGAACAATAATTTTTAGAAAATAAGTAATGATATCTTTAGAAGCTGTTAGGCTATGTGCCCACGATGCAGAAATGAAGCAGAAAATTTCTGCAGCATTTCTGCATCTCCCTGGCATGCGTTTTTCCTGCAGAATACATGCGGAATACATGCGGATTCACATGCGGATTCACATGCGTTTCCGCATGCAGATTGACAAGCGCTTTCCAGGCGATAGCATCACCTGGAAAGTGCTTGACAACTAGGTCACACTGTATAAATCCATGCAAACGGCATGGATTTATATAGTGTGACCGTAAAACATTGCTTAAAATAAAGCTATACTCACCCCCGATGCTCCGGCGTGGCTGCAGCGCTCGTTCCTGTCTGGTTCCTGGCTGCCGGCATCTCGCGAGACACAGCGGTGAAGGGCCTGCGGTCACATGACTGTGACGTCACCGAAGGTCCTTCAGCGCTGCCGGCATTCAGAGACAAGCCGCCGGACAGGTGAATATAAACTTTATTTGTTATTTTATTCTTTTTTTCACAGGTACAATGGTACCCAGGTCTGGATGAGAGTCTTCTCTCCTCCAGAACTGGGTACCATACGCACATTGAATCGCATATTATCCGCTTGTACAAATGTACAGACATGGATATTATGCGTCTCAATGCAAGTCAATGGCGGCCATTCCGCTGCGCTTCCGCAAAATTAATGAACATGCTGCGGATTTATGAGCGCTGCAGAAACGCTGCGGAAAAATCCGCAGCATGTGCATTGACATTGCGGAATGCCATTGGGGACCATGGGGTGCGGATTACCAAGCGTTTTTGATGCGTTTCCGCTGCGGAAATTCCGCAGCGGAAACGCATGAAAAACGCATCGTGGGCACGCAGCCTTATTGTTACATATATATTTAAATAGTGCATCAATTGTTTATTCATTGAATTTACATATATAAAAAACTTGGGTAAAAAGTGATCAAATAATTAGTGCATTACTAAGTTCACATTGTAATATGTTTGTGGAGGATGGATGTACTATAGGGTTAAACTAATGTTTAGATCACTGCTAGCCTTGAATTAGTGAGCTGATATCACAGCTGATTTTGGTGGGTGTCACCCTTGGCAGCTTCCCTTGACTGTTTTCCTTGAAAAGTGCAACATTTATTCAGTACTTTATGCTATGACTAAGGGTCAAATATGATCCGAAACGCGTAAGCCTACACATGCTTTTATCTCTGTTGGAATTGTATTTTTTAACGATGGATTTTTTAAATTTTTCTACATCGTGTGCTGGAAAACTATTTTTTACTTTCACTGAGGATTTTTCTCCCAGATGGGGATGGACTAATTCCGAGCACCGATATCATGGAAAGGAGGACTGGGCAGGCTGGGCCAGGTGAGCTGAAGATCTTTTTCTTAGATGCCTCCTCATCTCAGTCTTCACTTGTTATGGCATTTTCTAAAGGAACAGCATCAATGTCCACAGCCCACCGCAGCGTTCATTTGTCCATATCCCAGAGCTTTGAACGAAAGCGCAAATTCGCAGCCAACGCCCCACAGGCCACAGTCCTAAATTCGCACATTTCACGACTGCTTGCATTGAAAATGCTGCCTTTTAGGCTGGTGGAGACGGAATCCTTATGGTGGTGGCCGTCTCTCTGTACTGTTGCAAAGGATTTGTGAGCAGAAGAGAGCAGTTGTGGAGTACCAGCTGCAACAAGGCTGTCGATATTCAGGTCAGACTCCACATATAAGACCTCAGGAGTGGACCTGGATGTTTGACATATGTACCATCCTGACAAACTTTGAGGAGTCCACCAAGATAGTGAGTGGCGATGACGTCATCATTAGCGTCAGCATCCCACTCATCTGTCTTTTGCAACGTTCTCTGCAGAGAATTAAAGAGGAGGCATTGCAGCCAGAGTATGATGAGATGGATCAAGAAGCCGTAGCGGGCGATTACACACAGTCCAGCCTCATCTCATCCCAACGTGCATTGGGGGACAATGAGGGAGAGGAGGAGGAAGAACAGGAGCTGGTATCATGCGCTGTATACGGTAGTACCTGTACAACTGTCATACAGTCGGTTCAGCGTGGGTGGCCTGAGGACAGGGGGGAGGAGGAGGAGGAGAGCATGGTCAGTCGTCATCTTGGTGAGGACACGGAAGTCTTGCCCTTACCAGTCTGGCACGCATGGCTGACTTTATGTTACGCTGCCTTAACCGTGACCCTCGCGTTGTCAAAATGTTGGGTGACAGTCATTACTGGTTGGTGACACTTTTAGACCCCCGCTACAAGGAGAACTTTCACTCTCTTATTCCTGGGGTGGAGAGGTCTACAAAAATGGGGCAGTACCAGAGAGCCCTTGCTGCAGAACTGTTAAAAAAATTCCCATCTGAACACGCTAGCGGCAGAGGTCACAGTTCCTTGCCCAACCAACGCGTACAGGCGAGAGAGACGCAACTCCAATCCAGCAGAGGCAGGGGAACACTGTCAACGTTCTGGGACAGTTTTCTGAGACCCTCCCAGCTTACAGGCCCTGAGGCGTGGGGTACTCTCACAAGGAGTGGAAAGTTTCAAAAGATGGTGAGGGAGTACCTTGCCGACCGTACCAGCGTCCTCCGTGATTCCTCTGTGCCTTTTAATTATTGGTTATCCAAGCTGGACACTTGGAATGAACTCGCTCTGTACGCCTTGGAGGTCCTGGCCTGCCCTGCTGCTAGCGTGTTATCGGAGCGTGTTTTTAGTGCCGCTGGGGGAATTATAACAGATAAGCGTACTCGCCTGTCAACTGACAATGCTGACAAGCTGACCCTTATCAAAATGAACAAGGGCTGGATTGGGCCAGACTTCTCATCACCACCAAATGACAGCAGAGTAACATAAAGTCAAATCCACTGTGTTATTTCGGGAGGTGTATTCCCATGCACCGATTCACACTCACACATGGGTATACGCTTCCTCATTTCGGCTGTATTTTGCTCTTCTCCTTATCCTCAGCCTCCACCACCACTATACCACCAGGGTGACCTTGGTCCGTGTTGCCAGCATTGCAAGTTCCTCCATCCTAATTTTTGGCAGCTTTTGTTTGGAAGGCATAGGCAAAGACTATGGGAGACCCACTCCCCAATAATGGGAATAATGTTTTTAAGATGCTGTACTGCATGGCTCTTCCAAGGGGCATTTTAACCGTCTTGTTAAGCTACTGCAACCTCCACGTCTCTTCCAAGGGGCATTAAAACCGTCTTGTTAAGCTACTGCGACCTCCACCACTTTTCCCAGGGGTATTAAAACCATCTTGTTAAGCTACTGCGATCTCCACCACTCTTCCAAGGGGCATTGATATTGTATTTTTATCCCACTGCGACCTCCACCACTCTTCCAAGGGGCATTGATATTGTCTTTTTATTCCACTGCGACCTCCACGTCTCTTCCAAGGGGCATTTAAACCGTCTTTTTAAGCTACTGTGACCTCCACCATTCTTCCAAGGGACATTAAAACCGTCTTGTTAAGCTACTGCGACCTCCATCACTTTTCCCAGGGGCATTAAAACTGTCTTGTAAAGCTACTGCGACCTCCACCACATTTTCAAGGGGCATTGATATTGTCTTTTTATTCCACTGCGACCTCCACGTCTCTTCCAAGGGGAATTAAAACCGTCTTGCTAAGGTACTGCGACCTCCACCACTTCTCCAAGGGGCAATAAAACCGTCTTGTTTAGCTACTGCGACCTCCACCATTCTTCAAAGGGGCATTAAAACCGTCTTGTTAAGCTACTGCGACCTCCACCACTTTTCCCAGGCGCATTGATATTGTCTTTTTATTCCCCTGCGACCTCCACGTCTCTTCCAAGGGGCATTAAAACCGTCTTGTTAAGCTACTGTGACCTCCACGACTCTTCCAAGGGGCATTAAAACCGTCTTGTTTAGCTACTGCAACCTCCACCATTCTTCCAAGGGGCATTAAAACTGTCTTGTTAAGCTACTGCGACCTCCACCACTTTTCCCAGGGGCATTAAAACCGTCCTGTTAAGCTACTGCGACCTCCACCACGTTTCCCATGGGCATTGATATTGTCTTTTTATTCCACTGCGACCTCCACGTCTCTTTCAAGGGGCATTAAAACCGTCTTGTTAAGCTACTGCAACCACCACGTCTCTTCCAAGGTGCATTAAAACCATCATGTTAAGCTACTGCAACCTCCACCATTCTTCCAAGGGGCATTTAAACCGTCTTGTTAAGCTACTGCGACCTCCACCACTTCTCCAAGGGGCATTAAAACCATCTTGTTAAGCTACTGCGACCTCCGCCATTCTTCCAAGGGGAATTAAAACAGTCTTGTTAAGCTACTGCGACCTCCACCATTTTTCCCAGGGGCATTGATATTGTCTTTTTATTCCACCACGACCTCCACGTCTCTTCCAAGGGGCATTAAAACCATCTTGTTAAGCTACTGCAACCTCCACGTCTCTTCCAAGGGACGTTAAAACCATCTTGTTAAGCTACTGCGACCTCCACCATTCTTCCACGGGGCATTAAAAACCATCTTGTTAAGCTACTGCGACCTCCACCACTTTTCCCAGGGGCATTAAAACCGTCTTGTTAAGCTACTGTGACCTCCACCATTATTCCAAGGGGCATTAAATCCGTCTTGTTAAGCTACTGCGACTTCCACCACGTCTCCAAGGGTCATTAAAACCGTCTTGTTAAGCTACTGCGACCTCCAGCACTTTTCCAAGGGGCATTAAAACCGTCTTGTTAATCTACTGCGACCTCCACCACTTTTCCAAGGGGCATTGATATTGTCTTTTTATTCCACTGCGACCTCCACCATTCTTCCAACGGGCATTGCATTTCCTCCTAATTTTAGTCAGCTTTTGCTTTTTAATCCATAGGCGAACACTAAGGGATACCCAATCCCCAATAATGGGTAGAAGGATTTTAGTATGCTGTAATCCACGTCTGTTTCAAGGGGCATTGCAGTTCCTCATAATTTTTGGAAAGCCTTCCATTCACTGCTTAGGCCAACAATGTTCAGGAGACCCAGTTGCTATAAATGGAAAAAACGGTTTAGTTAAGGCCCTCTGACCTCCATGTCACTTCCATGGGGCATTGGAGTGCCTCGAAATTTTTGTTAGGCATTGCACTCACTGCATGCCCTTTAACTGTGTAGCCGAACCGCTCCTTTTGGTACAGAAACATATCCTACAAGACATGTATGGTTGACTGGCCTGATATTGATGTGAATGGTCCCTGTTCCTCCTGCTCTTTCTCCTTTGCCACCACCTCATCCATCATTCATCACCTGAAGCTTTGTTTTAACGGGAGTCATTGAACTGGGATAGTAGCAGGAAAACATCCATCAATCCTCTGAGGAGGTAGGATATGCGCCAAAACGCTGACCACCTCAGGTCTAGCCGCTACTACATACATGCGCTTGCATTCCAAGAAAACAAAGCAGACGCTAACTTCTATCATCATCATCATGCTCCTCATCTTGGCACTCTCAACTCCCCTGATGGAGAAGCCAGGGCCCACCGGAGGAGTCTGGTTCTCTGGTGGGCTCGTCCAATGTTGCCCTAAGGCAGGCTGGGCTAAGAAAAGTGTGTGGGGGGATGTTCCAAGGAGAAATAGGGGCGGCTGGGGACCGTTTATGGACACCTGACCGCCCCCATGCGGCTGGGGAGCGTGTGCGGACACCCGGCCGCTGGGCGGCTGGGGACCGAGCGTGGACACCCGGCCATCGGGCGGCTGGGGACTGAGTATGCATACCAGGCCGCCGACGCAGCCATGACATGGTGGCCGGCTTCTGCCTCCACATGCCTAAAAGGCCCAATTTCAAGTGCAAGCAAGCTAGCAGTATGGTATTGCAGCCTAGGGGTGGGTGGTGTTTGTTGCACACTTACGCTTGCATTCCAAGAAAGCAAAGCAGATGCTAACTTCTATCATCATCATCATGCTCCTCACCTTGGCACTCACAACTCCCCTGATGGAGAAGCCAGGGCCCACCGGAGGAGTCTGGTTCTCTGGTTGGCTCGTCCAATGCTGCCCTAAAGCAAGCCGGGCTAAGAAAAGTGGGTGGGGGGATGTTCCAAGGAGAATTGGGGGCGGCTGGGGAGCGTGTGTGGACACTCGGCCGCGGGGTGGCTGGGGACCGAGTATGGACACACGGCCGCCCCCTGGCGGCTGGGGACCAAGCGTGGACACCCGGCCGCCGGGCAGCTGGGGACTGAGTATGGATACCTCGCTGCTGAAGCAGCCATGAGGTAGTGGCCAGCTTCGGCCTCCTCCAAACTAAAAGGCCCAATTTCAAGTGCAAGCAAGCTAGCAGTATGGTATTGCAGCCTGGGGATGGGTGGGTGGCAGGCTGCATACTTGCGCTTGCATTGCTAGGAATGGGGGTGGTACAATTGAACACTGCCCTGGGACAAGGACTTGCACGGGGATAGTTGCAAGTCTGCATCTTCTGATGCGGAAAGGATCACTTCTGATGGGCACTGTATGCATGTGTCACACAGCACATGGCCAGATAAGATTGTAAAATGTTAAAATAACATTTCCCAGTGAATGCATTTGTCACGGTTGAAAGCAATACAAAAGTGCAAAAACGCATAAAAAATGCTACTTGTGAACATAGCCCCAGGTGTGGAGGAGTATTTTTGTTTTTGGTTATTTATTTTACCTTATACACAAGTCTTTACCCTGGAAAGGAAGTTCCTTAACATATTTCACAGGAAAACCGTTTCAGTTTCGTTTTTGAACGTTTTATTGTGAGCCCGTAAAAGTGGGTTAATACCTCTGACCACGTTGTTGACAGCAGTGACCTGGGGGTCAGAAATGCTTCCTGGGGCGATGCCCATGCTGTCCCCATGTCTTTTGAGCACTGTCACTATCGTTTTGGGCACTTTTTAGGCTTTCTACAGACTGTCGGGGGTGCCGCCGCAAAAATGCTCGGGTCTCCCATAGACTAACATTGGGCTCGTTGCTCGGGTCGAGCACCCGAGTATCACGGCGAGCTCGGCCCGAGCTTCGAGTACCCGAGCATTTTAGTGCTCGCTCAACACTACTAGTGATGAGCGAGCACTAAAATGCTCAGGTACTCGTTGCTCGGGTCGAGCAAATTGGAATACTTGGGTGCTCGACCCGAGCAACGAGCCCAATGTAAGTCAATGGGAAACTCAAGCATTTTTCAGGCGGCTCCCACCGGCGGTCTGCAGAGGGCCTAAAAATTGCCCAAATCGATGGGAACAGTGCTCAAATGACATGGCAACAACATGGGGAAGACCCCTGGAAGCAGGGTCGGTCTGGGCTGGCGGGATACCGGGAAATTTCCCGGTGGGCCCCGCCCCCTGCTGCAGAGTAGAGGGGGGAGAAGAGAACAAAAAAAAAATCCTGCGGTTTTAAGGGGCACGGGCCCTTTAAAAGCGCAGGCACAGTGTATGCAGGGATGCGCGCACGCAGCGTTCATTACCTGAACCACCGCGGCGCACGTCCCAGTGAAGCAGCTGAAGCTGCGTGTCTCCCTTCGCCGGCCGGCGTATGATGTCATCGTCATGCGCCTGCTGTGAAGGAGGCACGCAACTCAGGAGAAGGAGGACACCGCACGGGAGCGCAGGAAGGTAAGAGGTGTGTGTGTGTGTGTGTTGGTCTGGACCCACTGGCTGGACACACAAGGCGGGGGCCAGATGGACACACAAGGGGGGGCCCAGCTGGACACACAAGGGGGGGGCCCAGCTGGACACACAAGAAGGGGGCCCAGCTGGACACACAAGAAGGGTGCCCAGCTGGACACACAAGGGGGTAGGCTGGCTGGACACACAAGGGGGGAGCCAACTGGACACAAAAGCGGTGGTCCTGGATGGACACACAAGGGGGGAACCCTGGCTGGACACTCAAGGGGGGGCCCAGCTGGACACACAAGGGGGGGCCCAGCTGGACACACAAGGGGGGGCCCAGCTGGACAGACACACAAGGGGGTAGCCAGGCTGGACACACAAGGGGGTAGCCAGGCTGGACACACAAGGGGGTAGCTGACTGGACACACAAGGGGGGAACCCTAGCGTGGGACACACAAGGGGGAACCCTGGTGGGACATACAAGGGGGGAACCCTGGCGGGACATACAAGGGGGGAACCCTGGCGGGACACACAAGGGGGAACCCTGGCAGGACACACAAGGCTGAACCCTGGCGGGACACACAAAGGGGGAACCCTGGCTGGACACACAAGGGGGAAACCCTGGCTGGACACACGAGGGGGGAACCCTGGCTGGACACACGAGGGGGGAACCCTGGATGGACACACGAGGGGGGAACCCTGGATGGACACACGAGGGGGAACTCTGGCTGGACACACGAGGGGGGAGCCCTGGCTGGATACGCAAGGGGGTCCCTGGCTGGACACGCAAGGGGGAACCCTGGCTGGACACGCAAGGGGGGGCCCGGCTGGACACACAAGGGGGGGCCCTGGTTGGACACACAAGGGGGGGAGCCCTGGCTGGACACACAAGGGGGGGCCCTGGCTAGACACACAAGGGGGAACCCTGGCTGGACCCAGGCAAAGGGGGGTGGGCAGGATGGGTATATGGGGGGGCAGGCTGGACACATGGAGGCCAGGATGGATATATGGAGGCCAGGATGGATATATAGGGGGGGGCAAGCTGGACTCATGGAGGCCAGGATGGATATATGGGGGGGGCAGGCTGAACACATGGAGGCCAGGATGGATATATGGGGGGGGGACAGGCTGGACACCTGGGGGGCTAGGATGAATATGTGGGGGGGCGGGCTCAATACACATGGGCTAGCATAAATATATGGAGGGGCACGCTGGATATATGGGGGGTGTCAGGATGGATATATGCAGGGGGTAAGGGCAGTATGGACATAAGAGGGGGGAGGCTGGACACATGGAGGCCAGGATGGATATGTAGAGGGCAGGCTGGACACATGGAGGATATATGGGGGGGATATATGGGGGCGCAGGCTGGAAACATGGAGGCAAGGATGGATATGTGGGGGGGGCAGACTGGCCACATGGGGGGGCTAGGATGGGTATATGGGAGGGGGCAGGCTCGATACACGTGTGCTAGGATAAATATATGGAGGGGTCACACTAGACAAATGGTGGCCAGAAGGGACATATGGGGGTGCCTGGCTACACAAGGGACTTAATTACTGTTTGGGAGCCAGATTGAGGAACATACTTTATTAGTTTATGGTGACCAGTGGGGAACATTATTACTTTAGATTCCAATTATTATTATTACATTATTACTTCTGTAATATAATTTACTTTTTAGGAAATTGTTTTCCATGGGATGGGACAAAAGAGGGGTCCTGTTACTGTGCATGACGGCACTATGTTGCTTTTTTTCTTCAACTGGTGTAGTGTAGAAGTCGGGGGGGAAAAGTGGGAATATTCTCTAGAAGAGATCAGTTATTGATAACTGTGTGTTATTTTCTGCAGAGATGATTCCTGGCTGGAAGAAGTGATGGCTGTCTGTGCCAGATGAAGAAGAAAAGCGAAGATGAAGGACTTCACCTAGAGACGTCACTGGTGAGTCAGTGTATTACATGTACACTTACACTACACACGTGGTCAAAATTGTTGGTACCCCTCGTTTAATGAAAGAAAAACCCACAATGGTCACAGAAATAACTTGAATCTGATAAATTACAAATTTTTGAAAATGAACAAATGAAAGTCAGACATTGATTTTCTGCTTCCACAGAATTTAAAAAAAAATTAAACTCATGAAATAGGCCTGGACAGAAATGATGGTTCTTCTTAACTTAATATTTTGTTGAACAACCTTTTGAGGCAATCACTGCAATCAAACCATTCCTGTAACTGTCAATGAGACTTCTACACCTCTCGACAGGTATTTTGGCCACTCCTCATGAGCAAACTGCTCCAGTTGTCTTGTGTGTGAAGGTTGCCTTCTCCAGACGGCATGTTTCAGCTCTTTCCAAAGATGCTCCATAGGATTTAGGTCAGGGCTCATAGAAGGCCACTTCAGAATGGTCTAATGTTTTCCTCTTAGCCATTCTTGGGTGTTTTTAGCTGTGTGTTTTGGGTCATTATCCTGTTGCAAGACCCATGACCTGCGACTGAGACCAAGCTTTCTGACACTGGGCAGCACATTTCTCTCTAGAATCCCTTGATAGTCTTGAGATTTCATTGTACCCTGCACAGATTCAAGACACCCTGTGCCAGATGCAGCAAAGCAGCCCCAGAACATAACAGCGCCTCCTCCATGTTTCACAGTAGGGACAGTGTTCTTTTCTTGATATGCTTCATTTTTCCGTCTGTGAACATAGAGCTGATGTGCCTTGCCAAAAACTTCCATTTTTGTCTCATCTGTCCATAGTACATTCTCCCAGAAGCTTTGTGGCTTGTCAACATGTAGTTTGGCAAATTCCAGTCTGGCTTTTTTACTATTTTTTTTTTCAACAATGGTGTTCTCCTTGGTTGTCTTACATGAAGTTCACTTTGGATCAAACAACGGTGGATAGTACGATCTGACACTGATGTTCCTTGAGCTTGAAGTTCACCTTTAATCTCTTTAGAAGTTTTCCTGGACTCTTTTGTTACCATTCATATTATCCGTCTCTTTGATTTGTCATCAATTTTCCTCCTGCGGCCACGTCCAGGGAGGTTGGCTACAGTCCCATGGATCTTAAATTTTTGAATAATATGTGCACCTGTAGTCACAGGAACATCAAGCTGCTTGGAGATGGTCTTATAACCTTTACCTTTTAACATGCTTTTCTATAATTTTCTTTCTAATCTGAAACAACTCTTTCCTTTGTTTCCTCTGGTCCATGTTGAGTGTGGTACACACCATGTCACCAAACAACACAGTGAGTATCTGTAGCCCTATATACAAGCCCACTGACTGATTACAAGATTGTAGACACCTGTGATGCTAATTAGTTGACACAACTTGATTTAACATGTCCCTTTTGTCACATTATTTTCAGGGGTACCATCATTTCCGTCCAGGCCTATTTCATGAGTTTAATTTTTTTTTAAATTCAGTGGAAGCAGAAAAGTAATGTCTGACTTTCATTTGTTCATTTTCATAGATTTTTAATTTATTATTACTTTTGTCAGATTCAAGTTATTTCTGTGACCATTGTGGGTTTTTCTTTCATTAAACAAGGGGTACCAACAATTCTGACCACGTGTGTATATAGTATATACAGAACTCCTGTGTATGTCACTGGTGATCACTGTATTATGTATACACTATATACAGAGCTTCTGTGTATAATGTCACTGGTGACCACTGTATTACCTGTACACTATATACAGAGCTCCAGTGTATAATGTCACTGGTGATCACTGTATTACCTGTACACTGACACTATATACAGAGCTCTTGTGTATAATGTCACTGTTGATCCCTGTATTACTTGTACACTATACACTATATACAGAGCTCCTGTGTATAATGTCACTGGTGACCACTGTATTACCTGTACACTATATACAGAGCTCCTGTGTATAATGTCACTAGTGACCACTGTATTATCTGTACACTATATACAGAGCTCCTGTGTATAATGTCACTGGTGACAACTGCATTACCTGTACACTATATACAGAGCTCCTGTGTATAATGTCACTGGTGACCACTGTATTACCTGTACACTATATACAGAGCTCCTGTGTATAATGTCACTGGTGACCACTGTATTACTTGTACACTATATACAGAGCTCCTGTGTATAATGTCACTGGTGATCACTGTATTACCTGTACACTATACACTATATACAGAGCTCCTGTGTATAATGTCACTGGTGACCACTGTATTACCTGTACACTATATACAGAGCTCCTGTGTATAATGTCACTGGTGACCACTGTATTACCTGTACACTATATACAGAGCTCCTGTGTATAATGTCACTGGTGACAACTGTATTACCTGTACACTATATACAGAGCTCCTGTGTATAATGTCACTGGTGACCACTGTATTACCTGTACACTATATACAGAGCTCCTGTGTATAATGTCACTGGTGACCACTGTATTACCTGTACACTATATACAGAGCTCCTGTGTTTAATGTCACTGGTGACCACTGTATTACTTGTACACTATATACAGAGCTCCTGTGTATAATGTCACTGGTGATCACTGTATTACCTGTACACTATACACTATATACAGAGCTCCTGTGTATAATGTCACTGGTAATCACTGTATTACCTGTACACTATACACTATGTACAGAGCTCCTGTTTATAATGTCACTGGTGACCACTGTAATACCTGTACACTAAATACAGAGCTCCAGTGTATAATGTCACTGGTGATCACTGTATTACCTGTACACTGACACTATATACAGAGCTCCGGTGTATAATGTCACTGGTGAACCCTGTATTACCTGTACACTGACACTATATACTGAGCTCCAGTGTATAATGTCACTGGTGGTCACTGTATTACCTGTACACTGTACACTATATACAGAGCTCCTGTGTATAATGTCACTGGTGATCCCTGTATTACCTGTACACTGACACTATATACAGAGCTCCTGTGTATAATGTCGCTGGTGGTAATAACAGTGTTGTTAGTATTGTGGTTTGTATTCATGATCAGTATTGTAGTATTTGGTCACTTTGGGGTGGTAATATGTGGTCTGGTCATGGTGTGGCCGTATTTGTTCCTTGTATGTGGTATTATTCGGTCACTATGTGGTGGTAATATGTGATCTAGTCATGGTGTGGCGATATTTGTCCCTTTTGTATGTGGTATTATTGGTGTTGATATAGTGAACTGTGTTGTGTATGGCAGTCATTTTGTTCTTGCTGATATTAACTAGGAAAAGATTTTTTTCCATTAGGCCACAGCCCCACCATTAGTATTTGGTTAGTATTTTTTCTCAGGAGTCGCTGCCAAAACCAGGAGTGGGTGATAAATACTGAATTGGTGACTTGTTTCTATTATACCTTTTCTCTGATTGTTCCTCACCTGGTTTTGGCTCCTACTCCTGAGAAAAATTACTGACCGAATACTGACCAAATACTGATAGTGGGGCCGTGGCCTTAGAGATTAAATACTTGGACCAGAGTGGCAGAGATGCACTTACAGGGGTTCTCTGGTGAAAACAAGTAATCAACTCTCCACAGGATCAGTGATGATATTGATTGGTGGGGGTCTGACTGCTGGGACACAATCGGCAGAATGTCAAGCTTTTCTCCCCATTAGACTGGAGTGACATGTGAGATGCGACCACTGATCCATTCATTCCCTCAGTGACTGTGAGCGCTGCTCTTTTTTGGAAGCTGCATTTTAAAATGGGGATAAGTGTCCTGTCAGGGATGAAACTTCCCCATTCTTCTGATAGGCGCGTTTTCCAATGTTCGGATCCAAACGATCAATAAGTGATCACCGATCCTGTGGATCCCATGGATCGGTGATAACTTGTTTTAACCAAAGAACCCCTTTAATGCAAACTACAGTAATTGTACATCCCAGTTAGTGTCGCACAGTAGATGTGCAGGAGCCGCCAGTCAATGCTCCACTATAACAGGGATAGCAGATATCAGATATTTGCATATGGCTGAAGGTGGGCCCCTAGAGTCAGTTCTCCCTGTGGGCCCCAGACACCCCAGTCCGACCCTGCCTGGAAGCATTTCTGACTCCCAGGTCACTTCTGTCAACAAAGTTGTCAGAGGTATTACGCCACTTTTACGGACTCACAATAAAACATACTAAAACAAATCCAAAATAGATTTTCCTGGGAAATATGTTAAGGAACATCCTTTCCAGGGTAATGACTTGTATATAAGGCAAAATAAATAACCAAAACCAAGAATACTCCTCCACACCTTGGGCTATGTTCACATGTACCGTTTTTGATGCGTTTTTGCACTTTTGCATTGCTTTCAACCAAGACAAATGCATTCACTGGGAAATGTCATTTTAACATTTTGCAACCTTATCTGGCCATGTGGTGTGTGACACATCATCAGACACATGCATACAGTGCTGAGAAGACATGGGAACAGCATAGGGAAGACCTCTGGAAGCATCTCTGACTCCCAGGTCACTGCCTAAAAATCTGCCCATCATAAGTGATCCTTGGCGCATGCAAAGATGCCTCCCGCTATGCACCTGTCATTGCAGACTTGCAACAATCACCGTCCAAGTCCTTGTCCCAGTGCAGCGTTCAGTTATCCCTACCCCATTCCTTGGAATGCAAGCGCAAGTATGCAGCCAGCCAGCTACCCACCCACAGGCTGCAATACTATACTGTCATATTTTTGACAGCTGCTTGCACTTGAAATGTGGCCTTTTAGGCTCGTGGAGGTGGAAGCTGTCCACAATCTTATGGCGGCAGCGACCGGGTATCCATACTGTGTCCTCAGCCGCCACTATTTCTCCCGGTGTCGTCTCCGCTTTCCACAAGCACGGGTCCCACAACATTACCCGTGCCCTTCCCAGTGCACTTACTGGGAAGGACCGCCTAATCACAAATACATGGTCAAGTGAATGTGGCAAGGGACAGTACGGAGCCAGTACACAGCTTTTTTTTGCTGAGTTGTATTTCACCACATCCATATTCTTTAGCTTGGTGAAAGGACTTGGGAAACCATATCTACTCTAGTTGTCTGTTCTCCCAGGAAGTCCTCTAAAGCTTCTTTCACTTGAAATGTGGCCTTTTAGGCTTGTGAAGGTGGAAGCTTTTCACAACCTCATGCCTGCGGCGGCCAGGTGTCCATACTCGGTCCCCAGCCACCACTTATTCTCACGGTGTTGTCTCTGCCTTCTTCAAGCGTGGGTCCCTGAACATTACTGCTGGTACTTTTCTGTGGGAATCTGCTTGCCTCCTACCAGCCTGGAATATTTCCAGTAAACTATGGTACGACGCCATGGTATTAGCACTGCCCCCAGTACCAGTAGCGAAGCTATCCCCAATTTCCTTCTCAGGAATTTTATTTGGTAGACTGAGTGGCTGCCCAAATACATTAGTTTCTCACAAAGGAGCTGAAGATAGAATGGCATTAGGTGGAAGTTTCTCCAGCCTGTTAGATATCATAGGGTGAACGGCAGCACATTGGATCATTTGTTAGCACTGAAGCCTTGCAGCGCTGGGATCCTGGGATCAAATCCCAGCAAGGACAACATCTGCAAGGATTTTGTATGTTCTCACCGTGTTTGCGTGGGTTTCCACCGTGTTTGCGTGGGTTTCCACCTCAGTAAAAAAATCAGCCATAAAGTGTCCGGGAACCTTCCCACACGCTTTTCTTAGCCAGGACTGCTTCTCGGCAGGGTTGGACGGTCCCAACAGAGAATCCTCTGGTGTTCCCTGGCTTCTACATCAGGAGAGTTCATGATAGCGCTAACTTTGCAGCTGCTATGGGGCTCTTAAGCGGGGGAGAAAGGAGAGCCCTCAGAATCAAATCCTCAGGTGGGCCCAATGTTTTTCAATCTGAAACAGCTTTTCAGTGGGAGTTGTATTTCACCACAGACATATTCTTTAGCTCGGTGAAAGGACTGGCATAGAGGGAATCCGTATCTACTCCGGCTGTCATTTCTCCGTCACCAAGTTCCACCCATTGTCACACACGACCATGCCTGGCTGTATGTTCAGCGGTGAGAGACACAGATCAGGCTGCTGTGTTACAGCTTTCAACAACTCTGCAGCGCTGGGCGGTTTGTCACTTAAGCATTAAGCATGTTATCTTCAGCACAGCCTGTTGCCGCTTGGCCAAGGCAGTGCTGCAGTGCTTTCAGCTTGTGACTGATGTGGTCATTTCGGAGATGGTGGAGTAGGTGCAGGACCTGAACAATGTGATTACATTGAGGTTATATTGTCGACTCTGTTTTTTATACTAAAGAAAGATCCTACTGTTTTGTTTTTTTTTACATTATTTTTTAAGACAAATGCATTCACTGGGAAATATTATTTTAACATTTTACAATCTTATCTGGCAATGTGGTGTGTGACACTTCATCAGACACATCCTGTTTCATTTATGATGGAGGGACTCTGATAGTCACAAAGCCTATTTTTAAAGGGCCATCAGGCGGCTCTTACTATTCTTAAAAGGCCAGCAGTCGGCCCTCGCTATGAGAGTCATCAGCCGGCTATGCTTTGTTGTTCCCATTATTAACGAGTGGGTCTCCTATGCTGTTATTGCGTATGCAATGCCTGCTAGGGCTCCCGAAAAATTCAGACGCAAACCAAAATCCCTTTGAAGAAATATAGAGGAGGGTCTCAGTTAAAAAAAATGTTCCCATTATAAAGGAGCAGGTCTCCTATAGTGACTGTGACTGCAAGGGCTGCCAAAATTTGGAAAAACCCCACTAAGAATTTTAAGACACATAGAGAAGGGCCACAGTAACGAGTACGACATGTTCCCATTAGAAAGGAGAGAGTCTACTATACAGATATATGGTATGCAGTGAGTCCAACGGCTGACCAAATTTAGGAAAATCCCCACTAAGGCTGTGTGCCCACTATGCATTTTTTAAGCGTTTCCGCAGCATCAATTCTACTGCAGAAACGTCTAAAAAACGCTTGGTAGAAGGTCTGCCATGTTCCCCAATGATAATCCGCATGTGCTGTGCACATGCTGCAGACATTTCCGCTGCGGATTATCATTGCGGAAAAATACGCAGCACTGCCAATTATTTTGCCGAAGCGCAGCGTTTTTGCCACCATTGCCTTGCATTGGAACGCATGGAATCCGTATCACTGCATCTGTACATGCGGATTCCATGCTTTTCAATGTGCGGATGGTACCCGGGTTTGGAGAAGAGGAGACCCTCCTCTGGACCCGGGTACCATAGTACCTGTAAAAAAAAGAATAAAATAAAAAATATACATTATACTTACCTTCTGATGGCCCCCAGTGTCCTTGTCTCGGATTGCCGGCAGCTCGCGGTAGACTAAAGGACCTGTGGTGACGTCATTTAGTCATGTGACAGGTCACGTGACCTCTGACGTCGGCAGGTCCTTTAGTCTACCGTGAGCTGCCGGCAAGCCAGGACGCATCGGATAAAGACACCGGGGGCCATCAGAAGGTAAGCATATATTTATTTTTTTATTTTTTTACCATTCTTTCAGTCACACTATATAAATCCATGCCGGTTGCATGGATTTATATAGTGTAACCAAGTTGTCAAGCACTTTCCAAGTGATGCTAAAATCGCTTGGAAAGCGCTTGACAACCCGCATGCAAAAATGCATGTGAAGAACGCTTCACTTCCGCTTGTCCCTGGCAGGAAAAACGCATGTACAATCCGCATGCGTTTTTTCTGCCAGGGAGATGCAGAAACGCTCAGGAAAAAATCCGGAGCATTTCTGCATCGTGGGCACATAGCCTAACAATTGAAAGACACATAGAGCAGGGCCACAGTAATGACAAATTCCCATTAGAAAGGAGAGGGTCTCCAATAGTGTTGGCCTATGCAGTGAATGCAAGGGCTGCCAAAAATTGGGAGGCACTCCAATGCCCCTTGGAAGATACGTGGAGGAGGGCCTCATGAAAAAATGTTCCCATTAGAAAGGAGCGGGTCTCCTATACTTGTAATACCCATGCACTAAGTGTATGGGCTGAAAAACATTTACCCCTGGGGGGTATACATGAACATACTGTATAATTTTTTTTTTTTTTACGGGCATCATAAACACCCTTTAAAAAAATTATGTGGGTGTTGCATCACGAACCATGGTCACCCTGGTGATATGGTGGTGGAGGATGAGGAGAATGAGGAGGACAAGAGCAAATAGCCAAAATCAGGAAGCGTATACCCATGTGTGGGTGTGAAAAGGTGCATGGGAATATACCTCCCAAAAAAAGACACTGGATTTGAGTTTATGTTACTCTGCTATCATTCGGTGGTGTTGAGAAGTCTGGCCCAATCCAGCCCTTTTTCATTTTTATAAAAGTCAGCCTGTCAGCATTTTCAGTTGACAGGCAGATGCGCTTATCAGTTATAATTCCAGCAGCGGCACTAAAAACCTGCTCTGATAAAACGATGGCGGCAGGGCAGGCCAGGACCTCCAAGGTGTAGAAAACAGGTTCATTCCACGTATCCACCTTGGATACCCAATAATTATAAGGCACAGAGAAATCACAGAGGATGTTGGTACGGTCGGCAAGGTACTCCCTCAGCATCTTCCCAAACTTTGCACTCCTTGTGAGAGTACCCCGCGCCTCAGGGCTTGTGCAATGGGAGGGGCTGAGAAAATTCTCCCAGAACTTTTACAGTGTTCCCCTGCCTCTGCTGGATTGGAGTTGTCTCTTTCTCCTGTAGTCCTTGATTGTCCAACGAACTATGACCTTTGCCGCCAGCGTTTTCAAATGGGAATTTTTTTAATAGTTCCACAACAAGGGCCTTCTGGTACTGCCCCATTTTTGTAGACATGTCCCCCTCAGGAATAAGAGATATAAAGTTCTCTTTGTAGCGTGGATCTAGAAGTGTCTCCAACCAGTAATGACTGTCACCCAAAATTTTGAGAATGTGAGGGTCTTGGGAAAGGCAGCGTAACATAAACTAAGCCATGCGTGCCAGACAGCTAACAGGCAAGACTTCGGTGTCCTCACCAAGAGGACGAGTGACCATGCTCTCCTCCTCCTCCTTTCTGACCTCAGGCCATCAAGACTGAACAGACGGTATGACAGTTGTGCAGGTAGTACCGTCTATAGCGCATGAAACTAGTTCCTGTTCTTCCTCCTCTTCCTCTTCCTCATTGTCACCTAATCCACATTGGGATGAGATGAGGCTCTGCTGTGTGTAATCACCCTGTATGGTTCCTTTCTCCATCTCATTGTGCTCTGCCTGCAATGCATCCTCTTTGATTGTGAGCAGAGAGCGTTTCAGAAGACAGAGAAGCGGGATGGTGATGCTAATTATGGCGTCATTGCCGCTCACCATCTTGGTGGAGTCCTCAAAGTTTTGGAGGATGGTACATATGTCTGACATTCATGTCCACTCTTGAGGTCTTATGTGTGAAGTCTGAACTGAATACCGATGGCCTTGTTGATGCTGGTACTCAACAACTGCCGTCTTCTGCTCACAAATCCTTCCCAACATCTGCAGTGTAGAGTTCCAACGCATGGGGACATCACACACCAGTCTGTGAGCCGGAAGCTGCAAATGCTGCTGAAGCACGACAAGGGCGGCGGAAGCTGCAGCTGACTTTCTAAAATAGGCACAAAGGCGGCTTACTTTGACAAGCAGATCTGGCAGCTACGGGTAGGATTTGAGAAATCGCTGAACCACGAGGTTAAGCACATTGGCCAGGCATGGTACGTGTGTGAGCTCGCCTCACCTCAGAGCCGCCACCAGGTTCTGGCCATTGTCACACATGACCATGCCTTGCTGTAGGTTCAGCAGTGTGAGTCACCGATCTGCCTGCTCCTTCAGAGCTGTCCACAACTCTTCAGCATTGTGCGGTTTGTCACTTAAGCATATTAGCTTCAACACAGCCTGTTGCCGCTTGGCCGAGGCAGTGCTGCAGTGCTTCCAGCTTGTGACTGATGTGGTCATTTCGGAGATGGAGGCTGAAGAGGAGGAGGAGGCTGATTTGCAGGAGCTGTAGACTGTGGGGGCAACCATTATTGACCTAGGGCCTGCAATCCTTGGCGTCGGGAGGACATGTTCCGTCCGAAGGTCCGACTGGGTACCGGCTTCCACTATGTTAACCCAGTGTGCCGTCAGCGAGATGTACCATCCCTGCCCACAAGCACTTGTCCACATGTCCGTGGTTAGGTGGAATTTCGAGGTAACTGCGTTGTTGAGGGCACGGCTAATGTTTTGGGACACGTGCTTGTGTAATGGGGGGACGGCACACCGGGAGAAATAGTGGCGGCTGGGGACCGAGTACCGAGGAACGGCCACAGCCATCAGGTTGCGGAATGCTTCCGTCTCCACGAGCCTAAAAGGCAACATTTCTAGCCCAAGCAGTCGCGAAATGTGGGAATTTAGTAGTGTGGCCTGTGGGGTGTTGGCTGTGTATTTGCGCTTGCGTTCCAAGGACTGGGGTATGGAGAACTGAATGCTGAACTGGGACAAGGTCGTGCTTCCTGATGCTGCTACTTGAGAGTGTGCAATGACAGGGGCAGGAGGCATCTTCGCATGCACCACGAACAGGGGATTGCCTTGCATGCACAACAGCAGAAGAAGCAGTGGTGCCACCCGCAGACACTGTTCCTGGACCCTGGGGTTCGGTCCACAAAGTCAGGTGCTTTGCTTCCATGTGCCTGATCAATGCTGGTGGTGGTCAGGCTGGTCATTTTGCCACCCCTGCTGATGCTGGCCTGGCAGGTGGTGCAAATGTCCTTTTTGGGGTTATCGGCAGAGTCTTTAAAAAACAACCAGACTCGGGAAGACCTAACAGTTGTACTGGCAACTTCCTTCATGTCGGTGTTACGGGGAAAGGTTGCCTGCCTCCTTTCTGTGGCCACCACACTGCTTTTTCCTGACTGTTGAGGTGCTCTGCCTCCCTCCCCCTGTGTGCTGATCTCCTCGCTCTGCATGTCCTCCTGCAAGGTTGGGTCAGTTACTATATCATCCACCACCTCGTCTTCCACTTCCGCACTCTGGTCCTCCTCCTGACTTTCTGGCAATTGTGTCTTATCATCGTCCACCTCTTGTGACACTTTCCCACTGTCGCCTTTGTGTGACCGTGGCTGCTCAAATATTTGGGCATCGCTACATGCTATCTGCTCTTGCCCCACTTCAAGTGGACCGGGCGAGACGCCTGAATCTATAAATGGAAAAGTGAACAGCTCTTCGGAGTGTCCAAGTGTGGGATCAGTTGTCTCCGGGCACTCGGCATGGTGGGAGGAAGGAGGTTCAGGGTGAGTAATATGCGGTCAAGACTCACAGCTACTGAGACTTGACCGTGTGGAAGACAAGGTGGGGGTAGTGGTGAAGTGACTGTTAGTATTATCTGCTATCCAACCAATAACTTTTTTACACTGCTCTGTGTTCAGTAGTGGTGTTCTGCGGTCCCCTATTAATTGGGACAGGAAGGTCGAGAAAGAAGATGTGGGTGTTTGTTGTGGCATAATTTCAGCTTGCCCACGGCCTCGGCCTCTGCATTCACCATCACGTCTAGTTCCCTGTCCCTTGCCACGCACCTTGCCCATTTTAAATGGAGGATAATATCTTCCATGCTCACTACAAATGACTGAATTTGGAGCAAACTTATATGTGATCCGTGTGACGGACAAACCAGTTTTAAATACCTGGCCTGTGGGTAACTATTTTGAACACCAAACTGGTGTCAATTGCTCCACTGACACACTGAAAATTTTTTTTAATGAAGGCCAGAAATGGCAGTATTTTCTGAAAACGTATATGTGATCCGTCTGACGGAGAAAACACAGTTTTAAATAGCTGGCCTGTAGGTAACTATTTTGAAAAGCAAACTGGTGTCAATTACTTCACTGACACACTGAAACAAATTTTTAATGGAGGCCAGAAATGGCAGTATTTTCAGCGCAATTATATGTGATCTGTGTGATGGACAAACAACAGTTTTAAATAGCTGGATTTTTAGCGCTGTAATATGGAAAGGAGCTGGCTGTATTCAGCAGTGCCAACAAGCAAATGGCACAGAACAACGGTGTTCTCTGGATTGCTTTTTAAGCAAATAATGAGGATTAAGATCCAAAAAAAAATTATTCCTGGCCCTGAGACCTGGGCCTATGTCTAGAAATGACTAACAGCAGCAGCAGCAGCAGCAGCAGTAGACAGAACTGGAATGGAGCCTCTTGTGCTATGTGCACTGTAGTCTACTATATACACTGCCTGCCTGCCTATATACACTGCCTGCCTGATATCTCTGCAGATGGATTAGTCCTCAGAAGGACTGTTTGTTGAGAAGGATATGAGTCTCTAATATAGTTTGGTACACCTACACTAACTAGAAACAAGTAAATCTTTCCCTAGCTCAGCAGCAGCTTTCCCTACACTGTCTGATTGCGGAGTGGACTGACGAGCATGGCAGCGCCTGGTCTGATATAAACCTGATGACGCTGTGTGGCCAGCCAATCACTGTAATGTCACAACCAACATGGCTGTGGCATTACAGTGAGTGGCTGACCATCCCTGTATGTTCATTGGCTCTGTAAAGAGCGGCAAACATGCAGGGAGGAGACCCGAGCTCCCGCCGAGCAACCCCGGAAATACTCGGTGAGCGCCGAGCATCTCGAGCAGTGAGATGCTCGGACGAGCACCGAGCAGTTGCGAGCATGCTCGCTCATCACTAATTATTACATTTTTTATTCCCCTTTATACCAAGTATTTTTATGTATTAACTTATATATAGCAAAAATAATTTATATGTATATTATACAATTGTTCATTATTATTTTTAGTTGATCCCAAAAAGAGGGTCACTCTTAGCATCTGACACCCCCAATAAAAGCCATCCTTTACTATAATGAATTTACTAGCCCATTAATTGAAAAATGAGGCTTTTTTTCCAGGTCTCAGCAAGACATCTGTATAAATTCGTGTTTCAGCGCAAGCCTTTCTCAAGGGGTGTCAGGGGTGCTTGCGCTGCAACGGGAAATGGGGTGACGTGTGCAGCGTGGTGGTCCCTGCAGCCTTATCAGCTCCCTCAGGTAATATACTAGGTTCTAGGCATTAACAATGACTGGACGTATGGTGTGTCAGAAATAGTTTGTATACCGGTTTTTGGTTCTTATGCTATAGGAGCTTGCTGCTTTCATACCTATGATAGGTGGTACATCATTATAGGGTTTTTCCACTGTAATGCAAAGTCCCTTCTTTGATTTTATGTGTGTATTGGCCCCATGCATCCTTGATCTCTTACCTCTTCTGTATATATAATCTATAAAGTTTTTTCTATTTTTGTCAATATGGACTATGTCTGTCTTTTTTGGCTGTATGGCCACTTCCTTTCCTAAGATGTATTTTTGAATGACTGGTCCTTTTAAGCGTCCGTTTGATAAGCAGTAAAATGAACATGTATGGGATTTATTTATTTAATATTTACTGCTCTGTACTTTAAGTCATTCATTTATGTAGAAGAGCTGGAATGGGCACTGAGCTCAATGGCCAATGATAAAGCAGCGGGAATGGACAGTCTCCTAGTGGAAGGATATAAGGAAGTATTACTACCAGTTTTATTGGAGGTATATAATTCATGTTTTGAAGTGGGATCATTGCCCACGTCCATGCAGGAAGCCATAATTACAGTGTTAGCTAAATAAGGCAAGGACCCCAGCTTGTCGTCATCCTATAGACCCATCTCGGTAGACGTCAAACTTCACGCTAACAGACTCTCAAAAGTAATCTCAATAATACATCCCAATCAGTCTGGGTTTATAAGTCCACCGCGATCAATCTCAAAAGGCTTTATGTTAATATACAAGCAAGGGCTGATAATATTGGTCAGAGAGTGATCCTGTCTTTAGATGCCGCTAAGGCCTTTGACAGGGTAGAATTGCAATATTAGTGGGCTACATTGGGGCAGATGGGCTTTGGTGACAGATTTATAAAATGGGAGCAATTGCTTTATTTGGACCCAAAGGCCAAAATAAGAGCGAATGTCTCTATGTCTAATCAATTTTTGTAGCACAGAGGTACAAGTCAAGGATGCCCCCTGTCTCTCTCATTGTTTGCAATAGCAATTGAACCTCTTGCTGCAGTAATTAGTAAAATGTCTGAGATAAATGGATTTAAATATGGGACCAATATAGTGAAGAAAACTGGGATGGATAAAAAGCGCAAATAGAGTTTTATCTGGGTTAAAACTGTAGAGAGAACATGCGCAGTGGTGCTCACTAGTGTTGAGCCACCCCCATAGTGTTCGGGTTCGGTTCGTCGAACACCGGCATGTTCACCATTAAAACCAATGGAAGGCAAACAAAAACACATAGAAACACATAGAAAATACCTTCAAGGGTGTCAAAAAGCTGACAAACTGCTCAGAAGACACAACTAACACATGGAAAAGTGACAAGTACATATAGTCATGCGAAAAGAAAAGAGGTGAAGGAGTAAAAGGAGGAGGAGACACAGATATAGGCATGTCATGCCCTTCTAAAATCAAGAAATCAAGTGGAGGGGTTAATAAAGATGCAGTCCCTGAATGTGTTTTTTTAAAATTTTTTAATGAATTTTTCACCAATAATTTGACGTGGGCTGCCAGGTACAGCAGGCAGTAACGGGCTGCCCTCAACCCCCAGATGCCTATTTGTACCTGGCTGGAAACAAAAATACAGGGAAGCCCTTTTTTTAATTATTTCATGAAATAATTTAAAAAAACTTGATGTGGGGCTTCGCCCTATTTTTGAGTCCAGCCAGGTACAACTGAGCAGCTGGGGGCTTGAATAAGCAGCGCAGGGTGGCCCAAGCTTTCTGCCCCCCCCCCCCCCCCTGCAAATTGCAGTCCACAGCCACCCCAGAAAATGGCGTGTTCATAGAAGCGCAACCTTCTGGCTCTGTGCCCAACTCATCCAGGGCCCTGGTGCGGTGGCTCACTGGGTAATAAAGGGGTTAGGGCCAGCTTGGTATTATCAGCTGGCCCTAAGCCCGAAATTCATGGGGTCACGCCAATATTAGACATGACCACCAAGAATTTCTAGTAAAGTATTTAAAAAAAACACAAACACCCAGAATAAAGTCCTTTAATAGAAATAAACATACATTCCTTTAATGTTATAAATTAAACTCTACTTACCGTATCGCCCATTCATCTGAAGTCAATGTCTTCTGCAATAAAAGTAAAATAATAAACCAACCTCATCCTTACCTTTCCATCGTTCCCAGGACAGCTTCAGCTCTGCTATATTGACATGACAGGCTGGAGCGCAGCAGAACACTGCCATCCAGCTTGCCATGCCGCAGACACTGAGAAGCTCCTCAGTGAAGCTCCTCAGTGTCTCGCTGTGACGGCATCCAGATGAGCCGAGTTCATGTTCAATGAACTCAGCTCACCTCATGGACGTCACTGACAGCGTGGGAGAATTCTCCTGCGCATGCGGTGCCGGCAAATGACTTCACCGCTTGAGCAGGAGAATTTTCCCACACTAGGATGGCATTGAGATGGCAAGCTGGATGGTAGCAGAACGCTGCCATCCAGCTTGTCATCCTTCAGAGACATTGCCTGCGCTCCGCATCTCGAGTACTGAGATGCTCGGGTGGGTACCGAGCAGTGGCGAGCATGCTCGCTCATCACTAATTATAATTAACAGTATTACTGTGAAAAAATCCAGTTACGCTTTTGGTGCACAAACAGTTATCGAACATAACCTCGAACAGCCGAATTTTTTGCAAATCGTTCGAGTTCGTTGAACGACTCGAACACCGCCCAAAACAGCTCGAATTTGAGATTAGCGAACAGTTCAAATCGAACACCGCTCATCTCTAGCGCTCACCTGGTTTGTTGTGTGCACATAACCACTGATAAAGCTAAAGGCTGCTGCAGACCCACGAGGAGATTCAGAAGGTAAAAACTGGAAACAAAGGGGTTAATCTGCTGTGCCGTTGAAGAAAAGTGAAGAGATGTAGAATCCAAATGGAAGCGGTTTATTCATCAACGCTTTTCAAAGTTTTACAACTTCTTCATCAGGACAAACCACAATATAGTCACAATCAGGAGAAGCAGAAATAAATAGACAAGGCGTCAAATAAAGGCGCTAAAAATGGGGTCAACAAGATCATATGACCACGACGTAATATTTATCCTGCAGGTCAAGTGTTGTCAGTTACATGTTTATAAAGATAATATTGTAAAAATTATAAAAAAACACATTGTTACAGATGGTAGTAAATATGAGACAAACAATATAGTGAAGAAAAAATAAAAATAAATGGAATTGAACTTATCCTGGAGCGTTTTTTGACAATGAAGGTATATATGTTCATGTGAAGCCACGCAAGTGTTTGGGATTTCTGTTCATACAAAAAACAATAAAAGAACATATAGGAATGTTTGCATAATGAGCATGATAATTATAGTTATAAATTAGGTATATATGAATACACATGAAAAACTGGAGAGAACGCGCCTATAATCATAGAATAAATATAGTCGATGGAGAAGCAAAGAACTAGGATATTCACACATAACGGCATGTGGTAACACTCTCAGCCATTAGTTCAGTATAAATATATTTGCAAAATGACAATTGATGGGACGGACAAGTCAGTGGAGAACAAGGACCCCGACTACTAGAGGTTGATTGTAACGGGTCTGGGAGGTGGAACCTCTGAGCTACTATACAAAGGGGCAGTCCTTGTAAGGAAGCGGGTGGCTCCCAGGGAAAGCGGGCAGGCAGTCACGTCAAGTGACAGGGACAGTCTCTGGGTAGAAGGGCAGGAGGTCACGGCGAGTGACGGGGACAGTCTCTTGACAGGCGGGTGGTCACAGCAAGTGACAGCAGGGTAAGAGTCTCTGGACAGGCAGGTGGTCACGGCAAGTGACAGCAGGGTAAGAGTCTCTGGACAGGCAGGTGGTCACAGCAAGTGACGGCTAAGCCTCCAGGTAGGCTAGCAGGCGGGTAGCAAGTGAGCGCTCCCAGGTGAGCGGGTAAGAGTCTCTGGACAGGCTGGCAGGCAGGCAGGTATCAGGCAGGTATCTGGCAGGTGCTTCCTGGTCCGCGGGCGGACTGATCCATAGACAGACTGGCAGGTGCTGGTAGGCAGACTGTCGGACTGCAGGATTGCAAGCAGGTAGACAGGTATCAGGCAGGTATCAAGCAGGTATCTGGCAGGTGCTTCCTGTTCCGCAGGCGGACTGATCCACAGACAGACTGGCAGATGCTGGTAGGCAGACTGTCGGACCGCAGGATTGCAAGCAGGTAGACAGCACTGGAAAACAAGCTGGCAACGGGACCTGAAGGCTGAAGCAGAGTTGAAAGGCTTTGAAACAACATTGCTCGGGCACCTCCATTTTGGAGGAGGTGCCTTATATATGGTGAGATCCTCCGGCCATTGGCCGGGGACTCCTTAGGACGGCACGCGCGGCCCCTTTAAGAGAGAGGGAGCGCGCGCGCGCCCTAAGCACAGTGACCGGGAAGCAGCGCGCGCTGCCATCAGAGCAGGAGGAGGACGCCGGGCACGGAGCGGAGAGGTGAGGGGAACGGCGTCACTGCCTAGCAGGAGGCAGGGACGCCGACGCTACAGTACCCCCCCTTTAGGCCCCCCCTTTTTTAGGCCAGAGAGAAATTTATCAAGGATGAGAGGGGCATGGATGTTCTCCCGGGGCTCCCACGTTCTCTCCTCAGGACCAAACCCCTTCCAATCCACTAGAAAAAAGGTCTTTCCTCATACCCTTTTGGTGGCCAGAATGTTCTCTACCTCAAACTCGATTTCAGCGGAAACCGGAGCAGGAGGCGTACCTGTAGACTTGGAAAAAGAGTTAAGCACAACGGGTTTGAGTAGAGATACATGGAAGGAGTTAGGGATCCGCAAGTTGGCCGGGAGTTTCAATTTATAGGCCACCGGGTTGATTTGTTTGATAACTTCCAGTGGGCCGATGAACCGAGGCCCTAACTTGTAGGAAGGAATCTTGAGCCGGACATATTTGGACGAGAGCCAGACTTTATCTCCAGGATGGAATTGTGGCGGATCCAGATGTGTTTTGTCAGCCAGTTTTTTCATCCGCTCGGATGACTGAAGAAGTGCGGATCTGGTACTTTCCGAAATGGAGGAAAATTCGCTAACAAGAGATTCCGCAGCCGGATTGTCCACCGAGGTGGAGACGGGAAACGGGATCCGAGGATGCTGACCGTAGACTATAAAAAACAGGGATTTGGAGGAAGATTCGCTCTCGTGATTATTGTAGGAAAATTCAGCCCACGGTAAAAGATCCACCCAGTCGGAATGGTGAGCATTAACGAAGTGCCGGAGGTAACTGGTTAAAATTTGGTTGATCCGCTCTACTTGACCATTGGACTGTGGGTGATAAGCAGAAGAGAAGTCCAAGGTGACCCCCAGCAATTTACACATGGCTCGCCAGAAGCGAGAGGTGAACTGAACTCCTCGATCGGATACGATGTGGAGAGGAAGACCATGAAGACGGAAAATATGATGGATAAAGTCTTTAGCCAACTCAGATGCAGACGGGAGGCCTGGCAGGGGAATGAAGTGAGCCATCTTAGAAAAGCGGACAGCGACCACCCAAATGACCGTACAACCGGCAGAGACAGGGAGGTCTGTTATAAAGTCCATGGCTATATGCTGCCACGGGGCAGCAGGTACAGGAAGAGGCAGGAGGCGGCTGGCTGGCAGGTGTCTAGGAACCTTGTTGCGGGCGCAGGACGCACAGGCTGAAACAAAGTCTATTACGTCCTTGTGCAGGGTAGGCCACCAGTAATTCCGGGTAATAAGCTGGAGGGTCTTTTTCTGACCAGCATGGCCAGCTAGCTTAGACGAATGTCCCCAGTGTAGGACCTTCTCACGATCAGGTACTGTTACGAATGTCTTACAGGGTGGAAGACGATTTAGATTCACGGGGGTCACCTGCATTACTTTGGCGGGGTCGATGATGTGCTTAGGCTCCTCCTCTAGATCAGAGACCAAAAAGGATCGGGACAAGGCATCAGCTTTGATGTTTTTGTCTGCCGGGCGAAAATGAAGAATGAAATCAAAGCGGGCGAAGAACAAGGACCACCGGGCTTGGCGCGGGTTAAGTCTCTGGGCACTCTGGAGGTAAGCCAAGTTCTTGTGGTCCGTGTAAATTATTACCGGGTGAAGAGCCCCCTCGAGCAGGTAACGCCACTCCTCCAGTGCCAGCATAGTGGCTAATAATTCTCGGTCTCCTATAGAATAATTGCGCTCAGAAGAGGAGAAGAGTTTGGAGAAGAAGCCGCAGGTTACCATTCTTCCGGAAGGCGACTTTTGGGTGAGCACCGCTCCGGCTCCGGAGGAGGAAGCGTCTACTTCTAGGAAGAATTGTTTGTTGCCGTCCGGACGATGCAGCACAGGGGCGGAGGAGAAAGCTTGTTTCAAGGAAAGGAAGGCCTCCTCTGCTTCGGGCGGCCATTCTTTGGGATTAGCGCCCTTACGGGTGAGCGCAGAGATAGGGGCAGTCCGGGAAGAGAAGTGCGGAATGAAGAGGCGGTAGTAGTTGGCGAAGCCCAGGAACCACTGAATAGCCTTCAACCCCTCCGGTCGGGGCCACTTCTGGATGGCAGACAGTTTCTCAGGATCCATTCGTAGGCCGGTCTGAGAGATTATGTAGCCCAGAAACGGAAGCGAGGTCTGCTCAAAGAGGCACTTCTCATATTTTGCGTAGAGGTGGTTCTGCCTGAGCCTGAGCAGGACCTGACGAACGTCCCTCCGCCGGTGTGTGGGAAGATCCGGAGAGAAGACCAAGATGTCGTCCAGGTACACCACCACGCAGGAGTAGAGAAGGTCACGGAAGATGTCATTGACCAACTCTTGAAAGAAGGCGGGAGCATTACAGAGACCGAAGGGCATTACGAGGTATTCATAGTGGCCGTCCCGGGTGTTGAATGCCGTCTTCCATTCATCCCCCTGACGGATACGGACCAGGTTATACGCCCCACGGAGATCCAGCTTGGTGAAGATTCTAGCACCCCTCAGACGGTCAAATAATTCAGGAATGAGCGGAAGGGGGTATTTATTTTTCACCGTGATCTGGTTAAGGCCTCTATAGTCTATACAGGGACGGAGTGAGCCGTCTTTCTTTTTGACGAAGAAGAAGCCTGCTACCGCCGGGGAGGTAGATTTTCGGATAAATCCCCGGGCCAGATTCTCCTCGATATATTCAGACATGGACCGGGTTTCAGCAGCGGACAAAGGGTAAATACGCCCATGGGGACTAGTAGCGCCGGGTATCAGGTCGATTGGGCAATCGTATGGTCTATGAGGGAGTAATGTCTCTGCTTCTCTTTTGTTAAAGACGTCCGCATAAGACCAATAGGGAACCGGTAGGCCGGGTAGATTGGCTGGGGTAGGAGAAGGACGGGCAGGACGAACGGGAACTAAACAAGTCTTATGGCAGTCCTGCCCCCAGCGAAGGACTTCTCCGGTCTGCCAATCAAGCACGGGTGCATGTCTCTGGAGCCAAGGTAGGCCTAGCAAGAGGGCGTGAGAGAGTCCAGGCAGAACATGGAAGAAGATGCTCTCAGAGTGCAGCATTCCCACCTGCAGAGTTATGGATTCGGTGATGAGTTGGATGGGATGCGGTAAGAGACCACCATCCACGGAGGCGACAGATAAGGGTACAGCCAGAGGTTTGGTGGGAATGCGGTATTTCTCTACCAGGGACTGAGAAATGAGATTTCCGGCAGCTCGAGAATCAAGTTGAGCAAGTTCAAAGTAACGGTTCTCCCCGCAGATGATGGAGACCGACAACATCAGAGAAGGAGAGGATTTATTTTTGTCTAGGACGACCTCTCTGAGCGATCCTAGACACAGGCGTTTCCCGACCTCTCCGGGCAGGAACGGATCCGGTGCTCCTTACTACCACAGTAGAAACAGCTCCCCTCGGCACGGCGAGACTCTTGACGGGTTTTGACCATCTTGGTTTGGTCGACCTGCATGGGCTCTGGCGAGTGCGCCCGGGGAGTTACAGAGGAAGAGACGGGATTCAGAAAAGTAGGAACAAGGCGTGGAAACCTCCTCTCATGGGTGACCTCTTTGGTGCGCTCCTGGAACCGGATGTCAATCCGGGTGGCAAGTGTCACTAAGTCATCGAGAGTGGTAGGAATGTCCCGACCGGCAAGTTCATTTTTAATCCGGCCGGACAGGCACTCCCAGAAGATGGAAACCAGTGCCTCATTATCCCTGGCAAGCTCGGAAGCAAGGGTACGGAACCGTATGGCATATTCGCCCACGGTGAGACTCCCTAGACGGAGGCGTAGCAGAGATGAGGCGGATGAGGTTTTTCGTCCTGGTTCGTCGAAGACGTTCCGGAAGGCCGTGAGAAAGGCTGGCAGGTTGGATACCAGGGGGTCTCCTCTCTCCCATAGAGGATTTAGCCAAGCCAGTGCCTCCCCAGTGAGATGGGACATGATGAAGGCCACCTTGGCTCGGTCAGTGGTGAACTGGTATGCCAAAAGTTCAAAGTGCAGGGTGCACTGGTTAATGAAGCCTCATGCCAGGCCGGGATCTCCACCAAAACGAGGCGGGGCGGAAAGGCGTGGACCGGGAAGGGATGCCATGGTGTTGATGGGCAGCGGCGCTGCCGGAGTAGTAGTTGTTCTGGTGGAAGCAGCTCCCAATGTGGCGGTCAGTGTGTTCAGGCGGGAGTTAACACTACGCAGGTGGCCCAAGTCCTGTTGGGACCGCTGACGGGATAGTTCATGACATAGGTCCGAGAGCGAGGGAGCTTGGGTGCCACCGGGTTCCATGGCCCGAGCAAACTGTAACGGGTCTGGGAGGTGGAACCTCTGAGCTACTATACAAAGGGGCAGTCCTTGTAAGGAAGCGGGTGGCTCCTAGGGAAAGCGGGCAGGCAGTCACGTCAAGTGACAGGGACAGTCTCTGGGTAGAAGGGCAGGAGGTCACGGCGAGTGACGGGGACAGTCTCTTGACAGGCGGGTGGTCACGGCAAGTGACAGCAGGATAAGAGTCTCTAGACAGGCGGGTGGTCACGGCAAGTGACAGCAGGGTAAGAGTCGACAGGCAGGTGGTCATGGCAAGTGACAGCAGGATAAGAGTCTCTGGACAGGCAGGTGGTCACGGCAAGTGACAGCAGGGTAAGAGTCTCTGGACAGGCGGGTGGTCACGGCAAGTGACAGCAGGGTAAGAGTCTCTCGACAGGCAGGTGTTCACGGCAAGTGACAGCAGGATAAGAGTCTCTGGACAGGCAGGTGGTCACGGCAAGTGACAGCAGGGTAAGAGTTTCTGGACAGGCAGGTGGTCACAGCAAGTGACGGCTAAGCCTCCAGGTAGGCTAGCAGGCGGGTAGCAGGTGAGCGATCCCAGGTGAGCGGGTAAGAGTCTCTGGACAGGCTGGCAGGCAGGCAGGTATCAGGCAGGTATCTGGCAGGTGCTTCCTGGTCCGCGGGCGGACTGATCCATAGACAGACTGGCAGGTGCTAGTAGGCAGACTGTCGGACTGCAGGACTGCAAGCAGGTAGACAGGTATCAGGCAGGTATAAGGCAGGTATCTGGCAGGTGCTTCCTGGTCCACGGGCGGACTGATCCATAGACAGACTGGGAGATGCTGGTAGGCAGACTGTCGGACCGCAGGATTGCAAGCAGGTAGACAGCACTGGAAAACAAGCTGGCAACGGGACCTGAAGGCTGAAGCAGAGTTGAAAGCTTTGCAACAACATTGCTCGGGCACCTCCATTTTGGAGGAGGTTCCTTATATATGGTGAGATCCTCCGGCCATTGGCCAGGGACTCCTTAGGACGGTGCGCGGCCCCTTTAAGAGAGAGGAAGCGGCCGCGCCCTAAGCACAGTGACCGGGAAACAGCGCGCGCTGCCAGCAGAGCGGGAGGGGGACGCCGGGCACGGAGCGGAGAGGTGAGGGGAACGGCGTCCCTGCCTAGCAGGAGGCAGGGACGCCGACGCTACAATGATTAACAGCAGAGAGATGCTCATGTAGAGGCGATGAGATATAATGGAGGCTACGGTGGGAAAAATAATCCCTCGGTCATCACAGATCAGCTCCAGAACAGACCGTACACTCGCTTGGTGACCGGATATCAAGGAATCAGAACATGGATTTGTGGTTTGTGGTCAGTAAAACCATTTATAAATAAATACTATAGGATTAATTGTACTGGGTAGTAAAATCTGCAGGAACAAACCTGACAGTGCTGCTGTGCTATTATAAAGTGCAGTATTTGAGTAAAAGCAGAGTGTAATAGAGAAAAACTTTAATATACTGTATGAGAATAATTTTAAAATAGACAAAAAAATGTATGTAATAAATAATAGAATAAATCTGTAAGTTCATTCAGACCATTGGGTTTCAGGGTATTCAGTTTGTATATCCAAAAAACGTATTTTTTCAGATGTTCTCTCCGATTGGGGGATCACTAGGTATTTGTTCGATAGGGGTGATGCATACGTCATTAGGATATTTATTGTGCACTATGGTGAAATGTCTAGAGACCATGGAGTAAAAAACTTTTTGAAATGTTCGGCCTGTGTGAGTTTAACCTCTTGTGTGGGGCTTGAATCGTTCTTCCTATGTTCTGTTGGTTACATGAACACTCAATTAGGTAGATGACAAAACTGGATTGGCCGCTCAGGAAACATTTAATGGGAAAATGTCATTATCAAAAGAGAAGTGTGTTCTTTTGTGGCAGATAGAGAGGCAGCAAAGGCATTTTGTTGTGCTGCATTTGTAAACTCCTCTAGGAAGCTTGAGGGAAGAAGAAACAAGATTACTGTCAGCGTTAATGGTTGTATTCCTGTGTGGTCTCAGGCTACTGGGAGCAATTAGATTCCTGATGGTGGGGGCTCATCTATATGTTATACCAAGATTACTGGGGAGATCATTAAGAAGGACACGCCAGTTTTTTGTAGAATCTTGCGAATAGTACCACTGGAAGACCAGAATGTACTGATAAAGTTAGAGCTGAAATCATCCTGATCGGTACGACCTACAGCATTTTTTGGTGTAATAAGCGCAGATTGCTGAATATCCCTTATATTTTTATACACTCTCCTGTTCAATCCAGAAGTATAGTGGCGTTCAGAGAATCTAGAACATAATACATCAGCTTGTGTTTTACAATCAGAGTTCAGAGAGCAATTTTTTCCTTATCTTTTGACCTGGTTAAAAGGAATATTCTGTAGCCATTTGGAATAGTTGCCCCTATAATAGTGTACGTAGCCATTCGCATCTACTTTTATAAAGAAAGTTTTGTGAGGATGCATTTATCTTGATGAAAAATTGTGAGGTGAAGGAAATCTATATTTGTTTTACTAACGGTAGGAGAGAAAACCAGACCCCAATTGTTGGAGTTGATCCAGGTAATAAAGTTATGTATATCAGTACTAGAGTTATCCCAGATGATGAACAGGTCATCGATGTAGCGTTTCTAGAAAATATTATTATTAAAATTAGTATCATAAATAAAAATATTCTCAAATCCCCCTCATAAGTTTAGCATAAGTTGGTGCTACTTTCGAGCCCATCGCTGTACCATGAATCTGATTATATGATTTTTCTAGGGAAGTAAAATTATTGTTTTTCAGGATAAAAGAAAGCCCCATAAAAGTAAACTTTTTTTGTAATGTGGAAATCCCCTCATCAGTGGTAAGAAAATGGTTAAAACAAATGAGTCCCAGGTCATGTGGAATGTTGGAGTAAAGGGGAGAAACGTCCAAAGTTATAAGCACATGAATCATTCCAAGGAATATTCTGGATTAATTTTATTAGTTGTGCGGAGTCTCTAAGAAAACTGGTCAGGTTTTGTGCATGGATTTGCATGATTTTTTCCATGTATGCCGCTAGGTTACATGTCAGGGATCCTATTCCAGATATGGGGCGACCTGGGGGATCTTTTTTCTTACGGATTTTGGGTGATAAAAAATCCGGGTGGAAGGGTTGTCAGTAGATAGGAATTTTTTCTCTTGGTTATTCAAAATTATGTTAGAAGTGTCAAAATCGATGAGAGATTTATATTCAGATGCGGCATCAGGGGCTGATTGTGGTGCAACAGTTTTGTAATAAGATGTCTGATAGAATCTTAATGGCTTCATTATAGTTGTCTTGGTAGTCTACTTGTAGATTTGGTGCACACAGCACTTTGTAGAGGTGCTGCTACGTGTTACAATCCTGTTATAATTATTTTGGTTGTATTCTGACTGCACTACAGTGGGGACTGATAGCAAACAAGGAGCAGCACCCGGTGCATATAATTAAAATTGCCCAGCATCATAATTAGATCATTTTTACGTTCGTACTTACAACATACATGTGAATTGAAACCTTAAAAGGTGAGTTATAACCCCTAATAAATCTAACAAATATGTGATCTCAATTGATCGTCTCTGGAGAGACCTGAAAATGGCTGTCCACCAACGTTCACCATCCAACCTGACGGAACTGGATAGGATCTTCAAGGAAGAATGGCAGAGGATCCCCAAATCCAGGTGTGGATTTGGGGAACAAAATGAGCCTGTTTTCTGAATCTCCCAACCAACAACCAAAAACAGTCTTTCCACCAGACAGAGGCAATTCCGTGATGAAATCCATGGACAGATGAGTCCACTGTCTTTCTGGAATTGGCAATGGAGCCAATACAGTGGCCGGACGGTTATGACAGATTTTAGCGTGTGCGCAAACTTCACAAGCGGATACAAAATCTTTAATATCATTATTCATAGATGGCCACCTAAAAGCTTAGTAATAGCTTTATGCATAGCTGTGACCCCAGGATGACCACTCAAGAAGGAATAATGAAATTCCCGCAACAGACGCAATATTAGGCACACAACTACAAATAATTTGGATCCAGGAGTTCGACGTTTAGCTGATTCAATATACACTAAATTCTTCTGGTCAGTGACCACAGTGACTAGATGAACTGCCCGCTCAAGAAAATGTCTCCATTCCTTTAAGGTTAATTTAACCGCGAGTAACTCACAATTCCCAACAGCATAATTTCTTTCAGCAGATGAAATTTTTTTCGAGAAAAAACACATGACCGAAAATTGATCAAGTGGCAAGTTTTGTAACCCTGAGATAAAATGGCCCCTTCCCCAACTTCTGAAGCATCCACCTCCACAGTGAATGGTTCTTGGAGACTGAGTTGGATTAGAACAGGAGCAGATATAAAAGACTCAATTATCCAAAGGCATCCCATGGCCAAATCTTGAGATCCGCCCCCTTACGTATGAGGTCAGTAAGAGGTTCAGCAATCTGAGAAAACCCTTAATACATTTCCTATAATAGTTGGCGAATCGTACAAAACGTTGCAATGCTTTCAGGTCACTAGGTTGGACACAATCTATTATAGCTTTCACTTTCCCAGGATCCATCTTAAACTAATCAGCCGATAAAATGAACCCCAGGAATGACATTTCCTGAACAGAAAAAAAATCATTTCTCAATATTAGCAAATAAATAATTCTCCCCAACCTTTGTAATACTACATGGACATGTTCCTGGTGAGAATCCAAATCAGGTGAAAAAATTACCGTATTTTTCGGACTATAAGATGCACTTTTTTCCTCCAAAATTTTGGAGGAAAGTGGGGGGTGCGTCTTATAGTCCGGATGAATCTATGGTTGTGGTTGTGGCTACGTATTGGGGGTCAGGAGCGACTGCGATAGAGGAGCGGGTCACAGGATTCAGGATTTTGGCAGCTGCGGCTAACATCGTGCCCGCTATTAAAGGAAATTAATATTCACTGCTCTCCACTCCCACAGTCCCGGGCGTGGAGAGCAGTTAAAATTCCAGCAGCTGATCTCGGAGTGTAAGGGTGCATGGCAGTGACGTCACAGCAGAACAGGACAAAGTGCTGGAGCAGAGGGAAGGTGAGTATAGTTGTTTATTTTTTATGTGTGTCGTGTGATGGGGGCTATATATACCAGGATGAGGATGAGGGGGCCATATATACTAGGATGGGGATGAGGCGGCCCTATATACCAGGATGGGGATGAGGGGTACCATGCATACCATGATTGTGATGAGGGGGCATTCATACCAGGATGGGGATGAAGGCGCCATGCATATGAGGATGAGAGGGCCATGCATACCAGGATAGGGATGAGGAGGCCATGCATACCAGGATGAAAATGAGGGAGCCATGCATACCAGGATGGGGGTCCATGTATACCAGGATGGAAATGGGGGCCATTCATACCAGGATGAAAATGAGGGGGCCATGTATACCAGGATGGGGATGAGGGGGATGATAATGTATGTAAAGTGTTGCAAAATATGTTGGCACTAAATAAAAGTAAAGATTATTATTATTAGGGGGTCATGTATACCAGGATGGGGATGAGGGGGCCATGCATACCTGGATTAGGATAGGAGCCATGTATACCAGAATGGGGATGAGGGGGTCTTGTATACCAGGAAGGGGATGAGGGTTCATGCATACCAGGATTAGGATGGGGGCCATGCATACCAGGATGGGGAGGAGGGGGCCATGCATACCAGGATTAAAATGGGGGACATGTATACCTGGATGGGGTGCCATGTATACCAGGATTGGGGGTCATGTATACCTAGATTGGGGGACATACAGTGATGAGCAAAAGTGTAACAATGTTTTGAAGTTTTGAATTTCAGACTCCATATCTCACCATCCACTACTGCTTCGAATGTGAGACTACCATTATTTTATAGATAATCATCTTGACTATCTCATACATAAATTTTACTTGCAACATACCCAAGTGAGTCGACCAGTATGCACCAACTTTGGGAACATGTGGAAGAGACCTGGGATCAGATTTCAGTCGAGACATGTTTGAATCTGATAGAGAGCATGCCCAGAAGGATTCAGTAGTGATGAAAAACAAAGATGGATTTACAAAATACTAACAAAATAATAAAAATAATAATTTAGATCTCTAGGAGCAAAACAGTAACAATGTAGTGACATTACAAGAATCTGCATAACTAATCATATGCTAAATAATTGCAAGTCAAATTTATGTATGAGATAGTCAATACGATTGTTTATAGAATATATAGAATGATGGCAATTGCAAAAAAGAAAAAAAAAATTCCAGCTCACCAATTTCCTAGGAAGTGTTTCTCCAGAAGTGTATGGATCCAGAAAGGACTTGTGTTGGTGCATGTTGAACAAAGGCAAAAAATGAGGAACGATGCATCCAGAACTGGAAATCCGGAGACATTAAATGTCTATTTAAAAAACAACATTTTATTGAAAAAAACAATTAAAAAAAGAAACATGTTTGTTAAAAAAGGCGTATCAGGGTCATGCTCACTGACGCGTTTTGAACATAAATTGTTCTTAATCTTAGTAGAACATAGTTCTGACGCTTAAAAATGTTGTTTAAATAGTGACCAAAGAGGAAATGACATGACAAAGTGAAAAGAATTTATTCCGCCCCTGATAAATATTCAGTAGTATTATAAATCAATGTACAGTATATACATCAAATCAGTCTTTATATTTATTCCACAAGGGGTACAACTATTCAATATTAAAATCCATGAAGCCTCTTTGAATCTTAAAAGTTTAAATCTATCTCCTCCTCTCTTTGGTGAAAAAACGTTTGCTATTGCATTAACCCGCAAAAGTGCTGACATCTCCATTGTGGCAGTATAGGATTTCACTGCCAGTATGTGGCATTGTGCCAGTATGTGGCATTTCACTTTGTCATGTCATTTCCTCTTTGGTAACCATTTAAACAACATCTTTAAGCATCAGAACTATGCCACACTAAGATTAAGAGCAATTCATGTTCGCAATGCATCAGTGAGCATGACCCTGACCATATGCCTTTTTAAACTGTTTGTTTGTTTTTGTTTTGTTTTTTAATTGTTTTTTTTTCAATAAAATGGTGTTTTTTAAATACACATTTAATTTCTCCGGATTTCCAGTGCTGGATGCATTGTTCCTCATTTTTTGCTATAGAATGATGGCAGTCTCACGTTCAAAGCAGTAGTGGATGGTGAGATATAAAGCATGAAAGCCAAAAGGTCAAAACTTTGTTACCCTTTTGCTCATCACTGTATATACCAGGATATATATATATATATATATATATATATATATATATATATTGTGACAGTGTCACTGGTTTTATATGTGAGGGGAGGTATGTGTCACTCAGGATGCTCTCCAGTGTGAACTAAGACCTACTTTATTTCTCAAACAGCGTGTTATATGCTGGCAGGTTTACTCTGTTAAAGGGTGTGCGGTTTTATGGGAATGGCAAAGATGGCAGGACAACATTTCCCCTACCTCCCCTCAGGGTGTGGCTGAGCAGCGTGTAAAAGCTCAGTCCTTTTTTTTTCTCTGGAGTGTGGTCTGGAGAGGAAAGTCTCCAGACAGTGTTGTGGAAGCTGCAGAGCTTGTTACCTGGACTTTACCTGTGCAGTTTATGCTACCGAGAGCGGGCAGAACCCGCTCACCTATGGACTGAGCTATACTTTGTTTTGTTTTCCCGTTAAACCCAGGGGGGTCTTTTTTATTTTTCCTGCGGAACCCTGCATGAGTTTATGCCAGATAATAAACCAGCAGAAAGGTAACCTGAGAATGTGTGTCCTGAGTCTGTCTCGGGAGAGCCGAGCGAGTCGTCTTGCCACAGTTGGTGTGAGAGTGCGCGCAGGATTCCAGGAACACGTGTACCTGCCACAAAGACCGGTGGATGTCCTGGGTGAAGGCTGTCAGCCAGCCAGAGAAGTCCAGCAGCATGGAGGAGCTCATTAAGCACCTGGTCCAGAGCCAGCAGAGTATACAGCAGCAACACCTCCAGAGCCAGCAGAGCATGCAGCAGGCCCAGCAGAGCATGCAGCAGCACCAGGAGATGACCAAACTGTTGCTTCAGCAAATCCAGTTGCAGCAAAAGTCGCAGCAGCAGCACCAGCAGGAGGCTAAACAACAGATACAGCTTTTGGCGGATGCCATCCAGAGCAGGGCGGCCGCCCCACCCCCAGGGCCAACTGATGATTCTCACGTCAGAAAGGCGGTAAGGCAGGCCATACAGAAGATGACCCCTGGGGATGATGTAGAAGCATTTCTGACTGTTTTTGAGAGGGCGGCTGATCGGGAGAGACTTCCACCAGCACAGTGGACAGAGGTTCTGGCACCATATTTATCGGGTTAACCCCAAAAGGCGTATTTTGACTTGGCACTGCAAGATGCTAAGGAGTATCCCAAACTAAAGACAGAGATCTTAGCACGTCTGTGAGTAAATATGGCGGTGAGAGCCCAACGAGTTCATCACTGGGCGTATGCTAGCGATAAACCCTCTCGCTCGCGGATGTTTGACCTCCTGCATCTTGTTCAAAGTGGCTACAACCGGAGTCCTCCACTCCGACCCAGATGGTTGAGCAGGTGGTGCTTGACAGATTCATGCATTCCCTTCCCAAGCCAGTACAGACCTGGGTTGCCCAGGGTGATCCCCAGAACGCAGATGACTTCATCGGCCTGGTAGAGAGGAACCAGGTAGTTGAGAGATCCCTTGGGAAAACGGATGCAGTCACTTCTCCCTACTGGGATACCCAAAAGGGGGCAGGTTCAGCACGGAAGGGGTCTAGAGCCACCACTGGGGGACGTCCCACTCAAGGTGCTGTTAGAACTGTTGGTAAAGATATAGTTTGTTGGAGGTGTCACAACCCTGGACATGTAGCCGCCAGGTGTCAAATATCCCCTGAGCCCATGGACTGCAGCCTAGGCAGACGGGTCTCCTATTATGCCTATCCAGCCTGTAGCGTGGACTGTCGACCCGGTGAGGGGCCGCAGGCGTGTGCAGTGTCCATTAATGGAGTAAAAGTGCTTGGGCTGTTGGACTCCGGGAGTCTGGTAACCTTGATCAGAGCAACCCTTCCCCACCAGTTGATCCCTTCCAAAACAGTGGGCGTTCGGTGCATCCATGGTGACGCCAAGGACTATTCCATGGCCACAGTGACAGTGAGGACAGACTGTGGTGCCCCGTCCCATGAAGTCGGGGCAGTAAAGGACCTGATATACCCCGTCATATTGGACAACTATAATTGGCCAACGAAAACATGATATGCAAGAGGGGTGGATTGCTGGCCTGATTCGGACAGCATAGCCCCCATACACAAACGATTAACTGTCAAAGGAAAATAGAAGCGAAATAGGCGGACAAGACAGAAAACTGGGTATGAGTATAAGAAAGCTCTTTATTAGATCATAATGTTAAAATAAGACAGGACAGTTTATGAGATGGATACAAAGATGTAGAGCAGTTAGAAATCTGACTACTGAACGATGACAAGGATATAATTGCATACAGCTTATTTCAAAACAGTATAACAAGATATTGTATGCAGCCTGTCACAAGCAATGTTAAAGACCCCACATGGATGCATAGTGCCCCAGTAGCCTAAAAGTGAGACATCATAGAATAAATAAATAATTTAAGTAGAAGATACACGCTGACGTCACAGTTAATGTAAAAGGGAAGGGCACACAAAAACCCAGGGGATCATAGGGCAGACCGCAAACACAGGATGGGTACAATTATGCTGGACGCAATGTGGTAGCCAGAATTCTTACCAGGGGTAGGAAGGCCATTAGGTCAGAGAGATGCGCGCGACGCGCGTTTTGCGGCTCCGCTGGCCGCTTTCTCAAGGGCTGGAGTGGTGCAGAGGGGAGAAGGAAGCCCATATTTATATGTGCCTACAATGTGATTTAGATCAAGAACCCGGAAATGCACCTTCCGCAAACCGGAAGTGCATCACCGTGACCACGTGAACAGTGTCACGTGATCGCAGGGACGTGTGTGAAGCGGCGCAGGCGCGCCGCCCGGCCCAATCTCAGACACACCCCCAGGCCGTCAAGCCACCCGCACGCGCTGGGAGAGCGCGCCAGGTAAGCATAGAGACAGCTGGGGGCGCGACCAAGATGACCAGGGCGGCGCGCACGCGCACCACACGTCCCTGAAACACGGAAGCATAAGGGAACAAGTGTGTATGCACAAGATAATACAGACAGTAATTGAACACCACGTCTGAGAATCATAAGATATCATAAGAATGGGTTCCATCATCACAGGAGGCACAAAGAATAGAGCTGAAGATGTGGATGAATGAACCAAAGTAGAAATATAAATTTTTGGTGTGACCTAAAATAAAACAGAAGAAAAGAAAAAAAGGGACAAAAGGTTAATAATTAAGTATATAACACAACACTACACCACTTCAAAGTATTACAAACAATCGAGAACCAAAATTTAAAATAAAAAGACCAAGACACAAACGCCGCCAAAGATAATTCGGGAGATGCCATACCCAATTATAAATAGGAGGAAAAGCTTAGGGCTTCATTCAAACCAAAAGTACATCTGTGTTCAGACGTACAATCCATTGAGCCTCACGCTGTGCGAGGCTTCTCTTGATGTTGCCGCCCCATATCCCAAGGCTCACAACATCAATCCCACGGACCAACAGGGAGCGAGGGTCGCAATTGTGTTTATCCCTAAAATGACGTGGGATGATCTTGAGGAGGTCCGGTTCGGGTGCCAATCTGGCTGCCTCAATGTCTCTCACATGTTCGCGGACACGGACGCGAAGCTCTCTCGACGTCAGGCCCACATATATCAAGGAGCAGCTGCAGGTCGCATAATAGATCACATTCGAAGTGCTGCAAGATATGTGATGACTTATGTCGAAAGATCTCCGCCCATCCACTGACGTGAATGACTTGGAGCGAAGGACATTGGGGCAGGCCAGGCAATGTCCACATGAGCCAAAGGGGCACTGTCTTTCAGGAATGTAATGACTCCTGACCAGGAAATCCCCAAGGTTCTTGGATCTCCTGGGGGTCATCAAAGGACGGTCCCCCAGATAGGATCTCAGGGAGGGCTCCGTCATGAATATATCCCAATGCTTGGTCAGGATCTGGCGCATGTTCGACCACTTGTGGTTATATGCAGAAATCATTCTAATTTTATCATCCACGCCTCTCCTCCTTATTGAGGGATGGAGTAATTCATTACGTGTAGTTTTCCTTGCTCTCTCGTATCCATGCTTGATACATCTGTGGCTATAACCACGTTGGACGAACCTCTGCCCCAGATCACGAGCCTGACGTGCAAAGTCCGACTGAGATGAGCAGATCCGCCTCATCCTTAGGAGCTGTCCACCTGGGACGACCCTAATGGTGGCGGGACTATGTGCAGACAAAGTGTGAATCAGTGCATTCACTGTGGTAGACTTCCTGTACACATCCGTCTGCATGCACCCATCAGGGTCTACACGCAGCGAGATGTCCAGGAAGTCGACCTTTTTGCAGTCATAGGTATATGTCAATTTGATGTTGTATCGATTCACACCAAGTCCGTCCATGAAAGTCCCGAGCTGCTGGGCTGTGCCCTGCCACAAAAACAAAATATCATCTATGTAGCGTATTCAGCACAGCACACGGTGGGCGTCCGGCGCCCCCCCATCGCCAAATATTTCTCTCTCGCACTGTCCCAGGAAGAGATTCGCGTAGAAGGGGGCACAGGCCGCCCCCATGGCGGTGCCGCGCTTTTGTAGATAAAAACGATCTTTGAACACAAAAAAGTTGTGGGTCAGGGCGAACTCCAGCAGCTCCAAAATGAGTTCACGTAGAGGGGCGTCCAGGTTGGAGGCGCCCAAGAAGAGGTGGCCTATACTCGTATACAGACTCTCAACGTCGGCTGTGACCAATAACGTTCCCTCATCCACAAGGACCCCGTCGACACGGGGCAGGACCCCGGTTGTGTCTTTAACAAAGGATGGTAATGTCTCAACTAACGGTTTAAAGTAAAAATCAATAAATTTCCAAACCGGCTCACATAGGCCCCCAATCCCAGACACAATCGGGCGTCCCGGTGGGTCGATGGGGTTCTTGTGGACTTTCGACAACAAGTAAAATGTGGGTGTCCTGGGGAAACCCACCAGCAGCCTATCCAACACCTTCTTAGTAATGGTACCCTCCTCAAAGGCCCGTGTCAAGATGATGCTAAGTTCGGCGGAGAACGAGGCCATAGGGCAATGGGGCAATTTTGTATAGGTTTGGGTATCCCTCAATTGGCGAAAAACCTCGCGCTCGTATTGGTCACACGGCCAGACCACGATGTTGCCCCCCTTGTCCGCCGCCTTAATCACAACATCTCTGAGAGACTGCAATTGTGATATTGCCAAACGTTGGCAATGTGTTAAGTTGTCACGTTGTCGTCTAGAAGACAGGTTTCTCAGATCCTCAGTGACTAATTTCGTAAAAATATCCACTGCAGGGCTGAGGGACAGGGGGGAACCTCGTGGATCTGGGCATAATAGATTGAGTACGATTTAGATTGCTCTGCCAAAAGGTCCTCCAGGCACTGTAGGGCCTCGCTCTCCGCCTCAGCTGCGCCATCCAGAATAGCATGGCCCTTGTGATGTAGCTTCCTAAGGATGAGCTTCCGAGAGAAGAGGTGGAGGTCTTTTAGCGCTGTGAAAAAATCAAAACCACATGTCGGTGAGAATGTCAGGACTCTCCCCAGGACCTCCAGTTGTGCCGAAGTTAGAGTGTGGGAGGATAGATTACCTGGAACCCTCCATGAGATGTCGACCCTGACTCGTTGGTGGGTGGGGCTCTCATTTTCGTAGTTTGAATCTTGTTTAAAGTCATAGAGGGGGGTAGAGATGCCCCCTGTGGATTGATAGGCAAATGGGTATTTTCCTGCGATGTGTTGGAATGGACTGATGTTGATCTCGACCTAGAATACGACGTGTTGCGATGTCTGGGGTGGGACCTTAAAGATTGATTTCTCCACCTATAGACCTGTTGGTTTTGTTTATCACGTATATCCCGTTGGAATTTTTTTGATTTGGTGGTTTGAATTTCCATTGCCCATTTATGTAATTCCACATCCATTTCATCATTAAGCTTTTTCAAAGCTTCACTGGAAAGTCCATTTCGCAGGATAATCTGAAGCCCCTCTATCTCTATCTCAATTTCCTTTACGGAAGAGGCATTCATTTCCTTTAACAGGGTCATGAAGCCTAGTGAACAGGTATGCGCTAACTCCTCCCACTTATTTTTAAAATTGTCATCAGAAATGGGGAATGAAGGAAAGACTTGGACCCGAAGGCCTCTCGGGATTAGCACCTTTTGTATGTATTTATTCAAAAAAGCATGATTCCACCAAATCCTGGTGCGCCTCCTAAGGAGATCTTTAAATTTTAGGATGGCATCCTGTAACTCCCTTTCCACCCTGGTTCCAACCTATTGACTGTCCTTAAAAACATCATCGAGTAAGGAGAGCCACGTGCCGTCACGTGCTCTAAAGTCCATATTGGTACTAGCCTCAACTGTGAATAACACAGAAACAAATATTAGACAACTATAATTGGCCAACGAAAACATGATATGCAAGAGGGGTGGATTGCTGGCTTGATAATAACCAGTCTATAACCAGTCGGCGAGACTAAGACAGTTCCAGCTCGGGGACCGTGTTTTGGTGCTGATGCCTACCGTCGAGAGCAAGTTCCTCGCCAAATGGCAAGGTCCATACGAGGTGGTGGAGAAAGTCAGCGAGGTTAATTATGAAATCCACCAGCCTGGACGAAGAAAGCCGCATCAAATATATCATATAAATTTGCTCAAGCCGTGGCGGGACCGTGAACCTGTGAAAACTCCTTGCCTGGGAGCCGCACCAGAAGGCAAGGTGGAGGAGGTCACTATTGCAGAGACTCTATCAGAAGCAACAGTGTCGAGAATTACTACAGCGGAATCGGAAGCTGTTCTCAGAGTTGCCGGGGCATACTCAAGTGGTAGAGTATGACGTGCTGACAGAGCAGCACGTACGAGTGAATCTGAAGCCGTATCGGATTCCGGAAGCATGCCGGGAGGTGATCTCGGCTGAGGTGAAGAGGATATTAGACCTCGGAGTAATAGAGGAGTCAAAGAGTGGGTGGTCGAGCCCAATCATCCTCGTGTCGAAACCCAATGGAGAGTGGAGGTTTTGTAATGACTACCACCGTCTGAATGAGGTATCCAAGTGTGACGCGTACCCGATGCCCTGCGTCAACGAACTCATCGAGAAGCTTGGACCGGCAAGGTACATCACCACTCTCGACCTGATGAAGGGCTACTGGCAGATCTCCATGTCCCAGATGGCTAAGGAGAAGACGGCTTTCTCAACACCTGATGGGTGTTTTCAATACACGCGGATGCCGTTCGGACTACAGGGGGCCCGAGCCACTTTCCAGAGGGCTATGGATCGGATCCTAGACCCACATAAGAAGTATGCCGCAGTCTACCTCAACGACATTGTGGTCTTTAGCCCAGACTGGGCTAGTCACCTACCTAAACTACAGGCCGTTCTGGAGGCGCTAAGGAAGGCAGGATTTACCATAAATCTGAGAAAGTGTGCCATCGGAAAAGAAGAGGCTAAGTACCTGGGCTATGTTGTTGGGAGAGGCGAAATAAAGCCGCAAATCAAGAAAGTGGAGGCAATTCAAACCTGGCCACAACCGCTCTCGAAGAAGCAGGTGAGAGCATTCCTGGGAATGGTGGGATACTACCGGCGGTTTATCCCAAATTTCACCATGATTGCCGCGCCACTAACGGATCTTCTAAAAGGCACCAAATCAACCATGGTGAAATGGACAGAAGAAACGGAGACCGCGTTTCAACAGTTGAAGCTAACACTGTGCAAGCAGCCGGTCCTGGTAGCGCCAGACTTCAAGAAAGAATTTGTGGTCCAGATGGACGCTTCAGAGGTTGGTCTAGGGGCTGTATTCTCCCAAGAGATAAATGGGGAAGAACATCCCATTCTCTATCTAAGCCGAAAGCTGTCCTCCTGCGAGAAGAACTACGCCATAGTAGAGAAAGAGTGTTTAGCCATAAAAGGGGCCGTGGATACACTGAAATATTACCTACTAGGCCGGAAGTTTAAATTAGTATCAGTCCATGCCCCGTTGAGATGGTTGAGGGAGAAGAGGGGTAAAAATTCCAGGGTAACTAGATGGTTCTTAGGGCTTCAAGATTTTAACTTTCATGTGGAGCATAGGCCCGGGAAGTTACATGGGAATGCAGATGCCCTCTCTAGGATTCCCTGCGTGGAGTCAGAAGGTGCCCAAACCCCCGGATTTGGGCAGAGGGGGGGGATATATGACAGTGTCACTGGTTTTATATGTGAGGGGAGGTATGTGTCACTCAGGATGCTCACCTGTGTGAACTAAGACCTACTTTATTTTTCTGCCAGCGTGTTATATGCTGATAGGTTTACTTTGTTAAAGGGTGTGTGGTTTTATGGGAATGGCAAAGAGGGCGGGAAGCCATTCCCCCTACCTCCCCTCAGGGTGTGGCTGAACAATGTGTAAAAGCTCAGTCCTTTTTTTTTCTCTGGAGTGTGGTCTGGAGAGGGAAGTCTCCAGACAGTGTTGTGGAAGCTGCAGAGCTTGTTACCTGGACTTTACCTGTGCAGTTTATGCTACCGAGAGCGGGCGGAGCCCGCTCACCTATGGACTGAGCTATACTTTGTTTTGTTTTCCCGTTTAACCCAGGGGGGTCTTGTTTATTTTTCTTGCGGAACCATGCATGAGTTTATGCCAGATAATAAAGCAGCAGAAAGGTAACCTGAGAACGTGTGTCCTGAGTCTGCCTCCGGGAGAGCCGAGCGAGTCGTCTTGCCACAATATATATATATATATATATATATATATATATATGTATATATATATATATATATATATATATATATATATTCAGGGCCGCCATCATTGCTTACTGTCCTTACTGCTGTATAGGGCCCGGTGAACAGAAGTAAAAAGCAGGGACCCGGTCCGAGGCCCCCATTTGTGCTTCTGTCTGCTCACTGGGCCACGGGGTATCTTGGGCCGGGGCCCCGCCACTGGCGGCATACATCTCGGCGCAGGCCACAGGGAGCCTTGGAGCTCTCACGGCGTGCAGCTCCAAGGGAATCCCTCCGCCTTTTCTGTGATGTGCTGGAGATGGCGCGTACGAGATGCCAGTGCAGAAGTGGAGCGGCCAGGGATCTATGAGAGGTGAGCATGAAAATTTTTTTTTCAAATAGAATAAATTACATGGTCTTGGGGAGAGTGTGTGATGAACTGGGAGTGGGGGTTGGGGAGAGCTAATGATGAACTGGGAGTGGGGGGTGGAGAGAGCTAATGATGAACTGGGAGTGAGGGGTGGGGAGAGCATATGATCTGGGAGTGGGGACAGCTAATAATGAACTGGGAGTGGGGGTGAGGAGAGTATGATGTTGAACTGGTAGTTGGGGGTCAGGAGAGCACATGATGAACTGGGAGTGGTGGTAGGGAGAGCTAATGATGAACTGGGAGTGGAGGGGGAGAGCAAATGACAAATTGGGAGTGGGAGGTGAGGAAAGCAAATTAATTGGAAGTGGGGGATGGGGAGAACAAATAATGAATTGAGGTTGGGGGAGCACAAATAATGTTGAATTGAGGGTGGGGGATGGGGGACAGCAAATGATAAATTAAAGGTCGTGGGGAGTGAAATGATGATGAATTGAGGGTGGGTGAGAGTAAATGATGATGAAGTGGGAGAGAGAGTTGACATGAAAAAATGAATTGGGATGGTGGGGACCATGTAAATATAATGAATCGGGAGAGTGGGGGCATTGAGGATGACTGAGTGTGATTGGTAATGAATTGGAGGAAAGAGTACAGGTTCTAATTAATATATATATTTATTAGGCGGGGAAGAGGTTATTTACAGTTAGTGGGGGCGCAGTGGAAGATTACAATTTATATTTGGAATGTTAGGTTGCATAATAACTAATTATATATTAATGGTGGGTGCACATCTGTATTCAGCTGCATAGTGTAGAAGTTGGGGAATGTGCTCTGGATAACTGTTATTTTATGCAGAGACGAGTCCTGGCTGGAAGAAGTCATGGTGGTCTGCGTGGCGAAGATGAAGGACTTCAACTAGAGATTTCACTGGTGAGTCACTATGTTACCTGTACACTGACACAATGTACAGAGCTTCTGTGTATAATGTCACTGGTGATCATTGTATTACCTGTACACTGACGCTATATACAGATCTCCTGTGTATAATGTCACTGGTGATCATTGTATTATCTGTACACTGACGCTATATAATGTCACTGGTGATCCCTGTATCACCTGTGCATTGACACTATATACCGAGCTCCTGTGTATAATGGTACTGGTGATGACTGTATAACCTGTACACTGACACTATATACAGAGCTTCTGTGTATAAGGTCACTGGTGATGACTGTATAACCTGTACACTATATACAGAGCTCCTGTGTATAATGTCACTGGTGATGACTGTATAACCTGTACACTATATACAGAGCTCCTGTATATAATGTCACTGATGATCATTGTATTACCTGTACACTGACGCTATATACAGAGCTCCTGTATATAATATCACCAGTGATCCGAGTATTATCTGTACACTATGTACAGAGGTCCTGTGTATAATATCACTGATGATCCCTGTATTACCTGTACACTGGCACTATACACTATATACTATGCACAGAGCTCCTGTGTATAATGGCACGTATGGTAATATTAGTATTGTTTTTTTTATTAATGATCAGTATTGTAGTATTCGGTCACTATCTGGTGGCAATATGTGGTCTGGTCACGTTGTGAAGTTATTTGTTCCTTGTATCTGGTATTATTGCCACTATGTGGTGGTAATATATGCTCTAGTCATGGTGTGGTGGTATTTGTTCCTTCTATGTAGTATTACACTGTGTTCCAAATTATTATGCAAATAATATTTTCTCAGATTTTCCCAAATTACCTATATGAATTGCAGTCATTGTAATTTTCCAGTCAAATAACTATTAGAGTACAATTGAAAGGTTTTTGTACAAACTGCCTATGATAACAGTATATTTTTAAAAAAATAAAAAACTCAAACTGCACTCAAAATGCATGTTCCAATTATTATGCACAGCAGAGTTTTCAAGCTTTTCATTTTAATAAAGAACAACAAAATGGTCATTTTTGAAATTATAAGCATTAGCAGGTTATTACAAACTGAAATCAAATAGTTTTCAACTCAAAACTTTATTCTAGGTGATGGTACATTTGCACATAGGACCCCTTGTTCGAAAGGAGCTTCTGAACTCTCTCGTCCATTGAATTTGTCAGGTTTTGGATGGTTTCTGCTTCAATTGTTTTGCATGAGGACAGAATACCCTCCCAGAGCTGTTGCTTAGATGTGAACTGCCTCCCGCCATCATAGACACCCCTTTTGATGATGCTCCAGAGGTTCTCAATGGGGTTGAGGTCAGGGGAGCATGGGTGCCACACCATACGTTTGTCCCCTTTTATGCCCATAGCAGCCAGAGATGCCGATGTGTTATGTGCAGCATGAGACGGGGCATTATCATGCATGAAAATGATCTTGCTGCGGAATACACAGTTCTTCTTCTTGAACCATGGAAGGAAGTGCTGTTTGAGAAACTCAACATACATTATGGAGTTCATCTTTACCCCTTCAGGGATCCTAAAAGGGCCGACAATCTCTCTCCCCATGATTCCAGCCCAAAACATTACTCCACCTCCTCCTTGTTAACGCCATAGCCGTGTTTGCATGGGGTGTCCATCAACCAGCCATCCTCCACTCCATCCATCTGGACGATTGAGATCATTTCATGCATGATAATGTCCCATCTCATGCTGCACATAACACATCTGCATCTCTGGCTGCTATGGGCATAAAAGGGGACAAACTTATGTTGTGGCACCCATGCTCCCCTGACCTCAACCCCATTGAGAACCTCTGGAGCATCATCAAAAGGAGTGTCTATGATGGCGGGAGGCAGTTCACATCTAAGCAACAGCTCTGGGAGGGTATTCTGTCCTCATGCAAAACAATTAAAGCAGAAACCATCCAAAACCTGACAAATTCAATGGACGAGAGAGTTCAGAAGCTCCTTTCGAACAAGGGGTCCTATGTGCAAATGTAACATCACCTAGAATAAAGTTTTGAGTTGAAAACTGTTTGATTTCAGTTTGTAATAACCTGCTAATGCTTATAATTTCAAAAATGACCATTTTTTTGTTCTTTATTAAAATGAAAAGCTTGAAAACTCTGCTGTGCATAATAATCTGGAACATGCATTTTGAGTGCAGTTTGAGTTTTTTATTTTTTTAAAAATAAACTGTTATCATAGGCAGTTTGCACAAAAACCTTTCAATTGTACTCTAATAGTTATTTGACTGGAAAATTACAATGACTGCAATTCATATAGGTAATTTGGGAAAATCTGAGAAAATATTATTTGCATAATAATTTGGAACACAGTGTATTTGGTCACTACGTGGTGGTAATATGTGGTCTGGTCATGGTGTGGCGGTATTCCTTGTATGTGGTATTAATCAGTCACTATGTGGTGGTAATATGTGGTTCGGCCATGGTGTGATGGTATTTGTTCTTTGTATGTGATATTATTGGTCATTTTAAAAAATGTACTGACACATTCCCGTAAAGAAAAATAAATAAAAACATACCTAAAAAGCATATTGGATGTTTTAATAAGTGTTTAATAGGTTACAGTAGAGTAGGGCCCGGCCAGAATAATCTACCTTTTTCTGATGGCGGCTTAAAAAATCTTTTGGCCAAAACAAAAGCTGCTGGTTATATATGTGATTCATGAGGACGTGGTGCAAAAGTGGAGTTTTTCCAAGAATGGGTGGTGGGACTGTGGAAGGTTCGAGGGGTGGATGCAGAGCCTGGGTGGACCTTGGGCAGAGTCTCAAGGGGGCCCGAAAATTTTGCCAGTATGGGGTCCTGAAATTCCTGGTGGCAGTGTGACGCTCGCAGCCCTACCCTGGGAAGATGAGGTACTCGGAGCCGGGTCAGATGTTGGGGGAGCAGTCGTGGCCTGGACCCGCTCCATGCCCAGGGCAATCACATAAAAGTAATGGGCTTACAGGGTTGAGCGGTTCTTATCGACTACGCCACCTGTGGTACCTGGTGAAGGCCACCAGCGCTGCTGCAGTCCTCTGAGGCGGGATGTTGTGGCAGCCGACGTTGATACTACTCCCCACAGGCAGAGCAGGGCCTCAGGGCAGAGACGAGGATGGAGGGAGTTGTAGTGTAGGAGGTCTGGTGCTATGTGGTGCGGTGCAGTGCAGAAATAAAGAGTCCGGAGGCCATAGGGGTTGACTTCCAGGGTTTTTACTCACGGTTGAGAGTACAGCTGCAAGACTTCTCCCTGCTCCTCACGGAGTTCTGCAGTCACCAGGGACATGGGTCCGACAACCTCCGAGTAATTCAAGTGCTTAATCAGGACCCTGCACCAGAGTGTTCCTAGACTTCAGACCGAGTCCTCTCCTGTCTGTGTGTGTGTAGATAGGCCGGGTCTCCCTCTGGACTACGCTCAGAAAAAGGGTACGGGTGGCAGCTCCACTCCTTCCGTTACCCGGTGGGATCCTCTGGGCCTGCCGGGCTTCCCTGACTAGGACGTAGAGTAGCAAAGTCAGGTGTCAGGGGCCAGTACCCCTCTTGCAGCCGCAATCTCTCTGACTAGGCCAGAATAGCAAGGACAGGTGGCGTATACCGCTCCGTCTGCATACCCCTGGGATCCTTTTGCGGTGGAGCTATACTCCTAAGCTCCAGGCCTTCTTGGATATGGTTCTTGACCGGGTTTGAGACATACGTTAACTCCAACCTGCCCCTCGACTCAAGGCCAGGGTACGAGGGCCGTGTCTCCATCCGCTGCAGGTTCACCCAGAAGCCACGTTCAGGGATGGAGATCACAATCAAAGAACCATGAGCCCAAGATGGCTGTTTATTAAATATGAAATATTAAGTGTAAACTAAATGTGCGTCCTCCACCCTCACCCACTACATGATTCCCCCTATCTTTTGGTTCCCCAGTCTCCCATTTTTCAGTAGGGGCATCACACTAGTGCCTACTAGCCCCCTCTGGTGGGAGAAGTGTGGTATTGGATGTAGAGGTGGGGTCCTGACCATTTCACCGTTCTTACCTCGAAGGAGGAACACCACACCCCATTGAAGAGGTGCAGCATCCCTGTGGCGGTCGAACCCTCAGGGGCGCCATAGCAGCCCTGTATAAATATATATAAGGATGGGTGGGGGGCAATTACGCGCCTCGTAAATGCGCGGCTCCGCTCCGTACGCCTCGTACACGCGCGGCTCCGCACGCCTCGTACACGCGCGGCTCCGCTCCGTACGCCTCGTACACGCGCGGCTCCGCTCCGTACGCCTCGTACACGCGCGGCTCCGCTCCGTACGCCTCGTACACGCGCGGCTCCGCTCCGCACGCCTCGTACACGCGCGGCTCCGCTCCGCACGCCTCGTACACGCGCGGCTCCGCTCCGTCTCGTACACGCGCGGCTCCGCTCCGTACGCCTCGTACACGCGCGGCTCCGCTCCGTACGCCTCGTACACGCGCGGCTCCGCTCCGTACGCCTCGTACACGCGCGGCTCCGCTCCGTACACTTCGTACACGCGTGGCTCCGCTCCGTACACTTCGTACGCACCCGGCTCCGCTCCGTACACCTCGTACACACGCGGCTCTGCTCCGTACACCTCGTACACACGCGGCTCTGCTCCGTACACCTCGTACACACGCGGCTCTGCTCCGTACACCTCGTACACACGCGGCTCTGCTCCGTACACCTCGTACACACGCGGCTCTGCTCCGTACACCTCGTACACACGCGGCTCCGCTCCGTACACCTCGTACACGCGCGGCTCCGCTCCGTACGCCTCGTACACACGCGGCTCCGCTCCGTACGCCTCGTACACACGCGGCTCCGCTCCGTACACCTCGTACACACGCGGCTCCGTTCCGTACGCCTCGTACACACACGGCTCCGCTCCGTACGCCTCGTACACGCGCGGCTCCGCTCCGTACACCTCGTACACACGCGGCTCTGCTCCGTACACCTCGTACACACGCGGCTCCGCTCCGTACACCTCGTACACACACGGCTCTGCTCCGTACACCTCGTACACACGCGGCTCTGCTCCGTACACCTCGTACACACGCGGCTCTGCTACATCCACACTGTAAACCCCTCCTGACCCCACACATAAGCTTCAGCTCATCCAGCACCATGACAACCAGCACAGCAGAGTCCTGCATCCACTGAGGCCCCTGATCATGTGACCCCTGACTCCTCCCCTCCTGTGACCTCATCACAGGTCCTGTGCGCACAGAACAGCCATATATGTGGTGGCGGCTCTGCAGGTGGAGGTATGTGGAGTTTCCCCCATTACTGGAGCATTAATACTAGATATATATTGCACAGGGGATATTGCAGCCGATTCCCTCTAGAATAATCCTGGAAACACAAAATTAGATGATTATTTCTCAGCAGTTTCTATAGGACTTAATACAGGGCCGGCGTCAGCACCCGGGCAAGTGCTGGGGCACTGAGCAAGTGGAGGGGTCCACTCACCATTGGGGACCCCAGCACGCTATTTGGCCCGTGAGTTGGGAGAACCCTGTGCCAGCACCTGTGAGTAGGCCCCCTGCTTACTCCGGGACCCAACACTTGCAATACTTACCTCTCCCTGTTCCTCCGCTGCTCCAGCGTCCTCCACGTCTTCGGACACTGTGACATGTCAGGGCAGAGGGCGCGATGTAGTGACGTCATCGCTCTGACAGTGCAGAGAGTCGGAGGATGCTGAGGAGTCTCGATCTGCCGCCAGTGAGCAGAAGAGAGTATTTGATTTTTTTTTTAATATATGAAGCCCATTATTCTGTATGGAGCATTATATGGGGTCCATTATTCTGTATAAATCATTTTTATGGGGCCCATTATTCTTTATGGAGTAATACATGGGGCTCATTATACTGTATGGAGGACTACAGTGGCTACGGAAAGTATTCAGACCCCTTTAAGTTTTTCACTCTTTATTTCATTGCAGCCATTTGGTAAATTCTAAAAAGTTCTTTTTTTTTCTCATTAAAGTCCACTCTGCACCCCATCTCAACTGAAAAAATACAGAAATGTAGAATTTTTTGCGAATTTATTAAAAAAGAAAAGCTGAAATATCACATGGTCATAAGTATTCAGACCCTTTGCTCAGTATTGAGTAGAAGCACCCTTTTGAGCTAGTGCAGCCATGAGTCTTCTTGGGAATGATGCAACAAGTTTTTCACACCTGGATTTTGGGATCCTCTGACATTCTTCCTTGCAAATCCTCTCCAGTACTGTCAGGTTGGATGGTGAACGTTGGTGGACAGCCATTTTCAGGTCTCTCCAGAGATGCTCAATTGAGTTTAGGTCAGGGCTCTGGCGGGGCCAGTCAAGAATGGTCACAGAGTTGTTCTGAAGCCACTCATTTGTTATTTTAGCTGTGTGCTTAGGGTCATTGTCTTGTTGAAAGGTGAACCTTCGGCCATATCTGAGGTCCAGAGCACTCTGGAAGAAGTTTTCAGCCAGGATATCTCTGTACTTGGCCGCATTCATGTTTCCTTCAATTACAACAAGTCGTCCTGTCGCACCAGCTGAAAAACACCCCCATACCATGATACTGCCACCACCATGTTTCACTGTTGGGATTGTATTGGGCAGGTGATGAGCAGTTCCTGGTTTTCTCTGCACATACTGCTTAGAATTATCACCAAAAAGTTTTATCTTCATCTCATCAGACCAGACAAACTTATTTCTCATAGTCTGGGAGTCCTTCATGTGTTTTTGAGCAAACTGTGCGAGCTTTCATATGTCTTGCACTGAGGAGAGGCTTCCGTCGGGCCACTCTGCCATAAAGGCCCGACTGGTGGAGGGCTGTAGTGATAGTTGACTTTGTGGAACTTTCTCTCATCTCCCTACTGCATCTCTGGAGCTCAGCCACAGTGATCTTGGGTTTCTTCTTTACCTCTCTCACCAAGGCTCTTCTCCCACGATTGCTGAGTTTGGCTGGACGGCCAGGTCTAAGAAGACTTCTGGTGGTCCCAAACTTCTTCCATTTAAGGATTATGGAGGCCACTGTGCTCTTAGTAACCTTGAGTAATGCAGAAATTCTTTTGTAACCTTGGTCAGATCTGTGTCTTGCCACAATTCTGTCTCTGAGCTCCTTGGGCAGTTCCTTTGAGCTCATGATTCTCATTTGGTCTGACATGCACTGTGAGGTGTGAGGTCTTATATAGACAGGTGTGTGCCTTTCCAAATCCAGTCCTATCAGTTTAATTAAACACAGCTGGACTCCAATGAAGGAGTAGAACCATCTCAAGAAGGATCACACGGAAATGGACAGCATGTGACTTAAATATGAGTGTCTGAGCAAAGGGTCTGAATACTTATGACCATGTGATATTTCAGTTTTTCTTTTTTAATAAATTTGCAAAAATATCTACATTTCTGTTTTTTTTCAGTCAAGATGGGGTGCAGAGTGGACTTTAATGAGAAAAAAAATGAACTTTTTAGAATTTACCAAATGGCTGCAATGAAACAAAGAGTGAAAAATTTAAAGGGATCTGAATACTTTCCGTACCCACTGTATGTGGTGACCATAATACTATATGGAGGACTATACTCTCTGTTCTAAAATGAAAACTTTTGAATCTCCCCAGGGCACGCACTGTGCACTGCACGGATTCGCCGGTTTCTGAGCTATTGTAGAATTTTCAATAGATAATGTAATGTAAGTGAAATATTTGGCATTGTTCTATACCTATATTTCTCTGCCATATCTTTGCATCATGAATTGTGGTATGTGTTAAAGGGCCCCACTGAGACTCTTTCTCCAAGTGCGAAAACCTGGAGCCGACCCTGACTTAATACATTTATGATTCTGTAGAAAAATAAAAATATGGCAGAAAACAGAGGAATAAAGTTCAGAGAAGAATCTTTATAGAAAGACATTGAAGTTATCATTTAACCCTTTGGGAAAAACTGATTCCAGGGAGTAAATCCAGAACACGTCTCTGTAAAAGTTTACAGCGTTGTGATTGTGAATCTGCTGCAATCGTCTTTTCTAACACCGACCATCAGAGATCAGAACTTTTATCACCATCTCCGAGAAATGTCTGGCCACGGTGGTCTCACCAAACTTCTGCTGTTTTTCATTCTTTTTCTTGCAGTGGCTGCAGAGGATTTCATCCTAGATTCATAGAGCCTAATAGAGGAGCGATGTTCCTTCAGTCTGATTTTAATTGATCGTGACACTTGTCCAATGTCCACTTTACCACAAGGACACTTTAATGCGTAAATCACACCAGAAATGTAGCTGGTAAAAGAAAAACACCACTATCCACAGGTGTCCCTTCTAATTTGATGGGGAAACTATGACCTTTAAAGCAAATCTGTCACCCTCCTGGGCGATATCAGACCTCTACTATGGCCATACAGTTGATAGAATAGTAAATCTATACATACCTGTATGGCCCATAGCAGAGGTCTGATTGCAGAGAAATCTGGTTTTATAAAGTCTGTTTTCCAGAGGCTTGGCATCCGGGGGACGCCAAGCAAACCCCTCCTATCTGCTTACTATTCCCCTAAATCGCCGCCTCTGTGCGAAATTACCATATTCCCCCACTTCCCTGAACGTCACAGGGCCCTGTGACAGGCACTGTGACGGGCCCTGTGACGTACCCTGCTCTGCCTCCCCTCCCGCGCATGCGCAAAGTGCCGCTCCCATGGAGTGCGCTTTGTTTCCCTCTGGCCCCATTTGGCTGTGTACTGCGCCGCTGCCTTGTACTGTGCAAGCGATGGTAAGTCACTGAGACTTCCGCTCTGCTGGCAGTACGCAGCCAAATGGACGCCAAGCATCTGGAAAACAGATTTTATAAAACCAGATTTCTATGGGCCATACAGGTAAGTATAGATTTACTTTTCTATCACCTGTATGCCCATAGTAGAGATCTGATATCGCCCAGGGGGGTGACACATTCCCTTTAATAATCCTCCAACAGTTCTGGCTTGACAAACACAAAAAAATGCCTGTGAAGACACGGGGTCTTCCGTGAGTGTAATACCACTCAGACAACACAGGGTGAGGGTAAAAAAGAGTGACAATACTTTATTGAACCACAAAATGGACAATCAACACATAGAACAGTCCCAGTAAATACCCAAGAAGGTACAACATTACAGTCTCACCCTTCCGCTCTGCCCATCTCTGATAGATCAGCTGGAACGTTGGGACTTCCGGGGCCAACTATCTCAACCAGTGGCCCCCCATTTCTGTGGGTCCCCACAGAGAAAAGGTAGCGGCAAGCTAACGAAGCTAGCAGTCCATTGAGGTGCAAGTTCAGGAGACCCGAGAGTCCCACCCTGACCTCTCCAAGAGTTTCCATGGGGCTAGATGACCGGTTGGTCTCAATCTGGCTTCTCCGAATGTCTCCATGGGTTACAGGTGACCGGAGGGTCCTACCAGTCAACCCCAAACAAAATTTCCATGGGGCCAAGCGACTTCATCGTCCCAACCTGGTCTCCCCAAAATGTATCCATGGGCTTTCTGATGATGTCATGCCAGGTGTGGGAAAGACTTAGTGCAACACAGAGGGAAGAGAGAAAGGGAGCCCAGACACTAGGGAAAGAGGGAAGTGGAGACCTCCTAGTCTGGTCTAGCGTCACCCTGTCTCAACTATCGTCCCTATATTGCCTCTTCCGCAATCTCCGCATGCGTGCATCGCCCTGTCTTTCCATAGCGTATGGTTAAGGTTAGGAATGGGAGGAGATGAGCACTAGTCGATCTCGGCTAAACTCTATAAACAGCAAGGGTAGACAAACAGGGGGAGAATGCTTAGCTTTAGATGACTCCAGACATATGCGAACTCTGCCTCAAGCTCCAGAGAAGACGAAGTACTGCTCTAGCTAAGCCTTCACAAGTAGAAATGAATTTAGCCAGCACCTCCCTCTCAGACTCACCCGGTATATATACACCAAGACCAGGAAGCTAATTACCAAGAGGTAGCCGTTAGGTCCTAGAGACAGCCTCTCATCTAAGAAGATGTCTGTAATGCCAAATGTAGAGATCTGCAACCAACTGCAGGGCGACTGTCTGTCATCTGTGATACACCCGTGACAGATGATCAATGGAGCAGATCTGTATTGTTCCAGTCAGGGCCATATACCCTTAGGCTGGAATCATGTAGAATCCAAATCTGTGTCTCTTTTGTTAAAATCATGCTGACAAGCTGATGATCTAAGAGAGTCTGTTCTTTTTCTTTTTGTAAAGTCTATTTCCAATTTCATTTTCAAATCTCTTTTCAGCAGGATAGAAAACCCATTTTTTATATTTACATATGTAGCTTGGGTCATCAGTCACAGGTCAGAGGTAAAGCTGCAGGGCTCACTCAGGTCTCATTGTTTGAGCTAATCAATTTACATAGTTGGTATTACACGCACGCCGCTAGGTTCAGATAGGGCGTGACTTGTTTCATGAATTCGTTGCAATCCTGAGGGAGCCGTTACTCAGGGTGACCATAGGCTGCTGCTTCTCTCAGGCACACGATAGATTCAGCTGCTGACCAGACACATTTGATAAGAGTCTTTTTCAACAGTTTAACAGTGGTATTTAATCTGAAGCACAGACAGTGCAATTCAGGGATATTACAACAACAATCTTCATTACAGTACAGTTTAATGAAGCAGACACAGTAACGTCAGTCTCTTCAGTAGCATATTTCAGCACAGATTAGATCTCTTAGCTGAACACTTCTATGCATGCACAACCACAACCTTCACAAGGACTCAGTAGCACACAGCATTCAATGTCCTGCATGGAAATGGAGGGGGGGAGGGTTTGATGAGGGAGATGATCCCTGTAACACGATTCCATCCTGTCCTTATCTTTCTGTCCGATAATACTCTGCACTGTTAGCTCAGGGAGTCTATCTGACCTTTGTTTAGCTTCCCTCCTGACCTGAATTCTGTTCCCTTGCCTTCTGTGAGATACAGATCACACACCACCTTCTCTTCGGCTCCAGCCCGACCGTAAACAACTCCCCCCCCCCCCCCCCAAAATCCCCCTGGGGCTCTGCTAAAACATTCCCTGTCTCCTGTGACTGTGCTAACCCGTCTAGTTGCTGGATGCTTTGGAAGCAACAGCACTACTTCTGCATGTCACATTGGTATAGCAGGGCCTCTTGTAAATAAACATCATTGTTTCAAAATCAAAGAGAAGACATTTGGGGTTATACAAATACTGGTCTGTCCCTCTTGCCCAGCCCCAGAAATACACATATATTTACAAGTCAACAGAAACACAATAGTGCATTTCTCTTGGCTTAACAAATCAAATCGTCTGGCTGATTAAGATTATAAGCTGTATCGTCACAGTGCCTCTTTATGGATTTGAAAGAAAGTCTGTTTAGACACTTAAGGTTAATAGTATCAGCTCTAATCAAATGGATAGATAGCGATTTACCCTTAAGATACACAAATCGTGGTGTTGTTTTAAAACTGTTATATTTAGGGTGTTTTTGTGTTGCCACATTATAAGAATCATGATGGTTTTGTTCCTTTTCCGCTGATAAATACATGCGATCCAACTATGAAATGAATGGAACCAAGGAAACGTATATTGCCCACATAGTACAGAGTCCCTTTACAGGCCCCCACACATTGTATAATGTTCCCCCAGTACTGCCACCTCCCCACACAGTGTATAATCTTCCTATAGTACTGCTATCCCCCTACACATGGTATAATGTTCCCACAGTACCTCCATCCCCCACACACACAGTATAATGTTCCCACAGTACCGACATCCACTCACATACGGTATAATGTTCCCACAGTACCTCCATCCCCAATTTTATTTTGGAACTTTTGTTTGGGTGTTTTTCATGTAACATATGGAAGCCTACAGGAAAATACTAAAAAAAACATCATATCCTGAGGGAAAAAACACTGTACATGTCGACATTGATATCAAATAACTCCTGTCTTGGTGTTCTTACAAACAAGTTTTTATGAATGCCTCAAACTTTTGTGTGTGAATCAGACATGAGATCTAACATGATAGAAGATGACAGTCCGGGGAAGACGGGAAACATTCATATAGACGGCTGGTGGAGATGTAGTCAGTGACGGTCTCTGGCCAAATATGTTTCTAGAGCCATAGTAGAAGATGAAAAATGATCTCCTGCAGTATTGCTAATGCCGATTCCAGTGTTGGTAAATGAGAAGAGAATTAGTGTTATGGAAGATGAGTCTATGAGAAAGGTATTCACCTGCAGACTCTGAGGAAGAAACTGCTTGTTGTCTGTGGCCTAAAATATATAGGTTTTATTAGTAGATGTCAATGAAAAAAATTGAATGTTGTAAAATAATGAAAATACCATTGCTGTTAGGGTTCCCCCGCCAGTCTCTGTATTTCCCGGTCAGCCCCAACGAACTTGTGATTCCTACAGCCAATCAGCTGCTGACCCAGTGAGTAACACAGCCAGTGATTGGAAGTATGGAGGAGATGCCTTAGTCAGCAATTCAACTTATGTTCCAGTCCATAAAAGACTAGAGAATGCAACATCTGCACGTTCTGTCTCCTCATATGTTTCCCCTTATTGTTTCCAGTAATTTTATTATTACACAGAATTTATGATGTTACATTTGCTCATCTTCTACTTATTCAAATCTCTACAATATCGGATCCTCTCAGTGAAGATCTTCTATATTAAAAGAATTTTTCTGAATTACCCATCAAGGATGGATATGGACAGAGACAAGATGGCGGAGAGGATATTACACCTCACCCTAGAGATCCTATTCCGGCTTACTGGAGAGGTGAGAGATTCTGATGACATCACATTACATCATTATCTATGGGAATAACAGATGGACAGAACTGGAGAGGTGAGGACTCTGGAAATGTCTGTAGTGAGATTTATTAATGTGTCTCTCCATAACCAGGATTACACAGTAGTGAAGAAGACCTCTAGTGAGCACTGTCAGGATCCTGTATCTGTGGGATGGGGAAGACCCCTGAGCCCAATCTCGGGGCATCCACCTCACCCCCTGATGCATGAGGACATTAATGACCAGAAGGTCCTAGAACTCGCCTACAAGATGATTGAGCTGCTTACTGGAGAGGTGATACTGCTTGGAAATTATACAGTAACGCTATGAAGGGATTGGGGGCATGACTGTATCATTGTATGTGTCAGGTTCCTATAAGGTGTAAGGATGTTGCTGTCTATTTCTCCATGGAGGAGTGGGAGTATTTAGAAGGACACCAAGATCTGTACAAGGACATCATGATGGAGGTTCCCCAGCCCCTCACATCACCAGGTAATAGACAGGACTAAATACACACGGCCTAAAACTATCTGTATGTAAAGAATAAATCCAGTCCCTGTATGTGCTTCCTCCAGATCTATCCAATAAGAGGACAACACCAGAGAGATGTCCCCATCCTCTTCTTCCACAGGACTGTAAACAAGAAGATCCCAATGCTCCTCAGGATCATCAGGTAGATAGAGAGAAGGTGTCATGAGATCTCCCCTATGATGTGTAGACGTCTGTGAAGGTCTTGTGCTCAGTCTTGTTTTATCCACCAGTATTATATGTTTTATACTTGTGTAATGAGAACGGTGGAGATGACAGGATTAGAGCTGATCATAGATGTGACTTTTCCATCTGTCTGTGACTTCTACAATATTTGTTTCAGGGTGAAGATCTGACCCATATTGATACTACAGAGACATATGTGAGGGGTGATCAATGGTGTAAGGAGGAGATTCCTACATATGACTACCCAGGTGAGTAGTAACCACTAAATGCAGAGAAGTCACAGATTCTTCTCAGTCACCGGCTGTGGCTGCTTTATCTGTGGTGTAGTCTGGCCGTATCACAATCGTGTGATCACCATTTTGCTGCTAGAGCATAACATTATCCTACATCCGAAAATGTTAAAAATTTTTGTGAAAGTCCTTTTCCGTTGAACTTACAACCTGGAGGATCCACCTACCCCCTGGGATTAGAAGACGCTGACCGTTACCTGCCCAGGTCTGTAAACTACAAAGCCAAATGACAGCCTATGTAGAATGTGCTGACAAGTTAGAAAATCACTTGAAGAAAAATATTATGATGAGCCTGTAAGAGAAAGCGGAGGGTAATGATGCTTTTGGCTTCCTAGATCCCTGATATCTTATTGGATGAATCTACCTTCTCTCCCTTCTGTGCTGCTGAATGTGCTCATATGGTCCCTACAAGACCAGGTCCAGTCTTTTTGACCAAACTTCACTTATATGATCGACAACATTAAATGTGCAGTGAGGGCTAAGCGTGAATTTCTGTACAATAACAACAGAGTTTCCCTTTATCCTGACTTTTCAATTTATTTTTAAACCAACTAACTTCAAACAGGATTGTGATAACCTACACAAAAAACACCTGTGCCATGATATATCTCTAAGCTGTGCGTGGCTGATGGCTGTAATATACATTTATTCACGCCTGCAGGAGATGTGGTGGCTCCAGCCCTGGTTTCATGGACTCACTCCACTTCATAAATTCCATTATGTTTTCGATCCTAAGGAATTCTGATTACTGCACAATCTCTCCTGAAATGGGGGCGCTAATACTTTCTCTACTCTTCTGGTTAGGACTCATAGTAGCTCCAATGGTCCACAATGATTAATTATAACTCCGGTTTAGTGTTGGAGCTCTTTCCTCATACATACATTGTTGTTGGGGATGTTAAATAGAATAAAAAAAAGCTGGACAGCACACACACCCATGCTGCCAGACTGGATGGTACTACTGGTCCCAGCAACCCTAATTTTGGTGGCTGGACAGAGCCTGTGCCACCCAGAGCTTCTGGTTCCAACTTCTCCTCCATCACCAGCGCCGCCTGCTGAATGAATAATGCGGCTCCTGGTGACAGAAGCAGACGTCACAGGAGCAGATCCCAGAGGAGATGGGACACACCATTTGCAGAAACCCTAATATAACAAAATGGCAGAAAACCAGAGCAGTAGAAATCCCCATAAAGTGATTCTATTTTGGAAATTATAACCCTCAGTGAAATAATCTATAGGAGTAGTGACTATTTTGACTCCACAGGCACTTTCCAGAAATTAGCTCCCAGTGGATGTTGTAAAGTGAAAATTACAAATATATAATTTCATTACCCAACACATAGTGTCCAGATTGTGCTCCAGGAGACACACACCATCAATTAAGTGGGTTCTTCTCACTATAATAATGCCAAATACATGGAGGCTAAATGTGGTTTGGGCGCACTGCAAGGCTCAGAAGTGAGGGGGAGATCTGACTTTGGGAGAGCGGATATTGCTGGATTGGTTTATGGAAGCCATGTTGCTTTTCAAGAGCCTTTGAGCCACTAATAATGTGGAAACCTCTGTTTTTCCATTGTCAGATGATGAACCTGTGTGGGGTCTTGTTTTTTGCGGTATGAGTAGAAGTTTTTATTGGTATTATTTTTGCCTGTTTGGTGGCTTTTTATTCCATATTTGGGAGACAGAATGAACAAACAGGTGAACACTACGATCCACTGGTTCATCCTATGAGGTTTTCTATTAGACTGTGAACTGTCATTGTCTTGGTGAATAATTCAGTATTTCTACATAACTTACCATTTTTACTGACAGTTTAAGTAGAAATGCTCAAAAGTATAAAATTCAAGGATATTTTATTCAAAAATAATAATTGTTTTTTTTTCTTGGCAGATGACTGTACCATGGGATCAGAGGGACAGCTGACATCTTCAATTTTTAAATCAGTTGATCTTGAGATCCCACAGGATACAATTGAAGTTAATGCCATTACTCCAGATTTACCATTATCCCTTCACAGCAAAGATCTGTCATCTAATCCTATGAAACAGGTCCTGTCTTCTGATTCATTATCGACTACTAAGGAAAATCAAAACCACAAAATAAGCATTAAAAAACAAATTGCTCCTAAAGCAAAGAAATCATTTTCATGTTCAGAATATGGAAATAGTTTTCCGCTCGAAAAGTCTTTTCTTAAACATCAGAAGATACGCACAGCAGAGAATAGATTTTCTTGTTCTATTTGTGAGAGATGTTTTAACTGGAAATCGCATCTTCTTAGACACCAGAAGACCCACACAGGGGAGAAGCCTTTTTCCTGTTCAGAATGTGGGAAATGTTTTAAACAGAAATCAGATGTTGTTATACACCAGAGAATCCACACAGGGGAGAAGCCCTTTTCCTGTTCAGAATGTGGGAAATGTTTTACCGAGATATCAAGTTTTATCAGACATAAGAAAGTTCACACAGGGGAGAAGCCTTTTTCTTGTTCAGAATGTGGAAAATGTTTTACACAGAAATCTGATGTTGTTATACACCAGAGAACCCACACAGGGGAGAAGCCCTTTTCCTGTTCAGAATGTGGAAAGCGTTTTACAGAGAAATCAAGTCTTATCAAACATCTAAGAACTCACTCAGTGGAGAAGCCTTTTTCTTGTTCAGAATGTGGGAAATGTTTTAGAGAGAAATCAACTCTTGTTATACATCAAATAACTCACACAGGGGAGAAGCCTTTTTTATGTTCAGAATGTGGGAAAAGTTTTAACCAGAAAGCAAATCTTATCACACATCAGAAAACTCACACCAAGAAGAAACTTGTTTAGGAGGTCATAGAAAATATAGAAAACAAGTTAGCTCGCCCTTACAGAGACTGAACACTCGGAGTAGGCAGTGCCACGTGGAAGTCGAATCACGGAAGGAAGAAGGGTTCCAGCGTAGAAGTCTTTGATAAAAAAAACTCTTTTATTCCAAACTTTTAAAAACTTGTATTCAGTCCTATGCAATGAATAAGGATTAATATCTGAAATGCGCTTGCCATAACTGATATTCCTCCCTTCCCGATGATTGTTACATACGATTGAATACAAGTTTTTAAAAATTTGGAATAAAAGATATTGTTTAGGACGTGGGACATTTTCTACCTCAAAATCGCATCTTGTTAGAAACCAGACGAGTTACACAAAGGAGATGCCTTTTTCATGTTCAGAAAGTGGGAAATGTTTTAAACAGAAAGCCGCCTCTGAACGGCGATATGCGTGGGGTCTCTTTCCCTGCACCCCTCCAGAATGGCAGTTCTTTATTACGGTGGTCTCTCCCATCTTCTCCCCTTGCGCAGTCTTTCTACCCTTGGCAGGTGTATTTGGTCCATCTAGCCTACTCATGACTAGATGGCCGTGCACTGTACTATTTTCTCTTTGAGGACCTCACTGCCCAGGACCTTAGACACATATGGGAACCTGCTTTTATCCCTACTCAGACTAAACAGTTGACATACTTATGGACTATATGACTTGTGATTATGACTCTATGGCCATTCTTTGATTGCCTCTGTTATGATCTGCAACATAAACTAAGGAAAGATAGGGGAAGGCTGTCCCTACAGTAAGACTAAGCTGAATCCCTACGATGTAGCGGGCTGCCTGTTCCTAGTGAACAGACCCGCGTTAGTCCTCGGCTAGTCTGAACGAAGACCTATAGCATAAAGGGAGGGGTCCCTAAAAGAACTAAGGACTGGGACAAAAAATGGGACACCTCCTAAACAGAGAAGTAGTTGCAGAACACAAAAAGACAAACTGACAAAAGGAACTAGAGGTCCCAGAAGGACCAAGCGAACTGACAGAGAAAGGCACAGAAGCACCTAGCAAGAGAAACAGTCAAACACTGAAGTCCAGCACAGCCAAAAGGGCGGAGCTGGAATATAAAGGCAGATGGTCACGTGACCGCAAAACACAAGGTGGAAAAAACAAACAGGAGGGTTCTAACAGCCTCACTATACTAAATGGTACCACTGTATACTTACCTTAGTGGGTTATGGCCTTGCATGCATATATCTTAATATTGTAATATAAATATATATATATATAGATATATATACACATATATATATATATATATATATATATATATATATATATATATATATATATATATATATATAGATATAGATATAGATATATATATAGATATTTTTTATCATTACCTAATGGATATTGTCTGTCTATATATTGTGTCACAGATATATCCATACCTGTATTTTATAGGTCTGCCATATTCGGTTATTAGGGTTGTATAATATACATTCTGTTCCAATTGCGTTTGGAGTGTATTTTTGATTTCTGCTACTACTTGTTACATTTATATATTTTTTGCTGTGGGGATGTTTTTGTAGCAGTTATTGTTTTTTTTAAATGTTTTTAACTATTGTCACTTCTTCTTGCTCCAATTAAATAAACATTTACCTTTTTATAATCCTATAGCAGGTGTGCACATTCCGTCGTGTGGTGCTTTTCTAGCTTTTGCCCTACATGTCCTCTTTCCACATTATGTAGCACCCTGCATTACTCATTGCCCATTAGTAGTGCGCCCTTTCTTTCTTCATATCGTTAAACAGAAAGCGCATCTTGATAGCCATTGGAGAACCCACACAGGGAAGAACGCCACAGCTTGGCTGTCCAATCTGAGACTGGGAGGTGCTGAGCTCTCATCAGGTGCTCCCTGTTCCTTGAATTACTTAACAGGGCTGACAGTCCCAGATGGCTGCCAGCCGTAGCTTCAACTTCTCATCATATGGGTGGCCTTCCATCGCTTGTAATAATCTAGTTGTCCGCCTTTGAACTAACTTTATGTAATGATTCCACCCCTCAGTGTGTTTTAGGACACAGTGATTGACAGATCAGTCATCCAGTCTGGTGCAGGGGCTCAGATAGCTGCCAGCCATAGCTTAAGCTCAGTGTGGTTTGTTTTCTCTGTTCTTAGTGTTTGCTTGGTGATCTATCGTTGCCTGACCTTTAACCTCGTTCTTATCATCTGTTTGGCTAACCCCTTTGATCTGATCCGCTATCCTCTCAGTATTTTGACCTTGAATCATTACCTGACCTCACCTTTGTCTCTTCCCTCTATTTATGACATACCCTCCTGGCTACTGACTCGGTGTCACACTCTAAAGCCCCCGTCTCACATAGCGAGATCGCTAGCGAGATCGCTGCTGTGTCACGGTTTTGGTGACGCAACAGCGACCTCACCAGCGATGTCGCTATGTGTGACACTTTGCAGCGATCAGGCCCCTGCTGTGAGGTCGCTGATCGCTGCGATGTGTCCTGGACCATTTTTTGGTCATTGCCCTCCCGCTGGTCAGCACACATCGCTGTGTGTGACCAGCGGGAGCAGCGATCAGGCTGGTAACCATGATAAACATCGGGTTACTAGGGGCACACGCGCACCTAGTAACCTGTTGTTTATCATGGTTGCGAGCCTGCTAAAGTGAGCGGTAACCTCCCGCTCACCGTAGCAGAGTGGTAACCATGATAAACAACGGGTTACTAGGTGCGCGTGTGCCCCTAGTAACCCGATGTTTATCATGGTTACCAGCCTGCTCCTGCTTCAGCAGGCTGGTAACCGGAGCAGGACATCGTGGAAAGATTCTTTCCACAATGTCGCTGCTCCCCTGATCGTTGGTGAGCCTGCCTGTTTGACAGCTCACCAGCGACCACATAGCGATGCAGCAACGATCCCTGACAAGTAGTATCGTTGTCGGGATCGTTGCAGCGTCGCTAAGTGTGACGGGGCCTTAACTTCTGAATATCCTTTTTAAAATGTGGATCCCAAAGCTGGATCCCAAGATCTGTCCTTACAAGTGAATAATATAGGGGTAACAATACATTGGGATCACATCTCTCTTTTTATGCCATATTCTAGATGTAACCTTACAAGCAATTTATAGTGGGATAACTATACTTTAGGATAACAGGATTTTATCTCTTTTTATTCACCCTAAAATCTTGTTTCCTTTTGCAGCTGCTGCTTGACATTGAGTACTGCTGCTCTGTTTACTTGTAACCAGAATACCCAAGTCCTTCTCCTGTTCTGTAGTCCTGAGTATGTTTCCATTTAATGTACAGTTGTGCTCTAAAGTTTACATACCCCGGCAGAATTTTTGCTTTCCATTGCTTGCCATTACTGCGCAAATGCCACAAAGTATCTCGCCTACAATACGCCAAACAGCACAGAGACAAGCCTCAAAACGTCTGGAACAAGCTAATTTGGAGTGATGAGACCAAAATGTAACTTTTTGGCCACAACCATAAACATTACATTTGGAGAGAGGTTAACAAGGACTATGATGAAAGGAACACAATTCCTACTGTAAAGCACGGAGGTGGATCGCTGATGTTTTGGAGATGTGTGAGCTACGAAGGCACAGGAAACTTGGTAAAAGTTGAAGGAAAGATGAATGCAGCACGTTATCAGCAAATACTGGAGGCAAATTTGCGCTCATCAGCCCGGAAGTTGCGCACGGGACGTACTTGGACGGTCCAATATGACAACGATCCAAAACACAAGGCCAAGTCGACCTGTCATTGGCTACAGCAGTACAAAGTGAAGGTTCTGGAGTGGCCATCTCAGTCTCCTGACCTCAATATCATTGAGCCACTCTGGGGAGATCTCAAGCACGCAGTTCATGCTAGACTGCCCAGGAATTTACAGGAACTGGAGGCTTTTTGCCAAGAAGAACGGGCCGCTTTACCATCTGAGAAAATAAAGAACGTCATCCACAACTACCACAAAAGTCTTCAAGCTGTCATTGATGTTAAAGGGGGAAATACACGGTATTAAGAACTGGGGTATGTGAACTTTTGATCAGGGTCATTTGGATGTTTTTGGTTGTCATTAAGATTTAAAAAGAGAAAACACAGTAGTTTGACAATAAATGGCTTCACCCAACCAATAACCATGAGTGGAGAAAAAGTTTTTTGTAATTATTCATATTCTCTGAAACAAGGCCAAGAAAGGAAAAATTCTGCTGGGGTATGTAAACTTTTGAGCACAACTGTATATGCAGCAATAGGATTACTCCAACCAAGGTACATGTACTCTACATTTATCAACATTAATTCTCATTTGCCAAGTGTTTGCCTTTTCAGACATCTTATAAAGATTGTTTTGTAATATTGTACTGTCAAGGTCAGTTTTTAATAACCTACATACTTTGGTATTGTCAGCAAAGACTCATACCCCTGAGGAAGCTACATTGCTGGGGCGGAACGTGTAAGATCCGTGTCTCTCCCCTCTTCCCACTTCATATTGAGGGTTGCATTCTTTGTGGTTCGTATGAATAATTCATATTTACCACTGTGATACGGGATATCTTAACCCTCTCTCTATGTTCCACTGGGTTCATATTATCATTACAGACATCTTATTGTTTTTTACACTTAATTCAAACTGCACTATTCTTTAACTGGGGCTTTGGGAAACCCTTTTTTATTGTATTTACATTTTTGTATGCATTTTTGCTATTTTTACCTTGTTTATTATAACATGGTGATTATGCTTTGTTACAAAAGGTATTCCCCCACATTCTTATCTGTTTTTAATTGTTTTATACTCATTCCTGTGTATGGCTTGGTATCAATAAAGTATCTTTTCAATTTTTTTGGGCATCCCAGCTTATATTGTTTTACTTTGAGTTATTGGTACCTGATATACGCCTATTTGTCCTTTAATCATTGTCAGCAAAGACTGACAGTTTACTCTCTGTCCCATCCAGAAGGTCATTAATAAAGAGATTAAAAAGAATCGGTCCAGGTACAGATCCCTGCGGTTCCCACTGCTGACTATATCCCATATACTGTACATTTACGACAACTCTTTGTTTCCTGTCTTTTACCCATTTGCGTAGAGTTTCCCTTAATCCCGGCTTCTGGAGCTTTTCAGTATAAGGCTGTTTTATGATACAGTATCAAATGCCTTTGTAAAGACCAGATAAATCACATTGGCCGCATTACCAACATCAAGATTTGCACTTACCTCCTCATAGAACCCCAACATGTTGGTTAGACACAACTTATTTTTCATGAATCCATGCTGGTTGTCAGTTATTATATTATTCTCTGTGATATATTTTTGCAGGTCATCTCTTATAATGCCCTCAAAGACTTTGCACACTACTGATATCAGACTTCCCGAACGGTAGTTGCATTGGTCCATTGTCTTACGTTTCTTAAATATCGGTACCTCATCAACCATCCTCCAATCTCTTAGAAAGAGGGGGTTTGCGGAAATTTTGCTCTGCTGGTGGGTAAAATGGTAAATCCAGGCACCCACAAATGGGTTCACATTTTTAATTTGTCTCCGAGTTCGAAGTATACAGACTTCTTCAGCATGAAAGAAGTAGTTTGTATACTTCGAAACACATACAGTACAGACCAAAAGTTTGGACACACCTTTTCAGTTAAAGATTTTTTTGTATTTTCATGACTATGATAATTGTACATTCACACTGAAGGCATCAAAACTATGAATTAACACATGTGGAATTATATACTTAACAAAAAAGTGTGAAACAACTGAAAATATGTCTTATATTCTAGGTTCTTCAAAGTAGCCACCTTTTGCTTTGATGACTGCTTTGCACACTCTTGGCACTCTCTTGATGAGCTTCAAGAGGTAGTCACCGGAAATGGTTTTCACTTCACAGGCGTGTCCTGTCAGGTTTAATAAGTGGGATTTTTTGCCTTATAAATGGGGTTGAGACCATCAGTTGTGTTGTGCAGAAGTCTGGTGGATACACAGCTGATAGTCCTACTGAATAGACTGTTAGCTTATTTTTTCTTGCCATAATACAAATTCTAAGTAAAGAAAAATGAGTGGCCATCATTACTTTAACAGATGAAGGTCAGTCCGTGCGAAAAATTGGGCAAACTTTGAAAGTGTTCCCAAGTGCAGTTGCAAAAACCATCAAGCGCTACAAAGAAACTGGCTCACATGAGGACCGCCCCAGGAAAGGAAGACCAAGAGTCACCTCTGCTTCTGAGGATAAGTTTATCCGAGTCACCAGCCTCAGAAATCGCAGGTTAACAGCAGCTCAGATTAGAGACCAGGTCAATGCCACACAGAGTTCTAGCAGCAGACACATGTCTTCAACAACTGTTAAGAGGAGACTTTGTGCAGCAGGCCTTCATGGTAAAATAGCTGCTAGGAAACCACTGCTAAGGACAGGCAACAAGCAGAAGAGACTTGTTTGGGCTAAAGAACACAAGGAATGGACATTAGACCAGTGGAAATCTGTGCTTTGGTCTGATGAGTCCAAATTTGAGATCTTTGGTTCCAACCACTGTGTCTTTGTGCGACGCAGAAAAGGTGAACGAATGGACTCTACATGCCTGGTTCCCACCGTGAAGCATGGAGGAGGAGGTGTGATGGTGTGGGGGTGTTTTGCTGGTGACACTGTTGGGGATTTCTTCAAAATTGAAGGCATACTGAACCAGCATGGCTACCACAGCATCTTGCAGCAGCATGCCTACCACAGCATCTTGCAGCAGCATGCTATTCCATCCGGTTTGCGTTTAATTGGACCATCATTTATTTTTCAACAGGACAATGACCCCAAACACACCTCCAGGCTGTGTAAGGGCTATTTGACCAAGAAGGAGAGTGATGGGGTGCTACGCCAGATGACCTGGCCTCCACAGTCACCAGACCTGAACCCAATCGAGATGGTTTGGGGTGAGCTGGACTGCAGAGTGAAGGCAAAAGGGCCAACAAGTGCTAAGAATCTCTGGGAACTCCTTCAAGATTGTTGGAAGACCATTTCCGATGACTACCTCTTGAAGCTCATCAAGAGAATGCCAAGAGTGTGCAAAGCAGTCATCAAAGCAAAAGGTGGCTACTTTGAAGAACCTAGAATATAAGACATATTTGCAGTTGTTTCACACTTTTTTGTCAAGTATATAATTCCATATGTGTTAATTCATAGTTTTGATGCCTTCACTGTGAATGTACAATTTTCATAGTCATGAAAATATAGAAAAATCTTTAAATGAGAAGATGTGTCCAATCTTTTGGTCTGTACTGTAGATAAATGGAAAAAAAAAACGCAAACCCATTTGTTTGTGCTTGGAGTTTTACCCTCTCAACGGCGCTGAATTTCCACACAACCCGCCCCCCACCTTTTCCTATGTGGAATTTCTTGTCTAAGTATCCATTGACCTTCAGCAGCTGGGAATTTGTGCCTTAATATCTTTGTGTGAACACAACCTTACCAGGTTAGCATGACCTTAAAGAAGTTGTCCACTACTTTAACATTGATGCCCTATCAACTGAATGGGATGCAGATGTGCAGTAACAAGCGTCGGCCACTACAGCTTGATGGCCAGGTGCCGCAGATAAGGATTTCCAGCCGGCTGTTGCCGGTACCGATAACAGCTGATCGGTGGGGGTGCCATGTGCGGGACCCCGGCCAATCACACATTGATGCCCTATCCTAGGGATAGGGAATCAATGTTAAAGTAGTGGACAACCCCTTTAATTTTATCCTTCGTGTCAAACCGGATAAGACCCTATTGCGCTTTTTTCTGCTCCTTTAGTTATCCTCCAATTCTGTGACACCAACCCTGTTACAAGTGGCCACAGAGAAGAACCAATGGAGTAGCTACAAATCACCAATAAAATACAAAAATAGTTTATTGAAAAATATATAAAATTAATATCATTATATACATATAGATCTATAAGGAGGAAAGAGTAGGGAGAGCATCAAAATCCCAATATCAAATGCAGCCACCCAACAAAAACACCTTATGAAACATTACATATGTGGAAACATTCCATTGTAATAGTTTGAATGACAATAACCAAAGGTGCAGTTCAATGTTAAGAATGTTGCTTACCCATAGTAAAGGATGATAAGATGAGCCCACCACGCTGCCCGACGCGCATTTTGCGTATTAGCTTTCTCTGGGGGAAATGGCATTGAAATGATGTCCCATTAGCTATTTATATGATAATCCCAGGTGCCAATTAAAGAGGTGCATGGGTACTGCTGCCCGTGCCATTATTATTTGCATCCGCCCACTACCGTCATAGCTGCGCATGTGTGTCCGGTAAATCAAACTCAGTGATGTCATAGACACGCATGCATCGCTTAACAGGTGACCGGACTGAGCAAAAAGGCATTGGAAAGCAGAGCGCATGCACACATTGGCAGCCAATTTTAAGAAGTTCGTTGGAAGCAGCCATTTGTAAGGCAATTTTTCTGGCATAAAAGGCATGGAATTGCATCATAAGAAAAAAACAGAGGGAAAGGAACGGGGAGGGACAGAATGAAAATTGTTAACCGGCGCCAATCAATGGGATTATATATAAATACAATTGTATAAAGTGATAAGTCAGTGAATAAAAGTTAATAATGTGTACATACCTTCTGTTAAGGACTTGTGCAAATATTTCACATAATATGTAAATGAACAAATACTGACAGTGTGAAAGGGTGTCAGGAGAAAGGGAGAAATAAGTAAAAAAATAATAAATATCTGAAAAAAAAGGAAAATAAAAATGAATGAAAAATAAGAATAAAGTAAAAATAGAAGTACAAGTGAGTCTAAGGAGATGATACATCTGTTAATTACTGAGCTCAATTCCCTCAATATCCATGGATGAATGCCATCTGGCCCAGGGAATTTGTCAATCTTTAATTTGCTCACACACATGCATAATTTTTCTTGTGTTAAACTAGTTATATAAGGTAGTGAACTTTGATTTTTGCCTTGTTGAATGATCATTGGTGAACACAGATGAAAAGTGCCTGTTTAATATCTCAGCCTTTTCTTTGTGCTCTATAATTATCTTGTTATTATCATCTTTTAAGGGGCTAATATCATCCATTTTTTTCTTTTTGTCACTGACTTATTTATGAAAAAAATTGGGATTTATTTTAATGTCTCTAGCGATTTGTGCTTCAGTACCTAACTTTGCTAGCTTGAGATCTTTATACTTCTGAAATGCTATTTCTGTATTCTTTGCCTTTAAGATTTTGAATGTCCTTTGTCTTATTAAACTTTGTACTGTCTTATTTATCCATAATGGTTTCTTTTTAATCCTGGACATTTATTACCAGAGGGTATACGTTTTCTACAGGATTCTAGTAGTATTTCCTTAAACATGGCCCATTTATGTTCGGTATCCCCAGTTACCATGAGATGATCCCAGTCTACACGATTAAGCTCTTCTCTTAATTTGTTAAAATCAGCTTTCCTAAGGCTCCAGGTTTTTCAGATCTACAGGTTCGGGAGCATTTGGGATGAAGCGACCATAATATGGTAAGTTTTAATGTAATATTCAATAAAACATTTCAAAAGGGAATTGAAATGTTTTATTGAATATTACATTAAAACTTACCATATTATGGTCGCTTCATCCCAAATGCTCCCGAACCTGTAGATCTGAAATTGTAGCTGGAAAGAATTGATAAGTTCAGCAAATAATTATTGAATTCACATGAGTGGACACCACTTGTTAAAACTGTGTAAGCTAAGGGAAGGGGGAAAAAGGATGTGAATTAAAATGTAACTTTTAATAATGAACCATTAAAATTAACAAAATGAATTACAATTATTTATATATAAAATTAATGGTGTGATTAATTGCCATATTTATTAAACATAATTCTCAGTATAGTCCCATAGATGACAGTAAAGAAATTTTTTTGTCTATCTATATGTAGTAGTAGCCAATGTCCCTCAATTAAATTGGCTATATGGGCTAAAAATTGAATAGATAGCCAGCCATATAAATTATATTACCATTTACTAGCCACACACTAAGGATAAATAATTCTGGTAGATTTAGGTTATTACTAACTATATTAATTTAGTTATAGAAAGTGAATCCATTTATTTTTATGGATCATATAGCAAGAGCAATATACTTGTTATTAAGTGACATCAGAGATTGCTAAAGATTCCCAATCTTATTCTATCATGGTTAAATACAAGCAGCATTCCACATTTACCGTATTTTTCTTACTGTAAGACGCACCCCAAATTTTGGGGTGGAAAATAAAAAAAAATATTTTCTATAAGATGGGGGTCCATCTTATAGTCCGAATAGGTATCATACCTGGGGGTCGGTGGAGCGAGGGTGACAGTAGGCATGGTCCCTCAGGAAGCCGACAGTGGCAGAAGTGGAGCAATGCTGCAGGCCCTGGGTGGAAGAAGGGGATGCCCCAGCAGCGCCGAGATCCCAGTCTGCGCATGCGTTGGCTCGGGCAGCCATTTCTTTGTAGATCACAACTTCAGTAGGAAGGCTGCGGCTGCTGGAAAAGCAATGCACTCCGCTCTGCCTGTCCGCCGACACTGTCCCTGCAGCATCTCACCGCTTCTGCTGCCGCCAGGTTCCTGAGGGAGGGACCCTGCTTCCTGCGATCCCACTCTACCACCCCCGCAACTCCCCAGTAAGCTACGTTCGGACCATAAGTGGCACCCTCCATTTTCCTCCCAAATTTGTGAGGAAAAAAGTGTGTCTTATGGTCCGGAAAATAAGGTAAGTGTTACTACTGCTTGTCCTTGTGATTAGATGAATGTGCTGTATTTTATCAGTGCTGTTCTCCTCAAGATAACAGTGCACACCATTATTTATCACCACAGATGGTTAGATGGGAAGTCACTGACCTGCATTGTTAGTATAATAAATTTACACCGGTCTTAAGTAAGCATTATGTGTAATCTAGAAACACACGGCGCCCCATGTGTTAGAGGATCCGTAGTTCTTCTGAATTAAAGCATATGCAGTGGACTGACAGCAGAGTTCCCAGTATAGAAAGCAGCGCGATTAGATATCACCAGAGGTGATTACAGTATGTCCACAAATATCTGTAAGAACAGCAGCACCAGACAGGACATTCAATGGACCCTCTTGCACTATATGCACTGCAGTCTGTCACATACGCTGCCTGCCTGCCTAACTCCTGCTATCACCACTGATTATATGCAGCTGGATTAGTCCTCAGAAGGACTATTAGTTCAGATGGATATACATATATATGTTGTGGAATACTTATACTAACTACACTGCTCAAAAAAATAAAGGGAACACAAAGAATAGAATATAACTCCAAGTAAATCAAACTTCTGTGAAATCAAACTGTCCCTTTATTTTTTTGAGCAGTGTATTAACACTGACCTACAAGCCATCCATAACCTTTCTCGTCCGTACATCTCTCAACTAATCTTCCAATATATTCCCTTACATAATCTCAGGTCCTCCCAATACCTCCTTCTCTCCTCCACACTTATTCATTCCTCACCCAATTGCCTCCAAGACTTATCCCGAATATCCCCATCCTCTGGAATTCTGAGCCTCAACATGTCCGATTAGCCACCACATTCGGATCCTTCAGACGGAACCTGAAAACCCATCTCTTCAACATTGGGAGTTGGGACCCGGTCCTATTTGTCTACCCTTTTATATGCATTACTTCAACTTTGATATACAGTAAGGTTTTTAATATAGGCAGTATAGGTACCGTCCCAATTTAGGGTCACCTTGCCGCTGGTGGGACGGCTTGTATACTTTTTTTGATCAAAAATAGTTCACTAAGTACCCTATATTTATTATGCAACTTTGCTTTACATTTATATATAATGATGGTAGGGTATGAGATATATTTTTGTCTTTTGTAGGTTTTGCTTCTTTTTGCTAGTGTGAACATGCTCCTATTTCTTGCATGTCTACCATCTTAGACCTCAGTTCACATTGCTTGGTTTTTTGTCTTGTTTGCATTCTGTGCAATTTAAGGGTGTGGCATCCCCTTTGTTGAGCTGATTAGTATATATGTAGCTTACCACGGGCCTAGGTGGTCTGGAGTTGGGACCCGGTCCTATTTGTCTACCCTTTTATATGCATTACTTCAACTTTGATATACAGTAAGGTTTTTAATATAGGCAGTATAGGTACCGTCCCAATTTAGGGTCACCTTGCCGCTGGTGGGACGGCTTGTATACTTTTTTGATCAAAAATAGTTCACTAAGTACCCTATATTTATTATGCAACTTTGCTTTACATTTATATATAATGATGGTAGGGTATGAGATATATTTTTGTCTTTTGTAGGTTTTGCTTCTTTTTGCTAGTGTGAACATGCTCCTATTTCTTGCATGTCTACCATCTTAGACCTCAGTTCACATTGCTTGGTTTTTTGTCTTGTTTGCATTCTGTGCAATTTAAGGGTGTGGCATCCCCTTTGTTGAGCTGATTAGTATATATGTAGCTTACCACGGGCCTAGGTGGTCTGGAGTTGGGACCCGGTCCTATTTGTCTACCCTTTTATATGCATTACTTCAACTTTGATATACAGTAAGGTTTTTAATATAGGCAGTATAGGTACCGTCCCAATTTAGGGTCACCTTGCCGCTGGTGGGACGGCTTGTATACTTTTTTTGATCAAAAATAATTCACTAAGTACCCTATATTTATTATGCAACTTTGCTTTACATTTATATATAATGATGGTAGGGTATGAGATATATTTTTGTCTTTTGTAGGTTTTGCTTCTTTTTGCTAGTGTGAACATGCTCCTATTTCTTGCATGTCTACCATCTTAGACCTCAGTTCACATTGCTTGGTTTTTTGTCTTGTTTGCATTCTGTGCAATTTAAGGGTGTTGCATCCCCTTTGTTGAGCTGATTAGTATATATGTAGCTTACCACGGGCCTAGGTGGTCTGGAGTTGGGACCCGGTCCTATTTGTCTACCCTTTTATATGCATTACTTCAACTTTGATATACAGTAAGGTTTTTAATATAGGCAGTATAGGTACCGTCCCAATTTAGGGTCACCTTGCCGCTGGTGGGACGGCTTGTATACTTTTTTTGATCAAAAATAATTCACTAAGTACCCTATATTTATTATGCAACTTTGCTTTACATTTATATATAATGATGGTAGGGTATGAGATATATTTTTGTCTTTTGTAGGTTTTGCTTCTTTTTGCTAGTGTGAACATGCTCCTATTTCTTGCATGTCTACCATCTTAGACCTCAGTTCACATTGCTTGGTTTTTTATCTCTTCAACATAGCCTACAGGCTGCCATTACCTCCCTGCTACCTCAACACCACCGGAGCTACTGTAACCAACTTACTGTCTCCTTCCCCACCATCCTGTAGAATGTAAGCCCGCAAGGGCAGGGTCTATAAGACTTAAGATGCAATCTGGCACCTTGGCAAAGCCCAGTTCTTCTCCCTCTGATATCTAACAATAACAAACAGGTCATGCTGGAGAAACTTGCACCTACTGCCTAATGTTTGGGCAGCCACTCAGTCTACCAAATACAATTCCTGAGAAGGAAAATTGTGGATGGCTTCACTTCTGGTACTGGGTGCACTGCTAATACCATGGCGTGCCATAATTCACTGAAAATATTCCAGGCTGGTTGGAGACAAGCTCATTCCCACAGGAAAGTACCAGTGCAAACTAAGGAGATGGTGGCCTCGATCATCATCACGACCTGCAAGGTTTGCATTATGAACTCTCATGAAGAAGAAGCCAGGGTCCACCAGAGAGTTCTCTGATTCTCTGGTGGGCCTGTCCAACCCTGCCGATAAGCAGCCTTGGCTTAGAAAAGTCTGTGTGTAGGTTCCCAGGCACTTCATGGCTGCTTTTTTTTACTGTGGATTAGACGTGCTTTTGCACATTATTTTTAAAAAGTCATTGCAGATCAGGCCATTGCCCAACCCTGTTGTTTTGAAATTCAAGGTGTAAAGAAAGATCTTTGTGTGTCGAAGCACCACCAAGAAGTATGAGCTGATGTTGGATGGGCTGCCATTGCTTATGCAACAAGCTGCATTAGAGGACTTACTGGGAGAAATGTCAGCCGGAGTAGATATGGTTTCCCTCTATGCCAGTCCTTTCACTGAGCTAAAGAATATAGCTGTGGTGAAATACAACTTAGCCCTGGCAAGCAAAAGTTTGTGTGAAGGTTCCCAGACACTCTATGGCTGCTTTTTTATTGAGGACAAAACCAGAGAACCCAGGGGAAACCCCCACAAACACAGGGAGAACATTTAAACTCCTTGCAGATGTTGTCCTTGGTGGGATTTGAACCCTGGACTTCAGCACTGCAAGGCTGCAGTGCTAACCACTGGGCCACCGTGCTGACCTCTCTGTTCTCCCTCTGATATCTAACATGCTGCAGAAACTTGCACCTACTGCCACTCAGTGTCTTAAGCTCATTTGGAGAGACTAAAGTTTGGGCAGCCACTCAGTCTACCAAATAAAATTCCTGAGAAGGAAATTGTAGTACTGGTGCTGGTACTGGTACTGGGTGCACTCCTAATACCATGGCGTGCCATAATTCACTGGAAATATTCCAGGCTGGTTGGAGCCAAGCTCATTCCCACAGAAAAGTAGCAGCAGCAAGCTAAGGAGATGGTGGCCTCGATCATCATGAATAATTTGCTCGTTGTCTAGGAGACCGACCACTGCTGCTGTCTACCTTGTGAACATTGTGTTGAAGCTTGATTGACCCAGGGCCTGCAATCCTATTTGTCGGGAAGACATGTTCCCTCCCAGGGTCCGACTGGGTCCTGGTTTCCACAATATTAACGCAGTTTGCCGTCAGTGAGATGTACTGTCCCTGGTCACAAGCACTTGTCCACGTGTCTGTGATTAAGCGCTCCTTCCCACTAACTGCGCTGGTGAGGGAACGAGAAATGTTCTGGGACCAGTGCTTGTATAAGGCGGGGATGACACTGGGAGAAAGAGTGGAGGCTGGGGACCGAGTACCGAGGGCCAGCCGCTGCCATGAGGTTGCGGAAAGCTTTTGCCTCCACGAGTCTAAAAGGCAAAATTTGTAGTGCAAGCAGTCGAGAAATGTGGCAGTTTAGTATTGTGGCCTGTGGGTGGGTGGCTGGCTGCATATTTGCGCTTGCATTCCAAGGACTGGGGTAGGGACAGCTGAAAGCTGTGCTGGGACAAGGATGTGGACGGGGTTGGTGACGGTGATGGTTGCAAGTGTGCAATGATAGGTGCAGGGTGGGAGGCATCTTCGATTGCATCATGGACAGAGGCTTGGCGTGCACGTACAACAAGGGAAGAGGCAGTGGTGTCACCCGCAGACACTGTTTCTGGACCCAGGCATTCGACCCATCGATTTCATCGTCCACCACCTCGTTTTACACTTCCGCACCCTGGTCCTCCTCCTGATTTTCTGTCCATTGTGTCTCATCATCATCCACCTCTTGTGACAGTAATTGCTTTTTCCCACCGTCACCTTCGGTTGACCATGGCTGCTCAAATATTTGGGCACCGCTGCATGCGATCTTCTGTTGCCCCGCTTGAAGCGGTCTGGGTGAGAGGCACAAATCTATAAATAGAGAAGTGAACTGCTCTTCGGAGTGTCCAAGTGTGGGATGAGTTGTCTCCGGGCACTCGGAATGGTGGGAGGAAGGAGGATCAGGGTGAGGAATATGCCGACTCTAAGTAAAAAAAATCTGGATCCGCACATTCCTGAAACAAGAGACTGCAAAAACATTAGTGCATATCCTCACCATCTCCCGCCTTGACTACTGCAACCTGCTGCTCTGTGGCCTCCCTTCTAACAGTCTCGCACCCCTCCAATCTATCCTAAACTCTGCTGCCCGACTAATCCATCTGTCCCCCTGTTACACGCACGCCGCTAGGTTCAGATAGGGCGTGACGGGTTTCATGAATTCGTTGAAATCCTGGGGGAACCGTTACTCAGGGCGACCATTGGCTGCAGCTTCTCTCAGGCACATGATAGTTTCAATTGCTGACTGGACACATCTGACAAGAGTCTTTTTCAACAGTTTAACAGAGGAAATTAATCTGAAGCACGGCCAGTGCAATTCGGGGATATATTACTGCAACAACCTTCATTACAGTACAGTCTGAGTTTCTTGAGCAACCGGCTCCAGTAACAATACAGTAGTTTCTTCACAAGGCACAGTATTACAGTAGCATAATTCAGCATAGATTAGATCTCTTTGCAGCACACTTCTATGCATACACAACCACAGGCTTTTCCTTCACAAGGACACAATAGTACACAGGATTCTATATCCGGCATGGAAATGGAGGGGGGGTGGGTTTGATGAGGGAGATGATACCTGTGACACAATTCCTTCCAGTCCTTATCTTCCTGCCCGATAATACTCTGCACTGTTAGGTCAGGGAGTTTATCTGACCTGTGTTTAGTTTCTCTCCTGATTTGAATCCTGTTCAGTTGCCTTCTGTCAGATCCAGATAACACACCACCTTTCTCTTCGGCTTCAGCCAGACTACAATAACAAGTTCCCCACAATACCCCTGGGGCTCAGCTAAAACACACGCTATCTCCTGTGACTGTGTTAACCCTTCTAGTTGCTGGATGCTTCTGAAGCAACAGCACTACTTATGCATGTCACACTCTTCTCTCCTTTTTGAATGTCGTCCTCGAAATTAGTCTTATTTGGTCAATCTGACCAATTCTGAGACAGTGGTGAAATTTGAGTAACTTTATATACAAATTGGCATACCATTTATAAAAATTTATGACAACCTATTCTACGACCTTTTTCTTGTAGTACTCCTGTAAGAAATAAACAATTAACACAATCAGCGTCTCTTCAGCTGGAGCTTTTCGTACTTCTTCAACCAGCTCTCTCTCTCATTAGGCCTTAACAGTTCTTTGTTTCTACAAAGTCTTTTAAGGAAAATCAAAGAATGAAAACAAGTCTTTCCACCAGGCAACATCTTCCATACTGCCTCTCGGTGGTGAATACGACTCCAGTGGGCTGACCTGGTCCACAGGCAGAGATACCTGTTTCCAGTTGACAGTCCTTGGCACTTGACTCGGTTCACCAAGTGTCTCATATGTCAGCATCACGGGCCTCCTCACTTCTCGAGTCGACATCCTCTTGGTGGGTTGTTCCTTAAATACCACGGGTTCTTCGGTCACAGGAGTTTCTTGTGCCACACTCATTTCCTGTGGTTCCTCAGATGCTCCTGTAACTGCCTTTGTAAGTTCCTGTACTTCTCCGGAATCGCCTGGTAATTCCGCTTCTCCTGAGTGTCGATCGGTCTCTCCAGTTACCGGATCATCAGATCTGAATTGGACTTCATCTGTAGTCCTTGGTACAAACTCTGGAGCCTCAGGACTTAGTTCACTCTCCTGAGGATGATACATCCCTCTCCTTTCCAGTCCGAAAAATACAACGTTGTGCTCTTCTTCATCAGAACTTTCAAGGTCACTATCCACCACCGGAGCTTCAATCTGTGGTAGTCTCTTAGTCGGTCTCCGTCAATGTTGGTCTGCTTCTGGGAAGTCTTGTTGTGGTTGGAGATGATCACAGGGTAGTAATAAATTCCGATGGACTATTCTGGTTTTCTTGTCCCCTCTTTCCAGTCGGATTTCATACACTGGACTGTCATCGGCTTTCCTCTTTACGACCACATACACCTTGTCTTCCCAGTGCGAATGAAGTTTTCCCAACCACCTTTCTCACGTACGTTCTTAACTAGCACCCGGCTTCCCGGTGCCAATTCTGTTCCATAACATTTTCAATAATAGTACTCCTTACTCTTGCTCTGTCCTTGCGTAACCACTTTGGACGCTATGTTGTATGCCTCTGTCCTCCGTTCCTTCCATTTCCGAACATACTCCGGATATGTTCTGTAAGTCTCTGACACCGGAGTATCGAGCATGATGTCGATTGGCAGTCTTGGCGATCGTCAATACAATAGAAAGAAGGGTGAGTAACCCGTTGCATCGCTCTTTGTACAGTTATAGGCGTGTACCACTTTTGACAGAGAACTCTTCCAGTTGTTCTTCTCGTCAGCTGTTAAAGTGCGCAACGTCGGCAATAATGTCTGGTTAAAATGTTGCCTATAGGAGACCGGGTTGATGTGTTGGGACGTTTATCTTTCAGACACCCACACTCCCTGGTCATGTACCTCTCAATATCTCTCTGCATGTACGGCCAGAAGAAACGTTCATGGATCAAGTTGGTTGTCCTTTCCACTCCCAGGTGTCCCATGTTTTCATGGAGTTCGTTGAAGACCAACCTACGGAATATCCTGGGTAGTACCAACTGCCGGTTTTGTCCTCCTTTACTATAAGGATACCGTCTTCACTGAGATAGAGCTTCATTGATTCTTTAACTAAAACAGATACGGCTTGTGACTCATTATCTCTCTCCCGTTTACTTGGAAACTGATTTTGGTCCACATAAAGTAGTATTCTACCAATTATCTGATCTTCCTGTTGTGCGCTACAGATTTTTCCTTTTGGTAGTTGTTGAATGAACAGGGGGTGATCTTGTTCTCTTGCTTTTATGGTGGTTTGCACCGTCAACAGACACCACAATGGTGTGTCTTCCTCTTGATAAGCTTGACCTGCTTGGGTAGTGCTCTCAATTGCTTCCAGACTGACTTCCTCCGAGCATTCTTGCATGATCTCCTCAGGCTCTAGTGGCATTCTCAACAATCCGTCAGCATCCACATTGCATTTTCCTGGCCTGTACTTGATGCTGAAATTGAAGTCAGCTAGTTCTGCGACCCATCTCTGACCCATTGCATTCAGTTTGGCTGTAGTGAGGACATAGGTCAAAGGGTTGTTGTCAGTGTATACTCAAACTCTTTGCTGCAGTTGATATAATCTCTAAATCGTTCACAGATAGCCCATTTCAATGCCAGGAACTCCACTTTTCTGGAATGTAGATGGTAATTCTTCTCGTCTGTCAACCGTAACCGATTACTCTCAATTTTCCATCTTGATGCTGATACAGGGCAGCTCCCAGTCCAACTTGAGAAGCGTCACAATGAAGCACAAATGGTAAGGTGAAATCAGGATATCCCAAGATACCTCCTGGTGGTCTGCTGTCCAGAGAATAGGCTGTTGGGAAGAAACGGCATTGTTTCTATTAAGCCCAGTCCCACTCGTATTCTTCTTTTTCTCCATGGGTGTTGTTGACACTGTCATCGTCCCCAAGAGGAGGTATAGCGGGGCGGCAATCCTGGAGAAGTTCCGAACATAAGTACAATAGTAGGAGAGGAATCCTAAGATCTGCCTCAACTCCCCGACAGTAGAGGGCCGCTTGTCTTTTAAGGCCAGTACCGGAGCGATTTCTGCTGGGTCCATGGTATATCCTTCTCCGGACACAATTTTCTCTAGAAATCGGACTTGCCTTTTGAACAGTTCACACTTCTTTGGGGTCAACTTAACTCCGTGTTGTTGATACCGCTGTAATACGGTCCTCACGTGTTCAACTTGCTCCCGGAAGGTTTTGCTGGGTACCACATTGTCATCCAAGTATGGCTGGCAGATATCGTCCCTCAATTCTTCCAAACAGGTCTCCATGCTCCTCTGAAATTCTGCTGGAGCTGAACTGAGCCCAAACAGTATGCAGATCCACTCATATAACCCCCACGGTGTGATGAACGCTGTCAAGGGTCTACTGGACTCTTCAACAAACCCTTGGTGGTATGCTTTACCCTGATCGAGGACAGAGAACCAGGTACTTCCTGATAGGCTATCCAGCATATCTTGAATCTTTGGTATCGGGTGCCGATCAGGTACTGACTTTCGGTTTAGTTCCCAGTAATCACAGCAGAGTCTCAACGTACCGTCCTTCTTCCTAACACAAACAATAGGAGAGGAATAAGACGACTTTGACTTTTGGACCCAACCTCTGTTGATCTTGTAAATACTCTTTCACTTCACGGTGTAATGTTTTCGGCACAGACATGTAATTTCTAGTTACTGGGGTAGTGTCTTTCAAATTAATTTTCAATTGCAACAATGGGATACAGCCTATATCAGAGTCATCTTTAGAGAATGCATGACACTCTTCTCTCAGCATGCGTTTTGCTATCGCTATATCTTCAGCACATACACTACCGTTCAAAAGTTTGGGGTCACCTAGACAATTTTGTGTTTTCCATGAAAACTCATACTTTTATTTATCAAATGAGTTGCAAAATGATTAGAAAATATAGTCCAGACATTGACAAGGTTAGAAATAATGATTTTTATTAGAAAGAATAATTTTCTCCTTCAAACTTTGCTTTCCTCAAAGAATGCTCCCTTTGCAGCAATTACAGCATTGCAGACCTTTGGCATTCTAGCTGTTAATTTGCTGAAGTAATCTTGAGAAATTTCACCCCATGCTTTCTGAAGCCCCTCCCACAAGTTGGATTGGCTTGATGGGCACTTTTTGTGTACCATACGGTCAAGCTGCTCCCACAACAGCTCAATGGGATTGAGATCAGGTGACTGCGCTGGCCACTCCATTACAGATAGAATACCAGCTACCTGCTTCTTCCCTAAATAGTTCATGCATAATTTGGGTCATTGTCCTGTTGTAGGATGAAATTGTCTCCAATCAAGCGCTGTCCACAGGGTATGGCATGGCGTTGCAAAATGGATAGCCTTCCTTATTCAAAATCCCATTTACATTGTACAAATATCTCACTTTATCAGCACCAAAGCAACCACAGACCATCACATTACCTCCACCATGCTTGACAGATGGCGTCAGGCACTCTTCCAGCATCTTTTCAGCTGTTCTGCGTCTCACAAATGTTCTTCTGTGTGATCCAAACACCTCAAACTTTGATTCACCTGTACATAAAACTTTTTTCCAATCTTCGTCTGTCCAATGTCTGTGTTCTTTTGCCCATATTAATCTTTTCCTTTTATTAGCCAGTCTCAGATATGGCTTTTTCTTTGCCACTTTGCCCTGAAGGCCAGCATCCCGGAGTAGCCTCTTCACTGTAGACATTGACACTGGCGTTTTGCGTGTACTATTTAATGAAGCTGCCAGTTGAGGAGCTGTGAGGCGTCGATTTCTCAAACTAGAGACTCTAATGTACTTGTCTTGTTGCTCAGTTGTGCAGCGGGGCCTCCCTCTTCTCTTTCTACTCTGGTTAGAACCTGTTTGTGCTCTCCTCTGAAGGGAGTAGTACACACCGTTGTAGGAAATCTTCAGTTTCTTGGCAACTTCTCGCATGGAATAGCCTTCATTTCTAAGAACAAGAATAGACTGTCGAGTTTCACATGAAAGTTCTCTTTTTCTGGCCATTTTGAGAGTTTCATAGAGCAAACAAATGTAATTCTCCAGATTCTCAACTAGCTCAAAGGAAGGTCAATTTTATAGCTTCTCAAATCAGTCAAACCGTTTTCAGCTGGGCTAACATACTTGTGCAAGGGTTTTCTAGGGTTTTCTAAACATCCATTAGCCTTCTTACACAGTTAGCAAACACAATGTACCATTAAAACACTGGAGTGGTGGTTGTTGGAAATGGGCCTCTATACACCTATGTAGATATTGCAATAAAAACAAGACGTTTTCAGCTAGAATAGTCATTTACCACATTAACAATGTATATAGTGTATTTATGATTCATTTAATGTTAGCTTCATTGAAAAAAAATGTGCCTTTCTTTCAAAAATGAAATTTTTAAATGACGCCAAACTTTTGAACGGTAGTGTAAGTGTTCCAGGGATACTAGGGGATACTAGGGGATCCCAGCACCCTGAGGTGGGTCGTGCAAGTTCCTCCCCTGGGCAACTACTGTTCCTTGGTGGGGAGACTGAATTCACGGTAGACTCCTGTTTCGTAGTATTCATCACCGGTACTGTCACTCGAGCAAACCCACCAGTAGGAATCGTAAGCACAGTCTCACCTTGAACTTGGCCTTCTGGAAGTTCTGAGGAGTCTTTTGGCACGAACAGTCTTTTCTGGACTTTTCTTCCCGGTTCTACCCTGACTCCATACCTCACCTTCACCATTTGGTTTGCAGGGATGATGGTTGGGCGGCAGCCTACCTTGACCTCTTTTAGGTCCATTGTATTCTGTGCTTTCTTTACTCTATGAATCACATTTTCCGACACAGCGTTGGGTATGGTAAGTGATGTGGCAATTGCATCCATCACCAGCGTCCCTGACTTGTGTTTCGTGATGACCTCACTGATTACATTATAACCCAGGATAGGATCCTCGGACACATTCTGATCACTGGTCACGAGAAAAGGTACCAAAAGCTCAATAGTGTTGCTGTTCTTCGTGTCACTTCCACCCACCCTATAAAAGGGATTTTGGTCTGGTTGACAGCTTGGCCGTGGAGTTCCATTGGTCCTAAGAGTTCTTTGAGTGACCAAAGGCAGGTATGTGGCAGGTAGCGCCTTCTTCATTCTTCATTTAAAAGGCTCGCTTGGGCTCCTGTGTCTCACAATGCTTTTACCAGGAGTCCATCTAGCTGGCACTGTATAAAGCACCTTTCACCGATTAGGCTGATGAGGCTATCTTTACTGACCTAGGAATCCTCCTCCCAGGAGCACATCGTTTGACCTCCGCACTGGGCATTAAGTAACTGATGCCCCTGTCTCTCTTGCAGCTGTTGTAGACGGGAACACACTTGGGGATAGTACTGACGCAGCCGTTTTACGTCATGCGCCGTTCTGGGGTTTGGTGAGATTTGGATTTTCTTCTGGGGCCCTGGTTACCAATCGCCCCGCACTGACAACCTCCTATCTTTTAACCCAAACGACCGTGACCATTGGCATTCCTTGGCATAATGTCCTTCCTGCCACATCTTAGACAGTGGACACACACCGTACTCTGATTTGATGAATGGCACGCTTCACAAGCCGGGTATCTTCTGTTTTGGAACCCACTCCTGGGTCTGAGGGATACAGGTTCTGGCCTGGAACGAATCCACTTTTTCACCTCCATCAACTCGGCTCGCAGTTCTCCTATTACTTCCTCCCAGTCAGCGCTGGCGGTCCTCACTTTTGTTGGTGATTTAGGGTTCCCTCTCGGAGGTGGAACTGGAGGGTCTCCATGCTGAACTTTGGACTGGCCACTGGGGGTCTCCAACTTCAGCTGACTCATTTTGGTGATTTTAGGAGCAGAACCTTTCTTTCACTTCTGTTCGCTCTCTGACTCCAAACTAGCTGCCTCATTCATTTTTCCAATTAGGACTTCGTCCAGAATGCCAGTATCTTCTAGGTACTGTTTCAGCTGCAACTTGATGTCTTTGCTGATAAACCCCGTTCCCAATGATCTCAAGAACTTCTTCTCAACTAGTCCAGCATCAAACGTCTCCTTCGCTTCTACATCTCTGGATGCAAACAACAGTCTATCCTTCAGTTCAATTGCTCTGAACAAGAAACTTTGGGGTGATTCATTATTTTTTCTGTGAGAGGCTAATGAGTCGGTGGAACAATTCTGAAGTACTCTCTTCTTTATAGTGCCCTTTTAAAATCATCTTCAGCTGTTGCAAGGTCAATTGACTCTTCATTTCTAGCACACTATGGAGGTTCAGTCCTGGGCTGATCGCTTTCATCACCCCCTCAATGATCTCATCTGGCTGGTAGCCTTTCTGTAAGCTTGCATCGATCTGGTGCAACAAGTTCATATAAGACAGTTTCTCTTTCTGTTCACACTCTCCAATCTGTCCCAGGATCTTGAATTCTTTCCATATGGTGATTTGTGGTGTTAGAGAGGACTGTCTTCCTGATTTATGTAACCCGAGCAGGTTAAAGGTTCTGTCTGAGTCTGTCACCCGTTCAGAGGTTTTGGTCGATTCCTGCAGGGCTGTTGTTAGGGCTTTGAATTGTTCTTTCAATTCCTGTAGTTCTGTCTGCTGACGGAGATTCCCGCTTTTGGTAATTGGTGCCACCCCTCCATCCTCCAACTTCAGCCTGTTTAGAAAATGTGTTAGTTCCCGGAGGAACGTCCCCATGACGTCTTCAGCTTCTTTCTCCCCCAGCTCACCCATTTTTGCATTAATGGCAGCTAACAGTTGCCTGCGGTTGTGTGCTTTAGAAATCTGTTCTTCTGACATCTTTATATGTTCTGCTACTGTTCTCAATTCTTCACAGGTTAACTGAAGAAGCAGCTCACTAATTCTGTCCATTTTTATTTCCACATCTATTGCTGCTAGTGAGTTTTCTTTGGGGCTGGTCCCCTTTAACTGGTGTAGCAGAGTTGAATTGAGGTGCTGTGCTGCTGTGTTTTTCCAGACACTTTTCCTCTTCTCCCTCAACACGCTAATTCCCGCTCAGGATTCCCCATACGGGCCACCAATGTTACACGCACGCCATGCCGCTAGGTTCAGATAGGGCGAGACAGGTTTCATGAATTCTTTGGAATCCTGGGGGAACCATTACTCAGGGCAACCATAGGCTGCAGCTTCTCTCAGGCACATGATAGATTCAATTGCTGACCAGACACATCTGTCAAGAGTCTTTTTCAACAGTTTAACTGGGAATTTAATCTGAACCACGGCCAGTGCAATTCAGGATATTACAGCAACAATCTTCATTTCAGTAAAGTCTGAGTTTCTTGAGCAACCGGCTCCAGTAACAATACAGTAGGTTATTCACAAGGCACAGCATTACAGTCTCTTCAGTAGCATAATTCAGCATATATTAGATCTCTTAGCAGCACACTTCTATGCATATACAACCACAGGCTTTTCCTTCACAAGGACACAATAGCACACCTTCACATTTTTGTTCAAGATTATTTTAATTGTTTTTGCGATATATACCCCTTTTTCACATGTAAAGCACCATGGAATAAATGGTGCTATAGTAATAATAATGTGGTTCAGACTCATGGCTACTGAAACTGGACCATGTGGAAGACAGGCTGGTGGTGGTGGCAAACTGACTGGAAGCATTATCTGCCATCCAACCAACAACCTTTTCACACTGCTCTGGCTTCAATAGTGGTTTTCCGCAGCCCCCTACAAAGTGGGACAGGAAGGTAGGGCAACATGATGTGGGTGCTTGTTGTGCTCCCTCAGCAGGCACAGTTTCATTTTGCCCATGGCCTCTGCGTACACTATCACAATCACCATTACGTCCACTTCCCCGTCCCTTGCCACCAGCCTTGCCCATTTTAAATGGAGCTTAATATTTGTCACGTTGCCAAAAATGTCTTAATTATTACCGCAGTAATATGGGATCACGTCTGATGAAAACAGTATTAGGCAGTGACCTGGGAGTCAGAAATGCATCAACGGGTCTTCCCCATGCTGTTCCCATGTCTTTTCAGCACTGAATGCATGTGTCTGATGATGTCTCACACACCACATGGGAAGATAAGGTAGTAAAATGTTAAAATTACATTTACTGGTGAATGTATTTTTCACCGTTGAAAGCAATGCAAAAGTGCAAAAACGCATCAAAACACTATGTATGAACATAGCCCAAGGTGTGGAGGAGCATTTTTTGGGGGGGGTTATTTATTTTGCTTTATATACAAGTCATTACCCTGGAAAGGATGTTCCTAAACGTGTTCCCCAGGAAAATCCATTTTGGTTTAGTTTTTGTATGTTTTATTGTGAGTTCGTAAAAGTGGTGTAATACTCTGACAACATTGTTGACAGCAGTGACCTGGGAGTCAGAGATGCTCCAAGGGGTCTTCCCCATGCTGTTTCCGATAGAACGAAACATCCTCTCAAAAGGCCTCAATTTCTGTCCAAGCCAGGAGACTAATAATTTTGACCTCTTTATTGATCTAAACAAATTTGTGAGGAGATTAACACTTACAAGACGCTTCACTCTTAAAAAGAAAAATGAAAATACCTCAAATCTGAAAACCACTAAATGTTCAGAAACCATAGATAATAGAGCTACCACTATAGACTCTAATCTACATCTTGAATTAAAAACAAAGTCAAACTTTAATCCTGTCCATAATAGGGGGAGCTACATAGAAACGTTCCTCGCACTTACCAGCGAGGAATTTCGTACTCTTAAGTCACAAGAATTTTCAAAAAAGAAAAATCAAGTGACTAGAGAAACCAAAAACCCCATCCAGAAGGCTAATATAACGAGGAAAGAACAAATGGCGATTGCTAAATTAAAAAATAATAGAGAAATTGTAATCCATGAAGCCGATAAGGGGGGAGGGGTAGTTGTCCAAGACAGAGAAGCCTATATTAATGAAGCATACAAAATTTTATCCGATGGTAAATACTACCAAAAACTATCTACAGATCCATCAAAAATCTTCACAAAAGAATATCATGATCTAATTGATAGGGCTTTCTCCGAAGGCATTCTGAATAAAAAGGAAAGGAAATTTTTAGTTAATAAAGAGGCTTCCACTGCCTTTTTTTACCATTTGCCTAAAGTCCATAAGGACCCTATCAACCCTCCGGGACGCCCCATCATCTCAGGGATTAATTCCCTGACTAGTCCTCTATCTCACTTCCTTGACCTTCATCTCCAAGAACAAGTTAAGGAATTACCTTAAAGATTCTACCCAGCTAATCCATGAATTAAACACAATATCTTGGAATGAAAATTACTGGATAATCACATTGGACGTAAATGCCTTATACTCCAATATAGATCATGAGTTAGGAAAAAATGCGACTAAATATTATCTACAAAAAAATGGAAATATGCCTGAAAAACAGGTAGAATTTCTTGTGACGCCTCTGGACTTCATACTCAAACATAATCTGTTCGAGTTTGAGGGCCAGTTGTACTTACAGAGACACGGGACCGCGATGGGGACTCGGGTAGCCCCAAGTTTTGCTAACTTGTTCATGGGGCTATTCGAGTCCCTATCACCCCTGTGCTCCTCCAGATATGCACAGAATATAATACTATATAGACGCTATATTGATGATTTGATCATCATATGGAACGGTACCAGAGAGGATGCTGAACTATTGGTTAAAGATCTGAATGATAATACTTGGGGCATATCATTTGTCACAAATATAGAGAAAGAGAAAGCAGTTTATTTAAATCTTGAAATTATGCATGAAAATAACAGAATAATCACCAAGACTCATTTCAAATCAGTAGATGCGAATGGGTACTTGGATTACAGGAGTGCCCATTATACCAAATGGAAGAACAATATCCCCTATGGCCAGTTCTTTCGTATTAGAAAGAATAATACGAGGGAATTGGACTATGAACAGCAATCTGATCTTCTAAAGGAAAGATATATGATGAAAAAATACCCTAAAAAAATTGTCAATGAGGCATACAGGATTAATTTAAATAAAACTCAGAAGGATTGTTTGGGAAATCTTACCTCACCAGACAACAAAAAAAGAAATGCTCAGAAAATAGACAATCCCAGGAGATGGGCACACAACTTTGTCACTACTTATAATAAAGGTAACCAAAAAATTAGAGAAATACTACAAAAATACTGGTACATACTGAGACAAGATCCCCTTCTACGGGATGTACTACCAGAGAGACCAGGCATCACCTTTAGAAGGGGTAAAACACTCAGAAACATTATAGCACCTAGTCGCTTGAAAAAATCTGTAGTGAAAAGCTCTGGAAGAAAAAAACAAACGTCTCTCCAATCTAAAACTACTAATCCTATAACAAAAAAGACAACCAATACACTCAATGGCACTTTTAAATGCAAGCAGAAAAAGTGCCAATGCTGCCAAACAATAACCCATGGCCATCAATCTATCACCTCCAATAGTACAGGAGAAACCTTTCCCATAAAACATCACCTGACTTGCACTACCAGCTATGTTATATATGTAATTACATGTAGTTGCGGAATGCAATATGTTGGCCGGACGACACAGATGGTCAGATCACGGTTAAACGCACACCGACATAATGCGAAAATTGGGCTACTAACACATAGCCTATCGAGACATCTCTTACTAAATCATAATAAGAGCTTTGAGATAAGTTTGACTCCTGTCGAAGAAATTCCGCAGAATATATCAAACAGAATCCATCTACTGAATAAGAAAGAGGCTTTCTGGATGTACAGATTGCGCTCTCTACATCCGGACGGCCTCAATGATAGACTGGAGAACATATAGAACATCGAATTAGATCAGGACAGCATTGCTGACCAATAGAAATATATAGAATATATGGTAACCCAGGCTAGATATATTTTTTATTATACATTTTTTATGATATATTCTTGGGTTTACCCATAAATCCCTGACTAGTGAAGCAAGCATCATGAGGACATCCACAGCATAGAGGTAAATACCAATGAGAGAAACACAATAGACCCTGGAGTTTGGACTACATGAGTTCAATCCCAGTAGAAAAAACTAACTTATCAAAAAAGTTCCCACAGTAATTAAAGATATAGAACTCTCAATATGATTAGACTAATGTAATATGATTATTCTTTTTTTTTTTAAATTTTTTCTTTATTTTTTTTTTTTATTTTATTTATTTATTTATTTATTTATTTTTGTGTTGTGTTTTCTCTCATAAGAAAAGTTTTTCTAGTAAAAGAAGTATAATATAATAGTCCTAATATGATCATTGAATATATGCTGTATGTGTGGATAATGCTATAGATTTACATTTTTTTATACACCCACTCATGCTGTATACATGCAAATCAATGTTTGTAATGTTTTTTATGTGTGTGTGTTTTTCACCATGTATTTTATCATGTACTGCAAATATACTTGAAACAAGGACAAGCTAAAGCTGCATACTGAAAACCACCAAGCAGCAATTAAGCTAATGAAGAACCACCAGGTTTTGACCATTTAACATAATTAATTTATTCAAGTGAACCTATATAGACTATATAACTCTAACAGACTGTAAAGCAATATCTTACCTGAGGAAGGCTATTCTGTACCAATATATAGCCGAAACGCGTTGTTCTATGTATCTTTTTTTATGATGATTTTTATCTAAGTAAATTTCTGAAGACTTTTAATACCTCTGCCTGGTGCCTGACTCCTGGGAGCGCTGAACTGACTGGATGAATCCTTTCATTTTCTCCTGACCTTCATTCCACGGTCTCCTGGCTGAGAGATCCGTTGTATCCAGACTATAGCTGCACATCAAGGAGTCAAGGCATCTCAGTCAGACCTAAGAGGTCGATACGCTATGCCACAAGCTACATCAAAGGTGAGCAAATTAGCTTCTGAAAAATAGCTGAACCTAATAATCTGCACTTAGATCTGCACCTGTGTTTTCTGTCTTTTCCCCTCTCATAGACCCTATAGCCTTGGGGTCATATACCTCTGACAATCACCATTACGTCCACTTCCCCGTCCCTTGCCACCAGCCTTGCCCATTTTAAATGGAGCTTAATATTTGTCACGTTGCCAAAAATGTCTTAATTATTACCGCAGTAATATGGGATCACGTCTGATGAAAACAGTATTAGGCAGTGACCTGGGAGTCAGAAATGCATCCACGGGTCTTCCCCATGCTGTTCCCATGTCTTTTCAGCACTGAATGCATGTGTCTGATGATGTCTGACACACCACATGGGAAGATAAGGTAGTAAAATGTTAAAATTACATTTACTGGTGAATGTATTTTTCACCGTTGAAAGCAATGCAAAAGTGCAAAAACGCATCAAAACACTATGTATGAACATAGCCCAAGGTGTGGAGGAGCATTTTTTTTGGGAGGGTTATTTATTTTTCTTTATATACAAGTCATTACCCTGGAAAGGATGTTCCTAAACGTGTTCCCCAGGAAAATCCATTTTGGTTTAGTTTTTGTATGTTTTATTGTGAGTTCGTAAAAGTGGTGTAATACTCTGACAACATTGTTGACAGCAGTGACTTGGGAGTCAGAGATGCTCCAAGGGGTCTTCCCCATGCTGTTTCCATGTCATTTGAGCACTGTTCCCATTGATTTAGGCAATTTTGAGGCCGCCTCCAGACCTCTGGAAATGCTCGAATTTCCCCTAGACTTACATTGGGCTCGTTACTCGGACCGAGCACTTGAGTATTCCAATTTGCTCGACCGGAGCAACGAGCACCCGAGCATTTTAGTGCTCGCTCATCACTATTCTGGCATCAGAACGGCCATCAAAGCTGAAAAACACCAATTACTTATTCAAATCTGTGAAAAGTGTCTATTTGCCCGCTTTGATGAACGTTCTGATGCCCAGAACCCATTTGGGCCAGGCTGGAGTGATCTGAATTTGTGGGCCATCACTAAGTATGTAATGATGGTGTGAGATCAGTGGCCCAAAGTCATTTAACCCTTTCATTAACGCCCTTCAGTGTCCCCTTTGATGCCCATTTTTGTGCCAGTTTTACAACTTTTGTAGCTGCTTTTAAGTGTATTCACATCAGGACACATCACTACATTTTTAATACTTTATTATCTTCTTTTATTTTTGTAATTAAACCTGTAAAAAACAGAAAAAAAGAAATTGCCGAATAAGAAACCAACTTCAGCATCGTCTCCTGACCCCACAAATAAACTTCAGCTCATCCAGCACCATGACAACCAGCACAGCAGAGTCCTGAATCCACTGAGGCCCCTGATCATGTGACCCCTGACTCCTCCCCTCCTGTGACCTCATCACAGGTCCTGTGCGCACAGAGCAGCCATATATGTGATGGCGGCTCTGCAGGTTGAGGTATGTGGAGAGCCCCCATTACTGGGCGCAGGGGGCATTAACCCCTTCAGCACGGAGACTCTTTTGGGGTCTCTGTGTGGTGTGAACAGTGAGGTAACAGCTGTGGACAGAATGCGGCTTAGCTGGTTCCCGTACACATTAGATCCATTCAGACGACTGCAGTTGCAATAAACGTAGGTAGTAACACTCTGCGTTGTTTGGATGAACTGTATATGACTCACCCCCTGGGCCATGGGGAACCCGGAACCGGGCCTTTTAGGATGAATGCTGGGGGCTGTAGTCCTTGCGTGGCGATGACCCGGTCCCGTGGCTCAGGGTGGTCAGACCAGTGGCGGATTTACTGGTATTGTCCGACTACGCCACCCGTGGATTGCGGTCAGGGCGAACCGCCGCCGCAGGGCAGACCGCTGAGGCTGGTGTTGTGGGTGCAGCAGAGTGTGGTATAACTCCCCACGGGAGGAGTATAGCCTCAGGGCAGTGTGTAGGGAGGATGGGGGTGATGGTGCAGGAGTAGCAGTGACGACACAGTCAGTGATGCAGTCCAGGGCCTTTACTCACAGTTCTTATACTCCAGACCACTTCTACAGGTACCGGCTGCCCACGTCGCACTGTGCTCACCAGATGAGGAGCTCGGCCGACTCCCAGGTATCTCTGAAGTGCTTCACAGGACCCCCTTTGTGTGTCCTTCCTCTGGCCTGTCATACCCCACCAGTGACCACGCTTCTGTCCAGCTGCCTCGGGCCTTGACGGGCAAACGTGCGTTAAGTTTCCCTGGACCCTATGTGGTGCCTTCCTAGCGGGTGTAGCGAGGGGCTGCGCCACATAAAATGTCACAGCCACCGGTTTCAAGCTGAGGGTAGTTCCCCGCCTCCACTAGTTTTGGGGACCAGTCTCCCCCTTTTGGCCTGACCCCTCCACGCAGGTAGATTCGGGCGTGTGGTGGCTACCAGCCGGTCCACACCCCTGGGGTCCCTTCGTTCCTAGTTCCTGGAGCCTTCTCCGCTCCTCTCTCCTTCCTCTCTTTCTTTCTCCAGGCTTAGGCCTCCTGACAGGGCCTGCCTGGGGAGCAGAGCCATGCAGCAGCTCTGCTCCCTGACTTCTCCTCTCACAGAACTCACTTCCTAAGATCGCCCCCACCTTTTATATCTCTCTCTTGTGCATCCAGGAACTGCTTCCTCTCTGCCCCTGCACTACTGGGTTCCCCCTTCCTGGGTGTTCCCTCCCTCCCACTCCAGCCAGGGACAGGGACTGTCGTGCTCTACTTGGAGCATATCGGTCGCCCTGCCCCCCGGAAATGTGGTGTAGTGCATGCAGCTGTCGGGGTCCTGATCCACACTCCATCCTTACCTGGAAGTGAGGTATCACACCTCTGAGTGAGATGCAATACCTCTGTAGCAATCGAGCCCGCGGGGTGCTTCATATACACGCGTCCAAGAGCATCACTGCAACGTCCGTCCCATCCTTGGACCCTTGCACCTTGTTTCCTCTTGCAAAATACTTTTCTCAATTTATTCCCTGTATAATATTTTGGTACGTCTGAATATAATAAACTCCTTGCAGATGGATCTGCTTGACACAAGAGAAAAAAAGCTGTTAATGTTGTATTAGGTGGTTGAGCCACTCTTTCCTCTGCATTTTGGTAGTGAAATAAATTCGTCCATTTTCAAGATGGATGCTGAGATTAATTACAGTTGGAGGTCTTTAACAGATGGGAAAATATAGTAATCGCCACACAGATCCGTTACTGTTTATATACCTTCCCATCTGATAGAGTATAATCTCATCACATGCACATTTTTTATTGTGTCATATCACTGCCATATCACTGCCCTCGTTAGCATATTTGCAAATGTATTTGATTAACTTCACAGAATTACAATAGTCTACATTAACGTGCTCGTCAAACATTGTTCAAAGCAGTAGAGTGTAAGGTACAACCCATCGGTTGTCTATTTCAATATCTGTGTACTGATTAATTCTTTTAAATCTGGTTGTTGCAGTATATTCTCCCTGTCCAGGTTTTCAGTCTTCTGTAAAGACGATAACCATCATCTCCTGTCTGTGTTTCTTCAATCAAGTTGTGAGGATACTTTTTAGTGCATTTTCCTTCCTTCGTGCACTGTGATCTTGGATTAAGTAGCCCCCATGGCCTGTGGACCATATTTTCTAAATAGTTTCAAAAAGTACCGGGTGCTCCTCTAGGTTTGGAAGCTCAGCCCAAATAACTCTGTTAATTTGATCAGGACATATCTTGTCCTTCAGGCATATCAGTATGTGTACATGCGGAAGACCTCCTTTTGACACTCAATTGAATACATCCAACATTGAGTTTCACCAAAAATATGACACTATGTAATTACTTCCATGACTTTGATTAGGTTTTTTTTTACACACCCTTACTGTTAGATCATGTCGATTAGAAGCTCTTCCCTTATCTCTGGCCAAGTTGGATAACATGTAACTGTAATAAACAAATCTCTATGCTACACTCATATATTTGAACATATGTCATGGCGTCCTGAGCATACTCGTGCATATCTCTGGGACTTCCTGTAAATGTAGCCTGAAAAATAAACCATACGCCCAATGTCCGCCACGTTGCCATCATTAGCAACAACATCTCTTAAATGAATATTTTCATCCAATCAAATTTTTTGTTGGTTCAGTCGTTTGTACAAAAGACGCTCGCTTTCCACCTTGGCATACATATCTAATATAAATTGATGAAAAAGTTGCCTACATTGTAAAATGTAGTTTGATGAACCATCTCTGATCATTATTTGGTAGGCCTAGAAGTCCATAGCTGATATTTTTGTACTGGTTGGCCTAGCAGTTTTGGGATCAGTCTGCGTTAAATTAAAGTGATAGCCATCTTAGCCATTCTAAAATATTATAGCATATTGCAGAGCATCATATGATCTATGCGTTTCTGCCTGAAGACTTTTGCTAATTATATCTCAGCTTAGAAAGTTCTGTCCAACCATTAGAATAGCTACTTCGTTAATACTGGGAGAATTAACTCGCCTTTTGTGCTCACCAACTGGTGTCTTGTCTGCTCTTATTATAACCTTATATTTGTCACGTGGCATTTTTTCAAAGGTTTTTTTTTTTAAAAGGTTTACTAACTGAATGCGTTGATGGAAAAATCTTTGCAAACTCAAAACAATATCTTTTTAGGTATAGCTTCACAAAGTCGATCAGCTTGCATCTGTTCATCTCCCAAAAAGTAAATTTGTAAAAAAAAATTTGGGTCTTTATTTGCTACAGGAAGCATAAAACCTTTTTTTGTGATATATTTGGCCCTGGACGAAAAAAGTTGGCACAATTCCTGTTTCCTCAAGTCCAGCTGTCGTACCAAAGGATGTCATCTGGAAAGATGAATTGTATCTCCTAATAATTTGCAGAAAATACTTGGACTCATGAGTTGTTCCTGACATGTATGAAAAAAGTGGTTTGTGAGGTAGACTTAAAGGTGGCTAACTGACTTTGCCATTTGAGCAGCTCATTCCAGGTGATTCAAAGTTAAGCTTTTTTGCTTGACAATGTTCGCATATTGCTTCCATTTTGCCTATTATGACTTTCAGGTGTGACCTATAGTTCTGAATTGAGTCGTAGTGAAACGCTTCCAAACTCAAGTCAGCCTGCCTACATCTTTGCATAAATTGCATATGTCATATGCGGTCATTTTCACGATGTTCATCCTTTTGTTCAGATGTTTCTGCATCCCTTGATTCAGCCTGCCTCATCCGTTTTTCCTAAAAACGACGTTCCTGTGTTCAGATGTTTCAGCTGCCTTTGATTCAGCCTGTCCCATCCATTTTCTTTCAAGCCAGGACTCGAGTTGTTCACTTATCTCAGCTATTTGAGACAGTTTTGCTTTTTTAGCTTTTAGATTATCTTGCCCAATTGATGGTCGTTTTTTGGGCAGCATTTTAAAAAACAGTCCTTAGTATTAGGACCCTTAGTAATCACCTCACATTGATCAGAGATCTAATAGGGGAATTTATATACAGTACAGACCAAAAGTTTGGAGACACCTGATTTAAAGATTTTTCTATATTTTCATGACTGAAAATTGTACATTCACACTGAAGGCATCAAAACTATGAATTAACACATGTGGAATTATATACTTAACAAAAAAGTGTGAAACAACTGAAAATATGTCTTATATTCTAGGTTCTTCAAAGTAGCCACCTTTTGCTTTGATGACTGCTTTGCGCACTCTTGGCATTCTCTTGATGAGCTTCAAGAGGTAGTCACAGGAAATGGTTTTCACTTCACAGGTGTGCCCTGTCAGGTTTAATAAGTGGGATTTCTTGCCTTATAAATGGGGTTGGGACCATCAGTTGTGTTGTGCAGAAGTCTGGGGGATACACAGCTGATAGTCCTACTGAATAGACTGTTAGAATTTGTATTTTGGCAAGAAAAAAGCAGTTAAGTAAAGAAAAACGAGTGGCCATCATTACTCTAAGAAATGAAGGTCAGTCAGTGCAAAAAATTGGGCAAACTTTGAAAGTGTCCCCAAGTGCAGTTGCAAAAACCATCAAGCGCTACAAAGAAACTGGCTCACATGAGGACCGCCCCAGGAAAGGAAGACCAAGAGTCACCTCTGCTTCTGAGGAAAAGTTTATCCGAGTCACCAGCCTCAGAAATCGCAGGTTAACAGCAGCTTAGATTAGAGACCAGGTCAATGCCACACAGAGATCTAGCAGCAGACACATCTCTACAACAACTGTTAAGAGGAGACTTTGTGCAGCAGGCCTTCATGGTAAAATAGCTGCTAGGAAACCACTGCTAAGGACAGGCAAAAAGCAGAAGAGACTTGTTTGGGCTAAAGAACACAAGGAATGGACATTAGACCAGTGGAAATCTGTGCTTTGGTCTGATGAGTCCAAATTTGAGATCTTTGGTTCCAACCACTGTGTCTTTGTGCGACGCAGAAAAGGTGAACGGATGGACTCTACATGTCTGGTTCCCACCGTGAAGCATGGAGGAGGTGTGATGGTGTGGGGGTGCTTTGCTGGTGACACTGTTGGGGATTTATTCAAAATTGAAGGCATACTGAACCAGCATGGCTACCACAGCATTTTGCAGCGGCATGCTATTCCATCCGGTTTGCGTTTAGTTGGACCATCATTTATTTTTCAACAGGACAATGACCGCAAGCACGCCTCCAGGCTGTGCAAGGGCTATTTGACCAAGAAGGAGAGTGATGGGGTGCTATGCCAGATGACCTGGCCTCCACAGTCACCAGACCTGAACCCAATCGAGATGGTTTGGGGTGAGCTGGACCGCAGAGTGAAGGCAAAAGGACCAACAAGTGCTAAGCATCTCTGGGAACTCCTTCAAGATTGTTGGAAGACCATTTCCGGTGACTACCTCTTGAAGCTCATCAAGAGAATGCCAAGAGTGTGCAAAGCGGTCATCAAAGCAAAAGGTGGCTACTTTAAAGAACCTAGAATATAAGACATATTTTCAGTTGTTTCACACTTTTTTGTTAAGTATATAATTCCACATGTGTTAATTCATAGTTTTGATGCCTTCAGTGTGAATGTACAATTTTCATAGTCATGAAAATACAGAAAAATCTTTAAATGAGAAGGTGTGTCCAAACTTTTGGTCTGTACTGTATATAAAGCAAAAAAATGTGACTGCTTCCCAGTCAGACTGTTCTAGTTGTCCATAGCAACCAATCAGAGCTCAGCTTTCACTTTACATCATCTGCTTCAATGCTGAAAGTTGCAGTCTAGTTGCTATAGGCAACCAGAACAATCTTACGGTGAGGCAATTCTCATAAAGACCCCAGTTACTTCTGCAACAGGCGTTGCTATAATTACAGACTTTAGACCGACTTATTAGGTTGCCCCACCTTAGCGACTCTTTGGTTGCTGCCCTTTTAAGAGCGCTTCTTTGGGCACTGTCGCTCTTACCCTTTAACCCCTTAAGGACCGAGCCACTTTGTAGGTTAATGACCGGGCCAATTTTTACAATTCTGACCACTGTCACTTTATGAGGTAATTACTCTGGAACACTTCAACGGATCCCCCTGATTCTGAGAATGTGTTTTTTTGTGACATATTGTACTTAATGATTGTGGTAAAATTTCTTCGATATCATTTGCGTTTATTTGTAAAAAAAAAAAAAAAATATTAAATTTGGCGAAAATTGTGAAAATTTTGCAATTTTCAAACTTTGAATGGTTATGCCCTGAAATCAGAGAGATATGTCACACAAAATAGTTAATAGATGACATTTCCCACATGTCTACTTTACATCAGCACAATTTTGGAAAAAAAAAATTGTTAGGAAGTTATAAGGGTTAAAAGTTGACCAGCGATTTCTAATTTTTCCAACAAAATTTACAAAACCATTTTTTTAGGGACCACATCACGTTTGAAGTGACTTTAAGGTGTCTATATGACACAAAATACCCAAAAGTGACACCATTCCAAAAACTGCACCCCTCAAGGTGCTCAAAACCACATTCAGGAAGTTTATTAACCCTTCACATGCTTCACAGGAGCTGATGCAATGAGGAAGAAAAAAATTAACATTTAACTTTTTTCCACAAAAAATTAAATTTAGACCCCATTTTTTTTATTTTCACAAGGGTAACAGATAAAAATGGACCTCAAAATGTATTGTCCAATTTCTCCTGATCATGCTGATAACCCATATGTGGCGGAAAACCACTGTTTGGGCGCACGGCAGGGCTCGGAAGGGAAGGAGCGCCATTTGACTTTTTGAATTCAAAATTTGCTGGAATAATTAGCGGACGCCATGTCACATTTAGTGAGCCCCTGATGTGCCTAAACAGCGGAAACCCCCCATAAGTGGCCCCATTTTGGAAACTTGACCCCTCAATGAACTTATCTAGATGTGTGGTGAGCACATTGAACCCCCAGGTGCTTCACAGAAGTTTATAACGTAGAGCCGTGAAAATAAAAGAATCACAAAAATTTTCTTATAGCCCCAAATTTTTTATTTTCAGGGTAACGGGATAAAATGGACCTCTCATTTTGTTGTGCCATTTCTCCTGAGTACACCAATACCCTACATGTAATTGGGAACTACTTTTAAGTCACAGTGCAAAGGTCAGAAGGGAAGGAGCACTATATTAAAGTGCAGATTTTACTGTTATGGTTTGAGGGTGCCATGACCCACTGGGAGAGCCGCTGAGGTGCCAGAACAGCAGATTCCCCCATAAATGACCCCATTTTACAAACTACACCTCTCAATGAATTCATATAGTGGTACAGTGATCATACTGACACCAAGGGTGTGTCACAGAATCTTATACCATTGGGCAGTGAGGAAAAAATAATTACATTTTTACCGCAAAAAAATTGATTTAGCCCCAGATTTGACATTTTCACACTGGGATAATGGATAAAAATAGCACCAAAATGTGTCCTATAATTTCTGCTGAATGTGGCAACACCTCATATGTGGCTGTACGGTACTGCTTGGCCACACGGTGACACTCGGGAGGGACAGAGCGCTATTTGTCTCCTGGAGCGCAGATTTTCCTAGAATAGTTTGCGGACTCCATATACAGGGCCCCTAAGTGCTAGAAGAGCAGAATCCCCACTTGGAAATTATTACCCCTGCCAAACATGTGGACACTAAATGTGGTTTAGACACACTGCGTTGCTCAGAAGGGAGGGGGGATTTGAATTTGGGAGTGCAGAATTTTCTGAATTTCTTTTGGGGTACGAGGAGCCATTTCACTTTTCCAGAGCCTTTGTACTACAAGTAACGTGGAAGCCCCCTATATTTCCATTAACACATGACAGACCTGAGAGGGGGATTTTATATGAAGCTTTTATTGGGAACATTTTACATAACATTTTAGATCACATTTATCTGACACTCTTCGCTGAGCACTTACTTTGGGGTTTCCATCTAAATCTCTGAATGACGTGATTCAGATGAAACCCCTGAGGGATCCCTTCACTATAATGAGATGAGGCCACAGAGTTACTCTGGACTCCGTATGGCCTCTGTTCAGTGTTGTCCTTCTATTCAGAGGTTCACAAAACTGTGGCCGACATCACTTTTATCTACGCCTAAAAATATGGACTCCGCCGAATCATAGGTCAGAAGGTGTCTCCATCTGCCTCATTACAGGGAATCTTCCGCCGGGGATTCCGTCTGAATCACTTATTTCAGAGATTTACACGGAAACCCCGGTGTAAGCGCTCAGGGTAGAGTGCTAGATAAATGTGCACCGAGCCCTACTGCGATTTTTGGGAGGCAGAATGAACAAATCAGCAGCAGGTGCGGGTCGGTGCGATTACAGCGATACCAGATTCATATCGGGTTTTTATGATTGACAGCTGTCACTCACTAAAAGACACTTTTTAAAAAAAAAAACTAATGTTTGCATCACCATATTTAAAGAGCTATAATTTTTCCATATTTCGGCTGACAGAGTCATGTAAGGGCTTGTTTTTTGCGGGACAAGTTGACGCTATTATTGGTACCATTTTTGGGCAAATTTCATTTTTTGATCGCTTTCTATTCTAGTTTTTGAGAGGCAGAATGAACAAAAACCAGCAATTCAGGAATTTTTTTTTTTGTTACTTGTGTGGTAAAATTGATAAGGCAGCTTTATTCTTCGGGTCAGTACGTTTACAGCGATACCACATTTATGTAATTTTTTTACGTTTTTGCGCTTTTACATAATTATTTTTTCTATAAAAGTTTTTATTATCTTTGCATCGCTGTATGCTGAGAGCTGTAGCTTTTTAATTTTTGGGCTGATAGAGCTGTATGGCGGCTTGATTTTTGCGGGACAAGATGACGTTTTCAGCGGTACCATTTTTATTTGCATCCGTCTTTTTGATCGCGTTCTATTCCCCTTTTTTCCACCAGTATGATGAAAAGGCATAGTTTATTATTATTATTATTATTATTATTTATTTATTTATATAGCACCATTGATTCCATGGTGCTGTACATAAGAAGGGGTTACATACCAGATACAGACATCACTTACAGTAAACAAAACTAACAATGATAGAGTGATACAGAGGAAAGAGGACCCTGCCCTTGCGGGCTTACATTCTACAGGAACGGAGAAGGAGACAGTAGGTTGGGGGGTTGCAGTAGCTCCGGTGTTGAGGTGGCAGCAAGCAAGGTCATGGCAGGCTGTAGGCTTGTTTGAAGAGATGGGTTTTCAGGTTTCATCTGAAGAATCCAACTGTGGCGAATAATCGTACGTGTTGAGGCACAGAATTCCATAGGATGGGGGATATTCGGGAGAAGTCTTGGAGGCCATTGCTTGAGGAACGAATAAGTGTGGAGGAGAGAAGGAGGTCTTGGGAGGACTGGAGATTACGTGAGGGAATATATCGGGAGATTAGCTCAGAGATGTACGCAGGGGAAAGGTTATGGATGGCTTTGTAGGTCAGTGTTAATAGTTTGAACTGGATACGCTGGGCAATTGGGAGCCAGTGAAGGGAATTGCAAAGTGGGGTAGCGGACGAGTAGCCCAGCGAGAGATGAACCAGTCGCGCAGCAGAGTTAAGGATGGACTTGAGGGGTGCGAGAGTGTTAGCAGGTAAGCCACAAAGGAGGATGTTGCAGTAGTCGAGGCTTGAGATGCCGAGGGCATGCACAAGCAGTTTAGTAGATTGAGGGTTGAGGAAAGGACAGATTCTGGAAATATTTTTGAGTTGGAGGTGACAGGAGGTGGCGAGAGCTTGGATGTGGGGTTTGAAGTACAGGGCAGAGTTAAGGGTTACTCCGAGGCAGTGGATTGGCGGTATTGGGGAAAGTGTGGTGTCATTTATTGTGATAGAAAGATCAGGTGGGGAAGATACGTGGGATGGGGGAAAGATAATGAGTTCAGTTTTGTCCACATTGAGCTTGAGGAAGCGAGAGGAGAAGAAGGAGGATATGGCTGATAGACATACTGGAATTTTGGACAGCAAAGAGGTGACATCTGGACCAGAGAGGTAGATCTGGGTGTCATCAGTGTACAGATGGTATTGGAAGCCATGGGATTTTATGAGCTGTCCCAGGCCAAGGGTATAGATTGAGAAGAGTAGGGGATCTAGGACAGAGCCTTGAGGGACTCCAACAGAGAGTGGGCAGAATAAGGAGGTAGTGTGGGAGTGGAAGACGCTAAATGTGCGGTTGGAAAGGTATAAGGAGATCCACGATAGGGCAAGGTCTTTGACGCCAAAGGAAGAGAGGATCTGTAGTAGGAGGCAGTGGTCAACTGTGTCAAAGGCAGAGGACAACTCAAGAAGAAGGAGTACTTAGAATTGTCTGTTAGCTTTGGCTGTAAGTAAGTTATTAGTAATTTTGGTAAGGGCAGTTTCGGTGGAATGGTGGGGGCGGAAGCCAGATTGTTGGTTGTCGAAGAGAGAGTTAGATGAGAAGTGAGAGGAAAGTTCAGCATGAACATGTTGCTCAAGGAGTTTGGAGGCAAATGGGAGCAGCGATATGGGGCGGTAGCTGGACAAGGCGGTTGGGTCGAGGGTTGGCTTTTTGAGGAGGGGCGTGATTGTGGCATGTTTGAAGGCAGCGGGGAAGGTATCAGAAGTTAGTGATAGGTCGAAGAGATGGGTTAGGGATGGGATGAGTGTGGGGGTAGTTTCTCATGTGTTTTTTTTTTTTTTTACGCTGTTCACTGAAAGGGTTAACTAGTGTGACACGTTTATAAATCGGGTCGTTCCGGACGCGGCAATACTAAATGTGTACTTTTTTTGTTTTTTTAAGTTTTTTTTTTTACCTAAATATCTGTATTTATTAGTGTAATATATTTTAGTATTTTTTAACTCTTTTTTTTTAGATTTTTACAAAAAAAGTAAACTTTTTTTAAAACTTTTACACTTAGTCCCACTATGGGACTTTCACTTTTTTTCACTTTTTCCATAGGTTTAATGTAGCATTGCAGTACATTATACCTATAGTGAAAGCTCCTGAGACCATGCTGTGCATTGGTCTCAGGAGTTTTCTGTAGCTTGGTGACCCAGGGGTTGTCATGATGACCCCGGGTCACCATGGCAATGGTCGGGCCCCCGTGATAAAGGCAGAGGGATCTCTCGTCCCTTTGCCTGTCTCCTGAATGCTGTGATCACGCTCGATCGCAGCATTCAGGGTGTTAACAGCCAGGGGCGGCGCTGACACCGCTCCTGGCTGTTTAGTGCCGGAGCTTAGCCACTGGCAGCGCTGACCTCCGGCACTGATCGGGCAAGAGATGCTGAAGTTCCAGCATCTCTTGCGTGACCATGCTGTGATCGGTCAGTCAGATTGACTGACAGATCGCAGCGATCCGGGTGCAGGGACCGACGGCATGGGTCCCTATACCTCTGCCCCTGCCGCTCAGCTGTCACAGACAGCTGTCGGCACTGAACTGTCACAGCGTGTTTACACGCTGTGACAGTTTAAAGCCATGATGGACAATGCACGGCAAGGAGTGGGAACTTACATCCGCTCATGACGTGTAGTGTCTATCATTGGGCGTTAAGGGGTTAAGACCCTTGGAGCAAAAAAAAAAATTGTGGTTTTGCATTCAACACAGACACCCATTTTCTCCTTTATTTCTATAGAGCCTAAATTTGGGGGGCCAAATCTTGTGAAGGGGGGAAATTTAGAGTTTTAATGTCTGCAGTATTTTTAGTTTGGTGTTAAAAACAGGCCGTGTAAAATTTCACTCAAACCGGGTGAAAAATGTGGTTTTGTATTCAGCAGGCCCCACACACAGATTTTCTACTTTATATACAGTACAGACCAAAAGTTTGGACACACCTTCTCGTTTAAAGATTTTTCTGCATTTTCATGACTATGAAAATTGTACATTCACACTGAAGGCATCAAAACTATGAATTAACACATGTGGAATTATATACTTAACAAAAAAGTGTGAAACAACTGAAAATATGTCTTATATTCTAGGTTCTTCAAAGTAGCCACCTTTTGCTTTGATGACTGCTTTGACACTCTTGGCATTCTCTTGATGAGCTTCAAGAGGTAGTCACCGGAAATGGTCTTCCAACAATTTTGAAGGAGTTCCCAGAGATGCTTAGCACTTGTTGGCCCTTTTGCCTTCACTCTGCAGTCCAGCTCACCCCAAACCATCTCGATTGGGTTCAGGTCTGGTGACTGTGGAGGCCAGGTCATCTGGCGTAGCACCCCATCACTCTCCTTCTTGGTCAAATAGCCCTTACACAGCCTGGAGGTGTGTTGGGGTTCATTGTCCTGTTGAAAAATAAATGATGGTCCAACTAAACGCAAACCGAATTGAATAGCATGCCGCTGCAAGATGCTGTGGTAGCCATGCTGGTTCAGTATGCCTTCAATTTTGAATAAATCCCCAACAGTGTCACCAGCAAAGCACCCCCTCACCATCACACCTCCTCCTCCATGCTTCACGGTGGGAACCAGGCATGTACAGTCATGACCAAAAGTATTGAGAATGAGACAAATAGTAATTTTTCCAAAGTTTACTGCTTCATTTTTTGTAATGGCAATTTGCATATACTCCTGAATGTCAAAGAGTGATCAGCTTAACAGCAATTACTGTACTTGCAAAGTCAATATTTGCCCAGAAAATGAACTTTAACCCCCAAAACACATTTCAACATCATTGCAGTCCTGCCTTAAAAGGAGCAGCTAACATCGTTTTAGTGATTGATCCATTAACACAGGTGTGGGTGTTGATGAGGACAGGGCTGGCGATCAATCAGTCATGATTAAGTAAGAATGACATCACTGGACACTTTAAAAGGAGGCTGGTTCTTGGTATCATTGTTTCTCTTCAGTTAACCATGGTTATCTCTAAAGAAACACGTGCAGCCATCATTGCACTGCACAAAAATGGCCTAACAGGGAAGAGTATCGCAGCTACAAAGATTGCACCTCAGTCAACAATCGATCGCATCATCAAGAACTTCAAGGAGAGAGCTTCCATTGTTGTCAAAAAGGCTCCAGGGCGCCCAAGAAAGACCAGCAAGCACCAGGACCGTATCTTAAAACTGTTTCAGCTGTGGGATCGGACTACCAGCAGTGCTGAGCTTGCTCAGGAATGGCAGCAGGCTGGTGTGAGTGCTTCTGCACGCACTGTGAGGTGGAGACTCTTTGAGCAAGGGCTGGTTTCAAGGAGGGCAGCAAAGAAGCCACTTCTCTCCAGAAAAAACACCAGGGACCGACTGGTATTCTGCAAAAGGTACAGGGAGTGGACTGCTGAGGACTGGGGCAAAGTCATTTTCTCTGATGAATCCCCTTTTCGATTGTTTGGGACATCTGGAAAACAGCTTATTCGGAGAAGAAGAGGTGAGCGCTACCACCAGTCTTGTCTCATGCCAACTGTAAAGCATCCTGAAACCATTCATGTGTGGGGTTGCTTCTCAGCCAAGGGAATCGGCTCACTCACAGTCTTGCCTAAAAACACAGCCATGAATAAAGAATGGTACCAGAATGTCGTCCAAGAGCAACTTCTCCCAACCGTCCAAGAGCAGTTTGGCGCCCAACAATGCCTTTTCCAGCATGATGGAGCACCTTGCCATAAAGCAAAGGTGATAACTAAATGGCTCATGGAACAAAACATAGAGATTTTGGGTCCATGGCCTGGAAACTCCCCAGATCTTAATCCCATTGAGAACTTGTGGTCAATCATCAAGAGACGGGTGGACAAACAAAACCAACAAATTCAGGCAAAATGCAAGCATTGATTATGCAAAAATGGACTGCTATCAGCCAGGATTTGGTCCAAAAGTTGATTGAGAGCATGCCAGGGAGAATTACAGAGGTCTTGAAGAAGAAGGTGCAACACTGCAAATATTGACTTGCTGCATTAACTCATTCTAACTGTCAATATAACCTATTGGTACTCATAATATGATTGCAATTATATTTCTGTATGTGATATAAACATCAGACAAACACTAATAAAACCAGAGGCCAGCAGATCATGTGAAAATATAATTTTGGTGTCATTCTCAAAACTTTTGGCCATGACTGTAGAGTCCATCCGTTCACCTTTTCTCTGTCGCACAAAGACACGGTGGTTGGAACCAAAGATCTCAAATTTGGACTCATCAGACCAAAGAACAGATTTCCACTGGTCTAATGTCCATTCCTTGTGTTCTTTAGCCTAAACAAGTCTCTTCTGCTTGTTGCCTGTCCTTAGCAGTGGTTTCCTAGCAGCTATTTTACCATGAAGGCCTGCTGCACAAAGTCTCCTCTTAACAGTTGTTGAAGAGATGTGTCTTCTGCTAGAACTCTGTGTGGTATTGACCTGGTCTCTAATCTGAGCTGCTGTTAACCTGCGATTTCTGAGGCTGGTGACTCAGATAAACTAATCCTCAGAAGCAGAGGTGACTCTTGGTCTTCCTTTCCTGGGGCGGTCCTGGGTGAGCCAGTTTCTTTGTAGAGCTTGATGGTTTTTGCAACTGCACTTGGGGACACTTTCAAAGTTTTCCCAATTTTTCGCACTGACTGACCTTCATTTCTTAAAGTAATGATGGCCACTCGTTTTTCTTTACTTAGCTGCTTTTTTTTGCCATAATACAAATTCTAACAGTCTATTCAGGAGGACTATCAGCTGTGTATCCACCAGACTTCTGCACAACACAACTGATGGTCCCAACCCCATTTATAAGGCATTAAACCTGACAGGGCACACCTGTGAAGTGAAAACCATTTCCGGTGACTACCTCTTGAAGCTCATTAAGAGAATTCCAAGAGTGTGCAAAGCAGTCATCAAAGCAAAATGTGCCTACTTTGAAGAACCTAGAATATAAGACATATTTTCAGTTGTTTCACACTTTTTTGTTAACCCCTTAAGCCCCGCGGGTGGTTTGCACGTTAATGACCGGGCCAATTTTTACAATTCTGACCACTGTCACTTTATGAGGTAATTACTCTCGAACGCTTCAACGGATCCCCCTGATTCTGAGATTGTTTTTTCGTGACATATTGTACTTCATGATTGTGGAAAAATTTCTTCGATATCACTTGCGTTTATTTGTGAAAAAAACGGAAATTTGGCGAAAAGTTTGAAAATTTTGCAATTTTCAAAATTTGAATTTTTAAGCCCTGAAATCAGAGCGATATGTCACACAAAAGAGTTAATAAATAACATTTCCCACATGTCTACTTTACATCGGCACAATTTTGGAACCAAAATTTTTTTTTGTTAGGGAGCTATAAGGGTTAAAAGTTGACCAGCGATTTCTCATTTTTCCAACAAAATTTACAAAACCATTTTTTTAGGGACCACATCACATTTGAAGTCACTTTGAGAGGTCTTTATGACAGAAAATACCCAAAAGTGACACCATTCTAAAAACTGCACCCCTCAAGGTGCTCAAAACCACATTCAAGAACTTTATTAACCCTTCAGGTGCTTCACAGGAATTTTTTGAATGTGGAAGAAAAAAATGAACATTTAACTTTTTTCACAAAAATGTTAATTTAGACCCAATTTTTTTTATTTTCACAGGGGTAACAAGAAAAAATGGACCCCAAAATTTGTTGTGCAATTTCCCCTGGGCACGCAGATACCCAATATTTGGGGAAAAAATACTGTTTGGGCGCACGGCAGGGCTCGGAAGGGAAGGAGCGCTATTTGACTTTTTGATTGTAAAATTTGCTTGAATAATTAGCGGACGCCATGTTGTGTTTGGAGAGCCCATGTGTGCCCAAACTTTGGAGCTCCCCCACAAGTGACCCCATTTTGGAAACTAGACCCCCCAAGGCACCTTTCTAGATGCATAGTGAGCACTTGGAACCCCCAGGTGCTTCACAAATTGATTCGTAACAATGAAAAAGTGAAAAAAAAAAACACTTTTTCATTTTTATGAATCAATTTGTGAAGCACCTGAGTGTTCCAAGTGCTCACAATGCATCTAGATAGGTGCCTTGGGGGGTCTAGTTTCCAAAATGGGGTCACTTGTGGGGGAGCTCCAATGTTTGGGCACACAGCGGCTCTCCAAACGCAACATGGTGTCGCTAACAATTTGAGCCGATTTTCCGTTAAATTTGTTAGAGGACACCATGTTGCATTTAGAGAGTCCCTGTGTGCCCAAACATTGGAGCTCCCCCACAAGTGACCCCATTTTGGAAACTAGACCCCCCAAGGCACCTATCTAGATGCATAGTGAGCACTTGGAACCCCCAGGTGCTTCACAAATTGATTCGTAACAATGAAAAAGTGAAAAAAAAAACACTTTTTCATTTTTATGAATCAATTTGTGAAGCACCTGGGGGTTCCAACTGCTCACTATGCATCTAGATAGGTGCCTTGGGGGGTCTAGTTTCCAAAATGGGGTCACTTGTGGGAGAGCTCCAATGTTTGGGCACACAGGGACTCTCTAAATGCAACATGGTATCCGCTAACAAATTGAATGGAAAATCGGCTCAAATTGTTAGCGGACACCACATTGCGTTTGGAGAGCTTCTCTGTGCCCAAACTTTGGAGCTCCCCCACAAGTGACCCCATTTTGGAAACTAGACCCCCCAAGGCACCTTTCTAGATGCATAGTGAGCACTTGGAACCCCCAGGTGCTTCACAAATTGATTCGTAATAATGAAAAAGTGAAAAAAAAAACACTTTTTCATTTTTACGAATTAATTTGTGAAGCACCTAGGGGTTCCAAGTGCTCACTATGCATCTAGATAGGTGCCTTGGGGGGTCTAGTTTCCAAAATGGGGTCACTTGTGGGGGAGCTCCAATGTTTGGGCACACAGGGACTCTCTAAATGCAACATGGTATCCGCTAACAAATTGAATGGAAAATCGGCTCAAATTGTTAGCGGACGCCACATTGCGTTTGGAGAGCCCCTCTGTGCCCAAACTTTGGAGCTCCCCCACAAGTGACCCCATTTTGGAAACTAGACCCCCCAAGGCACCTTTCTAGATGCATAGTGAGCACTTGGAACCCCCAGGTGCTTCACAAATTGATTCGTAATAATGAAAAAGTGAAAAAAAAAACACTTTTTCATTTTTACGAATTAATTTGTGAAGCACCTAGGGGTTCCAAGTGCTCACTATGCATCTAGATAGGTGCCTTGGGGGGTCTAGTTTCCAAAATGGGGTCACTTGTGGGGGAGCTCCAATGTTTGGACACACAGGGGCTCTCCAAACGCAACATGGCGTCCGCTAACAATTTGAGCCGATTTTCCATTCAATTTGTTAGCGGACACCATGTCGCGTTTGGAGAGCCCGTGATGTGCCTAAACAGTGGAGCTCCCCCACAAGTGTCCCCATTTTGGAAACTATACCCCTCAAAGATTTTATTAAGGTGTATAGTGAACATTTTGAACCCAGAGGTACGGCACATTATTTGTTTACATTAGGTCATCATATTGAATAAGTTTTCATTATTCTTGAGCGCAAGTGCTCGCTACTTGAGTTTGCATCGGGTACTCAGGTATGCACCATGTACAGCGTGTGCTCGAGTGACATGCTCGAGTCCCTGCTCCGCATGTTTCACGGTTATTAGACACCCAAAAAAAAACATGCGGGGATCGCTCGTGCATGGCAGGCAATCCCCGTAAAGTTTTTTGGCCGCGAAGCATATGGGGCAGAGACTCGAGCATGTCACTCAAATACCCACGATACTAAATGCATACCAGAGCACCCGATGCAAACTCAAGTAGCGAGCACTTGCTCTCAACACTAGTCGCCATATCGTCATCTTTTTTTCTTACTTTTGAAAAAAATCCCAACCCCAGCCCTAACCCTAGCACAACCCTAGCCCCAGCACAACCCTAGCCCCAGCACAACCCTAGCCCCAGCACAACCCTAGCCCCAGCACAACCCTAGCCCCAGCACAACCCTAGCCCCAGCACAACCCTAGCCCCAAACCCAGCCCTAACCCTAGCCCAATCCTAACTCAAGAGTTTATTTTTGACGCCGTTCCTTGTGCGGTATAAGTGATTAGACGACTTTATTCTTCGGGTCGGTGTGATTACAGCAATGCCAGAATCATATGGGGTTTTTATGACTGACAGCTGTCACACACTAAAAGACGCATTTTTTGTAAAATCTAGTTTTTGCATCGCCATATTTTGAGAGCTATAATTTTTCCAAATTTTGGCAGACAGTCATGTGACGGCTCGTTTTTTGCGGGATGACTTGACGTTGTTATTGGTGCCATTTTCAGGCACGTGACATTTTTTGATCGCTTTCTATTCCGATTTTTGGGAGGCAGAATAAACAAAAACCAACAATTCAGGAATTGTTTTTTTTTTTTTTTTTTTATTCTGTTCCGCGTGTGGTAAAATTGATGAGGCAGCTTTACTCTTCGGGTCAGTACGTTTACAGCGGTACCACATTTGTATAATTTTTCTATGTTTTGGCGCTTATACACAATAAAAGCTATTTTATAGAAAAAAATATTTTTTAGTATCGCTTTATTCTGAGAGCTATAACTTTTTTATTTTTCGGCTGATGGGGCTATATGGTGGCTTGTTTTTTGCGGGACGAGATGACGTTTTCAGCGGTATCATTTTTATTTATATGCGTCTTTTTGATCGCGTGTTATTCCACTTTTTGTTTGGCGGTATGGTGATAAAGCATTGTTTTTTGCTTGGTTTTTTTTTTTTTTTTTTTTACCGTGTTCACTGAAGGGGTTAACTAGTGGGACAGTTTTATAGGTCAGGTTGTTCCGGACGCGGCGATACCAAATATGTGTACTTTTATTGTTTTTTTTTTATTTTTTTTATAATATTTATTGATGGGTACATTATATTTTTATTTTTGGTGTATTATTTTTTTTATTTTTTTATAATATTTTTGCACATTTTTTTTTTTTTTTTTTTTCCACTTTCACACAGTTTATACACTTTATTACTTTGTCCCACTCTGGGACTTTCACTTTTTTTTTTCTGATCGCCTGCATGGCACAGGAATGGAGCACCATCCCTATGCCATGAAGGCTGTCAGAAGTGCACAGTGTGAAGATTGCTTGGAGATGCACTGCGCATGTCCAAGCAATCTTCCTGCTCTCTGGTGACCCGGATGTTGTCATGACGACATCGGGTCGTCATGGCAACACCCGGGAAGCCTTTGCAGACTGCGCTGGAAGCCGGAAGAGGAGGTGAGTATCGGCGATCACCTCCCCTTGCCCCCGCAATGCCGCGATCGACTTCGATCGACTTCGATCGCAGCATCGCGGGGGTTAATGTGCTGGGAGCGGTGCGTGACCGCTCCCTGCACATAGTACCGGGTGTCAGCTGTGACAATCAGCTGACACCCGGCGGCGATCGCGCCCGCACAGCCTGTGTGCGCGCGCGATCGCCATGACGTACTAATACGGGTCTGGCTCTTAAGTCCCAGGGCACAGACGCGTATTAGTACGTCAGATGTTATTAAGGGGTTAAGTATATAATTCCACATGTGTTAACTCATAGTTTTGATGCCTTCGGTGTGAATGTACAATTTTCATAGTCATGAAAATACAGAAAAATCTTTAAATGAGAAGGTGTGTCCAAACTTTTGGTCTGTACTGTATATATACAGATTTACAAGAGAAAACTGAATACTGTAAAATAATAAATCTCCTCATATCTTTCCCTTATTGTATCCAGTAATTGTATTATTACACATCTTCTACTTATTCAGGTCTCTACAATATCGGATCCTCTCAGTGAAGATCTATATAAGAGAATTTTTCTGAATTACCCATCAAATACTGATATGGGCAGAGACAAGATGGCGGAGAGGATATTACACCTCACCCTAGAGATCCTCTTCCGGCTTACTGGAGAGGTGAGAGATTCTGATGACGTCACATTACATCATTCTTATCTATGGGAAGAACAGATGGACAGAACTGGAGAGGTGAGGACTCTGGAAATGTCTGTAGTGAGATTTATTAATGTGCTTCTCCATAACCAGGATTACACAGTAGTGAAGACCTCTAGTGAGCGCTGTCAGGACCCTGTGTCTGAGGGATGGGGAAGACCCCTGAGCCAAATCACGGGACCTCCACCTCACCCCCTGATACATGAGCACATCAATGAACAGAAGATTCTAGAACTCACCTACAAGATGATTGAGCTGCTGACTGGAGAGGTGACACTGCTGGGAATGTTGGGACATTATACAGTAATGCTATGAAGGGATCGGGGGGATGATGGTATCATTGTATGTGTCAGGTTCCTATAAGGCGTCAGGATGTATCCATCTATTTCTCCATGGAGGAGTGGGAGTATTTAGAAGGACACAAAGATCTGTACAAGGACGTCATGATGGAGGTTCCCCAGCCCCTCACATCACAAGGTAATAGACAGGACTAAATACACAGGGCCTATAATTATCTGTATGTAAAGAATGAATTCAGTCCCTGTATGTGTTTCCTCCAGATCTATCCAGTAAGAGGACAACACCAGAGAGATGTCCATGTCCTCTTCTTCCACAGGACTGTAAACAAGAAGATCCCAATGTTCCTCAGGATCATCAGGTAGATGGAGAGAAGGTATCGGGAGATCTCACCTACGATGTGTAGACGGCTGTGAAGGTCTTGTGTTCAGTCTTGCTTTATCCACCAGTATAATATGTTTTATACTTGTGTAATGAGAACGGTGGAGATGGCAGGATTAGAGCTGATCATAGATGTGACTTCTCCATCTGTCTGTGACTTTTACAATATTTGTTTCAGGGTGAAGATCTGACCCATATTAATACTACAGAGACATATGTAAGGGGTGATGAGCGATGTAAAGAGGATATTCCTACATATGACTACCCAGGTGAGTAGTGACCACTAAATGCAGAAAAATCACAGATTCTTCTCAGTCAGCGGCTGTGGCTGCTTTATCAGTGGTGTAAAAATTATGGAATCTGGCACTCTTTCTACAAGGCTTTATTATTGATAAAGTATAGTGTATAAAATATGTGACGTTTCAGTCTCCATGACCTTCTTCAGAATATACACTAGCGATATACATACATACATACATACATACATACATACATACATACATACACACATACATACATACACACATATACACATATAGTGTTAATATTCCGGCTGAACAGAATTCAGTTGCCAGCCCTTATGTCCTTGGATTCTGGGGTAGTACTCAGGAAAATAATGGTGCTGTAGTGGTAGAGGACACAGCTGGAGATGCCCCATTCCAGGATGTAGGATAGTGGTGTCCGCTGTGAGCAGTAACCTTTGTGGCACAATTAGCCTACGTGGTCGTATTTTTGTATTATAAGTATTGTGACCCTATCCATGCACCTGATACATTCTAAGGAGTGCCGTACTTCCCCTTGTATATTTCATCAGTGGTGTAGTCCGGCCAGATCGTGTGATCACCATTTTGCTTCTAGCCCACAACATTCTCCTCCATGCGAAAATGTTCAAATGACTTTGGGCATTGAAAACCCTTTTCTATAGAACTTACAACCTGGAGGCTCCACCTACCTCCTGGGATTAGGAGACGCTGACCGTTACCTGCCCAGATCTGTAAAATACAAAGCCAAATGACAGCGTATGTATACTGTGCTGACAAGTTAGAAAATCACTTGAAGAAAAATATTATGATGGGCCTGTAAGAGAAAGCGGAGGGTAATGATGCTGTTGGCTTCCTAGAACCCTGATATCTTATTGGATGAATCTACCTTCTCTCCTTCTGTGCTGCTGAATGTGCTCAAATGGTCCCTACAAGACCAGGTCAAGTCTTACTGATCAAACTTCACTTTTATGATCAACAACATTAAATGTGCAGTGAGGGCCAAGTGTGAATTTCTGTACAATAACAACAGTTTCCCTTTATTCTGACTTTTCAGTTTCTTTTAAAACCGACTAACTTCAAACAGGATCGTGACAAAATACATGAAAAATATAACACCTGTGCCATGTGTGACAGAGTCACTGGTGTTATGTGCGAGGGGAGGTATGTGTCACTACGGTTGCTAGCCTGTGTGAACTGAACCTACAACTTTTCTCCAGCATATTATATGTTGGGGGTTAATTCACCTACAAAGGGGGTGGTTTTGTGTGAATGGCATAGAGATGGGTGGAAAGTCATGCACCCTACCTCCCCTCAGGGTATGGCTGAGCTAGGTTAAATGCTCAGTCACTATTTTTTTTTCCGTTGTATGTCTGGAGAAGCAAGGTCTCCAGACTGGAAAGCTATAGCTCAGGAGGAGCTGAAGGCTGTGCAACAAACTGTGTGGGCGAACCCCACACCCCTAAGGACTGTACTATCGTTTATCTTTTGTTTTGCCGTTATGCCAGGAAGGCCGTGTTTATTTTGCTGAATCTGCAGAGGTTTATACCATACCTGCAGAGGAAACCGTGTCCTGAGTCTACTTCTGAAGCAGCCGAGTGAGTCGTCTTACCACACATGATATATCTCTAAGCTGTGCATGGTTGATGGCTGTAATATACATTTATTCACGCCTGCAGGAGATATGTTTGCATGGCTTTAGCCCTCGTTTCATGTAATCACTCCACGTCATAAATTCCATTATGTTTTCGATCATAAGGAATTCAGATTACTGCACTATCTCTCCTCAAATGGGGGCACTAATACTTTCTCTACTCTTCTGACCAGAACTCATAGTAGCTCCAATGATCCACTATAAATGAGTCCAACTCTGGTTTAGCGTTGAAGCGCTCCTCTCATACATACATTGGTGGTTTGAGATGTAAAGTGTTATTCTCCTTCCCCATAACAGCACCACAAAGCGAGGGGATCCGCCCTTCAAGGACAGGAAACCTACAGATAAAAATGGCGGTACCTCTCTCCCACATAAGTTGGTTTCCTGTCCTTGATTGGGAACCTGCATTTCGGCGTACCTGAAGAAAGAAGACAGCAAGGTTATTTTCCAGACCTGGTCAGATCGATCCAGATAGCGTGTTCCCTGCCCCGGCTGATGCCGTGTCCTGAGGTGCCACCGATGGGTCCTTTGGGCCTTCAGGTTGAGCACGGGAATGTAGCAGCGCACATGGATCAGTTCTAGGCAGCAGAGGCTCTCTGCCTAGGCTGGAGTGGGGTCAGAAGGCACCTCCACTGGGTCCCGGGGGCCTTGAGAAAGATGTGTAGCCGTCGCACTGCTCCATTGTGATGGGCTTCCGGTGTTTCACTTCACAGGCACTGGGATGCGCCCGGGGCGCTTCCCTATGACGCCGCGTCGCCCTGATGGCTGGGCTTCCAGGTGTCTCACTGTGCAGGTGTGGGGCGCTTCCATATAACGCTGTGCGGTGCTCTGATGATCAGGCTTTCGGGCGTCCTGCTGAGCACACTCGGGGACGTGCCAGAGATGCTTTCCTATGAGCAGGAGCGTGTGACTGAAAGTGGATCCGGCACAGGAAGCTGGGGGGAAGGGGCACCAGAGGTCAAAAGAAACCAGGAAGCACTAGTAAAGTGCTGCACACAGCACTCTGGCCTTTAGACATGGAGACAGCCAGTGAACAGGAGCACTTGGAGGTGCAGATTCTGCAACTGACCGCAGCAGAAGCAGAATTCTCGACAGCAGGAGAGTGTTTCTGGCAGGTCTTCCCAGGGCAGCAAAGACTCCAATGTGGCGTCGACCTCTAGAGGAAATCTACCTACAGATATGGTTCCTTCTCCTAACCCGGTACCCCTTCTTCTAACCCGGTACCCCTTCTTCCATCAGATTGGTATGTGATCTTCGTGAAAGTTCACTTTTAATTAGGGTCCCCCCTCTTTTCTTCTCCTATTCAGGGAAGAAACAGTGTATGCAAGACCAAACACAGGAGCTGTGCACTCTGCATGGAAGAACTACCTACTACATGGAAGAAAAGGCTCTGCAGTTCATGCATACAGCAAACAATCTGTGAGGAACCCCAAAATTTGCCTCCAAGCTTAGGTCCATAATCAAAACAGAAGTAGAAAATACCTTTAGATCCCTTAAAAGAAAACAGAGAAGAAGCCCAAAAATATGTCCCCTGAATCCGGGTCTAGTAGTCCAGAAGAGGGAGAGGAGGATTCAGACACATCCAATTCATCCTCATCTTCGTCATCATCTGGGCATAGAGGTGGACGAAGCTGTTTCCCGTTAGAAGAAACAAATAGTCTCATTAAGGCCGTTAGGTTCACTATGGGATTGATAGACCCTCGTCCAAAAAGATCAATTCAGGATATAATGTTTGGAGGGCTGGAACACAAAAAAACAATGAAAAAATTACATCTCTGATTAAGAGGGAATGGAAAAGACCAGAGAGAAAGAGAATCTTTTATCTACAAAGAGAAAATATCCCTTTCATGACCCTTTGTGTTCATTTTGAGAGAAAGCGCCGAAGCTAGACGTGGCTATTGCCAAAGCTTCTAAAAAAATTTCACTTCCATGGGGGTATTGACGGATCCCATGGATAAGAAAGCTGACACCTTCTTGAAAGGGTCCCGGGAAGCCACTGCAGGGGGACTAAAGCCTGCTGTAGTGGCCACCTGTACGGCCAGGTCTCTAACGGTTTGGTTACACCAATTGTAAGCTCAGCTTAGAGATAAAACATCCAGAGTGAAGGTGTTAAATACCTTTCCCTTAATGAAAGAGGCTGCTGCCTTTATGGCTGATAAATCCGCCGACTCAGTTAGGTTGGCAGCCAGATCGGCAGTTTTTTCCAACGCAGCCCGCCAAGCTCAAGTGTTAGCCAGGAGACCTCCAGACAAATTCCCTGTGAGGGTGAATTCTTATTTGGTCCAACATTAGATGATATACTTGACAAAGCCGGGGATAACAAAAAACGATTCCCCGTCTTCTCTACTACCTCCTATAAAAAGTCCTTTCGGAGTAGAAAATTTATTCATAGGAAACCCCTAAGAGATCACGATAAGTGGGAGGATAGGAATTCGGTCTAGCTGTTGCTCATCGAGTGTTCATCAAGATAATTGCGGAAGCAATAGCACACCTGAGGGAGCAATATATCCTGATAGACCCATACCTAGATGATTTCTTGATGATAGGGATTTTCTTCCAACACTGCAAGAATCAGCTGGAGAAGGTCATGAGTTCCTTGTAAGACTTAGGTTGGCTTTTAAAGCTAAAAAAATCAAAAACCGAACCAAATCAGGTGCATGAGTTTCTAGGTCTCATACTAGACTCAAAAACACAGAGGAGTGTCACCTGTTCAGTTCGGTTCAGTGAGCCCAGATCCACACCAGAGATCTACACTGGGAAATTTTAAGAGTCAACATTTCCCTAGCAGGGCATTTAGAAGGTCAGCTAACTTTGTCTCCAAAAACTGTCCCTTTCCTGGGATGGTGGATGAAGACAAGGTAACCAGAGGTATTTTGTGGGTGAGCAAAATCACTCAGATACTGACTCAGGGGATGCAAGCCCCAGGGGTTGGGGGGGGCCACATCTAAAAAAAGGGGCCTGGACAGAGGACTTAAAGTTAGTGTCCTCAAACATGAAGGATCTGTTACTGTTAGCGGCAAAATTCTCCCTGATAGAATTCTTAGACTCTCTTCAGGGTCATCATTTGAGAGTTGTAGTGGCATATTTGAATCACCAGGTAGGGACCTGGTCCCTTCCTTTGACGGAGGTGCAGAACTCATCTTCCAGATAGCCAAAATCAATCTTATGTCTCTATCGGCGCTACACATAAAAGGGACAGAAAATCGCAAAGCAGACTTCCTGAGCCGGACCCAGTTGAAGCAGGGCGAATTGGAACTAACGCAGACCATATTCAGCCAGATTGCAGAAATGTGGAGCTGTCCTGTTGCAGATCTGTTTGCCAACAATCAGAACAAGAAGGTAGACACATTTTGCTCAATAGATCCCAAGGGGAACCCTTTTGCATTAGATGCCATCATGATCCCGTAGGATCACAGTCTAGCCTATGCTTTTCCTCCAATTGCCTTGATACATACGGTTATAAGAAAAAACAGGGAAGACAGAGCAAAACTAATTCTGATCGGCCCGTTTTGGCCAAAGAGGATGTGCTTTTTTTGGCTGAGGTTGATGTCTATCACCGACCCCTGGGTGCTCCCGGAGATTCCGGACTTTCTTTCCCAGGGGCTGGTTTGTCATCCTCGAGTAACAAACTTACACATAACAGCCTGGAATTTGAAGGATAGAGGGTTTTCCCCGATTCTAATATCCACACTACTCCAGAGCAGAAAACACGCCACAACCAAACTCTATGGGAAAACTTGGGGAAGGTTCCTTTCCTCTTCAGGGTCCAGTGTAAAGGAAGGCGTTCCATTGACAACCATCCTAGAATTTCTCCAAAGGGGGTTAGAGCAAAGTTTGGCTACAAGCACCCTAAAGGTCCATTTTCAGCATTGGGGGCGCTATATAATTCCGATTTAGCAGGGAATCACTAGATTTATCAAAGCTTCGGCCAGATCTAGACCCATCCCTAGTCATAGCTCTCCTCCTTGGGATTTAAATTTGGTTCTTATGGCTTTAACTAAACCCCCTTTTGAACTTTTAGACTGCATGTCTAAATGTTTTATCCCTCAAAACATCACTGTTCATGGCATTAACATCAACCCGCAGGGTTAGCAATATCCTAGCCCTGTCTGCAGGGCTGCCCTTACACAGATCCTGGAGGATAGAATCATTCTCAAACCAGATCCAGCCTATTTGCCCAAGGTAGCATCACAATTTCACAGATCCCAGGAGGTCATCCTTCCTTTCTTTTGCTCCAACCGCAAAAACAAGGGGGAAAAGATCTCCATATGTTAGATGTCAGGAGGTGTGTAATCCAGTACCTAGCTGCCAAACAAGAGTGTAGGAAGGATAGGTCTCTTTGTGTGTTTTCAGGGGTTCAAAGCCTCCAAAGGCACATTTGCAAGGTGGATAAGAGATGCCATCTCTCTGGCACACACCTCAAGGGGGAAAGCCGTTCCGGAGGGATTAAAAGCTCACTCTACAAAGGCAATGGCAACCTTCTGAGCGGAAAAAGCTGGAGTCTCGATAAAACAGATATGTAAAGCTGCGACATGGTCATCCCCCTCTACCTTTTTCAAACATTATCGTCTGGACGTAGCCTCTTCTTCAGATCTCACCTTTGGGAGAAGGGTTCTGGGAGCGGTGGTCCCTGCCTAAAGATACATTTTTCTGCAATTCTCTCTGTGGTGCTGTCATGGGGGTAGGAGAAAGACGTAGTTACTTACCGGTATCAGGATTTCTCAGAGCCCATGACAGCACCCTTACATTCCCTAAATTCACACTTATTTGGTATTTATGTGTAGTCACAGTGTGTTCATGATAAGCATTATAGTGATGATGTATGTTGTATTAATAACCTGGAGGTACTCTCGTGCTCTGTAAACCAACTGATGCGGGAGAGATGTACCGCCCGTTTTATCTGTAGGTTTCCTGTCCTTGAAGGGCAGATCCCCTCTCTCCGTGATGCTGTCATGGACTCTAAGAACTTCCGTTACCGGTAAGTAACTACAACTTTTTATTCTATGTTTTTTTTACAGGTTCATTCTGTATGATAGTTTGATTGTGGTGGGATTGTCCTGCCTCATTTATGTGAGTCTGTAACTCCTTGGTAGTCTTTAAAAGTGTTATGTTCTGCTACCAAAGCTAAGGAAAGAGAGGAGATCTGTCCCTACTATAGGACTCAGCTGAATCCCTACGATGTAACAGGGAACCTGATCCTGCGATCAGACCTGCTAAAGTCCTAATCTAGTCTGTACGGAGACCTATAGATGTGGGGAGGGAATCCCTACAAGTACTAAGGACTGGGAGGAATATGGGACACCTCCTAACAGAAATAGTAGCAGACAGACGAACAAACAAAATAGATAGAACATAGAGGTCCGTAGACCAAGCAAACTAACAGAGCTAGATACAGAGCACAGGCTAGCTAGAAAGTAGATATACAATGAAGTCCAGCAAAGCCAGAAGGGCGGAGCAGGATTAAATAGGCCAACAAGGTCATGTGACCAGCAAAGGAAAAAAAACCTAACAGCAAGGTTCTAACAGTACCCCCCCTTCTAAGAGGATCCTCCGGATCCCCTAGGACCAGGCTTATCAGGAAATCTCCTGTGAAACGCTCTGATAAGTCTGGACGCGGAAACATCATCAGACCTCACCCAAGAGTTATCCTCGGGTCCGAAACCTTTCCAGGCCACAAGATACTGCAAACTACCTCTATACCGTCTAGAGTCAAGGATGCGAGAAATTTCATATTCCCCGTCCTCCACCACCGGAGGAACAGAGGCAGAGGCGTCACCATCCGACACAACAGCTTTTTTTAACAGAGAGACATGAAAGACCGGATTAATTCTCCAGGAGGTAGGAACCTCCAACCTAACAGCAGATTGGTTGACAACCTGAAGCACCTTAAAGGGCCCTACAAACTTGGGACCCAATTTCTTAGAAGGAATCCTCAACCGCAGATTCCTAGAGGACAACCAAACCATGTCACCAACAGCGAACAAAACCTCCTGTCGTTTCCTATCAAAGTAGTCTTTAGATTTTCTGTTGGCCTCCTGAAGATTACCACGCACATCCATCCAAACTCTTTCCAAATCACCGGAAAAATTCTCCTCCTCAGGCACGGCAGATCCCAACTTGGAGAACGACCCAAACGACGGATGTCTCCCAGAACAACAAAAAAAAGGCGAACAACCAGCAGAAGAAGATGTATGATTGTTCAGAGCAAATTCGGCAAGTGGCAGAAACTCAGACCACCCCTCTTGATTGTCTGCCACAAAACAACGCAAGAACTGCTCAACATCCTGGTTTTTCCTTTCTGTCTGGCCATTAGATTCAGGATGATATCCGGACGAAAACGACAAATGAATTCCCAACCTGTCACAAAAGGCACGCCAAAAACGAGCCACGAACTGAGGACCCCTATCAGAAACAATGTCAGTAGGAACGCCATGAAGTCTGACAATTTCCTTGACAAAGGCCTTAGCGAGAGTTTTAGCGCAGGGCAGTTTGACGAAGGAACCAAGTGACACATCTTGCTAAAACGGTCCACGACCACCCAGATGACAGTAAAACCCTCAGAGGGGGGAAGGTCAGTTATAAAGTCCATAGCCAAATGTGTCCAAGGAGCACTGGGGACCTCCAAAGGACAAAGTAACCCCGCAGCAGGAGTATGTGAGGACTTAGATCTAGCACATATAGTACATTGGCGCACCCACTTAATGACTTCCTTCTGCCATCCAGGCCACCAAAAACTGCGACCCACCAGTCTCTTGGTCTCAGAGATTCCGGGATGACCTGCCAACCGAGATTCGTGACACTCAACAAACAAATCTCTCCTAAAGGTCCCAGGCACAAACAACCTCCCATGAGGAGTGTTAGATGGGGCATTCTCCTGAGCTTTAAGAATCTCATCTTCCAAAACGGAGTCTAAAGCAGCTATCACAACACCTTCTTGTAAAATGTTTTCCTCTTTCTCAGCACCGACTATGGGAGAAAAACTGCGAGACAAGGCATCCGCCTTAACATTCTTAGTACCAGGGATGTAAGTAACGGAGAAATTAAACCGCGAGAAAAACAGTGCCCACCTAGCCTGACGGGCATTCAGGCGCTTGGCAGCATCAAGATATATCAGATTTTTATGATCCGTAAGAACCTGAACGGGAAATTCCGCACCTTCCAAGAAGTGGCGCCAGTGTTCAAATGCGAGTTTAATAGCCAATAATTCCCGATTACCAATATCGTAATTCAATTCAGTCTCCGAAAATTTTTTTGAAAAAAAGGCACAGGGATGTAATCCATCCCCGTTATCCTGAGACAATACTGCGCCAACCCCCACAGAGGAAGCATCAACCTCAACCAAAAACGGCCTAGTAACATCAGGCTGCATAAGGATGGGAGCAGAGGTGAACCTCTCCTTGAGATACACAAAAGCTTCAATGGCCTCAGAAGACCACTGAACCGCATCAGCACCTTTCCTGGTGAGATCAGTCAGAGGTTTGACAATACTAGAAAAAATTTTTATGAATTTTCTATAGTAATTGGCGAAACCCAAAAACCTCTGTATCGATTTCAAACCAATAGGCCTAGGCCATTCCTGCACAGCCTGAACCTTAATCGGATCCATCTCAAAACCTTTGCTGGAGATAATGTAGCCCAAAAAACTAATTCTCTGTACAGCGAACTCACATTTCTCCAGCTTAGCAAAAAGCAAATTGTCCATTAATAACTGTAATACCTCACGCACGCTCCGCCAATGAGACTCCAGATCTGGCGAATAAATCAAAATGTCATCCAAATACACAACCACATTTTTACCGATCAAAGGTCTAAGGATGTCATTAATCAGATTCTGAAAAAATGCAGGAGCATTAGTAAGACCAAAAGGCATAACCAGATTCTCAAAATGACCCACAGGAGTGTTAAAAGCAGTCTTCCATTCATCACCCTCCTTCATGCGCAACAGATTGTATGCCCCCTTAAGGTCAATTTTAGAGAACCACTTGGCCCCCAATAACTGGTTAAACAGATCAGGAATCAATGGCAGTGGGTAAGGATTGCGTACCGTAATTTTGTTAATCTCATGAAAATCCAGACAAGGACGTAAACCGCCGTCCTTTTTTTTTACAAAAAAAAATCCAACCGCCACAGGAGACTTAGAGGGCCTAATGTGACCGGCGGCCAAACTTGTCTGTATGTATTCCTCCAAAGCCTTCCTCTCAGGAATAGTAAGGTTAAATAAACGACTTTTAGGAAGAGTCGCTCCAGGGACAAATTCAATAGAACAATCATAGTCTCTATGGGGAGGCAAAACCTGCGATTCTTTCTCAGAAAAAACTCTCCAAAAATCCTGAATAGGAACAGGCAATTCTCCCCTATCCAAAGCTGCAATACGCCCGTTACAACACTTGTCATAACATTTATGGCTCCAGGATTTAATTTCACTGGTAGACCAATCCAGTACAGGATTGTGAAATTTTAACCAGGGCAATCCCAATATTACTGGAGAAGGCAAGTTATTCAACACTACCAAATCCAATTTCTCATGGTGAACACCATTAATAGTGAGAGGAAATTCACTGACCTTGAGAGTAATATTCTTCAAAGGGGAGCCATCCACAGAAACCACAGCAATGGGGGATGATAAAGGTTCAGGTTTTAAATTGAGTTTTTCCACGAATCCCCCATCAATTACATTCAGTGTAGACCCGCAATCAACAAACACCCGAAATTCCATTAATTTTTCCTGAGCAATCGTGGAAGCAGCTAAAAATATACCCTTGGAATTTAAACAGGCAATACGGGCGTGACTGACCATTTTTTTTTCTTTCTTCATACGAAGCTCACAGCCTTTAATCAAATGACCAGATTTTCCGCAATAGAAACACAAGCCTTCCGAAAAACGACGGTCTTTTTCTTGAGAGCGAGGTGCCACCGATCCAATCTCCATCGGTTCACCACTGTTAGTACACACATTATCATAACCAGAAACTGACATAGCAGAGGATTTGCTCTCATTAACCCTAGCACGCAGTCTTCTATCCACCCGTATAGCTAATTGCATAGCCTGTTGCAAATCCTCAGGTGTAGGATAAGCAATTAGCAGGTCTTTAACCCTTTCACTGAGCCCAGCAAGAAATAGACTTTTCAGAGCAGAATCGTTCCACCCTGTTTGAGTGGACCAACGACGAAAATGAGTACAATATTTTTCCACATTACCTGATCCTTGTTTTAAACGTCTCAACTCAGTCTCAGCTGATGCCACACGGTCAGGATCATCATATAATAATCCTAAAGCAGAAAAAAAACTATCCACTGATCTGAAGCATGTATCACTAGGTTGCAAAGAAAAGGCCCACTCCTGAGGCTCTTTGCGCAAAAGTGACATTATGAACCCTACGCGCTGGGATTCATCCCCAGAGGACTTGGGTCTCAAACGAAAATACAATAAGCAAGCATTTTTAAATGAAAAAAATTCTCGATGTTCACCAAAAAATAAATCCGGCAAACATACCTTAGGCTCCAAGAAATATGCTCCAGGACAGTTACTCACGTGCTGACGGAGCTCAGCCACTTCCAGAGAGAGTCCCTGCAGGTGTTTAGCCAAATCCTGAACCGACACCATGATGGAACAAAAAAAAAAAAAAATCTTTCCTTAGAGAATTTGCAGGCTGGACTTACTGTTATGTTCTGCTACCAAAGCTAAGGAAAGAGAGGAGATCTGTCCCTACTATAGGACTCAGCTGAATCCCTACGATGTAACAGGGAACCTGATCCTGCGATCAGACCTGCTAAAGTCCTAATCTAGTCTGTACGGAGACCTATAGATGTGGGGAGGGAATCCCTACAAGTACTAAGGACTGGGAGGAATATGGGACACCTCCTAACAGAAATAGTAGCAGACAGACGAACAAACAAAATAGATAGAACATAGAGGTCCGTAGACCAAGCAAACTAACAGAGCTAGATACAGAGCACAGGCTAGCTAGAAAGTAGATATACAATGAAGTCCAGCAAAGCCAGAAGGGCGGAGCAGGATTAAATAGGCCAACAAGGTCATGTGACCAGCAAAGGAAAATAAACCTAACAGCAAGGTTCTAACAAAAAGAAGGTCTCCATTACCTCTTCCCAATGCCTGAGATCTAAATTTAAGACACCTCAGCTCTGCACTATTATAAAAAGTTCTCTTTGAATGTCTAATATTTCTTCTTGAAAGTCATCTAATAGACAATATTGGCCCTTATAATAGTTTAGATTGCCAAGAGCCACCGAGCCCCATACTCTAATTACCCCAGAGAGGTTTCACCACTAGTTACTCATTTTTTTACTGATGAAGAAAGTTGAGTATTATAGATGTGTTATTGTCTATAGTCTGAATTAATCCCTTTCTGCAGCCAATTTTGTGTTCCTAATCAGGGACCATTTTTCAAATCTGACGTGTGTCACTTTATGTGGTGATAACTTTGGGATTCTTCACAAGGGAAACAAATGGACCTTACAAATTATTTTCCACCTTCTTTTGAATCCTACAATACCCTATATAGGGATGTACACTACTGTCTGGGCACATGGCAGGTTAAGAAAGGAAGGAGCGCCATTTAGCTATTTGAATGCAGATCTTGCTGGAATAGTTTGCAGACACAATGTATTGGGGGCACTGTTCATGGTCACCTGGCAGCTCAAAAGATGGCCAACACGAACAGCCTTGGCACTATTTACTGCATTTTCCAGATCCCAGGAATTGCCTTGCCTCATCACCCTTTACAACCTCTACATGGAGCTTAACCGAAAGTAATGAACTGGAGTCAAGTTGGTATGCGGGCAAAATAGAAGCATGTTCAGACTGGCTGAAAAACAGACAAAAACCAAACCAGAAGCAAAATAAATAAATATCCTGCTGTAAATGAATAAGTAAAAGCAATAGTGCATATAAATAACACTGGGTACTTGGTAAACACTGTTTTTGATAAAAAAAAAAAAGCTTAGAAGCCATCCCACCATGTCAAGGTGTACCCAATGGTCCTTACTTCTAATATTAAAACCTTACCCTGCTTTATAGTGACATCCTGTGTGAATAAGGGCTGAGATGGTCCTTGTTTTTTGTGAGATGAGTAGAAGTTTTTATTGGTATTATTTTTGCCTACATAACATTGTTTGGTGGCTTTTTATTGCATATTTGGGAGGCAAAATTAACAAACAGTTGAACACACTTTCTACTGGTTCATGTTATGAGGTTTTCTATTAGACTGTGAACTGTCATTGTCTTGGTGAATGATTCAATATTTTTAAATAACTTGCTATTTTTACGGACAGTTTAAGTAGCAATGTTCAAAAATATAAAATTGAAGGATATTTTATTCAAAAATAATTATTGGTTTTATTCTTGACAGATGATTGTACCAGGAGATCAGAGGGACAGCTGACATCTTCAATTTTTAAATCTGATGATCTTGAGATCCCACAGGATACAATTGAAGTGATTGCCATTACTCCAGATATACCATCATCTCTTCACAGCAAAGATCTGTCATCTGATCCTTTGAAACAGGTCCTGTCTTCTGATTCATTACCGACTACTAAGAAAAATCATAGTCACAAAATAAGCATTAAAAAACAAATTGCTCCTAAAGCAAAGAAGCCATTTTCACGTTCAGAATATGGAAATGGTTTTCACCTCGAAAAATCTTTTCTTAAACATCAAAAAATTCACACAGCAGAGAATGAATTTTCTTGTTCCAAGTGTGGGAAATGTTTTTACCAGAAATCAAATCTTGTTAGGCACCAGAGAATTCACACAGGGGAGAAGCCATTTTCATGTTCAGAATGTGGAAAATGTTTCAACCAGAAATCAGATTTTGTTAAGCACCAGAGAACTCACACAGGGGAGAAGCCATTTTCATGTTCAGAATGTGGGAAATGTTTTAACCAGAAAGTGCTTCTTGATAGCCACCAGAGAACCCACACAGGGGAGAAGCCTTTTTCATGTTTAGAATGTGGGAAATGTTTTAATCAGAAAAGGAATCTTGTTATACACCAGAGAACTCACACAGGGGAGAAGCCTTTTTCATGTTCAGAATGTGGGAAATGTTTTAACCAGAAATCAAATTTGGTCAAGCACCAGAGAACCCACACAGGGGAGAAGCCATTTTCATGTTCAGAATGTGGGAAATGTTGTAATGATAAATCAGATTTTGTTAAGCACCAGAGAACTCACAGAGAGGAGAAGCCTTTTTCATGTCCAGAATGTGGGAAATGTTTTAACCAGAAATCAAATTTTGTTAAGCACCAGAGAACTCACACAGGGGAGAAGCCTTTTTCCTGTTCAGATTGTGGAAAATGTTTTAGCCAGAAAGCACATCTTGATAGACACCAGAGAACCCACACAAGAGAGAAGCCTTTTTGCAGTTGAGAATGTAGAAAATGTTTTGTGAAAGAATCATCTCTTTTTTTTGTAATCAAAGAATTCACACAGGAGAGAAGCCATTTTCGTGTTCTTAATGTGGGAAATGTTTTACACACAAATCAACTCTCAATAAACAGTTGTCACACAGGGGAGAATCCTTTTTTTCATGTGGAAAAAATGATAGAAATGTATTGACAATTGTATCTTCTTAAAGGAGTTGTCCACTACAACCCATTGTCATTCCTCACGTTTGGCCTCTTTAAAATTAAAACACTCATACTCCGATCCCGTGTCGACGCTGTTCCATTATCAGCTGCACTGTCATGTGAGTTTGTTGCATCACACGAGCCCTGCTCCCAATCAGCTTCAACAGGCTTCACTTTCCCCGCCTTCGGATGTGTTGAACATTAACAGGAAGCTAGGGCTGCAGCTGCTCTCCGATTTTCTCTGGTCGCTATGTGGACGACCTCCTCCTGGTGTGGGTGGGAAGCACATTGGAATTCTCTGAATTTGTTCTATATCTAAATGATAACACATGCAATTTGAAGCTCACGACTGATCCATTTTCCAATCAAATTTCATTTTTGGACATTTTCCTTGAAGGAGATTGCATTAATGATCGTGTACATACATATTTGTACAAGAAAAGTATATCAGGCATTACTATTCTCCAATTGACAAGCTGTCACCCAAACATACTATTATAGCTATCCCCTATGGAGAAATGTTACGTGCTAAACGCATTTGTTCAGACAACCGCTTCCTTGTGGAGCGTAATGTTGTACATAACAGATTACGAGAAAGGGGATATGAAAGCCGTTGATTCAATGTGCATTCACCAAAGTAAAAAAAACAAAAGAAGAGATCAACTCCTATCTAATGAGAAAAATATTTCACCAAATATGAATAATGACGCATCTGTTACGTTTTCCACATCCTCCAGCCTACAATATAATCAAGTCAAAAATATTATCCAAAAAAATCTTCCAGTCATCAATTAAGATGACACATTTAGAAAAATCATATCTCAGGGCTTCAGATTTGTGGCTAAAAGAGGTTGGACTTGGGCAACATGCTTTCTCCAAGCCTGTTCCAAAGTCCGACCAAAAAGACCTGTTGGTTAAAACCCAAAGGTTTTTTCAAGTGTAATGGAAACTGATGTAATGTGTGCCTTTGCTGTGGACAGAACAAAAAGCTTTCACTCTTCTCAAGGAGATGTTCATTATATCCAAAAATCCATGAACTGCGATTCCCACCATGTAGTATATTCTATTTTCTGTGATTTATCTAAAGTACAATACGTAGGATGCACCACTAGAAAGGTTAAACATCAAATTTCCAAACACTTAAATAATATAGCTAAAAAAATGGATCATACTCTGGTTCTGTCAAACATTTTGTTACTATGCATAATTAAAACTCAACGCACCTAAAATTCTTCGGCATAGGAAGAGTGCCATATCCCCCCAGAGGAGGTAGTTGGTAAAAACGCCTTTTGCTGCGAGAAGCGTTCTGGATATTAAATTTAGATAGCAAATGCCCCAGAAGTATGAATTATAGGAGCAATCTTTTTTTATATATATTAATTTGTCATTCTATGTACCGTATTTTTCAGACTATAAGACGCAGCAGACCATAAGAAGCACCCCAAATTTTGGGGGTGGAATATAGAAAAAAATATATTTTTATAAGATGGGGGTCCGTCTTATAGTCTTAATAGGTACAGTATCTTACCTGGGTGGCGGTGGAGCAAGGGTCACAGGAGGCAGGGTCCTTCAGGAATCCGGTGCTCCAGCAGTGGGGAGTTGCGGTGGAGCAGGATTGCAGGGCCCTCAGTTCCCTCTCTCAGGAACCTGGTGGCTGCAGTAGAAGAGATGGCTGGGGTGGGTACCTGGCTAGGGGCCGGTGTCTGGCTGAGGCACGGTGCATGGCTGGGGCCCTGGGGCCCGACTGAGGGCCGGTGTTTGGCAATCGGAGTCAAATTGCATGCCGCCATGGCCTGCCTGGGGATCGGCAGTGGTGGCGGCGGCGGCAGCAGCAAAGGAGGAGGAGGTGAGATGCTGCGGGTGTCTGGCTGGGGGCCGGTGCGGGTTGGACTGGATGCGGGCAGTGTCTGGCTGCGGGCAGGAGGGGAATCAAAAAGAAAAAAGAACATGTAGCGAACAATATATGAAAATATCATACATTTTATTAATGTAGATTAATTTAAAAACATACAAAATTCCAATGGCAACAAATATATTAATGGTAAGTCTAAAGAGGCACCACAGATAGAGAAACACATGAGGAGGGAGCCTATACAAAATGGTAGAGACAATCCAGAGGGGTATAAACAAGGTAACCTCTCAGAGTTAAAAACATTTCATATGTGTAAACCACAACTAGGTGTTTAAAGTGCACAGTGCATTATATGATTTCCAAAGAAAAACCCATCTCACACCTAAATACATATAAATATGCTATCACTACTCACATATGTTTGATCAGTCTGAGGTGCCGTCGCCCCTACTCGCGTTTCGGCGCTGTGCCTTCTTCCGGGGGTATGACATAATTAGAATCGGTATCCCTTAAGTATTGCGTCCTGCCCAATGAAAAAAACCCATACGGGGGCCATCCCATAGCTTTTCTCCAATGCTCCCAGTGATAGGTGCAAGACACGTACATCTAAATCCCAATACTCACATCAGGGTGCGTCCAGTCTCAGAACGATACCACCCACTAAGTCACATGGGCGAAACCCCGCCTATTAAGTCATGTGAGCGGGAATCCTGCAGCGTCATAGATCCGCCCACTGGAGAGCACTGTCATCAAAATCACGGACATGCGCAATGGTGCAACAAAATACCCATAACCGCGCATGTCCAAGAGGAGAGCCGGGGACGCCGAAAACAGACATCACAGTCAAACACACATGAGAATGCCAAACATCTCAGAGGTAAAGCAATAATTTCATATGACGCCTACAAACTGAACAAATTATCCCCATAGTAGAAATGGACAGAAGTTCCTAAACAAAAGGTGGGCTAATCAACAGGATGACCATCAACAATAACCACACAAAATGTGCATAATACATATAGTAAGACAGTTGTACACTATGATAGAACACAACAAATACAAGATGCACCTGGCAAAAGGATAAGCCAATAATATGTTAATTAAGGAAAGCCCTTAAACCTAATATATTTTACTAACCCCATCTATAGGTATAGTCACTACAAACACTCCCATCCATAAAGGCATGGTACCTTTGCCCAAACGGAGAGAAGTGTAAGAATATCGAATAATTAACCCAAAAATCACTATAAGGAGAATAAATCCCCGTACCAGTGCATCATTCTATAAGTAGCTAACATAACCCATAAAAGATACAGACCCCAAGATCACGTAATTTTTGAACACTCTACATTTTACATAATACAAGTCAATATCATAATTATATGTCGGTTTCTTCATTGCTTGTTTCTTTGGTATCCTTGAGCCAAGGTACATCATTGTCCGACTCCTTTCTTCCCAAGGATATCCCCATACCCACAGATGGCTAAGAGGTCATCCACACATGCCCATCAACAAGAACAACAGCAATCAAGGACAGATACTCATATACTAAAAGGAAAATTAGATAATATTAAACAAATGGCAAAAAAATAAAAACACATAAAACCATGTATAATTAAAATTCCGAAATCAAAGGCCAGTTCAAAGAGAAAGGGAGAGACGATCAGAAAAATGGTGAGAAGCTCAGGGATTCATTGAGGCCCTGAGGATGTAGCGTTTGTAATAGCCAAATCCATCTGGATTCCTTCTGTGCCACTAGGCGGCTAACACTGCCACCACGAAACGTTGTATAAATATGATCAATCCCTTTAACACGGAGGCCTGATGGATCACTGGCATGATACTGCTTAAAGTGTCTGGGGATTGTTTTTAACAAATCCAAATTCTCCTCTGTGGCTGCCGCCATAATATCTCACACGTGTTCCCTTGCTCTAGTTTTAAGCATCCTGGTTGTAAGTCCTATATAGATCAAAGAACACGGGCACGTAGTGTGATAAATAACATTGCATTTTTTTGTATTTTCAATATTTGGGCAAGAGACACATGAACCATATGAAGTGCAGCCCCAAGTTTTTCTTTTATCAGTCGGTCTAATTTCACTGATTTTGGATTGATTGTTGGGTGTAAGATAACTCCTAACCAGTTGATCCTGAAGGTTGGGAGACCGACGTGCAGTGACGGAGGTGAGATGCTGCGGGTGCCTGGCTGTGGTCCGGGGCCGGTGAGCGGCGCAAGTTACTGGCGTGCGCGGCCATCTTCCTGAAGAACACCGCCGGGTTCTTGAAAGAGGGAGGCCCCGCGATACCGCTCCACCACCACCGCAGGTACGCACGTTCGGACCATTTCCCATTTTCCTCCAAAAAAGTGGGAAAAAGTGCGTCTTATGGTCTGAAAAATACGGTAGATTATTGTATGCTCCATGCTTCGTATTAAATTTGGATTGCAAAATATTTCATATGTAGGAACTAGCGGATAGACCTTGTCGTCACTGCATTCTTGGTCTTCTATCCTTTGGATTACGATATTGGAGAGAAGAAGACACAGGACAGGATGTTTGTGTCTAAACATACTCTAAACTTTATTACAAAACACAGGGCTAATATACACCCTGAAGGCAGGAAACGGATTTGCCATATATGGTTCGATTATACAGTTTAACTGAACAAGCGAAAAAGCTAGTTTCTGTATGCTTTAAAATATTTAATTAGACGTATCTGGTTAGCAAGGCCACATTATCTTCTTGCAAGAACACATTATTGCTACAAGAAGAAACATCTGGCCAGGGAGGACACGTTATCTTCTTAGCAAGGACACGCTATTGATACTAGAAGGAACATTTCAGCTTGCTGTTGTTTTCTACCTAAAATAACTGTCAGACTTATATAGCATAGATGGGGTCTTTAAACTTGAGGGACTCCATCTTCTGCTATAACATTCCATTCTTTTGTTCCTTCATTTATCAATACGAATCTCTATATTTTCTTTTAGTACAACACTGAATACACATTAGAAAAAACTTAAAAAACAAATAAACCGCAAGGCACATTAGCAAAACCTGTAAAATCGCTTGCACTATACCAGCCAACCACCCACCGATACCTTTAAACCAATTTGCGGGATTTAGAAAGGAAAATCTCTGTGTGGAATTATTGGCCAAAGTATATGAACAGTTCACCCAAAAGTTTATCTCTTCCCATGAGACTGGGACAGCGAGAAAGGGTATGCTAGTGGACGTCACAGGGGCATGTGTACATATCCAACAGTTAGCAATGGTCTGGTTTTGCTCATTTAGTCCATCGATTAGAGCAAGATGGTGTTTAATGAATCTATTGTCGTCTCCATCTGTGGTGCTCAACCTAGTCCATGCACCTGTGGTCGCAAGGATGCAGGTAAGTATAAACAATGTCTTCATTCTTTGTCCGCTGGTTCTCCTAGTATCTTTTTGCAATGGGATGCGTGGATCCAGGTCTCTTTTCCCTCTAGCTTAACGGCTGCGCTTGTGGTCAGCAGAACTTGAAAGGGTCCATAAAACCGTGGATCTAGGCTTTTCCTCACGTGTCTTTTTATAACCACCCAGTCTCCAGGTTGCAGCGTATGGCTGCTAGAGTCTTGATGTGGATCTGGAAGAGAACTGAAGACATTATCATGTACTTGCTTAATCTTTTTGTGTAAAGCCCTCACGTAGGAACTTAGCACATGGTTATTCATTTCTAATGCTTGCGGATAGAAACACCCTAGGCTGGGTACGTTGCCAAACAATATCTCATATGGAGAGAGTCCAGTCTTTTTATTAGGCGTGTATCTTACTGAAAACAGAGCAAGCGGTAAACAGTCCGGCCATGGTTTTCCTGTCTCAGCCATGGCTTTCTGAATTTTTAATTTCAATGTACCATTCAGTCTTTCCACTTTACCACTACTTTGCGGGTGATATGGGGTGTGGAATGCTTGTTGAATTCCTAGAGCTGACATGACTTCATTCATTATTTCACCTGTGAAGTGTGTACCTCTGTCACTCTCAATTACCTCTGGTACCCCATACCTGCAGACCACCTCCGCAAGCAGTTTCTTTGCGGTTGTCGCAGCCGTGGCTTTGGCAATCGGGAAAGTCTCTGGCCATCCTGAGAACAAATCAATACAGACCAACACATATTCCCATGATCCTGACTTTGGCAGCTGAATATAATCAATTTGCAGTCTCTGGAATGGATAGAGGGGCCGGGGAGGGGGGGTGTTTGGGTGGTGTTTTAACTATTCTACCCTGATTATGTGTAGCACATATCATGCACCCTTGTATCAGGCTTTCAATACAGGTGGAGAATCCTGGTGCCACCCAATGTTTCAGCATCACACTCATCACACCCGTTTTAGATTGGTGTGTCGGCCCATGTAGTATCTGGGCAGCTGCTGGGTACAGTGCCCTTGGAAGGCATCGTCGTGTCCCTTTCCCCCATACCCCATTTGCTTCATTCAGGCATGCACTTTCCTTTAACCACTTATCAACCTCCTCCTTTTTAGCCTGAGCCTGCATTTGGGATAAGATGTCCTCCGACACAAAGGGGTTTTTAGGGGCACTTAGCTGACGTACTGTTGACCCTTGTTGCGGCTTACAGGCTGCTGTTTTTGCCGCTGCATCTGCCATCACATTACCTCTACTCACCTGGTCGGTGCGTCTGGTATGTGCTCTTACCTTTATGACGGCTACCTTTTTGGGTAGTTGTAGTGCATCAATTAACTGCTGGACCGCATCAGCATTCTTAATGGGGTGTCCTGCTGCCATCAGGAAACCTCTTGACTTCCATATGGGACCAAAATCATGCGATATACCGAATGCGTACCTAGAATCTGTGTAAATGTTAACAATACTACCTTCTGCTAGTTTACAGGCCTCAGTTAGGGCCCTAAGTTCGGCCTCTTGAGCCGACTGGTGTGGGAGCATTGGTTCTGCCTTGATTACTGCATTGAGGGAGACAACTGCATATCCAGTATGGAAAGTACCTGAATCGTCCTGATGACGGGATCCATCTACAAAAAATTCAAAATCTGCATTTTCTAATTCATGTTCAAATACAGTAGGTAAACCTGCCATTTCTTGTGCCATTATTTGTACACAGTCATGAGGAACTTCCTCTCTTGGATCTTCCTTAAAAAGCACAGTACCTGACCCCTCCTTTAGATCCGAGAGAGGTAACAAAGTTGCTGGGTTCAGAGTAGTACACCTCTGTAAAGAAACATTGGGAGGCATTAACAGTGCACATTGTAACCTGAGATGACGTGCTGCTGAGAGGCGAGCGGGTTGCACTTGATTCAATATAGTGTAGACATCATGAGGTGTTAAAATGGTGAGCGGATGATCTAGAACAATGTCTGCGGATTTGTGGAATAATAGTCCAACAGCATGCAGAGCACGTACGCAGGATGGTGCACCTCTGGCTACCGCATCCAATCTGCCACTAAAATAGGCAACAGGTCTCTGATTATCACCGTGTGTTTGAGTTAAAACTCCTGCTGCATGTCCAGCTTGTTCATGAAGGTACAGAGTAAATGGGAGCTCATAATTAGGAGTACCCAAAGCTGGAGCGGCCAAAATACGGTTTTTGAGAAAATAAAAACAGTCTATTGCCTCTGGTGTTAGTACAAAAGGTGTTGGAGTAAGACAGTCATAGAGGGGCTGCATCAAAACAGAGACGGCATGAATCCACTGTCTGCAATAGGAAACAAGTCCAAGAAAAGTTCTGAGGGCTGCAACATTAATGGGGACGGTGTATGCCTGTACTGCTAGTTTACGTGCATTTGTCAAATGGCGGGCTCCTGGTGTAATGCAATGTCCCAAAAAGGTGACTGAAGATTTACAAAACTGAAGCTTATCTTTCGATGCCTTGCAGCCAGCGTGATAGAGAAACAACATAAGCGATATAGTTGCACTATGACATTGTTTCCTGGAGGGGGCACAAATGAGCAGGTCATCGACATATTGCAAAACAACGATATGTGGTTCAGACCATCCCTCCAGTATTTCCTGCAGACTTGCAGTGTACATTGTGGGTGAATTCTGGGCACCCTGTGGCAACACTGTCCATGTATATTGACTACCCTGGAATGTGAAAGCAAACAGGTACTGGCAGTCAGGATGTAATGCTACACTGAAAAATGCATTTGCCAAATCGACCACTGAAAATCAAAGAGCGTTAGAAGGTATCTGTGACAGGAGAGTATGCGGGTTGGGCACAACTGGTGTTAGAAGTTCTGTGGCTTTGTTAACCAACCGGAGGTCATGGACCATTCTATATGCGGCTGGTTGTCCTGACACACTCTTTTTCTTTACTGGGAACAGGGGAGTGTTGCAAGGGGACTGGGTTTTGACCAAGACTCCTCTCTGTAGTAATTTTTGGACTAGCTGGGCTATGGCATTCTCCTGAGCCGAGCTAAGGGGATACTGCTTCTGTTGAGGCAAGATGGCTCCTGGTTTTAATTTTACCATTACTGGTTGAACTCTTAACCTACCAACATCTGTTTTGTCTGAGGCCCAAAAATCATATGGCACAGCATGCTCCAGTATCAGGGGAAACTCATTTGTCTCTTCTATGCTGGCAATATCTAGTGACATAATTTTGCAAAGGGTACTTGGTTTTAAACCTGGGGTCATGGTGACAGTGCCATCGGGACGATATTCAATATGTGCTTGTAATTGGGACAACACATCATTTCCCAAAAGGTTACATTGGCCTCGGGGCGATACCATGAGCTGACTATGTACAGTAGCTCCTTGAATTTGCAGGGGAATTCTCTTAGTGACAGGGAGCAGGACAGACGGGGAATTGAAGGGGGTGGCAATGACATGATGTGAAAAATCAGTGTCAGTGTATGGCCAATCACCTCGCGTAATTACTGAATTGTCGGCCCCCTTATCTACTTGGAAATCGATTTCATGTCCCCCTGGTAGGTTCACCTGCATTATACAACTGGGAGTTAGGGGTAAGAAAATGAGGGGGTTGATGTGCAAGCTACCCTCATCCTATGGGGGCATTGTTTGGTCAGCTGGAGGACCCGTACTCCGAGCATTTGGATACGGGTTGGTCTTACAGTCCTTTCTAAAATGTCCTGGCTTTTTACATCCGTAACATAGTCTCTGTCCTCCTCCTGCAGTCCGTCCTTTGTCTCTGTTGTTTCTAGGGGTAGTCTCTATTATGTGTACTCTGGCAGCTCTCTTTGCCTGCGCTATGTCATGCTGTGCCCCCTGGGCTATTCTAGCCAAATCCTTTGCCTTCACTGATCTCCAGTCTGGTCTACTTGCTTTTACCTTCTCTGCAATCTCTTTCTTTAGTCCATTCATGAAAGCACTTGCTAATACCCTCTCACTAGTCTTATTTTCGGGAATAAATCCCATTTCTGACCAAGTTCTCTTTAGTGCCCAAAAGTAATCTTTGGGGTCTTCTTCCTTACCTTGAACCCGGTCTTCTAGTGTAACCTGCCTCTCTGCCTGTCTGTCTTTACATGCCTTTTCCAACGCTTTTACGTACAGAACCCCGGCTGCTGCATCATTAGCCTCCGCTACATCAGGGCCCGTTCTACTGTCATATTGTTTATAAGTTTCATTCGTCAGTCTGTCATACAAAGCTTCATCTGCCAATTTCCCCTTAATTACCCCTTGCAGATCTATTCTAGTGGCATGGTACGTATCCTGTTTGGTGGTGATCATTTTAGCAAAAACCATAGGGGACTGGGACGGATCTGGCAGCTGGGAGATCAACGCCAACTGCTCTGAGGGACTATATGGTCTATACATTAACATTGTACGAGCTTCCTGACCTGGAACCACTGCGTCCCCCCCTGCTGCTGCTGCTGCTGCTGCTCCCAGTGCTCCTGGCACAACTACCGTCCTCATTGGTAATAGTCTAGCTGGGTGGGGTCTCGGTCCTCCACATGCCACACAGATGTCTACTGTCAAGGGGTTCTGCTGTCCACATCTGGGGCAAACCCAACATTTAGGTTCCTCGGAATTCTGATACTGGGGTGGGGGTGACGTCGGGAGCGGACAGGGAGGAAAATCTGTCATTCCAGTTTTTGTCAGTCTGTAACATCCGTCTCCTAATTCTTCAATCTTTCATTCAAAATAAGCGCATGCATTCATCCATACATCCACTGTCCCTAACAGACCCTTATCTTTCAGTCATCCATGATAGGAGTTAAAGAAGGATTTCCATTTCTCTCCATTCATCTCTTCATTCTCATTCATTCCCGCTTTACACAACATTTTGTCAATTCCAATCAGTGCCTGTTTCCCTTCTCTGCGTACTACTAAGTCTTTGGCTATAATACCTTCCTTGGCATTTTGGTTCCCCATTTTTTTCGGTTCTCCTCACCTAGAAGAGACTCCTCAGTCACTTAGACAATGGTCACTTAGACAATGGGCCACAAAGGTTTCTGAACCATTCCACTACTAGCCTTCCAGGACTTATACGCCAGCCAGAAAAACAGACCAAAAACACCAATTCCGATACACACCCACAACACAATCATCGGATCCATACTTTCATTCTTAAGTTCTCCAAAGGATAGAAGGCAGGACTGTCAATTTATCTGAGGGAGATTCTACTGGTTCAAAGGGACCTGAGCCAGACAACAATCTGTGAATTACCTGGGAGCCGATCGCTCGGGGGTGAGGGAGTCTCTTCTATGCAGTGATATAATTAGGTAGAATATAACAGTTATTCTTACCTCAGTGCTGTATATATCACCAACAGAGAGCTTCACTCGTCCCACGTCTCGAACCGGTCGAGCACCCCTGGGTAGATTAACTCAAGGTCCCTGTTCGAGGCGCCAGCTGTCGTCACTGCATTCTTGGTCTTCTATCCTTTGGATTACGATATTGGAGAGAAGAAGACACAGGACAGGATGTTTGTGTCTAAACATACTCTAAATTTTATTACAAAACACAGGGCTAATATACACCCTGAAGGCAGGAAACGGATTTGCCATATATAGTTCGATTATACAGTTTAGCTGAACAAGCGAAAAAGCTAGTTTCTGTATGCTTTAAAATATTTAACTAGACGTATCTGGTTAGCAAGGCCACATTATCTTCTTGCAAGAACACATTATTGCTACAAGAAGAAACATCTGGCCAGGGAGGACACGTTATCTTCTTAGCAAGGACACGCTATTGATACAAGAAGGAACATTTCAGCTTGCTGTTGTTTTCTACCTAAAATAACTGTCAGACTTATATAGCATAGATGGGGTCTTTAAACTTGAGGGACTCCATCTTCTGCTATAACAACCTCTATTTATGTTTAGTATTTCGTTGCATGTTCTGTGTACTTGCACACCTGCTAATTACATGTTATTTTCAACCTCTATGTGATTGGCTGTGTTTAGATTAAAACAGGACCATTGTCATTTCATGACTATGCTATGATTAAGGGTGTCTAGGACGCCAGAAACACGTCGGTTTTTTATCTTTGTATGTTAGGTTTTATGGTATTGTGAGGCAGTGAGAGGGATCCTATGAGAGAGATGGTATGTGTCTCCTAGGATGTGCATAGAGGCATATTGATCCCGCTGGAGCGCATTGCTATCACAGACACAGCTGTGATTACAGTGCAGAATAAAAGTAAAGTTTGAACTTGGTGAAGCTATTTGGCTAAGTAGGATTTAAGAAAACCTGGCATGGACTTTTATTCTTGAAGTGGACTACAGGATGGCAGTGGGGTGGTCCACTCCCTCTAGCCTGGGTCTTACAAGTGGCTCATGGCCACAGATTCCTTTTAAAAACCTGCAGCAAAGGTGTGGGTGTGTCAGTGTTGGGATTGCAAGCAGCATAGCAGGAATCTCTGCAACCTTGTGTGAAGTGGAACACATGCCTGTGAAGGCAACGTATCTGATGCACCCTAAGTAAGGCAGCGTGGCCCTCTCCCACGTCAACAGGTTTACACGGACTGTGTGGATATCCCGGCTGTGATCCATATGACAGCTTTTGCTTTTGAGTTGTGAGTTTTTACCAAATAAAGCCGTTTAAGTTGGACTTTCCTTGGGTCACTGCCTCATTACCGCACAGTGTGAACACCGCCGCACTACAATATGGTGGAGAATGCGGGCAGTGTGAACTGAGGCATACCCCAACACCAGCTGCATGTCTGTTATTAGGCCTGTCACATTGCAGCCCAGGTCCGCAGACAAAATGGAGGAACTGCTAAGGCAATTGGTCCTCACTCAGCGGCAACAGCAGGAGCAGTTCCAGCAGCAGCGCATTAATTAACTGATTGTGCAACAGATTGCGGCTCTGCAAGATACGCCACCATCACCGACCCCGGAATGCCGTGAGGCCCAGGACAAGGTCCGTTCCGCATTGAGGAAGCTGAGTCCGGAGGTCAATGTGGAAGCATTCCTCACCGTCTATGAGCGTACAGCGGACCGGGAGAACCTGCCAACTTCCCAATGGGCTGAAGTGGTGGCTCTGTTCCTGATGGGCGACGCGCAGAAGGCCTACTTTGACCTCAGTCGGGGAGATGCCCAGGACTATGGGAAGCTGAAAGGTGAGATCCTTGCCCAACTGGGGGTTAATACATATGTGAGAGCCCAATGGGTGTTTCCATGGACCTTCATGGAGGCCAGACCCGCCAGGTCTCAGGCATATGACTTACTGCAGCTAGTTAAAAGGTGGCTTCAGCCTGAGACCTTGACTTCGGCCAGATGGTGGAGAGGGTGGTGGTCGACCGGCTAGTGAGAACTCTGGCAGCCGCTATACAGCGTTGGGTGGGGCAAGGGGACCCGGGCACTTAGACCAGGTGATTGGCCTGATCGAGCGGTACTCGGCCACTCAGGACTTCATTTGGGACTCTGCCCCAATGCGAGTGGCACGCCGGCCCCTGCAAGCCCAGGAGCCTGGGAAAGGGTCACGCCCCTCTGCTGTGGACAGTCAGAGCCCATACTGAGGGGGTGCCCCGGAGTGAGGATGGCAGGAGACCAGTTTCCCCTAAATCGGTCTCCAGGACTAGTAGTGCCACCGCTATTAGATGCTGGCGATGCCAAGGGCCAGGACATATGGTTGCCAACTGCCCCCTGACTGTTGACCCCATGAACTGCGAGTTTAACCTCAGGTTGTCTATGTATGCTCGGATCGTCTACACTGCGGACCCTGTCGGTCCAACAGGGGAACTCCATCTGTGCCAAGTGCATGCCAATGGACATCGAGCGGAGGCTCTCTTGGACTCAGCCTAGTGACCCTTATCCATGGGTCATTGATCTCTGGGTTGGAACCCACTGGGGGGAAGGTCGGGGTCATATGCATTCATGGCGAACGGCGGAGGTTACCTTTTCCACTCCGTGGAGAGAGGTTAAACATGTGGTCGGAGTGGTAAATACTCTTCCTTACGGGACTGTGCTAGGAAGAGACTTACCCCTGTTTTGGTCCTTGTGGGAGAGAAAGATTAACCCTCCCAGATATGTCCGGGTGCGGAACCCAAAGATTCCGAGTCAGGGATACAGTGGGTACGGAAAGTATTCAGACCCCTATAAATTTTTCACTCTTGGTTTCATTGCCGCCATTTGGTAAATTCTAAAAAGTTCATTTTTTTCTCATTAAAGTACACTCTGCACCCCATCTTGACTGAAAAAAAACAGAAATGTAGAAATTTTTGCAAATTTATTAAAAAAGAAAAACTAAAATATCATATGGTCATAAGTATTCAGACCTTTTGCTCAGAATTGAGTAGAAGCACCCTTTTGAGCTAGTACAGCCATGAGTCTTCTTGAGTGAAAAATTGAAAGTGGTCTGAATACTTTCCATACCCACTGTACCTGCCGTAGGGGTCGCCAACCTAGGGACAGAGTGGTACCCCGATAGGTTTCCCCTGAGGTACTGGCAGGAGAGATCGAGGAGACCCCATCGATCCCAGAGCTGGAAGTGTCCCGGGGAACTTTTGGGACAGCTCAGCTGCAGGATCCTACCCTGATCCGGGCATGGGAAAGGGTAATAGAGGTAAATGGGGTGGCTCAGCAACCGGGCACAGAGACGGTTTTTCCGCGCATGGCGATCAACCAAGATTTACTCTATAGGGTTGACAAGATCCGAGACGAGGTGGTGAAACTGCTAGTAGTGCCTTAGTTGTACCGTCGGGCGATACTCGAGATGGCCACACACACATGTTGGGTGGCCATCTAGGGGTTAAAAAGACGCAAGAGTGCATCTTGCAGCGGTTCTTTTGGCCTGGGATTTACGCTGATGTACAGAGGTATTGTGAATCTTGCCCGGAATGTCCGCTAACCACACCCACCGCATGCTGGTCATGGCCACCAACATATACTTGTGGTCGTCGATTATGCCACACGTTACCCAGAGGCCATTCCGCTACGCCACACTTCGGCTAAACTTATTGCCCAGGAGTTGTTTGCCATGTTCTGTTGCCTTGGGCTGCCAAAGAGATCCTTACAGATCAGGGGACTCCTTTTATGTCCAAGGTGACGAAGGAACTGTGCAAGCTGCTAAAAATAAAAGTTGCGCACGTCGGTGTACCAACCACAGACCGACGGATTAGTCGAGTGGTTCAATAAAACCCTCAAGGACGGGAGGGATTGGGACATGTTACAGCCCTATTTTTTTTTTTTTAAAAAAACAGTCTTTATTGAGTAAAAAGCAGAGTATACATATAGTGTTAATATCTCCGAAGAGAGGATAAACAATTATGCAATACTTATAACAGCAGACAGCATCTTATAACTATAACCTTTTTCCCCTTCCCTCTCCCCCCTCCCTTCCCCTTCCCAGGCACATACCCATGACTTTGTATAACAATATCAATCAAGTCTAACAGGGATTTTGCTGGCCAGTTGCTCTCTCATGTACCAATTAGTGAAATGGAAACAGCTATGTATCGCCTGGCGTGTAGATGATGTCTGAGTATTAATAAAAGAAGACCATGTAAGAAAAAAACGTTCAGTGTCTTTGTCTTTATTGGGTATGGCCTCTATCCAGTCCATTTTGAAAAGATAGGTTACTTTTGCAGTAATTAAGCTTAAAGAAGGTGCTGTATCCTGTGCCCATAAATGGAGAATACTTTTGCGTGTGGCTGCCGCCCATATGAACAAAATGGGGCGCTGCTGAACAGGAAGCCTCACCAACTGATCCTGTGTGAGAATGTTAAATATGGCCCACTCTGGGGATAGAGAAACAGATATACCAAAAGTGTTAATGAGATGATGCAAAAGTACAGTACAGACCAAAAGTTTGGACACACCTTCTCATTTAAAGATTTTTCTGTATTTTCATGACTTTGAAAATTGTACATTCACACTGAAGGCATCAAAACTATGAATTAACACATGTGGAATTATATACTTAACAAAAAAAGTGTGAAACAACTGAAAATATGTCTTATATTCTTGGTTCTTCAAAGTAGCCACCTTTTGCTTTGATGACTGCTTTGCACACTCTTGGCATTCTCTTGATGAGCTTCAAGAGGTAGTCACCGGAAATGGTTTCACTTCACAGGTGTGCCCTGTCAGGTTTAATAAGTGGGATTTCTTGCCTTATAAATGGGGTTGCGACCATCAGATGTGTTGTGCAGAAGTCAGGTGGGTACACAGCTGATAGTCCTACTGAATAAACTGTTAGCTGCTTTTTTCTTGCCATAATACAAATTCTAAGTAAAGAAAAACAAGTGGCCATCATTACTTTAAGAAATGAAGGTCAGTCAATCCGAAAAATTGGGCAAACTTTGAAAGTGTCCCCAAGTGCAGTTGCAAAAACCATCAAGCGCTACAAAGAAACTGGCTCACATGAGGACCGCCCCAGGAAAGGAAGACCAAGAGTAACCTCTGCTTCTGAGGATAAGTTTATCTAAGCCACCAGCCTCAGAAATCGCAGGTTAACAGCAGCTCAGATTAGAGACCAGGTCAATGCCACACAGAGTTCTAGCAGCAGACACATCTCTACAACAACTGTTAAGAGGAGACTTTGTGCAGCAGGCCTTCATGGTAAAATAGCTGCTAGGAAACCACTGCTAAGGACAGGCAACAAGCAGGAGAGACTTGTTTGGGCTAAAGAACACAAGGAATGGACATTAGACCAGTGGAAATCTGTGCTTTGTTCTGATGAGTCCAAATTTTAGATCTTTGGTTCCAACCACTGTGTCTTTGTGCGACGCCGAAAAGGTGAACGGATGGACTCTACATGCCTGGTTCCCAACGTGAAGCATGGAGGAGGAGGTGTGATGGTGTGGGGGTGCTTTGCTGGTGACACTGTTGGGGACTTATTCAAAATTGAAGGCATACTGAACCAGCATGGCTACCACAGCGTCTTGCAGCGGTATACTATTCCATCTGGTTTGCGTTTAGTTGGACCATCATTAATTTTTCAACAGGACAATGACCCCAAACACACCTCCAGGCTGTGTAAGGGCTATTTGACCAAGAAGGGGAGTGATGGGGTGCTACACCAGATGACCTGGCCTCCACAGTCACCAGACCTGAACCCAATCGAGATGGTTTGGGGTGAGCTGGACCGCAGAGTGAAGGCAAAAGGGCCAACAAGTGCTAAGCATCTCTGGGAACTCCTTCAAGATTGTTGAAAGACCATTTCCGGTGACTACCTCTTGAAGCTCATCAAGAGAGTGCCAAGAAGTGATAGTTAATTAATCCAGGGATTTAATCTGACTGCCAGATTGGTGTCGGGAAGTGAATTTTTCCTCAATGATGTAAATTGGCCTATACCGCATGGTTTTTTTTTGCCTTCCCCTGGATCAACGCTGCGGAATAGCTGCAGTGCACAAGAAATAGGCTGAACTGGATGGACGCTTGTCTTTTTTCGGCCTTATAAACTATGTAACTATGTAATTAAGAATGTGCAAAACTGTCATCAAAGCAAAAGGTGGCTACTTTGAAGAACCTAGAATATAAGACATATTTTCAGTTGTTTCACACTTTTTTGTTAAGTATATAATTCCACATGTGTTAATTCATAGTTTTGATGCCTTCAGTGTGAATGTACAATTTTCATAGTCATGAAAATACAGAAAAATCTTTAAATGAGAAGGTGTGTCCAAACTTTTGGTCTGTACTGTATATCCCACACCTCCCTTATTTTTGGAAAGTCCCAGAGGCAGTGAAAAATATCAGCTGGAGAGTGTAAGCATTTAGGGCAGGGAAAGTCTCCTGAGGGTGACATTTTAGACTTCACCTCCGGGGAGATATATGCTCTATGAAATATCATGAGAGACATGGTTGCATAACTATCATATGGTAGTATAGAGTTAATACGTAGTGTGGCTTTCAAAAGGTCATTTACCCAACAATCCATTAATTGAGAAACCCATCTCCCTGGGCCTGGTGAAGAGTCCGACCACTGTATGGAAGGTTTCAATGACTTGTATATAAGGCTCAAGGAATAAGTTCTCATTCGGGATTTGATGGAAATTAAGTTTAGAGAGTGTGTTCTAACATCTTCCGGTATGTCTCGCAATATTGAGCTTATATAGTGTTTAATTTGAGTGATGGTGAAGTTGTCATTTGCAAGAATTGGGTATTTGAAGACCATGTCGTCCACAGTAAGAGGATATTGATTCTCTGTTAACATGTCTCGAACCAGTCTGCATCCATTGTTCCCAAGCACATGATAGACGGGAGGTGGCCTGCCTTGTAGAAAAGAGAGGTTGCCTTGAAAGGGGAGAAACACCAAGATGTGAGGGTCAAGTCCGCTAATTCGTTTGGCATAGCGCCATCCCAAGATTACCGACCACAGTAGAGGATCATCTCTAACCTCCACTGCGACCTCAGCTTGTCGTAAATGGAGCAGAGCTGGAAGGCTAAAGGGTCTACACATGGCCTCATCTATTGGGGTATTAGTGAAGCGAGTGAAGGCATAGATCCAGTCAAGGGAATGGCGGAAAGCAGCCGCTATACTGTAAAGGCGTATGTTGGGGAGATTAAGGCCACCTAAAGATTTAGTTTGCTGTAGCTTAAAAATACTAATCCTAGAGCCCCCTCTGAGCCCCAAATAAATTGACGGAAGGCTCGTGTCAAAAGCCTATCATCAGCTTTGGATAGTAGAACCGGCAGTGTCTTTAAGGGAAAGAGTATTTTAGAAAAAGAGATCATTTTAATTAGGTGGGCTTTACCCGCAAAGGATTGTTTAAGGGGTTTCCAGGACTGTATTTCCTGTATAATCACTGAAATGAGAAGCTGGACATTTAGTTTATAGATATCATGAGGATTTGAGGGTAGGTCAACACCAAGGTAACGTAAAGAATTTTTCCTCCACTGAAAGGGGAAAGGGAACGGCCACCGTTTCTGAGCAGTTTTAAATATGGCTAAAGCATGAGATTTGTTAAAATTTATACGAAATCCCGAGACTGCTCCAAATTCGTTAAAAGCATTCATTATAGAGGAAATGGATTCCTTAGGATTAGATATCATGAGTAAAATATCATCAGCAAATGCTAATGTTTTAAGTGTATAGTGACCGATCCCAATACCCCTAAAGGAAGGGATCATCTCCATGTATCTCAATAAGGGGTCAAGGGCAATATTAAGTAACAAAGGTGACAGAGGACAACCCTGCCTCGTCCCCCTGAAGATGGAAAAAGGGGTTGACTGGATACGATTAAGTCAAATCGAAGATTGGGGGTTGGTGTGGATTGTACGTACAAAGTTAAAAAAGGTAAAGCCAAACAATCTATATTTAAGAGTTCTAATAAGATGAGACCAGGATACTCGGTCAAAAGCTTTATCAGCATTAAGGCTGACCACTATATTCTGCTTGGCCTTAGTCTGATAACTATGTGTAATGGCCACCAATGCCATCCTAATATTATAAGTGATAGACCGACCATGAACAAAACCCGTATGAGATAAGGTGAGAATATCAGGAAGTATAGACTGCAGTCTATTAGCCATGATTTTGGTGAGCAGTTTAAAATCAACATTTAGAAGGGAAATCGGGCGGTACAAGGCAGGGAGAAGCGGATCTTTTCCTGGCTTTAGTAATAAAGACAGACAGGCCTCATTAAATCGATCGGGCAAAGAACCCGAGTCAATAATGTGATTAAAAAGAGAAGTTAGGTGGGGAGTAATTAAAGGTTGCAACAGTTTATAAAACTCTACCGAGAACCCATCCGGGCCAGGGGCTTTATGCAGCTTTGAAGATTTGATGACTGATCCAACCTCCTCAGGAGAAATCGGTGGGTTTAGAATCTCCCGCTGAGAATCGGAAAGCCTTGGCAGACAAGCCTTATGCATAAATGTATAGCCATCCTCCTGAGAGTCTAAAGATGGGCCATAATGATCTGCGTAAAAATCTCTAAAAACCCCACAAATTTGAGTTGGGTCACAAGTGATAGAGTCATCGGATAAGGCAATATTATGAACTCTGGTAGCCACTTTGAATGGCTTCGTTAGAGATGCTATGAGACGGCCTGGTTTATTACCCCAACGAAAATAGCGATTACATTGATGAGCTAATTGGTTGTGTGCTTGTTCATGTAATAGGGTATTTAGATTTTATTTAGCTGTAAGGTAAACCTCTCTGGAGGAGGGAGTGTTGTGTAATTTAAAGTCTCTGTATGACCGAGTAAGCTGGTCTAGGTGAGGCCGCAAGGAGGACAACAATTTCTTTTTTTTCTGGGACACATAGGAAATAACATGTCCTCTAAGCACTGTTTTAGCAGTGGCCCAAAATAAATTGATATCATCCAGGTGTTCCAAGTTATCTTCCATGAAAGTCTCCCACCAGCCAGTCATGTAGCCTTTGAAGTCGTCTGAAGTGTAAAGATAGGAGGGGAAGCGTCAGCGAAAATATACAGATCTACTAGTGGGGAGTTCCAAAGTAAGTAAGACCGGAGAGTGGTCTAAAATAATCAAAGGGAGAATGTCAACTGTTTTTAAAAGGGAAAGAAGAGAAGAGGTCAGCCAATAGTCAATTCGAGTATGGACACCATGTACCCTAGAATAGAAGGTATATTCTCTGTCCGTAGGGTGGCAGCACCTCCAGGCATCCACCAAATCAAGCTTGTCTAATAAGGTAGAAATCGCTCTGAATGTAGAATGAGATGCAGGTAGAGGTGTAGATCTCTCCATAAAGACATCATGAAGAGCATTTAAATCTCCAACTAATAGTATATTAGTAGGATGCCAGCCATGAACTACCTCTACAAGTTTAGTAAAAAAGGAAGGATTGGTAGTGTTGGGTGCATAAACGTTTATGAGACAATATTCCCGCTGTTCAGTAATAGCTCTGACTAATATATATCGACCCGCCCGGTCTCTTACTATATCCTGTATAGAATATTCGAGATCCTTATGGAACAGAATGGCCACACCATGTTTTTTCTGCGAAAAGGAAGCCCCCAAGCACTCCACATAATGTCTATTATGGAACGCTGGGTGACCCTTGCATAGCCAGTGAGTTTCTTGTAAAAAGGCGATATGCGGGAGTAAGCGAGTAATGTGATCTAATACTTTTCTGCGCTTAACCGGTGAATTAAGGCCAGCCACATTCCAGGATAAAAGTTTGATGGAACTTATATTAATGTGAGAAGCTGTGTTATTAAGGGCAGCCATGTTAACCTGTCCCACATTGGGGCCAGAATGTAAGAATAAGAAAAAGAGAATAATTGGGCAAAGGTCTGTCCCAGCAAGCAAACCCAGATACCCAAATTAGCCAAAAAGACCAAATATATACTGTGCCCAAGGAAGGGGAACCCACCCCCAATCCCCAACTGAACTGAAAAACAACATATAAACCAAAAATCTGAACATCAGGTTAAATTATCCCAACTATTGGCATCCCCTAGAAGAAAAGTCATAAGATAAGAAAAGTTCAACATAAATCATGCAATAAACTCAGATTTAAATACTTAAAGGCAGTATAACATATGGTTACGGATCAAAGTCAAGGGACCCGGATAGAGCGCTCAATCTCCTCCAGTGCTTTATCTGGATCATCAAAAAACATCGGTTTTCCTTGAAGCACCACCCAAAGGCATGCAGGGTATAAGAGCAAAATGATTGCCTCTGTCATGTAACAGCTTACACACTGATGAAAAAGCACGGCGCTTGGCCGTTACTAAGGCGGAGAAGTCTTGAGACATGAGAAGAGAGTGACCCTCATATTTCAACGAGGAGGCGGCTCGGTAAGCCCGAAACAGCTGCATTTTGTCCTGATAATTGAGTAACTTGAAAATGGACGAGCTTTTGGATCAGAGCGCTCTGGTCCAGTCCTGTGTGCTCACTCCATCACCATAGAGCCAGGCAGGTCCGGCAAATTGAGTGCTTGTGGAAGCCAGGAAGAAGTAAGGTGGTGTAGGTCCTGTTATGTTCTGCTACCAGAGCTAAGGAAAGAGAGGAGATCTGTCCCTACGATAGAACTCAGCTTAATCCCTACGATGTAACAGGGAACCTGATCCTGCGATCAGACCTGCTAAAGTCCTAAGCTAGTCTGTACGGAGACCTATAGATGTGGGGAAGGAATCCCTACAAGTACTAAGGACTGGGAGGAATATGGGACACCTCCTAACAGAAATAGTAGCAGACAGACGAACAAACAAAATATATAGAACATAGAGGTCAGTAGACCAAGCAAACTAACAGAGCAAGACACAGAGCACAGGCTAGCTAGAAAGTAGATATACAATGAAGTCCAGCAAAGCCAGAAGGGCGGAGCAGGATTAAATAGGCCAACAGGTCATGTGACCAGCAAAGGAAAAAAAACCTAAGAGCAAGGTTCTAACAGTACCCCCCCTTCTAAGAGGATCCTCCGGATCCCCTAGGACCAGGCTTATCAGGAAATCTCCTGTGAAACGCTCTGATAAGTCTGGACGCGGAAACATCATCCGACCTCACCCAAGAGTTATCCTCGGGACCGAAACCCTTCCAGGCCACAAGATACTGCAAACTACCTCTATACCGTCTAGAGTTAAGGATGCGAGAAATTTCATATTCCCCGTCCTCCACCACCGGAGGAACAGAGGCAGAGGCGTCACAATCCGATACAACAGCCTTTTTCAACAGAGAGACATGAAATACCGGATTAATTCTCCAGGAGGTAGGAACCTCCAACCTAACAGCAGATTGGTTGACAACCTGAAGCACCTTAAAGGGCCCTACAAACTTGGGACCCAATTTCTTTGAAGGAATCCTCAACCGCAGATTCCTAGAGGACAACCAAACCATGTCACCAACAGCGAACAAAACCTCCTGTCGTTTCCTATCAAAGTAGTCTTTAGATTTTCTGTTGGCCTCCTGAAGATTACCACGCACATCTGTCCAAACTCTCTCCAAATCACCGGAAAAATTCTCCTCCTCAGGCACGGCAGATCCCAACTTGGAGAACGACCCAAACGACGGATGTCTCCCAGAACAACAAAAAAAAGGCGAACAACCAGCAGAAGAAGATGTATGATTGTTCAGAGCAAATTCAGCAAGTGGCAGAAACTCAGACCACCCCTCTTGATTGTCTGCCACAAAACAACGCAAGAACTGCTCAACATCCTGGTTTTTCCTTTCTGTCTGGCCATTAGATTCAGGATGATATCCGGACGAGAACGACAAATGAACTCCCAACCTATCACAAAAGGCACGCCAAAAACGAGCCACGAACTGAGGACCCCTATCAGAAACAATGTCAGTAGGAACGCCATGAAGTCTGACAATTTCCTTGACAAAGGCCTTAGCGAGAGTTTTAGCGCAGGGCAGTTTGACGAAAGGAACCAAGTGACACATCTTGCTAAAACGGTCCACGACCACCCAGATGACAGTAAAACCCTCAGAGGGGGGAAGGTCAGTTATACAGTCCATAGCCAAATGTGTCCAAGGAGCACTGGGAACCTCCAAAGGACAAAGCAACCCCGCAGCAGGAGTATGTGAGGACTTAGATCTAGCACATATAGTACATTGACGCACCCACTTAATGACTTCCTTCTGCCATCCAGGCCACCAAAAACTGCGACCCACCAGTCTCTTTGTCTCAGAGATTCCGGGATGACCTGCCAACCGAGATTCGTGACACTCAACAAACAAATCTCTCCTAAAGGTCCCAGGCACAAACAACCTCCCATGAGGAGTGTTAGAAGGGGCATTCTCCTGTGCTTTAAGAATCTCATTTTCCAAAACGGAGTCCAAAGCAGCTATCACAACACCTTCTTGTAAAATGTTCTCCTCTTTCTCAGCACCGACTATGGGAGAAAAACTGCGAGACAAGGCATCCGCCTTAACATTCTTAGTACCAGGAATGTAAGTAACGGAGAAATTAAACCGCGAGAAAAACAGTGCCCACCTAGCCTGACGGGCATTCAGGCGCTTGGCAGCATCAAGATATATCAGATTTTTATGATCCGTAAGAACCTGAACGGGAAATTCCGCACCTTCCAAGAAGTGGCGCCAGTGTTCAAATGCGAGTTTAATAGCCAATAATTCCCGATTACCAATATCGTAATTCAGTTCAGTCTCCGAAAAATTTTTTGAAAAAAAGGCACAGGGATGTAATCCATTCCAGTTATCCTGAGACAATACTGTGCCAACCCCCACAGAGGAAGCATCAACCTCAACCAAAAACGGCCTAGTAACATCAGGCTGCATAAGGATGGGAGCAGAGGTGAACCTCTCCTTGAGATACACAAAAGCTTCAATGGCCTCAGAAGACCACTGAACCGCATCAGCACCTTTCCTGGTGAGATCAGTCAGAGGTTTGACAATACTAGAAAAAATTTTTATGAATTTTCTATAGTAATTGGCGAAACCCAAAAACCTCTGTATCGATTTCAAACCAATAGGCCTAGGCCATTCCTGCACAGCCTGAACCTTAACCGGATCCATCTCAAAACCTTTGCTGGAGATAATGTAGCCCAAAAAACGAATTCTCTGTACAGCGAACTCACATTTCTCCAGCTTAGCAAAAAGCAAATTGTCCATTAATAACTGTAATACCTCACGCACGCTCCGCCAATGAGACTCCAGATCCGGCGAATAAATCAAAATGTCATCCAAATACACAACCACATTTTTACCGATCAAAGGTCTAAGGATGTCATTAATCAGATTCTGAAAAAATGCAGGAGCATTAGTAAGACCAAAAGGCATAACCAGATTCTCAAAATGACCCACAGGAGTGTTAAAAGCAGTCTTCCATTCGTCACCCTCCTTCATACGCAACAGATTGTATGCCCCCTTAAGGTCAATTTTAGAGAACCACTTGGCCCCCATTAACTGGTTAAACAGATCAGGAATCAATGGCAGTGGGTAAGGATTGCGTACAGTAATTTTGTTAATCTCACGAAAATCCAGACAAGGACGTAAACCGCCGTCCTTTTTTTTTACAAAAAAAAATCCAACCGCCACCGGAGACTTAGAGGGCCTAATGTGACCGGCGGCCAAACTTGTCTGTATGTATTCCTCCAAAGCCTTCCTCTCAGGAATAGTAAGGTTAAATAAACGACTTTTAGGAAGAGTCGCTCCAGGGACAAATTCAATAGAACAATCATAGTCTCTATGGGGAGGCAAAACCTGCGATTCCTTCTCAGAAAAAACTCTCCAAAAATCCTGAATAGGAACAGGCAATTCTCCCCTATCCAAAGCTGCAATACGCCCATTACAACACTTGTCATAACATTTATGGCTCCAGGATTTAATTTCACTGGTAGACCAATCCAGTACAGGATTGTGAAATTTTAACCAGGGCAATCCCAATATTACTGGAGAAGGCAAGTTATTCAACACTACCAAATCCAATTTCTCATGGTGAACACCATTAATAGTGAGAGGAAATTCACAGACCTTGAGAGTAATATTCTTCAAAGGGGAACCATCCACAGAAACCACAGCAATGGGGGATGATAAAGGTTCAGGTTTTAAATTGAGTCTTTCCACAAATCCCCCATCAATAACATTCAGAGTAGACCCACAATCGACAAACACCCGAAATTCCATTAATTTTTCCTGAGCAATCGTGGAAGCAGCTAAAAATACACCCTTGGAATTTAAACAGGCAATACGGGCATGACTGACCATTTTTTTTTCTTTCTTCATACGAAGCTCACAGCCTTTAATCAAATGACCAGATTTTCCGCAATAGAAACACAAGCCTTCAAAAAATCGACGGTCTTTTTCTTGAGAGCGAGGTGCCACCGATCCAATCTCCATCGGTTCACCACTGTTAGTACACACATTCTCATAACCAGAAACTGACATAGCAGAGGATTTGCTCTCATTAACCCTTGCACGCAGTCTTCTATCCACCCGTATAGCTAATTGCATAGCCTGTTGCAAATCTTCAGGTGTAGGATAAGCAATTAGCAGGTCTTTAACCCTTTCACTGAGCCCAGCAAGAAATAGACTTTTCAGAGCAGAATCGTTCCACCCTGTTTGAGTAGACCAACGACGGAAATGAGTACAATATTTTTCCACATTACCTGATCCTTGTTTTAAACGTCTCAACTCAGTCTCAGCTGATGCGACACGGTCAGGATCATCATATAATAGTCCCAAAGCAGAAAAAAAACTATCCACTGATCTGAAGCATGTATCACTAGGTTGCAAAGAAAAGGCCCACTCCTGAGGCTCTTTGCGCAAAAGTGACATTATGAACCCTACACGCTGGGATTCATCCCCAGAGGACTTAGGTCTCAAACGAAAATACAATAAGCAAGCATTTTTGAATGAAAAAAATTCTCGGTGTTCACCAAAAAATAAATCCGGCAAACATACCTTAGGCTCCAAGAAATGTGCTCCAGGACAGTTACTCACGTGCTGACGGAGCTCGGCCACCTCCAGAGAGAGTCCCTGCAGGCGATGAACCAAATCCTGAACCGACACCATGATGGAACAGAAAAATCTTTCCTTAGAGAATTTGCAGGCTGGACTTACTGTTATGTTCTGCTACCAGAGCTAAGGAAAGAGAGGAGATCTGTCCCTACGATAGAACTCAGCTTAATCCCTACGATGTAACAGGGAACCTGATCCTGCGATCAGACCTGCTAAAGTCCTAAGCTAGTCTGTACGGAGACCTATAGATGTGGGGAAGGAATCCCTACAAGTACTAAGGACTGGGAGGAATATGGGACACCTCCTAACAGAAATAGTAGCAGACAGACGAACAAACAAAATATATAGAACATAGAGGTCAGTAGACCAAGCAAACTAACAGAGCAAGACACAGAGCACAGGCTAGCTAGAAAGTAGATATACAATGAAGTCCAGCAAAGCCAGAAGGGCGGAGCAGGATTAAATAGGCCAACAAGGTCATGTGACCAGCAAAGGAAAAAAAACCTAAGAGCAAGGTTCTAACAGGTCCTTCACAGATTCAGGGACGCCGATGATCCGGAGATTGTTACGACTACTCCGGTTTTCCAAGTCGTTAAATTTTTCCTGGAGCTGCTCTATCTCATGGTCTCAGTCCTTTATCTGAGCAGCAAAGGATTGTACAGTGTCCTTTAAATCGGAAATTCGCTGAAATTCTACTGGTGTGTTCAATCAACTGGGATGTGATTGATTCCAATGAGGATTGAAAAGATTGAAGTCTGGCATCAATCACTGGCATGAGATTCATTGTAATCGAAGCAGCAATTGCTTGCAGGGATTCCTCAGACATGGTGGTGTTAGAGTCCGATGTTTTAGGAGGAGATTTGGCGACCTGGGCTCTGGTCTTAACCGATTTAGAGCTACCCAGGTTCACAAATTTATCCCTGGAGGATGGAGCTAAAGAAGCTTACATAGTCCTGGTAGAGTTGGATCGAAGATATGTCCCAAATTGGGCTGGGGTCAAACGCAATAAGGAAAGCGAGCCCTAATGGAGGGGGGCTTTATCTGTTATCTATCCAAGCACTTGTAAGTGTACGCAGGTGCCGTTATAAAAAAAGCAGTGATCCCTGCTTAGCGCTGACCTCCGGAAAGTTTACATCAATAACCAGCTATATAGTTGTACGCAAATTTTCAGTTTTCACCCCTCTGTGTAATAATCAAAGGGATATGTGGTGTACAGTCATGGCCAAAAGTATTGAGAATGAGACAAATAGTAATTTTTCCAAAGTTTACTGCTTCATTTTTTGTAATGGCAATTTGCATATACTCCTGAATGTCAAAGAGTGATCAGCTTAACAGCAATTACTGTACTTGCAAAGTCAATATTTGCCCAGAAAATGAACTTTAACCCCCAAAACACATTTCCACATCATTGCAGTCCTGCCTTAAAAGAAGCAGCTAACATCGTTTTAGTGATTGATCCATTAACACAGGTGTGGGTGTTGATGAGGACAGGGCTGGCGATCAATCAGTCATGATTAAGTAAGAATGACATCACTGGACACTTTAAAAGGAGGCTGGTTCTTGGTATCATTGTTTCTCTTCAGTTAACCATGGTTATCTCTAAAGAAACACGTGCAGCCATCATTGCACTGCACAAAAATGGCCTAACAGGGAAGAGTATCGCAGCTACAAAGATTGCACCTCAGTCAACAATCGATCGCATCATCAAGAACTTCAAGGAGAGAGCTTCCATTGTTGTCAAAAAGGCTCCAGGGCGCCCAAGAAAGACCAGCAAGCGCCAGGACCGTATCTTAAAACAGTTTCAGCTGTGGGATCGAACTACCAGCAGTGCCGAGCTTGCTCAGGAATGGCAGCAGGCTGGTGTGAGTGCTTCTGCACGCACTGTGAGGCGGAGACTCTTTGAGCAAGGGCTGGATTCAAGGAGGGCAGCAAAGAAGCCACTTCTCTCCAGAAAAAACATCAGGGACCGACTGATATTCTGCAAAAGGTACAGGGAGTGGACTGCTGAGGACTGGGGCAAAGTCATTTGCTCTGATGAATCCCCTTTTTGATTGTTTGGGAAATCTGGAAAACTGCTTATTCGGAGTAGAAGAGGTGAGCGCTACCACCAGTCTTGTCTCATGCCAACTGTAAAGCATCCTGAAACCATTCATGTGTGGGGTTGCTTCTCAGCCAAGGGAATCGGCTCACTCACAGTCTTGCCTAAAAACACAGCCATGAATAAAGAATGGTACCAGAATGTCCTCCAAGAGCAACTTCTCCCAACCGTCCTAGAGCAGTTTGGCGCCCAACAATGCCTTTTCCAACATGATGGAGCACCTTGCCATAAAGCAAAGGTGATAACTAAATGGCTCATGGAACAAAACATAGAGATTTTGGGTCCATGGCCTGGAAACTCCCCAGATCTTAATCCCATTGAGAACTTGTGGTCAATCATCAAGAGATGGGTGGACAAACAAAAACCAACAAATTCTGGCAAAATGCAAGCATTGATTATGCAAGAATGGACTGCTATCAGTCAGGATTTGGTCCAAAAGTTGATTGAGAGCATGCCAGGGAGAATTACAGAGGTCTTGAAGAAGAAGGGGCAACACTGCAAATATTGACTTGCTGCATTAACTCATTCTAACTGTCAATATAACCTATTGGTACTTATAATATGATTGCAATTATATTTCTGTATGTGATATAAACATCAGACAAACACTAATAAAACCAGAGGCCAGCAGATCATGTGAAAATATAATTTTGATGTCATTCTCAATACTTTTGGCCATGACTGTACAGTGGCCGAACAAGAATTAGCAAGATTATTATGGTGTGTTTTCCTCTCTTGGCCACAGGGTGCCGCCAAAGTTCCAGTTGTTAAATTCTGTACAATTTTCTTGAGAAAAATAGGCAGATAGAATTTTAATGTTATTCTGTATTCAGCCACTAGATGCCGCCAGAGTCTGTGTGATAGTTATGCAGGGGTGCTTCTGTGTGCTGAACTGTGGTAGACACTGTTAGGTTTTCTTAGTATTAGGCTAAGTGCCCACGATGCAGAAATGCTGCATATTTTTTCCGCTTCTCCCTGGCAGGAAAAACGCATGCGGATTTTACATGCGTTTTTCCTGCCAGGTAGAAGCGTTTGTCAAGCATTTTTGCATGCGGGTTATCAAGCGCTTTTCCAAGCGATTTTAGCTCTTTGGAAAAGTGCTTGACATCTTGGTCACACTATATAAATCCATGAAATCGGCATGGATTTATATAGTGTGACCAAGTTAATAGTTGAAAAAAAAAAAAAAAATGGTAAAAAATAAAAAATAAATATTATACTTACCTTCCGATGTCCCCCGGTTTTTGACGTTATGGAAGGTCCTTTTACACCATCGCGAGCCGTACAAGAGACCAGACGCAGCGGAGAAAAGACCGGGGGACATCGGAAGGTAAATATAATGTTTATTTTTTATTTTAAATTCTTTTTTTACAGGTTCTATGGTACCCGGGTCTGGAGGAGAGTCTCCTCTTCTCCAGACCCGGGTACCATCCGCATATTAAATCGCATAATATCCGCTTGTGCAAATGTGCTCATACGGATATTAAGCGTTTCAATGCAAGTCAATGGCGGCAATTACGCTGCGTGTCCGCAAAATTAATGGACATGCTGTGTATTTTTCCGCAATGATAATCCGCAGCGGAAATTTCCGCAGCATGTGCACAGCACATGCAGATTATCCTTGGGGACCATGGGGCACGGATTACCAAGCGTTTTTTAAGCGTTTTCGCTGCAGAAATTACGCTGCAAAAACGCTTGAAAAACGCATAGTGGGCACGCAGCCTTAAATATGAAGTTCCACTGTAGCGGTATTAAATTAGTAATGATGAGTTAACATCACTGAAGTCTAAATATAAATATATATAAATCAATAAATCTGATATTTGGGGGCCGGTTGCAGTTAAAGAGAAGTAGTTTTTATATACCGATATTTAGTGTGATGATGAGTGGACTCCTATTTGCGTCCTTGGAGAGGTATATATTATTTGGGATTGCTCTTACTCATCATTGAGGTGGGGGGAGATATCTGTTATGTGGTCACCAGATGTTGTAGGTAGCACACAGAGGTTAGCAAACACCCTTCAGTGCATATAAGGGTGTGGCCGCCATTTGTCTGAGCTGAAAGGTTCATTCTGCCTCTCAGGTCTATGTTTCTACTAGGGGTTCAGTCTCTCTGCCCTTATCCATATGTATGTCACTTGACAAATGGTAAGGTTTTAATATTAGAGTTAGGACTGTCCCATAAGGGTTACCGTGACTTGGTGGGAAGGCTTTTACATTATTTTGATCAAAATTATGTTAACTAAATACCCTTTATTATTTATCATTATTTTTGCACTGTGCGATTTATCCATTTACTTCCAGTTATTTGGGTATTTTGCTTGTCTTTGGTTTTTCTCTGTCTAGTGGCCTTATGTGAACATGCATTTACATTTTGCATGCACATAAATTTACATTTCAGTTCAGACTCCCATGTTTTTTCCTCAGGAAAGTCCGCGGCTTCAAGGGCTCCAGTAGGCCCGGTCCTCCAGACTGGCACTGTGGCTCCGGTATCTTCCCCAAGGGGTGCCCCTCGGTCCTGTGGGATCTCCTGAATCGATTATACGATGAGTGGTCTGGGAAGAACTTCTTTAGGAATTAGTTTTAAAGATTGTTTCAGGGAGCCCTCTACTCCACATCCTTCTCCTTTCTTTGGTTGCTGGACACGCCCCCCCCCCCCCCCCGTTACTGCCCTATTTAATGTTTGCCGTCCGCGAAGTACCACAGACTTCCATGGGGTTCTCACCCTTTGAGTTACTGTATGGCAGTAACCACACATCGGAGTGTAATAGAACATGTGGCAAGACCGGATCACGGCAGTCATGTCTATAGTAAAGGAACACCTCCTGGATGCTCAGGCAGCGCAGAACCGAGCATATAATAGAAAGGCCACAGTCAGGTCCTTTAAAGAAGGGGAGCGGATATTGGTATTAGTGCCCACTGCAGAGAGTAAACTCTTGGCCAAGTGGCAAGGGCCATTTGATGTCCGGGAAAAGGTTGGGGAGGTAAAGTACAGAGTGTACCAACCCGGGAAGAGGAAACTCGAACAGTTAGATCATGTTAATCTGCTTAAAGCCTGGAAAGACCAGGAATGTATGATTACGGATGAGACTCCGGTCGTTTCGTCTGTGGAACCTCCAACGCTGGCCCGGAAGGAGGCCGGAGGAGAGGTAAAGATAAGTGACCCTCTCACTAAACAGCAGCGGCGGGAGGCTCGGAGGTTAGTGCAGCAGAATACGAATGTATTCTTCGAACTACCCAGGCGCACCTCTCTCATCCAACATGATATTGTTACCGAGCCTCGGGTGAGGATACGAATGAAACCGGACCGTGTACGAGAGGCCCGGAGGCAAACCATCGCGGCGGAAGTAAAACAAATGCTCAAACTAGGAGTAATCAAGGAATCCCGGAGTGAGTGGGCTAGCCCCATTGTTTTGATTCCGAAGCCGGACGGATCGCTACGATTCTGTAACGACTTCTGAAAATTTAATGAGGTGTCCAAATTTGACCTTTATCCAATGCCCTGGGTGGAGGAGCTGATCGAGAGACTGGGGCAGGCCCAGTACTTCACCACACTCGATCTGACCAAGGGTTACTGGCAGGTGACTCTGACAGCATCGGCGAAGGAAAAGACCACTTTTGTAACACCGGAGGGTTTCTATCACTATGTCGTCTTGCCTTTTGGATTACATAGGGCTCCGGCTACTTTCCAGAGGTTGATGGACATAGTGTTAGAACCTCATCAGAAGTATGCGTCCGCATATTTAGATGATATTATCATCTTTAGTACAGATTGGCATGCCCACTTGTCCTAGGTACAAGCAGTAGTGGATTCGATCAGAGAAGCGGGCCTGACAGCGAACCCAAAAAAATGTGCAATAGGTCTCGAGGAAGCCCGGTACTTGGGGTACGTAATTGGTCACGGGCTTATCAAACCCCAAATAAACAAGATCGAGGCCATTCAAAACTGGCCCAAGCCTGTGACTACTGTGACTACTAAACAGGTGAGAGCGTTCCTTCAGCATCGTTGGGCACTACCGACGATTTATATCTAACTTTGCTGGAAGAACGGCGGCCTTGACCGACCTGTTAAAGGGTAAGAAGTTGGTTATGGTTCGGTGGAATCCTCAGGCGGAGGAAGCGTTCCAATCCATGAAGTCGGCGTTGTGTGGACAGCCGGTCCTCATCAGCCCCAACTTCAAGAAAGGCTTCATTGTGCAAACGGATGCCTCTGAGGTAGGCCTAGGAGCGATACTGTCGCAAGTGGTGAACGGAGATAAACATCCGGTCACTTACTTGAGTAGGAAACTTACCCCAGCAGAGAAAAATTATATATCGTAGTGGAGAAGGAGTTTCGCTTAGTGATGGACCACTCACCCTTGGTTTGGATGAGAAACGCCAAGGAGAGGAATGCTCAAGTCACCAGATGGTTCCTGTCACTACAAAATTTCAATTTCTCGGTGGGACATCGGGCGGGGAAGTCGCAGGGATATGCGGATGCCCTGTATTAATATATGTTCCTACACTGCTCTCTCTGGTGTCCAGCGCCGTTCTTCTCTTCTTCTGAGTGATGTCACCGCTCTTCAGACTTTCCAGATTACGCTGCGCTATGCGTGACCCAGAAGTGACTTCTACAATGTAAGTCTATGGAGCGTCAGAAAGAGGATAAATAGACTTACATTGTATAAGAGACTTCCGGCTCACACATTGAGTATAGCGAGAGCTGGCGAGTGTCAACTGTGGTGATGTCACCGAGAAGAGGAACAGAACGGTGTTGGACACAGAGAGAGCGGCAGTAGGTCAGTATAGTAATACACTCACACTACATTACATGCACATACACACATTTACTGAATATAAAACTTGGCCGTGCTTCTCTAATGCAGGAGAAATGTGGCCCCTCAAATCCACTTATAAAATGACTTGGTCTCCAAAGAAGAAAGATCCATGTTGGATATTTGTTACTAAACCAATAAACCTTCTAATGTCCTAAAAAATAAAAGGATGTTCAAAAATATAATGCCTCCTTATAGTAGATGTCCGGTAACTGGTAATAATAATGTGTGTCGTCTATTTGTCTTCAAGCAGGAAAATCTCACGTTACATTCCATACATAAAACTGTAGAAAAGGCGGCGCGGGGTAATTGTACCAGTAGTGAGGGGCAAATAATGATAGAAATGTCACTAAGGAGACGTTTCTCCACTGGCTCTGCAGGAGGAGGTATGTGGAGATTCCCCATTAAGGGGCGCAGGCCACATTAACCCCTTCACTACTGAGACTATTCTGGTAATTTTGTGTTACCATCTTCTAAGAATCATAACTTTATTTGTTCATTTTCCTCTGATAGATACATACGACCCAACTATGAAAGACAACAACATGGAAACACGTATTGCTCTCTTGCCCCATTCTTGGTCCCTCACAGTGTGATGTCCCCACTGTGCCTCCCATGCAATACATATGATGCCCCCACTGTGCCTCCCATGTAATATGTATGATGTCCCCACTGAGTCTCCCATGTAATATGTATGATATCCCCACACACTGTAAAATGTTCCCACAGTATCGAGTACAGATAAAATAGAGGCAGCTCTGTTTTCTCCCTCAGAGAACTTCAGATAAAGTGGAGGAGGGAGAAGAGTGCTAGCTCCTGAACTAAACCTTAGTGATGGCAGTCTTCGGTAGTTATTCATGATTGTGAGATGTACATTGGAGGGTTGTAATCTTTTTAGACAGAATAGGTTGTCTTGTAGTGGATACCCCCCAGTCTCACCAGGTTAAGTGAGGGAGGTCCTAACACAGCTTATTATTATAATAAATATAGTAGCTTAGTGTGAGGCAGTGACTGGGATCGTATACGAGGGACGGTATATATCCCCCAGAATGTGTACAGAGACCTATTAAACCCATTGGAGTGCATTGCAGTCACACACAGCTGCGGCTGCAATGCAGGAATGAAGGTGAGCATTGACCTGGTCAGGCTATCTGGCTAAGGCAGATTAAGTAAAACCCGGCAGGGCCTTCATTTCTTGGAGGAGGCTACAGGAAGGCAGTGGGGCGGCCTCCTCCCTCCAACCCGGGTTTTTCAGTGGCTCTTGCCACAGGTCCTTTAAAAACCCTGCATTAAGAATTAGTGTTGTTCAGTGTTGGGTCCTGCTAGGAGCATAGCAGGGAAGCTCGGTGGACCTGTGAGTAGCTGAACCCACGCCTGGGAAGGCTCTGCACCCGTCAGGCTCTGCACCCGTCAGGCTCTGCACCCGTCAGGCTCTGAGCGGCTCGGCAACCGTTGTTATGGACTTGTGTTAACCCGGCTGCGAACAGGAGGACTTTCTGTTTACCTGTGAGCTTTGCTGAATAAAAGCTGCTTATGTTGGACTTGCTTGGGTCACTGCCTCAGTTACTGCACGGGGTGAACGCCGCCGCCTTACACTACTTACCGAGGGGCAGAGGGTGTGGTCACCCCTGGCCTCAGGCTCAGAGAGACCCACCCAGAGCATCCGCTACTCTAAACTATACCCCTGTGCGCAGCACGCCGACACAGTTAAACTCTGCGGTGGAGCAGGGAGACATGGTCTTTCTGCACTTCCACTTCACATTCTTTAGACTGTTGGTCGATTAATGATTTATGCCTGTGGTCTACAGAAAAGCAGGGAGACGCACATAATCACACTGGGACTGGGACCCTGCGTGTCCAGCACGATGATATCACCGAATTGGTCCACCCACGCCTTGGTCCTGTCTGCCAGTAGATTCCTCAGAATCCATGGTTAGGTGAGCATAAGATGTTTCTTTTCTATTATTTTAATAGTGCTCGTGGAGGACTACTGGGGGCCATCTACACAGTGTAGGAGGACTACTGGGGACAGAATATATGTGTTGGAGGTCTACTGAGGGCCATCCATACAGTGTGAGGGGACTACCGGGGGCCATGATACAGTGTGGGAGGCTACTGAGGGCTGTTATACAGTGGGAGCTACTGTGGGCCCATCATGCTGTGTATGTGGGAGCTGTGAGGGGCATCATGCTGTGTAGAGGGGAACTATATATGGGGGGACTCGGGACATTGTTAGATGTTAAGCGGGCACTAAAGATGCATAATTGTAATGGGGGCACTCAGGATATTGTGACTGTCAAATGAGCCCACTGGGAGCATTATTACTTTCTAGGGGCAAAATGTGGCACTGTTTTCTAGGACATTTTCACAGGGCATTAATGTTTTCTAGGGCACAATTTTACCATCTAAGGGCACAAAGGAGGTTTTTACTTTGTAAGAGGCACAGTGGTGGGCATTATTATGTGGGCACTAAGAGGATCAATAATAGGGACACATACGGCAGCAGGGGCTCAGTATAGGGGTATCAGCAGGATGAGGAGTTTGTGCTGGTTGGCAATAGATGGGGACAGGGCTGAAAATGTGAGACGTCAAATGAGTTTGTGTTTTGATCTCTGCAGACGAGTCCTGGCTGGATAAGTCATGATATCGGCCTGGACCAGGTGAAAAAGATGGGAAAGGTGAACGACTCCATCAGAAAGAACGTCAGCTGTGAGTTACTTTATATAACTGCATGTAATCTCTTATGTGTTCTGCAGCCCTGGTATCTACCACTGTAAGTCACCATATGGTAGTAATATCAGTGTTAGGCCGTTTTCACACATTCAGTATTATGTCAGTATTTTACATCAGTATTTGTAAGCCAAAGTCAGGAGTGGAACAATCAGAGGAAAAGAAACACATGCACCACTTCTGCATTTTTTTCACCCACTCTTGATTTTGGCTCACAAATTTTGATGTAAAATACTCAACATGTGAATGTGGCCTTAATCTTTGTATAGGGATTTTCATTAACAGCGCGGTCATATGTGGATGTTCCCCTATACCTAACATTAGGTTGTACAGTTACTTGCTGTACTTCATCCTTTGTACTTACTCAGTGGTCCTCCTCAGCCACCCACACAGACGGACACACACTAGACCTCATCTTCACCCGACTCTGCTCCCTATCTAACCTCACAACCTCTCCCCTACCCCTATCTGACCACCATCTACTCACTTTCTCATCCCTGTCCTCCTCACCTGTCACCCATGTCCAGCAACTAGCACACTACCGCAGAAACCTTGCACATCTAGACACTCACACGCTCTCTGACTCTACTCTACCACTGACATCCATATCTTCACTCCACGACACAGACAGCACCACTGCTTTCTACAATGCCACTCTCGCATCATCTATTGACTCGGTCGCCCCTCTTGTGCATGGCAGAGCGTGATGAGTCAATAAGCAACCCTGGCACAACAACCTCACTAAAAAGCTTCGACAAGCGTCCAGGGTTGCGGAGCGGCGTTGGAAGAAAACACATTCACATGATGACTTCACTGCATTCAAACAAGCAACACTCACATTCAAATAAGCCCTCACCGCTGCTAAACAGGCCTACTTCACAACCCTCATATCTTCCTTATCCTACAACCCTAAACAGTTATTCAACACTTTTAACTATCTCCACCGCCCTTCGTCATCTCTGCTGAGGAGTTTTCCACACACTTCAAAAACAAGATTGACCAAACAAAAAAAGTCTTTACTGTCCAACCACCACAACCCATTTGTTTTCCAGACCATTGCCCTTTCCCCCCTAACCTCCCTTCCCAACATCACACCTCACCACTTGTGCACTCAACCCCATCCCATCCAATCTCCTCCCCAACCTCACCCCCACACTCATCCCATCCCTAACCCATCTCTTCAACCTATCACTAACTTCTGGTATCTTCCCCGCTCACTTCAAACATGCCACAATCACACCCATCCTCAAAACGCCATCCCTCGACCCAACCGCCTTGTCCAGCTACCGCCCCATATCACTGCTCCCATTTGCCTCCAAACTCCTTGAGCAACACGTTCACTCTGAACTTTCCTCTCACTTCTCATCTAACGCTCTCTTCGACAATCCGACTTCCGCCCCCACCATTCCACCGAATCTGCCCTTACCAAAATTAATAATGACTTACAGCCAAAGCTAACAGACAATTCTCTGTACTCCTTCTACTTGACCTGTCCTCTGCCTTCGACACAGTTGACCACTGCCTTCTACTACAGATCCTCTCTTCATTTGACGTAAAAAAATTTGCTCTATCTTGGATCTCCTCATATGTTTCTAACCGCACATTTAGCGTCTCCCACTCCCACACTACCTCCTCATCCCGCCCCCTCTCTGTTGGAGTCCTTCAAGGCTCTGTCCTAGATCCCCTACTCTTCTCAATCTATACCCTTGGCCTGGGACAGCTCATAAATTCCCATGGCTTCCAGTACCATCTGTACGCTTATGACACCCAGATCTACCTCCCTGACCCAGATGTCACCTCTCTGCTGTCCATAATCCCAGCATGTCTAGCAGTCATATCCTCCTTCTTCTCCTCTCGCTTCCTCAAGCTCAATGTGGACAAAACTAAACTCATCATCTTTCCCCCAGCTTGCATATCTTCCCTACCTGATCTTTCAATCACAATAAATTACATCATACTTTCCTCTGTACTGGCAATCCGCTGCTTCGGAGTAACACTTGACTCTGCCCTGTCCTTCAAACCCCACATCCAAGCTCTTGCCACCGCCTGTCTCCTCCAGCTCAAAAATATTTCCAGAATCCATGCTCTCCTCAACCCTCAATCTACTAAACTTCTTGTGCATGCCCTCATAATCTGCCGCCTCGACTACTGCAACATCCTCCTCTGTGGCCTACCTGCTAACACTCTCGCACCCCTCAAGTCCATCCTTAACTGTGCTACGCGACTAGTTCATCTCTCGCCTCGCTGCTTCTCTGCTACCCCCCTTTGTAAATCCCTTCACTGGCTCCCAATTGCCCAGCGTATCCAGTTCAAACGACTAACTCTCACCTACAAAGCCATCCATAACCTTTCTCCTCTGTACATCTCTGAACTAATCTCCCGATACCTTCCCTTACGTAATCTCCAGTCCTCCCAAGACCTCCTTCTCTCCTCCACACTTATTCGTTCCTCACCCAATCGCCTCCAAGATTTCTCCTGAATATCCCCCATCCTATGGAATTCTGTGCCTCAACACGTCCGATTAGCCTCCACATTTGGATCCTTCAGACGGAACCTGAAAACCCATCTCTTCAAACAAGGTTACAGCCTGCCCTGACCTTGCTTGCTGCCACCTCAACAACACCAGAGCTACTGCAACCCCTCAACCTACTGTCTCCTTCCCCATTCCTGTAGAATGTAAGCCCACAAGGACAGGGTCCTCTTCCCTCTGTACCAGTCTATCATTGTTAGTTTGTTTACTGTAAATGATATCTGTATTTGGTATGTAACACCTCCTTATGTACATCACCATGGAATCAATGGCGCTATGTAAATAATAACAGGAACGCTGATGGATGTGGACCCAGTGCGCCACCAGCCCGGTTTACCCTGGAGGGGCATAACTAGGTCGTCACTAGAGCCTCTGGTGGAGAAGATAGGCTGGGCTGTCAATAGACACCCCATATTACTCCAGGGTAGTCCCCAAGATTGCAGCAGCTGATGGTAGAGTCCCAGACACTAGAGCGAATTACAACAGGGGGCCCAAACTGGGCACTAGCAGAGTGAACTGCCTAGGAACCAACATTCAGCAGAGACTGGTGGGTGGAGCTGCCTAATATTAGACCTGCCGATACGGTATAGGCTGGGGAACCTAATCTCTGAAGGACACAGCAGGGTTAAATTCCTGTAGAGACTGCCCACACCCCCTAAGGCCAAATGGAAGCAACATGCTGAGAAACCATGCGGTGACCATGCTGAGAGGGCAAGTGAGTTACCGCCATGACACCTGGTTAGGAGCCCACTCAGATGTTTCCTCACCTGAGCTGACCCTTCCCTACACCTCTGAGCAAATGTAATATTATTCTCAGACAGCCCAATGGTAAAGAAATCAGTGAAACAATTGTGGCATAAAAATGAAAATTACACCCTTAAATGTCTTCCCTGATGGGTATAGTGTCCGAAAATGGAGTCACTTTAGTGGGTTGTATGTTCTTCACACCTCGGGGGATTTGCAATTGGACCCAACAATCTAGGACTGCCAAATTAGTGCTCCAAACGCAAAATAGTGAATCTCACCATTCGACACCAGCCATGTGCAGAGTCATTTCTGATTTTGGAAGAAATTTCTTTATAAATTGTGGCTCCATTTTTATCCTTTGTGCAAATTTGGACTTAAAACAACATCTTAGTGGAAAAACAAATTTTTGTTTTCACGACCCAGAAATATAAAGTTCTATGAAGGAATATTAGGATCAAAATGCTCCGCACATCCCCAGATGAATGCCCTGAGGAATGTCGATCTGAAATGGGGTCACTTTGAGAAGGAGGGGGTCTGCTGTTCTGGCAGCTGCATATTATTTCACACAAACTTGCAATTCAACAACCAGATAGTGATTCTTCCCTTTCGGGTCATGGAAGCAAGATCTTCTGCCAGATTCAGGTGTCGCCTCATTCTTGAGAAATTGCTTTAAAATTTGTACAGCGCCCTATAAAATATTCTTACCCACAGCGCCCCCCATCCAGTGAGTGTTTTTGAAAGGTTATTATACCAAAATATCACGATGTTCACATGCAAGGAGCACGATCACATTTATCATTGCTGCGCGCTGTTTACTGCATCAATGGAGGGAACAGATTCTCTTACTATTACTGGGATCCCAATCACACTCAGCAAATGTCAGCACTCCGAACTTTATACCCGAAGCATCGCACACGCACGACAACACAAACGGTTCTACTCTGTGCGCAGCTTACACTCACTACTTCTATTATATACGTTCTCTTCAGAACAAATCGTACACACATGGCTCCGCTCTGCACGCCTCGTACACGCGCGGCTCCGCTCCGTACACCTCGTACACGCGCGGCTCCGCTCCGTACACCTCGTACACGCGCGGCTCCGCTCCGTACACCTCGTACACGCGCGGCTCCGCTCCGTACACCTCGTACACGCGCGGCTCCGCTCCGTACACCTCGTACACGCGCGGCTCCGCTCCGTACACCTCGTACACGCGCGGCTCCGCTCCGTACACCTCGTACACGCGCGGCTCCGCTCCGTACACCTCGTACACGCGCGGCTCCGCTCCGTACACCTCGTACACGCGCGGCTCCGCTCCGTACACCTCGTACACGCGCGGCTCCGCTCCGTACACCTCGTACACGCGCGGCTCCGCTCCGTACACCTCGTACACGCGCGGCTCCGCTCCGTACACCTCGTACACGCGCGGCTCCGCTCCGTACACCTCGTACACGCGCGGCTCCGCTCCGTACACCTCGTACACGCGCGGCTCCGCTCCGTACACCTCGTACACGCGCGGCTCCGCTCCGTACACCTCGTACACGCGCGGCTCCGCTCCGTACACCTCGTACACACGCGGCTCCGCTCCGTACACCTCGTACACACGCGGCTCTGCTCCGTACACCTCGTACACGCGCGGCTCTGCTCCGTACACCTCGTACACGCGCGGCTCCGCTCCGTACCCCTCGTACACACGCGGCTCTGCTCCGTACACCTCGTACACACGCGGCTCTGCTCCGTACACCTCGTACACACGCGGCTCTGCTCCGTACTCCTCGTACACACACGGCTCTGCTCCGTACACCTCGTACACACCCGGCTCTGCTCCGTACACCTCGTACACACCCGGCTCTGCTCCGTACACCTCGTACACACCCGGCTCTGCTCCGTACACCTCGTACACACACGGCTCTGCTCCGTACACCTCGTACACACCCGGCTCTGCTCCGTACACCTCGTACACACCCGGCTCTGCTCCGTACACCTCGTACACACGCGGCTCTGCTCCGTACACCTCGTACACACGCGGCTCTGCTCCGTACACCTCGTACACAAGCGGCTCTGCTACATCCACACTGTAAACCCCTCCTGACCCCACACATAAACTTCAGCTCATCCAGCACCATGACAACCAGCACAGCAGAGTCCTGCATCCACTGAGGCCCCTGATCATGTGACCCCTGACTCCTCCCCTCCTGTGACCTCATCACAGGTCCTGTGCGCACAGAGCAGCCATATATGTGGTGGCGGCTCTGCAGGTGGAGGTATGTGGAGACCCCATTACTGGGCGCAGGGGGCATTAACCCCTTCACTATTATAGTGAGATGCTCTGCACCTTCCCCACAGAGGGAATCCCTATTATCTGATGTCTCTTTGTCTCTGCGGCCTTCTCTGCCCGGTGTCCTCTGTATCTCTGCAGCTCCTGTGCCTTCTCTGCCCGGTGTCCTCTGTATCTCTGCAGCTCCTGTGCCTTCTCTGCCCGGTGTCCTCTGTATCTCTGCAGCTCCTGTGCCTTCTCTGCCCGGTGTCCTCTGTATCTCTGCAGCTCCTGTGCCTTCTCTGCCCGGTGTCCTCTGTATCTCTGCAGCTCCTGTGCCTTCTCTGCCCGGTGTCCTCTGTATCTCTGCAGCTCCTGTGCCTTCTCTGCCCGGTGTCCTCTGTATCTCTGCGGCCTTCTCTGCCCGGTGTCCTCTGTATCTCTGCGGCTCCTGTGCCTTCTCTGCCCGGTGTCCTCTGTATCTCTGCAGCTCCTGTGCCTTCTCTGCCCGGTGTCCTCTGTATCTCTGCGGTCCTGGGCCTTCTCTGCCCGGTGTCCTCTGTATCTCTGCGGCTCCTGTGCCTTCTCTGCCCGGTGTCTTCTGTATCTCTGCGGCTCCTGTGCCTTCTCTGCCCGGTGTCCTCTGTATCTCTGTGGCTCCTGTGCCTTCTCTGCCCGGTGTCCTCTGTATCTCTGCAGCTCCTGTGCCTTCTCTGCCCGGTGTCCTCTGTATCTCTGCGGCCTTCTCTGCCCGGTGTCCTCTGTATCTCTGTGGCTCCTGTGCCTTCTCTGCCCGGTGTCCTCTGTATCTCTGCGGCTCCTGTGCCTTCTCTGCCCGGTGTCCTCTGTATCTCTGCGGCTCCTGTGCCTTCTCTGCCCGGTGTCCTCTGTATCTCTGCGGCTCCTGTGCCTTCTCTGACCGGTGTCCTCTGTATCTCTGCGGCTCCTGTGCCTTCTCTGCCCGGTGTCCTCTGTATGTCTGTGGCTCCTGTGCCTTCTCTGCTCGGTGTCCTCTGTATCTCTGCGGCTCCTGTGCCTTCTCTGCCCGGTGTCCTCTGTATCTCTGCGGCTCCTGTGCCTTCTCTGCCCGGTGTCCTCTGTATCTCTGCGGCTCCTGTGCCTTCTCTGCCCGGTGTCCTCTGTATCTCTGCGGCTCCTGTGCCTTCTCTGCCCGGTGTCCTCTGTATCTCTGCGGCTCCTGTGCCTTCTCTGCCCGGTGTCCTGTGTATCTCTGCGGCTCCTGTGCCTTCTCTGCCCGGTGTCCTCTGTATGTCTGCGGCCTTCTCTGCCCGGTGTCCTCTGTATCTCTGCGGCTCCTGTGCCTTCTCTGCCCGGTGTCCTCTGTATCTCTGCGGCTCCTGTGCCTTCTCTGCCCGGTGTCCTCTGTATCTCTGCGGCTCCTGTGCCTTCTCTGCCCGGTGTCCTCTGTATCTCTGCGGCTCCTGTGCCTTCTCTGCCCGGTGTCCTCTGTATCTCTGCGGCTCCTGTGCCTTCTCTGCCCGGTGTCCTCTGTATCTCTGTGGCCTTCTCTGCCCGGTGTCCTCTGTATCTCTGCGGCCTTCTCTGCCCGGTGTCCTCTGTATCTCTGCGGCTCCTGTGCCTTCTCTGCCCGGTGTCCTCTGTATCTCTGCGGCTCCTGTGCCTTCTCTGCCCGGTGTCCTCTGTATCTCTGCGGCCTTCTCTGCCCGGTGTCCTCTGTATCTCTGCGGCTCCTGTGCCTTCTCTGCCCGGTGTCCTCTGTATCTCTGTGGCCTTCTCTGCCCGGTGTCCTCTGTATCTCTGCGGCTCCTGTGCCTTCTCTGCCCGGTGTCCTCTGTATCTCTGCGGCTCCTGTGCCTTCTCTGCCCGGTGTCCTCTGTATCTCTGCGGCCTTCTCTGCCCGGTGTCCTCTGTATCTCTGCGGCTCCTGTGCCTTCTCTGCCCGGTGTCCTCTGTATCTCTGCGGCTCCTGTGCCTTCTCTGCCCGGTGTCCTCTGTATCTCTGCGGCTCCTGTGCCTTCTCTGCCCGGTGTCCTCTGTATCTCTGCGGCTCCTGTGCCTTCTCTGCCCGGTGTCCTCTGTATCTCTGCGGCTCCTGTGCCTTCTCTGCCCGGTGTCCTCTGTATCTCTGCGGCTCCTGTGCCTTCTCTGCCCGGTGTCCTCTGTATCTCTGCGGCTCCTGTGCCTTCTCTGCCCGGTGTCCTCTGTATCTCTGCGGCTCCTGTGCCTTCTCTGCCTGGTGTCCTCTGTATGTCTGCGGCCTACTCTGCCCGGTGTCCTCTGTATCTCTGCGGCTCCTGTGCCTTCTCTGCCCGGTGTCCTCTGTATCTCTGCGGCTCCTGTGCCTTCTCTGCCTTCTCTGCCCTGTGTCCTCTGTATGTCTGCGGCCTTCTCTGCCCGGTGTCCTCTGTATCTCTGCGGCCTTCTCTGCCCGGTGTCCTCTGTATCTCTGCGGCTCCTGTGCCTTCTCTGCCCGGTGTCCTCTGTATCTCTGCGGCCTTTTCTGCCCGGTGTCCTCTGTATCTCTGCGGCCTTCTCTGCCCGGTGTCCTCTGTATCTCTGCGGCTCCTGTGCCTTCTCTGCCCGGTGTCCTCTGTATCTCTGCGGTCCTGTGCCTTCTCTGCCCGGTGTCCTCTGTATCTCTGCGGCTCCTGTGCCTTCTCTGCCCGGTGTCCTCTGTATCTCTGCGGCCTTCTCTGCCCGGTGTCCTCTGTATCTCTGCGGCCTTCTCTGCCCGGTGTCCTCTGTATCTCTGCGGCCTTCTCTGCCCGGTGTCCTCTGTATCTCTGCAGCTCCTGTGCCTTCTCTGCCCGGTGTCCTCTGTATCTCTGCGGCTCCTGTGCCTTCTCTGCCCGGTGTCCTCTGTATCTCTGTGGCTCCTGTGCCTTCTCTGCCCGGTGTCCTCTGTATCTCTGCGGCTCCTGTGCCTTCTCTGCCCGGTGTCCTCTGTATCTCTGCGGCTCCTGTGCCTTCTCTGCCCGGTGTCCTCTGTATGTCTGCGGCCTTCTCTGCCCGGTGTCCTCTGTATCTCTGCGGCTCCTGTGCCTTCTCTGCCCGGTGTCCTCTGTATCTCTGCGGCTCCTGTGCCTTCTCTGCCCGGTGTCCTCTGTATCTTTGCGGCTCCTGTGCCTTCTCTGCCCGGTGTCCTCTGTATCTCTGCGGCTCCTGTGCCTTCTCTGCCCGGTGTCCTCTGTATCTCTGCGGCTCCTGTGCCTTCTCTGCCCGGTGTCCTCTGTATCTCTGCGGCTCCTGTGCCTTCTCTGCCCGGTGTCCTCTGTATCTCTGCGGCCTTCTCTGCCCGGTGTCCTCTGTATCTCTGCGGCTCCTGTGCCTTCTCTGCCCGGTGTCCTCTGTATCTCTGTGGCCTTCTCTGCCCGGTGTCCTCTGTATCTCTGCGGCTCCTGTGCCTTCTCTGCCCGGTGTCCTCTGTATCTCTGCGGCTCCTGTGCCTTCTCTGCCCGGTGTCCTCTGTATCTCTGCGGCCTTCTCTGCCCGGTGTCCTCTGTATCTCTGCGGCCTTCTCTGCCCGGTGTCCTCTGTATCTCTGCGGCTCCTGTGCCTTCTCTGCCCGGTGTCCTCTGTATCTCTGCGGCTCCTGTGCCTTCTCTGCCCGGTGTCCTCTGTATCTCTGCGGCTCCTGTGCCTTCTCTGCCCGGTGTCCTCTGTATCTCTGCGGCCTTCTCTGCCCGGTGTCCTCTGTATCTCTGTGGATCCTGGGCCTTCTCTGCCTGGTGTCCTCTATATCTCTGCGGCTCCTGGGCCTTCTCTGCCCGGTGTCCTCTGTATCTCTGCGGCTCCTGGGCCTTCTCTGCCCGGTGTCCTCTGTATCTCTGCGGCTCCTGGGCCTTCTCTGCCCGGTGTCCTCTGTATCTCTGCGGTCCTGGGCCTTCTCTGCCCGGTGTCCTCTGTATCTCTGCAGCTCCTGTGCCTTCTCTGCCCGGTGTCTTCTGTATCTCTGCGGCTCCTGTGCCTTCTCTGCCCGGTGTCCTCTGTATCTCTGCGGCCTTCTCTGCCCGGTGTCCTCTGTATCTCTGTGGCTCCTGTGCCTTCTCTGCCCGGTGTCCTCTGTATCTCTGCAGCTCCTGTGCCTTCTCTGCCCGGTGTCCTCTGTATCTCTGCGGCCTTCTCTGCCCGGTGTCCTCTGTATCTCTGTGGCTCCTGTGCCTTCTCTGCCCGGTGTCCTCTGTATCTCTGCAGCTCCTGTGCCTTCTCTGCCCGGTGTCCTCTGTATCTCTGCGGCCTTCTCTGCCCGGTGTCCTCTGTATCTCTGCGGCCTTCTCTGCCCGGTGTCCTCTGTATCTTTGCGGCCTTCTCTGCCCGGTGTCCTCTGTATCTCTGCGGCCTTCTCTGCCCGGTGTCCTCTGTATCTCTGTGGCCTTCTCTGCCCGGTGTCCTCTGTATCTCTGTGGCCTTCTCTGCCCGGTGTCCTCTGTATCTCTGTGGCCTTCTCTGCCCGGTGTCCTCTGTATCTCTGTGGCCTTCTCTGCCCGGTGTCCTCTGTATCTCTGTGGCCTTCTCTGCCCGGTGTCCTCTGTATCTCTGCGGCCTTCTCTGCCCGGTGTCCTCTGTATCTCTGCGGCCTTCTCTGCCCGGTGTCCTCTGTATCTCTGCGGCCTTCTCTGCCCGGTGTCCTCTGTATCTCTGCGGCCTTCTCTGCCCGGTGTCCTCTGTATCTCTGCGGCCTTCTCTGCCCGGTGTCCTCTGTATCTCTGCGGCCTTCTCTGCCTGGTGACCTCTGTATCTCTGTGGATCCTGGGCCTTCTCTGCCTGGTGTCCTCTGTATCTCTGCGGCTCCTGAGCCTTCTCTGCCCGGTGTCCTCTGTGATTCCGGCTCTTCTGGTCTCTGTGGGGTTTTCTCATTAGTCTTCTGCAGTAGCAGTAATACCCGGATGTTTCTGGCGTCTCCTCACATACAGGCGTCTGCTCCTCTGATATTAGGAGCTGCACATAGTAGAAATAGTGATCCCAGCTGTGCCCGGTACAGTGATACACGTCTGTATGTGATAGTGATCCCAGCTGTGCCCAGTACAGTGATACACGTCTGTATGTGATAGTGATCCCAGCTGTGTCCAGTATAGTGATACACGTCTGTATGTGATAGTGATCCCAGCTGTGCCCAGTACAGTGATACACGTCTGTATGTGATAGTGATCCCAGCTGTGCCCAGTACAGTGATGCATGTCTCTATGTGATAGTGATCCCAGCTGTTCCCAGTACAGTGATGCACGTCTCTATGTGATAGTGATCCCAGCTGTGCCCAGTGTAGTGATGGACGTCTGTATGTGATAGTGATCCCAGCTGTGCCCAGTACAGTGATACACGTCTGTATGTGATAGTGATCCCAGCTGTGCCCAGTACAGTGATACACGTCTGTATGTGATAGTGATCCCAGCTGTGCCCAGTACAGTGATGCACGTCTGTATGTGATAGTGATCCCAGCTGTGCCCAGTACAGTGATACACGTCTGTATGTGATAGTGATCCCCGCTGTGTCCAGTACAGTGATACACGTCTGTATGTGATAGTGATCCCAGCTGTGCCCAGTACAGTGATACACGTCTGTATGTGATAGTGATCCCAGCTGTGCCCAGTATAGTGATACACGTCTGTATGTGATAGTGATCCCAGCTGTGCCCAGTATAGTGATACACGTCTGTATGTGATAGTGATCCCAGCTGTTCCCAGTACAGTGATGCACGTCTCTATGTGATAGTGATCCCAGCTGTGCCCAGTGTAGTGATGGACGTCTGTATGTGATAGTGATCCCAGCTGTGCCCAGTGTAGTGATACACGTCTGTATGTGATAGTGATCCCTGCTGTGCCCAGTACAGTGATACACGTCTGTGCGTGATAGTGATCCCAGCTGTGCCCAGTATAGTGATACACGTCTGTATGTGATGGTGATCCCAGCTGTGCCCAGTACAGTGATACACGTCTGTATGTGATAGTGATCCCAGCTGTGCCCAGTACAGTGATACACGTCTGTATGTGATAGTGATCCCAGCTGTTCCCAGTACAGTGATACACGTCTGTATGTGATAGTGATCCCAGCTGTTCCCAGTACAGTGATACACGTCTGTATGTGATAGTGATCCCAGCTGTGCCCAGTACAGTGATACACGTCTGTATGTGATAGTGATCCCAGCTGTGCCCAGTACAATGATACACATCTGTATGTGATGGTGATCCCAGCTGTGCCCAGTATAGTGATACACGTCTGTATGTGATAGTGATCCCGGCTGTGCCCAGTACAGTGATACACATCTGTATGTGATGGTGATCCCAGCTGTGCCCAGTATAGTGATACACGTCTGTATGTGATAGTGATCCCAGCTGTGCCTAGCTATAATCCCCATTGTGCTGGAGCAGCTCAGGCACAGAACACTGTGAATGGTGTCAGTGGGAGCCAATGTGATGGAGCATAGACCCCTGGACCAGCCATACAGGCACACCGGCACATAACAATCATTTCTATATATTCTACACATTTTTAGCCACACTTCTCCCCTTACTCCATTCTTGTATTGCAGGATTATGTTATTATTGTAATTTGTGTAATAAAATATATTATATCAGCCCCCTCGTCTCTAGGCCTCTATCACCTCCATATCGGCTGCATATATAATAATTTTTGTGTATAATATCTGGTTGGATCGATGGAGACCCTCTTTATGGCTATATAATGCTACAGAGCGATGCCCCCTCCTTGTGCAGTGCTATTCCATTTATAGGTTAATATATTGTATCTGCTTTATGACTGTTTCCTGACATCTTGTGGAGATTGTACATTCCCATACCTCATGCCGCAGGTTTGATGATGGGGAATTACACTTACGGCAAACGGTTATTCTATCTGGATTATGGGAGATGCTGGATTTTGACACCATAGAGGGCTGCGTGTGTTAGTGTGAAATATGTTTCCCGATGTGACGACAGAGTAAAATCTTAATAAGCCAGATGATTAGATTAGTTAAACCAAGAGAAATAGACTATTGCGTTTAAATTGACTTGTAAATATATGTGTATCTCTGTGGCTGTGGACAGATCAGTATTTATATATTTGTAAAACCCTGAATGCTGATTGTTTCCAAACGAATAGAAATCATGTTTACTATGCCATTGACAAATTGTGCTAAGTCAGCTGAAAGTTTATTTAAAGAGCCCATTGTATACCAACTATGTATATTGATTATCTCAAACAATGAGAGCTGGGACATGTTGAGTAATGCCCTCCCTAAACCTGTGACTGATGACTTTACACATGTGTAAATATAAACAGGGATGTCTGTATTGCTGAGAGAGAATCAAGCAGAGTCAGTCTTGGGACAGAGATTCAGAAAGACTTTACAAGGAGAATGAGAAACATCCTTCAGGAAAGTAGATGGATTGCATGGCATTACCCAAAGAGACACAGATTTGTATTCTACATGATTCTAGTCTAAGGCTAAGTGCCCACGATGCAGAAATGCTCCAGATTTTTCCTGAGCGTTTCTGCATCTCCCTGGCAGAAAAACCTCATGCGGATTGTACATGCGGATTTTACATGCGTTTTTTCTGCCAGGGACAAGCGTAAGTGAAGCGTTTTGGTCATGCGATTTTGCATGCAGGTTGTCAAGCGCTTTCCAAGCGATTTTTAGCATCACTTGGAAAGATCTTGACAACTTGGTCACACTATATAAATCCATGCAACCTGCATGGATTTTACATAGTGTGACCTAGTTAGTTTAAAAAAAAGAATAAAAATGGTAAAAACAAAACATTATACTCACCTTCCGATGGCCCCCGGTCTCCTTATCTGATGCGTCTGGTCTTCCCTGTGTCTTGCAATTGTGTAAAAGGACCTGCCATGATGTAATTTAGTCATGTGATGGGTCACGCGACCGACGTCAGCGGTCACGTGACCCGTCACATCACTAATTGACGTCATGGCAGGTCCTTTTAGACCATCGCGAGCTGCCGGGAAGCCAGGACGCACCCTAGAGGAGACCGGGGGCCATTAGAAGGTAAGTATAATGTATATTTTTTATTTTAATTATTTTTTTTTTTTTACAGATACTATGGTACCCAGGTCTGGAGGAGAGTCTCCTCTTCTCCAGACCCAGGTACCATCCGCACATTGAACCGCTTAGTATCGGCATGTGCACATGTAGTCATGCGGATATTAAGTGATTCAATGCAAGTCAATGGCCGCGATTACGCAAAATAACTTGTAATGCTGCGGATTTTTCCACAATGATAATCTGCAGTGGAAATTTTTGCAGCATGTGCACACCAAGTGCGGATTATCATTGGCGAAAATAGCAGACCTTCTACCTAGCGTTTTTTAAGCGTTTCTGTTATCACCAATATCTTATTGTTTAAAAGACTCATAAAACATTTATAGATAAGGTTTTTTTTTTTAAAGCAATTATAGGTTAGGTTTTCTCTGGGATCTAACTTGCTTCTGATCTGAAATAGTGCCGATCCAGTGTGGTTCCACTCATTAGCGTTTATGAAGAATATTATTGTGGCAGGATTTTAATAAGATTATTCAGGTTGTCGGATTAAGGAAATAGTCTCAGCAGCCTATTCTTCTATGAAACAAGAAAATGAAAGTGTTTCATTAATGCCCGTTGGGTTACACAACTTCATTCTATGAATCCATCTGTCTGTAAAAGTAATTTATTCCACCTCTTGGAATTCGAACGGTCTCAAGCATTTGAAAATGTAAATTATTCAGATTTTCTTGATGCACCTCAATCATTTGTCTAGATAAGATAGTGTCCTCTTTTCTTCTTATATAACCAATATGATCCAGGGTCCGTCTCCTAAACTCTCTATCTTTGTCTTCTCTATTTAATTTTTAGGGCATTGGCACGTAGCCATGTATATTATCCCTTTTGTCTTGCAATTTGCAAACTCTCAGTTCGAGAAGGTTTCATTCGTGGAGGCACTAGTGAATGTTTTACTTTTCTTAACATACGCACATGCTTTGCATCCACTGCATTTGTGGGTCCCTACAATTTTATGATTCAGCCATGTACCTTCTGGTTTTGGTTCTACGAAATGGCTCCGTATAAGGCAGTCGTTTAGGTTCTTGCCTCTTTTATAAGTAATCCTAGGTTTTTCTGGTAATTTATTGTGTATATCTTTGTCGGCTTTGAGGTTCCCCTTTGAATCTTGAAGGATTTGTTGGACTTCTCCATTACAATTATCAAAAGTACCAATAAGGTAGATTCCATCTTCCATTTTGTCTTTGTTTCTTGGTACTTATAGGTAGTCCCGATTCTGCAAAAGGGCATATCTGTATGCATCACCTAGAATACTCTTTGGATACTCTTTTTTTTTTTTTTGGAAGCTATTTTGTAGCGCCTTTTGATTTTGTCGTGTAGTCACTTATGCTGGAACAACTTCGCCTCAGTCTCAGGCACTGGCTTTTGGGGATACACTTACAGAGCGGTGGATGATGACTTTCCCATTATATTAAATTATTTGTAGCCGGTGCCTTACGATATAATGTCGTCTCTAATCTGCCGTTTGGGCTTTTGGTGATAGTGACATCCAGGAAGTGTAGTATTTCTTCCTGTATCTCACTTGTGAAGTGAAGACCAACTTCATTGTCATTCCGTTGTCTGACAAATTGTACAAACTTATTTCTTGAGTACATAAAATGAACACATCATCAATATACCTCACCGTTAAGGAAATGGAAAGGGAGATGTAATACTTTTCTAACTACCTTCCAACATGCTATGGTATCTCGTAATAAGAAGGAGGATTTAATGTTCTGTGGGTATTTAGGCAGCTTTGTGTGTAAAAGGGCTAGTAAGTCCCAGGGTGCTGCGGGCTGTCACTACAAGCTTAGGTTACGGTAATTGTTTGTGTCGTTTATCCAATCCACCATATGTCAGAAGAGACTGGCTATATTATATGCCCTTATGTTTGGAAAGTTTACTCCCCCTTCTCTTTTGAGTAGCATCAGTTTGTGTAATGCAATTCTTGGTCTTTTCCCCTCCCAGATAAAGTAAGAGAAGACTTTGGTTATTTTGTCTATGTCTACATGTTTTAGCAGCAGAGGCAGTGTTTGGAGGGTGTACAAGATTCTGGCAAAGCTAATCATTTTAACCAGGTGATATTTGCCCAGAAAGGACAAAAGACAAGGGTAAGCTCTGAGGTGTTTTTGTCTGGTAGGGGGCGATAATTTAAAGAGTACAGTTGACCTGTGGGTATCTGCCAATATTGAATCTCATGAAGATAATAAAGGATTTAGGGGAATGTAAGTTCATCCTAGCTTTTCCCAGCTATGCAAATGGTGTTTTTCCCCACTTCCAGGGTTTCACGATTAGATATGTTAATCTTATATCCTGAGTATTTCCGCAAACTTTGGTTAAATTGAAAACTGTATCAATGGTCTAGACCACACAAGTCAAACTCTGGCCCATGGGCCAAATTTGGCCCTCAGGGTGATTATATTTGATTTGGCCCGCGACGCCATATGGAGAACTATGTGGGGCCCACTACTCTGTGTGGAGGGCTGTATGGGGATCACAGTTGGGGCATCATACTGTGTTGGGGTCACCATACTTTGCCAGGGAAGTTGAGGGAGGGGTACAGTAGGGTCATCATACAATACTTGTGGAGTGATTCACTGTTGGGGTATCATACTGTGTTTGGGGGGCACTTTTGTTGGCATCATACTTTTTGAGGGCAATATAGGGGCTTCAATAGGCAAATTACTCTAAGGGTTGCAAATTTGTGAGATATGCTCCCCTGTGACGCCACCGAATACTAAGGATTTTTTTAATAAAAGGTTGGCCGGCGACTTTTCCAAGTTTTTAATTTTGGCCCTCTGTGTATTTGAGTTTGACATCCCTGGTCTAGACAGAAGTAATATAATGTCATCCTCAAAGACTGTTATTTGGTACCAATTCGTATTCCAGTACACCGGTCAGACTCCTCAATAAATCGGGTTAGGGGTTCCAAGGCTAGATCAAATAGTTGCAGTGACATCGGGTACCCTTAGTGAGTCCCTTTGTGCAGAAAAAGAGGATCAGACAAAAACCCTGGCGTGTACACTCTAGCTGTAGGGTTATTATATACTACCCCGCCCCACCAAAACGTCCTGAAGTTACCAGGGCTGTGGAGTCGGTAAGCCAAACATCTGACTCCGACTCCTCAATTTTCATGTCACCGTCTCACTCATACATGGCTCATGTTTAAGTGATAAATTTATGTAGCACATAATAATCTCAGCTAAAAGTCTAGACCCTTAGATCAGGAATAGGACAGACATTTATATGACCTTTTATAAGGCTGCGTGCGCACTATGCGTTTTTCAAGCGTTTTTGCCTCGGAATTTCCGCAGCGAAAACGCTTAAAAAAATGCTTGGTAATACGTGCCCCATGGTCTCCAATGATAATCTTCATGTGCTGTGCACATGCTGCGGAAATTTCCGCTGCGGATTATCATTGCGGAAAAATACGCAGCATGTCCATTAATTTTGCGGTCACGCAGCGTAATCGCCGCCATTGACTTGCATTGAATTGTATAATATCCGAATGAGCACATTTGCACAAGCAGAGATTATGCGATTTAATGTGCTGATGGTACCCGGGTCTGGAGAAGAGGAGACTCTCATTCATACTCGGGTACCATAGAACCTGTTAAAAAAAAAGAATTTAAAATAAAAAATACTGATTATACTTGCCTTCCAATGGCCCCGGGTGTTTTCTCCGCAGCGTCCGGTCTGTTGTATGGGTCGCGGTGGTGTGAAAGGACCTGCCATGACATCATTTAGTCATGTGACAGGTCACGTGACCACTGACGTCAGCCGTCGCTTGACCTGTCACATGGCTAAATTACGTCATGGCAGGTCCTTTCACACCACCGCGAGCAGTGCAAGAGACCGGACGCAAGGGGGAAAAGACCTTGGGGCCATCGGAAGGTAAGTATAATCTTTATTTTTTACCATTGTTATTCTTTTTTTTAACTATTACTTGGTCACACTATAAATCCATGCCCGTTGCATGGATTTATATAGTGTGACCAAGATGTCGAGCACTTTTACAAAGTGCTAAAATCGCTTGGAAAAGCGCTTGATAACCAGCATGCAGAAAGGCATGAAAAAGCGCTTGAGAAACGCTTCTACCTGGCAGGAAAAACGCATGTAAAATCCGCATGCGTTTTTCCTGCCAGGGAGAAGCGGAAAAAATATGCAGCATTTCTGCATCCTGGGCACTTAGCCTAACTTTTCTAAATACTTATGAAAAAATACTCCCCACAAACTGCATTGAACTACTGTACCCAATTTATTATATATTTTAGGAGTCTGACTCGGTCCATTTTATACCGACTCCACCAAAATGGGCTACGACTCCACAACCCTGGAAGTTACCCTTATTATTCATTGCATCCAACACTATGTTCGTCACTGCGGCTCTCCCCTCTACGAAACCTACTTGTGCTGGGCCTACCAGGTATGGGAGAAAGTGTGCCAAACGATCTGCCATTATTTTAGAAAGGAATTTTTTGATCCACATAAATCGAGAGAGCGGCCTATAGGAGCCCTCCTCCAGGGGGTCCTTCCCCTTTTTAGGTACACTTTTATGTATGCTTCCTTGGATCTGTCGGGGGTTAACACCTGTGTGAAGGATGTTATTATAATATGTGGTTAAACTTGACAATCTGATCTGTTAAGGCCTTATAAAATTCCCCATTGTATTGATCCGGAACCACAACCTTTCCATTTTGAAGGTGTTTAAAAGTAGCCCTTAAGTCTTCTTACGTTATGTCAGCATTAATACGATCCTGTTGTTCTTGTGATAGTTTAGGGAGGGGACATGCTATTAAGAAAGCGCTGTCTTTCTGTTATGTATACAAGAGAGTGGTGATATAGTTTAGTGTAATAGCTTTGTAATACAGCATTTATTTTTTGGGATCAGAGGTAATTTTGCCCTGGTTGTTCCTTAGTCTGACTATTGAGGGCATAGAATTGCGACATTTTGCTAGCTTTTTCATGTCTAGAGTGGTAGATTTGTTCCCTTCTTTCTATCCAGATCTAAAATTCCCTTCTAGCCATATTCCATTTCTCTTTGTTTTGAGGTGTAGTATTTTGTAAAAACTCTTTGTAGGAGGATCTAAGTTGGGAACTTGAGGATGCGTAACCCTCCATTGTTCGTTTTTTTTTAAGGAATCTTTATACATCATTAATTTGCCCCTCAGTACAGCTTTGGCTGTATTCCAAAACAAGGCTGGTTGGGACTCATGTTCTTTATTGTCCCATTCATATTCCCTCCACCAGTTACGTAATGTTTTAATAAACTCCTCATCCTTTGTGAGGAATGCAGGGAATGTAGTCATGCCCATTGTCATAGAAAATCTTAAAATCTCTACACCACACGAAATTGCAGGGGCAAAAATAGCTGACAGATTCAGACAGATACCAAGCCACAGTGAAAAATCCTAATTAAAATGCAGGAGGCCCTTTTGAAGCCCAGGTATTGAAAAAATGTCTTTTGTGAGAAAGACTGAGATTCAGAATGGACAGGTAATTAGACAATAGACTAATAAAAGTAGGAAATTTGGATGTGGCCAAATAGTGAACCAGCTTAATTAAACATGCAAGAGCTGACAGTCTAAGTCTTTTAAATGTAGGATTACATGATGGACACCAATAGGGACCTGTGTTTATACATAGTTAGAGAAATGTAAGAAGCTTTTGTCCCCAGGAAATGCATTTTGAATTCAGATGACACTGTGGTTTCCTGCAAAAAAAGAAATGTTACACATTTACAATGGACATATGTCTCCAAAAGAAAATATTGAATATTGAAGTTTGTGTGAATGAGATTATGATGGTACATACCTTTTCGACTTTAGTTCTAATAGTGGACGAATATGCATATTTTCTCATGACTGTAACCCCTACCTATAAGCCAAAAATCAATAGTGACAGGTAACTGACAACAACCAGGTCATGTTTGGTCTCTGGGTAACCATAAAATTCCAATAAAAAAATATGGCTGTGATCTCAAACTTCATCATCAGAGTCTCTCATTGATTTCTCAGGTTGCCAGGCAACGCAGGATGCTGTTTTGTCTGGCACTAAGCAGTGGTGGAATTATGTTCATTCTGCTGTGCAAGCCAGCAGGGAGTGGCTTTCTGGGGATGATTGGGAGGTATTCAAAATTAGATGGGCTTTTTAATCCTGATCCCTGCTGAGTGCCATGCTGTTTATTGCAGTTCATATGTGCTGAGAGGTGCTGGCATTGGTGTTGCTATCTTTTCAGGGTTTTTTTTATTTTCTCCTCCGGTTTCACTTCTTGGCGTTCCTGCAGAGGTACTCACCTGATTCTTGACAAGGCACCAACCGCCAGCTGTTGGGCGACAGTGGGCATGGGAAGGCCTGTGCCAAAGTCCCCTTTCCATTTACTGGGAGCTGGGTAAAGAGTATTCCCAGCCCTGAAGGGCTCGCCTAGCTGGGCAGCTTGCGTCAAGTGCGTCTGTGACTGCGCCTTTGCTGGTTTGGTGCCAGTCTTGCTGGGTCCCTCTGCAAAGTGCATAACAGAAACACGGCCTCCAGTCAGCCTGTATATATAAAAATCAACTGGTTGTGGCAGCGAGTAGAACTGGGGTTATCATGGAGTTAGCGGTGACCTATGGGGGTATATACATATATTCCATGCATTGGAATCGGAGGTGTATATACCATACGCTCACTGTTAGTTTCCCGATAACTGGTCTATTAGTGCAAACCTCCTGCTGCCTCCTCCGGTGATCGTCGGCCAATATTGTAATTGTCCAGACGATAGGGAGCAGCAGAGAGCTGTTGAACCTAAAGATCACATTGGGTGGTTCTGCTTGACTATCCCACTCATGCCATCTGCCTCTAGAAGGAGCCAGCATAAGTGCTAAGGGTGATGGGAGCAGGCATGGAGACCATGAAGCAGGTGGTTCCGTGCAGCTGACCAGTGTCACTACAAATGGTGAATTGGCCGGTGGTATCTGTCCCATCACTAGCACAGCTCCAGAAGTAACTGGAAAGGATGGGGAGAAGCACGGAAATCATAGGGAAGGTGTTCCTGTGCAGCTGACCAGTGTCACAGCGGACCTTGACATGGCCAGTGGTAGCTGCCCCATAAATAGCACAGCTCCTAAGGTAACAAGCAGGGTAAAGAAGGTCTTATCCCCAGCCTGTGCGGAGGGTGAAAGGTGTGTCCCAAAACTGGCTGAGTAAGGGCAATGTGTGTCCCACTGTTTGGCCGGTTGATGGGAAATACTTACACACAGCCTGTCAGAGGGGTGGAAAAATTGTACCCCAAGTAGGTCAGGGTGATGGGAAAGCAGGATTCCCAGTTGGTCAGGGTGGTGGGCAGGTGTGTCCCACAGCCTGTCAGAGTGGCAGGGAGGTAATATTTAAAGTTGGTCAGGATGTTGGGAGAGTTGGGTCCACAGCCTGTTGGACAAATAGAATGTCTCCCGGGGGACAATGTTTTCCTATCTAGGCGCTGTCACCTGAGGCCTGAGAGCCCTGCCTTTGGACCCTCATCATCTAGCGGGATAACAGGGCCAGTGCTGGCCCCGAACAGGTCCCAGAGGGTTCCTGTGAGATTGGGGCCTTAGCGTCACGTCTGGCTACTTCTAGCCAGGAGTTTCAGACCTGTCTGGTGGTGCTGGTAAACACCCCGGAGAAGCCCATTTCCGAATCTCTGAGGGAGACACTATTGTGGGATCCAGGAAGGATGAGCCGTAAGGTAGGCTTAAGGGTCGATCTGTAAATCAACCCCTACACGACCTCAAAAAAGGGGGAGGTTTCATAGAAAATCTTAAAATCTTTATGCCCATGAAATTGCAGGGGCAAAAATAGCTGACAGTCAGAATCAGACTGATACCAAGACAGAGACAACTGCAGTAAGGTGCCCTGCTAATAGTATGTGCGCCACTGACAACGCTGTAGACTTATCTTTTTTCTGGTGATTTAAGAAATGGATGAGAAAAGACTTACCCCGCAACTGGATTTACCCATTCACCAACAGGGTACCTGTAACGTCATAGCCTTAATCATTTGTTCAGCCTTAATAATTCTAAGAACTTCATATACTGTGTCTAGAAATTCTACTGTGAATTATTTAGCAATGATGTTCCGGAGGGGAAAAAAAAAATGCGCTATATATATATATATATATATATATATATATATCAACATTGAGACTACTTTGCAAATAGAACAATATTGGTCCCTCTAATTAATATCTGGGAAAATAATGTAACTCCCTACATGGAGGATTAAGATGGTGTAAACAAGCAATACACTTTCTGATATGTAAAACAGTATGCGACATAACTTTTTCAACATTTACGAATCCTTCCAATCACTCAGAATGTCCAACTTTTGTGAAGTGATTACCATTCAAGTAGGTGATCAGCTCTGGTGTCTATGCTGTCTTTGGTATTTTTGTGTTGAGTAGGGTCTGGCTTCTTCTCATGCACTTCTTTTTCTCTTGCGACCTCCATGTTTTAATGATTTGGAGAGGAGAATGTCCATGTCCCTTTCAGCCTCTTGAGCCCACTTGAAGGTAATAACCTTACCGCTTTCCTGGAAAAATGTTAGTACAGCAGGGTACTGGAGCGTGAACCTCTACTTTGACTGCAACAAAGTTGAGCAGATGTTGCTTAAGGATCTCCTGCATTTGGCGACATCTGCCGAGTAATGTTCAAATAGTAAGAGCCTCATTCCTTTAATTATCAAAGGGCGAGAACTTTTTCTGTAAGGTTCTCATAATGTCTGCTTTGTCGTTGTAATCTAAGAATTTCATTATAACCTGACCGTGGTCTTGACCCTTGACTGTAAGGATCGGGTTGGTGAGAAGGTAAATCCGGTCCCACCCTGTGTGCTCTTTTAACTCTGCAGTTATGGCTGAGACCCAGTGGCAGAGGCAGATCTCTCTTACAGAGTCACTCTAATTCTGAGGCAGGGACCGTCTCCATTAGCCCTACTAGTCTTAAGTTATTACATCTGGATCTATTCTCTTAGGCTGTGTGCCCACTATGCGTTTTTTAAGCGTTTCCGCAGCGGCAATTCCGCTGCAGAAATGCTTAAAAAACGCTTGGCAGAAGGTCTGCTATGTTCCCCAATGATAATCCGCATGTGCTGTCCACATGCTGCGGAAATTTCTGCTGCGGATTATCATTGCGGAAAAACTTTCCAAGTGATGCTAAAATTGCTTAGAAAGCGCTTGACAACCCGCATGCGGAAATGCATGTGAAGAACGCTTCACTGCCGCTTGTCCCTGGCAGGAAAAACGCATGTACAATCCACATGCGTTTTTTTCTGCCAGGGAGATGCAGAAACGCTCAGGAAAAATCCGGAGCATTTCTGCATCGTGGGCACATAGCCTTATGCTTTTTCATGTTTTTTCTTTTTACAAGAATTGTTCATGCCAATTTTATTTTGAAACATTTTAATATCTGCTTTTTTATGGTATTTTCTTGTAAAATAGGACAGCCTAAGGCCAGAAGTAAACCCCATAAAATACAGTACATGGAGAATAATAATTTCTTTCCGAGGTGTTTGTGCAATCAAAGGTTTTATAAAAGCCTCAAACTTCTGTGTGTGAATCAGACACGAGATTTAACATGATAGAAGATTACAGTCCGGGGAAGACTGGAAACATTCATATAGACGTCCGGTGGTGATGTAGTCAGTTACGGACTCTGGTCAAATATGTTTCTAGAGCCATAGTAGAAGATGTCATCCTCATCATGAAGCAGTTATTTCTCATATTACGTGTAATGAATATCTCCTGCAGTATTGCTAATGCCGATTCCAGTGTCTGTAAATGAGATGAGAATTAGCGTTATGGAAGATGAGTCTATGAGAAATGTATTCAGCTGCAGACTCCGAGGAAGAAACTGCTTGTTGGCTGTGGCCTAAAATATATAGGTTTTATTAGTAGAAGAAAACTAAATACTGTAAAATAATAAATCTCCTCGTTTGTTTCCCTTATCTCCAGTAATCGTATTATTACATAGGATTTTTATGATGTTAAATAGGCTCATCATCTTCTCATTCAGGTCTCTACAATATCGAATCCTCTCAGTGAAGATCTTCTATAGAACAGAATTTCCCTGATTTACCCATCAAGGATGGATATGGACAGAGACAAGATGGTGGAGAGGATATTACACCTCATGCTAGAGATCCTCTTCCGGCTTACTGGAGAGGTGAGAAATTCTGATGACGACACATTAGATCATTCCTATCTATGAGAGTAACAGATGGACAAAACTGGAGAGGTGAGGACTGTAGTGAGATTTATTAATATGTCTCTCCATAACCAGGATTATACAGTAGTGAAGAAGACCTCTATTGAGTGCTGTCAGGACCCTGTGTCTGACGGATGGGGAAGATCCCTGAGCCCAATCATGAGGCCTCCACCTCATCCTCTGATACATGAGGACATCAATGACCAGAAGATTCTAGAACTCACCTACAAGATGATTGAGCTGCTGACTGGAGAGGTGACACCGCTGGGAATGTTGGGACATTATACAGTAATGCTATGAAGGGATCGGGGGGGATGACGGTATGATTGTATGTGTCAGGTTCCTAAAAGGTGTCAGGATGTCGCTGTCTATTTCTCCATGGAGGAGTGGGAGTATTTAGAAAGACACAAAGATCTGTACAAGGACATTATGATGGAGGTTCCCCAGCCCCTCACATCACCAGGTAATAGACAGGACTAAATACACACGGCCTATAATTATCTGTATGTAAAGCATAAATTCAACCCCTGCATGTGTTTCCCCCAGTTCTATCCAGTAAGAGGACAACACCAGAGAGATGTCTCCGTCTTCTTCCACAGGACTGTAAACAAGAAGACCCCAATGTTCCTCAGGATCATCAGGTAGATGGAGAGAAGGTGTCATGAGATCTCCCTGATGATGTGTAGACGGCTGTGAAGGTCTTGTGTTCAGTCTTGTTTTATCCACCAGTATTACATGTTTTATACTTGTGTAATGAGAATGGTGGAGACGGCAGGATTAGAGCTGATCATAGATGTGACTTCTCCTTCTGTCTGTGACTTTTACAATATTTGTTTCAGGGTGAAGATCTGACCCATATTAATACTACAGAGACATATGTGAGGGGTGATGAGCGGTGTAAAGAGGAGATTCCTACAGATAACCACCCAGGTGAGTAGTAACAACTAAATGCAGAGAAGTCACAGATTCTTCTCAGTCACCGGCTGTGGCTGCTTTATCGGTCACGCAGTCCGGCCGTATCACAATCATGTTAAATTCTTGAATTTGGTTATTTCTATAAATAACGAGGGGACTTTTTAGACCTGCGCTCATTTTAAGCAGGTAGATGTCAATAGCTATTTTCATTACTCAAGTGGACATCTGTCTCGCCGGGTGGAAAACATTCCATATGGCCAGTTTTGGTGGATTTGAAAGAACTGTACAGCTGAAACTGATTTTTATAAGTAGTCTGGGATTTTAAGGAGGAGATTTTTAGAAAAGGAATATCCTAAACAACTTATAAAAGATGCTTTGATAAAACTAGAAGGTTGACACAAAAGAATTGTTTTGCTAAGATCACCACAATATCTGATAAGACAGCTTGTTTAGGAGATAATAGGTTTCAATTTCATTTTGTAACAACTTTTAATAAATCACATAAAAAAGTAAAAGATATTCTTAAGAAATATTGGTTTATTCTGAATACCATTCTATCTAAAAAATTATATCAAATTCTGTCCTCCTCACTGGTCCACTGAGCCTGGAAAATTTAACAAGCGTAACAAGTATTTGATAAAATAATATTTATTGAAATTGATAATTAAAATTAATATGTATATGTCTGCGTAATGCAAATATTCTTAGTTAATTCTTCTATTAGAGAGAAGGGCGGAAATGTCAGGATACTAGGAGGTCCCGGGCTGGTGGTGCCCTGCTTGGAGTTACTGAGGAGACCTGCAAATAGATTAAAATTGGATAAGTTGATACTAGGGGAGAGATATAAAGGTGCTGGTTATGGACAGCTGATTACCTCGTGTTTGTATTTGAAGATGACTATGAGGAGTGGTTAGACTGTTGAGGTCCACACGGGAAGTAATTCCTGTTATAATATACTTCTATAGGATTAGCTAGAAGACAAAAGTATATATTAGGGTAAAAATAAGTTTGTTTTGCTTGATAGGACCTTATAATTAGAGATGGTGTAAGATAATGGATGTTCGGAAGTCTAGTACGGATACTTTTTATACTTTATGCCTATAATAAACAAAAGATTAATATTATGAGTAACCACCTATTGGGGAGAACGCCTGTTCCAAAGAGGAGAGGATGAAAATAGTGGTATTAATTAGGAAAAAAGATAACCTGGGTAAGTAATACGAGGTCCTGCTTTAAGAATCGGGTGTTCAAGTACAGTATAGATGCATATGAGACATTGTCTCAAATGTGATGTACTTGAAATATACTAAAAGGTAATATTGGGTGAACGCCTGTTAGGAAGGCAGGAGGAAAAAAAATTCATAAGGATAAGATAATTGTGCTGGAATTGCAATAAGTGAGATGCTTACGTAGATACTTGCACCCTATTTGTCTTCCTGAGGGGTGGTATGCCTTTTTTAGGCCTTTTTGCCCTATTTGTGTGTTGGCAATAGGCACCCTGATGAGGCTAAAGTAAGCTCAGTATATGGCCTGAGCACCCAGATTTGTATTCATCCAGGGATGACCTTGTTTTAGATTGTCCCAAATGGAATGCGGAGGTGAATGCGGCGTGCTCCTTGATGGCGCTTGCCCGAGTTGGACCACTATGCCTACAGACCGGCTTGCGTTGGTAAAGACTGGTAAATAGAGAAAGTTATTGGATTTTTAAATTGTCCACATTAATTCCTGAAGTATTGAATGAATGTATTGATCATACGGGTTAACATGTGATGCACTGACAATAGGGCATTATTGCTTTTCATTTGGAGACATATGGTTATAAGGAAAAGGTTAAATAATTAATGAATCTTAATACCTACACTTTGTTTAGGGACGTTATAAGAATGATCTTCACTTTGTATGTAAGTTTTTATTTTTACCTGATGAAAAGTGCGTTTTGATCTAGAAACGCAGTGTTTTAATAAAAACTGTTAATTTTTTAAAAATCACATGGAGTGACCGCTCCTTTGGATCATCATTTTTTCCTTGTACTGTACCTCTTGATATTTTGGAGGCAGAACAAACACTTGAACACCACGCTCCACTGGTTCATCCTATGAGGTTTTCTATTAGACTGTGAACTGTCATTTCGTTAGTGAATAATTCAATATTTTTACATAACTTACCATTTTTACAGTTTAAGTAGAAATGTTAAAAATTATAAAATTCGAAGATATTTTATTCAAAAATAATAATTGGTTTTATTCTTGGCAGATGACTGTACCAGGAGATTAGAGGGACAGCTGACATCTTCAATTTTTAAATCAGATGATCTTGAGATCACACAGGATACAACTGAAGTGAATGCCATTACTCCAGATATACCATCATCCCTTCACAGCAAAGATCTGTCATCTGATCCTATGAAACAGGTCTTGTCTTCTGATTCATTACCGACTACTAAGGAAAAGCAGAGTCACAAAATAAGCATTAAAAAGCGAACTGCTCCTAAATCAAAGAAGCCATTTTCATGTTTGGAATATGGTAATAGTTTTCCACACGAAAAGTCTTTTCCTAAACATCAAAAAATTCACATGACAGAGAATAGATTTTCTTGTTCCAAGTGTGGGAAATATTTTAACCTGAAATCAGATCTTGTTAGACACCAGAGAACCCACACAGGGGAGAAACCTTTTTCCTGTTCAGAATGTGGGAAATGTTTTAATCAGAAAGGGAATCTTGTTATACACCAAAGAACTCACACAGGGGTGAAGCCTTTTTCCTGTTCAGAATGTGGGAAATGTTTTAACCAGAAATGCAGTCTTGTTACACACCAAAGAACTCACACAGGGGAGAAGCCTTTTTCATGTTCAGAATGCGGGAAATGTTTTAAGCAGAAATCATATTGTGTTAAGCACCAGAAAATCCACACGGGAGAGAAGCCTTTTTCATGTTCAGAATGTGGGAAATGTTTTAACCGGAAAGCGCATCTTGATGGCCACCAGAGAACCCACACAGGGGAGAAGCCTTTTTCATGTTCAGAATGTGAGAAATGTTTTGTGAATACATCAAATCTTCTTAGTCACCAGAGAACCCACACAAGGAAGAAGCTTTTTTCATGTTCTTAATGTGGGAAATGTATTAACCAAAAATTGTATTTTCTTAAAGGGGTTGTCCACTAGAAGGGCAACCCCTTGTCATTCCTCATGTTTGACCTCGGTAAAATAAAAATCTCACACTTACCTTCCATGCTGGTGTCATTCCAGCAGTGTCTGCGCTCGCGTTCCAGGGGTTCATGTGAGTTTGTTATATCACATGACCCTTGCACCCAATCAGTCCCGGCTTCATTGTCCCCACTTTCGGACTTATTGAACATCAACAGGAAGCTGTGGCTTCTTTCTGACCTCCTCTTATTGTTTGATTTGTCCGAAGATGAGAACAGTGATGCCAGCGCTAATTGGGTGTAGGGCTCACATGACATAACAACCTTACATGAGCACCCGGAACTCAAGTGCTGACACCGCTGGAAAGGTGCCGGCATGGAAGGTTTATATAAGTGTTTATATTTTAACAGAACCAAACATGAGGAATGAGAAGGGGTTGTCCAAGTAGTGGACAACCCCTTTGAACGTCAAAAATCCCACACAGAGAAGCCATTATCATATCTAGATTGTAAAAAATAAATTACTCGAAAATCGTATTTTGTTCACCATCAAAAATAACCCAGACGTGGAGAGACTATATACAGTTATATGAAAAAGTTTGGGCACCCCTATTAATCTTAAGCTTAATGTTTTATAAAAATTGGTGTTTTTGCAACAGCTATTTCAGTTTGATATATGTAATAACTGTTGGACACAGTAATGTTTCTGCCTTGAAATGAGGTTTATTGTACTAACAGAAAATGTGCAATCTGCATTCAAACAAAATTTGACAGGTGCATAAGTATGGGCACCTCACCAGAAAAGTGACATTAATATTTAGTAGATCCTCCTTTTGCAAAAATAACAGCCTCTAGTCGCTTCCTGTAGCTTTTAATGAGTTTCTGGATCCTGGATGAAGGTATTTTTGACCATTCCTCTTTACAAAACAATTCCAGTTCAGTTAAGTTTGATGGTCGCCGAGCATGGACAGCCCTCTTCAAATGATCCCACAGATGTTCAATGATATTCAGGTCTGGGGACTGGGATGGCCATTCCAGAACATTGTAATTGTTCCTCTGCATGAATGCCTCAGTAGATTTGGAGCGGTGTTTTGGATCATTGTCTTGCTGAAAGATCCATCCTTTATCACTGATTCTTGAACATTATTGTCAAGAATCTGCTGATACCGAGTGGAATCCATGCGTCCCTCAACTTTAACAAGATTCCCGGTGCCGGCATTGGCCACACAGCCCCAAAGCATGATGGAATCTCCACCAAATTTTACTGTGGGTAGCAAGTGTTTTTCTTGGAATGCTGTGTTTTTTTTGCCGCTATGCATAACGCCTTTTTGTATGACCAAACAACTCAATCTTGGTTTCATCAGTCCACAGGACCTTCTTCCAAAAAGAAATTGGCTTCTCCAAATGTCCTTTTGCATACCTCAGCTGACTCTGTTTGTGGCGTGCTTGCAGAAACGGCTTCTTTCGCATCACTCTCCCATACAGCTTCTCCTTGTGCAAAGTGCGTTGTATAGTTGACCGATGCACAGTGACACCATCTGCAGCAAGTTGATGCTGCAGCTCTCTGGAGGTGGTCTGAGGATTGTCCTTGACTGATCTCACCATTCTTCTTCTCTGCCTTTCTGATGTTTTTCTTGGCCTGCCACTTCTGGCCTTAACAAGAACTGTCCCTGTGTTCTTCCATTTCCTTACTATGTTCCTCACAGTGGAAACTGACAGGTTAAATCTCTGAGACAGCTTTTTGTATCCTTCCCCTGAACAACTATGTTGAATAATCTTTGTTTTCAGATCAGTTGACAGTTGTTTTGAGGAGCCCATGATGCCACTCTTCAGAGGAGATTTTTTTAAGTAGCTTTTCTCATTATTGCATACACCTGGCTATGAAGTTCAAAGCTCAATGAGGTTACAAAACCAAAAAAAGTGCTTTAGTAAGTCAGTAAAAAGTAGGTAGGAGTATTTAAAACAAGAAAATGATAAGGGTGCCCATACTTATGCACCTGTCAAATTTTGTTTGAATGCAGATTGCACATTTTCTGTTAGTACAATAAACCTCATTTCAAGGCAGAAACATTACTGTGTCCAACAGTTATTACATATATCAAACTTAAATAGCTGTTGCAAAGACACCAATTTTTATAAAACCTTAAGATTAATAGGGGTGCCCAAACTTTTTCATATAACTGTATGTTGTTGATAAAATATTTTCTTTTCTTTATGGCCAGCCTGTTTTACTTTGTGTTATATCCTGCATCTGGGCCAATTTGTAATTATCTGATAAACATGGGTCAGAGGCCTCTCCCCTCTGCTTAACACCTGAATGCATTTCCTAGCATATACATTGTGAAGTCTAAGTCTGGTGACGTAGTCTGGCAGTGTGGATCATACAAGTGTGGCATTGAATTAATCCTGAATTGGACCTGAAGGAAACAGGATACCCAGGCAAAGTAAACAATGTTTCTGTTTGTTTTCACTCTCTCCCCTATAGTCCTTCACTTTCTACTAACCCCCCTAATCCCTACACCTAGTAAGGAACTCTTCATCTCTCCCTCCATCCTCCCCAGTCATGTCACCTTCTCCTCAGAACTATTCCTCAATATTCACTCCTGTGTCTCCAAACACAGCCATCTCATGCGCTCTCCTGCTCCCACCTCCTAACACTTTCCCTGCTCCTTCTGACTGCCGGCGATATCTCTCCAAATCCTGAAACCTCCTCAGCACATCCCCACAGTCACTTCCGCCTTCTATCCACAATCTGTCACAAACTCTCGCAACCTTTCTAACCTTATACCCATCCGCCCAGCCCCCGCTTCCCCAACCTCACTAACAGGAGCTCTATGGAACGCTCGCTCCGTCTGCAACAAACTTTGCTACATCCATGATCTTTTCATTACTAACAAACTCGTTTTCCTCGGCATCACGGAAACCTGGCTCACTTCTTCTGACACTGCCTCCCCAGCTGCACTTTCGTGCGGTGGATTCCATCTTTCTCACACACCCCTGTTCCAATGGCAAGCACGGTGGAGGAGTAGGTTTTCTCCTGTCAGACAACTGCACCTTCACCCATATCCCACTGCCACCCTCCATTACTCTCCCCTCTTTTGAGGTGCACTGTGTGTGCATCTACTCCTCCTCCAACCAGCCATCATTTACCACCCCCCAGGACCAGCCACCACTTTCTTTGACCACTTCACCACCTTTCTGCTTGATTCCCTTTCCGTTGACATCCTGACTATCATCATGGGTGACACTAACATCCCCATTGACACTCCACACTCATCTGTCTCCAAGCTTCTATCCCTCACTTCCTCCTTCAGCCTTGCTCAATGGTCTTCTGCCCCCACTCACAAAGATGGCCACACACTGGACCTCCTCTCCCACCCCCTCTGTTCACTAATCTCTATAACTCACTTCTCCCTCTTTCTGACCACAACCTACTTACATTCTCTTCCCTCTCCTCTCCAGGTGCACAAGCCCCACTCTACAAACTTGCACACCCTCGCAGAAATCTCAAACACCTTGACCTACACTCACTCTCTGACTCCCTTCTCCCTCACAGGCATAAGTTCATTACATGATGCAGATGCTGCTGCCACTTTATATAACACCACAACAGCTGTAGCTCTCAATTCAGTTGCCCCCCTCACACATACCACAGCTCGCCCACTCAACAGGCAACCATGGCACACCAACCTGACTAAAGAACTGCGAAGGGCCTCCAGGGTTGCTGAGCAGAAATGGAAAAGGTCCCACTCCAACAAGCATTTCATCGCATTCAAACAATCCCTCACTTCTTTCAAGTCCACACTTACTGCAGCAAAACAAACCTACTTCTCATGTCTCATATCCTCCCTGTCTCACAACCTTAAACAGCTATTCAACACTTTCAATTCTCTGCTCCGTCCCCCAGCGCCTCCTCCCTCTCCTCTCATCTCAGCCGAAGACTTTGCCTCATTCTTCAAGCAGAAGATTGACTCCATCACCCCATCCTAAAGTCCCCACAGCCCCTCCTCATAACTACTCAACTGTCCTCCAAAACCAGCTTCTCCACCATTACGGACGATCAGGATTCCTCTTTACTCTCCAAATCACACCTCACCACCTGCGAACTTGACCCAATCCCGTCCCACCTCATCCCTAACCTCACCACAGTCTTCATCCCAACCCTAACCCACCTTTTCAACCGGTCACTAACAACTGGTGTCTTCCCCTCATGCTTCAAACATGCCTCGATCACACCTATCCTCAAAAAGCTATCCCTTGACTCAGCCTCTCTGTCTAGCTATCGCCCCATATCCCTTCTCCCCTATGCCTCAAAACTACTGGAATACGTCCATTCTGAAATGTCCTCCCACCTCTCCTCCTGCTCCCTCTTTGACCGCTTACAATCTGGCTTCCGACAGCACCACTCCACTGAAACTGCCCTGACTAAAGTCACCAACGACCTACTGACTGCCAAATCCAAGCGACACTACTCTGTCCTCCTCCTTCTGCCCTTGTCATCTGCCTTTGACACAGTGGAAAATTCCCTCTTACTACAGACTCTCGGCATGACAGATTTGGCCTTATCTTGGATCTCCTCATATTTAACAGACAGGACATTGTGTCTCCCACTCACACACCACCTCCTCATCTCGCCCCCTATCTGTCGGTGTCCCCCAAGGTTCATTCCTAGGACCCCTGCGCTTCTCCATCTACACCTTTGGCCTGGGACAGCTCATAAGAGTCTCACTGCTTTCAGTATCAACTCTATGCTGATGACACACAGATCTACCTCTCTGGACCCGATATCTCCTCCCTGCTAACCAGAATCCCACAATGTCTGTCTATTTCATCCTTCTTCTCTGACAGATTTCTAAAACTTAACATGGATAAAACTGAATTCATCATCTTTCCACCTTCTCACTCAACCCCCCCCAACTGACCTTTTCATCACAGTCAGTCAATGACTCCCCAGTCCCACAAGCTCGCTGCCTCGGGGTAACCCTGGACTCTAATCTCTCTTTCAAACCATATATCCAAGCCCTTTCCACTTCCTGCCGACTCCAACTCAAAAATATCTCCCGGATCCGCACATTCCTCAATCACGAATCTGCAAAAACACTAGTGCACACCCTCATCATCTACTGCCTCGACTACTGCAACCTCCTGCTCTGTGGCCTCCCTTCTACCACTTTTGCACCCCTTTAATCTATCCTAAACTCTCCTGCCCGACTAATCCACCTGTCACCCCGCTATTCCCTGGCCTCCCCCTCTGTCAATCCCTTCACTGGCTCCCCACTGCCCAGAGACTCCAGTTCAAAACCCTAACCATGGCATACAAAGCCATCCACAACCTGTCTCCTCCATATATGTGTAACCTAGTCTCCCGGTACTTACCTGCATGCAACCTCCGATCCTCACAAGATCTCCTTCTCTACTTTCCTCTTAACTGATCTTCCCACAATCGTATACAAGATTTCTCCCGTGCTTCCCCCCCTACTCTGGAACTCTCTACATCAACAGATCAGACTCTCACCTACTGTGGAAACCTTCAAAAGGAACCTGAAGACCTACCTCTTCCGACAAGCCTAAAACCTGCAGTAACCCTCGCTCCACCATACTGCTGCACGACCAGCTCTACCCTCACCTACTGTATCCTCACCCATCCCCTGTAGATTGAGTCCTCGCTCCTCCTGTACCAGTTGCCGACTTGTATTGTTCAAAATTTACTGTAAGTGTTTGTGCTATGTATATCCCTTTCACATGTAAAGCGCCATGGAATAAATGGTGCTATAATAATAAATAATAATAATTGTGCAAAAACATTTAACAGACAGTCGTTTAATTAAATGAGAATGGGAAAATACTTTGGAACTTACCATATTTCTTGGACGATAAGAAACTTTTTTTTTTTTTTTTTTAATCAGATCATTTTTATTAAAATTATACTAACATTTTTATAAAGAGAGATCAGTAGAACAAAGAGATATTCAATGCTACATGGTATCATTATACATTATTGTTATACATAAAATAAAATTATCTTCCAAGGATTCGATTTTTTTTTCATTCAAACTAATACAACACCCTTCTTCCCATAACACTCCAGAGAAATCTGTATTCATACTATTTTTTTTTATGATGTGTATACATTAGAATATCTGCCATTCATAGAATCATAGAATGGTAGCGTTGGAGGGGACCTCCTGGGTCATCTGGTCCAACCCCCTGCTCAAAGCAGGATTCACTAAATCATCTCAGACAGATGTCTGTCCAGCCTCTGTTTGAAGATGTCCATTGAAGGGGAACTCGCCACCTCTCGTGGCAGCCTGTTCCACTCATTGATCACCCTAACTGTCAAAAAGTTTTTTCTAATATCTAATCTGTGTCTCATCCCATTGCTTCTAGTCTTTCCTTGTGCAAATGAGAATAAAGATGATCCTTCTACAATATGACAGCCCTTGAGATATTTGTAGACAGCTATTAAGTCTCCTCTCAGTCTTCTTTTTTGCAAGCTAAACATTCCCAAATCCTGTAACCGTTCCTCATAGGACATGGTTTGCAGACCGGTCACCATTCTGGTCGCTCTTCTCTGAACTTGCTCCAGTTTGTCGATGTCCTTTTTAAAATGTGGTGCCCAAAACTGGACGCAGTATTCCAGATGAGGTCTGACCAAAGAGGAGTAAAGTCCGATAATGACTTCACGTGATCTAGACTGTATGCTTCTGTTAATACTTCCCAGAATTGTATTTGCCTTTTTGCTGCTGCATCACTCTGTTGACTCATGTTCAGTCTATGATCTATTAGTATACCTAAGTCTTTTCACGTGTACTGTTACTTAGCTCTATTCCTCCCATTTTGTATATGCTTTTTTCATTTTTATTGACCAGATGTAGTACTTTGCATTTTTCCCTGTTAAAAACCATTCTGTTGCTGCCCACTGCTCCAGTTTATTTAGGTCTTTTTGAATCCTCTCTCTCTCTTCTCTAGTATTAGCTATCCCTCCTAGCTTTGTGTCATCAGCAAATTTAATCCGTTTACCCTCATTTCCTTCATCTAAATCATTGATAAAGATGTTGAACAATACAGATCCCAGGACAGAGCCCTGTGGTACCCCACTTGAGACATTCATCCAACTGGATGTGAAGCCATTTACAACCACCCTTTGAGTCCGATCACTAAGCCAGTTATGAATCCACCTAATAGTTGCCTTGTCCATTCCATACTTGGTCATTTTTTCAATAAGGCTGGTGTGAGATACTTTGTCAAATGCTTTGCTGAAGTTAAGATATACTATATCTACAGCATTTCCCTGATCCACCCAGTCAGTGATTCTGTCATTCAGTTATAAATAATTAATTTGCATGTGGAATGACCACACTTACCTTATTTTGAGGATAAGACGCACCCCAAATTTTGGGGAGGAAAATAGGAAAAATGTTTTTTTAATAATCAGCTTTCCTGTGAGGGGCAGCGTTGGTAGAGAGGGGTCCCAGGGTTCCCGCTGGCGTTCAGTGACACGGGCTCCTCCGACATTTTGTGGAAGCCCGCACCTTCCATACTCGGGAAACGAGATCTTGGGGGCCGATATCTCAATCTGAGCACGCGCCGCCTCCAGCAGACATTTTCCCGGAGTCCACCGCATAGGAGAGTATGGAAGGTGCGGGGCTCCAGCTTCCACAAAATGTCGACTGAGCCCCTGCATCACCAAACACCTTGAGTAGAATGTGGCTGAGAGCATGGGGCCCGCAGCCAACTCCCGACTCCTGTCATCGAACACCCTGTCCTGCCTCTGCAGCATCTCCTTCCTCACCAGCAGGAAGCCTGGGACTCCGCTCCACCACAGGCGGTAAGGTGATTTCGCTTTGTAAGACGCACCCCTATTTTCCCCCTAACTCTGGGGGGAAAAATGCATCTTATAAAGCGAAAAATACGGTATTTCATTTAACCTGAGTAGTTGAGAATTCGTATGATTCATCAAATATAATCGACAGGTGCCCTGCCCCTATTAAAGTGTATCAAACTGTCTAACCCGTCCCCTTTCGCAGGACGTGACCCCTACCCTATGACACTATGAAATTGATAGTGTTAGTAGTGTATGAAATTAAAATTGATAGGGCCATTATCAAGTCATTTAATTTTGATAAGTTTATTAAATCAATTATGTTCCTATTAATTTAATGTCCGGGGCTGTTATTTTTTGGGGGTCTGTGGGGCACAATGAATTTGATAGTGACACTATCAAAATAGATTTGATAATGTTACTAGCAATTAATTGCCAGACTATTATCATTATGTTGTTGTACTGCACAGTGAATATGAAAGACATTTTGTAAGTTTTATTGATTTTATTAAAAAAATAGAATGCATCAGACACATCATATTTCAGCCAAATTACAGAATGATAAAAAGCATTAGAATAACGTAAGGTGTTGATTTTAATAAAATATGTCTTACAAGTGTTCATAATATATAAATAATAGTATTTCATAATATGTTGTAGCACAGACATTTTACAAGCGTGTCTCAGACCGTTGACCTCTACACATTGAGGATGTCGCAGGTCCAGCATAATTTTCAGCATGGTCAGAGTCTGTTTTTAAAGCGATTACCAGCTAGGTGCCCTGGCTACCAGATAAAATGACCACTAACCGAGCAATGCCTGGGGGCGTGACCTAGCAGGGCATGTGAGAGGACATGTGTTGGAGCTCTCCCGCTGCACATACCGAATACAGGGCTGAACGGAGGCGCCGCCGAACGCCTGCGATAGCTGCTCTAGTTCCCGAGATTGCGGTAAGCTTGAGGAACCCGCCGGAGGCTACATCTGAGATCCAGATGACTCGTAGGAGGCAGAAAGAGCTGGGGACAGGGGAGTACCCGGACCCAAGATGGAGCTGGATCAGCAGAGGAGGAGGCGGCGGCCAAGGCAAGTGCTGCATACAGTAGGAAGATGGAAGTGATCTCCCGGCTGGAGAAGTTTGCCAGAGTGGAGGGAGCAGAGAGGCAGCAGCAGGAAGCTGGAGGTGTAGAGGACACAGGGGAGTTGAACAGAGAGCAGTCCCAGGCACAGTACAGCCCCATTACTCAGCAGATCCCCGTGCATGCTGATAATTCATAGGATAAGTGTGACACATTCCCCATTGCAGCAACCTCACAAGTAGTGTTGAGCCACCCCCGTAGTGTTCGGGTTCGGTTCGGTTCGTCGAACACCGGGATGTTCGTCGAACTGTTCGTCGAACACCTTAGAACACCGTCGAACACCGTTAAAACCAATGGCAGGCAAACAAAAACACATAGAAACACATAGAAAACACCTGCAAAGGTGTCCAAAAGCTGACAAACTGCTCAGAAGACACTCTCTTTAAAAAAGCCGGCCGGCAAATTCAGCAGCGGCATACACCGGTACCCGACAATTTAGACAAGAAGGAATAGAGCATCACACATAGATTAGATAGATAGAAACATGTCAGTCACACATATAAGAAGCACAGTGACAGTGTTGGTTACTGCACTTGTCATTTAGTGTAAAGGATTTATTAAAAAAAATATTAGTGTTTTCATGCACCGTCTCTTTAAAAAAGCCGGCCGGCAATTCAGCAGCGGTACCCGACAATTTAGAACAGAAAGAATAGAGCTTCACACATAGATTAGATAGATAGAAACATGTCAGTCACATATATATGAAGTACAGTGATAGTGTTGGTTACTGTACTTGTCATTTAGTATTAAAATAAAGGATTTATTATTAAAAAAATTGGCGTGGGGTTCCCCCTAATTTAATAGCTAGCAAAGGCTAGGCAGACAGCTGGGGGCTGATATTAATAGCCCAGGAAGGGAGCCATGAATATTGGCCCCCTCCCAGGCTAGAAACACCAGCCGTCAGCCGCCCCAGAAATGGCGCATTCATAGGATGCGCCAATTCTGGCACTTAGCCTCGCTCTTCCACGCTGCCCTGGTGCGGTGGCAGGGGGTAATAGGGTTGGGGTTGATGTCAGCTTATAATGCCAGCTGACATCAAGCCCAGGTTAGTAATGGAGAGGCGTCTATAAGACACCCCCATTACTAACCCCATAGTCAAAGTTAAAAAAAGCACAAACACCCAGAATAAAGTCCTTTAATTGAAATAAAGACACAATCCTTTATTGTTCTAAATTAAACCATACTTACCATCACGCCCATTCCAGCTGAAGCCAACGATCTCCTGCAATAAAAGAAAAATAATAAAGCAACCTCATCCTTACCTTTCCATGGTTCCCACGACAGCTTCAGCTCTGCTACATCGAGATGACAGGCTGGACCGCAGCAGAACGCTGCCATCCAGCCTCTCATCCCGCAGACACTGAGAAGCGCAGGCTTGCTTGCGCTGCTCAGCGTCTCTCTGTGACGACATCCAGATGAGCCGAGTTCATGTCCAATGAACTCGGCTCACCTCATGCACGTCACTGACAGCGTGGGAAAATTCTCACGCTGAAGCGCTGATTGCAGGAGAATTTTCCCACGCTGTCAGTGACGTGCAGGAGGTGAGCTGAGTTCATTGGACATGAGCTCACCTCATGCACATCACTGACAGCGTGGGAGAATTCTCCTGCACTCAGCACTTCAGCGTGAGAATTTTCCCACGCTGTCAGTGACGTGCATGAGGTGAGCCGAGTTCATTGGACATGACCTCGGCTCATCTGGATGCCGTCACAGAGAGACACCGAGCAGCGCAAGCATGCCTGCGCTTCTCAGTGTCTGCGGGATGACAGACTGGATGGCAGCGTTCTGCTGCGGTCCAGCCAGTCATCTCGATGTAGCAGAGCTGAAGCTGTCGTGGGAACCATGGAAAGGTAAGGATGAGGTTGGTTTATTATTTTTCTTTTATTGCAGGAGATCGTTGGCTTCAGCTGGAATGGGTGTGATGGTAAGTATGGTTTAATTTAGAACAATAAAGAATTGTGTCTTTATTTCAATTAAAGGACTTTATTCTGGGTGTTGTGTTTTTTTTAAATACTTTACTAGAAATTCATGGCGGTCATGTCTAATACTGGCGTGACCCCATGAATTTTGGGCTTGGGGCCAGCTGATAATACCAAGCTGGCCCTAACCCCTTTATTACCCAGTGAGCCACCGCACCAGGGCCCTGGATGAGTTGGGTACAGCGCCAGAAGATGGCGCTTCTATGAACGCGCCATTTTCCGGGGTGGCTGCGGACTGCAATTTGTAGCGGGGGGGGGCCCAGAAAGCTTGGGCCTCCCTGCGCTGCAGATTCCAGCCCCCAGCTGCCTAGTTGTACCTGGCTGGACACAAAAATAGGGCGAAGCCCCACGTACTTTTTTTTTAATTATTTCAGGAAATTCATGAAATAATTAAGAAAAAAAGGGCTTCCCTATATTGTTGTGTCCGGCCAGGTATAAATAGGCAGCTGGTGGATGGGGGCAGCCCGTTCCTGCCTGCTGTACCTGGCTGGACACAAATATAGTGCGAAGCCCCACTTCAATTTTTTTAAATTATTTCAGGAAATTCATGAAATAATTTAAAAAAAATTGACGTGGGGCTTCGCACTATATTTGTGTCCAGCCAGGTACAGCAGGCAGGAACGGGCTGCCCCCAACCACCAGCTGCCTATTTGTACCTGGCCGGACACAACAATATAGGGAAGCCCTTTTTTTCTTAATTATTTCATGAAATAATTTAAAGAAAATTGACGTGGGGCTTCGCCCTGTTTTTGTGTCCAGCCAGGTACAACTAGGCAGCTGGGGGCTGGAATCCGCAGCGCAGGGAGGCCCAAGCTTTCTGGGCCACCCCCGCTGCAAATTGCAGTCCGCAGCCACCCCGGAAAATGGCGCGTTCATAGAAGCGCCATCTTCTGGCGCTGTACCCAACTCATCCAGGGCCCTGATGCGGTGGCTCACTGGGTAATAAAGGGGTTAGGGCCAGCTTGGCATTATCAGCTGGTCCTAAGCCCGAAATTCATGGGGTCACGCCAATATTAGACATGACCACCATGAATTTCTAGTAAAGTATTTAAAAAAAAACACAACACCCAGAAAAAAGTCCTTTAATTGAAATAAACACACAATCCTTTATTGTTCTAAATTAAACCATACTTACCGTCACGCCCATTCCAGCTGAAGCCAACGATCTCCTGCAATAAAAGAAAAATAATAAAGCAACCTCATCCTTACCTTTCCATGGTTCCCACGACAGCTTCAGCTCTGCTACATCGAGATGACAGGCTGGACCGCAGCAGAACGCTGCCATCCAGCCTCTCATCCCGCAGACACTGAGAAGCGCAGGCTTGCTTGCGCTGCTCGGCGTCTCTCTGTGACGACATCCAGATGAGCCGAGTTCATGTCCAATGAACTCGGCTCACCTCATGCACGTCACTGACAGCGTGGGAAAATTCTCAAGCTGAAGCGGTGAGTGCAGGAGAATTCTCCCACGCTGTCAGTGACGTGCATAAGGTGAGCTCATGTCCAATGAACTCAGCTCACCTCCTGCACGTCACTGACAGCGTGGGAAAATTCTCAAGCTGAAGCGGTGAGTGCAGGAGAATTCTCCCACGCTGTCAGTGACGTGCATAAGGTGAGCTCATGTCCAATGAACTCGGCTCACCTCATGCACGTCACTGACAGCGTGGGAGAATTCTCACGCTGAAGCGCTGAGTGCAGGAGAATTCTCCCACGCTGTCAGTGACGTGCAGGAGGTGAGCTGAGTTCATTGGACATGAGCTCACCTTATGCACGTCACTGACAGCGTGGGTAAATTCTCCTGCATTCAGCGCTTCAGCGGGAGAATTCTCACGCTGAAGCGCTGAGTGCAGGAGAATTCTCCCACGCTGTCAGTGACGTGCAGGAGGTGAGCTTTCTCCTGCACTCAGCGCTTCAGCGTGAGAATTCTCCCGCTGAAGCGCTGAATGCAGGAGAATTTACCCACGCTGTCAGTGACGTGCATAAGGTGAGCTCATGTCCAATGAACTCAGCTCACCTCATGCACGTCACTGACAGCGTGGGAAAATTCTCCTGCACTCAGCGCTTCAGCGTGGGAGAATTCTCACACTGAAGCGCTGAGTGCAGGAGAATTCTCCCACGCTGTCAGTGACGTGCAGGAGGTGAGCTGAGTTCATTGGACATGAGCTCACCTTATGCACGTCACTGACAGCGTGGGTAAATTCTCCTGCATTCAGCGCTTCAGCGGGAGAATTCTCACGCTGAAGCGCTGAGTGCAGGAGAATTCTCCCACGCTGTCAGTGACGTGCAGGAGGTGAGCTGAGTTCATTGGACATGAGCTCACCTTATGCACGTCACTGACAGCGTGGGTAAATTCTCCTGCATTCAGCGCTTCAGCGGGAGAATTCTCACGCTGAAGCGCTGAGTGCAGGAGAATTCTCCCACGCTGTCAGTGACGTGCAGGAGGTGAGCTGAGTTCATTGGACATGAGCTCACCTTATGCACGTCACTGACAGCGTGGGAGAATTCTCCTGCACTCACCGCTTCAGCTTGAGAATTTTCCCACGCTGTCAGTGACGTGCATGAGGTGAGCCGAGTTCATTGGACATGAACTCGGCTCATCTGGATGTCGTCACAGAGAGACGCCGAGCAGCGCAAGCAAGCCTGCGCTTCTCAGTGTCTGCGGGATGAGAGGCTGGATGGCAGCGTTCTGCTGCGGTCCAGCCTGTCATCTCGATGTAGCAGAGCTGGAGCTGTCGTGGGAACCATGGAAAGGTAAGGATGAGGTTGCTTTATTATTTTTCTTTTATTGCAGGAGATCGTTGGCTTCAGCTGGAATGGGCGTGACGGTAAGTATGGTTTAATTTAGAACAATAAAGGATTGTGTCTTTATTTCAATTAAAGGACTTTATTCTGGGTGTTTGTGCTTTTTTTAACTTTGACTATGGGGTTAGTAATGGGGGTGTCTTATAGACGCCTCTCCATTACTAACCTGGGCTTGATGTCAGCTGGCATTATAAGCTGACATCAACCCCAACCCTATTACCCCCTGCCACCGCACCAGGGCAGCGTGGAAGAGCGAGGCTAAGTGCCAGAATTGGCGCATCCTATGAATGCGCCATTTCTGGGGCGGCTGACGGCTGGTGTTTCTAGCCTGGGAGGGGGCCAATATTCATGGCTCCCTTCCTGGGCTATTAATATCAGCCCCCAGCTGTCTGCCTAGCCTTTGCTAGCTATTAAATTAGGGGGGACCCCACGTCATTTTTTTGGGGGGGTCCCCCATTTTAATAGCTAGTAAAGGCTATGTATTCAGCTGGGGGCTGATATTAGTAGCCTGGGAAGCTCCGTGGGTATTACCCCCTTCCCAGGCTTCAAACATCTGCCCCAGCCGTCTGCTTAACCTCCGCTAGAGCCTAAAATTAAGGGGAACCCCACGCCAATTTTTTTAATAATAAATCCTTTATTTTAATACTAAATGACAAGTACAGTAACCAACACTATCACTGTACTTCATATATATGTGACTGACATGTTTCTATCTATCTAATCTATGTGTGAAGCTCTATTCTGTCTGTTATAAATTGTCGGGTACCGCTGCTGAATTGCCGGCCGGCTTTTTTAAAGAGACGGTGCATGAAAACACTAATATTTTTTTTGATACATCCTTTACGCTAAATGACAAGTACAGTAAGCAGCACTGTCACTGTACTTCATATATATGTGACTGACATGTTTATATCTATCTAATCTATGTGTGAAGCTCTATTCTTTCGGTTCTAAATTGTCGGGTACAGGTGTATGCCGCTGCTGAATTGCCGGCTTTTCATGTTTCACTGTTGGCACTGTTCCCATCGATTTGGGCAATCACTGTAATGCCACAACCACCATGGCTGTGGCATTCCAGTGAGTGGCAGACAATCCCTGCATGATTTGTGCTCTAAATAGCGCCAGACATGCAGGACACGCTTTTGGTGCACGAACAGTTATCGAACATAACCTCGAACAGCCGAATTTTTTGCAAATCGTTCGGGTTCGTCGAACAACTCGAACACCGCCCAAAACAGCTCGAATTTGAGATTGGCGAACAGTTCTAGTCGAACACCGCTCATCTCTACTCACAAGCCCCTGCACACAGTGAACAGCCTGAGGACTCATGTGAAGCAGCGGTGAATGAACCAACACTGAAGGATGTATTCTTAGTAGTGACATTTTGCAAATCTGCACTCACAGCCGTGACCCTGCAGGTTGATGGCTTAAAGAGTGAAATGGCTAATTTCCGTACTGCCATGCAGAAAGCTGAGGAGAGGACGGAGGCAGTGGTGGAGCGTGTAGGTAGTGCTGAAGATCAGATTGCTGAACTGTTAAAAAGGGAGAAAAAATATGTCCAGTGCATTTCAGAGCTGGAATTTAAAACAGACGATCTTGAAAACCGTTCCCATAGGAACAATCTAAGAATAATTGGAGTGCCTGAAAAGGTAGAAGGGAACAACCCCACAGATTATATCGAATCATGGCTGAAAATCAAAGTGGGAGGAGACAGCCTTACAAAATTGTTCGCAGTGAAGAGGGCTCATCGAGTACCATCAAGACCCTTACCCCCAGGGTCGGCCCCGAGATCTATCCTGGCAAAAATCCTAAACTACCGGGACCGCGATCTTCTACTTAGAAGGACCAGAGACATGGTAGACTTAACTATTGATGGCAACCGGATATCTATATACCCGGACTATTCCGCGGCAGTTCAAAAGCTCAGAATGAAATTCGGAGAGGTCAAGATGAGACTACGGGGACTGGATTGGCTTACTCAATGCTATATCCGGCCAAATTAAGGGTGGTGGCTCTGGGAGGGGTACACTTTTTTCAGACCCCTGAGGGGGGGGCAGTTTGGCTGGATCAGAATGGCAAACGTATCAGAGCAGATGGGGCCCGTTGAAGAAGGCTCTGGTTGTTCGAGGGTTAATTGTTATTAAGATTGTAAAATTTGAATGGTTATGGGATAATTGTCCTTTGGTACTGCGGGATGAAAATGTTTATAATGGTTGTGTTCGGCGGCGCAACAGGCATTTTATTTTGTCATCGGTGGGCGGGAGAGACGAAAAGGTGGAGAGTTAACTAGAAGAGTAGTAAAGTGTCCGAAATCTCAGACCCTAATAATTGCTTGGTTGTGGAAAGGCGTTCTCCTTTCTCGTATAGAGAGTGCGGCATAGGTATTAAAACAAAATGTTGATAAAGTTCCTGTGAGGAAAGGGTTGGGGAAGCTCGAGGGGTAGTTTAAGTTGAGTTTTAAAATGGGAATTGGGGGGCGGTAGGTGTTAGAGAAGGGAGGGTACTGGGGGGGATGGAGACCAATGGGGGGGCGGGAGAAGAAATACTGATATCACTGACTATGATAGGAGGAAGAGTTAAAATTTTGAGATGGAATGTTAGAGGCCTATCTAACAACACGAGACAAACAGCACTACTGCAATATATTATGCAACAGAGGACCTCGGTGATATGCCTTCAGGAAACACACCTGGTTAGTGAAAAAAATAGCTGTGCTACAAAAGAGATGGGTGAGGAAGGCGTATCACTCAACCTTCTCAGCCTACGCTAGAGGGGTGTCAATACTGGTACACTCAAGCTCGCTGTTTGTAGAGGTAGAGGTGTCGATAGACAAAGATGGTCAATATGTATTTGTAGTGTGTAAGATTTTCAATAGACTATTATGCATTGTGTCTGTATATAACCCTCCGCCATACTCGGGGAAAAAGATGCAGGAAATTCTAGAAATATCGGGTAGATGGGTAGGGGTTCCTATGCTTATAATGAGTGATGTAAACAATATTGTCAATGACCACTGGGATAAGGGAAGACATGCCTTGTTGAGGAATGAGGGGAATGAGACAGCGTTTGGTAACTATTTAAAGGAAGTAGCCTTGACAGGTCTATGGCGGGTATGAAATGTGGCTAAGTACTGCTACTCCTGCTATTCAGCCACATATGGCTCTTTGTCCCGCATAGACGTAGCCCTGGGAAATGAATGGATGGATAATTTGGTACAGGAGGTGGAGTATTTACCAAGAGTGGTTTCAGACCACAGTCCGTTAGTGGTGCTACTACAAATTGAGGACCAGGGGAGTAAATCGGGGTTGGGATGGAAGATTCTTTTTGGCTGCAACTCCTAGACATGGGGAAGATTGGTGATGAGGTCGCTGAATTTTTTAGGCTTAATGAGGGTAGTGCAGAGCAACACATTGTTTGGCACACTATGAAGGCATATTTAAGGGGGATTTTGTTCAGAGACATATCAAGGCATAAGACTACATCCAGAAACAAGGATATAGCGGTAATGGAAGAATTGAGGGCATCGGAGGGAGCGCTGAGTAACCAGAATTCGCAGGACACGCAAAACCGCATGAAGACTGCTCAGGAAGAGGTAAAAAAACTACATTTGCACAAGGCAGAAAGGTTGAGGGCATTTAAAAAAAGAAGCTTTCTATGCAGAGGGTGAAAAAGTAGGATATCTGCTCTCAGTGGTGGCTTCTGCGCAGCGGGACTTGGCACATGTATATGCATTAAAACAAGAGCATGACAGTGTAGTTACTCAGTGTAGTTACCCCCGGGACAGGGCACCGGGGGCAGACGGCATGCCAGCTGAAGTTTAAAAAAACCTCAATGAGGAAATAATAACTAAATTGTTGGGGGTATGAAGCTTTGGAGAGGGGAGTGCTACCCGCATCTATGAGGGAGGCCATTGTTGTCGTCATTCCCAAAGCTGAAAAAGATCCTCAGCTGCCAGAATCATATAGACCAATATCACTTTTGACTGCAGATATCAAAATACTGGCCAAGGCTCTGAGGAACAGACTAATCCGGGTAATAGACAAGGTAGTCCACTCGGACCAATCTGGCTTCATGCCAAATAAATCCACTGCTGTCAATTTAAGAAGGCTGTACTTAAACATGCAAATTCCAGCTGAGAATGCGGGTAAGAGAGAGGTGGTATCTCTAGATGCACATAAAGCCTTTGACAGTGTGGAATGGAAATACCTGTGGTCGGTTCTGAGTAGCTTTGGGTTCGGGCCAGTGTTTACCTCATGGGTAAAATTGCTGTACTCCTCTCAAACAGCCAGAATTAAAGTGAATAACAAACTGTCGGAAAGCTTCCCTCTGTTTAGAGGTACGAGACTGCTATTTGCCCTAGCTGTGGAGCCATTAGCTGCCAAAATAAGAAGATCGCATGAGGTGAAGGGGTTTGTATATGGGAAAACAGAGGCGAAGATAGCTTTATATGCCGACAATATTCTACTATTTTTGGAAATCCTGTAGTGACACTAATTGAGGGATTTGGACCGATATCGGGACTACTCATTAACTGGGATAAGTCGTGTATTCTGCCGATAGATGGAAAGGGTGACTGTACCGGGGAGGTGGAACTATTCACCAAATTAAAGGTGGTCCAACAATTTAAGTACTTAGGCATTCATATAGCTCTTCCATTGACAACATTTGAGGAGCTTAATATATGCCCTTTATTACAAAGACTGTGCACTAAAATCACAGTGTGGAATAAGTTACATTTATCGGTGGTGGGCAGAGTGAATCTCCTCAAAATGATTGTGATGCCGCAACTGTTATATTTGCTGCATAATTCCCCCATTTGGATCCCAATGAGCAGGTTCCGCAGGATGAAAACACAATTTGGAGAATTAGTGTGGGGTAAGAAGAGTCCCGGACTTAAACAGGAAACAGTGCAGAGACCAAAAGAAGAGGGAGGCCTAGCGCTCCCTAATCCCTGGTTATACTTTCTTTCTGCACAAAGCCAACACCTCAAGGGCTGGGGGGAGACTATGGGAAAGGGACAGGTACCTGTCAGTTTGGAGCGCTTAATTAAGATTTCGCCATTAAGTATGGGACTGGAGGCGGGATTATCAAGAAATGGGGATCGCATTACCATACCATAAATCTAATACATAAAATGTGGCAGAAAATCAAGCAGATTAGGGGGGTAACTCACTTCACTAAGTTTTCACCTATCTGGGATAACATTTATTTTCAGGAGTTCAGTAATATGAAGGGGTTTGGTGAGTGGAAAGAAATGGGTATTGGCCTGATCTATCAGTTGATTTACAGAGGGAAGCTTAAATCATATGAAATGATGCAGGAAGAATTTCAATTCCCAAGGCTAAACCTCTTAATATAGACAGGTTCAGCACGCATTTCAGACCCAAAGCAGAAGAGGGCCTATTGGAATACAAATAGATCTGATGTTAGATTTTATACTTAAAAACAGAGGAATGAAAGAGGCAATATCTGAAGTGTATAGAGACCTGCTGCACGCCTTTCTTGGAGGACACCCTATCAAAGCTAGAAGGAAGTGGGAGACAGACTTGGGAGAGATAAACGACAATAGGTGAAGTCTATTCTAGAAAATATACCCCAGTGAACCTGGGAGAATGTCACAGCTGTATGTGATCCACAGGGCGTATAGCACCCCTGATAAGTTATTTAAAGGAGGGTTGAAGTCTAACTCCAACTGCCCAAGGTGCTCGCAGTCTCAGGCAGACATACTGTAGATGCTTTGGCATTGTCCTAGATTGTCCTCCTTTTGGATCGTAGTGTTGAACCGTATTGGAATGGTGTATAGGTGTATTGTCCCTAGGGACCCACTGACATGTATATTAGGGTACGTTGAGGAAATAAAAACAGACAACATGACCAAAATAGCAATTGTGAGATTATTGTTTATTGCAAGAAAATTGATTGCAAAATATTGGATTAGTGAGGAGCCCCGTCCAGACGCGAATTCATTGCCCAAACTAACTATATAATTCAACTTGAAAAAAGTATTTACACCAAGAGGAATAAGCAGGAATACTTCTATAAATTATGACAGCCATGGTTGGATAGGATTAATTAGAGTACACCTATACAGTATACAGTCATGGCCAAAAGTATTGAGAATGAGACAAATAGTAATTTTTCCAAAGTTTACTGCTTCATTTTTTGTAATGGCAATTTGCATATACTCCTGAATGTCAAAGAGTGATCAGCTTAACAGCAATTACTGTACTTGCAAAGTCAATATTTGCCCAGAAAATGAACTTTAACCCCCAAAACACATTTCAACATCATTGCAGTCCTGCCTTAAAAGGAGCAGCTAACATCGTTTTAGCGATTGATCCATTAACACAGGTGTGGGTGTTGATGAGGACAGGGCTGGCGATCAATCAGTCATGATTAAGTAAGAATGACATCACTGGACACTTTAAAAGGAGGCTGGTTCTTGGTATCATTGTTTCTCTTCAGTTAACCATGGTTATCTCTAAAGAAACACGTGCAGCCATCATTGCACTGCACAAAAATGGCCTAACAGGGAAGAGTATCGCAGCTACAAAGATTGCACCTCAGTCAACAATCTATCGCATCATCAAGAACTTCAAGGAGAGAGCTTCCATTGTTGTCAAAAAGGCTCCAGGGCGCCCAAGAAAGACCAGCAAGCGCCAGGACCGTATCTTAAAACTGTTTCAGCTGCGGGATTGGACTACCAGCAGTGCCGAGCTTGCTCAGGAATGGCAGCAGGCTGGTGTGAGTGCTTCTGCACGCACTGTGAGGCGGAGACTCTTTGAGCAAGGGCTGGTTTCAAGGAGGGCAGCAAAGAAGCCACTTCTCTCCAGAAAAAACATCAGGGACCGACTGATATTCTGCAAAAGGTACAGGGAGTGCTGAAGACTGGGGCAAAGTCATTTTCTCTGATGAATCCCCTTTTTGATTGTTTGGGACATCTGGAAAACAGCTTATTCGGAGAAGAAGAGGTGAGCGCTACCACCAGTCTTGTCTCATGCCAACTGTAAAGCATCCTGAAACCATTCATGTGTGGGGTTGCTTCTCAGCCAAGGGAATCGGCTCACTCACAGTCTTGCCTAAAAACACAGCCATGAATAAAGAATGGTACCAGAATGTCCTCCAAGAGCAACTTCTCCCAACCGTCCAAGAGCAGTTTGGCGCCCAACAATGCCTTTTCCAGCATGATGGAGCACTTTGCCATAAAGCAAAGGTGATAACTAAATGGCTCATGGAACAAAACATAGAGATTTTGGGTCCATGGCCTGGAAACTCCCCAGATGTTAATCCCATTGAGAACTTGTGGTCAATCATCAAGAGACGGGTGGACAAACAAAAACCAACAAATTCTGGCAAAATGCAAGCATTGATTATGCAAGAGTGGACTGCTATCAGTCAGGATTTGGTCCAAAAGTTGATTGAGAGCATGCCAGGGAGAATTACAGAGGTCTTGAAGAAGAAGGGGCAACACTGCAAATATTGACTTGCTGCATTAACTCATTCTAACTGTCAATATAACCTATTGGTACTCATAATATGATTGCAATTATATTTCTGTATGTGATATAAACATCAGACAAACACTAATAAAAACCAGAGGCCAGCAGATCATGTGAAAATATAATTTTGGTGTCATTCTCAAAACTTTTGGCCATGACTGTATACTACTGTAGAGTAAAACTCTTGGTAAACTGCATGGCGGAGTGGAGAGAGAAGAAGGAAAGAAGAAAAGGGTAAGAGAAGGAAAGGGAGTAGGGGAAGGAAAGAAAAGAAGTGAAGTAGGGAAGAAAAGGAAAGGAAAGAAGGGGGGGAATAAATAAAGAAAAAAAAAAAAGAGAAAGGTCTCCATGGAGGGGAGGGGGGGGGTAAGGGAAAGGGGGTAACTTACTGTAATATTGTAAAACGAGTATTGTCATGTAATATCTTTTCCAAGTTTTGTTATGTTTAATAAAAATTTATCTGATTAAAAACCCAGCAATGCCTCATTCTGGCGATCCCCCCAGAGTGATATCCACCTGATTAACCCCTTAACCCCCGAGGGTGGTTTGCACGTTAATGACCAGGCCAATTTTTACATTCAATTTGTTAGCGGACACCATGTCACGTTTGGAGAGCCCCTGATGTGCCTAAACAGTGGAGCTCCCCCACAAGTGACCCCATTTTGGAAACTATACCCCTCAAGGATTTTATTAAGGTGTATAGTGAACATTTTGAACCCAGAGGTACGACACAGAATTTGATAACATTAGGTCATCATATTGAATAAGTTGTCATTAGTCTTGAGAGCAAGTGCTCGCTACTTGAGTTTGCATCGGGTACTCAGGTATGCACCATGTACAGCCTGTGTGCGCGCGTGATCGCCATGACGTACTAATACAGGTCTGGCTCTTAAGTCCCAGGGCACAGACGCGTATTAGTACGTCAAATGTTGTTAAGGGGTTAAAAAGCGTCACTATAGGGTAGTTTATAAGCGCCACACACACATCCTCGGGAAAGGCCGCATTATCTTGCTTGACGATACAGCAATTTATATACAACAGCGTGTTGTTCAAATAATAATATTCCCTGCTCCCCGATATGTAGAATTCCAGAGGCGCATTGTCTGACAAGGTGGCAATAGGCTGAACCTCTACAAAGAGAGATTTCTCAATACTGGTTTGTGTCTGTGGGATCTCAAAGATATCCAATTCAGATTTTGCACACTCTATAGATCCGTCGTGTACGAAAGCCATGATTAGAAGATGTCTTCCACAGAGCGCCTTACTCTTTTCTGGCGGGGACGTCTCTTGAAAATACTTTTATTCATGAGCATTAGGGGCTGTTAATAGTGCGCACGTCTTTTTATTTTCTGTTGCTTTTTAGCTACATACACTGTTATGTCCCATGATTTGGACATCTTACAGACTGTATTGCACGTCTTTCAGTTTCCATGTATTGCTGGTTGTTGCTGCAGTAATGTTTACTTTCCATGAAGTTTGTCCCTTCTCTCTCCCTGTCTCCCTCTCATGTGACTGATGTAGCTAACCCCTCCCTTCTTCTTCCTGCTTTTCCTCATTCTCCATGTTACCATCATTAGAAGCTCATGTGCTCACAGCCTGTCTCTCAGGAAAAGTTCTTTTTACCTGCTGCTGATGTATGCACTCACAAGATTCTGCAAGAAAGAATAAAGTTCTTCTAAGGCTGCGTGCCCACTATGCGTTTTTCAAGCGTTTTTGCCGCGGAATTTCCACAGCGAAAACGCTTAAAAAATGCTTGGTAATACGTGCCCCATGGTCCCCAATGATAATCCACATGTGCTGTGTACATGCTGCGGAAATTTCCGCTGCGGATTATCATTGAGGAAAAATACGCAGCATGTCCATTAGGCTATGTGCCCACGATGCAGAAATGCTCCGGATTTTTTCCTGAGCGTTTCTGCATCTCCCTGGCAGAAAAAACGCATGCGAATTGTACATGCATTTTTCCTGCCAGGGACAAGCGGAAGTGAAGCGTTTTGATCATGCATTTCCGCATGCGGGTTGTCAAGCGCTTTCCAAGCGATTTCAGCATCACTTGGAAAGTGCTTGACAACTTAGAGACCGGGGGCCATCAGAAGGTAAGTATAATATTTATTTTTTATTTTATTCTTTCCTTTTTTCTTACAGGTACTATGGTACCCGGGTCTGGAGGAGAGTCTCCTCTTCTCCAAACCCGGGTACCATCCGCACATTGAACCACATGATATCCGCATGTGCATATCTAGTGATGCGGATGTCATGCGGTCCAATGCAAGTCAATGGCGGCGAAAACGCAGCGATTCCGTAAAATAATTGGTAGTGCTGCGTATTTTTCCGCAATGATAATCCGCAGCGGAAATTCCTGCAGCATGTGCACAACACATGCGGATTATCATTGGGAAACATGGCAGACCTTCTACCAAGCGTTTTTTTATGCGTTTCCGCAGTGGAACTGGCGCTGCGGAAACGCTTAAAAAACGCATTGTGGGCACACAGCCTTAATTTTGCGGACACGCAGCGTAATTGCCGCCATTTACTTGCATTGAACCGCAATTATCCGTGTGAGCACATGTGCCCATGTGGATATCATACGGTTCCATGTGTGGATGGTACCCGGGCTTAGAGAAGAGGAGACTCTCCTCCAGACCCAAGAACCATAGAACCTGTTTAAAAAAAGAATTTAAAATAAAAAATAAAGATTATACTTACCTTCTGATGGCACCCGGTCTCCTCAGCAATGCGTCCGGTCTGTTGTATGGGTCGCGGTGTTGTGAAAGGACCTGACATGACGTTATTTAGTCATGTGACTAAATGACGTCATGGCAGGTCCTTTCACACCACCGCGACCCATACAACAGACCGGACGCAGCTGAGAAAACACCGGGGGCCATCGGAAGGTAAGTATAAGCTTTATTTTTTACCAATTTTATTCTTTTTTTTTAACTATTACTTGGTCATACTATATAAATCCATGCCGGTTGCATGGATTTATATAGTGTGAACAAGTTGTCAAGCACTTTTCCAAGTGATGCTAAAATCGCTTGGAAAAGCACTTGATAACCCGCATGCAGAAATGCATGCAAAAACGCTTGACAAACGTTTCTACCTGGCAGGAAAAATGCATGTAAAATCCGCACGCGCTTTTCCTGCCAGGGAGAAGCAGAAAAAATATGCAGCATTTCTGCATCGTGGGCACCTGGCCTAAATCTTCACAATGTGCCTGCCTGCAGCCGAGTTAAAGCTATCTGCAACCATCGCCCTTGTAAGTAAGGTGAAGAGATAGTCTGGAAACAGCGTCTCACAGCACCATATATTTACAGCACAGCCATAGTAAAAAGAACTTGCCCAGATTCATCTGTAAAGCCAGCCACAGCTTCTATAAAGCTACAAAACATACAGAAGAGCATCTGCTCTCAGCATATAAGAGATCATCCAGTGTTTCTTCTTGTGAATTAAGGTGGCTGAGGGAATGACTACACTGTCTCTGCCAGACCCATTGTTAGATGAAGAATGTATAGAACTTGATCCACCATCTAGTCAGAAGGCTAAACATCCTACAAAACCTACATGGAAGGTTAGAGAGAACCTTGAAACCATTAAACAGACTTATAGCAAAAACTGCTGAGTCACATTGACAGCCTCTCTCAGCCTGCTTCTCTCAAACTACCACCAGAGGGAGCCCTTGTACAACTGTGTTCAGATTATCAACTGTATGTTAGAACAATGGCTGAGTATGTCACAATTCTACAAAAACTTAATACATCTGTTACCTGTAAAGAGCTGCAAGCTTTCCAACAACTTCACTCAGATTACATGGTGTGTGATATTAAAGCCAAGACAGAGGCAAGAATTGCACTAATGGCCGAGATATCATCTTGCATTTCTGGCTCAGCTACGCAGTCAAAGCGATCATCTAAGTCACACTCTTCAAAATCTTCAACCCTCAGCGAACAGCTTATAAGAGCATGTGCAGAAGCTGAGGCCACTAAGGTGCAAGCTGCCTTTGCTCAAAAGAAAACTGAGATGGAAGTAGAGGCAGCCGAAGAAGTGCACAGAAAGGCGGAAATAAAGGCAGAAATGGAAGCCAGCGCAGCATGCCAAAAGGCAGAAATGAAAGCCAGCGCAGCTCGTCAGATGGCAGAAATGGAAGCCAGCGCAGCACTCAAAAAGGCATGGAATGCCTACGCTGCACCATACTTTCCTGCATTCAAACACCACAGACTGTATGAACAATGCTACCCAGCCAGCAACTGTCTTTCCAAAATCAGAGAATGCTGACATGTCCGCCTTTGCAAGGTACATGGTTCGTCACGAACTAACTAAGACCGGTCTTACAAAGTTTGATGATCAACCTGAAAACTACAGAGATTGGAAATGTACCTTTAGAACCGCAATTAGTGACCTCAGCATCACCGCTGCTGAAGAGCTAGACCTGCTGATCAGGTGGCTTGGGTCAGTCCACAATCCACAGAACGGGTGAAGAGACTCAGATCTGTCCACATCAGTAATTCTATGGCTGGTCTCACCGCTGTATGGGAGAGACTAGAACGCAGCTATGGTAGTCCTGAAGCCATAGAGAATGCACTGTTCAAGCGTCTACAGGATTTTCCTAAAATATCCAGTAAGAACAGTTTAAAATTCCAAGACCTCAGTGACCTCATGTTAGAGCTTCAGCTGGCCAAAGCAGACCAGCACCTACCTGGCTTCAGCTACCTGGACACTGCTCGTGGGGTGATCCCAATAGCCTTTAAGCTACCATTCAACATCCAAGATAGGTGGGCCACACTTGGATCAAAGTACAAAAGGGAAAATCAAGTCTCCTTTCCTCCATTTTCCTACTTCTGTCAGTTTATCAAAAATATTGCAGAGTGTAAGAGTGATCCAAGCTTTTCCTATGGAGAACTCAGCGGCCCTGGTTCGTTCCCTCCCAAGTACGAAAGTCCACGTTCAAGCAAAAGAAACCACAGCAGACCAGTGTCAGCGAAGAAGACTGATGTTCTTCCCACTCCTTCACCAGCTCCAGACAAAAGCAAGGTATGTGAAAAGGTTGAAAATCCTAATCATACGTGTCCCATCCATAAGATGCCACATCCCCTAAAGAAGTGCATCGACTTCAGAAAGAAACCGCTCCAGGAACGTAAAGAGCTTCTAAAGAAGTTTGGGGTATGCTACAGATGTTGTGCATCTACTGAAAACCTTGCAAAAGACTGTAAAATCTCTATTAAGTGTTTTGAGTGAGACAGTGAGGACCATGTACAAGCGCTCCATCCATCCTAACCTGACTCTGCATCACTTACGCCTTCCCCCACCACAAGGCATGGCATGGAGAATGCAGAGCAAGCAGCAAGTCCTACCACAATAACTTCTTCATGTACAGAAGTCTGCGCAGAAGACCTGTCTGACAAGTCCTGTGCGGAGATACAGTGCTGGCCAAAAGTATTGGCACCCCTGAAATTCTGTCAGATAATACTCAGTTTCTTCCTGAAAATGATTGCAATCACAAATTCTTTGGTATTATTCTCTTCATTTAATTTGCTTGCAAGGAAAAAACACAAAAGAGAATGAAGCAAAAATCAAATCATTGATCATTTCACACAAAACTCCAAAAAAGGGCCGGACAAAAGTATTGGCACCCTCAGCCTAATACTTGGCTGCACAACCTTTAGCCAAAATAACTGCGAACAACCGCTTCCGGTAACCATCAATGAGTTTCTGACAATGCTCTACTGGAATTGTAGACCATTCTTCTTTGGCAAACTGCTCCAGGTCCCTGATATTTGAAGAGTGCATTCTCCAAACTGCCATTTTGAGATCTCTCCTCAGGTTTTCTATGGGATTTAGGTCTGGACTCATTGCTGGCCACCTTAGAAGTCTCCAGTGATTTCTCTAAAACCATTTTATAGTGCTTTTGGAAGTGTGTTTTGGGTCATTGTCCTGCTGGAAGACCCATGACCTCTGAGGGAGACCCAGCTTTCTCACACTGGGCCCTACATTATGCTGCAAGATTTGTTGGTAGTCTTCAGACTTCGTAATGTCATGCACACGGTCAAGCAGTCCAGTGCCAGAGGCAGCAAAGCAACCCCAAAACATCAGGGAACCTCCACCATGTTTGACTGTAGGGACCGTGTTCTATTCTTTGAATGCCTCTTTTTTTTTCCTGCGCACTCTATATTGATGCTTTTTCCCAAAAAGCTCTACTTTTGTCTCATCTGACCAGAGAACATTCTTCCAAAACGTTTTAGGCTTTCTCAGGTAAGTTTTGGCAAACTCCAGCCTGGCTTTTTTATGTCTCGGGGTAAGAAGTGGGGTCTTCCTGGGTATCCTACCATAGAGTCCCTTTTCATTCAGACGTCGACGGATAGTACAGGTTGACACTGTTGTACCCTCGGACTGCAGGGCAGCTTGAACTTGTTTGGATGTTAGTCGAGGTTCTTTATCCACCATCCGCACAATCTTGCATTGAAATTTCTCGTCAATTTTTCTTTTCCGTCCACATCTAGGGAGGTTAGCCACAGTGCCATGGGCTTTAAGCTTCTTGATGACACTGCGCACGGAAGACACAGGAACATTCAGGTCTTTGGAGATGGACTTGTAGCCTTGAGATTGCTCATGCTTCCTCACAATTTAGTTTCTCAAGTCCTCAGACAATTCTTTGGTCTTCTTTCTTTTCTCCATGCTCAATGTGGTACACACAAGGACACAGGACAGAGGTTAAGTCAACTTTAATCCATGTTAACTGGCTGCAAGTGTGATTTAGTTATTGCCAACACCTGTTAGGTGCCACAGGTAAGTTACAGGTGCTGTTAATTACACGAATTAGAGAAGCATCACATGATTTTTCAAAGGGTGCCAATACTTTTGTCCACCCCCTTTTTTAAATTTGGTTTGGAATTATATCCAATTTGGCTTTAGAACAATTCTTTTTGTGTTTTTTCATTGAAGACAAATTAAATGAAGAGAATAATACCAAAGAATTTGTGATTGCAATCATTTTCAGGAAGAAACTGAGTATTATCTGACAGAATTGCAGGGGTGCCAATACTTTTGGCCAGCACTGTATGTCTGGTGAACGTGCATCCTAATGGTAAACCGGCGAAAACCGTAAAGATGTACGCCGTTCTGGACGATCAGAGCAACCAATCCCTTGCAAGGTCAGAACTCTTTGATCTGTTTGACTTAAAGTGAAACGCTCATCCCTTCACCCTGGGCACCTGTAGTGGTGTTACAGTGGTCTCTGAGAAAAGAGCCAATGGTCTCTAGTACCTTCTCTTGAGAACATTGTGAAGAAACCCCGTACCCACTTTGGTCGAATGCAACCAGATACCAGATAAGGTGAAGAGAGTCTGCAAACAGCGTCTCACAGCATCATATATTTACAGCACAGGCATGGGGACAGAATATACACTACGCCAGAGCCATCCTGCAGCGGGTTATTTATCCTATTCATAACGGCTGTTGAGATGGTAGTGACAACGTCTTTAGCAATGTTTTTGACAGCTGTCTTCACATGGGGTTTGACTAATTCTAGGCATTTTCTGAAAAGTGGTACGGCCCAGTGGAAAAGACCACAAAAGATATCGGCGAGACTGGATCCATATATGAAAGGGGCCCCTGGAAACCCTCTAAGCCATGACCAGATTGAGCAATATAGTAGTGGGCATAAATGGTGGGGTCTCCGTACACCCAGTGAGACACCATTTTTATTGTCAATGCCGTCGTGGTCTAAAATGTAATCGCACAATACTTTTTCCGTTCTTGAATTTAATAGGGGTTCCCTGGCCTGATAAAATAGAGATTGTTAGAGAATCAAAATGTTGCTTGCATAAAGCTACGTAATCTGGTCTTGTGTACTGTAAGTTGATAATTTCACCGCTGATACCGGCTACCGGCATCGTGCTTAGCAGCTGGACATAGCTGTCCCCCACAAGTTGGTGCTATATGATATCTGAGTACACAAATAATGTATAAAATCCCGCTTTTATATCCACATAAGTGTTCTTCCTGTCTTGAAAACTGTTAGCTACAAAAGCCTCTCTAAAAATATCCGCCAATTTTTACCCTGGGGCAAATTGTATCGTCTGTGAATCCGATATGGCAACCCCCCTTTTTATCTCATCATAGTGCAGTTTAAAACTTTTCGCTGGATATTTTCAAATTATTGATAGTTCATTAATGGCTCTTATGAGATCGCTGATGGTTGAATAAAAGCCTGGCTTTACGTAATACTCCCGCATCACGTTCCAACGCTTACCAATAAAAAAAATTTCTATTATCCTGTTCAAAGGTGTTCCAAATATGCAGATATTGAATTTCTGTGAGTGCTACTTCGAAGGGTCCAGAGAGATGAACGGGTTTTGCTAATTTAGTGGTATAGGTTGAGATTGTATTCTCGGGGTAAATTTTAGGGGAGGCATTACAAAGTAATGTTGTATAAAATTATTTGGCTTCCATGTTATATATCTGCGATCTGAGACGCCTAAACCCAACTACTGAATTTTGATGGGTAGCCGCGCTATTTGACAAAATAAAAATGCTTTACCCCTGACGCTCTTGGTTCTTAATATTTTTTCAATTCTGTAGATAAGATTCTCATCTATCGGTATTTTTTGAATTTCCTCATAAAACAATCCCTCAATAGCATCACAACTCAAATCAGCAATTTTATAGAGGGGCTTGGAAGCAGGGTTGAAATTTGTGGTTTATGTCAAGTATTTGGGGTAATATTTCTCCTTGCGGAGAGTGACCTGTTAAGCTCGTCAGGTGAGGAGACTTTTAAAGCCGCAATGCTCCTCTGGGACATATGCAAATTGTCTCTTCAGAGAGGAAGAAGACTAGAACTCTAGTGCCACCTACAGGAAGTAGCAATCCTAAAAGTCAATAGTGACCCTTTAACGAGCCTTATCACATGACTTAGGATAAAAGCCAATGCCCTTGGACATTGCGGCTTTAAAAGTCTCCTCACCTGACGTGCTTAACACGTCACTCTCCGCAAGGAGAAATGTTACCCCTAGATACCGGTCTGACGCCTCTCATCCAGCCAAACCAGAACTCACACTTTGCACTGATGAGGGGCAGTACCCCGAAACACAGTGTCTGCAAATTGAGTTTCTGGTATTGGCTTTTATCCTGAGTCATGTGACAAGGCTCGTTAAAGGGTCACTACTGACTTTTAGGATTGCCACTTCCTGTAGGTGGCACTTGGTTTATGTCAATAATGACAAAAATCTTGTCCGTGAATGTTTGTTCATAACCCTTGGTGATTGTGCCTTTATATCGTGAGACGCGAACATGATGGCCGATTTTTTAAAGAGGATTTAACCCGCTTATTAGCCATTGCAGCGCTGTAAATATCTCTCCAGATTTCTAGCGAGTTGTGCTTTGTCACATCAACAGGCCTGCAGCGAATTATGCTGTGAAAACTATGGTTGTAGCTATGCATCAGATCAGATAAAATATCGATATACCCAAAGGTATTAAGTTTTAGAGATAGAGCCACATTCTTGTTTTTAGCGTGTGATTAAATCGCTCCACCAGAGCTGATTTTACCATGTTGTTAGTAAAAAATGATGTATTTTATGTCATTTACAAACAAGCTTCATAACATTATTCATAAATTCACGGCCACAATCTGTCTGTAATTTCTGCGAGATGCGCTGATCATTTTCAAATATTAATTCAAATGAGCGAGTGACCGATGCGCCGCTCTTGTTTGTTAAGGCCATGCACCAAGCAAATTTTGACAATACATCAATAACCATTAGGATATATTTGATACTGTCATTTTCTCTCGAATAATCTATCAAGCTGATAAAATCAACCTGCCACTGGCTATCAACATCGGCCACCATGACCGGGTTTGTGGTAAAACATTTTCTCACAGGTTTTTGAAGGGTGTATGCATCTTGATTAGAGAGCCACGTAATCAAATCAGACCTCTTAATTCCCTGGGTTTTTACTTCCCTGTACAAGGCGTTAATCCCGCCTAGAGATCCTGCAGAAAGTGAGTTAAAATATTAATTCTGTAATATTTTATCATGGTTATCATGAGTCATGATTAAATAAAAAGAAATGACCGAAGTGTAGCAACATTCACTTGTTTTTACCAGAAATGTAGTTGTATAAAATGAAATTAAAATTGTAATTTGCTCGCCACCATTAGAAATGTCACAGTATAAAAACTTTTAATAAAAATATCTAAAAATGATGAGTCTAGCACATCAGTCACCCATGTGGAGGGCGTATAAAGGGGTGTGAAGAGGGGGTGTTTACTTGTAAATTTCCTTAAATATAGCAGCCTAGCAGACATCCAATACAGCTCAAAACTGACAAATCAGAGCAGGCTGCCACGACTCTACTCCACAGATCTTGAAAACAGGCTGCTAAGAGTGAGTATTTTACTAGCTCAATCCTTTTTATTTCACTTACATTTTTTAATATAATAATGCTTAACAATATATAACAATGATATGTAATATATTATAATGCTAATGTGCAATAAAGAGATTATTTTATATATATATATATATATATATATATATATATATATATATATATATAAAATAATGTGTGATAACATATAATATGCAATGCAAACAAAAGAGCATGGACCGCACCTCCAAAAAAATCATATAATCTAACGATCTAATGCCTCTCGGCAAAAATAAAAATATATATAACTGAACACGAGGTTTTTAGTTTAACATTCTGATCAGACTGTATGAAGCCCACTTCCACGTCATGGCAAACCTCGTAGTGGATCCTAACATTTCCTGCCTGAACGGCAGCGGAGCCGTGCGCCAACCACCGCCACAGCGACAATGCACCAGCAGGATGGGCGGCCTGGTGCCTCACAGCACCCATGCTTCAAGACAGAGTTCCCATGACTCCAGGCCACGCCACCCCACAAGCACAAAACCACAGCAACAATGGCCGACACACTGCACCAACACCACATGAAAGGAGCAATTCTACTCCGCTTCCTCAAGCTCTCAAGAGAGCAAAAATAGGCTAGACCTTCTATGCAGTCTCCTACTAATTAAAATCACCTGTGCCAAATGGGGGGAGTGCTGGTCCAAGAAAGGGATAATATGTAATAATATATCATAATGATATGGAATAATATATAATAGCATTATAATTATATATTATTACATATGTAATAATATATTATAATAATGTAATATATAGTATACACACGTGGTCAAAATTGTTGGTACCCCTCGTTTAATGAAAGAAAAACCCACAATGGTCACAGAAATAACTTGAATCTGACAAAAGCGATAAATTAAAAATCTATGAAAATGAACAAATGAAAGTCAGACATTGCTTTTCTGCTTCCACAGAATGTAAAAAATAAATGAAACTCATGAAATAGGCCTGGACTCTTAACTTAATATTTTGTTGGACAACCTTTTGAGGCAATCACTGCAATCAAACGATTCCTGTAACTGTCAATGAGATTTCTGCACCTGTCGACAGGTATTTTGGCCTCTCCTCATGAGCAAACTGCTCCAGTTGTCTCGTGTTTGAAGGTTGCCTTTTCCAGACGGCATGTTTCAGCTCTTTCCAAAGATGCTCAATAGGATTTAGGTCAGGGCTCCTAGAAGGCCACTTCAGAATAGTCCAATGTTTTCCTCTTAGCCATTCTTGGGTGTTTTTAGCTGTGTGTTTTGGGTCAGTATCCTGCAAGACCCATGACCTGCGACTGAGACCAAGCTTTCTGACACTAGGCAGCACATTTCTCTCTAGAATCCCTTTGTAGTCTTGAGATTTCATTGTACCCTGCACAGATTCAAGACACCCTGTGCCAGATGCAGCAAAGCAGCCCCAGAACATAACAGAGCCTCCTCCATGTTTCACAGTAGGAACAGTGTTCTTTTCTTGATATGCTTCATTTTTCCATCTGTGAACATAGAGCTGAAGCTGATGTGCCTTGCCAAAAACTTCCATTTTTGTCTCATCTGTCCATAAGACATTCTCCCAGAAACTTTGTGGCTTGTCAACATGTAGTTTGGCAAATTCCAGTCTGGCTTTTTTTACGATTTTTTTCAACAATGGTGTTCTCCTTGGTCCTCTCCCATGAAGTCCACTTTGGATCAAACAACGGCGCATGGTGCGATCTAACACTGATGTTCCTTGAGTTTGAAGTTCACCTTTAATCTCTTTAGAAGTTATACTGGGCTCTTTTCTTACCATTCGTATTATCCGTCTCTTTGATTTGTCATCAATTTTTCTCCTGCGGCCACGTCCAGGGAGGTTGGCTAAAGTCCCATGGATCTTACATTTCTGAATAATATGTGCAACTGTAGTCACAGGAACATCAAGCTGCTTGGAGATGGTCTTATAACCTTTACCTTTAACATACTTGTCTATAATTTTCTTTCTAATCTCCTGAGACAACTCTTTCCTTTGCTTCCTCTGGTCCATGTTGAGTGTGGTACACACCATGTCACCAAACAGCACAGTGAGTATCTGTAGCTCTATATACAGGCCCACTGACTGATTACAAGATTGTAGACTTCTGTGATGCTAATTAGTGGACACAACTTGATTTAACATGTCCCTTTTGTCACATTAATTTCAGTGGTACCATCATTTCTGTCCAGGCCTATTTCAGGAGTTTAATTTTTAACAAAATTCTGTGGAAGCAGGGTTGAAAAGCAATGTCTGACTTTCATTTGTTCATTTTCATAGATTTTTTATTTATTACTATTGTCAGATTCAAGTTATTTCTGTGACCATTGTGGGTTTTTCTTTCATTAAACGAGGGGTACCAACAATTTTAATCATGTGTGTATAATGATAATGCGTAATAATATATAATATGTGATGATGTAATAATATATAATAATGCTATGTAATAATTTATTAATTTATTAAAATATGTAATATATAATAATGATGTGTGATAATATATGATATATAATAATAATAAGTAATAATATATAATGTGTAATAATATTTAATAATATGTAATAATATATAATTACACGTATTATATGTTTAGTGGAGCACCATGGCTAAAACAATGTGATACAGATAAAAATTTCACATAACATTAATTTCATTTTAGATGGAAGTGCAAAATTCCGTGAACCAATTTTCACCCACATTTACGGATTTTCAATTACGTATGTATTATAGCGAATATAAACACAACTGGTATTATTCCATTCTGATTAAGGCCTGTTTTGTACATTATTTTTGTGTTGTTTTATTCTTTCTTGTTGAAGCGGAGTATATGAAATATGAACTCACTGACGAATTTTTAGCCGCTATGAATATGAATGAACTTGATTGCGGGATTTTGCCTGGAATGGAATCTACTAATACTGATGGAGCGGTAGCCTCAGAAATTAATTTAGCGCAATCGGTGAGTTGAAAAAAAAAAAAAATCTTTTAATCACATGTATTTAGACGTGAAACTAAATATAAATTCTTATACAGATGTCAAGATGCTTCAAGAGCCGATACAACAGAAAACACATAGGCGACTACAAATCCGGGAAAGCCATTTCACCTGATGACCTGGCATGAAGAAGGTAGCATTTCATTAAAAAAACAGATGTTGCTCATGTGTATTTAGACATGAAACTAAATAATTATTTTACAGACGTCGAGATGCTTCTTGTATTTAGACATGAAACTAAATATGACTTCTTATACAGAGGTCATATTGGTCCATGCTGATACGCCTGGAAACAGTTTCTAAAGTGCCTAAAAAATCGCGATGTACGACGAGCAAGAAAGGAAGAGGTAGTTGGTATATGAAAACCCATTCTCACTCAGCTATCAGGAGAAAGGTTCAACCTCCTTGACTAATGACTGTATTTTTATTCATAGATTGTAAACTGAAGCTAAGGAAAGTTGCATATTCAAAAGAGAATATGCGCTCATTCATACACCCGGCCCCAACATGGCAGTCGTCCAATTCCACCTCTCACACTTGTAAGCATATATTTTGATAACTCTGAGCGGTCTTTATACAAATTGTTATGATCTGCAACAAGTACTAAGGAAAGAGAGGGGAAAGCTATTCCTACAGTAAGACTAAGCTGAATCACTACGATGTAGTGGGATGCCTGTTCCTAGCGAACAGACCTGCCTTAGTCCTCGGCTAGTCTGAATGAAGACCTACAGCATAAGGGGAGGGGTCCCTAAAATAACTAATGACTGGAATAAAAATGGGACACCTCCTAAAGAGAGAAGTTGTTGCAGGACACAAAAGATAAACTGACAAAAAGGTACTAGAGGTCCCAGAAGGACCAAGCGAACTGACAGAGATAGGCACAGAAGCTCCTGGCTAGCAAAACAGTCAAGCAACACTGAAGTCCAGCACAGCCAAAAGAGCGGAGCTGGAATATAAAGGCAGATGGCCACGTGACCGCAAAACACAAGATGGAAAAAAAAACAAAAACAGGAGGGTTCTAACAGTACCCCCTCTTTTATGAGGATCCTCCGGATCCTCCAGGCCCAGGCCTATCCGGAAACCTCTTGTGGAAAGCTCCAACAAGCCTAGGAGCAGAGACATCATCCACGCTTACCCAGGAGTTATCTTTGGGACCGAAACCCTTCCAGGAGACGAGATACTGTAATCTCCCTATATGCCATCTAGAATTCAAGATACGAGAAATTTCATATTCGCCGTCTTCCACCACAGGAGGAACTGTGACAGTGGCATCCCTATCAGATACATCATCTTTTTTCAACAAGGAAACATGAAACACAGGATTAATCTTCCAGGAAGTGGGGACATCCAACCTAACAGCAGACAGGTTAATAACCTGAAGCACTTTAAATGGACCCACAAACTTAGGACCCAGTTTTTTTAGAGGGAATCCTCAACCGCAAGTTCCTTGAGGACAACCAAACCATGTCACCCACAGTAAACAAAACCACCTTACGTTTCCTGTCAAAATACTTCTTGGACTTCTTGATAGCCTCTTGAAGGTTGCAATGCACATTAGTCCAAACTCTCTCCAAATCACCGGAAAAATTCTCCTCCTCCAGCACCGGCGACCCAAATTTGGAGAACGAACCAAAAGACGGATGTCTCCCAGTACAACAAAAAAAAAGGAGAACACCCAGCAGAGGAGGATGTATGATTGTTAAGAGCAAATTCTGCGAGAGGCAGAAACTCAGACCACACCTCTTGATTGTCCGCAACAAAATAATGCACAAACTGTTCTACATCCTGGTTCTTTCAGTCTGTCCATTAGACTCCGGATGATACCCAGACGAAAATGACAAATGGACTACCAACCTGTCACAAAAAGCATGCCAAAAGCGAGCCACAAACTGAGGTCCTCTATCAGAAACAATATCCGTGGGAACGCCATGAAGCTTGACAATCTCCTTAACAAACGCCTTAGCGAGAGTCTTGGCGCAGGGCAACTTAATGAATGGAACCAAATGACACATCTTACTAAAATGGTCCACGACCACCCAGATTACAGTAAAACCCAGATGATCAGTAATAAAATCCATTGTGAGATGCGTCCAAGGCGCACTAGGAACCTCCAGACGGCAAAGCAACCCCTCAGCAGGAGTATGTGAAGCCTTTGACCTAGCACACACAGTACATTGACGCACCCACTTGATGACTTCCTTCTGCCATCCAGGCCACCAAAAACTGTGACTGATAAGTCTTAGTCTCCGAAATTCCTGGATGACCTGCCAACCGAGACTCATGACACTCCACAAACAAATCTCTCCTAAAGGTTCTAGGCAAGAACAACCTCCCATGGGGAGTGTTAGATGGAGCATCATCTTGAGCTTTCAGAATCCCATTCTCCAAAAAGGAGTCCAATGCCGCCACCACAACTCCTTTCTGTAAAATGCTCTCCTCCTCCTCGGCACCGACCGTAGGAAAGAAGCTGTGAGAATAAGCATCGGCTTTAACATTCTTAGTACCAGGGATATAGGTAACAGAAAAATGAAACCGAGAAAAAAAAGTGCCCACCTAGCTAGATGGGCATTCAAGCGCTTGGCACCATCTAGAGAGATCAAATTCTTATGATCTGTGAAAACCTGAATAGGAAATATAGCACCTTCCAAAAAATTACGCCAATGTTCAAACGCGAGTTTAATAGCCAGCAGCTCCCGATTTCCAACATCATAATTCAGTTCGGTTTCTGAAAATTTTTTCGAAAAGAAGGCACAAGGATGTACTCCACCCTTGTTCTCCTGAGACAAAACTGCTCTGACCCCCACCGATGAAGCATCGACCTCGACCAAAAAAGGCTTGGTCTCATCAGGCTGCATAAGGATAGGGGCAGAACTGAACCTCTCTTTGAGATACTTAAACGCTTCAATGGCCTCAGTAGTCCACTGGACCGTATTCGCACCTTTCCTGGTGAGATGGGTTAGAGGCTTAACAATTACCAAAAAATTCTTAATGAATTTTCTGTAATAATTGGCAAAACCTAAAAATCTCTGCATAGATTTCAAACCAATAGGCCTATGCCATTCCTGAACAGTCTGAACCTTCACCGGGTCCATCTCAAAGCCCTTGCTGGAGACAATGTAGCCCAAAAAACTAATTTTCTGAACAGCGAACTCACATTTCTCCAGCTTAGCAAAGAGTGAATTATCACTCAATAATTGCAAAACTTCACGTACACTCTGCCAATGGGACTCCAGATCTGGCGAAAAATTAAAAATGTCATCTAAATACACAACCACATTCTTACCAATCAAAGGTCTCAGGATGTAATTAATAAGGTTCTGAAAAAATGCAGGTGCATTGGTAAGACCAAAAGGCATCACCAGATTCTCAAAATGACCTAACGGAGTGTTAAAAGCAGTTTTCCATTCATCACCCTCCTTCATTCGTAACAAATTGTATGCCCCCCGGAGATAAATTTTAGAGAACCACTTGGCCCCACTAACTGGTTAAACAAGTCAGGAATTAACTGCCATGGGTAGGAATTGCGTACGGTAATCTTATTAATTTCACGAAAATCCAGACATGGACGTAAACCCCTGTCCTATTTCTTAACAAAGAAAAATCCAATTGCCACAGGCGACTTAGAAGGTCTAATGTGACCAGCAGCCAGGCTAGTATGTATGTACTCCTCCAAGGCCTTTCTTTCAGGGATAGTCAGATTAAGCAAGCGACTCTTGGGAAGAGTAGCTCCCGGAACAAACTCAATGGCGCAATCATAATTCCTATGAGGAGGTAAAACTTGCGACTCCTCCTCCGAAAAAAAACTCCAAAAATCTTAAATAGGTACAGGTAATTCCCCTTTTTCCACAGCCGCAATGCGACCATTACAACATTTATAATAGCACTTCGGACTCCAAGACTTAATCACATTAGTAGACCAGTCCAGCAAAGGATTGTGCAGTTTTAACCAAGGCAATCCTAGAACGACCGGAGAGGGTAAATTATCTAATACAACCAAGTCCAAAATTTCTTGGTGAAGTTCATTGATATTGAGAGGAAATGCAGCAACCTTGTGAATAATACATTTCAAGGGAGTGTTATCAATTGCAATCACAGAAATAGGTGATGACAAAAGGTTTGAATTTCAATTGAAGTTTTTCCAAAAACCCTTTATCAATCACATTAAGTGTTGAACCACAATCCTCAAATACCTGAAATCCAATCAAATTTTCCTGCAAAGTAGTACTCCCTGAAAGAAATACTCCTGCAGAGCGTAAACAAGCTATACGGGCGTAACTGACCTTTTTTTTTTGCTTTACTTAAACGAACCTCACAATACTTAATGAAATGGTCAGCTTTACCACAATAAAGACACAATCCCTCGACGAACCTCCGGTCTCTTTCCTGAGAGGGGAGTGACTTTGCCCCAATCTCCATCGGTTCTCCGCCGTCTGTGCAGATTTTCTGGGGACTAGGACCTGGCATTACAGGAGTCTTTACCTCAATCTACCTAAATCTCATCTCCTATCCACACGAACAGCTAATTGCATGGCATCCTGCAGAGTCTCAGGTGCGGGGAATGCAATTAGCAAATCCTTAACCCTTTCACTCAGACCAGCAAGAAATAGACATTTCAGAGCAGGATCATTCCATTTGACTTCTGAAGCCCATCTTCTAAAGTGTGTGCAATAATTTTCAACATCACCTGACCCCTGATTCAAACGCCTGAGTTCTGCCTCAGCAGATGAGATTCGGTCAGGATAGTCATATAATAGACCCATAGCAGAAAAAAAATCTTCTACAGACCTTAAGCATGGATCATTAAGTTGGAGAGAAAAGGCCCACCCCTGTGGTTCATGGCGCAAAAGTGACATAATAAAACCAATGCACTGTGATTCATTCCCAGAGGACCTTGGTCTCAAACGAAAATATAACAAACAAGCATTTTTAAAGGAAAAAAAATCTTGCTGTTTACCATAAAAAACATCAGGCAGTCCTACCTTGGGTTCCACAAAATGCACTCCAGAACTGCTACTCACATGTTGCTGGAGCTCGGCCACCTCCAGAGACAATCCCTGCAAGCGTTGAGCCAAAACTTGGACGGAAGCCATACTGATCCCCGAATTTCTTTCCTTTAGTTTTTTTGGGCTGGACTTACTGTTATGATCTGCAACAAGTACTAAGGAAAGAGAGGGGAAAGCTATCCCTACAGTAAGACTAAGCTGAATCCCTACGATGTAGAGGGCTGCCTGTTCAGACTAGCCTTAGTCCTCGGCTAGTCTGAACGAAGACCTATAGCATAAGGGGAGGAGTCCCTAAAAGAACTAAGGACTGGAACAAAAATGGGACGCCTCCTAAACAGAGAAGTTGTTGCAAAACACAAAAGATAAACTGACAAAAAGGTACTAGAGGTCCCAGAAGGACCAAGCGAACTGAGAGATAAGCACAGAAGCACCTGGCTAGCAAAACAGTGAAACAACACTGAAGTCCAGCACAGCCAAAAGGGCGAAGCTGGAATATAAAGGCAGATAGTCACGTGACCGCAAAACACAAGATGGAAAAAAACAAAAAAACAAGAGGGTTATAAGCACAAATAATGATACACGCACATCTGACACATATATGATCTTCAGTGGCATGTACACCTTCAGTGGCTCTACAGACACTACGGGAGCATAAGAATAACACAGAGGCATCGCTGACCCCAATACAGTCGGCTAATGGCTCTGTTAGAACATTGCCGCTATCACCGATTTGTGTGGTGTAGCATGGCGGAAGTGCTGAAACAGCGAAACAACATGAAAGGTCCTATTCAAGCAGTGCAACGCCATCGATCAACCTCGTGAATGACACAACACAACTGTGGCAGGAAGTGATTGCACCACCCCGAAAACATAAACGAAAATCAAACGTCCACACTACAGCGTCACCTCCCAACACGACTCAGATTAGGGCCATGAATAACACAGTACAACAGAGTCATGAAGCGCTTGATAGAGATTGATCTGCTCGCCGACGGTAAGCACCCTACCATACAGCCGATCATTATATGGGTGTCTCATACTGTGCAGTTGGCAAACACATCTCTTGCTGGGGCATCTAATTCGGGTAACACATATCTTGCCGAGTCATCTAATACTGCTAACACATCTCTTGCTGGCCCATCTAATTCTGTTAATGACGTAAATCAGTTAAATAGGCCGTTACAGTCACTGGTTAATGAGAGTAAAAAGCAGAAAGTTCATGCTATTTAGTCAGCCCCTGTCCCCGATACGGAATCTGTATCTGCTCTAGATACGGAACCGGTCCGAGTCCATTGGGTGGGGCGTTGATGAATTAGATGTGTTTAAGGAACAGTTTGCCAGGTACTTGTACAAAATCTTGACCCCAAAAATAATTTTTCAAAAGTATTACAGAAAAAATGTATCATCAACACCAAACCCATCACATGATAATGTGGCTGCATTATACGCACTCCGAAACGTACGTGTGGATAGCACTTCAATAGATGCAGATACCGCGTTATGATTCTATGGTCGGTTATGGGGTGCATAAAATGGCTAAAATCACATTACCGCGGTATAATAGGGCTAAAGTTATAAAATGAGCTCTAAAACTGCGGGTGTGCGCTAAACATTTTCTAGCCACTAGAAGGCGGCAAGGGGGCTCTCGTCCTGCAATAGCTCAACAAGACCCCCAGCAAGTGATACAGCAGCCAGACCAACTTTAACTCAGCCAAGATAACCCTGCAAATGTTAGTCACATTGTGACACAAAATTCATAAGCCTCAGATGCTGAAGTTGGCGATGATGTGTATGGGGCACAGATCATATAGTATATTTACAGCACATCCATCACCATCATAGAGTCCTCTGCAATTTCAATGCACACATGTGTACAATCAATTGTAGAGGCCCTGACTATTGTTCATGACAGTATTCAATCATTACTGGATAGAGTCATCAGGGACATTGAACCTGGTGATTTTGTGCAGTTAAGCCTGAAAGGGGGTGACACTTTTAGATCCCATTTTCACTACAAAACAAACCCGGGAAGATTTTAATTCTGAATCTTTTTTAAATGCTGTTGCCCGCACACTTCAAAGTAATACTGAATGTTTAGCATCCAATTCACTGAAATTAGTCGTTACAATCATTAAAAACTGACGCGGCGGGGTAAAAAGACGCTTGAAACCTATAGCGAACAGCCAAATCATTAAACAAAAGAGGCGTTGGCTGTACGACTAACAATTAAACGACAAACCTGTGTTTGGCTGTTAGTGTGTGGGCTTTGATAGCCGACACCAATGTCCAGGATGCTGTTGTACTGAACCAGGCTAAAAACATACTGCAGGGGTTTGGTACTCACTCGGCTACCGATCAGGTAGGAACAGGAAACGTTTTCATACAAAAATGTTCAGGCAGGTTTATTCTGACTTCATAAACCGCTTAGCATAGGCAAACAAAAAGACAGCCTTTTCCGGCACAAAGGGAAAACACAAGCAAAATGTCCATGCAATGGTGCGGGTTCGCCCGCTAGAGGTCAGTGTCCAGTTCTCACGGCCTTAGCACAGACCAACGCACTGGAGATGCACACATCTCCAGACACAGAATGAGACACTTGGCGTCCATCTTATTTACATCAAACCACGCCCCGGGGTGGGGATATGTGAGCAGCCACTCCCACCCATCTCTTATGACTGCTCATAAAAACCGGCCCTGATACGCCCTATTAACCTTCTTAGCACTATGTGTGCTGGAGCATGCTTTCCTGGTTTTACATCACTGAAGCTGCCAACCTCAGCGATACATATCTCCCATCAAGGACATGTCCAGCAGCCATCTTACATACCCCCCCTCTGCCCAAAGCCTGAGGGCTTGGCACCTTCTGTTAACATACAGTGGATCCTCGACAAAGCGTCAGCATTGCCATGCAGTTTCCCAGGCCTATGCTCTACATGGAAGCTAAAGTCCTGGAGGGCTAGGAACCACCTGGTCACTCGAGCATTGTTCCCCTTCTTCTCTCTCATCCACCTTAGTGGTGCATGATCTGATACCAGCCTGAACTTTCTGCCTAAGAGGTAGTATCTCAGGGTGTCCAACGTCCACTTGATGGCCAAACATTCCTTCTCCACCATGTAGTAATTCTTCTCACAAGATGTCAGCTTCCGGCTTAGATACATTATGGGGTGCTCCTCCCCATTCACCTCTTGTGATAGGACAGCCCCCAGTCCGATATCTGACGCGTCCGTCTGGACCACAAACTCTTTTGAGAAATCCGGTGCCACCAGCACTGGCTGTTTACACAGCACCTGCTTTAGCTCCTGGAAAGCCGTCTCAGCTTCTGGAGACCACTTAGCCATAGTCGACTTTGTACTTTTCAGGAGGTGTGTCAAAGGGGTGGCTATCATGGCGAAGTTAGGAATGAATCGGCTGTAGTAGCCCACGATGCCCAGGAAGGCTCTGACCTGTTTTTTGGAGAGAGGTTGTGGCCAACCCTGGATCGCTTCAATTTTATTTATTTGGGGCTTTATCACGCCTCTGCCTACGACATAGGCCAAATATGTGGCTTCCTCCATGTCCATGGCACATTTCTTCGGGTTGATGGAAACCCCTTCCGTAGAGCATTGAATATCGCCTGGACTTTGCTCAGATGGCTTCCCCAAACCTGGCTGTACATCACAATATCATTCAGGTAAGCAGCTGCATACTTTTTGTGGGGAGCTGGGATCCGGTCCATGGCTCTCTGGAAGGTAGCTGGAGCTCCTTGCAACCCAAACGGCATCCTGGAGTATTGGAAACACCCATCTGGCATTGCAAAGGCCGTTTTCTCTTTGGCCTTTTGGGACATGGGAATTTGCCAATACCCTTTTGTAGGTCAAGGGTGGTAATGTACCTGGCTGGCCCTAACCTTTCAATTAGTTAATCTACCCTTGGCATTGGGTACGCATCAAACTTAGAGACCTCATTTAGTTTCCTATAGTCATTCTCTATCTGGTTTCGGCACCAAGACTATGAGACTGGAGCAGCCACTCATGGACTCTTCAATGACACCTAGACTCAGCATGCGCTTCACCTCCTTCGAGATTACCTCTCGGTGGGCTTCAGGAATCCTATATGGCTTTAGGTTCACTCGGACATGAGGCTCCATAAGCACCTCATGTTCTACGATCTGAGTACACCCCGGTAGATGCGAGAACAGGTCCTTGTTTCATTGCAACAACTGTTGACATTGTTGCTTCTGCTTCTGGGAACATGACAGCGATTCTGCCACCTCGACGACTACCACGTCAGCTTCCGACTTAACCACTAAACACGGAGATTCCACGGGCTCCCTATCTTGCCATGACTTTATCAGGTTCACATGGTACACCTGGTAGAGATTCCTTCTCCCAGCTTGGTGGACCCTATAGTTGACATCGCCAACCTTTTCAACCACTTCATAGGGGCCCTGCCACTTGGCCAGGAATTTGCTCTCCACCGTAAGTACCAGTACCAGATCCCCAGGGTTGAAGTGTCTCACCCTTGCTGATCTATTGTACACCCTCGACTGAGCCTCTTGTGCTTTGAGGAGATGTTTTTTCAAAATGGGCATCACCTCTGCAATCCTCTCTTGCATTTGATTACACTCCTGTAGGGTGTAGACTCCGCCTCCCAGGTCTCCTTTGCTACGTCCAGGAGTCTGCGGGGGAGTCAGCCATATAACAGCTCAAACGGGGAGAACCCAGTAGAGGCCTGTGGGACTTTTCTAATGGAGAACAGACGGTACGGCAGTAGACCATCCCAGTCCCGGCTGTCTTTCTCTATGACCTTCTTTAACATGGCCTTCAAGGTTTTATTAAACCTCTTCACTAAGCCATCTGTCTGGGGGTGGTCCTGAGTTGTGTGATTTGCAGGGTTTTGCACAACTCCCTTATCACCCATGTCATAAATGGGGTCTTTTGGTCCGTTAGGAATTCCTTAGGCAACCCTGTTCTAGAGAAGAAATGGACCAACTCCCGGGCTATACATTTGGCAGACGAGTTACGTAGTGGCACAGCCTCCGGATACCACGTAGCATAGTCTAGTACCACCAGGATATACTGATGTCCTCTGGTGGACTTGACCAGGGGTCCCACTAGAGCCATAGCTATGTGATCAAATGGCACCTCAATGATTGGCAACGGCACTAAGGGGTTACGGAAGTGAGCCACCGGGGAGATCAGCTGGCAGGTGAGACATGACCTATAAAAATTTACAATATCTGGATGACAACCGGTCCAATAGAACCTCTGGAGGATCCTTTCCTGAGTTTTCTCTACCCCCAGATGACCACCCAACACATGTGTATGGGCCATAGCTAACACCCTGTGCCTGTATGACCCTGGAACCAGTAACAGCTCAATTACCTCCCCTCAAAGCTTGGTGACCCGATATAATAACTCTACATTTACGGCAAATTACGGATATCGGGTGTCAGCTCCCGGCTCTTAAGCAACACCATTCAGGACAGTGACATTATCAAACGCCCCTTTTAGAGTCAAGTCTCTGAGCTGGGTGCAGTTCCAAAGTTTCCCCCCCCCGACACCTCCAGCTCAGGGATGTTAGCCTCCAGGGATGTAGCCTCATCCTCAACAAGCACACGAAAAGGAAACCCGTCGGCAGCGGCCTGTGATGAGGTTTCTTCAGGAGAGACCTGGTTGTTGTCCGGACAACCTGGCTTCCTCCCTTTCTTCCACAAGTCCCAAAACAAGGCAATGTCCCGCCCTATTATAACACAATTATAATTATATAGGGTGCAACAGGTCCTTGACTACGCCCACCTCATGGGACTTGGCGCCACAGTTTGTGTCTATGATTACTCGGGCCACAGGGTAGTCCTTAGCGTCCCAATGGATACAACGGACACTGACCTTTTTTCTCAGAACCAGCCAATGAGGAACTGTGGCCCTCACTAGGGTTACCAAGCTTCCCGAGTCTAACAGAGTAGTCACTTGCACTCCATTTACTGACACTAGGCATGCCTGTGGTCCCTCGCCTGGTTGAAGAACAGCACTGCAGCCTGGATATGCAAAGTATGAACAGCGAGGTCCTGTCCTGCAGTCCATTGGCTCATTGATCATGGGGCAACGGAATGCTATGTAACCTGGGGTGTGGCATCTCCAACATACTATGCTATGGGGCGGGACCTTTGCCAGCAACTCAGACCCCCTCCTGAGCTCTAGGACGCCCCCAGGTGAAGCTCTAGCTCACCTCTTGGGTGTCGGCCCCCTTTTGAAAACCCCAGTATGGAGATGCTACTACCCCTTGTTTCCCCAAGGAACTCTCGACCGCCTGGTACCTTTCCACCAACCCCACCAAGTCATCGGCATTACAGGGTCTCCCTGGGCAACCCAGGATTGCACTGACCTCGGAAGGGAGTGTATGAACCTGTCTATGACGACCCTCTCCACCATCTGTGCTGGGAAGGAAGATTCAGGTAGCAACCACTTTTGGACCGGGTGTAGGAGGTTGAACATTTGGGACCGGGGAGGTTTGTCACTGCAATAGGCCCAGTGGTGCACCCATTGCACCCTGACAGTCAGAGTCACTCCCAAGAGCACCAAGATCTGTTTTAATTTGGCATATTCTTTTGCGTCCTGCAAGGCCAAGTCATAATAGGCTTTCTGCGGCTCGCCTGTTAAATATGGCGCCAAAACCTCCGCCCACTGCTCCAGAGGCAATTTCTCCCGCCGCTCTGCCACCCTCTCAAAGACCATCAGTAACGCCTCGATGTCATCACCCGGGGTCATCTTTTGTAATGCTCTCCTTACTATCTTCATCACGTGAGAGTCATCACCTGGAGTTGTGGGTGGGGCTGTTACCCTGTCATGGATCACCTCGGCTAGGAGTTCCATCTGCTGCTTGTGCTGCAGTTGTTGCATCTGCTGCTGCTGTTAATGCTGCTGGAGATTAGCCTGTACTAGTTGCTTTATCAGCTCTTCTATGCTGCCGGATGTCCCTGGCTGGCTGGCGGCCTTCATCCAGCACATAAACGGTTGCCTGTAACAGTCACACTGCCCCTTGGGATTTGTGCCCATGCTTCTAGCACAAATTGTAGGGGTCTGATACTCACTCAGCCACTTTTGAGGTAGTCACAGGAGTCAGTTTCTTTAAAAGTGTGGTTTATGAAGTCCGAATAAACCTGCCTTGGACATTTTAAAGTAAATGAAGCATAGCCTTGTCCGGCACAAAGTAACAAAACAGGAAAATAAACAGTCCAGTCACGTCCAGTCCAGTCACGTCCAGTCCAGTCACGTCACGTCCAGTCACGTCACGTCCAGTCCAGTCACGTCACGTCCAGTCACGTCACGTCCAGTCACGTCCAGTCCAGTCACGTCACGTCCAGTCCAGTCCAGTCCAGTCCAGTCCAGTCACGTCCAGTCCAGTCCAGTCACGTCCAGTCCAGTCACGTCACGTCCAGTCCAGTCCAGTCCAGTCACGTCCAGTCCAGTCCAGTCACGTCCAGTCCAGTCACGTCACGTCCAGTCACGTCACGTCCAGTCACGTCCAGTCCAGTCACGTCACGTCCAGTCCAGTCACGTCCAGTCCAGTCACGTCCAGTCCAGTCACGTCCAGTCCAGTCACGTCACGTCCAGTCACGTCACGTCCAGTCACGTCCAGTCCAGTCCAGTCACGTCACGTCCAGTCACGTCCAGTCCAGTCCAGTCACGTCACGTCCAGTCACGTCACGTCACGTCACGTCACGTCCAGTCCAGTCCAGTCACGTCCAGTCCAGTCCAGTCCAGTCACGTCCAGTCCAGTCCAGTCCAGTCACGTCACGTCCAGTCACGTCCAGTCCAGTCCAGTCACGTCCAGTCCAGTCCAGTCACGTCACGTCCAGTCACGTCCAGTCCAGTCACGTCACGTCCAGTCACGTCCAGTCCAGTCCAGTCACGTCCAGTCCAGTCACGTCACGTCCAGTCACGTCCAGTCACGTCCAGTCCAGTCCAGTCACGTCCAGTCACGTCACGTCCAGTCACGTCCAGTCCAGTCCAGTCACGTCACGTCCAGTCACGTCCAGTCCAGTCACGTCACGTCCAGTCACGTCCAGTCCAGTCACGTCACGTCCAGTCCAGTCACGTCCAGTCACGTCCAGTCACGTCCAGTCCAGTCACGTCCAGTCCAGTCCAGTCACGTCCAGTCCAGTCACGTCCAGTCCAGTCACGTCACGTCCAGTCACGTCCAGTCCAGTCCAGTCACGTCCAGTCCAGTCCAGTCACGTCACGTCCAGTCCAGTCACGTCCAGTCACGTCCAGTCCAGTCACGTCCAGTCACGTCCAGTCCAGTCCAGTCACGTCCAGTCCAGTCACGTCCAGTCACGTCCAGTCACGTCCAGTCCAGTCACGTCACGTCACGTCCAGTCACGTCACGTCCAGTCACGTCCAGTCACGTCACGTCCAGTCACGTCACGTCCAGTCACGTCCAGTCCAGTCCAGTCACGTCACGTCCAGTCACGTCCAGTCCAGTCACGTCACGTCCAGTCACGTCCAGTCCAGTCACGTCACGTCCAGTCCAGTCACGTCCAGTCACGTCCAGTCACGTCCAGTCCAGTCACGTCCAGTCCAGTCCAGTCACGTCCAGTCCAGTCACGTCCAGTCCAGTCACGTCCAGTCCAGTCACGTCACGTCCAGTCACGTCCAGTCCAGTCCAGTCACGTCCAGTCCAGTCCAGTCACGTCCAGTCACGTCCAGTCACGTCCAGTCCAGTCACGTCCAGTCCAGTCCAGTCACGTCCAGTCACGTCACGTCCAGTCCAGTCACGTCCAGTCACGTCACGTCCAGTCCAGTCCAGTCACGTCACGTCCAGTCCAGTCCAGTCCAGTCCAGTCCAGTCACGTCCAGTCCAGTCACGTCACGTCCAGTCACGTCACGTCCAGTCCAGTCCAGTCACGTCCAGTCACGTCACGTCCAGTTCAGTCCAGTCCAGTCCAGTCCAGTCCAGTCCAGTCACGTCACGTCCAGTCACGTCCAGTCCAGTCCAGTCCAGTCACGTCACGTCCAGTCACGTCCAGTCCAGTCCAGTCACGTCCAGTCCAGTCCAGTCACGTCCAGTCCAGTCACGTCCAGTCCAGTCACGTCCAGTCCAGTCCAGTCACGTCCAGTCCAGTCCAGTCACGTCACGTCCAGTCCAGTCCAGTCCAGTCACGTCCAGTCCAGTCACGTCCAGTCCAGTCACGTCCAGTCCAGTCACGTCACGTCCAGTCACGTCACGTCCAGTCACGTCCAGTCCAGTCACGTCCAGTCCAGTCACGTCCAGTCCAGTCACGTCCAGTCCAGTCCAGTCACGTCCAGTCCAGTCCAGTCACGTCCAGTCCAGTCACGTCCAGTCCAGTCACGTCCAGTCCAGTCCAGTCACGTCCAGTCCAGTCCAGTCACGTCACGTCCAGTCCAGTCCAGTCCAGTCACGTCCAGTCCAGTCACGTCCAGTCCAGTCACGTCCAGTCCAGTCACGTCACGTCCAGTCACGTCACGTCCAGTCACGTCCAGTCCAGTCACGTCCAGTCCAGTCACGTCCAGTCCAGTCACGTCCAGTCACGTCCAGTCCAGTCCAGTCACGTCACGTCCAGTCACGTCCAGTCCAGTCACGTCCAGTCCAGTCCAGTCACGTCCAGTCCAGTCACGTCCAGTCCAGTCCAGTCACGTCCAGTCCAGTCACGTCCAGTCCAGTCACGTCACGTCCAGTCACGTCCAGTCCAGTCACGTCCAGTCCAGTCCAGTCACGTCCAGTCCAGTCCAGTCACGTCCAGTCCAGTCACGTCCAGTCCAGTCACGTCCAGTCCAGTCCAGTCACGTCCAGTCCAGTCCAGTCACGTCACGTCCAGTCCAGTCCAGTCCAGTCCAGTCCAGTCACGTCCAGTCCAGTCACGTCCAGTCCAGTCACGTCCAGTCACGTCCAGTCCAGTCCAGTCACGTCACGTCCAGTCACGTCCAGTCACGTCCAGTCCAGTCACGTCCAGTCACGTCCAGTCCAGTCACGTCCAGTCACGTCCAGTCACGTCCAGTCCAGTCACGTCCAGTCCAGTCACGTCCAGTCACGTCCAGTCACGTCCAGTCCAGTCACGTCACGTCCAGTCCAGTCACGTCCAGTCCAGTCCAGTCACGTCCAGTCCAGTCACGTCCAGTCCAGTCACGTCCAGTCACGTCCAGTCCAGTCCAGTCACGTCCAGTCCAGTCCAGTCACGTCCAGTCCAGTCACGTCACGTCACGTCCAGTCCAGTCCAGTCCAGTCACGTCACGTCCAGTCCAGTCACGTCCAGTCACGTCACGTCCAGTCCAGTCCAGTCCAGTCCAGTCACGTCACGTCCAGTCACGTCCAGTCACGTCCAGTCCAGTCACGTCCAGTCACGTCCAGTCCAGTCACGTCACGTCCAGTCCAGTCCAGTCCAGTCCAGTCCAGTCACGTCACGTCCAGTCACGTCCAGTCACGTCCAGTCCAGTCACGTCCAGTCACGTCCAGTCCAGTCACGTCCAGTCACGTCCAGTCCAGTCCAGTCACGTCACGTCCAGTCACGTCCAGTCCAGTCACGTCCAGTCCAGTCACGTCCAGTCACGTCCAGTCCAGTCACGTCCAGTCCAGTCCAGTCCAGTCACGTCACGTCCAGTCGAGTCCAGTCACGTCCAGTCCAGTCCAGTCACGTCACGTCCAGTCACGTCCAGTCACGTCCAGTCCAGTCACGTCCAGTCACGTCCAGTCACGTCCAGTCCAGTCACGTCCAGTCCAGTCACGTCACGTCCAGTCACGTCCAGTCCAGTCACGTCCAGTCCAGTCACGTCCAGTCCAGTCCAGTCACGTCCAGTCCAGTCACGTCCAGTCACGTCCAGTCCAGTCACGTCCAGTCACGTCCAGTCACGTCCAGTCACGTCACGTCCAGTCACGTCCAGTCCAGTCCAGTCACGTCACGTCCAGTCACGTCCAGTCCAGTCACGTCCAGTCCAGTCACGTCACGTCCAGTCACGTCCAGTCCAGTCACGTCACGTCCAGTCACGTCCAGTCCAGTCACGTCACGTCCAGTCACGTCCAGTCACGTCCAGTCCAGTCCAGTCACGTCACGTCCAGTCACGTCCAGTCACGTCACGTCCAGTCACGTCCAGTCACGTCACGTCCAGTCCAGTCCAGTCACGTCCAGTCCAGTCACGTCCAGTCCAGTCACGTCCAGTCCAGTCACGTCCAGTCCAGTCCAGTCACGTCCAGTCCAGTCACGTCCAGTCCAGTCACGTCCAGTCCAGTCACATCCAGTCACGTCCAGTCCAGTCCAGTCCAGTCCAGTCACGTCCAGTCACGTCCAGTCACGTCCAGTCACGTCCAGTCCAGTCCAGTCACGTCCAGTCCAGTCACGTCACGTCACGTCCAGTCACGTCCAGTCCAGTCCAGTCACGTCCAGTCCAGTCACGTCACGTCACGTCCAGTCCAGTCCAGTCCAGTCACGTCACGTCACGTCCAGTCACGTCCAGTCCAGTCCAGTCACGTCCAGTCACGTCCAGTCCAGTCCAGTCACGTCCAGTCCAGTCACGTCACGTCACGTCCAGTCACGTCCAGTCCAGTCCAGTCACGTCACGTCCAGTCACGTCACGTCCAGTCACGTCACGTCCAGTCACGTCCAGTCACGTCCAGTCACGTCCAGTCCAGTCACGTCACGTCCAGTCACGTCCAGTCCAGTCACGTCACGTCCAGTCACGTCCAGTCACGTCACGTCCAGTCACGTCCAGTCACGTCCAGTCCAGTCACGTCACGTCCAGTCACGTCCAGTCACGTCCAGTCCAGTCACGTCACGTCCAGTCACGTCCAGTCACGTCCAGTCACGTCCAGTCCAGTCCAGTCACGTCACGTCCAGTCACGTCCAGTCACGTCCAGTCACATCCAGTCACGTCACGTCCAGTCCAGTCACGTCACGTCCAGTCACGTCCAGTCACGTCCAGTCCAGTCACGTCACGTCCAGTCACGTCCAGTCACGTCCAGTCCAGTCACGTCCAGTCCAGTCCAGTCACGTCCAGTCACGTCCAGTCCAGTCACGTCCAGTCACGTCCAGTCCAGTCACGTCCAGTCCAGTCCAGTCACGTCCAGTCCAGTCCAGTCACGTCCAGTCACGTCCAGTCACGTCACGTCCAGTCACGTCCAGTCCAGTCCAGTCACGTCCAGTCACGTCCAGTCACGTCACGTCCAGTCACGTCCAGTCACGTCCAGTCACGTCCAGTCCAGTCCAGTCACGTCCAGTCCAGTCCAGTCACGTCCAGTCCAGTCCAGTCACGTCACGTCCAGTCACGTCCAGTCCAGTCACGTCCAGTCCAGTCACGTCACGTCACGTCCAGTCACGTCACGTCCAGTCACGTCCAGTCACGTCACGTCCAGTCACGTCCAGTCACGTCCAGTCACGTCCAGTCACGTCACGTCCAGTCACGTCCAGTCACGTCCAGTCACGTCCAGTCCAGTCACGTCACGTCCAGTCACGTCCAGTCACGTCACGTCCAGTCACGTCCAGTCACGTCACGTCCAGTCACGTCCAGTCACGTCCAGTCCAGTCCAGTCACGTCACGTCCAGTCACGTCCAGTCACGTCCAGTCACGTCCAGTCACGTCCAGTCACGTCCAGTCCAGTCCAGTCACGTCACGTCCAGTCACGTCCAGTCACGTCCAGTCACGTCCAGTCCAGTCACGTCACGTCCAGTCACGTCCAGTCACGTCCAGTCACGTCCAGTCACGTCCAGTCCAGTCACGTCACGTCCAGTCACGTCCAGTCCAGTCACGTCACGTCCAGTCCAGTCACGTCACGTCCAGTCACGTCACGTCCAGTCACGTCCAGTCACGTCCAGTCACGTCCAGTCCAGTCCAGTCACGTCCAGTCCAGTCACGTCCAGTCCAGTCCAGTCACGTCCAGTCACGTCCAGTCACGTCCAGTCCAGTCACGTCCAGTCACGTCCAGTCCAGTCACGTCCAGTCACGTCCAGTCACGTCCAGTCCAGTCCAGTCACGTCCAGTCACGTCCAGTCCAGTCCAGTCCAGTCCAGTCACGTCCAGTCCAGTCCAGTCACGTCCAGTCCAGTCACGTCCAGTCACGTCCAGTCCAGTCACGTCCAGTCCAGTTACGTCCAGTCACGTCCAGTCACGTCCAGTCCAGTCCAGTCACGTCCAGTCACGTCCAGTCCAGTCACGTCCAGTCCAGTCCAGTCCAGTCCAGTCACGTCCAGTCCAGTCACGTCCAGTCACGTCCAGTCCAGTCCAGTCCAGTCCAGTCACGTCCAGTCACGTCACGTCACGTCCAGTCACGTCCAGTCCAGTCCAGTCACGTCCAGTCCAGTCACGTCCAGTCACGTCCAGTCACATCCAGTCCAGTCCAGTCACGTCCAGTCACGTCCAGTCCAGTCACGTCCAGTCCAGTCCAGTCACGTCCAGTCACGTCACGTCATGTCCAGTCACGTCCAGTCACGTCCAGTCACGTCCAGTCCAGTCCAGTCACGTCCAGTCCAGTCACGTCCAGTCCAGTCCAGTCCAGTCACGTCCAGTCCAGTCCAGTCCAGTCCAGTCACGTCCAGTCCAGTCACGTCCAGTCCAGTCACGTCCAGTCCAGTCACGTCCAGTCACGTCCAGTCCAGTCACGTCCAGTCCAGTCACGTCCAGTCACGTCCAGTCCAGTCCAGTCACGTGCAGTCCAGTCACGTCCAGTCACGTCCAGTCCAGTCCAGTCACGTCCAGTCCAGTCACGTCCAGTCCAGTCACGTCCAGTCCAGTCACGTCCAGTCCAGTCACGTCCAGTCCAGTCCAGTCACGTCCAGTCACGTCCAGTCACGTCCAGTCCAGTCACGTCCAGTCACGTCCAGTCCAGTCCAGTCCAGTCACGTCCAGTCACGTCACGTCACGTCCAGTCCAGTCCAGTCCAGTCCAGTCCAGTCACGTCCAGTCCAGTCACGTCCAGTCACGTCCAGTCCAGTCACGTCCAGTCACGTCCAGTCCAGTCCAGTCCAGTCCAGTCACGTCCAGTCACGTCACGTCACGTCCAGTCACGTCCAGTCACGTCCAGTCCAGTCCAGTCTAGTCACGTCCAGTCACGTCACGTCACGTCCAGTCACGTCCAGTCCAGTCCAGTCCAGTCACGTCCAGTCCAGTCACGTCCAGTCACGTCCAGTCCAGTCCAGTCACGTCCAGTCACGTCCAGTCCAGTCACGTCCAGTCACGTCCAGTCCAGTCCAGTCCAGTCACGTCCAGTCACGTCACGTCCAGTCCAGTCCAGTCACGTCCAGTCCAGTCACGTCCAGTCCAGTCACGTCCAGTCACGTCCAGTCCAGTCCAGTCACGTCCAGTCACGTCACGTCCAGTCACGTCACGTCCAGTCACGTCACGTCCAGTCACGTCCAGTCCAGTCCAGTCCAGTCACGTCCAGTCCAGTCACGTCCAGTCACGTCCAGTCACGTCCAGTCCAGTCACGTGCAGTCCAGTCACGTCCAGTCACGTGCAGTCCAGTCACGTCCAGTCACGTCCAGTCCAGTCCAGTCCAGTCACGTCCAGTCCAGTCACGTCCAGTCCAGTCACATCCAGTCCAGTCCAGTCACGTCCAGTCACGTCCAGTCCAGTCACGTCCAGTCCAGTCACGTCCAGTCCAGTCCAGTCCAGTCCAGTCACGTCCAGTCACGTCCAGTCCAGTCCAGTCCAGTCCAGTCACGTCCAGTCCAGTCCAGTCCAGTCACGTCCAGTCCAGTCACGTCCAGTCACGTCCAGTCCAGTCCAGTCACGTCCAGTCCAGTCCAGTCACGTCCAGTCCAGTCACGTCCAGTCCAGTCCAGTCCAGTCACGTCCAGTCCAGTCCAGTCCAGTCACGTCCAGTCCAGTCCAGTCCAGTCCAGTCACGTCCAGTCCAGTCCAGTCACGTCCAGTCCAGTCACGTCCAGTCACGTCCAGTCCAGTCACGTCCAGTCACGTCCAGTCAAGTCCAGTCCAGTCACGTCCAGTCACGTCCAGTCCAGTCCAGTCACGTCCAGTCCAGTCCAGTCACGTCCAGTCCAGTCACGTCCAGTCACGTCCAGTCCAGTCACGTCCAGTCCAGTCCAGTCCAGTCCAGTCCAGTCCAGTCCAGTCCAGTCACGTCCAGTCACGTCCAGTCACGTCCAGTCCAGTCCAGTCACGTCCAGTCCAGTCACGTTCAGTCCAGTCCAGTCCAGTCCAGTCCAGTCACGTCCAGTCACGTCCAGTCCAGTCACGTCCAGTCCAGTCCAGTCACGTCCAGTCCAGTCACGTCCAGTCACGTCCAGTCACGTCCAGTCACGTCCAGTCCAGTCACGTCCAGTCCAGTCACGTCCAGTCACGTCCAGTCACGTCCAGTCCAGTCCAGTCCAGTCACGTCCAGTCCAGTCACGTCCAGTCCAGTCCAGTCACGTCCAGTCCAGTCACGTCCAGTCCAGTCACGTCCAGTCCAGTCACGTCCAGTCCAGTCCAGTCACGTCCAGTCCAGTCACGTCCAGTCCAGTCCAGTCACGTCCAGTCCAGTCCAGTCCAGTCCAGTCACGTCCAGTCACGTCCAGTCCAGTCACGTCCAGTCCAGTCACGTCCAGTCCAGTCCAGTCACGTCCAGTCCAGTCACGTCCAGTCACGTCCAGTCACGTCCAGTCCAGTCACGTCCAGTCCAGTCACGTCCAGTCACGTCCAGTCCAGTCACGTCACGTCCAGTCCAGTCACATCCAGTCCAGTCACGTCCAGTCCAGTCCAGTCACGTCCAGTCCAGTCACGTCCAGTCACGTCCAGTCACGTCACGTCCAGTCACGTCCAGTCACGTCCAGTCCAGTCCAGTCCAGTCACGTCCAGTCCAGTCACGTCCAGTCCAGTCACGTCCAGTCCAGTCCAGTCACGTCCAGTCCAGTCACGTCCAGTCACGTCCAGTCCAGTCCAGTCACGTCCAGTCCAGTCACGTCCAGTCCAGTCACGTCCAGTCCAGTCACGTCCAGTCCAGTCACGTCACGTCCAGTCCAGTCACGTCCAGTCCAGTCCAGTCACGTCCAGTCACGTCCAGTCCAGTCCAGTCACGTCCAGTCCAGTCACGTCCAGTCCAGTCCAGTCACGTCCAGTCCAGTCACGTCCAGTCACGTCCAGTCCAGTCACGTCCAGTCCAGTCACGTCCAGTCACGTCACGTCCAGTCCAGTCACGTCCAGTCCAGTCCAGTCCAGTCACGTCCAGTCCAGTCACGTCCAGTCCAGTCACGTCCAGTCCAGTCCAGTCCCGTCCAGTCACGTCCAGTCACGTCCAGTCCAGTCCAGTCCAGTCACGTCCAGTCCAGTCACGTCCAGTCCAGTCACGTCCAGTCCAGTCCAGTCACGTCCAGTCCAGTCACGTCCAGTCACGTCCAGTCCAGTCCAGTCACGTCCAGTCCAGTCACGTCCAGTCCAGTCCAGTCACGTCCAGTCCAGTCCAGTCACGTCCAGTCCAGTCACGTCCAGTCACGTCCAGTCCAGTCACGTCCAGTCCAGTCACGTCCAGTCCAGTCACGTCCAGTCCAGTCACGTCACGTCCAGTCACGTCACGTCCAGTCCAGTCACGTCCAGTCCAGTCACGTCCAGTCCAGTCACGTCCAGTCCAGTCCAGTCACGTCCAGTCCAGTCACGTCACGTCCAGTCCAGTCCAGTCACGTCCAGTCCAGTCACGTCCAGTCCAGTCCAGTCACGTCCAGTCCAGTCACGTCCAGTCCAGTCACGTCCAGTCACGTCCAGTCCAGTCCAGTCCAGTCCAGTCACGTCCAGTCCAGTCACGTCCAGTCCAGTCCAGTCCAGTCCAGTCCAGTCCAGTCCAGTCCAGTCCAGTCACGTCCAGTCCAGTCACGTCACGTCCAGTCCAGTCACGTCCAGTCCAGTCACGTCCAGTCCAGTCACGTCCAGTCCAGTCACGTCCAGTCCAGTCCAGTCACGTCCAGTCCAGTCACGTCACGTCCAGTCCAGTCCAGTCACGTCCAGTCCAGTCACGTCCAGTCCAGTCCAGTCACGTCCAGTCCAGTCACGTCCAGTCCAGTCACGTCCAGTCACGTCCAGTCCAGTCCAGTCCAGTCCAGTCACGTCCAGTCCAGTCACGTCCAGTCCAGTCACGTCCAGTCCAGTCCAGTCCAGTCCAGTCCAGTCACGTCCAGTCCAGTCCAGTCACGTCCAGTCCAGTCACGTCCAGTCCAGTCCAGTCACGTCCAGTCCAGTCACGTCCAGTCCAGTCCAGTCACGTCCAGTCCAGTCACGTCCAGTCCAGTCACGTCACGTCCAGTCCAGTCACGTCCAGTCCAGTCCAGTCACGTCCAGTCACGTCCAGTCCAGTCCAGTCACGTCCAGTCCAGTCACGTCCAGTCCAGTCCAGTCACGTCCAGTCCAGTCACGTCCAGTCACGTCCAGTCCAGTCACGTCCAGTCCAGTCACGTCCAGTCCAGTCACGTCACGTCCAGTCCAGTCACGTCCAGTCCAGTCCAGTCCAGTCACGTCCAGTCCAGTCACGTCCAGTCCAGTCACGTCCAGTCCAGTCCAGTCCAGTCCCGTCCAGTCACGTCCAGTCACGTCCAGTCACGTCCAGTCCAGTCCAGTCCAGTCACGTCCAGTCCAGTCACGTCCAGTCCAGTCACGTCCAGTCCAGTCCAGTCACGTCCAGTCCAGTCACGTCCAGTCACGTCCAGTCCAGTCCAGTCACGTCCAGTCCAGTCACGTCCAGTCCAGTCCAGTCACGTCCAGTCCAGTCACGTCCAGTCACGTCCAGTCCAGTCACGTCCAGTCCAGTCACGTCACGTCCAGTCCAGTCACGTCCAGTCCAGTCACGTCCAGTCCAGTCACGTCCAGTCCAGTCACGTCCAGTCCAGTCACGTCCAGTCCAGTCACGTCCAGTCCAGTCACGTCCAGTCCAGTCCAGTCACGTCCAGTCCAGTCACGTCACGTCCAGTCCAGTCCAGTCACGTCCAGTCCAGTCACGTCCAGTCCAGTCCAGTCACGTCCAGTCCAGTCACGTCCAGTCCAGTCACGTCCAGTCACGTCCAGTCCAGTCCAGTCCAGTCCAGTCCAGTCACGTCCAGTCCAGTCACGTCCAGTCCAGTCACGTCCAGTCCAGTCACGTCCAGTCCAGTCCAGTCCAGTCACGTCCAGTCCAGTCCAGTCACGTCCAGTCCAGTCACGTCCAGTCCAGTCACGTCCAGTCCAGTCACGTCACGTCCAGTCCAGTCCAGTCCAGTCCAGTCCAGTCACGTCCAGTCCAGTCACGTCACGTCCAGTCCAGTCCAGTCCAGTCCAGTCCAGTCACGTCCAGTCCAGTCCAGTCACGTCCAGTCCAGTCACGTCCAGTCCAGTCCAGTCCAGTCCAGTCACGTCCAGTCCAGTCACGTCCAGTCCAGTCACGTCACGTCCAGTCCAGTCCAGTCCAGTCCAGTCCAGTCCAGTCACGTCACGTCACGTCCAGTCCAGTCCAGTCCAGTCCAGTCACGTCCAGTCCAGTCACGTCCAGTCCAGTCCAGTCACGTCCAGTCCAGTCACGTCCAGTCCAGTCCAGTCCAGTCCAGTCACGTTCAGTCCAGTCCAGTCCAGTCCAGTCCAGTCCAGTCACGTCCAGTCCAGTCACGTCCAGTCACGTCCAGTCCAGTCCAGTCACGTCCAGTCCAGTCACGTCCAGTCCAGTCCAGTCACGTCCAGTCCAGTCACGTCCAGTCCAGTCACGTCCAGTCCAGTCACGTCCAGTCACGTCCAGTCACGTCCAGTCCAGTCACGTCCAGTCACGTCCAGTCCAGTCCAGTCCAGTCACGTCCAGTCCAGTCACGTCCAGTCCAGTCACGTCCAGTCCAGTCCAGTCACGTCCAGTCCAGTCACGTCACGTCCAGTCCAGTCCAGTCACGTCCAGTCCAGTCACGTCCAGTCCAGTCACGTCCAGTCCAGTCACGTCCAGTCACGTCCAGTCACGTCCAGTCCAGTCACGTCCAGTCACGTCCAGTCACGTCCAGTCACGTCCAGTCACGCTTGAGGTCTCCACACCTCCAGCCACAGAATGAAACACTCTCCATTTTATACACACACCCTGAGGTAGGGATATGTGAGCAGCCAATTCCACCCGTCTCTTATGACTGTTCGTAAAAAACGGCCCTGACACGCCCTATTAACCCTCTCAGCACTAAACGCGCTGGAGCATTCTTTCCCGGTTTTACATCACCAAAGCTACCAACCTGGGTGATACATATCTCCCCTCAAGGACCTGACTGGCGGCCATCTTACAGTATATAAAATCTTTCCCAGATTACTAACTCTCCTACACCTGAAGATGGAAATACACTAGACCTGATTTTCTCCCGGTTCTGTTCAGTGCATGACTTTATTAACTATGTTCTTCCGCTTTCTGTTCACAACCTCCACTATTTCTCCCAGTGTTCCGTCCCCACCTTACACAAGCACGTGGGAGAACCCCTAAAGAGACCCCTATCTAACAAGCCAGAAAACTTTTATTTCATATTTGATTAAAAACGTCTAGGGGTATATGAAACTTTGTTCCAAGGGGGAAACTTGTGCTATGAGTACAGTTTGTCCTATTCTGCCACTTGAATGAAGGCACCCGGGTGCTGCTAAGTGTGTGTAGAAATACGGATACCACTATAAAATACTAAAGGCAGATTAGGGACAAAGTTTTATATAACCCTAGGCGTTTTTAATCAAATATAAAATAAAAGCTAAGTTTTATGGCTTGTTAGAGAAGAGTCTCTTTTGGGGTTCTACCCATTTTGTAAATACATACTCTCCCAGGCCATTATTTTCCTCCCAGTTTGTTATTTGCTCCGTACACCTCGCACACACGCGGCTCTGCTTCGTACACCTCGTAAACACGCGACTCCGCTCCGTACACCTCGTACGCACGCGGCTCCGCTACGCACACCTCGTACGTACGCGGCTCCGCTCCGCACACCTCGTACGCACGCAGCTTCGCTCCGCACACCTCGTACGCACGCGGCTCCGCTCCGCACACCCCGTACGCACGCGGCTCCGCTCCGCACACCCCGTACGCACGCCGCTCCGCTCCGTACACCCCGTACGCACGCCGCTCCGCTCCGTACACCCCGTACGCACGCCGCTCCGCTCCGTACACCTCGTACGCACGCCGCTCCGCTCCGTACACCTCGTACGCACGCCGCTCCGCTCCGTACGCACGCGGCTCTGCTCCGTACACCTCGTACACACGCGGCACCGCTCCGTACACCTCGTACACACGCCGCTCCGCTCCGTACACCTCGTACACACGCCGCTCCGCTCCGTACACCTCGTACACACGCCGCTCCGTACACCTCGTACACACACGGCTCTGCTACATCCACACTGTAAACCCCTCCTGACCCCACACATAAACTTCAGCTCATCCAGCACCATGATAACCAGCACAGCAGAGTCCTGCATCCACTGAGGCCCCTGATCATGTGACCCCTGACTCCTCCCCTCCTGTGACCTCATCACAGCTCCTGTGTGCACAGAACAGCCATATATGTGGTGGCGGCTCTGCAGGTGGAGGTATGTGGAGACCCCCATTACTGGGCGCAGGGGGCATTAACCCCTTCAGCACGGAGACTCTTTTGGGGTCTTGTGTTGCCTCTTTATAAGAATCATAAGGTTTTTGTTCTGTTTCCTGTAATAGATACATACGACCCAACTATGGAGACAGGAAGGGAGGAAACGTATTGTTCTCATAGTACAGGGCCCCTTTACTGGCCCCACAGTGTAATGCCCCCATTATGCCCCTTATGCAGGATGTATGATGCCCCCACACAGTGCAATGCCCCCATTATGCCCCTTATGCGGGATGTATGATGCCCCCACACAGTGCAATGCCCCCATTATGCCCCTTATGCAGGATGTATGATGCCCCACACAGTGTAATGCCCCCATTATGCCCCTTATGCAGGATGTATGATGCCCCCATTATGCCCCTTATGCAGTATGTATGATGCCCCCACAGTGTAATGCCCCTTATACAGTATGTATGATGCCTCACACACTGTGTAATTCCCCCATTATGCCCCTTATGTAGTATGTATGATGCCCCCACACAGTGTAATGCCCCCATTATGCCCCTTATGCAGGATGTATGATGTCCCCACACTGTGTAATGCCCCCATTATGCCCCTTATGCAGGATGTATGATGCCCCCTTATGTGGTATGTATGATGCCCCCACAGTGTAATGCCCCTTATACAGTATGTATGATGCCCCACACAGTGTAATGCCCCCATTATGCCCCTTATGTAGTATGTATGATGCCCCCCACAGTGTTATGCCCCTTATGCAGTATGTATGATGCCCCCACACAGTGTAATGCCCCCATTATGCCCCTTATGCAGGATGTATGATGCCCCCACACAGTGTAATGCTCCCATTATGCCCCCTTATGCAGTATGTATGATGCCCCCACAGTGTAATGCCCCTTATACAGTATGTATGATGCCCCACACACATTGTAATGCCCCCATTATGCCCCTTATGTAGTATGTATGATGCCCCCCACAGTGTTATGCCCCTTATGCAGTATGTATGATGCCCCCACACAGTGTAATGCCCCCATTATGCCTCTTATGCAGGATGTATGATGCCCCCACACAGTGTAATGCCCCCATTATGCCCCTTATGCACTATGTATGATGCCTCCACACAGTGTAATGCCCCCTTATGCAGTATGTATGATGCCCCTTATACAGTATGTATGATGCCCCCACAGTGTGATGCCCCCCACACAGTGTAATGCCCCCATTATGCCCCTTATGCAGTATGTATGATGTCCCCACACAGTGTAATGCCCCCATTATGCCCCTTAAGCACAATGTATGATGCCCCCACACAGTGTAATGCCCCCATTATGCCCCTTATGCAGGATGTGTGATGCCCCCACAGTGTAATGCCCCCATTATGCCCCTTGTGCAGGATGTATGATGCCCCCCACCCAGTGTAATGCCCCCATTATGCCCCTTATGCAATATGTATGATGCCCCCATTATGCCCCTTATGCAGGATGTATGATGCCCACACACAGTGTAATGCCCCCATTATGCCCCTTATGCAGTATGTATGATGCCCCACACAGTGTAATGCCCCCATTATGCCCCTTATGCAGTATGTATGATGCCCCACACAGTGTAATGCCCCCATTATGCGCCTTATGCAGTATGTATGATGCCCCCACACAGTGTAATGCCCCCATTATGCCCCTTATGCAGGATGTATGATGCCCCCACATAGTGTAATGCCCCTATTATGCCCCTTATGCAGTATGTATGATGCCCCCACACAGTGTAATGTCCCCATTATGCCCCTTATGCAGGATGTATGATGCCCCCATTATGCCCCTTATGCAGTATGTATGATGCCCCCACACAATGTAATGTTCCCACAGTACCGCCTGAGGTCCTGCAGTTGAAATAATCCCACTGGACAGTGGTTTTACCTTTTACTGCTCCCCTACATGTATACCCTCGAGCATGTATACAGGCATGTAGGAGAGCAGGCATTACTAGATATCGAGGCTTTGTACAGTAATATACTGCATGAGGATGGTATCAGAGGAGTAAGGTATATTTAGGTATGGTATAGATATATGGATGACATTTTTATCATCTCGTCAGGGACGAGTTAACAATTTCTTGAATTTGTCAGGGAAATCAATAGAGTTGAGTAGATTTACACCGGAGTTTAGTTATAACCAGTTGCCTTTCCTGGATGTACTAATAAAGAAAGATATGCATGGGACCCTAGGGACACTCCTCTACCATAAACCAACAAGCAGTAATAAACAATTGATGTAGGATTGCCACCACTCCGTCCCCATAAAAAATGAAAACCCAAGGGCCAATTTTTACGGTTGAGAAGGAACTTCTCTGATGTCACAGATTTTAATATACAGGCAATAGACATGAACACCAGATTCAGGGAAAAAGGTTATCGACAGAACATTTTGGATTCCACACAATCATTTTTAGAAAAACGGAAGAGATGGACACTCCTTCATACTTAACCAAGAGACCAAGAAAAAGTTGGGATAACACAAGTAATAGAAACTTAAAGCGCACCTGTCAGCAGGATTGTGCTTAGTAAACCACATACACTGTCAGGTGGGCGCCCGTATACTGTGTAAAATGATACCTTTGTTGATGAAATCTGTCCAGCGGTTCTTTTATAATCTCTACTTTCATTTCTGACATAATGACATGCATGTGCTCTGGTGCTCTCATTATGTATTCATGTATGCCTATCTCTGCCTTGTGACAGGTCACTGCTTTCAGTGACTTGCCTACTATTTTACATACTGACTGTGTAATTTGTGTCACAAAGTGAAATTTACATTCCCCCCAAAATGGCTGCGGCTAACGCATGTGCAGTAGTATCTCTCATTCGCTGAAAAATGCTACTGCACACACTCGGACGTAATTTTGCTATAGGTGGACGCAGTCTTGCCTGTGATCCCACGTTGTCCATTTTTTTTATTTGGCGTGCATAAAAGTGCTGTTGGCCACAGTTTTGTGAACCTCTGAAAAAAAAGGATACCTCTAAACAGAGGCCAGACGGAGTCCAGAGTAACTTTGCTACCTCATTACTGTAAAAGGATCCCTCGGGATAGGGTTAGGGTTAGGGTTAGGATTAGGGTTACGGTTAGGATTAGGGTTACAGTTAGAGTTAGGGTTGTATTGGGAATTTTTCAAAAGTAAGGAAAAAAAATGATGACGATATGGCGACTAGTGTTGAGCACTACTGCTCGCCACTTGAGTTTGCATCGGGTGCTCCGGTATGCACCGAGTATAGTGGGTGCTCGAGTGACATGCTTGAGTCCCCGCCCCGCGTGTTTTGCGGCTGTTATACAGCCCAAAAAAACACGTGGGGATTGCCTGCCATACATGAGTAATCCCGCAGGTTTTTTTTGAATGTCTAACAACCGTGAAACATGCAAGGTGAGGACTCGAGCATGTCACTCAAGCACCCGCGATACTTGGTGCATACAAGAGTACCTGATGCAAACTCAAGTAGCGAGCACTTGCACTTAAAACTAATGACAACATATTCAATATGATTACCTAATGTGATCAAATTCTGTGATGTACCTCTGGGTTCAAAGTGTTCACTATACCCCTTGATAGGGGTGTAGTTTCCAAAATGAGGTCACTTGTGGGGGGTTTCCACTGTTTAGGTACATCAGGGGCTCTCCAAACGCAACATGGCATCCGTTCTCGATTCCAGCCAATTTTGCATTCAAAAGTCGCACAGTGCTCCTTCCCTTCTGAACCCTACCGTGCGCTCAAACAGTGCTTTTTCCCCACATATCGGGTATCAGTTTACTTAGGAGAAATTGCACAACAATTTTTGGGGTCCATTTTCTTCTCTTACCCTTGTGATAATAAAAAATTTGGGGCTAAAAGATCATTTTTGTGGAAAAAGTTAGAATTTTTTTTATTTTCATGGCTCTACGTTATAAACTCCTGTGAAGCACCTGGGGGTCAAGGTGATCACCACACATCTAGATAAGTTCTTTAAGGTGGTCTAGATCCCAAAATGGGGTCACTTGTGGGGGGGTTTCCACTGTTTAGGCACATCAGGGACTCCCCAAACGCGACATGGGTCCGCTAATTATTCAAGCAAATTTTACATTCAAAAAGTCAAATGGCGCTCCTACCTTACCGAGCCCTGCCATGTGCCTAAACAGTGGTTTTCCCCTACATATGGGGTATCTGTGTGCTCAGGAAAAATTGCACAACAAATTTTGGGGTCCATTTTTTTCCTGTTACCCTTGTAAAAATAAAAAAAATGTGTCTAAATTAACATTTTTGTGAAAAAAGTTAAATGTCCATTGTTCTCTTTCACATTACAAAAAATCCCATGAAGCACCTGAAGGGTTAATAAACTTCTTGAATGTGTTTTTTTTGGGTGGACTTGCCTTTAAATAGCTTTTCCCTCCACTTATGCACTGCCCCTGATGAAGGTTCGGCCGAAACATGCGTTGGGGTGAACGTGCGCCCACCGATGGAGTCCATCACCCGTAGCCATAGTACAACAGGTATACACTACCCCTATATAATTCTTTTTCCTACTATATCATCAGTAGTCTTAAGTAAAATTAAGTACCTCGGCTTATACTCGGGTTGGCTTATACTCGAGTATATACGGTACTTTAATAATTTCTCCCTTTCTCAGCAGTTTCCTAATTTAAGCGCTTAGAGAGGCCTCTCTGATTTTTTCCGCACGGTGCCGCATGCAACTGTACCTGTGACAGAAAGGTTCTTGAAGAGTGGAATGCTGGTGTAAAAATTATTAATGTAGAGGTTATAACCCTTATCCATCAGTGGGTGCAGCAATTCCAACACAATTTTCCCACTCAGCCCCAGGACAGGTGGGCATTCAGGGGGGTTAATTTGGTGTTCTTCCCTTCCTAGACTATAAATCTGTGGGTGTTTCCTGAGGTACTCTCGCACAGCTTGTACAGTTGAATTCTGCCCTCTTACTGGGCAGGTATTGTCGGAATTTTAACCTCTCTTTGAAATGAACCAGAGATTCATCTATAGAGATGTCTCTTTGGCGGTTGTACGTCTCAGCAAATTTTCTGCTGAAGTTTTCAACTACTGGCCAAATTTTGTATAGACTATCAAATTTGGGATCGTATTGGGAGGACACAGCGCATTATCACTATAAGGCCACGGCCGCACTATCAGTATTTGGTCAGTATTCAATCTGTATTTTTTCTCAGGAGTGAGAGCCAAAACCAGGAGTGGGTGATAAATGTAGAATTGGTGACTTGTTTCTATTATACCTTTTCCCTGATTGTCCCTCGCCTGGCTTTGGCTCCCACTCCTGAGGAAAAATACTGACCGAATACTGATAGTGGAGCCGGGGCCTAATGCAAACATTTTTGTCATGGCCAAACACAATACCGCGCTGTAGAGTATATCAGTAGTCCAGTATTGCCTAATCTCTGCTTTTCTAATAATGCCCATATGCAGCACAATGCCTCAAAAGTGGCGTACGATGACGTGGGATATTGGGTAAAAAATTGATGGGCATACAAATTTGTCTGGGCCACCATAAGATTTACTGTTTCCTCACTGAAAAAGAATTTTAAAAAGTATATTTTAGTGAGGCCTGAAACATCAAATTGGATTCCTGACCTTCCGATGAAATCCAGAATAACAGGCTGATCATTTTCGGGGGGGCGCAGGCCATATGGGATTGATAGTGGTAGGGGTTGCCTAGGTCCAAAGGCGCCTTGTTGAGGGTCTTTCCTCACTAGATGAGGAGAAATAGAGGAATGTGGGATCCAGTACTGATTCCAGTGTCGGTAAATGAGACAAGAATTAGCGTTATGGACAATGAGTCTTATGAGAAACGTATTCAGCTGCTTACTCCGAGGAAGAAACTGCTTGTTGTTTGTAGCCTAAAATATATAGGTTTTATTACTAGATGTAAAGAAGAAAACTAAATACTGTAAAATAATAAATCTCATATGTTTCCCATATTATTTGCAGTAATTGTATTATTACACAGGATTTTTATGATGTTACATCGGCTCATCATCTTATCTCTACAGTATTGGATCCTCTCAGTGGAGATCTTCTGTTTAAGAGAATTTTCCTGATTTATCCATCAAAGATGGATATGGGCAGAGACAAGATGACAGAGAGGATGTTACATGTCACCCTAGAGATCCTCTTCCGACTTACTGGAGAGGTGAGAGATTCTGATGACGTCACATTACATCATTATCTGTGGAAATAATAGATGGACAGAACTGGAGAGGTGAGGACTCTGGAAATGTCTGTAGTGAGATTTATTAATGTGTCTCTCCATAAACAGGATTACATAGTACTGAAGAAGACCTCTAGTGATCGCTGTCAGGACCCTGTGTCTGAGGGATGGGAAAGACCCCTGAGCCCAATCACGGGGCCTCCACCTCACCCCCTGATACATGAGGACATCAATGACCAGAAAGTCCTAGACCTCACCTACAAGATGATTGAGCTGCTGACTGGAGAGGTGACACTGCTGGGACATTATACAGTAACGCTATGAAGGGATCGGGGGTGACGGTATCATTGTATGTGTCAGGTTCCTATAAGATGTCAGGATGTTGCTGTCTATTTCTCCATGGAGGAGTGGGAGTATTTAGAAGAACATAAAGATGTGTACAAGGACATCATGATGGAGGTTCCCCAAGCCGTCACATCACCAGGTAATAGACAGGACTAAATACACATGGCCTATAATTATCTGTATGTAAAGAATGAATTCAGTCCCTGTATGTGTTTCCTCCAGTTTTATCCAGTAAGAGGACAACACCAGAGAGATGTCCCCATCCTCTTCTTCCACAGGACTGTAAACAAGAAGATCCCAATGTTCCTCAGGATAATCAGGTATATGAACAGATGATGTCATGAGATCTCCCCTATGATGTGTAGACGGCCGTGAAGGTCTTGTGTTCAGTCTTGTTTTATCCACCAGTATTATATGTTTTATACTTGTGTAATGATAACGGTGGAGATGGCAGGATTAGAGCTGATCATAGATGTGACTCCTCCATCTGTCTGTGACTTTTACAATATTTATTTCAGGGTGAAGATCTGACCCATATTAATACTACAGAGACATATGTGAGGGGTGATGAGTGGTGTAAAGAGGAGATTCCTACATATAACTACCCAGGTGAGTAGTAACCACTAAATGCAGAGAAGTCACAGATTTTTCACTGTCACCAGCTGTGGCTGTTTTTTCGGTATTGTAGTCTGGCCGTATCACAATCATGTGATCATCATTTTGCCTCTAGACCACAACATTCTCCTCCACCCAAAACTGTTCAAATGAATATGGGCATTGAAAACCCTTTTTTAGAGACCTTAAAACCTGAAGGATACACCTACCCCCTATGATTAGACTCTTACCTGCCCAGATCTGTAAATTACAAAGCTAAATGATAGCGTACTTAGAATATGCTGACAAGTTAGAAAATTACTTGAAGAAAAATATTATGATGGGCCTGTAAGAGAAAGCAGAGGGTAATGATGCTGTTGGCTTCCTAGGACCCTGATATCTTATTGGATGAATCTACCTTCTCTCCCTTCTGTGCTGCTGAATGTGCTTATATGGTCCCTACAAGACCAGGTCAAGTCTTTCTGGCCAAACTTCTCTTTTATGATCGACAATATTAAATGTGCAGTGAGGGCTAAGCGTGAATTTCTGTACAATAACAACAGAGTTTCCCTTTATTCTAACTTTTCAATCTATTTTAAAACCGACTAACTTCAAACTGGATTACGATAAAGTATACAAAAAACATGACATCTGTGCCATGATATACAGTTGTGCTGAAAAGTCTACATACCCCGGCAGAATTTTTGCTTTCTTGGCCTTGTTTCAGAGAATATGAATGATAACAATAAACTTTTTCTCCACTCATGATTATTGGTTGGGTGACGCCAAACTAGTGTGTTTTCTCTTTTTAAATCTTAATGACAACCAAAAACATCCAAATGACCCTGATCAAAAGTCCACATACCCTGGTGATTTTGGCCTGATAACATGCTCAGAATTTGACACAAATGGGTTTGAATGGCTACTAAAGGTAACATCCTCACCTGTGACCTGTTTGCTTGTAATCAGTGTGTGTGCATAAAAGCTGAGTGAGTTTCTGGGATTCAGATAGACTCTTGCATCTTTCATCCAGCCACTGCCGATTCTGGATTGTGAGTCATGGGGAAAGCAAAAGAATTGTCAACGGATCTACGGGAAAAGGTAGTTGAACTGTATAACACAGGAAAGGGATACAAAAAGATATCCAAGGAATTGATAATGCCAGTCAGCAGCGTTCAAACTGTGATTAACAAATGAAAAATCAGGGGCTCTGTAAAAACCAAACCACGATCAGTTAGGTCAAGAAAGATTTCAGCCACAACTGCCAGGAAAATAGTTTGGGTTGCAAAGAAAAACCCACAAAGAACATCAGCTAAAATTCAGGACTCTCTGAAAACTAGCGGTATGGCTGTTTCAAGATGCACAATAAGGAGGCACTTGAAGAAAAATGGGCTGCATGGTCGAGTCGCCAGAAGAAAGCCATTACTGCGCAAATGCCACTAAGTATCTCGCCTACAATGCGCCAAACAGTACAGAGACAAGCCTCAAAACTTCTGGAACAAGGTAATTTGGAGTGATGAGACAAAAATTGAACTTTTTGGCCACAACCATAAACGTTACATTAGGAGAGAGGTCAACAAGGCCTATGATGAAAGGAACACCATTCCTACTGTAAAGCACGGAGGTGGATCGCTGATGTTTTGGGGATGTGTGAGCTACAAAGGCACAGGAAACTTGGTAAAAGTTGAAGGAAAGATGAATGTAGCACATTATCAGCAAATACTGGAGGCAAATTTGCACTCATCAGCCCAGAAGGTGCGCATGGGACGTACTTGGACGTTCCAACATGACAACGATCCAAAACACAAGGCCAAGTCGACCTGTCATTGGCTACAGCAGAACAAAGTGAAGGTTCTGGAGTGGCCATCTCAGTCTGCTGACCTCAATATCATTGAGCCACTCTGGGGAGATCTCAAGCGCGCAGTTCATGCTAGACAGCCCAGGAATTTACAGGAGCTGGAGGCTTTTTGCCAAGAAGAATGGGCAGCTTTACCATCTGAGAAAATAAAGAACCTTATCCACAACTACCACAAAATACTTCTAGCTGTCATTGATGTTAAAGGGGGCAATACACGGTATTAAGAACTGGGGTATGTGAACTTTTGATCAGGGTCATTTGGATGTTTTTGGTTGTCATTAAGATTTAAAAAGAGAAAAAACAGCAGTTTGACAATAAATGGTTCACCCAACCAATAACCATGAGTGGAAAAAATGTCTTTTGTTATCATTCATTTTCTCTGAAACGACGCCAATAAAGCAAAAAATCTGCCGGGGTATGTAAACTTTAGAGCACAACTGTATCTCTAAGCTGTGCTTAGTTGACAGCTGTAATGAACATTTATTCACGCCTGCAGGAGATGTGTTGGCATGGCTCGAGCCCTGGTTTCATGGATTCACTCAACGTCATAAATTACATTATGCTTTAGATCCTAAGGAATTCAGATTACTGCACAATCTCTCCTGAAATGGGGGCACTAATACTTTCTCTACTCTTCTGGTCAGCACTCATCGTAGCTCCACTGGTTCACCACAAATGAGTACAACTCCGGTTTAATGTTGGAGTTCTTCTCCCAAACATACGTTGGTGTTGGGGATGTAACATATATTTGTATTCTTGTATTTTTTATGATAGTTTATTTGTATCGGGATCGGCCTGCCTCACTTATGCGAGTCTGTAACTACCTGGTAGTTACAGACTGAAGCTTTTTTTTTACTGAAGAAGACTTTCAGCTTCATCATTTCAGTCAGTGTGTTATTATCTATAGTCACAGTTTTGCCCATTACCCTTTAACCCCTCCTTATGGATCTGGACTTACAGAGAGACTCCTAGGCTTCGGCCATAGTGTTACTTGCAGTTCTGTGGAATGAGATGGGAAGAATAGGCAGGTAGTCGGGTCAGACCAAGAAGGTCAGAGAAAATACAAAATCAGAATTACCGAGAGTAGTCAGTAAACAGGCCGGGGTCACAATGGGAAACAAATACACAAGCCGGGAGCTGAGCACAGAGGACTGAACCAGAGGAGAACAAGGCTGTATCTGGCTGCTTCCGGCAATATGCTTCTAGCTTTAGTGGGGTGCGGTGCTCTCCAAATGGCTGAAGCAGGGAGCAGATTACTCCAGCTGGACAGCACACACACCCATACTGCCAGACTGGATGGCATTACTGGTTCCAGGCTAACTAATCTAAGTGGCTGGACAGCGCCTGCGCCTCTCAGAGCTTCTGGTTCCAACGTCTCCTCCATCACCAGCGCCACCTGTAGAATGAATAAGGCGGTACCTGGTGACAGAAGCAGACGTAGCAGGAGCAGGTCCCAGAGGAGATGGGACACACCACACAAAATGTCAGAAAATCAGAGCAGTAGAAATCCCCATATAGTAACTCCATTTTGGAAATTATGACCCTCAATGAATTAATCTTTAGAAGTTGTTACTACTTTGACTCCGCAGTCACTTTCCAAAAATTAGCACGCAGTGGATGTTGCAAAGTGAAAATTACAAATATGCCATTTTATTGCCCATCACATTGTGCCCAGATTGTTCTCCAGGAGACACACACATACTGTGAATTAAGTGGGTTCTTCTCACTATAGTAATGCCAAATACATGGATGCTAAATGTGGTTTGGGCGCACTGCAAGGCTCAGAACGAGGGGGAGATTTACCTTTGGGAGAGCAAATTTTGCTGGATTGATTTATAGAAACAAAGTTGCTTTTCAAAAGCCTTTGAGCTACTAATAATGTGAAAACCTCAGTGGAAAAACAGACAGATGATGGACCTGAGTGAGGACTTGTTTTTTGTGGGATGAGTAGAAGTTTTCATAGATACAGTCATATGAAAAAGTTTGGGCACCCCTATTAATCTTAAGCTTAATGTTCTATAAAAATTGGTGTTTTTGCAACAGCTATTTCAGTTTGATATATGTAATAACTGTTGGATACAGTAATGTTTCTGCCTTGAAATGAGGTTCATTGTACTAACAGAAAATGTGCAATCTGCATTCAAACAAAATTTGACAGGTGCATAAGTATGGGCACCTCACCAGAAAAGTGACATTAATAGTTAGTAGATCCTCCTTTTGCAAAAATAACAGCCTCTAGTCGCTTCCTGTAGCTTTTAATGAGTTCCTGAATCCTGGATGAAGGTATTTTTGACCATTCCTCTTTACAAAACAATTCCAGTTCAGTTAAGTTTGATGGTCATCGAGCATGGACAGCCCTCTTCAAATGATCCCACAGATGTTCAATGATATTCAGGTCTGGGGACTGGGATGGCCATTCCAGAACATTGTAGTTGTTCCTCTGCATGAATGCCTGAGTAGATTTGGAGCGGTGTTTTGGATCATTGTCTTGCTGAAAGATCCATCCACTTTGTAACTTCATATTTATCACTGATTCTTGAACACTATTGTCAAGAATCTGCTGATACTGAGTGGAATCCATGCGTCCCTCAACTTTAACAAGATTCCTAGTGACAGCATTGACCACACAGCCCCAAAGCATGATGGAACCTCCACCAAATTTTACTGTGGGTAGCAAGTGTTTTTCTTGGAATGCTGTGTTTTTTTGCCACCATGCATAACGCCTTTTTGTATGACCAAATAATTCAATCTTGATTTCATCAGTCCACAGGACCTTCTTCCAAAAAGAAATTGGCTTCTCCAAATGTGCTTTTGCATACCTCAGCCAACTCTGTTTGTGGCGTGCTTGCAGAAACGGCTTCTTTCGCATCACTCTCCCATACAGCTTCTCCTTGTGCAAAGTGCCTTGTATAGTTGACCGATGCACAGTGACACCATCTGCAGCAAGTTGATGCTGCAGCTCTCTGGAGGTGGTCTGAGGATTGTCCTTGACTGATCTCACCATTCTTCTTCTCTGCCTTTCTGATGTTTTTCTTGGCCTGCCACTTCTGGCCTTAACAAGAACTGTCCCTGTGTTCTTCCATTTCCTTACTATGTTCCTCACAGTGGAAACTGACAGGTTAAATCTCTGAGACAGCTTTTTGTATGCTTCCCCTGAACAACTATGTTGAATAATCTTTGTTTTCAGATCATTTGACAGTTGTTTTGAGGAGCACATGATGCCACTCTTCAGAGGAGATTCAAACAGGAGAACAACTTGCAAGTGGCCACTTTAAGTAGCTTTTCTCATGATTGCATACACCTGGCTATAAAGTTCAAAGCTCCATGAGGTTACAAAACCAAAAAAGTGCTTTAGTAAGTCAGTAAAAAGTAGGTAGGAGTATTTAAAACAAGAAAATGATAAGGGTGCCCATACTTATGCACCTTTCAAATTTTGTTTGAATGCAGATTGCACATTTTCTGTTAGTACAATAAACCTCATTTCAAAGCAGAAACATTACTGTGTCCAACAGTTATTACATATATCAAACTGAAATAGCTGTTGCAAAAACACCAATTTTTATAAAACATTAAGCTTAAGATTAATAGGGGTGCCCAAACTTTTTCATATGACTGTATTATTTTTGCCTACATAACATTATTTGGCTTTTTATTCCATATTTGGGAGACAGGATGAACAAACAGTTCCACTGGTTCATCTTATGAGGTTTTTTAGCAGACTGTGAATGGTCATTTTGTTGCTGAATAATTCAATATTTTTACATCAGTTGCTATTTTTACAGTTTGAGTAGAAATGTTAAAAAATATGTAATTTGAGGATATTTTAATGAAAACTAATAATTTGTTTTATTCTTAGCAGATGATTATATAATTTGAGGATATTTTAATGAAAAATAATAATTGGTTTTATTCTTAGCAGATGACTGTACCAGGAGATCAGAGGGACAGCGGACATCTTTAATTCAACAGGATACAACTGAAGTGAATGCCATTACTCCTGATATACCATCATCCCTTCACAGCAAAGATCTGTCATCTGATCCTTTGAAACAGGTCCTGTCTTCTGATTCATTACCGACTACTAAGGAAAATCAAAGTCACAAAATAAGCATTAAAGAACAAACTGTTCCTAAAGCAACAAAGCCATTTTCACTTTCAGAATATGGAAATAGTTTTCCCCTCGAAAAGTCTTTTCTTAAACATCAAAACATTCACACAACAGAGAATAGATTTTTTTGTTTCAAGTGTGGGAAATGTTTTAACCAGAAATCAAATCTTGTTAATCACCAGAGAAGTCACACACAGAAGAAGCCTTTTACATGCTCAGAATGTGGGAAATGTTTTACAGAGAAATCAGGTTTCATCAAACATCAGAGAACTCACACAGGGGAGAAGCCTTTTACATGCTCAGAATGTGGGAAATGTTTTACAGAGAAATCAGGTTTCATCAAACATCAGAGAACTCACACAGGGGAGAAGCCTTTTACATGCTCAGAATGTGGGAAATGTTTTAAACAAAAATCACATCTTAATAACCACCAGAAAACCCACACAGGAGAAAAGGCATTTTCTTGTTCAGAATGTGGAATATGTTTTACATTTAAATCAAGTTTTATCAGACATCAGATAACTCACACAGGGGAGAAGCCTTTTTCCTGTTCAGAATGTGGAAAATGTTTTAACCGTAAAGCGATTCTTGATATCCACCAGAGAACCCACACAGGGGAGAAGCCATTTTCATGTTCAGAATGTGGGAAATGTTTTAACCAGAAATCAGATTTGGTCAATCACCAGAGAACTCACACAGGGGAGAAGCCTTTTACATGCTCAGAATGTGGGAAATGTTTTAAACAAAGATCACATCTTGATAACCACCAGACAACCCACACAGGAGAGAAGCCATTTTCTTGTTCAGGATGTGGAAAATGTTTTACATTTAAATCAAGTTTTATCAGACATCAAAGAACTCATACAGGGTTGAAGCCTTTTTCCTGTTCAGAATGTGGAAAATGTTTTAACCAGAAATCAGATCTGGTTAAGCACCAGAGAACTCACACAGGGGAGAAGTCTTTTTCCTGTTCAGAGTGTGGGAAATGTTTTGTGAATAAATTCTCACTTCTTAGTCACCAAAGTACTCACACAGGCGAGAAGCCATTTTCATGTTCTTAATGTGGGAAATGTTCTACACGACAATCAACTCTTAATAAACTTCAGAGAAGTCACACGAGGAGAAGCCTTTTTCATTTTTAACCAAAAATTGTATCTTCTTAAAGGGGTTGTCCACTACTAGGACAACTTCTTCTCAATCCTCATGTTTGGCCTTGTTAAAATAAAAACACTCATAAGCACCTCCTATTCTGGCACCATTCCATTGGTGTCACAACTCCCATTCCCGGGGCTCACATAAGTTTGTTACATCACACAATCCTGCTCCACCACGCCACCTTCGAACTTATTGAACATCAACAGGAGGGACACGGCCTGGACATAGCACCGAGAGAACTCACACACTGAGAGCACTCCCTTCAGACCGTGTTCGTGGAGAAATTATAAACAATTTACAGCATTACGTCCAATATTGGAAAGAAAGACAAGAGATCAAGGGTTAATCTGAGGTCATCCACCTCTGTAAGCATGTATGGTATGCAGTATTTGTTGTGGAAAGTCTTATCTTCGTGCTCCAGAGCCATTACTGCCTCATCTCAGATTGGAAAAAGGAGCAGTCTTAACCCTCATGATGCCAGACTGCTCCAGCCTGTAAGTCCTGCACCAACTTCTCTCAATGTCGGCCTCACAAGGAAACAGCTCCACAAATCTCCCTGTACACTCACCGAAGCCCACATAATGAGCAGTGCTTACTTCACAGGGAAATTTACTCCACACCCTGAGCCACAGGGGATTCTGATACGGGGAACGCCATAATTGATTTGTATTTCATATTGCATCTATCACTACTAAACAAGTGATGGAGCAATATATACAGAGGCTGGAGACCACATACAAAACTGAAATATGTCCCTTCACTTCTATCCTGTCACAGCTTACTGACAAGGTACAGAGATTAGAGGCTAATTTGGTTGATCAAGAAAATCACTAATATCCAGATAAGGGGTATACCTGAAAGCATCAATGCACAAGCGATCATGCCAACACTATGGACATTATTCAATAATATTCTTTGTGCTCCTATTGATAAGGAGATGGAGATCGACAGAGAGCACCGTACATTAGGCAATCATGGCCCAGATCCTGAGCGTCCAAGGGACATGATCTGTCACATACATTTTTTTCAATGTAAAAGAGGCCGTTGTGAGGAAAGCAGGGGAATTGAGTCCCGGTGATTTCAATGGAAAACGCATACAGTTGCACACAGATCTATCCTGAATGACACTTGCTAAAAGAAGGCTATTGAAACCACTACTTGATGCTCTCTGGGAAAATGGCCTGATGTATTTCTGTGGTACCCTTTCCAGCTGCAGGTCCGAAAAAATGGAACATTGTATACTTTGAAAGATCAAAATGACATGAGACCATTCTGTGATGTCCTGGACATTCCAAGAATCCATATATCTGACTGGCCACCTGCTCCACCATTGCCTTAGAGATTTCCAGCACATCTTAGAAGGCGTTCAATCGATCAGGAACTTTATTGTGATGCACCCAGACGAGAAAGGAACCTGCCAATCATATGAGCTCCTGAAATGAATCTTGTTTTCCCTGATGAGAGACAGTTTGCCGATGCTTACTTATTTCTTTAAGCATATAATTATATATATCTAAGCAGAGTTTTAGGTGCCACTCTTCCACTACACAGAATGTCTCAATTCATATCTTAGAACGGCATTTAAGTTGAATTCACATTATATTTCTGTAATATCAGGCTGTATTACTTTACTCGCTATATATTCCATGGTTCCCCCTAATAAGAACCCTAGGACTGAAAGTTTGACTCACGCCTGTAAAGACAACCCCCAGTTAGGGACTTGCATTGGGATCTGCTTGTTTCACAATTTCCTACTGTTTGATATATTCATAATCTATACTTCTTAGACACTGAGAGGTAGACGTTACTATCTACCGTCTATACTTCCTCCCTGCTCTTCATCTTTCTATCTATTGTTCATTGAATGTCAGAGGACTTAATGTTCCAGAGAAAGGAGCTCAAGTGTTTTATCGTAGGCATAAACAGCACGTACATTTTCTCTTTCTTCAGGAGTCACACTTTAGAGGCGATCATATACTGTACCTCAGATTACTAATAGATATTATTCATCTTGGCGTCCCAGAAAAATGCTGTTTTGAAGTCTAAGGTGCTGAGTATAGGCTGCCACAGATCACTGCTGCATACTATTGTAGAAACACTGTCTGACACGGAGAGGAGGTTCGTGTTTGTTAAGATCTCGATCTATTCCAAAATTTTCATTTTGGCAAGCTGCTATCTCCCTAATTGTGACTTAATTAAGACATGCCGTCAATACTTGAACAAACTAATACATTTTGCGGAGGACCTTATCATCATCGGAGGTGACGTTAACACCTTCACCCCGAAGCCTGTTTTCACCTTCCTGACCAGGGCATTTTTTTTTTTCAATTCTGACCACTGTCACTTTATGAGGTAATACCTCTAAAACGCTACAACGGATTTCACTGATTCTGAGATTGTTTGTTTTTTCATGACATGTTATACTTCATGATAGTGGTAAAATTTCTTCGATATGACTTGCATTTATTTGTGGAAAAAAAACGGAAATTTGGCAAAAAGTTTGACGTTTTTACATTTTGAATTTTTATGCCCTCAAATCAGAGCGATATGTCACACAAAATAGTTAATGAATAACATTTCCCACATGTCTACTTTACATCAGCACAATTTTGGAAACAATTTTTTTTTTTTTGCAATGAAGTTAGAAGGGTTAAAAGTTGACCAGCGATTTCTCATTTTTACAACAAAATTTAAAAAAACATTTTTTTTAGGGACCACATCATATTTGAAGTGACTTTGAGTGGTCTGTATGCTAGAAAATGCCAAAAAGTAACACCATTCTAAAAACTGCACCCCTCAAGGTGCTCAAAACCACATTCAAGAAGTTTATTAACCCTTCAGGTGCTTCACCAGAATTAATAGAATGTGGAAGGAAAAAATGAGCATTTTACTTTTTAATCTCAAAAATTATCTTTTCGGCCCAAATTTGTTATTTTTACAAGGGTAACAGGAGAAAATGGACACCAAAAGTTGTGCAATTTCTCCTGAGTACGCTGATACCTCATATGTGGGGTAAAACCACTGTTTGGGCGCACTGCAGGGCGCAGAAGGGAAGGAGCACCATTTGACGTTTTGAACGCAAAATTGGCTGGAATTGAGAGCGGTGCCATGTTTCGTTTGGAGAGCCCCTGATGTGCCTAAACAGTGAAAACCCCCCACAAGTGACCCTATTTTGGAAACTAGACCGCGCAATGAACTTATCTAGATGTGTAGTGAGCATTTTGAACCCCCAGGTGCTTCACAGTAGAGCCGTGGAAAAAAAAAAACACATTTATTCCACAAAAATGATCTTTTCGCCAATTGTTTTTTTATTATCACAAGGATAGCAGGAAAAAATGGACCCTAAAAGTGCAATTTCTCCTGAATAGGTTGATACCCCATATGTGGAAGAAAACCACTATTTGGGCACACAGCATGGCTCGAAAGGGAAGGAGTGACGTTTTGGAATGCAGACAGTGATGGAATTGTCTGCGGGCGTTTTGGTTTTGTCACGTTTGGAAAGCCCTTGATGTGCCAAAACAGTAGAAACCACCAAAACTGACCCCATTTTGTAATCTAGACCATCCAAGGAACTTATCTAAATGTGTGGTGAGCACCTTGAACCCCCAGGTGCTTCACAGAATATTATAATGTTGAGTTGTGAAAATAAAAAAAAATATTTTTTTTCCACAAAAATTATCTTTTCACCCAATTTCTTTATTTTCACAAGGGTAACAGGAGAAAATGGACCCCAAAAGTTGTTGTGCAATTTCTCCTGAATATGCCGATACCCGATATGTAGAGGAAAACCACTATTTAGGCACACGGCAGGGCTCGAAAGGGAAGGAGTGACGTTTTGGAATGCGGACTTTGATGGAATGGTCTGCGGGCATTTTGTCACGTTTGGAGAGCCCCTGATGTGCCAAAACAGTGGAAATCCCCCACAAGTGACCCTATTTTGGAACCTACACCCCTCAAGGAATATATCTAGAGGCATAGTTTTATACTATTGATTATAATGCTTTTGGTTTTACTGGTGTATGAATTCATAATGTGGTATGTGTGAATTGTGTGGAGTACATCAGATTATAAAAGTGTGTTGTGTCAACAGGGTAAAAACAAATTTTATTAATTTGTGGACTTGTGGTATGCTTTGAAGCAATCCTTAATGCAAAAGCCTGGTTTCTCAGGGCAGGTTTCACAATGGTAAATTGTGTCTTTTCGGATTCCCCGTTTGGAGCGTTCTCTACACCGTTTTTGTGATCTACCCTTTCTCGCAGTTTGGGGAACCTCTCCTGGAAAATGTTGACATGGGACGATACAGGCACTATCTGTTTCAAAAGTACTGGGACCCTCAACTTCCTGAGTGCCAAACACTAGGGGGTTGATGACTGCCTCCTGAAACTGAAGGAATGTCCCCGTATTGCCTGCAGACCTAAACGGCACAAAAGCATTGTACAGTGCCTAATTTTTTGTACCATACTTTAGCTTATCGCATGGCATTGTATGGTTTGAGGACCTGATCTGAGAGATCTAAACACCCCATGGACTTATTATAGTCTAAGATATAATCTGGCTTTGGGACTTGTGTTGTTGTACCTCGGACAGTGACAAGGGAGCTGTTGTCACGGTGTATGGTGGTCAAGATAAGGATATCCCTCTTGTCCTTATACTTGACCACCAACATGTTGTCACAGCATTGGGCTTTGCTTTCGCCCCTTCTCAGTGGTTGCCCAGTTAGTGGCTTAAGGAGGACTCTCTGATTTTTTCGTACGGTGCCGCATGCAACTGTACTTCTGACAAAGAAGGTCTTGAAGAGTGGGATGCTGGTGTAAAAGTTATCAATGTAGAGGTGATAACCCTTATCCAACAGTGGGTGCCGCAATTCCCACACAATTTTCCCGCTCACCCCCAGGACAGGAGGGCATTCTGGGGGGCCAATCTGGGTGTCCCTCCCTTCGTAGACCCTAAATCTGTGGGTGTACCCTGAGGTACTTTCACACAGCTTGTACAGTTTTATTCCGTACCTGGCCCCTGGGCAGGTATTGTCAGAATTTTAGGCTCCCTTTAAAATGAACCAGAGATTCATGTATAGCGATGTCTCTTTGGTGGTTGTACGCCTCAGCAAATTTTCAGCTGAAGTGTTCAACTACTGGCCGAATTTTGTATAGACGATCAAAGTTAGGATCATCTCGGGGAGGACACTGCGCATTATAATGCAAAAATTTTTGGATCGCTTCAAATCATGTCCTTGTCATGGCCATTCGGGATACCGGTGTGCTGTAGAGAATATCAGTACTCCAGTATTGCCGAAGCTCTGTTTTTTTTTATTATGCCCATATGTAGCACAATGCCCCAAAATGTCATCATCTCTGCTGCATTTACAGGGGTCCATCTGGCGTATGATGACATTGGGTTTTGGGCGAAAAATTGATGGGCATATAAATTTGTCTGGGCCACCATAACATCTATTATTTCCTCGCTGAAAAAGAATTTGAAGAAGTCAATTTCAGTGAGGCCTGTAACATCAAATTGGATTCCTGAGTTGCTGATAAAATCCGGAATTACGGGCTGATAGTTTTCGGGGGGGTGCATTCCATATGGGATCAATGTTATGATCTGCAACATGAACTAAGGAAAGATAAGGGAAAACTGTCCCTACAGTAAAACTAAGCTGAATCCCTACGATGTAGTGGGCTGCCTGTTCCTAGCGAACAGACCCGCCATAGTCCTCGGCTAGTCTGAACAAAGACCTATAGCATAAGGTGAGGGGTCCCTAAAAGAACTAAGGACTGGGACAAAAATGGAACACCTCCTAAACAGAGAAGTTGTTGCAGAACACAAAAAGACAAACAGACAAAAAAGTACTAGAGGTCCCAGAAGAACCAAACGAACTGACAGAGAAAGGCACAGAAGCACCTGGCTAGAGAAACAGTCAAACACTGAACTCCAGCACAGCCAAAAGGGCGGAGGTGGGATATAAAGGCAGATGGTCACGTGACCGCAAACCACAAGGTGGAAAAAACAAACAGGAGGGTTCTAACAATCAATTGCTGTGGGGGTTGCCAGGGTCCTAGGGCGCCTTGCTGGGGGTTGTGTGTGTAATCAGTGTTTTACACGTGTATTGTGTGGGGCCTGTGTAAGGGGTACTATTTATTAGAAAAAAGTAGAGAGAAAAAGTAAAAATTTAGAAGAAACACAAAGAAAAAAATTAAAAGAAAAATAGATGTAAAAAAAAAAAAAAGTTTGTCTAAAAAAAATTAGTGACGTTCACTACACTAATGCCCTACCTATAAATTTACCCAACGCTAACAATTCTTTTTTTTTTTTGCAAAAGGAAAACGGACGTTACCAATACTGTAACGTACGGTCTCCTAATGCACTCACTAAAAATTTACTCGTTGAAAATAATTCTTTTTTTGCAAAAGAAAAACAGACCTCTCCAACACTAACGTCCGCTACTCTAATACACTACCTCGCTATCTATAAAACTACTATATATGCCGAAAACCTTCTCAGAAATACTATACTGGATCGTTTTTCCATTTCCTTACAGTAAACCAGGAATTTATATCCTTATACCCAAGATGTCAGCAAATAATAATTGTCTCAGTCCACACAATTGTCCCTTCTTAGATATATACTTTTTCTTTTCATGTCCCAATTGGGAAAAAATAAGCCGTCAGGAAGTATTCAGATATTTATGTACAAATGTAAAATTACTATTCCAAAACATTGTACTATAGAGCGATATTGGGATTTATATCATTGTAAACCGGTTGTATTGTTTACTGGTTTTTATTTCTTTTTATTATTTTTTTGTCACAAAGTTTGTTTACAAAAAAGCAAAATGTTGGTCTTTCTTTCTTTTGTTAAATAAAAATGATCTGATTGAAAAAAGAAAGGAGCGAAGGTCTTTACTAGATCAAATGTATACAAAATGCCAAGATCACATGCGGAGGTATTCTTACAAATTTGCAGCTAAATGTGGTCTCTCATTGACAAGGCGGTTACATCCACGCATGCAAAGGACATATGTATCCAAAATAAAAGGGGCACCCGGGCCAGAAAGTCATAACCCCACTGACATAGCTGACGCATTTCATTGCTGTTATAGCTCACTACATAATATTCATGGAAAATACCACGACATGCCACCTAATATTCTTGAAACAAAAATTGACAAATATATTATGGACACGGCATTTCCTTCCTTACAGACCCCTGAGCAGGAGATACTAGACAAAGCTTTCACTGAACAACGGATAGGACAGGCCAATAAATCATTCCCTATCGGGAAGAGCCCTGGGCCAGATGGATTCAATAATAGATTTTATAACATGTTTGCACCTCTGTTATTACCATTTTTAGCCAAAGTGTTCAATAATATCTCAGAAGACTCCCCCTTTGCCCCTCAATCACTTGAGGCTCATATCATATATATATATTGTGTTATCAAAGCATGGTAAAGAACCAAATGCCTGCCCTAATTTTCATCCAATACCATTAATTAATGTAGACGTCAAAATATTCTCAAAAATGATTACAACACGGCTCTCCCACTACCTACCCTCAATTGTTAGCAACGATCAGGTTGGCTTCGGTAAGGGTAGTGAAGTGAGTGATAATACAAATAAAACATTGTTGTTAATTTCATGTGCAAAAAAACAGGATCCCAATGTGTCTTGTTTCTGTGGACGCTGAAAAAGCGTTCAACAGAATGCATTGGACTTTCTTGAAGAGCACCCTACCACAAATTGGGTTGCGCTCTTTCTTGTTATCTAAAATTCGATCCTTATACACTGACCCTAAAGCGATAGGGTAAACTGCCTTCTATATGACACATTTTCTATTAAAAATGAGACAAAGCAAGAGTGTCCCCTATCTTCTCTGCTATACACATAATAAACAATATGGAACATTTGGGGTGATAAAGTCGTGAAAATAAATACAACCCCATACTATGACTTATATAACAGAAGGAAAGGACTTTCTGCTATACACAGCAGATGGAACATTTTTTGGTAGCATTATGTAAAAATCCAGATATTAGTGGAGTTACTATAGACTCACATCACTATAATCTAGCTCTAGACGCAGATGACCTGTTGCTCTATGTTTCAAACCCAATGATCTCATTTCCCTCTATAATAAAGGAATTCAAAAAATGTGGCCATGTTAGCGATTTTAAAGTCAACTACTCTAAATCAAAAGCCATAACATAACACAATAGCTAATTTTTAACTTTCCTTTTAAGGCTGTGTGCCCACTATGCGTTTTTTAAGCGTTTCCACAGCAGCAATTCCGCTGCAGAAACGCTTAAAAAATGCTTGGTAGAAGGTCTGCCATGTTCCCCAATGATAATCCGCATGTGCTGTGCACATGCTGCGGAAATTTCCGCTGCGGATTATCATTGCGGAAAAATCCGCAGCACTACCAATTATTTTGCAGAAGCGCGGCATTTTCGCCCCCATTGACTTGCATTGGAACGCATTGAATCCGCGTCACTGCATCTGCACATGCGGAATCCATGTATTTCAATGTGCGGATGGTACCCGGGTTTGGAGAAGAGGAGACTCTCCTCCAGACTCGGGTACCATAGTACCTGTAAAAAAAAGAATAAAATAAAAAATAAATATTATACTTACCTTCTGATGGCCCCCAGTGTCCTTGTCTCGGCTTGCCGGCAACTCGCGGTAGACTAAAGGACCTGCTGTGACGTCATTTAGTCATGTGACGGGTCACGCGACTGCTGATGTCGGCAGGTCCTTTAGTCTACCACGAGCTGCCGGCAAGCCAAGACAAGGACACCGGGGGCCATCAGAAGGTAAGTATAATATTTATTTTTTATACCATTCTTTCGGTCACACTATATAAATCCATGCCGGTTGCATGGATTTATATAGTGTGACCAAGTTGTCAAGCACTTTCCAAGTGATGCTAAAATCGCTTGGAAAGTGCTTGACAACCCGCATCCGGAAATGCATGTGAAGAACGCTTCACATCCGCATGTCCCTGGCAGGAAAAACACATGTACAATCCGCATGTACAATCTGCATGTGTTTTTCCTGCCAGGGAGATGCAGAAATGTTCAGGAAAAATCCAGAGCATTTCTGCATCGTAGGCACATAGACTAAGACACACTTAAGTACCTGGGTACACAAATTCCAGGGAACATGGATGATCTGTATCATTTAAATTATATCCCCAACTCTTCAAAATGTAATGAATTATAACTTCAATCCCTTGTCCTGGTTTGGTTGTATTTATGTGAACAAAATGGAAATTTAGCCAAAACTTATTTATATATTCCAGATCGTTCCTGTCTGCTTTCCTCAGACCTTTTTCTCCCATCTCGACAACATTATTAGCAAGTTTGCATGGGCAACGTCGAGGTCGAGGATACTTTTTAAAATATTGTATTGTTCCAAAAATAAAGGGGGTACTAGTTTGCCCATTCTAAAAAAAATTTACCATCAATATTCAATTCTTATGAGGGCAGTGGACTGGTTCACGTCTGTGGAACATAAGCAATGGGTGAAACTGGAAGGGGACCTCTATCCCTGGATACTCACATCTCTACCTTGGATCAACTAAATACATGTACAAACTAAACAATTACTAATACTCACTCAAAACTTTTTGAATACATGGGATCAAGTCTTAATCTCATCATCTATATCACATAGGTTGGGTCCACTAATGCCAATGTTTGGCAACAGACAGCATAGCCAGAACAATAGACAGAATTTTTAGAAAATAGCAAAAGGCAATGGTACTCACCAGCCAAGGTTTCAAGAAAAAATGCACACCAGGACACGGCCGGCCCCCTTTTGTTAGAAGGAGGTAACACAGGTGCAGAATGCTAATGAACAATCGCCCTCAACCACTCTCACTGGAGGGGCGACTACCCAGCACTAAAACTGCACACAGATGAAACTGTGTTCATTAGCATTCTGCACCTGTGTTACCTCCTTCTAACAAAAGGGGGCCGGCCGTGTCCTGGTGTGCATTTTTTCTTGAAACCTTGGCTGGTGAGTACCATTGCCTTTTGCTATTTTCTAAAAATTCTGTCTATTGTTCTGGCTATGCTGTCTGTTTTTAATATTAGAGTAGGGACTCGCAAAACCGTGAGGACCCTTGACGATGGGTTGCGAGCTTACGTATTTTGGCCAAAATATCAACTAATACCTCATATGATATTTTTTGCACTTTTTTTATCTGCCAGGGCACGGCCAGGCCCAGTAATGGTGACCTTGTGAGTGGGGGCTTCACAACTCTGCGATGCACGGATAGGGTGCCGGGCATCCCGCCTAGTCGAATAGTAGGGACGTGTAATAGGATGCTGGCTAGGCACGGTGCCGCAAGTGTGTGAATTGCACCCTACTGCAAGTTTCATCTGTGTGCAGTTTTAGTGCTGGGTAGTCGCCCCTCCAGTGAGAGTGGTTGAGGGCGATTGTTCATTAGCATTCTGCACCTGTGTTACCTCCTTCTAACAAAAGGGGGCCGACCGTGTCCTGGTGTGCATTTTTTCTTGAAACCTTGGCTGGTGAGTACCATTGCCTTTTGCTATTTTCTAAAAATTCTGTCTATTGTTCTGGCTATGCTGTCTGTTTTTAATATTAGAGTAGGGACTCGCATAACCGTGAGGACCCTTGACGATGGGTTGCGAGCTTACGTATTTTGGCCAAAATAGCAACTAATACCTCATATGATATTTTTTGCACTTTTTTTATCTGCCAGGGCACGGCCAGGCCCAGTAATGGTGACCTTGTGAGTGGGGGCTTCACAACTCTGCGATGCACGGATAGGGTGCCGGGCATCCCGCCTAGTCGAATAGTAGGGGCGTGTAATAGGATGCTGGCTAGGCACGGTGCCGCGAGTGTGTGAATTGCACCCTACTGCAAGTTTCATCTGTGTGCAGTTTTAGTGCTGGGTAGTCGCCCCTCCAGTGAGAGTGGTTGAGGGCGATTGTTCATTAGCATTCTGCACCTGTGTTACCTCCTTCTAACAAAAGGGGGCCGGCCGTGTCCTGGTCTGCATTTTTTCTTGAAACCTTGGCTGGTGAGTACCATTGCCTTTTGCTATTTTCTAAAAATTCTGTCTATTGTTCTGGCTATGCTGTCTGTTTTTAATATTAGAGTAGGGACTCGCAAAACCGTGAGGACCCTTGACGATGGGTTGCGAGCTTACGTATTTTGGCCAAAATATCAACTAATACCTCATATGATATTTTTTGCACTTTTTTTATCTGCCAGGGCACGGCCAGGCCCAGTAATGGTGACCTTGTGAGTGGGGGCTTCACAACTCTGCGATGCACGGATAGGGTGCCGGGCATCCCGCCTAGTCGAATAGTAGGGGCGTGTAATAGGATGCTGGCTAGGCACTGTGCCGCGAGTGTGTGAATTGCACCCTACTGCAAGTTTCATCTGTGTGCAGTTTTAGTGCTGGGTAGTCACCCCTCCAGTGAGAGTGGTTGAGGGCGATTGTTCATTAGCATTCTGCACCTGTGTTACCTCCTTCTAACAAAAGGGGGCCGGCCGTGTCCTGGTGTGCATTTTTTCTTGAAACCTTGGCTGGTGAGTACCATTGCCTTTTGCTATTTTCCAATGTTTGGCAACCCAGATTTCCCCTTTGCTTCAGGTACGGATTTATTTCTAATCTGGGACTGATCTGATGGGGTTAGATTGAGACACTTTCTCATGGGATCAGGCTCTTTTCTTTCTTTTACAGTACTTCGTGGCTCCTGACCAATTAGGAGTCTATTCTGCCTGGCTTATTTCCATCTCAGGTCATTTATAAATTCTCACATATTTCTGACTAGTATAAAGGATGAACTCACTCCGTTTGAAACCTTAATCGCTTAAGTAGGTCCTTGTACTAAACTTCTATCTACTATACAGAAAGCAACACAAATGGACACCAGAAATGACCTTCTACCCTTTACTGGGGCTTGGGAGAAGGAATTGGGTAATTAAATTTCAGAGGAGGATTGGCAAAAAGCATTCATACTCTCCCACAAATTATCTATTGCGTTTTCATTGGCTGTAAGCCACAATCATCAACATTAACATAAACACTTGAAATAGATCACTCTGTTTGTAATGACTCAATATAATATATGAGTTTCACTTTTTGTATTGAAGAACTGATATAAATTAACTTTTTGATATTCTAATTTTGTGAGATGCATCTGTACTTGCCGTGCTCAGGAGAAAAGCGATAAGATTCTTTCTAGATGGTACCATTGTCCCACCATTCTGCGTAGCATCTTCAGACTTGTGCTGGCGGTGTGGTGGCCCAGCCGGGTCTGTGTTACATATATGGTGGGAATGTCCATCATCTTCGGATTTGCTGGACTACGTCGGATCTGCATGTTTTTTTTTTTTTGGGGGGGGGGGGTAAGTAAATTAGTGAACCAGGAAAAGTGTCAGGAAGCGTTTATTCAAATAAAGTATTTTTGTGTGTGTGTTTTTATTTTTGATTACTGGGTCAGTAATGGGGTTGTCTGATAGACACCTCTCCATTACTAATACCAGGGTTTGATGCCAGCTGTGATTTTTGACAAATCACAGCTGACATCGACCCCAAGATACTTTACACCAACTGTCAATGCATCAGGGCAATTGGGAAGAGCAAAGGCAAAAAAAACATAATTGGTGCATCTCATTTCATGTGTGAGTTATGGGCTGGCTACGAGCTGGTATTTTTAGGCTGGGGAGGACCCAATAACCAAGGACCTTCCCAACCAGATATCAGCTCTCAGCTGTCTGCTTTACCTTTGCTGGTTACAAAAATAGAGGGACCCAACATATTTATTTTTACATTATTTATTAGGTTAAACAAGGCTAAACACCCTTCAGTTCCACATGAAAGGCTCTAAAGGGTGTAAATTTATAATATATAGGGGGTGTGAAGAAATGGCACCAGAAGGACCCCGCAGAATCCCACCGCTGCCACCAATGTGAAGAAATGGCAGCAGGGAGACCCCGCAGAATCTCGCTGTTGCCACCTCTTGTGATGGATCCACACCCCGCCACCCGTCTGACGCCAGATGGAGCATGTGATACGGATCTACCCTTTGCACCGTGACATTCCGCACCCCCCTCGAGGACGCGCAAGGTCAGCTTGATACAGTTCTACACAGTCACCCCCTGTCCACATGGGTACAGAGAGGCACCAGGGAGTGAGCAAAGGTGGTCCACTCAGTCACTAACGTGGCACCACACTCGCTCACACCCCCTGACAGGCTGAGAGGCTCTTTCACTAACTCCAGTGAGGCAGAACCTTGGTGACCTGGTAGACACCATTTTCTATTTGATATAACGGACTCATATCGGGCTAGAAACCAGCCCGGTAGCGTGTTTGTTGGACCGAACAACAGACGTAATGTTCGTGGATCGAGATAAAAGAACAGACCAAGGTTAAATTATATATTTAATTGCCGTAAGGGCGCACTAAACAATATACTATATATATAAGGGTTATACATACACAGTGATGAGTTACAAATACAATAGTATGGTATAACAAGTATAAGCAGAGCTTAAGAGTCAATTACCAGTTTAGACGGAAAGGCCTGGCTTGTGGGGAAGGGCTGCCACATGGGAGGCTGTGGGCCCTCACTTGGTGGATGGACTTTTCCCACACGTCTTGATGTCACGGCCTCTCCAGGAAAAAGATGATGATGTCAGGGTTCCTGTAGTACTTAACCCCTCTGGCTCACTCCCAATCCAGCCTCGTGGCTATGCCCAAATCTCTTCCCTTGGTCTCTCTGTTAAAAGACTCCCAAAACTAAAATGGGCTGTACCTCCTTATTGGATGATCTCAGGGAACCGGTTCTGGTGTCAACGGACCCAGCCGGGCCCCTGCTATGCATGGAGACCAAACACATTGGCTCTGGGGGTTTCTGAAAGGCTGTGCCACATATCTCCCTATCCTTCCTTGCTGGGCAGTGAAGAAAGGAATGGTGAGATTCTCCATTCTTTTAGATTTCCAAAAATCTATTTTGTGTATCACTCGGATGTATCGTCTTCCCATAATTCGCTCTTGAATTGTCTTTCTTGAACAATAGATGCACATGACGTGGGGTAAGGGCCTGCCTGCAGCAGCTTGCAGCTGCTAGGGGGATTTGTCACTCACGCTTATCGGACCCCTCCTTTGCAAGCTGCAGTGTCGAATTTGCATATGTAGGGCTCCGGTGAAACCCGCCTGCCAGTGCACAGTGACTGACCTGGGATTACCTTGAATATCTTCACAAGGGGGTTATAAAATGATATATCTGCAGGACATCTATCTATTATCTATCATATATCTAACTTGTTTCTATCATATATTGATATCTGTATATAAGATTGTTTTCTTAGTTTTGTAATGAGCTTTAGGTTACATAGAGGATTATAGTAAGTAAAAGACGATGTTAATAACGCATTGTATATGGATGCAGGTGAGAAAAACATCGCACACTCGCATGACACTCGTCCAACTATTCTGGATGAACATCGGAGCGATTTATAATCTGCAGATGTGAACGAACCCTTAACCGGACTCTGAATATAGTCTATCAAGGCCGCCCTCCCTGGAAGGGATTAAACATATGAGATTTCTGCATTTTGCTCCTGGTATGAAGTGGATAGCACAATCATATGCCGCCATATAGTAGACGTCCGGTAACTGGTGATAATCACCTCATGTGTCGTCTATTTGTCTCCAAGCAGGAAAATCCCACGTTACATTCACACATAAAACTGTAGAAAAGGCGGCGCGGGGTAATTGTACCAGTAGTGAGGGGAAATAATGCCGAAAATGTCACTGACTGCGGAGACGTCTCCATGTAGTGTCTTCACTCTGAATATCACTTTACAGGAGCCGCACAGTTCACACTGTGCATCCACTGAGGCCCCTGATCATGTGACCCCTGACTCCTCCCCTCCTGTGACCTCATCACAGGTCCTGTGCACACAGAGCAGCCATATATGTGGTGGCGGCTCTGCAGGTGGAGGTAGGTGGAGATCCCCCATTACTGGGCGCAGGGGGCATTAACCCCTTCAGCACGGAGACTCTTTTGGGGTCTCTGTGTGGTGTGAACAGTGAGGTAACAGCTGTGGACAGAATGCGGCTTAGCTGGTTCCCGTCCACATTAGATCCATTCAGACGACTGCAGGATGAAGGACAGAAGCCCAGAGAAGTCCTCACACAACGCCATTATTCCTCTCCTAGTTCCAGCACAGTAATGTAGATAGTAGTGATAACCATCCGCACATAGAGGACGATCCAGGACCTCAAATAACATAAAACTTTTATTCCTTCAATTTATAACCTTATGTCACAATAATGATGGGACGTCATCAGAACATTGGAGGAAAGAATCCAGAGAGGATTAAGGTGGAGGTGACGCGTTTCGGAGTGATACTTCTTACCCAGAACCGAAGGTAAGAATGAAACCCAAGCAGGATATAAATGTCTCTGGAGCAGCCGCTCCTGTGCACAGGATGAATGGCGGCATTAATAGATGTAATAGATGTGATACAAAGAAAGACAATGAAGAAACACAATCATCTTACAGTCATCACAATATGGCCCCTTCACCGGTCTGGTAATGTAAGATCAGATCCGTCCTTCCCTTTATACCCTCCGGTACGATCAGGGCCGGCTCCAGGTTTTTCTGGGCCCTGGGCGAAAGAGTCTCAGTGGGCCCCTTTAACACATACCATGATTCATGATCAGATACCGCAGAGAAATATATATATACAGTGCTGGCCAAAAGTATTGGCACCCCTGCAATTCTGTCAGATAATACTCAGTTTCTTCATTTAATTTGTCTTCAATGAAAAAAAACACAAAAAGAATTGTCCTAAAGCCAAATTGGATATAATTCCACACCAAACCTAAAAAAGGGGGGTGGACAAAAGTATTGGCACCCTTTGAAAAATCATGTGATGCTTCTCTAATTCATGTAATTAACAGCACCTGTTATTTACCTGTGGCACCTAACAGGTGTTGGCAATAACTAAATCACACTTGCAGCCAGTTAACATGGATTAAAGTTGACTCAACCTCTGTCCTGTGTCCTTGTGTGTACCACATTGAGCATGGAGAAAAGGAAGAAGACCAAAGAACTGTCTGAGGACTTGAGAAACCAAATTGTGAGGAAGCATGAGCAATCTCAAGGCTACAAGTCCATCTCCAAAGACCTGAATTTTCCTGTGTCTTCCGTGCGCAGTGTCATCAAGAAGTTTAAAGCCCATGGCACTGTGGCTAACCTCCCTAGATGTGGACGGAAAAGAAAAATTGACGAGAGATTTCAACGCAAGATTGTGCGGATGGTGGATAAAGAACCTCGACTAACATCCAAACAAGTTCAAGCTGCCCTGCAGTCCGACGGTACAGCAGTGTCAACCCGTACTATCCGTCGGCGTCTGAATGAAAAGGGACTGTATGGTAGGATACCCAGGAAGACCCCACTTCTTACCCTGAGACATAAAAAAGCCAGGCTGGAGTTTGCCAAAACTTACCTGAGAAAGCCTAAAACGTTTTGGAAGAATGTTCTCTGGTCAGATGAGACAAAAGTAGAGCTTTTTGGGAAAGAGCATCAACATAGAGTGTACAGGAAAAAAAAAAGAGGCATTCAAAGAAAAGAACACGGTCCCTACAGTCAAACATGGTGGAGGTTCCCTGATGTTTTGGGGTTGCTTTGCTGCCTCTGGCACTGGACTGCTTTACCGTGTGCATGGCATTATGAAGTCTGAAGACTACCAACAAATTTTGCAGCCTAATGTAGGGCCCAGTGCGAGAAAGCTGGGTCTCCCTCAGAGGTCATGGGTCTTCCAGCAGGACAATGACCCAAAACACACTTCCAAAAGCACTATAAAATGGTTTGAGAGAAAGCACTGGAGACTTCTAAGGTGGCCAGCAATGAGTCCAGACCTGAATTCCATAGAACACCTGTGGAGAGATCTCAAAATGGCCGTTTGGAGAAGGCACCCTTCAAATATCAGGGACCTGGAGCAGTTTGCAAAGAATGGTCTACAATTCCAGCAGAGCATTGTAAGAAACTCACTGATGGTTACCGGAAGCGGTTGTTCCCAGTTATTTTGGCTAAAGGTTGTGCAACCAAGTATTAGGCTGAGGGTGCCAATACTTTTGTCCGGCCCTTTTTTGGAGTTTTGTGTGAAATGATCAATGATTTGATTTTTGCTTCATTCTCTTTTGTGTTTTTTCCTTGCAAGCAAATTAAATGAAGAGAATAATACCAAAGAATTTGTCATTGCAATCATTTTCAGGAAGAAACTGAGTATTATCTGACAGAATTGCAGGGGTGCCAATACTTTTGGCCAGCACTGTATATATATATATATATATATATATATATATATATATATATATATATAGCACAATGCAAAGATTTCACTTCTTACATTACATGAGTGATATCTATTGTAAATTCCACAATACCTCAGAAACCGGCTCATCGCTCCACACAGTATACTGGCCCCCATAAAATGCTCCATACAGAATACTGACCCCATAAAATGCTCGATAAGGAATACTGGCCCCCATAAAATGCTCCATAAGGAATACTGGCCCCCATAAAATGCTCCATACGGAATACTGGCCCCCATAAAATGCTCCATACGGAATACTGGCCCCCATATAATGCTCCATACGGAATACTAGTCCCCATATAACGCTCCATACAGAATACTGGCCCCCATATAATGCCCCATGCAGGATGTCCGTTTCCCCCCTATATAATGCCCCATGCAGGATGCCCCTTTCCCCCCATATAATGCCCCATGCAGAATGTCCCTTTCCCCCACCATACAATGCCCCATGCAGGATGTCCCTTTCCCCCACCATATAATGCCCCATGCAGTACATAGTTACATAGTTACATAGTTTATAAGGCCGAAAAAAAACAAGCGTCCATCCAGTTCAGCCTATTTCTTGTGCACTACAGCTATTCCGCTATTCCTATACCATGCGGTATAGGCCAATTTACATCATTGAGGAAAAATTCACTTCCCGACACCAATCTGGCAGTCAGATTAAATCCCTGGATTAATTAACTAAGCATAAGATGTAATTTTATTGTTCTCAAGAAAGGTGTCCAGGCCTCTCTTGAACTCTTTAAGTGAGTTGGACATCACCACTTCCTCTCCCAGAGAGTTCCAGAGTCTCACGGCTCTGACCGTAAAGAATCCCCTTCTATGCTGGTGCAGGAACCTCCTTTCCTCCAGACGCATAGTGTGCCCCCTCGTCTTTGTCACCATCCTTGGTATAAACAGGTCATGGGAGAGATCTCTGTACTGCCCCCTGATGTATTTATACATGTTTATGAGGTCTCCCCTAAGCCTTCTCTTTTCCAATGTATAGTATCCCCCTCTCTTTAAAATGCCCCATGCAGGATGTCACCCCCCCTCTTTATAATGCCTCATGCAGGATGTCACCCCCCCCATATAATGCCCCATGCTGCCATACATTAAAAAAATCAAATACTCACCTCATTTCTGACCTGCTGCCGCTGCTCAGGTCTGGACTCCAGCGTTGCCGGCATCTTCCCGCTCTGCGGTGCCTGTGATGGCTCAGGGGAGGGCGCGGTGGAAAGACGTCACCGCACCCTCTGACCTGAGAAGTCACAGGGAGCGCACAGCAGGAAGAGAGTGGGTCTGCGGAGGCATGGGGAGAGGTAAGTATCCGGCTGCTGGGGCCCTGAGCAAGCAAGGGAGAAGGGCGGGCGCTGGCACCGCTCTCATCCGCCCATAGCCCGGTGGGGTGCCCGACCGCGAGTGGGCCCCCCGCCTGCTCAGGGCCCCGGCACTTGCCCGGGTGCTGACGCCGGCCTGGGGTACGATGTATTTGGCCTCAGTGTCCAGGAAGCTTCACAGTTCAGCAATGCTCCTCTGCCATCTCCCCTCCACCTGAACTATTTACCCTTTCAATGCCACAAAACTGAAATTTCTTTCAGTCACCATTGTGTTCTCTTAGGAAATGTGTGAAAACGTTGGAGGGGTTAATGGCCGCGGGATTAGTGGGGTCTCCTATGTGCTCATTGATTCTCTGCCTTATTTACGGGAGGAGCAGCCGACATATCAGACATTACATCCCAGACACTGAATACAATATACTACAAATTTACTGCTGCAGGTGATACATTGTGTAATGAAATGTTTTTTCATTTAATGTGATTAAATCTATTTCTTGTGTTCGGCATATTTACATGGTGTACATTTATCAATGCCGCATTTGTGAAAACCCAGAGGTGTAAGCCAGGTTCTCGTTATGTGTTTTTCTTGGGATTAAACCAGGAGACAGGAGTTGTGAAAGGGTCAGGGCCGAGAACAAACAACCATCAACCAACAACCAACAAAAACATCAAATAACCATCTTGTGAGAAAAGTATTCAGCTGCAGACTCCGAAGAAGAAACTGCTTGTTGTCTGTGGCTTAAAATATAAAGGTTTTATTAGTAGATGTAAAGAAGAAAAGTAAATACTGTAAAATAATAAATCTCCTCATATGTTTCCTTTATTGTCTCCAGTAATTTTATTATTACACAGGATTTTTATGATGTTACATCGACTCATCTTCTTCTCATTCAGGTCTCTACAATATCGAATCCTCTCAGTGAAGATCTTCTATAGAGGAGAATTTTCCTGATTTATCCATCAAATATGGATATGGACAGAGACAAGATGGTGGAGAGGATATTACACCTCACCCTAGAGATCCTCTTCCGGCTTACTGGAGAGGTGAGAGATTCTGATGACGTCACATTACATCATTCTTATCTATGGAAATAATAGATGGACAAAACTGGAGAGGTGAGGACTCTGGAAATGTCTGTAGTGAGATTTATTAATGTGTCTCTCCATAAACAGGATTAAACAGTAGTGAAGAAGACCTCTAGTGAGCTATGTCAGTTCTCTGTGTCTGAGGGATGGGGAAGACCCCTGAGCCCAATCACGGGGCCTCCACCTCACCCCCTGATGCGTGAGGACATCAATGACCCGAAGATCTTAGAACTCACCTACAAGATGATTGAGCTACTGACTGGGGAGGTGACACTGCTGGGAATGCTGGGACATTATACAGTAATGCTTTGAATGGATCGGTGGAATAACGGTATCATTGTATGTGTCAGGTTCCTATAAGGTGTCAGGATGTCGCTGTCTATTTCTCCATGGAGGAGTGGGAGCATTTAAAAGGACACAAAGATCTGTACAAGGACATCATGATGGAGGTTCCCCAGCCTCTCACATCACCAGGTAATAGACAGGACTAAATACACACGGCCTATAATTATCTGTATGCAAAGAATGAATTCAGTTCCTGTATGTGTTTCCTCCAGATCTATCCAGTAAGAAGACAACACCAGAGAGATGTTCCCGTCCGCTTCTTCCACTGGACTGTAAACAAGAAGATCCCAATGTTCCTCAGGATCATCAGGTAGATGGATAGAAGGTATCATGAGATCTCCCCTATGATGTATAAATGGCTGTGAAGGTCTTGTGAGAGAACTGTGGAGATGGATTAGAGCTGATCATAGATGGGACTTCTCCTTCTGTCTGTGACTTTTACAATATTTGTTTCAGAGTGAAGATTTGACGCATATTAATACTACAGAGACATATGTGTGGGCTGATGAGCGGTGTAAAGAGGAGATTCCCACATATGACTACCCAGGTGAGTAGTAACAACTAAATACAGAGAAGTCACAGATTCTTTTTAGTCACCGACTGTGGCTGCTTTACCGGTGGCGTAGTCCAGTTGTATCACAATCGTGTGATAACCATATTACCGCTAGACCACAACATTCTCCTCCATCTGAAAATGTTCAAATTACTTTGTGAATTGGGAAAGCCCTTTTCTAGAGAACTTACAACCTGGAGGATTCACCTATCCCCTGGGATTAGAAGATGCTGACCGTTACCTTCCCAGATCTGTAAAATACAAAACCAAATGACAGCGTATGTAGAATGTGCTGACAAGTGAGAAAATCACTTGAAGAAAAATTATGATGGGCCCCTTAGAGAAAGCGGAGGGTAATGATGCTGTTGGCTTCCTAGATGCCTGATATCTTATTGGATGAATCTACCTTCTCTCCCTTCTGTGCTGCTGAATGTGCTCATATGGTCCCTACAAGACCAGGTCCAGTCTTTCTGGTCAAAGGTCACTTTTATGATCGACAACATTAAATGTGCAATGAGGGCCTGGTCCTCCTCCAGAAAGTCAGGAGGAGGACTAGGGTGCGGAAGTGAAAGACGAGGTGGTGGATGATATAGTAACTGACCCAACCTGGCAGGAGGACATGCAGAGCGAGGACAGCAACACACAGGGGGAGGGAGGCAGAGCACCCCAACAGGCAGGAAGAAGCAGTGTGGTGGCCGCAGACAGAAGGCGGGCAACCGTTCCCAGTAACACCAACACGACGGAAGTTGCCAGTACAACTGTTAGGTCTTCCCGAGTCTGGTTGTTTTTTAAAGACTCTGCCGATAACCCCAAAAAGGCCATTTGCACCACCTGCCAGGCCAGCATCAGCCGGGGAAGCAAAACTACCAGCCTGACCACCACCAGCATGATCAGGCACAAGGCAGCAAAGCACCCGACTTTGTGGGCCGAACCCCAGGATCCAGGAACAGTGTCTGCGGGTGACACCACTGCTTCTTCCGCTGTTGTACGTGCAAGCCAATCCCCTGTCCATAGTGCATGCGAAGATGCCTCCTGCCCTGCACCTGTCGTTACACACTCTCAACTAGCACCATCAGCAAGCACGTCCTTGTCCCAGTGCAGCGCTCAGTTGTCCATACCCCAGTCCTTGGAACACAAGCGCAAATACGTAGCCAACGCCCCACAGGCCACACTACTAAATTCACACATTTTGCGACTGCTTGCGCTCGAAATGTTGCTTTTTAGGCTCGTGGAGACGGAAGCTTTCCGCAACCTGATGGCGGCAGCTGTCCCTCGGTACTCGGTCCCCAGCCGCCACTATTTCTCCCGGTGTGCCGTCCCCGCATTACACAAGCACGTGTCCCACAACATTAGTCGTGCCCTCAACAATGCAGTTACTGGGAAAGTCCATCTAACCACGAACACGTGGACAAGTGCTTGTGGGCAGGGACGGCACATCTCGCTGACAGCACACTGTGTTAACATAGTGGAAGATGGGACCCAGTCGGACCTTGAGACGGAACACATCCTCCCGACGCCAAGGATTGCGGGCCCTAGGTCAATCAGGGCTGCCCCCCAGTCTACAGCTCCTGCACCTCATCCTCCTCCTCCTCTTCAGCCTCCATCTCTGAAATGACCACATCAGTCACAAGCTGGAAGAACTACAGCACTGCCTCGGCCAAGCGGCAACAGGTTGTGCTGAAACTAATATGCTTAGGTGACAAACCGCACAATGCTGAAGAGTTGTGGACAGCTCTGAAAGAGCAGGCAGATCTGTGGCTGACACCGCTGAACCTACAGCCAGGCATGGTCGTATGTGTCAATGGCCAGAACCTGGTGGCGGCTCTGAGGCGAGGCGAGCTCACACATGTACCATGCCTGGCCCATGTGCTTAACCTCATGGTTCAATGGTTTCTCAAACCTACCCAGAGCTGCCGGATCTGCTTGTCAAAGTACGCCGCCTGTGTGTCCATTTTAGAAAGTCAGCAACAGCTTCCACCGCCCTTGCCGTGCTTCACCAGCGTTTGCAGGTTCCGGCTCACTGACTGGTGTGTGATGTCCCCACGCGTTGGAACTCTACATTGCAGATGTTGGGAAGGATTTGTGAGCAGAAGAGGGAAGTTGTTGACTACCAGCATCAACAAGGCCGTCGGTATTCAGTTCAGACTCCACACATAAGACCTCAGGAGTGGACATGGATGTCAGACATATGTACCATCCTCCAAAACTTTGAGGACTCCACCAAGATGGTGAGCGGCGATGATGCCATAATTAGCGTTACCATCCAGCTTCTCTGTCTTCTGAAACGCTGTCTGCTCACAACCAAAGAGGATGCATTGCAGGCGGAGCACGATGAGATGGAGCAAGGAACCATACAGGGTGATTACACACAGCCCAGACTCATCTCATCCCAACATGGATTGGGTGACAATGAGGAGAAGGATGAGGAAGAACAGGAGCTAATTTCATAAGTTATCGACGGAACTACCTGCACAACTGTCATACCATCTGTTCAGCGTGGATGGCCTGAGGACAGGGAGGAGGAGGAGGAGAGCATGGTCAGTCATCCTCTTGGTGAGGACACGGAAGTCTTGCCTGTTAGCAGTCTGGGGCGCATGGCTGAGTTTATGTTATGCTTCATTTCCCGTGACCCTTGTGTTCTCAAAATTTTGAGTGACAGTCATTACTGGTTGGTGACACTTTTAGACCCACGCTACAAGGAGAACTTTCTATCTCTTAATCCTGAGGCGGACAGGTCTACAAAAATGGGGCAGTACCAGAAGGCCCCTGTTGCGGAACTATTAAAAAAAATCCCACCTGAAATCGCTGGCGGCAGAGGTCACAGTTCCTTGGACAACCAAGGAGTAGAGGCGAGAAAGACACAACTCCAATCCAGCCGAGGCAAGGGAACACTGTCAAAGTTATGGGAGCGTTTTCTCAGCCCATCGCATCACACAGGCCCTGAGGCATGGGGTACTCTCACAAGGAGTGCAAAGTTTGGGAAGATGCTGAGGGAGTACCTTGCTGACCATACCAACGTCCTCTGTGCCTTATAATTATTGGGAATCCAAGCTGGACATGTGGAATGAACTGGCTCTCTATGCCTTGGATGTCCTGGCCTGCCCTGCCGCTAGCGTTTTGTCAGAGCGGGTTTTTAGTGCCACTGGTGGAATTATAACTGATAAGCACATCCGCCTGTCAACTGAAAATGCTGACAGGCTGACTCTTATAAAAATGAACAAGGGCTGGATTGGGCCAGACTTCTCAACACCACCGAATGATAGCAGTGTAACATAAACTCAAATCCAGTGTCTTTTTTTGGGAGGTGTATTCCCATGCACCTCTTCACATCCACACATGGGTATACGCTTCCTGATTTTGGCTATTTGCTCTTGTCCTCCTTCTTCTCCTTATCCTCATCCTCCACCACCATATCACCAGGGTGACCGTGGTCCGTGATGCAACACCCACATAATTTTTTTAAAGGGTGTTTATGATGCCCGTAAAAAAAAATGTTATACAGTATGTTCATGTATACCCCCCAGGGGTAAATGTTTGTCAGCCCGTACACTTAGTGCATGGGTATTACAAGTATAGGAGACTCGCTCCTTTCTAATGGGAACATTTTTTATGAGGCCCTCCTCCACGTCTTTTCCAAGGGGCATTGGAGTGCCTCCCAATTTTTGGCAGCCCTTGCATTCACTGCATACACCAACACTATGGAATACCCTCTTCCTAATAATGGGAACATTTTTTCATGAGGCCCTCTACGTCTCTTCCAAGGGGCATTGGAGTGTCTCCCAATTTTTGGCAACCCTTGCATTCACTGCATAGGCAAACACAATGGGAGACCCACTTCCTAATAATGGGAACATTTTTTTCAGGAGGCCCTCCTCTACGTCTCTTCCAAGGGGCATTGCAGTTGGTCCAAATTTTTGGCAGCCCTTGCATTCACTGCATAGGCAAACAGTATGAGAGACCCACTTCCTAATAATGGGAGAATTTTTTCATGAGGCCCTCTAAGTCTCTTTCAAGGTGCATTGGAGTGCCTCCCGATTTTTGGCAGCCCTTGCATTCACTGCATAGGCCAACACTATGGGAGACACACTTCCTAATAATGGGAATATTGTTTTCAGGAGGCCCTCTGACCTCCACGTCTCTTCCAAGGGGCATTGGAGTGCCTCCAAATTTTTGGAAACCCTTGCATTCACTGCTTGGCAAACACAATGGGAGACCCACTTCCTAATAATGGGAACATTTTTTTCAGGAGGCCCTCCTCTACGTCTCTTCCAAGGGGCATTGAAGTAGGTCCAAATTTTTGGCAGCCCTTGCATTCACTGCTTAGGAAAACAGTATGGGTATTGGGGTGCGTCCAAATTTTCAAAGGGGTATTGGGGTTCGTCCAAATTTTGGGCAGCCCTGCCACTCACTGCATACGCAATAACAGTATAGGAGACCCACTCTTTAGTAATGGGAACAACAAAGCATAGACGGCTGATGTGAAAATTACGACAAAGCAGCTCAATATCAAAAAGTTATACAGAATAAGCATATAAAGTAACAATATAAAATATATAAAAATAAGGCCACTCTAAATTTCTGTGATAAGTTGTGTACCCTCATAAAAACTTATATGACCTGTCAGACTCAATTCAAAATCTACCTTATTGAATGTAAATGTGGCCTGCAGTACGTTGGTAGGACAAAGCAAACTTTACATAAAAATCTCAATTCACACAGAGCTAACATAGCCAAAGGCTTTATGTATCATGGCCTCTCCAGACATTGTGCCAATGAACATGGCAAATAAATGGATATGAATAGCGGTACCAGAGCGCCAATAACAGGGCAAAAATATTAAAAGGACTGATTTATTAATATACACACAACGCGTTTCGGTGGACACAGCCACCTTCATCAGGTGTGACAAGCAGCAAACAATTGATCCTTATATACATTTGACTAGGTATACAATTACTTAAAAGGGGCGGGGCCAGATACAGAGTAATACCTCTATATTAACCCCTTGAGTTCATATATGCTCAATAGAGTAAAAAGGATTGTTATAAAATAATGCCTAATGAAGCATATAGGGTTCTTATAAAAAGGATTCGCTGTAAAAAAACAACAACTTGTGAATCCTATAATCTTAATACTTCATAGGATATACTGTCATCTACCACCCTATATTTTAGATTATATAAAAAAATAATAATAATTTTTACATACAACATAAAACAATGCATAAATATAAAGTATAAAATTACAATCAGTTTCTATCATTATAATTAGGAAAAGTAGACGAAGAAAGGAAAGAGAAAAAAGAGAAAAAAAAAAAAAAAATTCCAAAAAAAATCCCCCCCCAAAAAAAAAAAAAATTTTTCAAAAAAAACAAAAATAAAAAAAAAATAAAAAATTTTTCTTTAAATTTTTTTTCTCTTTTTTTTTTCCCTTTCTTCCCCTCCTTCTCCCTTCTCTCTCTCTCCTCCCTCCTCCCCTCCCTCTCTCCTTTCCCCTCTTCCCTCCTTCTCTCTCTCCTCCCCCCTCCTCCTCCATATAAAAGATATATATAATAAATTTGCTAAAATATGAAAACAATTATTTAAAAAGTTGTCTTCTCTATATTAAGGTTCAAACCTTCAGGAGACAAGGTTCCCATTTTGAAAATCCAATAATTTTCACGTGTAATGAGACGATTTAGTCTATCAGGGTGTGTATCAACTATATGATCAATGATAGTTAGTTTTAGGTTATTAGGATTTTTTTGATGTTCTTTTAAGAAATGATTAGAAATACTATGTAGGGGAAAGCCGTTTCTAATATTTTGGCGATGTTTATTTAATCTGGAGTGCATTTCCTGGATAGTGCGGCCAATGTATTGCAGGCCGCAGGTGCACTGGAGCAGATAGATCACATATGAGGACTGACATGTAAGTCTAAAGCGAATGGGATATATCTCTCCAGTGACCGCAGAGACGAATGTTTTGGCTCCGTTATCAATGGATTGACAGCATAAGCATTTAGGGACATTACATTTATAACATCCATTATTGCTAATAGGAACTGAATGGTTCGGTCTTCTACCAATTGTTGTATTGCTAGGGGCTATATAGTTTCCTAGATTTTTACTCCTCCGATATATGACATGAGGAAATTCCGGTAAATGACCAGTTAATATTGGATCATTACTTAAAATGAACCAGTATTTTTTTAATAAACTGGATAACACTTGCGTAGGTTTACCATAGGTAGTAATCAGATTTAAACTGAAATCGCTGTATGGCTCTTGGCTGGTATTCTTGGATTTGTTGATACACAGGTTCTGTGATAGGGATCTAGTTTTGGAGAAAGCATCCTCTAATAATTTCCGGGGGTATCCCTTAGCTCTAAAACGTTTTTGTAAAACCTTAGATTCCAGAAAAAAATCCGAATCATGTGTACAATTTTTTCTGACACGCCAATATTGACCGTATGGAATATTTCTAATCCAGCTGGGTAGATGGCCACTGTCAAATTCAAGATAGCTATTTACATCCACTTCCTTAAAGTGGGTAGATGTGGATATTTTACCCGAATTGTCTATATTTATCTGAAGGTCAAGATATTGAATATTACTCTCAGATATGGTAGAGGTAAAGGAAAGACCCCAGTCGTTAGAGTTTAATTCATCAATAAATTTGGCAGCCTCCACAGTATTTCCCCTCCATATAATAAACAGATCGTCTATAAAGCGGCGGTACATAACGATGGATTTATCGGCGCCGAGGGATTGCGCGATGTGGATAGACTCGAATGCCCCCATATATAGATTTGCATAACTGGGGGCAAACCTCGTCCCCATCGCGCAGCCCCTCAGCTGCCGATACATCACCCCCTCAAAAGAAAATACATTGTTCTCAAGAATGAAAGTTATACCCCTCAATAAAAAGTTTTTTTGAGGATCTTGTAAGTTAGGGTCCTCATCTAGGAATTTTTTAATTGCCTGTAAACCCAATACATGTGTGATATTGGAATAAAGAGAGCTTATATCGAGTGTAATAAGAAGACAGCCTGGAAGAGGGGGTAATTCTCTCAATAGTCTAATTAAATGTGTGGAATCCTTTAAATGAGAATCTAGGGATAAAACGTACTTCTGTAAAAAAAGATCAATATAGTGGGATAAGTTGGATGTGATAGAATTAATACCAGAAATAATAGGACGTCCAGGGGGATTAAATTTATCTTTATGAATTTTGGGTAAAAAATAAAAATAAGGGACTTTGAATTTTTTAATGTCTAAAAAGGATTTTTCTTTTTTATTGAGGAAGCCAGCTGTAGAGGCCCCTGCTACAAGTCCTTTGTACTCCAAAAAAATGGTTACAGATGGGTCTGCTTCTAATTTCACGTAGTAGTTTGAGTCGTCTAAGATTCTGAGGCCCTCCTTGATATACCAGCCTCTGTTCATTATCACAGTCCCCCCTCCCTTATCTGCTCTCTTTATAATTATTTCTTTATTATCCTGAAGGGTTTTTAATGCACATTTCTCCTGGTAGCTCAAGTTATTCACTTTTTTAGAAATTGGGGGGAATGTCCTAAGGTCCCTCAAAATTAATTGTTGGAAAGTTTCAAGGTGTGAACCTTTGTGATGTAATGGATAAAAATTATTTTTCCCCTTCACATTTACATGAGTGAAAGGGTCCAGTAATGGGGGGCCTGGTATATTAGATTCTTGAATGGAGGGGGATACTGTTGAGCATGAACTAATAGGATGTGATTTTCTCTTATCTTCCAATAGAAAATGTCTTTTTAGTGTCAATTTCCTTATAAATTCATTTAAATCACAGAACAAAGTGAAATTATTAAATGGGACAGCTGGACAGAAAGATAATCCTCGACCTAACAAGGATCGTTCAGCTTCAGATAGCACATAGCTAGAAATATTAAAAATGCCCCCACAACCGATAGGGGTTTCTATCTGCAGGGAATTTGTATTCTGGTTCATTGGCAAGATTTCATTTTCTTTATATTTGGATTGTGTCTCAATTTCGGCATTTGGACTATTTTTGTTATTGAGGCCTCGGGTTTTTCCACTCCCTCTACATCCCCTAAATTTCTTTTTCGTTTTGGACAACGTCCGGGGACCACGTGAAAAAAATGTGTAATTTTCGTTTTATTAGTTTGAGATGCAACTGCATTCTGTGTTTGAGGATTTATCAAGATACTATTTTCATTCAAAATCGGAGATAATTCCAAGGATGTCATTCTGTTTATAGGGGGTTTTATGTGGTTTATACCATTTGTTTTATCAGAAGGTCTCCCTTGATTTAAAATATTCAGTGTATCCGCTATCGGGATCTGACCAGATGACTCCCCAGCAATAGGAGTCTGTATTGCACTAGAAAGCTCTGAGATATTAGATCCACTATGGGATATCTCCTGTGTGTTAATATGTAATGTGAAGTTCAGTTCATCAATATCTGCTACTTGTGTGGAAATAGTAGACGGATTAGCAATAAATTCTACATCTGCTGCTTGTGTGGATAAAATAGGTGGATCAGTAATCAGTATGGAGGGAGGAGTAATTTCCATACACATTCCCTCTATTATAAGGTCATTATTTTTTTCCAAATTAGAATTAAATGCAGTATTTTTCTTGTAATTATTGTTAATGGATAACTTCTTTTTATGAGTCTCATATATTGCTTGTTGTTTTTTATTCATAAAAAACTGTTTTTGAAAACTATTCACTTGTTTTGTATGGTTATCAGGATCATTGCTTAGAATAGGGGATGATGGATTATCCCTAGTTGTTCTCTGCATAGAGATGATGGGAACAGGTGAAATTTGAAGTGGTGATTGGATTTTTTCTTTTTTAGAGTCTTTTATATCTCTTTCATATTTTTTGGCTTTTTTATTTATTAAATCATTTTCAAACTTAGCCAGTCTTAGTTTTACCTCATTATCTGTGGCAAAATATTCCGCAGATGAAGAAAAGAACTCCAAATCCCCTTTAATTTTAGCTATTGTTTCTAAAGCATGCATAGCCAGAGTATTCCTTTTATCAATCAACAATCTGATCAGTGTTGTTGAGCAATCAGAAATACACCTGTCCCATCTTTCAGTAAAAACAATATCTTGAGGAAAGGATGAGTTGAGATTCATTCTCAATCCCTTGGGTATTATGTTATCCTTAATTTAATGTTCTAAAAACATCGTGTCTACGTGATTAGTTATTTCTATTTTGCTATTATTTTCTAAGTTCAAAAACAGTCCACGTAACCTTTTTTGATCTATATCATTCAGCATAGTTGGATTAGTATATATGCATCTGTCGCCATCTTTAGAGTCTTTACTAAGGGCTGTAATGATCAGAGATAATCTAAATTTCTCTCTATTGGTCACATAAAAGTCCATAATGATCCAGCAATTTAGATTTTAAAGTCTTAAACACAGTTCTTATCTGTTGACGATTCTGCAAGATTTTTCCGTCTCTCGATGTGTTGAATAATCTGAGTCGCCCAATTTGCAGCTCCTGGTCTTGAGGCTAAGCCCCCAGCAATAGCAGACTCAATATGTAAAGAGAGGAGAGAACAAGGCGCAATGGGTGACTCAGTATTGCAATTGTTAGAGGGGTGTGAGGATGGCTACTAACCTTATGAAGTTGTGCACCTCTGCACAACCCCAGTGTAAAGCTCCACAAGCTCCGCTCTGTTGGTGGCTGTCATCTATTTCCAGCGGCGTTCACAGATCCTGATCTCTCGGTGGTGGATCACGTGGTCAGGTTAGTTGCATGTAACGCCGAGATGGACGCCCAGCTTCACCAACACCCCCGGCAGCGTTCCGGAGGGGTTAGGGCAGCGCAGCTTGGAAAACCAGGGTAGTGATTCTAATTAAATTCCTCCCACAGGTGAAAGAACAATAAGTTAAAGGCAGCTCTACCGCACCCCAACAGGGGGAAAGGGACAATAAATGGATATGAATAGCGGTACCAGAGCGCCAATAACAGGGCAAAAATATTAAAAGGACTGATTTATTAATATACACACAACGCGTTTCGGTGGACACAGCCACCTTCATCAGGTGTGACAAGCAGCAAACAATTGATCCTTATATACATTTGACTAGGTATACAATTACTTAAAAGGGGCGGGGCCAGATACAGAGTAATACCTCTATATTAACCCCTTGAGTTCATATATGCTCAATAGAGTAAAAAGGATTGTTATAAAATAATGCCTAATGAAGCATATAGGGTTCTTATAAAAAGGATTCGCTGTAAAAAAACAACAACTTGTGAATCCTATAATCTTAATACTTCATAGGATATATTGTCATCTACCACCCTATATTTTAGATTATATAAAAAAATAATAATAATTTTTACATACAACATAAAACAATGCATAAATATAAAGTATAAAATTACAATCAGTTTCTATCATTATAATTAGGAAAAGTAGACGAAGAAAGGAAAGAGAAAAAAAAAAAGAGAAAAAAAAAAAAAAAATCCAAAAAAAATCCCCCCCCAAAAAAAAAAAAAATTTTCAAAAAAAACAAAAATAAAAAAAAAATAAAAAATTTTTCTTTAAATTTTTTTTCTCTTTTTTTTTTTTCCCTTTCTTCCCCTCCTTCTCCCTTCTCTCTCTCTCCTCCCTCCTCCCCTCCCTCTCTCCTTTCCCCTCTTCCCTCCTTCTCTCTCTCCTCCCCCCTCCTCCTCCATATAAAAGATATATATAATAAATTTGCTAAAATATGAAAACAATTATTTAAAAAGTTGTCTTCTCTATATTAAGGTTCAAACCTTCAGGAGACAAGGTACACTGGGGTTGTGCAGAGGTGCACAACTTCATAAGGTTAGTAGCCATCCTCACACCCCTCTAACAATTGCAATACTGAGTCACCCATTGCGCCTTGTTCTCTCCTCTCTTTACAATGAACATGGCAAAGGCACTGCATGTATTTCTATTGTCCCAACTGAGTGTATTCCCCCTGAAGCCCCTAACCGGATGGAGATCCTCAAAAAGAAGGAAATTTTTTGGATCTATAGGTTGAATACCTTAAAGCCTCATGGACTTAATGAGATCACAGATTCTTTATATGAGATTGGCAAGTCTATGGATTATTATTTTTACTACAGCCTTTTTTTATTTTAATATTTTTACACATAATATTTTTAATTTATTATCATATTTTATACTCTAATTGTCGTTTTTATTTTATTTATGCTTACCAGTGCAGATTCTCTTTGGTTTTATGAGGGTACACAACTTATCACAGAAATTTACAGTGGCCTTATTTTTATATATTTTACATTGTTACTTTATATGCTAATTCTGTATGACTTTTTGATATATATATCTTCCTGTACTTTTATATTTTATTTACTTTCACCACATTTGCACTAACTTTATTTTTGCACAGTCTTTTTTTTATTTTTTTACACATCAGTCTGCTGGATCAAGGTTTAACTTTGTTCCCTGTTTACCTCCTTGTGCCTTGTGTCAACACCCTTTTTTTTTTCCTTTCCCCTTTTTTTTTACATTCTCTTCTCTTCCTCCCCCTCCCCTTTTAGGGGCGTTCCTTGTGCTTTTTGGAGCCATTTTCTCCTACTTAAAGCTCTCAGTTGTTGTGTCCTGTTCATTTGGTTTTTACACCTTGAGAAAGGCGCCGGTCCGGCGCAGAAACGCGTTGGTATTAATAAAAACCGTCTTGGAATCCCAAGCCTCTTCATTCTCGCGGCGCAGCCCGCCTAAACATGCCAGCTTCCAATTTTTGCCATTACCTCTGGAAGATCCATTTCCTCCAGCCACGGGGCAGCAGCGGCTTTTGATGCATTTATAGGTGTTGTGCCTGCACACAACACCTTTAGGTGAGTGCTACCATTGATTATACCTACCTCTTGCCAGACTGTATTGCCCTATTTTGTGTGCGCTTTTGTCCCTCTCCAGAGCTTCTCAGTCTAGAAATGTGGCAGTTTAGCGCTGTGGACTATGAGTGGTTGGCTGCGTATTTGCGCTTGTGTTCAAAGGACAATAGGGATAATTGAACCCTGGGACAATGGACGTGGTTGTTGATGGTGGTGGTTGTGAGTGTGCAACGACAGGTGCAGGGCGGAGGCATCTTCACTAGTGATGGGCAAACCTGCGACTGTTCGGGTTCGGCTAATTGAGCCGAACGCTGAACAGTTTATTAAAAGTTTGGGTTCGGGTACGAAAACAGTACCTGAACACGGACCACATTCATATGAATGGGGGAGCCGAACATACCTGGCTCTGATCGGTGGTACATGGTTTCCGCGGTCAGAGCACTGTGGGATCATGCTGACAGGTGTCAGCGTGATCCCACAGCTGTGACAGTGACCTGCAGTAAGAAGCTTACCGCGGGTCATAGGCGCCGGCTGATGGTACTACTACCACCATCATCCGGTGCTTGCTGCCATAGGAAATAGCGAGCGCAGGCGCCACTGGATGAGAGCAGTAGTCTCTTACCAGCGGTGCCTGAGTTGAAAGTTAATTTTTTTTTAAAATTAATAAAAAAAATTAAAAAAAGCAAAAAACACATTACACTTACCTACAACTTATCCCCGATGTTCTCCTCTCCATGCAAAAAATAAACCAACACCATATACTCACTCTACACCTAATCTCCAAAGCCAATGTCACCTGCAATAAAGGTAAAATAATCAACAAACCTCATCCTCACCTGTCCGCCATAGTTCATATACCGAGTGTCCCACATCAATCTCATAAATAGAACGGCCACATTGTGAAATGTGACCGCTCTATTCAGCAGCCAGCGATACAATGATCGCTCCAGTCAGTGTACTGCCTGAGCAGCGGGGAATGAGTTCAGACGAGTTCATCATGAACTCGTCTGACCTCACGGCTGTACTGCTGCGTGGGAATTTCTCACTCAGTCACACCAGTGACTGCTGATGTGACTGTTCTAGGGGTGACCCAGATCGCCGTGGGACAATCTGGAGTATCAATGCATCGGACAGGAGAGGGATATATATTTTTTTATTTTATTTTTGTTAATTAAGAATCAAATAAAATTATGTACGCTTTTTATTTCAAATAAAGGACTTTTTTTATGCCAGTGTCTTTATTTAATTTGCAAAAATCAATAAATAACGTGGGTAGCCTAGAAACCTTTTTACAATAAATACCCATTAAAAAATAACCTTTAATATTGGCGTTTAAAACTATTAGGAGTCTCACAACAAATACTAAGTAACAAGAAAAAGACCTAAAATAGGCATGTGATCCGAACCTGTTTATATAAATTACCCCAATCTAATTCAGTCTGTGAGGGTGTCTTAAAAATCCATTAACCCTTTCGCAACCTTGGGTTTTGTCGTTTTTGCTTTTTCTTTTTTTGCTCCCCTTGTTCCCAGAGCCATAGCGTTTTTATTGTTTAGTCAATATGGCCATGTGAGGGCTTATTTTTTGCGGGACGAGTTGTACTTTTCAACGCCATTACTAGTTTTACCATATCATGTACGGGAAAACAGGAAAAAAATTCCAAGTGCGGTAAAATTGCAAAAAAAGTGCAATACCACAGTTGTTTTTTATTTTTTTTTTTTACCACGTTCACTGAATGTTAAAACTGACCTGCCATTCTTATTCTACAGGTCATTACGAGTACATAGACACCAAACATGTATAGGTTCTTTTCTATTTAAGCGGTGTAAAAAAAAACAAAAATTTGATTAAAAAAAAATAAAAATAGCGCCATTTTCCGAGACCTGTAGCGTCTCCATTTTTCGTGATCTGGGGCTGGGTGAGGGCTTATTTTTTGCGTGCCGGGCTGACGTTTTTATTGATAACATTTTGGGGTAGATCCGATGTTTTGATCGCCCGTTATTGGATTTTATTGCAATTTTGCTGCGACCAAAAAACTTAATTCTGGCGTTTAGAATTTTTTTCTCGTTACGCCGTTTACCGATTGGATTAATTCTTTTTTTATATTGATAGATCGGGCGATTCTGAACGCGGCGATACCAAATATGTGTATGTGGGGTTTATTTTTTATTATTTTATTTTGAATGGGGCAAAAGGGGGGTGATTTAAACTTTTATATTTTTTTTAATTTTTTTTATTTTTTTAAAAACTTTTTTTTTTCACTTACTGCATGCTTCAATAGTCTCCATAGGAGACTAGAAGCAGCAGTTGTCTGATCGGCTCTGCTACATACAGGGGACCAGCAGATCCCCTACATATAGCTGAATTGGTCCTGTGCTATGAGCGCCGACCACTAGGTGGCGCTCATAGCGACCAGATCATGACAACCACAGGCGTCTGCTGCAGACCCTGGGTTGTCATGCACGCCCATCGGCGACCCGCGATCACGTGACAGGGTCGCCGGTGGACGGGGCTTAGGACGCGCTTCCAGGAAGCGCACGTTAAATGCCGCTGTCGGAGATTGACAGCGGCATTTAACAGGTTAACAGCCGCGGGTGGATCGCGATTCCACCCGCGGCTGTTGCGGGCACATGTCAGCTGTAAGAATCAGCTGACATGTGCTCGGTTCAGTGAGGGTTCAGCGCAGCAGCCCACACTGAATGGGCAGTAAGCAAATGTGCGTACTAAGACGTCATGGGCTCTAAAGGGGTTAATACAACCCAGGAACACCTAATAACAGAAGATTGAACGTATCCAGATAGGATCACCATAGCACAATACATAAAGGGAATAGTACACTTTTGTCCACAGAGCATAGAAAAAGACACTCTATAATAACAATGGGCCACCACAGATCCCCTAATTAAGTTGATACATCCACCTCACTAAAAGGAATTAATAATCCTAATTGGTATTTTAAAGGATATATCTCCAGGACACAGCCTCACATGCCTCCCCAATTTGGGGGCCTGACAATATAAAGTGCATTGCAAATGAATATTAGATTGGGGTGATTTATATAAACAGGTTCGGATCACATGCCTATTTTAGGTCTTTTTCTTGTTACTCAGTGTCTTTATTTCTCCAATTTTACTATAGCATTAGTAATGGGGGCATCCTATAGACACCGCTCCATTACTAACCCGGGCTTCATGTCAGCCGCCAATACAAGGCTTTCATGAACCCCAACCCTATTATCCCACTTGCCACCGCTATACGGCAGTTGGAAGAGCGGAGGATAACCGCCAGATTTGGCACATCTTATGGATGTGCCTTTTCTGGGGCAGCTGAAAGCTGATATTATTAGCCTCGGAGGGGGCTAGTATCCATCGCCCCTCACCTGGCTATTAATATTGGCACACAGCTGTCTGTTTAGCCTTTACTAGTTAGATTCTATAGGGGGAGCCTACGTCAATTTTTTTCTGGGGTCCCCCTGTAACCTATGTATCTATTATCCATTTATCTATCAATCTATTATCTATCTAGCAGTCTATCTATATATAACTATATATCTATTACTTATCTATCTATCTAACTATCTATCCATCTACCGATAGACTGATAGATCTATGGATAGATATATAAATAGATACTGTATATGGATAGATAGATAGATAGATAGATGGATATATGAATAGATAGATATATGGATAGATAGATAAACACAGATACATAGATAAAAAATAGGTATATGGATAAATAGACAGAATGATAGATAATTAGGTTGATAGATAATAGATATATGGATAGATAGATCATAGATAAATAATAGATAGATAGATAATTAGATAGGTAGATAGATAATACATAAATAAATATATATATATGGATAGATAGATATATGGATAGATAGATAATAGATAGATATATGGATAAATAGATAGAATGATAGATAGATAATTAGATAGGTTGATAGGTAATAGATAAATAGATATTGCATATGGATAGATAGATAGATAAATAATAGATATATATGGATAAATAGATTAATAGATAAATGGATAGATAGATAATAGATAGACAGATATATGGATAGATAATAGATAGATAAATATATAATAAATTGTTAGCTACAGATAGTTAAATGGATAGCTAGATAGATAAATAGATAGATATAAGCATAGCTAGATAGATAATAGATAAAGTTACTGTATATGAAAAAGTTTGGGCACCCCTATTAATCTTAAGCTTAATGTTTTATAAAAATTGGTGTTTTTGCACCAGCTATTTCAGTTTGATATATGTAATAACTGTTGGACACAGTAATGTTTCTGCCTTGAAATGAGGTTTATTGTACTAACAGAAAATGTGCAATCTGCATTCAAACAAAATTTGACAGGTGCATAAGTATGGGCACCCTTATCATTTTCTTGTTTTAAATACTCCTACCTACTTTTTACTGACTTACTAAAGCACTTTTTTTGGTTTTGTAACCTCATTGAGCTTTGAACTTCATAGCCAGGTCTATGCAATCATGAGAAAAGCTACTTAAAAAAATCTCCTCTGAAGAGTGGCATCATGGGCTCCTCAAAACAACTGTCAAATGATCTGAAAACAAAGATTATTCAACATAGTTGTTCAGGGGAAGGATACAAAAAGCTGTCTCAGAGATTTAACCTGTCAGTTTCCACTGTGAGGAACATAGTAAGGAAATGGAAGAACACAGGGACAGTTCTTGTTAAGGCCAGAAGTGGCAGGCCAAGAAAAACATCAGAAAGGCAGAGAAGAAGAATGGTGAGATCAGTCAAGGACAATCCTCAGACCACCTCCAGAGAGCTGCAGCATCAACTTGCTGCAGATGGTGTCACTGTGCATCGGTCAACTATACAACGCACTTTGCACAAGGAGAAGCTGTATGGGAGAGTGATGCGAAAGAAGCCGTTTCTGCAAGCACGCCACAAACAGAGTCGGCTGAGGTATGCAAAAGGACATTTGGAGAAGCCAATTTCTTTTTGGAAGAAGGTCCTGTGGACTGATGAAACCAAGATTGAGTTGTTTGGTCATACAAAAAGGCGTTATGCATAGCGGCAAAAAAACACAGAATTCCAAGAAAAACACTTGCTACCCACAGTAAAATTTGGTGGAGATTCCATCATGCTTTGGGGCTGTGTGGCCAATGCTGGCACCGGGAATCTTGTTAAAGTTGAGGGACGCATGGATTCCACTCAGTATTAGCAGATTCTTGACAATAATGTTCAAGAATCAGTGATAAAGTTGAAGTTACGCAGGGGATGGATCTTTCAGCAAGACAATGATCCAAAACACCGCTCCAAATCTACTCAGGCATTCATGCAGAGGAACAATTACAATGTCCTGGAATGGACATCCCAGTCTGTGGGATCATTTGAAGAGGGCTGTCCATGCTCGGCGACCATCAAACTTAACTGAACTGGAATTGTTTTGTAAAGAGGAATAGTCAAAATACCTTCATCCAGGAACTCATTAAAAGCTACAGGAAGCGACTAGAGGCTGTTATTTTTGCAAAAGGAGGATCTACTAAATATTAATTTCACTTTTCTGGTGAGGTGCCCATACTTATGCACCTGTCAAATTTTGCTTGAATGCAGATTGCACATTTTCTGTTAGTACAATAAACCTCATTTCAAGGCAGAAACATTACTGTGTCCAACAGTTATTACATATATCAAACTGAAATAGCTGTTGCAAAAACACCAATTTTTATAAAACAATAAGCTTAAGATTAATAGGGGTGCTCAAACTTTTTCATATAACTGTATATAGATAAATAGATAGATAAATAGATGGATAAAACTGAACTCTGCAGTGATGTGGAAAATTATTTTGGGAGACTGCGCCTGAGGGAATATTTCAATGATACAGAAGATTCAGAACCCACCCAAACTGTAGGAAAAGGGACCTTGACAACCAAGAAGAGGTCAGACTGGACATCTCCTCATTTGGATACATATATAGACTCCTTCAGACATGTAATAAAATCCACCATCATAGACACAAACAGGAGACAAGCATCCAACATCAGTGCCCAGGAGAGAAAGGCCATATAATCTTTGAAAACCAACAAAGAAATCATCATTAAACCGGCTGACTAGGGTGGTGCAATAGTCATGATGAACACATCAGACTATATAAAGGAAGCAAACAGACAACTGATCGACACATTCTACTGCAAAAAAATTGGAGTCTGACCCTACACAGGACTATTACAAGGAAGTAAACAAGTTGGTATCTTGTCCGCCTGACGAATCCATAAGAGCCGATGACCTGATACCAGGGAGTCTAAGATTCTATATGCTTCCCAAAATCCACAAATCTGGAAATCCAGGAAGACCAATTATTTCATGTGTGGCCACCCTTACTGAGCAAATTTCTGGATGCGTAGAGGGTGTTCTTAAACCTCTGGTAAAGAATACACCCAGCTACATTCAGGACACGACAGACCTACTGAGTAAACTAGCAGCAATAGGTCCTCTACCAGAAGGAACCATCCTGGCTACCATGGATGTGGAATCTTCATACACTAATATCCCACACCAAGATAGATTAAATGCCTGCAAAATCTTCATGGAAAATACAGGAATTGATGCAGATTCTGTGGTGAAACTTACAAAATTCATCTACAGACTAGTACACAGTGTACAGTTTACAGAAGTAAAATGGTTCCACAGTACACAAATCTTTTCATGGCCAAGCTTGAAAGTGACTTTTTGTTCTCATGTCCCATCAGGCCTCTGGCCTACTATCGTTACACTGACGATATTTTAATCATCTGGACGGAGTCTGAGCAACAGCTCAAGACGTTCCATGAACACTCTCGTCAATTTCATCCCACCCTCAAGCTAACACTCAACTACTCCTGCACTGAAATTAACTTTTTGGACACCATCATTAAGCTACAGAACAATGAAATAGAGACATCCCTGTACCGGAAGCCAATAGACCATCTAACATACCTTGAATGGGACAGTTTCCATCCAAAACACATAAAAAAAATCTATTGTCTACAGCCAAGCCATCAGATACAATCGGATATGTTCCAACCCTATGGACAGAGACAAACACGTTGGCTGGCTCAGAAAGACCTTTTTGAATCAGGGCTACCATCCAAGAACAATTGAGAACCAGATTACAAGAGCCACCAGAATATCAAGGAATCATCTCCTACATTACAAAACCAAACAAGAAAGTAACCGGGTACCTCTAGTAGTCACCTACAATCCAAATCTGGAGGTGGTAAGGGGAGCTGCACGGAAACTACAACCTTTACTACAAAAAGATGCCCGATTACAATCCATATTTCCAGACCCCTAACTTCTGTGTTTCAGGCAGCCCCAAAATCTAAGACACATCATTGTCAGAAGCTCCCTGTCATCTACACTAGCTAAAGGAACCTTTCCCTGCAACCAGAAAAAATGTAAAACCTGTCCATCTATAATAACCACAGACAAGATGGAGATACCCAACTCACATCAGGACTATAAGATCCCAGGTACTTTCAGCTGCATCACATCTAATGTAGTGTACTTAATTATATGTATCAAATATCCTGCTAGGGGTCTGTATGTAGAGGAGACAGGGCAAAAACTTAAAACAAGGATGAATTCTCATCGCCACAAAATAAAAGAAAAAAGAATAGATCTACCTGTGGCCAAACATTTTTGTCTCCCTGATCACAGCATAACGGACATGAAATTACTGGTATTAAAAGGTAATTTCAAATCTTAGAGAGGCAGAAAAGCTTGGGAATATAAAGTTATGATGACCTTTGACACCTTCAGAGCAGGAATGAATGTGTCGCATGGATTTATGTCATTCTATATCAACTAAGGAATGTGCTCCTCAGACTTATGGGGTCATCACAACCCTGGACCAGACCTCAATCACAGGATAATAAAACTTTCACACTCCTTATCTATGAACTATTCCAATATTTACGGCCACAACTGTTTATCCCTCTCCTATAGTAATACTTCTGCTTTACGTCACTTGTTTCATCTATTGCATTATTTCTGTGTCTTGCTGTGTATAAATATGTGACTCTTCAGATTCTGTGTTATACTGTGTCTGATGAAGAAACCTGAGTAGTTTCGAAAGCTTGCAATTTGTTACCATCAGTTCAGTTAGCCATTAAAAGGTATCAACCACTGAGGACTCTCAAATCTAAATATTTTTCATACATAACCAGTTATTTTTTTATTACAGTTTTTTTTAAAGAGAAATTTCAGTAAAATGTCCCCAATCCCTTTTTTCCCTTCACCCAATCCATAATGCTGGGGTAAGATTATCTCTACAGAGACCCCTGTACAGGAATATTAGGGCTCCAGCGACATCACATCTATTATACAGAGAATAGCGCTATCTCCATAGCTCTGTACACAAGGACATAGAGATCAGACAAGGTCCTCATATTCAGGCAGCTTCTATTTTACTCCAACCCTCTTTATAAGAACAAGATCAGAGTCTCATTATACCGAGCAGAGAAGCTCCAGGGACAAAGACCCCGTCTGCTCCTAACACGTTGGGGGCCCGGAGTATCCAGCCACGGGGCCCGGATTCTCTCATTTGTGGCCCCAGCGTTTCTTGTAGAATAAATCCCTTTCTCATCCAGTCCTGTAGTAATGACTTTGTTATCAGGTTTTGTAGGAGGGTTCGTCTGACTCCATCTTATGTTATCAATATCCGTGCGAGAAACAAGAGACGTCCGAGCGCAGCTTTACCGAGAGTCCAGTGTCAGTTCTTCTACAGTCTGATAAAGAGCCGCGGTGTCTCCGACTGAACCTGGGGGGAATACAGCTGTATACAGTGTACACACACGGCTCCATATATACACCGATCCGTACACCTCGTACACACACGGCTCCGTACACACACAACTCCGTAAACGCACGGCTCCGTACGCGCTCGGCTCCGTACGCACACGGCTCCGCACACACACGGCTCCGTACGCACACGGCTCCACTCCATATACACATGGCTCCACTCTGTACACACACTGTGCCGCTCCATACACACAAGGCTCCGTACGCACACAACGCTCCGTACACACACGGCTCCGTACCGTACACATATGGCTCTGATCCGTACACACACGGCTCCGTACACGTCTTCACTCCGTACACCTCGTACACACGCGGTTCCGCTCCGCACACACATGGTTCGGCTCCGTACACCTCGTACACACATGGCTCCGCTCTGTACACCTCGTACACACACAGCTCCTCTCCATACACACACGGCTCTGCTCCGTACACCTTGTACACACACGGTTCCGTTCCGCACACACGCGGCTCCGCTCCGTACACCTCGTCCACGCGCGGTTCCGCTCCGTGCACCTCGTCCACGCGCGGCTCCGCTCCGTACACCTCGTCCACGCTCCGCTCCGTACACCTCGTCCACGCGCGGCTCCGCTCCGTACGCATCGTACACGCGCGGCTCCCTACGCCTCGTACACACGCAGCTCCGCTCCGTACGCCTCGTACACACGCGGCTCCGCTCCGTACGCCTCGTACACACGCGGCTCCGCTCCGTACGCCTCGTACACGCGCGGCTTCGCTCCGTACATCTCGTACACACGCGGCTCCGCTCCGTACACCTCATACAAGCGCGGCTCCGCTCCGTACACCTCGTACAAGCGCGGCTCCGCTCCGTACACCTCGTACAAGCGCGGCTCCGCTCCGTACACCTCGTACACGCGCGGCTCCTCTCCGTACACCTCGTACACACGCGGCTCCGTACACCTCGTACACACGCGGCTCCGTACACCTCGTACACACGCGGCTCCGCTCCATACGCCTCGTACACACGCGGCTCTGCTCCGTACACCTCGTACACGCTCGGCTCTGCTCCGTACACCTCGTACACGCTCGGCTCTGCTCCGTACACCTCGTACACGCTCGGCTCTGCTCCGTACACCTCGTACACGCTCGGCTCTGCTCCGTACACCTCGTACACGCTCGGCTCTGCTCCGTACACCTCGTACACGCTCGGCTCTGCTCCGTACACCTCGTACACGCTCGGCTCTGCTCCGTACACCTCGTACACGCTCGGCTCTGCTCCGTACACCTCGTACACGCTCGGCTCTGCTCCGTACACCTCGTACACACGCGGCTCTGCTCCGTACACCTCGTACACACGCGGCTCTGCTCCGTACTCCTCGTACACACGCGGCTCTGCTCCGTACTCCTCGTACACACGCGGCTCTGCTCCGTACACCTCGTACACACACGGCTCTGCTCCGTACACCTCGTACACACACGGCTCCGCTCCGTACACCTCGTACACACCCGGCTCCGCTCCGTACACCTCGTACACACGCGGCTCCGCTCCGTACACCTCGTACACACGCGGCTCCGCTCCGTACGCCTCGTACACACGCGGCTCCGCTCCGTACGCCTCGTACACACGCGGCTCCGCTCCGTACGCCTCGTACACACGCGGCTCCGCTCCGTACGCCTCGTACACACGCGGCTCTGCTCCGTACACCTCGTACACACGCGGCTCCGCTCCGTACACCTCGTACACACGCGGCTCTGCTCCGTACGCCTCGTACACACGCGGCTCTGCTCCGTACACCTCGTACACACGCGGCTCTGCTCCGTACGCCTCGTACACACGCGGCTCTGCTCCGTACGCCTCGTACACACGCGGCTCTGCTCCGTACACCTCGTACACACGCGGCTCTGCTCCGTACACATCGTACACACGTGGCTCTGCTACATCCACACTGTAAACCCCTCCTGACCCCACACATAAACTTCAGCTCATCCAGCACCATGACAACCAGCACAGCAGAGTCCTGCATCCACTGAGGCCCCTGATCATGTGACCCCTGACTCCTCCCCTCCTGTGACCTCATCACAGCTCCTGTGCACAGAACAGCCATATATGTGGTGGCGGCTCTGCAGGTGGAGGTATGTGGAGACCCCATTACTGGGCGCAGGGGGCATTAACCCCTTCAGCACCGAGACTCTTTTGGGGTCTTGTGTTGCCCCTTTATAAGAATCATAAGGTTTTTGTTCTGTTTCCTGTGATACATACGACCCAACTATGGAGACAGGAGGGGAGGAAACGTATTGTTCTCATAGTACAGGGCCCCTTTACTGGCCCCACAGTGTAATGCCCCCATTATGCCCCTTATGTAATATGTATGATGCCCCCACACAGTGTAATGCCCCCATTATGCCCCTTATGCAGGATGTATGATGCCCCCCACACAGTGTAATGCCCCCATTATGCCCCTTATGCAGGATGTATGATGCCCCCCCACACAGTGTAATGCCCCCATTATGCCCCTTATGCATGATGTATGATGCCCCCACACAGTGTAATGCCCCCATTATGCCCCTTATGCAGGATGTATGATGCCCCCACACAGTGTAATGCCCCCATTATGCCCCTTATGCAGGATGTATGATGCCCCCACACAGTGTAATGCCCCATTATGCCCCTAATGCTGGATGTATGATGCCCCACACAGTGTAATGCCCCCATTATGCCCCTTATGTAGTATGTATGTTGCCCCAATACAGTGTAATGCCCCCATTATGCCCCTTATGCACACAGTGTAATGTTTGCACAGTACCTCCATCACCCCACTCACTGTATAATGTTCCCCCAGTACCGCCTGAGGTCCTGCAGTTGGAATAATCCCTCTGGAAATTGGTTTTCCCTCTGCCTGCTCCCCTACATGTAGACCCTCGATAATGTATACACTCATGTAGGGGAGCAGGCCTTACTAGACATCAAGGCTTTGTACAGTAATATACCGCATGAGGATGGTATCAGAGGAGTAAGACATTTCTTGAAATAAAGATCAATAGAGTGTAGCAGACATAATGACTTCATGGAGAATCTTCTAAAATTCACTCTTACTCATAACTTCTTTCTTTTTGACAGGAAGTACTTCCACCAGCTCAGGGGTACTGCGATGGGGAGCCCCTGTTCTCCCTCTTATGCTAACCTATTGTTGGGCAGGTGGGAGGAAAACACAATATTCAGGGATGATCATAAGTGGTGGCAGCCATATATTGGGGTATGGTATAGCTATATTGACGACATTGTTATCATCTGGTCAGAGATGAGTGAACAATTTCTTGAATTGGTCAGGGAACTCAACATCAATAGAGTGGGCCTTAGATTTACATCAGAGTTTAATTATTACCAGTTGCCTTTGCTGGATGTACTAATCAAGAAAGAACAGATTGGGACCCTAGGGACACTCATCTACTATAAACCTGCAAGCACTAATAAACTATTGAAATGGGATAGCCACCACCCCATCCCTCTTAAAAAAGGAATACCCAAGGACCAATTTTTACGATTGAGAAGGAACTTTTCTAATGTCATAGATTTTAACATACCAGCAATAGACATGAACATCAGATTCAGGGAAGAAGGGTACCCACAGTGCATTTTAGATTCCGCACGATCATTTGCAGAAAAACAGGAGAGACAGACACTCCTCCATACCTAACCGAGAGACCAAGAAAAGATGGGATAAAACAAGTAATAGGAACTTAACGCAATCAGAGTGATTGTATCTTTAATATCCTCAAATAGCACCTGGATATACTTGTGGCCGACCCCGACCAGAGGTGGCTATGGGATCTACTCCCACAATAACTTTCAGAAAGAGTCGATCAATTAGGCACCATTTAATGCACAGTTTCTATAAAAAACATGCACCGAAGGGGACTTGGCTAGATAGAAGAATCTTTCTCGAGTTATTCCTCTGGTAAAATATTTTCCAGAAGGATTATCCCAACTGTAACTGTAAAACCTCAGGACTTGTATATATGGCCACATGCACCTGCCCCTTAGATTATGTAGGCAAGACCAAGAGGGAGTCTAGGAGGAGGGTGGGAGAGCATTTGGGCAATATAGACCATGGTCGAGACACCCCTTTAGCGAAACTCATGAACAGTAACAGTGTACATCGAGGTGAAACCGGAGACATCTCCTTTTGTGTCATTGAGGTGGTTAAACCCAATGTGAGAGGAGGTGATCACAATAGATGTATCCTCAAAAAGGAAAGTGAGTGACTACAGCCCCATTCTGGATTACATTTTTGGATTTTATACTCTATTCATTGCTACTCAGTTCCCTGTGAACGCACACATCCGGGCTTGCGCAATCACGGAAATTATCCTTGATGCACTCCTGCGTGGAATGCATAACTACTGACATGCGCAGTCACGGATACTAGTGTCGCGGCGGCAATCAGTTTATCTGGCGTTTCATTGTAAATCACGTCACTTCCAGACATGCACACTAGGGGATGGACATTATCGGACCTCTAGCTCATGAGAAATAGTGCACTGCATTATTATACAAAGACTCCATTCTATATGTCCTAGAACAATTCAGCTCTAGGAATGGGAATGGGTCTCCTAGTCTGGGGAGGGTTTTTTGATGAAGTGGGATATTTAAACATGGATACCTGGCTATTAGGCACACTATGCTGAACTTCATGAATTATCATCCCTGTATCAAGCCTCCTGATGAACCTGTTGGGGAAACGCGTTGAGGTGGATTATTGAAACATTCTCTGATGAGTACCAG